>NC_139007.1:39896426-41380112 GCF_964374135.1 Grampus griseus
GCTTGAAATGAAGGGTTTCAGTGTTGTTTACGCTCAATCAAAGCTTAGACTATGGCTCCCTATGGACCTTGTCGATAGCGGGGATCTTGTACAGCCCTGGAGGATTGTCCACGAAATGCAGATGTCCAGGCCACTTTTACTCTGGGTATTGACCCCTGCTATTTGGTGCAACCATAAGAATCTGTGATTCTTATTCAAAAAAGGTGAGTGTAATTCTCACCAGTGATGAAGCTGCAGTAAACTATCTCAGTCCAGGTGTTCATGAGGAGCTGACCCTGCGTGGGGCATCACTTCTGGTACAGCCCTGCTTGGGCACCAGAAGCCGACTCCACAAGTTCCTCCTCTGACAGACAACACCACGGTTTCTAAAGAAACAGGAACTGACTTGAACGAGGCAGTTGGCCTGAACTCCACAAGGCCTGAAGGTCTCTGCTCGGAGAGCTGGAGTCGACCAGAGGCAGAGCACAGAATCAGACCCCTGGGTTTGCCATTCACATTCTGGATCCATTACTAGTTATATGGTCAAATTTCTCTCTCTGAAACTTGATGTTCTCATCTGTCAAATGGATATAATAATGGTATCTACCTCACCGGTGGTTGTAAGAAATAAATTAAACAATGTGAAAAGCGTATAACAATGCCTGGCACATAGTAAGGCCACAATAAATGTTTACTATTATTCTTGCTGTTTTTAGTTTTTGGCTGGGGCGCACAGCCAGATGCAGTGGTCTGTGGGTTGTGGTGTGGTTTGCCCTCCTTCCTGCTTCTGCGCCTGACCCAGGCCATCCCTCCAGCCCAATGACTCTGCTGGCTCCATCCTGACCACCAGACAGTGGCCCCACTGGACCAGCTGTCACTGGGAACACATCCCCAAATCTCACCTCCTGCCTTAAGTATGCCCTGCTGTGGTTTTAAGTTAAAAGCAAATGGAAAAGAGTTATTTCAAAGCATTTTATAAATTACACTTGAAGTAACAATCCAGTTGGGCCCAGCCTGGTCAGCACTGTTTTTCTCTTTTCTCCTCAATTCTTTCCCCTCAGAGACCTGAGGGCAGATTGTTCTGGAGGAGGGGACTTTGCCAGGTGACCCCTCTATTACAGTGTGGGCAGGTTGGTGCAGGGGGCCCCCGGGGGCACTGCCAGGCGCTAGCTCATCCACGAAGGCTGCCAGCTTTTCTAAAGTTCTTTATCAGTGTTTAACCCAGAGGTCCGTCCAGGAACAGTATTCCTCCTCTCAGCCGGCCAACAGGATTGTATAAGGCAGGGAAATACTGCCACCTGTTGGTCATCCAGAATCCCTGTTTGAGCACAAACATTCTGCTGTACACCCACTTTGTAAATATTACTCTAGCCTTTTACTCGTGCTAGATACTTAGAAAATTCAATATCTTATGTTTCTGCCCAATGTGTCCATTTTAAACAAACAGACCTAAAAATTAGTAAATAGACTTAAAAATGGCCTGTCAATACCAGCTCCCTATTCTCAAAATCACCTCTGCATAACCAGGTGTCCATTTCATATACAGTCGTCTACAGTCAGGCTCCAACACCGCCTGCATCCACAGGTTCTGCATCCCACAGCAGGCAGACTGTGAGGGACTGGAGCAACTGCAGTATCCTCTGGGGGTCCTGGAACCAACGCTCAGCAGACACTGAGGGATGACAGTGCACTTATGAAAGTTTTGTAGGATCAGAGGAGTAAGGGAGTCTAGAAGTTCAAGTTCAGAGTTCTGGGCTCTGTCCTTGTCTGGCCATTGATTAGCTGTGGGACTGGGCGAGTGCCTTCCCCTCACAGGCGCTCTGGTGGATGGGGTAAGCAGGGACTTCCAGCTCCAATACTATATGGTTCTGGGTACCTAATAACATGTAATGGGAAGGCACTGCAAGTGAATTTTCTGAACTAAGCATAACATCAAAAATTATATTGCAAAAATTCTATTTTAAAAAAAATGAATAGAAAGAGTTCTCTTTGAGGCCTTCCCCAGTGGGTCATTACCACCCTGCAACAATTAATTGGGCCTGCAGAAAAGAGGCACCTCCAAGCAAGAGAATGACTGTGGAAATGGCTGTGTGTCCATTCTCCCTGCGTTTGTCTGAATGTTTCCCCTCTCGACCTTTCAAACAGAGAGTGGGGTGTGCTCAAACCACCCTTGGCTGCCGCCACCACTAGGAGCCCAGGTCCCCCAAAGAGCGCAGCAACTGGGGCTTCCCCACATGGGGAACCCCTGGGGTCATCAGCCAGAGACTGGCAGTAAGGGATCCCTCCTTACTGCCCAGGACACCTGTGTACAGGGCCCTGGGGCTTTGAGGGTTTGTGGCACAAGTTAGGACTTTTTCTCACACTTGGTAAACACAGGACATTGCAGGTTGGACAGTCAGCCTCAGAAATGGAAGAACAAAGGGGGTTCAGAGGTACATATACAGTCCTGATTTGTCACATCTTCAAATAAAAATTTGTTACACATTTGCTAAAATAAAAAAATCAGTTATAAATTACAGTAATAAAAAAGGACCTTATCCCGTAAAATTTTCAAAATACTACTACGCCCGTTAAACACATCTGTTAGTTTTTAAATGTGCTTACTTATTTCACCTAATTCATCCTCAGATGTCCTGTCTCAGAATTGAGCTTGGGTTAGTTTGTGCCTCAGACTCCAGTGTTTCCAATCATCAGAATAGCTTGTCAGCCACACCTGCCAACAGCAAATCTCTTTCCTCAGTTAAGCCCCACCCAGTGATGACTTGAGAATTTGAGGCCTAACCTCCCCAGATGAGAGTCTGTTTCACAGTTCCCACCTTGTCTCTCTAAGTCCCTGTTAAGTAACTTTTGTAGCCCTCAGAGCAGTGGTAGTCTGGTAAATGTTGAATAGCCACAGCACCCACCCGCTGGGGCCAGGAAGCCCTGATCTGTAGTGTTTGCCAATTTCCATGGTGTAAATGCTCCTGCTGTGGCCAGTTTCAAGCGACTGTGATGTGACTGAGCACGGAGTTGAGAAGAAAAGTGCACAACTGGCAAGCGCCAGCCCCATCCCACCCCGACCCAGCACATCTCTGCAAAGTGAACTCACGTTCAGAGCTGATGATTTCTGAAAGACACACTTTCCCTACATGTTTGTATACAGAGCAGAAAATAGTATCTCTCAAACAAAACATTATTGTGGTAATCTGCAAAAACGTCGATACACAGTTGTTTTTTTCACATACATGCCCCCGAGAAAGCCTTGGGAGAGTCTCCCCAGTTCTTGCGGATGCAGAAAACAACAGTGTAGGTAGGAGGAAAGGGAGTCGCGTATTTCATGACTGCAAAATCAGGAAAGTGAGAGAAAAGTCTGGGAAGGAGGACTAGACGCAAGGAAACAGGATATGCGCGGGTTACGGTTGAAAGAGGAACTGGGTAGCAGTCCATCTCAAACTGAAATCTCTCCTCGGGGCCGAGCCCTCGCGGAGAAGCAAGCTGAATGCCGGAGGCATGAATAGCAGCTCAACCCGTAGTCCCCGTGAGTCCCTCTCAGCACCCATCAAACCTTAGTGTGACTTGAGAGAGCTCCCACTTCAGGGAAATGAGATATGCAGCAGGGTCCCAGGGAACCCGCGAAAAGATGAACATCAACCTCATTCACACCCGTCTAAGGGGTCAGTCAGCACAACCGACGGTGTACTGGGCTCAAGTCTTCACATGCTATTAAAGCTTAGTGGGAGACGACCAGCCCCAGAAAAAGTCGAGAGGAAGCACACGTGTGTTTTCCTTCTTCCATCCTAATCCTCTCTCTTCCTCTCCCCGTTTTTCCGGCTGCTGGCTGCCTTCCAACGAATAGGCACACGCAAGAGGATTGGCCAGTCTGCTTCAACTAAGAATTCCCTTCAAAAAGCAATTTGCATTTTATTAATGGATCCAGGGAGACAGAAAAGCCTTCAAGAAATCAGCAGTCAGTGCAGGCAGGTCAGGGTGGAGGCTGCTCTGTCTTCCCGGGAGGCCGGGGCTTGGTCCCAAACAGGAGTCTTAAGAGATCAAGGCTGAGGTAATTAAAACAGAAGTCAAACACATTGGTGTTCATATAAATGGTGAGCACCATCTGCGGAGGACTAAATGAGAGTAAACGAGTTTACATTTTAGCATGAACTATATAATGGATATAAGAAAAAAAAAAACACTACAGATGACAGTATTTTAGATGATTTATCACATCAGCCGTTGACTTGGTGATTTTCCTTTCTTTCCCTCTTAGACGCTGTATATTTTTTAGATTTATTTTTTAAGTTAAACTGATTAACATATAATTTTGCTTTTAGAATTATCCTTTAAACTTCATTACATGAGATATCCTGAGGCATCGTGGGAACAATTTGGAAGTGATAGTGGGTTTTTTTAATCTTTGCACAAAGCAAATTAATCAAAATTGACATGATTAAGCAGAAACTTCTCCAGCAATGTGTCTATTAAAATGACCTCTACCCAAGGTGATTATGAGTTCCTCATACCTTCTATTTGCTTATTTGTTCATTTGTTTTTAAAAGTTTATTCCTTTTTCCTCATGTCTCACACTCATTCTCCCATCACGTTCACATAAGCAGACATTCCAATATTTTTCATGTATGTATTTTTGCATATCTGTATTCCTATAAATTTTATGTTGTTGTTTTGTATACTTGGACTTTTATTTGAGTGATATTGTGTCGTGTACCACACTCTTTGTTACTTTTTTCCCTGAGCATTGTGATTTCTATATTCATCCAACTTGCTCTCTCGTAGTGACTTGGATGAGTACAACTGCTGCAAAGTAACCCAGGCAGTGCACCATCACATTTTACCTCTGCTCTCCTTGTAAAGGACACTGAGTTCATTTCCAACACTTGGCCACCACAAACAATACTGTAACGAGCAATCTCCTCATGGACCTGGTGAGAGTTTCTTTGAGATAAACACCCAGGAGAGAATTGTTGAGTCATAGGGGATGCATATACTAAATTTTTCTAAGTAGGACCAGAAACCTTCTTTGTGTTCTTTCCAGAAAGAATGAACCAGTCATTCCTTCTGTTGAGTGGTGAATAAGGTTTCCTACATTCTTACAAATATCTGGCATTATCCAACTTCATATTTTTGCCGGGCTAATTAGTCTAAATTAATATCTCGTTTTCATTTGCATTGATTACTAATTATTTGAAGCTTCACTTCCTATACATGGCCCAGTGTTATATGATTAGCTTCTGGGCTGGCTATAAATGTCCTATTCCTATCCTTTTCCCATTTTTCTACTGGGGCTTGTCTTTTTTTTTTCCAAAAGTTTCTCATATGGTCTAAATATTAATCCCAGGTTTAGCTTAAATTTTGAAAATGTTTCCTCTTGTCCTACCTTCTCTCCATTAACTTTGTTTTTCACTGAAAAATAACGTTTAATTTTTAGTTAATCCAATTCATTTATTTGTTGTTTGTTATTTTTGCAATGTGATTTGTGCTTTTAAAGATGTGCTTAAAAAGTCTTTCCCTGCTTCTGGGTCACAAAGATAACTCCTGTATTATCTTGGATTAACCTTATAATTTTATCTTTCATATTTTCATTTTTAGTTTATCTCTAGTCCACCAGTGATATGGCATTGTGTAGGATCCAGTTTTATTCTTCTCTATAAAGTGAACCAGATCTCCAAACATGTTTTTACTAAACAGTCTGTCCTTTGCCTAGGATTGTCACCTCTATCCTGTAGTTTCCACAAATACTTGGATTTGTCCCTGAGCTCTCCATTCTGTTCCATTGATCTATTTGTTCTTACTCCAAAACTAAACTTAAAAAAATAATTTGGTTTTGTAGTATGTCAGTATCTAGTAGGATTAGCCCCCCTCCCTATCTTTACTATTCTTTTTTAAGACTGATTAGCCATGAATTTTTATTTCTTCATATAAATGTTAAAGTTAACCAAATTCCTCAAAAAAATTCAGCTGGAATGTTGATTGAAATCGCATTTGATTTATAGCTTACTCTGAGGAAGAATTGACATCTTTATAATACCACATCACAGCATTCAAGAGCATGGACTCTCTCTCCATTTACTGACATATTCTATGGTGTTTATAACAGTTTAAACGTGTTCTCCATAGAGTTATCATGTAGTCTTGGTCAAGTGAATTCCTGGATACTTTATGGTTTTTTGTTTCTATTACGAGTGGTATCTTAATTCTGATTATATAGTGTAAGAGATGCCGTTTTTACAGCTTGATCTTTATTCAGTAATATGGCTAAATTTGTATTACTGCTAACAATTTATAATTTCTGTTTCTTTTTCTAGAAAGATGATTATATCTACTGAAAACAATGAAAGTTTCAACTCTTCCCTTTCAGTCTTTAAAGAACATATATTTTTTTCCCCAATAGGTTGTTCAGGATCACGAGTCCTGTATAAGATAGTATTAAGTAGTATTAATACTAATAGTAGCAGTAGTCATCATTGTCATCATCTTCGTCTTTTATTAGTATGTAAGGGATATTGTTTTGATCCCTATCTGAAAGGAACTGTGTCTAAAGTTTCATCATTATGCATAAGTATATTTACTGTATGTAAGATTTTGGTATATAAGCTTTATCAATTCAAGGATGTTTACTTCTACTCGTAGTTTGATAAGAGTTTTTATCACAAATAAGTATTCTACTCGTAGTTTGATAAGAGTTTTTATCATAAATAGGTATTGATCCTTTTCAAAAGCTTTTTCTGCAAAGATTGAGGTAATTAAATAATTTTCCTTTATATGTGTGGAATGTGGGGAATTACACTGATTGATTTTCTGTTGTTGAGCCATCATTTTATTCCCGGGATAAACCTCACTTGATTTTGATGTATAATTTTTACAATAAACTGATGTTTTCAGTGAATATTTTATTCTCTGCTTATGTATCTACGTTCATCGTGAAATGAGTCTATAATTTTCTTTCTCTTCTGTCTTTGCAATCAAGAGTATACTAAATTCATAAAATGAATGAGGCAGCTTTCATTTTTCCTATTTTGTGGTACAACTTGTATAAGATAGGAATATCTGTTCCTTGAAAGTTTGGTGAAATTCACCTATGAGACTGTATGAACGTGGGATTTTTGGAAGGTATGTCTTTGATGATCTTTTCAATTTGTTTAATACTTGATCTAGTTCAAGCTGTTTTTTCCTGTACCATTTTAACATTTCATATTTTTCTATGAATTCATTTCTTTCACCTAGGCCTTCAAATTTAGTGGCAGATACGTGTCCATGTGCTCTTCCAATCTTTCTGTTATAGTTATTTCCCTCTTTTTAATTCTGTATTTTTAAATTTATGCCTTGTCTTTTTTTATTTTTCCCCTTTCAGTCTTGTGAGAGATCTGTCTTGTTGGTACAAAAAAAAATTTTGTTAATCCTGTCAATCATTTTTTGTTGTTCACTATTTTATTGAATTCTGCCCTTATAATTATTTCCTTCTTTCTTGTTTGCTTTATTGCTGTTTTCCAAATTCTCTTATTGATTGTTCACTTCATTTATTATTAATATTCCTTGTTTCCTGACAAATATATTTGAAGCTGTAAATGTTCCTGAAATTTTCAGTTGAATCCCACAATTTTAACGTGTAGTGTTCACCGTAGTCCTTGTATTTCTTAAAATTTCTTTATTATTTTCTCTGTAACGCAAATGTTGTTTAGTAGTATGTTATTTTGTTTTCTAACAAAAGGAATTATTTAGTTCTATTTAGTTGTTTTCTTGTTAGTGTCTGAATGTATTCATTATTAATTTGTTGCCTAAAACATAATCTATTTTTGTAAATATTCCATGTGTGCTTGAAATCTTTGTTTAATTTTATTGTTAGGTCTTTGATCACTGCTTTTTCTTTCTTTCCCTTTTTTTGGGGGGTGGGTGTGTCTACTCGATCAGTCTTTCTCCAGTTACCATTGTAGGATCATCTATTTTTCTCTGTCATTCTCTGAAGCTTTTTTATTAGGTATATATATGCTCATAATTTTTTGTTGTTATTCCTTTTATACATATATCAACATAACGTCTATCATCTATCCTCTGTGATATTTTTTGCCTTAAATTCCTATTTTGTAAGATATTAATATTGCTACTCTAATTTTCTTTTCACTCATAATTACCTGGTATATATTTTTTATCTACTTTCATTGTCAACTTTCTGTATTTTGTCATAAATTCTGTAGATTCTTTTCACTCATAATTACCTGGTATATACTTTTTATCTACTTTCATTGTCAACTTTCTGTATTTTGTCATAAATTTTGTAGACAACATACTGTTGTGTCATATTTTGTTTGTTTTTTAATCCACTCTGAGAGTCTCTGCTTTTGGTGAGTTTAACTTTTTGCTGCTCTAGTTCCACTATCTCATTTAGTTATTTATTTCTTTTTTATAATCACCATGCTATACATTACATCCCCAGGATTTATTTATCTTATAGCTAGAAGTTTGTACCTTTGACCACCTTTACTCGTTTTACCTGCCTCTGGCAATCACCAACCTGTTCTCTGTATCTATGAGTTTGTTTTTCTTTAGATTCCACATATAAATGAGATTATACAGTGTTTGTCTTTCTCTGACTTATTTACTTAGCACAATGCTCTCAAGGTCCATCCATGTTGTCGACTATTTTGTTTGCTCTACTCTCTCTTTCCTCTGTTCCTCAGTTCCACTGCATATATGAAGTTTTCCCAAATGCACTGCTGTCTACATATCCCCACCTTAATTTACCATAATCTCATGTCCTCTTGGGCTCCCTCCCACTCTGCTCCCTACATCATGCTGATAGAATTTTAGTTCTGGGTTTTATGTGAGGGGTTTTTTTCCTTCTGACACCAAATACGTGGAGTCTTTTCCAACACTATTTCTCCAACTCCCCAACACCACCGAGGTGCCCTACAGTTCAATTCTGACACTAACTACCAGAGTTAGTCAGATTCCACAGGTTTAAGGACTTAGCCCTGGAGACTGCCCTCACTTCAGATGCTAGTTACAGGTCTCGGGTTCCCAGTTTACTCATGCTTCTGTCCAATTTGGCTACAAAGTCAGAGGTTTTCACAACCCTTACCCCAGGCTTGATAATTTGCTAGAATGACTCAGAATTCAGGAAAATACTATACTTACTATTACAGTTTATTATAAAGGTTATAAATAAACAGTCAGATTAAGGGGTATGAAGGACAAGGTCCAAAAGGGTCCTGAGCACAGGAGCCTCTGTCCCTGTGGAGTTGGAGTGCACCACCCTCCCAGCATGTGGATGTGTTCACCAGTTTGGATATTTCCCAGACCCCATCATTTCGGGGTTTTCAAGGAGGTTTCATTACATAGGCAAAATTGATGAAGCCATTGGCCACTGGTGATTAACTCAATCGTCAGCCCCTCTTCCTTCTTGGAGGTTGGGGAGTAAGGTTGAAAGTTCCAAGCTTCTAATCAAGGGTTTTTCTTTCTGGCCACCAACCCCCATCCAGAAGCTATCTAGGGGCCTGACAGACCTTGCCTTATTAGTCAAAAGATGCTCTGTCACCTTATCACTCAGGAAATTCCAAGGGTTTTAGGAGCTCTGTGCCAGGAACTAGGGACAAAACCCAAATATCTTTCTTATACCACATTATGTAAATATATTTCCTTCAACCTTAGCTTTTAAGACAAAGATAAGCTTTACCAAGATATTTGATCACTCTTACTTCCTATAAATCTTGCTCCATCATTTGGATTTATTTCTTATTTAAATACTTCTTCCAAAAGTATTTTTAATATGGGTCTTTTTTGTGGCAAAACTTCTAATGCTTTCTATGCCTGAGAATATTGTTATTATGTCCTTACATTTGATTAGCAGATTGTCCGGATATAGTAGTTTAATACCAGAAAATTTATCTTTATTTCTTCAAATATTGCCTTTTCTTGTTTTTATTTTCCTCTTTCTAGGACTCTATTCGTGTGGATGTAGACATTTCTCTATCTTCCATTTCTCTAAGCTTTATTTATTTTAAATATGTATTTTCTTCTCCTCTTACCCTTTTCTGTTGCATTCTGGGAGAATTTCTCAATCTGATCTTCTAACTCACTAATCATTCTTTAGCTGTATCAACCCTACTAGTTATCCTTTCTATGGTGTTCTTTATTTTATTGCCTACTTTTTCCATACCTAGTAGTTCTAGTTGGTTCTTTTTGGTGACTCTTTATTCTTATTAGTATTGCCCCTATTTCTTTAGGTGTACTTATAGTGCTTATTTTAAATTCTTGGTCCATCTGTTCAAATACTTCTGCCTGATGACATATGTTGTGCAGCTTATTTATTTTTTTGGTAGTTGTATTTCTCCGGTCATTTTGGCCTGTGAGCTTGTGTTACTCCCCTCTCCTCATTTTACCTGTTAATATTTCCTCTACTTTATTTTTTAATACATATTGGGAAAGAGCCAAAGACATGAAACCAGGCCAGTTCCAGTGAATATGGGGAGAAAGGAGGGAATGGAGTTCCTAGGGGCTGCTGGCTTTCCGTCAGGCACCTCCTCTCGTCAAGATTTCATCTTTAAGTCTTTAGGATAAGGCAGGACTGGGAGGAGGTAGTCCCCTAACATGCTGTCCCCCATCCCTGGGGGTGTGGAGAGGGAGAGGTGAGGAATGACTCTCAGAGGTTAGCTGTTCAGTCCACATCTGTTTCCATCACTCTTCCCTCAGCAGGGCTGTTGTGCTGCCATGAATTTGCCCTGCAAATACCTGCACCAATAGTCCAGGCTACGAGCACAGAGAGTCAGGTCATGATTGTCATAAGGCTACTCCAGGGAGATGCAAGGACGGCCTTTTAAAGGCTTTTCTCCAACTGGTCTCTTCACTGCTGCCTCCGGGTCCTGCCACCCCAGGCTGCAGTACCCCCTCCATATATAAGAGTTTAAGACAACCTTCCCAGCAGCTTATTGAGGGTTTTGTTTGTTTCTTTGGTTGTTTTTGTTTGTTTTCCCAAATGCACATTTCCCTCTTGCTTCAATGTTAGCAAGCAGCCTGATCTAGTTTGCCATCTTGCTAGGAACCTAACAGTAAATATTTAATAAATGTTTGTAATTGATTAGCAAAGCTAACAATGATGTATGTCTTTCTCTCCAGGTTTTGTTGTTGTTTTTAAACAGGAAAAGCTTTTCAACTGGTTGCAAGGTTTAGGTATATCCCTGACAGAAGGGGACAGGAAAGAGAAAGGAACGGACTTCTCACTCTGTGCTCACTAGGTGTGGGCACTTGCTAGCTGCTAAACATGTGAGATAGGTACGAAATGTACTCCACAAAATTTGTTTCATTTCTTTATTTCTCTAAATCAGATGATCACTCTGGGCTCCCACCCAGATGGCTAGTGGAAAAGTCAATCTCAGTGATGGCGGGAGCTTCCCCTCCTTAGGGTGATACAAAAGTCCCAAGGGAATGAGTCTTCAGCAGCCTAGAGCGTTCTGGAAAGGGCATCTACTTTTCAATTCCTGCTAGCGTCTCTTGGGGGACTCTGTGTAGTCTTTGGAAAGAGGCAGTTCTGCTGCTTCTCTGCCAGGCACCAGTCCAGGAGGTCTTTTCTGAGATTTCCAAAGCAACAACTAAAAATGTACACTCTCCCTCTTCTCAAATGCACATCACTTTCTGGGGGCTAAATAGAAGTGGAATGAGACCCACCTTCACAGGTCAGAAGCCACATTCACTGATCTTCTCTCAGTTGTAGAGAATTTCTCTCCACTTCCATTTAAAATCAGGACCATTTCCATCTCCTTATCTTCAAATGCGCCTCATCCCCTCCGGGCTGGGACCATCCAGCCTGCTGACCCTAAATGAGTTTGAAACACAAAAGCTTTCTCTCTCCCCTCTGGGGTGTTGAATTTCAGGATGGCAGCCGAGAACTTTAATGACACAATGCTACTTTTTCCAAGGATGAGGCTGGGAAAAGATGAACCAGTTAGGTTTTGTTTATTTATGTTTCTTACCTTATTATATAGATGTTATGTCAACACCTTCAGCAGTTGCTGCAGTTCACTGCCCAGGTCCTCCTCACCTGGTAGGGAGGGCAAGGCAGTTTGGGGTCACTTTCCTTACCACAGTGTCCAGAGCCTGGCTGATGTGGGATTCAGGTGAGGTGTGAAGGCCTGGTCCCCTTGACTCAAGGTGGCACGACTCTGAAAGGCCATTTGTTGGAGCTGCCTGTGAAACCAGCAGAGGCCTTGTGGCTAATTGTCCCAAGTTGTCTCCCTGCCCACCCTGCTTCCTTGCCTTTCCCTCCACATGTTGGCCCATGAAAGCATTCTCCCAGGAACTTCCTGTACACAGATCTCTGCTTCAAAGACTGTCTCCTAAGATAAGCCCCAAGAAAGAGACATTTATTCACACTTTATAGGTGTGGAAACAGGCTCTGGGAGCTTAAGTAACTTGGTCAGATAGTAAACTTGATATTTGATTACAAAATATGTCTGATTCCCAAACCTTTGGACATTTTTTGTCCAGTGAGGGCAGGACTGTGGAGTAATAACACTCATTCAACTGTTCTTCCCATGTCCTCCCTACCAGGCACCATGCCCCAAACCTATAGCTACATTACACATGCACACATCTTTGCACCAGGGTTACCATCTCTTCCACGTCGAAAATTCCCAAAGAGAAGTGAGGAGCTGCAGCCCATGGAGATATGCTTCAAATGCCTTTGCAGCTTCAGCAGCATTAGGCCAGGCTCTCGGGCTGGGAAAGAGGGCTCTGGCTGACAGGCCCTCCCCTCAGGGCTGAGGCTGTGCTTCCCCTGCAGAGTCCAGAAGAGGAGGGGACGCCAGCCAGGCTCCAGGAATGGCTGCACCGGGAGGTCTCCTTCACCTCCCCTGACGTCCACCTCTTCCATTCCTGAAGAGCTCAGGGCTGTGAGGGAGAGGGAGGGAGTGAGTGTGAGTGTGTGTGTGAGTGTGTGTGTGTGCGCGCACACGCGCGCTGGTTTTCAGATTCCAAGGCAGAGTCAGGAACTGCTGCATTCTTTAAGAACAAATGCCGGGGATGAGGGGAAGACGGCGGAAGAGTAAGACGCGGAGATCACCTTCCTCCCCACAGGTACACGAGAAATACAACTACACGTGGAATAACTAAGACATGGAGATCACCTTCCTCCCCACAGATACACCAGAAATACATCTACACGTGGAATAACTCCTACAGAACAACTACTGAACGCTGGCAGAAGACCTCAGACCTCCCAAAAGGCAAGAAACTCCCCACATACCTGGGTAGGGCAAAAGAAAAAAGAATAAACAGAGACAAAAGAATAGGGACGGGACCTGCACCAGTGGGAGGGAGCGATGAAGGAGGAAAGGTTTCCACACACTAGGAAGACCCTTTGTAGTCAGAGACTGCGGGTGGCGGAGGCAGAAAGCTTCAGAGCCGCGGAGGAGAGCACAGCAACAGGGGTGCGGAGGGCAAAGCGGAGAGATTCCCGCAGAGAGGATCGGTGCCGACCGGCACTCACCAGCCCGAGAGGCTTGTCAGCTCACCTGCCGGGGCGGGCGGGGCTGGGAGCTGAGGCTCGGGCTTCGGTCGGATCCCAGGGAGAGGACTGGGGTTGGCGGTGTGAACACAGCCTGCACAGGGTTAGTGCACCATGGCTAGCCGGGAGGGAGTCCGGGGAAAAGTCTGGACCTGCCGAAGAGGTAAGAGACTTTTTCTTCCCTCTTTTTTTCCTGGTGCGCGAGGAGAGGGGATTAAGAGCGCTGCTTAAAGGAGCTCCAGAGACGGGCGCGAGCCGCGGCTATAAGCGTGGACCCCAGAGACAGGCATGAGACGCTAAGGCTGCTGCTGCAGCCACCAAGGAGCCTGTGTGTGAGTACAGGTTACTATCCACACCCCCCTTCCGGGGAGCCTGGGCAGCCCGCCACTGCCAGGGTCCCGGGATCCAGGGACAACTACCCCGGGAGAACGCACGGCACGCCTCAGGCTGGTGCAACGTCCTGCTGGCCTCTGCCGCCGCAGGCTCGCCCTGCACTCCGTGCCCGTCCCTCCCCCCGGCCTGAGTGAGCCAGAGCCCCCGCATCATTGGCTCCTTTAACCCCGTCCTGTCTGAGCGAAGAACAGACGCCCTCCGGCGACCTACACGCAGAGGTGGGTCCAAATCCAAAGCTGAACCCCGGGAGCTGTGCGAACAAAGAAGAGAAAGGGAAATCTCTCGCAGCAGCCTCAAGAGCAGCGGATTAAATCTCCACAATCAACTTGATGTACCCTGCATCTGTGGAATACCTGAATAGACAATGAATCATCCCAAATTGAGGAGGTGGACTTTGAGAGCAAGATTTATGATTTTTTCCCCTTTTCCTCTTTTTGTGAGTGTTTATGTGTATGCTTCCATGTGAGATTTTGTCTGTATAGCTTTGCTTCCATCATTTGTCTGAGGGTTCTATCCGTCCGTTTTTTTTTTTTTTAATTTTCTTTCTTAATAATTATTTTTTCTTTTAATAACTTTATTATATTTTATCTTACGTTATTTTATTTTACTTTCACTTCTTTCTTTCTTTTTTCCTTCCTCCCTCCTTCCTTCCTTCCTTCCTTCCTCCCTCGCTCCCTCCTTTCTTTCTTTCTTTCTTTTATTCTTTCTTTATTTCTACTTCTACTAATTCTTTCTTTCTACGTTTTCTCCCTTTTATTCTGAGCCGTGTGGATGAAAGGCTCTAGGTGCTGCAGCCAGGAGTCAGTGCTGTGCCTCTGAGGTGGGAGAGCCAACTTCAGGACACTGGTCCACAAGAGACCTCCCAGCTCCATGTAATATCAAGCGGCAAAAACCTACCAGAGATCTCCATCTCAACAGCAGCACCCAGCTTCACTCAACGACCAGCAAGCTACAGTGCTGGACACCCTATCCCAAACAACTAGTAAGACAGGAACACAACACCACCCATTAGCAGAGAGGATGCCTAAAATCATAATAAGTTCACAGACACCACAAAACACACCACCGGACGTGGACCTGCCCACCAGAAAGACAAGATCCAGACTCATCCACCAGAACACAGGCACTAGTCCCCTCCACTAGGAAGCCTACACAACCCACTGAACCAACCTTAGCCACTGGGGACAGACACCAAAAATAATGGGAACTACGAACTTGCAGCCTGCAAAAAGGAGACCCCAAACACAGTAAGATAAGCAAAATGAGAAGACAGAAAAACACACTGCAGATGAAGGAGCAAGATAAAAACCCACCAGACCTAACAAATGAAGAGGAAATAGGTAGTCTACCTGAAAAACAATTCAGCATAATGATAGTAAAGATGATCCAAAATCTTGGAAATAGAATAGAGAAAATGCAAGAAACATTTAACAAGGACCTAGAAGAACTAAAGATGAAACAAACAATGATGAACAACACAATAAATGAAATTAAAAATACTCTAGATGGGATCAATAGCAGAATAACTGAGGCAGAAGAACGGATAAGTGACCTGGAAGATAAAATAGTGGAAATAACTACTGCAGAGCAGAATAAAGAAAAAAGAATGAAAAGAACTGAGGACAGTCTCAGAGACCTCTGGGACAACATTAAATGCACCAACATTCGAATTATAGGGGTTCCAGAAGAAGAAGAGAAAAAGAAAGGGACTGAGAAAATACTTGAAGAGATTATAGTTGAAAACTTCCCTAATATGGGAAAGGAAATAGTTAATCAAGTCCAGGAAGCACAGAGAGTCCCATACAGGATAAATCCAAGGAGAAACACGCCAAGACACATACTAATCCAACTGTCAAAAATTAAATACAAAGAAAACATATTAAAAGCAGCAAGGGAAAAACAACAAATAACACACAAGGGAATCCCCATAAGGTTAACAGCTGATCTTTCAGCAGAAACTCTACAAGCCAGAAGGGACTGGCAGGACATATTTAAAGTGATGAAGGAGAAAAACCTGCAACCAAGATTACTCTACCCAGCAAGGATCTCATTCAGATTTGATGGAGAAATTAAAACCTTTACAGACAAGCAAAAGCTGAGAGAGTTCAGCACCACTAAACCAGCTTTACAACAAATGCTCAAGGAACTTCTCTAGGCAAGAAACACAAGAGAAGGAAAAGACCTACAATTACAAACACAAAACAATTAAGAAAATGGGAACAGGAACATACATATCGATAATTACCTTAAATGTAAATGGACTAAATGCTCCCACCAAAAGACACAGATTGGCTGAATGGATAAAAAAACAAGACCCATATATTTGCTGTCTACAAGAGACCCAATTCAGACCTAGAGACACATACAGACTCAAAGTAAGGGGATGGAAAAAGATATTTCAGGCAAATGGAAATCAAAAGAAAGCTGGAGTACCAATTCTCATATCAGACAAAATAGACTTTAAAATAAAGACCATTAGAAGAGACAAAGAAGGACACTACATAATGATCAAGGGAGCGATCCAAGAAGAAGATATAACAATTGTAAATATTTATGCACCCAACTTAGGAGCACCTCAATACATAAGGCAAATACTAACAGCCATAAAAGGGGAAATCGACAGTAACACATACATAGTAGGGGACTTTAACACCCCACTTTCACCAATGGACAGATCATCCAAAATGAAAATAAATAAGGAAACACAAGCTTTAAATGATACATTAAACAAGATGCACTTAATTGATATTTATAGGACATTCCATCCCAAAACAACAGAATACACATTCTTCTCAAGTGCTCATGGAGCATTCTCCAGGATAGATCATATCTTGGGTCACAAATCAAGGCTTGGTCAATTTAAGAAAATTGAAATTGTATCAAGTATCTTTTCTGACCACAATGCTATGAGACTAGATATCAATTACAGGAAAATATCTGTAAAAAATACAAACACATGGAGGCTAAACAATATACTACTTAATAACGAAGTGATCACTGAATAAATCAGAGAGGAAATCAAAAAATACCTAGAAACAAATGACAATGGAGACACGACGACCCAAAACCTATGGGATGCAGCAAAAGCAGTTCTAAGAGGGAAGTTTATAGCAATACAAGCCTACCTTAAGAAACAGGAAACATCTCGAATAAACAACCTAACCTTGCACGTAAAGCAATTAGCGGAAGAAGAACAAAAAAATCCCAAAGTTAGCAGAAGGAAAGAAATCATAAAGATCAGATCAGAAATAAATGAAAAAGAAATGAAGGAAACAATAACAAAGATCAATAAAACTAAAAGCTGGTTCCAAGAGAAGATAAACAAAATTGATAAACCATTAGCCAGACTCATCAAGAGAAAAAGGGAGAAGACTCAAATCAATAGAATTAGAAATGAAAAAGGAGAAGTAACAACTGACACTGCAGAAATACAAAAGATCATGAGAGATTACTACAAGCAACTCTATGCCAATAAAATGGACAACCTGGAAGAAATGGACAAATTCTTAGAAATGTACAATCTGCCAAGACTGAATCAGGAAGAAAGAGAAAATATGAACAGACCAATCACAAGCACTGAAATTGAAACTGTGATTAAAAATCTTCCAACAAGCAAAAGCCCAGGACCAGATGGCTTCACAGGCGAATTCTTTCAAACATTTATAGAAGAGCTAACATCTATCCTTCTCAAACTCTTCCAAAATATAGCAGAGGGAGGAACACTCCCAAACTCATTCTACGAGGCCACCGTCTCCTTGATACCAAAACCAGACAAGGATGTCACAAAGAAAGAAAACTACAGTCCAATATCACTGATGAACATAGATGCAAAAATCCTCAACCAAATACTAGCAAACAGAGTCCAACAGCACATTAAAAGGATCATACACCATGATCAAGTGGGGTTTACCCCAGGAATGCAAGGATTCCTCAAAATATGCAAATCAATCAATGTGATACACCATATTAACAAACAGAAGGAGAAAAACCATATGATGATCTCAATAGATGCAGAGAAAGCTTTTGACAAAATTCAACACCCATTTATGATAAAAACCCTCCAGAAAGTAGGCATAGAGGGAACTTTCCTCAACATAATAAAGGCCATATATGACAAACCCACAGCCAACATCATCCTCAATGGTGAAAAACTGAAACCATTTCCACTAAGATCAGGAACAAGACAAGGTTGCCCACTCTCACCACTATTATTCAACATAGTTTTGGAAGTTTTAGCCACAGCATTCAGAGAAGAAAAGGAAATAAAAGGAATCCAAATCGGAAAAGAAGAAGTAAAGCTGTCACTGTTTGCAGATGACATGATACTACACATAGAGAATCCTAATGATGTTACCAGAAAACTACTAGAGCTAATCAATGAATTTGGTAAAGTAGCAGGGTACAAAATTAATGCACAGAAATCTCTGGCATTCCTATACACTAATGATGAAAAATCTGAAAGTTAAATCAAGAAAACTCTCCCACTTACCACTGCAACAAAAAGAATAAAATACCTAGGAATAAACCTACCTAAGGAGACAAAAGACCTGCATGCAGAAAATTATAAGACACTGATGAAAGAAATTAAAGATGATACAAATAGATGGAGAGATATACCATGTTCTTGGATTGGAAGAATCAACATTGTGAAAATGACTCTACTACCCAAAGCAATCTACAGATTCAATGCAATCCCTGTCAAACTACCACTGGCATTTTTCACAGAACTAGAACAAAAAATTTCGCAATTTGTTTGGAAACACAAAAGACCCCGAATAGCCAAAGCAATCTTGAGAACGAAAAAAGGAGCTGGAGGAATCAGGCTCCCTGACCTCAGACTATACTGCAAAGCTACAGTAATCAAGACAGTATGGTACTGGCACAAAAACAGAAAGATAGATCAATGGAACAGGATAGAAAGCCCAGAGATAAACCCACGCACATATGGACACCTTATCTTTGATAAAGGTGGCAGGAATGTACAGTGGAGAAAGGACAGCCTCTTCAATAAGTGGTGTTGGGAAAACTGGACAGGTACATGTAAAAGTATGAGATTAGATCACTCGCTAACACCATACACAAAAATAAGCTCAAAATGGATTAAAGACCTAAATGTAAGGCCAGAAACTATCAAACTCTTAGATGAAAACATAGGCAGAACACTCTATGACATAAATCACAGCAAGATCCTTTTTGACCCACCTCCTAGAGTAATGGAAATAAAAACAAAAATAAACAAATGGGACCTAATGAAACTTCAAAGCTTTTGCACAGCAAAGGAAACCATAAAGAAGACCAAAAGACAACCCTCAGAATGGGAGAAAATATTTGCAAATGAAGCAACTGACAAAGGATTAATCTCCAAAATTTACAAACAGCTCATGCAGCTCAATAACAAAAAAACAAACAACCCAATCCAGAAATGGGCAGAAGACCTAAATAGACATTTCTCCAAAGAAGATATACAGACTGCCAACAAACACATGAAAGAATGCTCAACATCATTAATCATTAGAGAAATGCAAATCAAAACTACAATGAGATATCATCTCACGCCAGTCAGAATGGCCGTCATCAAAAAATCTAGAAACAATAAATGCTGGAGAGGGTGTGGAGAAAAGGGAACACTCTTGCACTGCTGGTGGGAATGTGAATTGGTTCAGCCACTATGGAGAACAGTATGTAGGTTCCTTAAAAAACTACAAATAGAACTACCATATGACCCAGCAATCCCACTACTGGGCATATACCCTGAGAAAACCATAATTCAAAAAGAGTCATGTACCAAAATGTTCATTGCAGCTCTATTTACAATAGCCCAGAGATGGAAACAACCTACGTGCCCATCATCGGATGAATGGATAAAGAAGATGTGGCACATATATACAATGGAATATTACTCAGCCATAAAAAGAAACGAAATTGAGCTATTTGTAATGAGGTGGATAGACCTAGAGTCTGTCATACAGAGTGAAGTAAGTCAGAAAGAAAAAGACAAATACCGTATGCTAACACATATATATGGAATTTAAGGGAAAAAAATGTCATGAAGAACCTAGGGTTAAGACAGGAATAAAGACGCAGACCTACTGGAGAACGGACTTGAGGATATGGGGAGGGGGAAGGGTGAGCTGTGACAGGGCGAGAGAGAGTCATGGATATATACACACTAACAAACGTAAGGTAGATAGCTAGTGGGAAGCAGCCGCATGGCACAGGGATATTGGCTCGGTGCTTTGTGACAGCCTGGAGGGGTGGGATAGGGAGGGTGGGAGGGAGGGAGACGCAAGAGGGAAGACATATGGGAACATAGGTATATGTATAACTGATTCACTTCGTTATAAAGCAGAAACTAACACACCATTGTAAAGCAATTATACCCCAATAAAGATGTTAAAAAAAATAAAAAATAAGAAAATCTAGAAACAATAGGGCTTCCCCTGTGGCGCAGTGGTTGAGAGTCTGCCTGCCGATGCAGGGTACACAGGTTCGTGCCCCGTTCCGGGAAGATCCCACATGCTGCGGAGCGGCTAGGCCTGTGAGCCATGGCCGCTGAGCCTGTGCATCCGGAGCCTGTGCTCCGTAATGGGAGAGGCCACAACAGTGAGAGGTCCGCGTACCGCAAAAAAAAAAAAAATCTAGAAACAATAAATGCTGGAGAGGGTGTGGAGAAAAGGGAACACTCCTGCACTGCTGGTGGGAATGTGAATTGGTACAGCCACTATGGAGAACAGTATGAAGGTTCCTTAAAAAACTACAAATAGAACTACCATATGACCCAGCAACACCACTACTGGGCATATACCATGAGAAAACCATAATTCAAAAAGAGTCATGTACCAAAATGTTCATTGCAGCTCTATTTACAATAGCCAGGAGACGGAAACAACCTAAGTGTCCATCATCGGATGAATGGATAAAGGAGATGTGGCACATATATACAATAGAATATTACTCAGCCATAAAATGAAATGAAATTGAGCTATTTGTAATGAGGTGGATGGACCTAGAGTCTGTCATACAGAGTGAAGTAAGTCAGAAAGAGAAAGACAAATACCGTGTGTTAACACATATATATGGAATTTAAGAAAAAAAAATGTCATGAAGAACCTAGGGGTAAGACGGGAATAAAGACACAGACCTACTAGAGAATGGACTTGAGGATATGGGGGGGGGGGAAGGGTGAGCTGTGACAAAGCGAGAGAGAGGCATGGACATATATACACTACCAAACGTAAGGTAGATAGCTAGTGGGAAGCAGCCGCATAGCACAGGGAGATCAGCTCGGTGCTCTGTGACCGGCTGGAGGGGTGGGATAGGGAGGGTGGGAGGGAGGGAGACGCAAGAGGGAAGAGATATGGGAACATATGTATATATATAACTGATTCACTTTGTTATAAAGCAGAAACTAACACACCATTGTAAAGCAATTATACTCCAATAAAGATGTAAAAAAAAAAAAGAACAAATGCCATCTGCTGTCAGAGCGCCGCTAATAACGCTCCCTCTGGGGCCTTCATTATAACATACTAACCCTCCCTCCCGCTCGTGCCCATATTAACATGCTGCACGCTGAAATATTCTCTAAGCGTAAGGTCCTTGCCTAGCACCTTTTCAAGAGGCGGTCGTGTTTGTTGTGTAGAAGAAACACCCTGAGCCTGCCTGCGGTCAGAAAGGCGCCCCGTGCTGTGAGCTCAACCCCACCTCGCACAGAGGGCCTGGGGCTCTCCCTCAGCAAAACACTGCTTCAATGTGGCATCAAGGAGAAAATGCAAAGAACCCCCTGCTGTGCACAAACCATGTTGCTCCTTTCTTGCAGGGGATCTGAAATTACCCAGGGCCTGTGTGTGGTTTCTGGGTCCGAGACCAGGCCCGGCTCAGCCCCCATGCTTTCCTGGTGCTTCTCTCCCGTGAGGAAAAGTGACAGAGCAGAGGAGGAGAGGGCGGGGCCTGGGGCGGGGCCCTCACTCAGTGGAGGAATCCGCAGCCAGAGCCTATACCTTGGTGTTGCCCCGTGTGCCATTCATGTGCCCGCAGCTCAGAGTAGCAGCCTCCTCTGTGGGTCTTTGAGGTGATAGCTCCAGTTGTCATGCCTGGTTTTATTTTTTTTCTTTCTTTTTGTCTAAGAGTTTTATTAAAATATTGGAAGGACAATAAAGTTGAGTGGATCACCTTAAGAGCTTAGAACAGTTCCGCCACTTTGGTAGCAGAGAGGGCACTACAACGTCAGAAGCACAGCAGTTTGTGGTGCCCCAGCCTCCACAGGGGGCTTATCCTCTCCTCCTCTTGGTGGACAGCTGTGGTCCCTGTACCCCTGGTGTGTGACTTTCCCTCAGGGCCCCTCCCAGGGCCGGGGAGCTGGGCAACTCTTCCTGCTTCCCAAGCGCCCATTGTACTCATGTGCTCCTCAGGATACTCCGGAGTCCCAAACCCGAACATCAGAGCTGGCAACATGGTGGTGAGGAAAAATAGATTTAACAACCATCATGGAACTTACCAAGTCTAGGGGGAAGACCAACACTGATCACAGAATTAGACAAATAAAACTAAAGTTATAATTGTGCCAAGAAAAGGAGGTACATGGAACCGTGAGAGCATGTAACAGGGGACCTGACCTAGTCAGGCTGCCCTGACTCTGGAGGAGAAGCAGGCAAAGTGGGCGATGGCCATTCTAAGCAGAGGGGACAGCAGTGGCAGGAGGGAGTGTGGCCTTTGAGGACTGGAAGAAGGCCAGTGAGGGTGGGAAGGGGAGATTGACCAGGTGTGCTGTGAGCCCAAGCTAGAGAGGGGCCAGATGGGGCAGAACAATGGAAAGTCTTTAAAGTATTTGAAGCAGTCACAGGAAGTCATCAGATATGCACTTAAAAAAAAAATCACTATTGCCTGCAGTAGAGAACAAAATAGGAAGAGATGGTGAAGACCAATTAGGAGTTACCACTTGGACCACAGTGTACAGATGAAGAGGAAACAGGTATTAGAGATCTTTTTGAAGAAGGATCAGCAAGACTTGGTGGATTTGATATGAGGTGGGGGGCAGAGAGAGGTGTCAAGGGAGATATATGGGTTTTGACTTCATAACTGGTTATATAGTAAGAGAAGGGTCAAATCTGAGAAAAGATAATGAATACCCTTCATACATGTAGTTTGAGGTGCTTAGGGACATTCAAGTTGTGTAGTCAGGGGCAGTTGGGCATCTGTAACAGGAGCTCGGGACCAGGAACCTAGTTTGTAATATAGGTGGTTACCAAAGCCCTGGGCCTGGACGAGGTCGCCCAGGGAGCAGTTAGAGAGTGGGAGGAGAGAAGAGGGCCATGGAAGATGGAGGAGCTCCAACAGTTAATGGCAGGCTGGGGAGCACGAGCCTGCCAAGTAGACTAAGAGGAGCTCCTAGAGAGCAAGAGACAAAGCAAGAGAATGTCAGGGCATGGAATCCAATAGAAAAGAATGTGTTTCATGAAGAAGAGGACTTTGCTTCTGGCCACAGTGGGGTAACAGGGTATAGATTTGTCCCCCTGCCTTAAAGACCGACTAAAACAGATAAGATATATGAAACAATTGTTTTCAGACACTGAAGAACAGGCAGCATGGGACAGCCATCCCTGAGAGAAGAGAAATAAATGAGGTGAGTCCAACACTTGATGCAGTCTACTGCCTGGAGAGAGTTCCAGGCTGCAGGGCAGGGAGGGGGACCCTAAGCAGAGACTGATGGTCTTTCTGGGTCCAGGAGGCAGAGTGAGAATTCAGGGAGACAGATATAGTCTTTTCCTTTTCTTCTTCCAGAGGGCCTGAAGTGCTTTGAAATCTGGGTCTCACACGGGGCCTTCCTAGGGGGCTGGGGGACTTGCGGCAGACAGTTTGAAACTAGCTGCAAGTAGCCTAGAAACAGGGCATGCAGCCTCGATGGGAGAGTGACAGAGGGGCCCCATTCTGCTTGGAGAGTACAAGTCTGGGGGAAAGAGGGTAGCTGGTAGCTAGGCGTTGGGTAAGGGGGTGATAAGGCTGCATGGATTTATACCGCCCCTTGGGACTTTCAGGGACTTTCAGGACTAGCCAGTGTAGGCACCTCCCCTCCCCTGCTGGGGTTGCTCTTACTTTGGCTTGTCTTTGGAGAAACCTATCTGGAAATTCAACATTACACCCATATTTTTTAACTTCCCAGTAAGAAAGCAGCTCACCGAAGCCCACCCACCAGACCCAGAAGCCCACCTGCCAGATGTGGACGCCCACCCCTGTGGAAGAGACACAGCTGCCTTTTTTTTCCCCTCCCAATCACTTTAGCATGTTGTAGTTTATGCAGTGCCCAGGCTGACCTTCCTTGTGGGTGGCCCAGATGGCATACCTCAGAGGCGGTGACAGGTAAAGGTCTTCACCTTCAGACAGAGGAAGTGATCCCCAAATTAATCTGCCAGGGGGCATGAATGATGAGCCAAAGAGCCAGGGCTGCCACCAAGAGCCTCACTTCAGCAATGCAACCTAAGGGAGATACAAAGCCAAGAATCTCCAGCTAGAAAGTCAGCTCAGAGGATGGGCCAGTGGCCTGTTCACTCCTAGCAGCACATGTGCCCCGCCAGGCAAGGAAGCCTGGGAAGGACAGGAGACGATGGGGTGGGGAGAGGATGGAAGCATATGAGGGGAGATCCAGGAGCACACACAGCTCTTGTCACCATGCCTGCCTTGAGATGCTAACTAACTACAATTCTGGTTTGGCGTCCGGGTGTGTTTTCCTTGAGAGCTGGGTGAAGGGAAAGGCTCTGTTCATACAGTGTTCATCACTCACCACATTAATTTTCTGAATTTCTGCTTAGAACATTTGTGCCTGTCAGATAAGAGAGGAACTCAATTAGACTCCAAATGTCACCATTTCTGGTAATTACCATCATGCACAAATAATGGAAAACTCTCAACAATGGGTCTGATTTGAAACATTAACTTTCAAAAATGCTCACAAATGAATCATTTAATCTACAATCAACTTCTATTTTATTTTCTTTCTCCTAGAGATAGAAAATAGATAATTACTGAGAAGAGAATTGGGGAAACTTTCCACGCAGATAATTTGTGTTCAGAAACATAGAAACAAACATTTTTCTGCAATGTACAAAATGATTCCATATATAATGTTATCATTGTAGAAAACCTTTTAAAATGGATTCAGTGCAAGAAATTCTGGTTGAAAAACATCTGTGATTTAAGGCATGTCAAACTTAAAATATGCATGTATGGGTGTGTGGGTCTATGTGCGTGCTCCCCATAATAGAGTCCCTGTGTTTCTCATTCTGTACGTGGCCCATGTGTAAGTGGGCATGATGATTATTAACAAAACCCCAAGTTGCTGTACGAAGGAGAGTGTCTGATAGAGCAACACAAAAAAGGAGCATAAAGCCAGCGACTGCTATGCACTGGGGGAGACTTGGTAACTATAGCAACTTGCTTTAGAAGTTGTTCTTTCCCTGCCCAAAATGAGGTGGGCCCTGTCAGCCCTCCCCACACTGCAGGGAGAGAGAAGCCATTCAGGAGAGGCAGCAGGCCAGCCCCACAAAGGGCACATGGAGGAAAGCAGACTTCCTTAAGTTCTGACACCACATGGGTCTGTGAAGCAGCAGATTAGGAACAAGAATGAGGGGTGCAATTGAAGAAGGTGAACATAAAGAGTGGATTCTGAACTCCTGCAAACAGAATGGGAATTCTGTCAGGAATACGTCCACCCAGCTGTGACCATTCTGATGTAAACTGGCACATGACATGGAAAAGATCAGCACACACTCAAGAACTGAACCCAGGTGGGGTCAGGGTATTTCTATCAGGCTCCTGGGTAAGCCCTCACCCCTTCCACAGGGAGGAGGGACTGGAGTTCACAACAGAACCCCACCATATATTAGATTTTTTTAGTTGTGGCGATTTTTTAAAAATGTTCAACTGTTAGTAAACCAGATAGTTGAACACATAGGGTGAGCTCATTTCGTCTCATCAAATCCTTTATACTTGTCATTAAAAAGCCTGGAGCCAGGAGGAGCTTCAAGATGGCAGAAGAGTAAGATGCAGAGATCACCTTCCTCCCCACAAATACATCAGAAATACATCTACATGTGGAACAACTCCTACAGAACACCTACTGAATGCTGGCAGGAGACCTCAGACCTCCCAAAAGGCAAGAAACTCCCCACGTACCTGGGTAGGGCAAAAGAAAAGAAAAAACAGAGACAAAAGAATAGGGACGGGACCTGTACCAGTGGGAGGGAGCTGTGAAGGCGGAAAGGTTTCCACACACGAGGACGCCCCTTCCCGCGCAGAGAGGGCGGGTGGCGGAGGCGGGGAAGCTTCGGAGCCTTGGAGAACAGCACAGCAACAGGGGTGCGGAGGGCAAAGCGGAGAGATTCCCGCACAGAAGATCAGTGCCGACCAGCACTCACCAGCCCGAGAGGCTTGTCAGCTCACCCACCGGGGCGGGCGGGGGCTGGGAGCTGAGGCTCGGGCTTCGGAGGTCGGATCCCAGGGAGAGGACTGGGGTTGGCTGCGTGTACCCAGCCTGAGGGGGCTAGTGCGCCATGGCTAGCCAGGAGGGAGTCCGGGAGAAAGTCTGGAGCTGCCGGAGAGGCAGGAGACTTTTTCTTCCCTCTTTCTTTCCTGGTGCGCGAGGAGAGGGGATGAAGAGCGCCGCTTAAAGGAGCTCCAGAGACTGGCATGAGCCGCGGCTATCAGCATGGACCCCTGAGACAGGCATGAGACGCTAAGGCTGCTGCTGCAGCTACCAAGAAGCCTGTGTGCAAGCACAGGTCACTGTCCACACCTCCCCTCCCGGGAGCCTGTGCAGCCCGCCACTGCCAGGGTCCAACTTCCCCAGGAGAAAGCACGGCGCGCCTCAGGCTGGTGCAACATCACGCTGGCTTCTGCCACCGCAGGCTCACCCCGCATCCGTACCCCTCCCTCCCCACGGCCTGAGTGAGCCAGAGCCCCAGAATCAGCGGCTCCTTTAACCCCGTCCTGTCTGAGCCGGAACAGACGCCCTCAGGCGATCTACACGCAAAGGCGGGTCCAAATCCAAAGCTGAACCCTGGGAGCTGTGTGAACAAAGAAGAGAAAGGGAAACTCTCCCAGCAGCCTCAGGAGCAGCGGATTAAATCTCCACAATCAACTTGATGTACCCTGCATCTGTGGAATACCTGAATAGACAAAGAATCATCCCAAATTGAGGAGGTGGACTTTTGGAGCAAATATATATATATAGTTTTCCCTTTTTCCCTTTTTGTGAGTGTGTATGCTTCTGTGTGTGATTTTGTCTGTATAGCTTTGCTTTCACCATTTGTACTAGGGTTCTGTCTGTCCGTTGTTTATTTATTTATTTTTTAGTATAGTTTTCAGCACTTGTTATCATTGGTGGATTTGTTTTTTGTTTTGGTTGTTCCCTTCTTTCTTTCTTTTAATTACTTAAAAATTTTTTTTAAACAATTATTTTTTGTTTTTTATTTTAATAACTTTTTAATTAAATTTAATTTAATTTTATCTTTTTCTTACTTTCTTTCTTTTGTTCTTCCTTTTATTCTGAGCTCTGTGGAGGACAGGTACTTGTTGCTCCAGCAAGGCATCAGGGCTGTGCCTCTGAGATGGGAGAGCCAAGTTCAGGACATTGGTCCACCAGAGACCTCCCAGCTCCACGTAATATCAAATGGTGAAAATCTCCGAGAGATCTCCTTGTCAATGCCAAGCTCCACTCAATGACTAGCAAGCTACAGTGCTGGATACCCTATGCCAAACAACTAGCAAGACAGGAACACAACCCCACCCATTAGCAAAGAGGCTGCCTAAAATCATAATAAGGTCACAGACACCACAAAACACACCACCAGACGTGGACCTGCCCACCAGAAAGACAAGATCCAGCCTCATCCACCAGAACACAGGCACTAGTCCCCTCCACTAGGAAATCTATACAACCCACTGAACCAACCTTAGCCACTGGGAACAGACACGAAAAACAACGGGAACTATGAACCTGCAGTCTGTGAAAAGGAGACCTCAAACACAGTAAGTTAAGCAAAATGAGAAGACAAAGAAACACACAGCAGATGAAGGAGCAAGACAAAAATCCACGAGACCTAACAAATGAAGAGGAAATAGGCAGTCTACCTGAAAAAGAATGCAGAGTAATGAGAATAAAGATGATGCAAAATCTTGGAAATAGAATGGAGAAAATACAAGAAATGTTTAACAAGGACCTAGAAGAACTAAAGAGCAAACAAGCAATCATGAACAACACAATAAGTGAAATTAAAAATTCTCTAGAAGGGATCAATAGTAGAATAACTGAGGCAGAAAAATGGATAAGCAACGCAGAAGATAAAATCGTGGAAATAACTACTGCAGAGCAGAATAAAGAAAAAAGAATGAAAAGAATTGAGGACAGTCTCAGAGACCTCTGGGACTATTAAATGCACCAACATTCGAATTATAGGGGTCCCAGAAGAAGAAGAGAAAAAGGGACGGAGAAAATATCTGAAGAGATTATAGTTGAAAACTTCCCTAATATGGGTAAGGAAATAGTTAAGTCCAGGAAGCACAGAGTCCCATACAGGATAAATCCAAGGAGAAACACGCCAAGACACATATTAATCAAACTATCAAAAATTAAATACAAAGGAAAAAATATTTAAAGCAGCAAGGGAAAAACAACAAATAACACACAAGGGAATCCCCATAAGGTTAACAACTGATCTTTCAGCAGAAACCCTGCAAGCCAGAAGGGACTGGCAGGACATATTTAAAGTGAGGAAAGGGAAAAACCTACAACCAATATTACTCTATCCAGAAAGAATATCATTCAGATTTGATGGAGAAATTAAAACCTTTACAGACATGCAAGAGCTAAGAGAATTCAGTACAACCAAACCAGCTTTACAACAAATGCTAAAGGAATTTCTCCAGGTAGGAAACACAGGAGAAGCAAAAGACCTACAATAACAAACCCAAAACAATTAAGAAAATGGTAATAGGAACATACATATCGATAATTACCTTAAATGTAAATGGGTTAAATGCTCCAACCAAAACACATAAACTGGCTGAATGAATACGAAAACAAGATCCATATATGCTGCCTACAAGAGACCGACTTCAGACCTAGGGACACATACAGACTGAAAGTGAGGGGATGGAAAAAGATATTCCATTCAAATGGAAATCAAAAGAAAGCTGGAGTACCAATTCTCATATCAGACAAAATAGACTTTAAAATAAAGACTATTAGAAGAGACAAAGAAGGACACTACATAATGATCAAGGGATCAATCCAAGAAGAAGATATAATAATTGTAAATATTTATGGACCCCACATAGGAGCACCTCAATACATAAGGCAAACACTAACAGCCATAAAAGAGGAAATTGACAGTAACACAGTCAGAGTCAGGAACTTTAACACCCCACTTTCACCAGTGGACAGATCATCCAAAATGAAAATAAGTAAGGAAACACAAGCTTTAAATGATACATTAAACAAGATGCACTTAATTGATATTTATAGGACATTCCATCCCAAAACAACAGAATACACATTCTTCTCAAGTGCTCATGGAACATTTTCCAGGATAGATCATATCTTGGGTCACAAGTCAAGCCTCGCTAAATTTAAGAAAATTGAAAACATATCAAGTATCTTTTCCAACCACAATGCTATGAGACTAGATATCAATTACAGGAAAAAATCTGTAAAAAAATACAAATACATGGAGGCTAAACAATACACTACTTAATAACCAAGAGATCACTGAAGAAATCAAAAAGTACCTAGAGACAAATGACAATGGAAACACGACGACCCAAAACCTATGGGATGCAGCAAAAGCAGTTCTAAGACGGAAGTTTATAGCAATACAATCCTACCTTAAGAAACAAGAAACATCTCAAATAAACAACCTGCCTTACACCTAAAGCAATTAGAGAAAGAAGAACAAAAAAACCCCAAAGTTAGCAGAAGGAAAGAAATCATAAAGATCAGATCAGAAATAAATGAAAAAGAAATGAAGGAAAAAATAGCAAAGATCAGTAAGGCTAAAAGCTGGTTCCAAGAGAAGATAAACAAAATTGATAAACCATTAGCCAGATTCATCAAGAAAAAAAGGGAGAAGACACAGATCAATAGAATTAGAAATGAAAAAGGGGAAGTAACAACTGACACTGCAGAAATACAAAGGATCATGAGAGATTACTACAAGCAACTCTATGCCAATAAAATGGACAACCTGGAAGAAAATGACAAATTCTTAGAAATGCACAACCTCCCGAGACTGAATCAAGAAGAAATAGAAAATATGAACAGACCAATCATAAGCACTGAAATTGAAACTGTGATTAAAAATCTTCCAACAAGCAAAAGCCCAGGACCAGATGGCTTCACAGGCAAATTCTATCAAACATTTATAGAAGAGCTAACATCTATTCTTCTCAAACTCTTCCAAAATATAGCAGAGGGAGGAACACTCCCAAACTCATTCTACGAGGCCACCATCACCCTGATACCAAAACCAGACAAGGATGTCACAAAGAAAGAAAACTACAGGCCAATATCACTGATGAACATAGATGCAAAAATCCTCAACAAAATACTAGCAAACAGAATCCAACAGCACATTAAACGGATCATACACCATGATCAAGTGGGGTTTATTCCAGGAATGCAAGAATTCTTCAATATATGCAAAACAATCAATGTGATACACCATATTTACAAATTGAAGGAGAAAAACCATATGATCATCTCAATAGATGCAGAGAAAGCTTTTGACAAAATTCAACACCCATTTATGATAAAAACCCTGCAGAAAGTAGGCATAGAGGGAACTTTCCTCAACATAATAAAGGCCATATATGACAAACCCACAGCCAACATCGTCCTCAATGGTGAAAAACTCAAAGCATTTCCACTAAGATCAGGAACAAGACAAGGTTGCCCACTCTCACCACTCTTATTCAACATAGTTTTGGAAGTTTTCGCCACAGCAATCAGAGAAGAAAAGGAAATAAAAGGAATCCAAATCGGAAAAGAAGAAGTAAAGCTGTCACTCTTTGCAGATGACATGATACTATACACAGAGAATCCTAAAGATGCTACCAGAAAACTACTAGAGCTAATCAATGAATTTGGTAAAGTAGCAGGATACAAAATTAATGCACAGAAATCTCTTGCATTCCTATACACTAAGGATGAAAAATCTGAAAGTGAAATTAAGAAAACACTCCCATTTACCACTGCAACAAAAAGAATAAAATACCTAGGAATAAACCTACCTAAGGAGACAAAAGACCTGCATGCAGAAAATTATAAGACACTGATGAAAGAAATTAAAGATGATACAAATAGATGGAGAGATATACCATGTTCTTGGATTGGAAGAATCAACATTGTGAAAATGACTCTACTACCCAAAGCAATCTACAGATTCAACGAAATCCCTGTCAAACTACCACTGGCATTTTTCACAGAACTAGAACAAAAAATTTCACAATTTGTATGGAAACACAAAAGACCCCAAATAGCCAAAGCAATCTTCAGAAAGAAAAACGGAGCTGGAGGAATCAGGCTCCCTTACTTCAGACTATCAAAAGCTGCAGTAATCAAGACAGCACGGTACTGGCACAAAAACAAAAATATACATCAATGGAACACGATAGAAAGCCCAGAGATAAACCCACACACATATGGTCGCCTTATCTTTGATAAAGGAGGCAAGAATATACAATGGAGAAAAGACAGCCTCTTCAATAAGTGGTGTTGGGAAAACTGGACAGGTACATGTAAAAGAATAAAATTAGAACACTCCCTAACACCATACACAAAAATAAACTCAAAATGGATTAAAGACCTAAATGTAAGGCCAGACACAATCAAACTCTTAGATGAAAACATAGGCAGAACACTCTATGACATAAATCACAGCAAGATCCTTTTTGACCCACCTCCTAGAGAAATGGAAATAAAAACTAAAATAAATAAATGAGACCTAACGAAACTTCAAAGCTTTTGCACAGCAAAGGAAACCATAAACAAGACCAAAAGACAACCCTCAGAACGGGAGAAAATATTTGCAAATATTTGCAAATGAAGCAACTGACAAAGGATTAATCTCCAAAATTTACAAGCAGCTCATGCAGCTCAATATTAAAAAAACAAAAAACTCAATCTAGAAATGGGCAGAAGATCTAAATAGACATTTCTCCAAAGAAGATATACAGATTACCAACAAACACATGAAAGAATGCTCAACATCATTAATCATTAGAGAAATGCAAATCAAAACTACAATGTGATATCATCTCACACCGGTCAGAATGGCCATCATCAAAAAATCTAGAAACAATAAATGCTGGAGAGGGTGTGGAGAAAAGGGAACCCTCATACACTGTTGGTGGGAATGTAAATTGATACAGCCATTATGGAGAACAGTATGGAGGTTCCTTAAAAAACTAAAAATAGGGCTTTCCTGGTGGCGCAGTGGTTGAGAGTCCGCCTGCCGATGCAGGGGACATGGGTTCATGCCCCGGTCCGGGAAGATCCCACAGGCCCCGGAGTGGCTGGGCCCGTAAGCCATAGCCGCTGAGCCTGCGCGTCCGGAGCCTGTGCTTTGCAATGGGAGAGGCCACAACAGTGAGGGGCCCGCGTACCGCAAAAAATAAATACATAAATAAATAAAAATAAAAAACTAAAAATAGAACTACCATACGACCCAGCAATCCCACTACTGGGCATATACCCTAAGTAACCATAATTCAAAAAGAGTCATGTATCACAATGTTCACTGCAGCTCTGTTTACAATAGCCAGGACATGGAAGCAACCTAAGTGTCCATCGACAGATGAATGGATAAAGATGTGGCACATATATACAATGGAATATTACTGAGCCATAAAAAGAAACGAAATTGAGTTATTTGTAGTGAGGTGGATGGACCTAGAGTCTGTCATACAGAGTGAAGTAAATCAGAAAGAGAGCAACAAATACCATATGCTAACAGATATATATGGAATATAAAAAAAAATGGTCATGAAGAACCTAGGGGCAAGATGGGAATAAAGATGCAGAGCTACTAGAGAATGGACTTGAAGACACGGGGAAGGGGAAGCTGGAGCAAAGTGAGAGAGTGGCATGGACATATATACACTACCAAATGTAAAACAGATAGCTAGTGGGAAGCAGCTGCATAGCACAGGGAGATCAGCTCGGTGCTTTGTGACCAGTTAGAAGGGTGGGATAGGGAGGGAGGGAGGGAGACGCAAGAGGGAAGAGATATGGGGATATATGTGTATGTATAACTGATTCACTTTGTTATAAAGCAGAAACTAACACACCACTGTAAAGCAATTATACTCCAATAAAAACGTTAAAAAAAAAAAAAAAAAAAAAGCCTGGAACCAAAGGAGCTCCTCAGATAAGGTGAGACAAAGTTTTCCCACGAGGGGAGTCCCAGGGACCTTTAGTAATCTGGTATATGAAGTGGGCAGAAGGGAGGCCTCCCTTGCATGGAATGGGGCTTGGTGAGCTTAATGTTACAGGGACTTAGGTTCGGTTTACCCTTCTCACCACAGCATTGGGCACAGTTGATTGCTGCCTCTGTCCTGAACCATGTCCTCCATTTGACTGGAGAACTCATTCCTGTTTACCTGCCACCTCACTGGCTGCTCCTGATCCCTCCTCTCTGCAGGATCTTCCTTCTCTTCCCCAACTCTGGATGACCTAAGCCTTGGAAGTTCTCCCCTCCTCTCTACCCTCATTCCCTACGTGATCTCATTTACTATCAGGGTTCTCACTATATCTGCAGGCTGATGACTGACGTAGCCAACCACCATCTCAATGTGACCACGTGGATGTGTAACAGGCACCACACACACAGCATGTCCCAGACAGTCCTCCCGGAGTAGATGGTTGGTCCCACCATCAAAGTACATCCCAAATGTGAATGCTTCTCAGCCAGTCCTCTGCTCCCTGTCAAGGCACTGGCACCCCTGCCTGGATTGTGCCAGCGGCCTCCTGAGTTCTCTGCTTTTTGCCCTTGTTCTTTCCTACAGCCTGTTCTCCACATGGCAGCCTGTTATCTCTTAACACCACAAATCAGATCCTATCACTACCTTGCTCAAAACCCTCCAGTATCTTCTGGTCACAGAACAGAAGCTGGAGCTCTTGCCAGTGGCCTCTGGGCCATGATCCGGTGCACCCTCCCCTCCAACGTCCTCTTGACCACCTTCCCCTTTGCTCACTCTGTTCCTGACACACTGGTTTTCTTTCTTTCTTTCTTTTTTTTTTTATGTGGACCATTTTTAAAGTCTTTATTGAATTTGTTGCAATATTGCTTCTGTTTTATGTTTTGGTTTTTTGGCCGCGAGGCATGTGGGATCTTAGCTCCCCGACCAGGGATTGAACCTGCACCCCCTGCAATGGAAGGCAAAATCTTAACCACTGGGCCACCAGGGAAGTCCCTACACTGGTTTTCTTTGCTGCTTCAAACGTGACCTCAGAGCCTCACACTTGCTGCCACTTCTGCCTGGAACACCGGAAGAGCTCGTTCCCTCTCTCCAAGTTTCCTCTGTCTCATTAGAAACATCCTCCTTGTCTATATTAGTTAACAACACTCACTCCATCCATTCTATCCCTTTGTCCTGCTTTACTTTTCTTTGTCACACTAACCTCTACCTATATTATCACAGGAAGTTGTCTCCCTCAGTAGGATGTGAGATTTTAAAAACAGGGACTTTTTGTTGTAGCTCACTGCATTTCCCCCAGGACTCAGAACAGTACCCAGCACATGGTGGGTGATCAGCAGATATTTGTAAACGAGTGAATAAACACATGCATAAAGGAAATAACCATAATTTGTGTAACATGTTGGCTGTGACATGTAGTGGTTCAATGGTTTTTAAACTACTTTTGATTTTGTTGCTAAATGATCTGGCTCCTGAAACAAAGCAGGCCGTAAAGTAAGTCATTCTGTTGGAGAATTAAACACATCTGGGGTCAAAACATGGTGCTCTCCCATGTCTCTGATATAAAATGGATTTCAGAAATCTAGCTAACAGAGGAGCCTGGATAGAATTAGAATAGGATTTTTGAGCTAGAAGAGACTTCTCTCCTCAAAGGAGATATATACCCTCCTCCTCCAAGAGCAAATACCAGCTGTTCCTCCCACCGTGTGTCCTGTGGGCTCACCTGCCCCAACCTTGCTCACCAAGGCATCCTCCCAATATATGTGCCTCTCCCAGAGGACTCCCTCTTCTAGTTTTTAAAAAAAATTCCTCCATATCATTACAGAATTACATAAGTTTTGTTTTTTTTTGTTTTGTTTTTTTTTTTTTTTGGTACGCGAGCCTCTCACTGTTGTGGCCTCTCCCGTTGCGGAGCACAGGCTCCGGACGCGCAGGCTCTGCGGCCATGGCTCACGGGCCCAGCCGCTCCGCGGCATGTGGGATCTTCCTGGACCGGGGCACGAACCCGTGTCTCCTGCATCGGCAGGCGGACTCTCAACCACTGCGCCACCAGGGAAGCCCCAGAATTACATAAGTTTTAATAGTAGCCACCATGTATTGGGCCTTAACTACTTGCCACATATTTGACATTCACTTGTTTACTCCTCAAAGCAACCTGGTGATGTGGTATTGTTAGTAGTCTCGTCTCACAGATGAGGAAACCATAGCAAGCAAGGCTAAAGGACATGTCCAAGGTTACAAAGCTAGTGTATGGGATACACTAGCTTTGTATGGAGCCAGGGGATATGGAGCCAGGATTCAACCTAAGGTTCTGATCTCAGCATCCATGCTCTTAATGGCCTGCACAGTCTCTGCTCTTAGCTAGAAGAGGCCTTAGAGACCACCTAGTTCAAGTCAAGTTGGGTGACTTGGCTAAGGTCAAACAGCAGGTAATGGACAAATGGGGAGGAGGGCGGGTCCAGGTGTATGTTTCCTGTTCTCTCCAGTTGGCTTGAAAGATTTCAGTGAGCTACATCTGCCCCTGGAGAGTGGGCAGCAAGGAAGTTGTACGATGGCACCAGTCCTAACTACTAATTGCTAATTTAAGACCAAAGGGGGAAATTGTCTTGTGTACCCTATAAAAGAGGGTAGGATTTAAAGTAAATATCTGGAACTTTATCTCAGTTTAAGTGGCAGAGTATGCCTTTTGTATTTGAAATATTTTTTCCTTTTTAATCCTTTCACTACAAGGTATTGTGTGATGTCTACCTAAAAAGTACCTTTAATAAAGTTTTTCTGTTGTTCCCAATTAGTAATTATGCTTATCTTAAACCTGGTGCAGACTGTACCCTCTATGTTCCTTAATTTTGCCACATTCAAAGACTACTGTGTGCACCCCTGATGGAGTCTTGGTGGCTAAACAGCATTGCCAGGACTCATCGTAATGTCCCAATCCCCAAGCACGCAAGGTGAAATATATGACCTTGAGCAAGTCAGCCTCTCTGAGCCAGTTTCCTCATCTCTAACACAAGGGATGGGCCTGGCTGGTCTCTATCTTACTGGATGGTGCCTTCTGATTCTATACCTAGAATAATAACAGTCATTATTTCTTTATTACCAGGCACTGTGCTAAGTGTTTTATGTGCATTTCTCATTAACTCCTCACAACATCACTATGAAATAGGTACTATTATTATCTCATTTTTACAGATGAGGAAACTAAAGTTTAGAGGTTAATAAACTTGACCAAGGTCACACACTCAGCAGGTGAGGGGCAAGGTGGGATGCAAAGCCTGGCACTGTGCCCAGATCCTACAGTCGTAACCAGCATGAGGAAGTAGGTGCTCCCTCACAGAATCACAGAGAGCAGAGGTGCCACAGAACATCTCCCCTCACAGTACAGATGGAGACACTAGGGCCAAGAGAATCTGAGTGACGTCCAATGTCACATTACCAGGCAGTGGCAAAGCCAACATGAACTCTCTTCTTGGCCACTTACTGTGGCTGTTCCATCAGGTAGATTCTGGAGAATGGACGTCTCTCTCATCAGCAAGCTTTTGATTAGACTCTGGGCCTGGTTTACTCACCTTTTATCCAGGAATACATTAAAAATAGTTTGGGGAAATGGTATGCATCTACCATGCATTAGATTTATACATTTTCATGCTAGACTTAAGCCAGATCCTATATATCTATCCTTTTTTTTTTTTAACTTTATTTGGAATTTGTTTTCAGAATCCAATCTGGGTTTCACAAGGATGCTATTGGTTGTCAATGTGCTGTTCTAATCCTTCTCCACAGGAACTTTCTCCACAAATCCACTGCCAGATGGGTCTGCAGAAGGCTGAGGCTGGACTGAACTTGAAGTTCCTGCACCTTCTCCCACATGCTAAGCCCTAAAACAGTGTTCTCCTTCACGTCATCTACCGACTTCTGACCTTTAGGTTGCTTTTATTAGGGCAATGATTCTCAACTCTGCCTGTACATTAGAATCATCTAAGGGAATGAGAAAAAAACTCATAATTTGGGACCACTGAAACCTTTGGAAGCCCCAAACCCACTGAAGGTGTTTGAGCAGCAACACGATGTGGGGAATAGTATGTTTCAGGAAAGTTGTGGTCAGGTTGCCATTTCCATAATTAACTGGAGGGAGATTTTTACATATTTTTTGGAAAGAGCCAGGTCTTCTGTTCTTAACCTCCCAGTTTTGGATTAATCTTGAATCATAGGTTTCCCACGCACCCTATTCTTTCTTCTCATGGTTCCCTGGGGGATTTATCTGACTTTCATTTTGCAGTTCTCACTCCACACAGAGCAGCTTGTGGAGGAGCATGTACCTCTATACTGTTTTCTCCCTACTTTATTATTAATTTTGAAAATATATTTTGTTCACATTACAACATTCAATACAGAGTAAAAAATGAGTCTCCCTACTTTCCTACCTCTTGGCCTTGGTTTTCCTCCCTGGAGCCCAGTTTCCAGCTCTTGGGGTATCCTTGCAGAGACGGTTTCTACATATACAGGCAGATATTATGCATATGGATTTACCTAAATGGCAACCTTCTAAACACTGATCAGTAACTTGCTTTTTTCCCCTTTCTCTTTCATCTCCAAAATTAAGCATGCAGGCTCTTCTTCTAGGTATCTTTTTTTAGGGAAATAAAAAGGGCAATGACAAGGCTCCTAGAGGATCCAGAACCTTAAAAGTTGTCATCATCATATTTCTGAGTTCCTTGCTCAGTAGTACTTGGAGCTTCCTGCTCTCTTCCTTTCTCCTCTGTACCTGACGGTGGAGCTCTCCAAATCTTATTGTTGCTCCCCCAACCTCCTGGGTCCCCGACCCCATTCAGCAATGTTTCCTGTCCTTCCTTCATGAAAGTTTCTTTCACTAGGAAGTGGCCCTGAATTTACAGTTGAGGTGAAAGAAACAATGCTTATGAATAGGAGGCCATTCAGGGGCCTGCCTAATTTCATTTGGGAATTATACATCTCAGGGGAATTTAGGATCCATGGTCACCCTGAGCAACCTTTCTCTTAGTAATTTAGGCAAGTGACAAGGGTCTGATTTATGATGTTAAAAGCTGGAATTCAAAGGAAGGGGTAAACAGAAGAGACCATGCAAAGAGAAATGTGATGCAACTTGATAACTGACTAGGTTCAGGGAGTGGAAAGAAAGTAGTGAACAACTTTCTATGCCTTAGAATTTAAGATTTTAAGCTCAAGCAACCAGAAGAATGGTGGGATCACTGTTAAACAAGACATTCTTTGTAAAGGCTTTCAAAAGCCTTGTTTTTTTTTCTAGGTTGAATACAGTACTCATCAAATTTCCGAGGCGGACCAGACATGGGAAAATCTGTGAGGTAATGGGGTTTGTCCCTGACCCTTCTCTGCACCTTTTCTCCTTCACTCTTCTGCCTGATTCCGTGGGCTATTCTTCCATGCAGCTTCCTGTCATATAACCCTGCCAAAGTGATGAACAGTATCAGGTGTAGGCTGATAAGGCAAAGCTGTGCCCTCTCTCTCGGGAGTAGCTACATTTTAAAAGGAGACTCATGAAGAGATAAAGCCTTAAGACAAAAAAAGAGTGCACCTACAAGAGCGAAATTAATGCGTCCTAGGGTGCGTTTTTTTAGATAAGCTGGTAGTCTTCAAATCACACCAGTGGTTAATCACAAGGTGAATTCTGTTCCATTGGAACTACTTATGTCAAAGCTTTTCTTGCCTGAACAGACTACTGTATACTGATGGAGCTTTAGATCTATTATTGTGTGAGGTACAAAGTTACTTTCTAGCCATCCATTTATTTACTTTAAAAGATAAAATAGACATTGAATATGTTTCTTCCATATTTTCTGACAGTCTGTTTTGGTGGGATTTTTTTGTGGTCCATAATAGGTCTTTCCCTACTGGGATTATGTAATGTTTAATGTCTTGTTGAAGAACAATGATACCTCCATCACCACATCCAAAGCTTTAAGAGAGATACATTGCTCTTTCTCAAGAGACAATTCCCCACATCCTCAGTTAAGTTGAATGTAACTGAAACAGTTGTGTGAGCGAGCAACTCAGACAAGAGCAGAAGCTCAATAATGCATGCATACAACCAACAGTCACCAATTCCAATCCAGCTGGGTTTACCAGAGGTCCAGCTAAAGGAGATACTGCTTCACCTTCTCCAGGCATCTGATGTTGAAAATATTCACACTGTATAAGAAATAGAATGGAATAATGGTGAAAAGCAGGAGCTCTGGAGCCAGGCTATTTGGGTTCAAATACTAGCTCTGCCAATCACTACTTAGGTGACCTCAAGACATTTATTTATTCTGCTGTGCCTTGATTCTGTAAAATAGGGACCATACTAATACCTATCCTACAGAATGGCTGTGAAGATGAAATGATATAATACATGTACAGCACTTAGAACAGTAAGTACATGGCAGATAGTTAATGCCATATGAGTGTTAGCTGTTAGTGGTTTTACTTACTAGTTCAAACATTTCATATTACTTCAGATTTTGCAAGCATTCCATTTTGCAATTAATTTTAGTTTGTTAAAATGAGACAAAAGAAAAAAAAACAGTATCTGGTTTCTGTCTTTAACCATTTCAAGTTTCTCTGATGTCCTAGGGTCTAGTAATGGCATCCACACGTGGCAAGGGACTATAGCAGTTAGGCCACACACTAAATGGCAGAGATGTCAGGGGACCCTTCAGAGTCATCTCTAAATTCTCATTGCCTGTCAGCATAGATAAACCCTTTTATACCCCTTTACTGTCATACTGTCCACTGGCAGGAGATCCAGTTTCAACTGAATTCAGCCAACAACTTTTCACTTCTGCTTCAAGCAAGCACCCCTGACAATGGAGACAAGGCAGTTAAAAAAGAAATATATCCTACATTCATGTCTTTTTCTTTAAAAAAATAATGTATATGCCAAAGTAAGATTTTTAAAGAGGTGACATGCCAATATTAGTTTCTTCAGCTAAAGGAGATACAAGGTCCATCTGAATATATAATCTCAACGAAAGGCAGATCTGTGATACCTAGAGGTTTGGAGAAAACTGTTACCATCAAGGACTTGGGAACATCTGAAGATATACTGAACGAATGGGTCGTTTCATCATGATGTCTTATTATTATTACACTGTGGAGCTACACAAATATTTGTTGAATATTTATGCTAGGTGCTTTGCCTCTGTATGAAATGCCTTTCACATAAATGTTCATTAATGTTTTTGGTGTGTTGAAAAGTAATGGTAATCTAAAGCATTTAAACTGGATGGTTGAAAATATTTTATTTAGAATTATTATTATTTAGATATCGCATCCTCTATGTTTTGGCCTTTAACTAGGGTATCTTTTTCTACAATACCATAGCAGGTCAATTTTCTATTCCATATTGTTTAAAAAATTCTCTATTTGTGGAGTTCAACAGGATTCCAGAAAAGAAACAAAGTGAGTTTAGTACCTTTACCTTTTAGCTTAGCTAACAAACACCAAATTAAAGCCACAAATAACCTCCAGACAGTTTGTACTGCTATTGATAAAAAATTCACTTTGATAGCAGTATCTTTAGGTATGAAAATGAAGCATATTTGAAAGAACCCCAGAGATTGCACCTTTTCTTTGAGAAGACATATCATTTCCTGCTGGAAATATAAGGCTGAATCAAATACTGATGTTAGAGGTCTAATAAATCTTGTTGATGAATTACACAGAAGCACATATAATATGTCTAAAGGGTAGCTCATGCTAGGAGAATATATTAAATAAAGTTACATGCATAATATGTATTTTCTTCCTTCAATCAACTTTCCAAGAAACTGAATGAAGTATTTTAATTTAAACCAGCCCAGAGATGGCTCTGTTTCATATCCTATTCCATGTTACCTAAACTTTTATTCTTTTCTCCTATTTCTAGAAAGACTAGCGCTTATACTGGATAATGGGATACCTGGCACAATTTAATTTATCCAAAGATCTCAAAAGGACATACACAGAACAATGTGAGTTTTACCAAAGAAAAATAGGGTTCTTCAGAGTCACATAACATGTAACACGAGGGCTGGAACAGCTCAGCAGGCAACAGCTAGACTAAGAATGATGTTCCTTACTCTACAGCTGTGTTTGCTGAGATACCACTTAGAGGCTCTCTCTCAGTATTGAAATCACAAAACAACTAAAACATCTCAAGCCATAAAAATCAAACCACAAGCTCAGCTCTTGGGTATGAATTAAGAGGCATCCAAACTTTAAAGATTCTATGGGTAATAAAATAAATTATTCATGATAAACTTTTTCATGATTAGCTTGTTAGCTTACTGATAGTGTATAATAAGCTCATTGGGGAATGGAAGAGAACTGGTGAAGTTTTGGTGAGACTGGGGGTAAAGCATTATGGGTGGGACACAGCGACATTAGGGAGCTGCAGCATTGCCAGCACAGTGGACAGAGGTAGCACTGAGGTAGTTGGGAAGGAATGTGTGGGGTGGGATAAGATGGAAGGGGCCTTGTGAGTGAGATGGAAAATGTATTGTGGGAGCAAAGAATATAAAACACTCTCTCTCTGCAGATATATATGCATGTAGGGTGTGTGTATATCTTTCCTTCTCTCCTACCCCAGGCTTGCTCTGGCTAGTGATCCAACCCAGCACTAGTGTGGTCTTTGGTAGATTTTTTAAAAACTCTAAAATATGGTTTTTAAATAAACTAAATCTTTTTTTGAAATAATTTTTTATGTAGAAAAAATAATAATTTTATGATCTAGAGATCTTTTGACAAGTTTCATCCAAGTGTTCTCTATGTTTATTGTATTTCCGTAACTGGGATTATGCCTATAAGATTTTTAAGAATGTGAATATGTTTCTTTAACTACAAAAAAAAGCATTAAATATTCCCTTCCTAAGGATTATCTTGAATGCTGTTTATTTCCCTGTGATAAAAACTAAGTCCTATAGCATGCCTTCTACTTCCCTCAAACTCCTGCCCTTTTGTCATGGTTTAATCATTTGCTTTGTACTTTTAGCTGTTATTCAGAAGTCCTTCTCCCCTGATCCCCCCCTAAAAAATGGGGACAAGGAAATTTCACCTGAATAGGCCGCTCCCTTGTGTTCGTGATTTTTTACTCTCTTCTTTCAGAGTTGAACCCCATCCATCCCCTTTCCTGTAACACAGCATGACTGTTGTTGGTTGTAATCTTTACTATAGCACAAGACAAATCTTAGTAACTCAAGTGGTTGACACAGACTAAACTGTCTTGTTCAGACCACCCTGTAAATCCCTTCCCTAGTTTTTAGCTCTTGGGCGTAGAAGGGGGCAAGGGATGGGGGTGCTGCCTGCCTGTCCTGAAGGCTTTTATTTTATTGTGGTAACACTGGTTTTTAACATTCTATAAATTTCATGTGTACCACATTGTATTTTTACTTCTAGATACACAACAGCTTGCTCACCACCAAAAATTTAGTTTCCATCTGTCGCCATACAGTTGATCCCCTTTACTCATTTTGTCCAGGGCTTTTTAATCCCATGCTGGGTTGACTTCTTCTTTCAGACAGGCTGTTCTTGTTTCTGGAGAAAGAGGATGTTTTCCCATCTGGGTCCAAGTCCATCCATCTCTTTGACATCAAAACTGCCTTACCAGTCTCCTAAGACCAACCTGCCTGCTGTCTTCTGGGCTCTACCAGGAAATCAACAACATGCCTTTCTCTCCTGGCCCTGGGCCTCCAGCTCCTTATCCAATGTACTAATCAGAGCCAAGCATCTCCATTAGCAAATTCAAGTTTATTCTTCCATGTCCTTGCTGTCAAGTTCTTACATTAGTGAGCTGAGTGACCCCAGCCTCTCCCTCTATTCAGTTACCTCACTCTGGTTCCCAGGAGTGTATTTCTACACCCACATCTTCTTTGAAAAGCCTCCTTGTTGCTGCATATCTTACCCCTGTCCTTGGAATATCTAAGTCACAGCAGGGAAGGTCATCCTTCATGAATCACATTGTTCATGTACTCATAGCATGTTAGAAAGTTAATCGTCTTTTCCTGGGGAAACAGAAATTTCATATGGTTCAACCTAATAAATGTCACCAATAGGAAAATAAATAAATTAGTCATAATCTATTAATACTCTGGCTTAATACTGTGCGCAGTGAGAATGAATGAGCTAGAACAACATATATCATCATAGGTAAAACTCACAAATATATTGTTGAAGAAAGAAGGAGGAATATACATAGTATATCATGAATACAAAATTTGAAATCCAGGCACAACAGTGACTTGCCTGGGAGTCCAGGGGTTAAGACTCCACTCTTCCACTGCAGGGGGCACAGGTTCGATCCCTGGTCAGGGAACAAGGATCCCACATACTGCGCGGCATGGGGGTGCTCCCACACACAGAAAATTTATAAAAAAGAAAGCTAGGCACGACGATACTATATATTTCTTGGGGATATATATACACACACATACACACACATATACATATAGTACAAATATATTTATATATATACATATAGTATGAATATATTTATATATATACATATAGTATGTATATTTATATACATATGTATGAATATATAGTGTGAATATATACAAACATATGTAATATGTATACATATAGTATGAATATATATACACATATATAATAAAAATATAAATAAGTGCACGGAAATAATAAACACACTGAATTCATGGTAGTAATTACGTCTAGCAGGAAGAACACAAGTAGCTTCAACTGTATTGGTTAATGTATATTTCTTAAGATGGGAGAAGATATGTGGGTTTCATTATATATTTTATAATTTTATGTATGCATAACAAATAAAAAGAAAATGCCTTCCAGCTTTTGCTGTAAAAAGGTAGTTAAAATATTTTATTAACGTTAGTTGAAATTTTGATAGAACCATTTATAATTTGCCTTCCCACAATGTTCTGTGTTGGCCAAAAAGTTCATTCAGATTTTTTGTAAGATGTTATGGAAAAACCCAAACGAACTTTTTGGCCAACCCAATAAAATTCTGGTAAGAAGTTGCTGGCTCTATTTTCTTAGGAAGATAAACTTTATGTCATTTTAAGTTAATGTAACACTCTTTCTCTTATTCCAAGCACAAGCCACAGTAGGAAACTTCAATCCTAATTAAAACCAGCTCCTCTCTTTCCTAAAACTAACTGTGGAATTAATGTGGACCTGGCACTAAGTTTCTTAACTGGTACAAGCAAACTGGCTATGATTTCTGCTTATCTCTACTCAGGTTTCAGTGTTATAAATCACCATTGGCCAATAATAAAATCATATTTTAATGAAATATAACCACCATTAATATTATTCCTGAATTTATGAATTTTTCATTAAGATATTCAGAGAGTATCTTCCACCTTATTTACCTGGCATCAGAGTGGTGCCAAGACCATGGGCACAGCTACCCAGATAATTAAAAAATTAATCTCTGTTATGAGCTGGTTCACGTGTACCTTTTCTTTTTCTTTTTTTTTTGCGGTACGCGGGACTCTCACTGCTGTGGCCTTTCCCCCTGCGCAGCACAGGCTCCGGACGCGCAGGCTCAGCGGCCATGGCTCACGGGCCCAGCCGCTCCGCGGCATGTGGAATCCTCCCGGACCGGGGCACGAACCCGCGTCCCCTGCATCGGCAGGCGGACTCCCAACCACTGCGCCATCAGGGAAGCCCGTACCTTTTCTTTAAGTTTCTTTTCTTACACATAATTCTGGTACCATGAGTAGTCACTACAAGCCATAATTAATAATGTTTATATATATGAGCATTTGCAAAGTGTTTTCAATCTGAGATAATCAGTCAGAATTCCTTTGTTGTAATTTTCTGTAATATAAACCATATGCCACCAACATATATAAAATTCTGGAGAAAATTATTAAGTAAATATTAAAAAATCATACATTCCAAATAACAGTAGAAACCATAAAACTTAAAATTATATCCTATTCTAAGGAAGGAATGAAATAAAAAAACATCTTTAATGGTACCTCTAAAAATATCACACTTTGAAGACAATAACTTATTATTATATATACATATAGAACTATGACATAAAATAGCATAATATTCCTGTGAGGTGAAAATAGTCATGTTTTTAGAGAAATACTAGGTGCCCCAACTCTCAGCCACCAAGTTCCTCATTAAGTTCTCAAGATAATAAAGGTGTCTGAGTACATAGCAACTTCAGGCCAACATTTTATTCACAATAGAATGGAATTTGGGAAAAGATAGATCTCAAGTGTAAGGTTAGATATAAAACTAATAGCCTAGGGGCTTCCCTGGTGGCACAATGATTAAGAATCTGCCTGCCAATGCAGGGGACACGGGTTCGAGCCCTGGTCTGGGAAGATCCCACATGCCGTGGAGCAACTAAGTCCGTGTACCACAACTACTGAGCCTGCGAGCCACAACTACTGAAGCCCGTGCACAGCAACGAAGACCCAACGCAGTCAAAAATAAATAAATAAATAAATAAATTTTAAAAACCTAATAGCCTAAATGTATATAACTTACTCTCAAATGGTTCATTAAAAAGTACACATACGGGGGCTTCCCTGGTGGCTGAGAGTCCGCCTGCTGATGCAGGGGACACGGGTTCGTGCCCCGGTCCGGGAGGATCCCACATGCCGCGGAGCGGCTGGGCCCGTGAGCCATGGCCGCTGAGCCTGCGCGTCCGGAGCCTGTGCTCCGCAACGGGAGAGGCCACAGCAGTGAGAGGCCCGCGTGCCGCAAAAAAAAAAAAAAAAAAAAAAAAAAGTACACATACAAATACACACAAAGTAAATAATAAAGAAAATTCAGTAAAATGTTAATAACAAGTAAATCTTGGTAAGAAGTATCTGGGTGTTCTTTGTATGATTCTTATCCTTGCAACTTTTCTATAAGTTTGAAATTATTTCCAAATAAAATATGTGTAAAAAGTTAATTGCCCTATTTTGGGGTTTAGGGGAAGAGAGCGGACAGGAGGAGGGAAGGAGAAGAAAAGGGGGCAGATTTTAAGTTTCCAACCAAGCACACGGGAGTCCCCTGAGGCCTAGACCCTATAATAAGCTACAGTTCTGTTACTGATTGTCACATTTCATTAATTACAGGAAGAATGATTTTAATATGGCCATATTTTCAGGGAAGAAATTGTCCCTCTCCGGCCTTGGTTCAGAATTCCAAACCTTGGTTTTGAGAGTAAGATCCTCTCGTATCTTAGAGGAGAGCATATCTCCTCTAAGATATGCCCAATTTTCAGAATATTCCTGGAATGATGTAGAGGCTGATAGCAAAAAGGGAAAACGTAATCATTTCTGATGGTTTCATTTGCAGGCAAGTCCCAGACAACTTGATTGGTAGGACAGCCACGGTTAGAGTTCAGTCTGTCAAAACTCATAAAGGGCCTAAGACTGCATCTTACTTGCAAGCTAGTTTCCTGGATGCTGACAGAAGACATGAGATTCCTGAATAAGAAATGAAAGCCTATTACAGCAAAAGCAGTGGCCAGAGTGTCAGAGGTTCGCAGTGGCTCCCTAAGCTCCAATTCCCACAGGGGTGATGTGAATGGGCCTCGATGTAGACGGAGCTGTAGTGGGTTGCATTACAGGAGAGCAACAACAAGCTTGGGGTACCTGCTGTTTTAAAGAAGGAAGCAGGCAAGTTTGCTCTTTGCCAGGGAGGGAGACATTGCCTTATCCTTCAAGGTTGCTCACTGCAAAAACAACCCTGAGAAACAGCCCAGATAAAGAGTGGTCAGGGCCTTGCTGGAGTGCAAGAGTCTTGGAGGACTGTTTTGCAAGCATCTTTTCTCAATAATAGATAGCTAGTGAGTAGCACAGTGCAGGTTATCAGTCATAGCCAAAACATTTTCAGGACGGAGCTAATGGCAAGTGGACTGTGCAGGAAAATAGTAGACAGAAAGGATGGATGGGCAGGCAAGATGTATAGCTTATCTAAGGTCTTATATTTGATTAAGAAGTAGAAGGGGTAGAAGAAGAGAGCAGGTGCCTACCAAATAAGGAGGCTGGAACATTCCAAGGAGGATGGGAAAGGTCTCTTTTACTTGTATTGTCTGTTTTTTTCCCTTAGCAGCTGCTTCCTCCTCCCGAGCCTTCCCTTTTGCCCTCTATGGGATGGCACTTTGGTGGCTGGCCCCGCTTTGGACAGCTTTCCTCTGAGATGTCCTCCAGTCCTAGATATTAGCCGTAGACATTTGCATCTTGACCCTCTTTTGCATCCTAGGGCTCACTGAAGGTTCTGGTTTTACAATAAAACTAACAGAATTTAATTTCTCAAATGTCTAAAAACCTCTCAGTCCCAATATTTCAAAGGAACAGAGACACTACAATGATCAGTTTTATTATTCTTTTAATTGAGAATATTTTACTTTTTAGTTATATATGGCTTCCATCCATTCCACATTTATGTGTCCTGGTACTGTGTTCATGCTAGGGATACCAACTTTAACAAGTCAGTGTGCCTATTTCCAAAGATTTTACAGTCTCTGCCTAGAAAATCCAAGAGAATCCATAAACTATTATAATTCTTAGGCAAGTTCAGCAAGGTTGCTGGAAAAGTACCAATATTTGAAAAATATATGTACTAGCATTTAGAAAATATAATAAAAAGACACATTTAATTATAACCAAAAAGATAATAAGGTATCTAGTAATAATCTAACTGTAAACAGGATGTTGATTTGGACTCTTCTGTTTTGTTTCCCCAGAACTGTTAAGACCCAAAGAAAGGACAAGTGACAAGTACACCACCTACAAGAACACTACCACTAACCAACCACAAATGGGACCAGACTCCTCCCTCTAGGGAATGCAAAATTACCATCATCCACCTCCACTCCTGCCCAGTGTATAAGGTAGAGCACTGACAAGGACAAAGAAGAAGTGGTCAGAGTGGACTTATGAGGCATGTGGTAATTCATGGTTAACTGAGTAGGGGTAGATAGGGCAGTTGGTTCAAGAAAGAGACTAATAAAGATTGGAGGTGCCTAACAGTGGGTTCTGTAGCTGGTTGTTGGCTCAGCTGCAAAATTTGTAGGCCAACGCTGATTGTCATCTAAGTGTGGAAAGGGAGTTTTTGGGAGTGGCTTGACATTTGCTCCCTGAGATTGGGGTCATATTCTAGGTATACAATCTATGCATAGTCACCAACCCATGGAATTTCAATCAAAATCTCAAAAAAGTATTAATGGGATTTGATAAATTGGTCCTAAAGTTCATGTGGAAGAATACAGGACCAAAAAATAGCCAAGATTTTTTTTTTTTAATCAAAAGAAACAGTCTACCAGAAATCAAGACTTAGAAATCTATAGTAATTAGGAAAATGTATTGTTGTTGTAGAGAAAGACTAATATACCACCAACTCATTCACACATGGGGATGTGATATATGAGAATGGTGGCGTTACAATTCAGTGGAGATAGGAAGGACTGTATAGTTTTTTATTCATAAAGAAAAATGATACCATATTTCCTATGTCATACCCTAAACAAAAAGAAATTCCAGATGGTTAAAGACTTACTGTGAAAAAGCTAACTTCTATAGCTTTCAAAAGAAATTATATGAAAATATATTTTGACCTCAGGGTACAAAAAGATGTCTTTAAAAAGCCACAAAAAGTGCAAACCATAAAGAAATATAATAGTAAATATGAATGCACATTAAAATTTAAAACTTCTGTATGGTAAAACTCAAAGTTAAAGGCAACCTACAGATTGGGAGAATATATTTATAGTTCATATTATTAATATAAATCAATAAGAAGAGAAATATTCTAAACAGGCAAAGGATATGAGCAGACAATAGATGAGGAAACTTAAATGGCCAATAAAGATATGAAAAAAATGATAACCAAAGAGATAATTGTTTCACACTCATGTGTGAACTGCAAAGATTGTCAGCATCTATTTTTGTTGGAATATTAGACAGAGAATTTTAAAACAACAATGATTACTATGTTAAAGGGTCTAATGGAAAAGGTAGACAAGATGCATGAGCAGAACAGGAATTTCAGTAAAGACATGGAAATAAGAAAGAATGAAATGGAAATGCTAGAAATAAAAAGCCCAGTTATAGAGCTGTAGATGCCTTTGCCATTAGTAGACTCAACAGAGCCAAAGAAAGAATCAGTGAACTTCAAAGATAAGGCAATAAAAATTATACAAACTGAAACACAAAGAAAAAAGGAATGTGTGTGGGGGTGGGTAATAGAACAGAATCATCCAAGGGCAGTGAGACAATATTAAATTATTAAGCATGTATGTAACTAGAATCTCAGAAGAAGATGAGAAGGAAAACAGGGCAGAAGAAAAATTTAATAATGACTGAGAAGTTTCTAAAAGTTCCACAAATGAACCTGATGATCAGTCAAGTTTAATAACCACTGGGTAATTGGTAGGCAATTCCTCCCCAATCCATGAACTAATAATGCAAGTGAACTGCAAGAGTGGATAGAAGCTTATCAGAGGTATCTGCTTATTCATTGTTTAATGAGGCATCAATCATGCTGACAAGTCAACATAGTAGAACACTAAAGAAGAGGATTTTGTTTAGAGCCAGAAAATTCTCTATGGTAAGGGTGTTTCAGTCTCTGATTTCTAATAAATTTGGGGGGGGGGAACAAACCATCTTACTCTTCCTAAACCATCTTACCCTTCCTAAAAGAGGTACAGCTACACCAGCTTCACACCTTTATCAGAAAGTGACTGTAAGCTACGTTGTATCTATGTGTTCCTTTTCTTTACAAGCACATAATAGTCATGTGTCTGACATACAACAACTATTTATAAATATTTGTTGAATGAATTTAAAAAATGAGCAAAGAAGAAAAAATGACACCTGGAACTTTTCTCAAAAGAAGCAAGGTTTAAGTACAAGAATGGAAACACTACCCTTTTAGGTTTATACACCACAATCTACAACTATATATGCTTCTATATCTGCTTTTTAGTACCTCACAGCAACTAATAACACTAACTAGTAAAACTAGTAACACTAACTCACTAATTCTTTCATCATTTTAACAAACATTTACTGATAGCTTCCTATGAGGCTAGGGCCTATACTGAGGATGCAGAAACAAAAATGAACAAAATATAGTTCTCAAGATGCTCACACTCTGCGTCCCCTGGCATCAAGCAAGTACTAAATAAACATTTCTTGGTTAAAAAAAAAAAAGAGGCTCACACTCTAATATAAGGAGATAGTAATATAAACAAATAATTACAATATATTCATAAGTGCTATGTTAGTATCACATTTTAAATGGAAAGAATGCCCAGAATATTCTTTTTTAAAAGGTAGAAAAATTCATAGTAGCTTTCAGTAATATTAGTGATTAAGGACATGGGTTTTGGAGTCAGACAGACCTGGATTCAAATCTAGGCTTTACTCCATATATGCTATGAGACACGGGCAAGTCATAATTTCTCTGAACCTCAGCTCCTTCCTCTGCAAAATGGAGATAATGCCAGTTCCTACCTCATCCTGTTGTTAGGTGGATTAAATGAGATGAAGAATGTAAACTACTTAGGACAGTGCCTTGCACAAAAACAACAGATGGTTGGTGGGAGGGTGGGGTGGAAATGGTAGTAACATTAATACTTCCTTTATAATATATAAAATTTTAACCCTTAATTACCTGTAAAGGGGATTTATCAAGAACTATTTACTTCTTAAGGATCCTAGATAGCTAATATTTTATTTTAACAAACTTATTATACCAAGAACTGGGAGTAAAAAGATAAGTAAGACACAGTGTCTATCCTCCAGCAGAGGTATTATCAGTGATACCTGTTAGGGCACCATTTGTAATCAACAAAGATGCTACAGTCACCAAACAGTTAAAATAGAAATGGAAGTATAAATAAATGCTTCAAACACACTTGCCCTCCCTTAAGCAAGAATGCTTCAAAGTAAAGTGCCACTGGGGAATTTTGATTTATGATGAAGTTTTTACAACTTGTATAACTTCAGATAGCATCCTGTAAGTCCCCAAGCAGTAAACTGCAAGCCATTTGACAGGTCTGTCATTTGCTTTTTCTCATTCTTCAGAAAACTCCAGGGATGCACTGTCTCCACTTATGTAAGCCTTTGTAACTACGCTTTTGAACATTTCCCTTTGTTAGTTAAAAATAACCCGGATTGTTCACAGTTCTTTTTGTTCTGATGTGTCTTTAAATGCAGCTGCATGCAGTTTCACAGCAAACAGTTTAATTGTGAGCTTAAAGAACTCACTTAAAATTTGGAAATTGTGCATTTTATGTAACGCATGTTCAGGATGGAAAATGCTGGTTATTAATTTTTACTTTTTATTAGTACAAAAAATGGACTTAACACTAATTTCCTTTTAGTTGATAAAGGAGGAAAAAAAAAACAGAGAGAGAGGGAGAGAGAGAGAGATTAGGCTGGCCAATCTCTTCTGGTAAAGAGGTACTAGGTAATTTGGATCTACCTTCTTACTGAGGGTAATAAGAAAGTTGGACAAAATATTAATATAAAGATATATGCTTGAAACCACGTGAAAGACAACTAGACCATAAAGAACTGCCAGGCCAAGATCTGGGGAAACTTGATGGCCAAGTTACTTTCTCTTGGATGACTTTAATGATTCTTGAGGGGATTACTGAGAAAATAAGCAGTCCTTCTGACACCCTCATGGTGCTAGGAGGATAGGAACTGGAGTCTGGGACTGGCCATAGAGGAAGGCCAGGTGAACCTCCTCACTTTAGGTTAGGACCCTTAAGGGCTGTATCCTAGGAGTAAGGTCAAATCAAAAGTAGACAGGGTCTATAAGGCCTGCAATGCAACTTTGAAATATCTCCATTCCTAAAACTGGACTGAAGTAATCCCATACTGATTGCTGGGCCAGAAAATAGTAAAAACAAATCCTCTCTGGAAGAAGGTATCATTTTTTTAAAAACCTTCAAATTATTTCTATAATCACAAATAACTAGGTACATAAGGGAAGAAGACAACATAAAGAAAACCTACAGAAATAACAGACATTAGAAATAGGGAATACTTGATCTTTCCAGATTTATTCCAGATACTGGAATTATCAGACAAAGACTATAAAAGAACTATCCTTGGGCTTCCCTGGTGGCGCAGTGGTTGAGAGACCGCCTGCCGATGCAGGGGACACGAGTTCGTAACCCTGGGAAGATCCCACATGCCGCAGAGAAGCTAGGCCCGTGAGCCATGGCCTCTGAGTCTGTGTGTCCGGAGGCTGTTCTCCGCAACGAGAGAGGCCACAACAGTGGCCTCTGCGTACCGCAGAAAAAAAAAAAAAAAAAGAACTATCCTTACTTTTTTTTTTCCTATACATCTTTATTGGAGTATAACTGCTTTACAATGGTCTGTTACAATGGTCTGTTTATAACAAAGTGAATCAGTTAAACATATACATAAGTTCCCATATCTCTTCCCTCTTGCGTCTCCCTCCCTCCCATCCTCCCTATCCCACCCCTCCAGGCGGTCACAAAGCACCGAGCTGATCTCCCTGTGCTATGCGGCTGCTTCCCACTAGCTTTCTATTTTACGTTTGGTAGTGTATATATGTCCATGCCACTCTCTCACTTTGTCACAGTTTACCCTTCTCCCTCCCCATATCCTCAAGTCCATTCTCTAGTAGGTCTGTGTTTTTATTCCCGTCTTACCCCTAGGTTCTTCATGACATTTTTTGCCCCCTTAAATTCCATATATATGTGTTAGCATACAGTATTTATCTTTCTCTTTCTGACTTACTTCACTCTGTATGACAGACTCTAGGTCCATCCACCTCATTACAAATAGATAAATTTTGTTTCTTTTTATGGCTCAGTAATCTTCCATTGTATATATGTGCCACATCTTCTTTATCCATTCATCCCATGATGGACACTTAGGTTGTTTCCATCTCCTGGCTATTGTAAATAGAGCTGCAATGAACATTTTGGTACATGACTCTTTTTGAATTATGGTTTTCTCAGGGTATATGCCCAGTAGTGGGATTGCTGGGTCATATGGTAGTTCTATTTGTAGTTTTTTAAGGAACCGCCATAATATTCTCCATAGTGGCTGTACCAATTCACATTCCCACCAGCAGTGCAAGAGGGTTCCCTTTTCTCCACACCCTCTCCAGCATTTATTGTTTCTAGATTTTTTGATGATGGCCATTCTGACTGGTGTGAGGTTATACCTCGTTGTAGTTTTGATTTGCATTTCTCTAATGATTAATGATGTTGAGCATTCTTTCACGTGTTTGTTGGCAGTCTGTATATCTTCTTTGGAGAAATGTCTATTTAGGCCTTCTGCCCATTTTTGAATTGGGTTGTTTTTTTGTTATTGAGCTGCATGAGCTGCTTGTAAATTTTGGAGATTAATCTTTTGTCAGTTGCTTCATTTGCAAATATTTTCTCCCATTCTGAGGGTTGTCTTTTGGTCTTGTTTATGGTTTCCTTTGCTGTGCAAAAGCTTTGAAGTTTCATTAGGTCCCATTTGTTTATTTTTGTTTTTATTTCCATTTCTCTAGGAGGTGAGTCAAAAAGGATCTTGCTGTGATTTATGTTATAGAGTGTTCTGCCTATGGTTTCCTCTAAGAGTTTGATAGTTTCTGGCCTGACATTTAGGTCTTTAATCCATTTTGAGCTTATTCTTGTGTATGGTGTTAGCGAGTGATCTAATCTCATACTTTTACATGTACCTGTCCACTTTCCCAGCAACACTTATTGAAGAGGCTGTCCTTTCTCCACTGTACATTCCTGCCTCCTTTATCAAAGATAAGGTGACCATATGTACATGGGTTTACCTCTGGGCTTTCTAACCTATTCCATTGATCTATCTTTCTGTTTTTGTGCCAGTACCATACTGTCTTCATTACTGCATCTTTGTAGTATAATCTGAAGTCAGGAAGCCTGATTCCTCCAGCTCCGTTTTTCGTTCTCAAGATTGCTTTGACTATTCGGGGTCTTTTGTGTTTCCATACAACTTGTGAAATTTTTTGTTCTAGTTCTGTGAAAAATGCCAGTGGTAGTTTGATAGGGATTGCATTGAATCTGTAGATTGCTTTGGGTAGTAGAGTCATTTTCACAATGTTGATTCTTCCAATCCAAGAACATGGTATATCTCTCCATCTATTTGTAACACCTTTAATTTCTTTCATCAGTGTCTTATAATTTTCTACATACAGGTCTTTTGTCTCCTTAGGTAGGTTTATTCCTAGATATTTTATTCTTTTTGTTGCAGTGGTAAACGGGAGTGGTTTCTTGATTTCACTTTCAGATTTTTCATCACTAGTGTATAGGATGGCCAGAGATTTCTGTGCATTAATTTTGTATCCTGCTACTTTACCAAATTCATTGATTAGCTCTAGTAGTTTTCTGGTAGCATCTTTAGGATTCTCTATGTATAGTATCATGTCATCTGCAAACAGTGACAGCTTTACTTCTTCTTTTCCGATTTGGATTCCTTTTATTTCCTTTTCTTCTCTGATTGCTGAGGCTAAAACTTCCTAAACTATGTTGAATAAGAGTGGTGAGAGTGGGCAACCTTGTCTTGTTCCTGATCTTAGTGGAAATGGTTTCAGTTTTTCACCATTGAGGACGATGTTGGCTGTGGGTTTGTCATATATGGCCTTCATTATGTTGAGGAAAGTTCCCTCTATGCCTACTTTCTGGAGGAGTTTATCATAAATGGGTGTTGAATTTTGTTGAAAGCTTTCTCTGCATCTATTGAGATGATCATATGGTTTTTCTCCTTCAATTTGTTAATATGGTATATCACATTGATTGATTTGTGTATATTGAAGAATCCTTGCATTCCTGGAATAAACCCCACTTGATCATGGTGTATGATCCTTTTAATGTGCTGTTGGATTCTGTTTGCTAGTATTTGGTTGAGGATTTTTGCATCTATGTTCATCAGTGATATTAGCATGCAGTTTTCTTTCTTTGTGACATCCTTGTCTGGTTTTGGTATCAGGGTGATGGTGGCCTCATAGAATGAGTTTGGGAGTGTTCCTCCCTCTGCTATATTTTGGAAGGGTTTGAGAAGGATAGGTGTTAGCTCTTCTCTAAATGTTTGAAAGAATTCGCCTATGTAGCCATCTGGTCCTCGGCTTTTGTTTGTTGGAAGATTTTTAATCTCAATTTCAGTTCTTGTGATTGGTCTGTTCATATTTTCTATTTCTTCCTGATTCAATCTTGGCAGGTTGTGCATTTCTAAGAATTTGTCCATTTCTTCCAGGTTGTCCATTTTATTGGCATAGAGTTGCTTGTAGTAAGCTCTCATGATCTTTTTTTATTTCTGCAGTGTCACTTATTACTTCTCCTTTTTCATTTCTAATTCTATTGATTTGAGTCTTCTCCTTTTTTTCTTGATGAGTCTGGCTAATGGTTTATCAATTTCATTTATCTTCTCTTGGAACCAGCTTTTAGTTTTATTGATCTTTGCTATTGTTTCCTTCATTTCTTTTTCATTTATTTCTGATCTGATCTTTATGATTTCTTTCCTTCTGCTAACTTGGAGGATTTTTGTTCTTCTTTCTTTAATTGCTTTAGGTGCAAGGTTGTTTATTCGAGATGTTTCCTGTTTCTTAAGGTAGGATTGTATTGCTATAAACTTTCCTCTTAGCACTGCTTTTGCTGCATCCCATAAGTTTTGGGTCGTCGTGTCTCCATTGTCATTTGTTTCTAGGTATTTTTTAATTTCCTCTTTGATTTCCTCAGTGATCACTACGTTATTAAGTAGTGTATTGTTTAGCCTCCATGTGTTTGTAGTTTTTACAGATGTCTTCCTGTAATTGATACCTAGCCTCATAGCGTTGTGGTCGGAAAAGATACTTGATACGATTTCAATTTTCTTAAATTTACCAAGGCTTGATTTGTGATCCAAGATATGATCTATCCTGGAGAATGTGCCATGAGCACTTGAGAAGAATGTGTACTCTGTTGTTTTCGGATGGAATGTCCTATAAATATCAATTAAGTGCATCTTGTTTAATGTATCATTTAAAGCTTGTGTTTCCTTATTTATTTTCATTTTGGATGATCTGTCCATTGGTGAAAGTGGGGTGTAAAAGTCCCCTACTATGAATGTGTTACTGTCGATTTCCCCTTTTATGGCTGTTAGTATTTGCCTTATATATTGAGGTGCTCCTATGTTGGGAACACAGATATTTACAATTGTTATATCTTCTTCTTGGATTGATCCCTTGATCATTATGTAGTGTCCTTCTTTCTCTCTTCTAATGGTCTTTATTTTAAAGTCTATTTTGTCTGATATGAGAATTGCTACTCCAGCTTTCTTTTGGTTTCCATTTGAATGGAATATCTTTTTCCATCCCCTCACTTTCAGTCTGCATGTGTCTCTAGGTCTGAAGTGGGTCTCTTGTATACAGCAAATATATGCGTCTTGTTTTTGTATCCATTCAGCCAGTCTGTGTCTTTTGGTGGGAGCATTTAGTCCATTTACATTTAAGGTAATTATCGATATGTATGTTCCTATTCCCATTTTCTTAATTGTTTTGCGTTTGTTATTATAGGTCTTTTCCTTCTCTTGTGTTTCTTGCCTAGAGAAGTTCCTTTAGCATTTGTTGTAAAGCTGGTTTGGTGGTGCTGAACTCTCTCAGCTTTTGCTTGTCTGTAAAGGTTTTAATTTCTCCATCAAATCTGAATGAGATCCTTGCTGGGTAGAGTAATCTTGGTTGCAGGTTTTTCTCCTTCATCACTTTCAATATGTCCTGCCACTCCCTTCTGGCTTGCAGAGTTTCTGCTGAAAGATCAGCTGTTAACCTTATGGGGATTCCCTTGTGTGTTATTTGTTGTTTTTCCCTTGCTGCTTTTAATATGTTTTCTTTGTATTTAAGTTTTGACAGTTTGATTAATATGTGTCTTGGCGTGTTTCTCCTTGGATTTATCCTGTATTGGACTCTGTGTGCTTCCTGGACTTGATTAACTATTTCCTTTCTCATGTTAGGGAAATTTTCAACTATAATCTCTTCAAATATTTTCTCAGTCCCTTTCTTTTTCTCTTCTTCTTCTGGAACCCCTATAATTTGAATGTTGGTGCAGTTAATGTTGTCCCAGAGGTCTCTGAGACTGTCCTCAGTTCTTTTCATTCTTTTTTCTTTATTCTGCTCTGCAGTAGTTATTTCTACTATTTTATCTTCCAGGTCACTTATCCGTTCTTCTGCCTCAGTTATTCTGCTATTGATTCCTTCTAGAGTATTTTTAATTTCATTTATTGTTTAATAATAATTTAAATGTTTCTTGCATTTTCTCTATTCTATTTCCAAGATTTTGGATCACCTTTACTATCATTATTCTGAATTCTTTTTCAGGTAGACTGCCTATTTCCTCTTCATTTGTTAGGTCTGGTGGGTTTTTATCTTGCTTCTTCATCTGCTCTGTGTTTTTCTGTCTTCTCACTTTGCTTATCTTACAGTGTTTGGGGTCTCCTTTTTGAAGGTTGCAGGTGCGTAGTTCGCATTGTTTTTGGTGTCTGTCCCCACTGGCTAAAGTTTGTTCAGAGGGTTGTGTAGGCTTCTTGGTGGAGGGGACTAGTGCCTGTGTTCTGGTGGATGAGTCTGGATCTTGTCTTTCTGGTGGGCAGGTCCACGTCTGGTGGTGTGTTTTTGGGTGTCTGTGGACTTATTATTTTAGGCAGCCTCTCTGCTAATGGGTAGGGTTGTGGTCCTGTTCTGCTAGTTGTTTGGCATAGGGTGTCCAGCACTGTAGCTTGCTGGTCATTGAGTGAAGCTGGGTGTTGGTGTTGAGACGGAGATCTCTGGGAGATTTTCACCGTTTGATATTACGTGGAGCTGGGAGGTCTCTTGTGGACCAGTGTCCTGAAGTTGGCTCTCCGTCCTCAGCGGCACAGCACTGATTCCTGGCTGCAGCACCAAGAGCCTTTCATCCACACGGCTCAGAATAAAAGGGAGAAAAAGTAGAAAGAAAGAAAGAAAGAGGATAAAATAAAATAAGGTAAAATAAAATAAAGTTATTAAAATAAAAAATTATTATTAAGAAAAAAAATTTTTTTTAAAGTAAAAAAAAAGAAGGATAGAACGCTAGGAGAAATGGTGAAAGCAAAGCTATACAGACAAAATCTCACACAGAAGCATACACATACACACACACAAAAACAGGAAAAGGGGAAAAAATAATAAATCTTGCTCTCAAAGTCCACCTCCTCAATTTGGGATGAGTCACTGTCTATTCAGGTATTCCACAGATGCAGGGTACATCAAGTTGATTGTGGAGATTTAATCTGCTCCTCCTGAGGCTGCTGGGAGAGATTTCCCTTTCTCTTTGTTCACACAGCTCCCGGAGTTCAGCTTTGGATTTGGATCCACCTCTGCGTGTAGGTTGCCGGAGGTCATCTGTTCTTCGCTCAGACAGGAAGGGGTTAAAGGAGCTGCTGATTCGGGGGCTCTGGCCTACTCAGGCCAGGGGGAGGGAGGGGTATGGAGTGCAGGGCGAGCCTGCAGCGGCAGAGGCCAGTAGGATGTTGCACCAGCCTGAGGCGCGCCGTGCGTTCTCCCGGGGAAGTTGTCCCTGGATCACGGGACCCTGGCAGTGGAGGGCTGAACAGGCTCCCGGGAGGGGAGGTGTGTATAATGACCTGTGCTCACACACAGGCTTCTTGGTGGCGGTAGCAGCAGCGTTAGCATCTCTTGCCCTTCTCTGGGGTCTGCGCTGTTAGCCGCAGCTCGTGCCTGTCTCCGGAGCTCCTTTAAGCAGCGCTCTTAATCCCCTCTCCTCACACACCAGGAAACAAAGAAGGAAGGAAAAGTCTCTTGCCTGTTTGGCAGGTCCAGACTTTTTCCCGGACTCCCTCCTGGCTAGCCGTGGTGCACTAACCCCTGCAGGCTGTGTTCACGCCGCCATTCCTCTCCCTTCTTTCCAACCGAAGCCCGAACCTCAGCCTCCAGCCCCGCTCGCCCCGGCAGGTGAGCAGACAAGCCTCTCGGGCTGGTGACTGCTGGTCGGCACCAATCCTCTGTGTGGAAATCTCTCCGCTTTGCCCTCTGCACCCCTGTTGCTGCGCTCTCCTCCATGACTCCGAAGCTCACCCCCTCCGCCACCCACAGTCTCTGCCTGCGAAGGGGCTTCTAGTGTGTGGAAATCTTTCCTCCTTCATGGCTCCCTCCCACTGGTGCAGGTCCCATCCCTATTCTTTTGTCTCTGTTTATTCTTTTTTCTTTTGCCCTGCCCAGGTACATGGGGAGTTTCTTGCCTTTTGGGAGGTCTGAGGTCTTCTGCCAGCGTTCAGTAGGTGTTCTGTAGGAGTTGTTCCACTTGTAGATGTATTTTGATGTATCTGTGGGGAGCAAGGTGATCTCCGCGTCTTACTCTTCCGACATCTTCCCCCTCTCTCCTATCCTTACTATTTTTAAGGAGATAGAAGACAAAATTAAAAGTTCTGACAGAAAACTGGAAAACTTAAAAAGAAATTGGAAAATCTAAAAATGATAAATATATAACAGAAATCAGGAACTTATTCAATGGGTATAACAGCAGATTAGACAGAGATTAAGTGAATTACAAAGGAGGACAGAAGAAAATATCCAAATTAAACACAGATAGAAAAAGAATGGAAAATAGAAAACAAAAATAAAGAGATAAAAAGAAGGGACTTTCCTGGTGATGCAGTGGTTAATAATCCGCCTGCCAATGCAGGGCACATGGGATTGATCCCTGGTCCAGGAAGATCCCACATGCCGCGGAGCAACTAAGCCCATGTGCCACAACTACTGAGCCTGTGCTCTAGAGCCCACAAGCCACAACTACTAAGCCCCCACGCTGCAACTACTGAAGCCTGTGTGCTCTAGGGCCCGCGTGCCGCAACTTCTGAGCCCACATGCTACTGAAGCCCGCGTGCCTAAAGCCCGTGGTCTGCAACAAGAGAGGCCACCACAATGAGAAGCCTGTGCACTGCAGTGAAGAGTAGCCCCCACTCGCCACAACTAGAGAAAGCCCGTGTGCAGCAACGAAGACCCAACGTATACAAAAAAAATAAATAAATAAAGGGAGAGAGTCAAGGAAGAGACACTGAGACAATCTAATATGTAGGTAATTGGAGTTCCAGGAGGAAAAGAAAGAAAACAGCCAGGAAGAACATTTTAAAGAAATGATGACTGAGAATGTTCCAAAACTGATGATAGATATCAAGCCACAGATTCAAGAAGCCCTTCTGGATTCCAAGGAAGATAAATTCTAAAAAACTCATAATATCACCGCATAGTCTAAAAACATTAAGAGGACAATAAAGACATATTATGAACAACTTTATGTCAATACACTAAATAATTTAGATGAAAAGGACACAATTAAAAATCTGAATAACTCAATGTCTATTAAAGAAGTTAAATCTCTTATAATAAACCACCCCACAAAGAAAAGTCTAAGCACATATAATTTCATGGGTGAAATTTATGAAACATTAAAAAAAGAAAATACCAATCTTACCTAAACTCTTTCAGAAAACAGAGGAGGAGACACTTTCATAAGGCCAGCATAAACACATATCAATATGTGAAAATCTGACAAAGACATTCCAAAAAAAGAAACTATTAACCCTCCTGAACAGTGATTACAAAAATCTTTAACAAAGCACTAGCAAATCAAATCTAACAGTATACTAAAAAAAAAATCATGATTAAGCAAAGGCTTATCTAGCAAGGTTGATTTAATGTTCGGAAATCAATCAATGCAATTCATCAAATTAATAGAAGAAAGAAGAAAACTCATCAGTTCAACAGGTAAAGAAAAAGCATCTGACAAAATTCAACTCCAAATCAAGATGAAAAACTCTCAGCAGGGGCTTCCCTGGTGGCGCAGTGGTTGAGAGTCCGCCTGCTGATGCAGGGGACACGGGTTCGTGCCCCGGTCCAGGAAGATCCCACATGCCACAGAGCGGCTGGGCCCATGAGCCATGGCCACTGGGCCTGCGCGTCTGGAGCCTGTGCTCCGCAACGGGAGAGGCCACAACAGTGAGAGGCCCACGTCCAGCAAAAAAAAAAAAAAAACTCTCAGCAAATTTGGACTGGATGAGAACTTCCCTCAGTCTGATAAAAGGCATCTACAAAAACCTTGCAGCTATCATACTTAATGGTAACATCAAACTTAATTAATGCTTTCCTACTAAAGACAGGATCAAAGCAGGGATATCTGCTCTTACCATTCCTATTTAACATTGCACTGGAAGTCCTAGCCAGGGTAATAGAACGAGAAAAAGAAATAAAGGGCATACATGTCAGAAAAGAAGTACACTCTTTCTATTCACAAATAATATGGTTGTTTACAGAGAAATTTCTATGGATTCTACAAAACAGAACTAATAAATGAGTTTGGCGAGTTTGGAGGACACAAAGCAAATACACAAAAAATAATTGTACTTTCATAGATTAACAGCAAACTACTGTAAAGTAAGATAAAAAAATTACTGTCAAAAATATAAGCTACTTTCAGTATAAATTTGATAGAAAAAAATGCAAAACCTCTACACTGAAAATTACAAAATACTGCCAAGAATTAGAGACACAGACCATGTTCACCACTGAGACATGGGAAGACTTGATATTGTTGTCAATTCTCCCAGCTGAGCTATAGATTCAAAGCAACTCTAGTCAAAATTCCCAGAAAAAAGTTTTTGTACAAATTGACAAGCTTATTCTAAAATTCACGTGGGACTATAAAGGACCTAGAATATATAAAACAATGTTGAAAAAGAACAAATTGGAGGGTTTACAGTACCTGACTCCAAGACTTACAAAAGGTACCAGTAATCAAAGCTGTGTGGCACTGGCAGAGGACACACAATTAAAACAGTTAAATAGTAGAAAGCCTAGAAATAGACCTCCACTCATACACTCATTGGATTTTGACAAAGGCAATAAAGCAATCTCTGGTGGCCATAAAAATGCACCATTCAGATCTCCTGCTGGGGGAAGCATACTTGACTAAGGTAAGGCCCCAGCTGCTGCCCTTCTGGATCTACTACTATGTTCAGGCAAAGGCCAAGTTTACCTTTCACTAACCCTAGCCAATGATTTAGCACAGCAGGGTTAGTAATACTGGTCCATTCCTCTAACAAGGCAACTTTGGTGTGAGGAGTCCCCATAGGCCTGGCCAAAACTTTCTTAGAACAGCACTGCAGTTCAAGATACTTTTCAACCAATCATCCTTTCCCCTCCTCTCCTTTTACCACCCAAAGGCCTTCTCTGGCCTCCCTCCCCTTTCTCCTTCATAGGCATTACCCTCAGTAAATATCTAGTACATCTAATCTTGTCTTGGCATATGCATCTCAGAGGACCCTAAACTAACACAGGTGGTAATGGAAGTGATCTAAGAACACAAGTGGTAGGATCGAGTTGTAGACTGGCTTATTAATTACCTGGTAGGCAAAGAGGAATGTCATTCTGAGTAGTATGTGGGGCATGGATAGTCCCTGGCACAGGGTAGTGGCCAAACAGTTAAAGATTTCACCAATGGTGACCTGGGAAAACATGCTGGGGAGGTGATTGTCCTTGCCTGTGTATCGATTCAGGCATCTCAATGAAATGGGGAGAACAATGTCTAAAAAGACAGAGGAATTGGCTGATTACTGCCAAGTTACTATGATGCTCTACAGAGGGAGGGTGAGAAATGAGGGTTGTTGATGAGCAGTTAAAGTCTATGGGTGAGATATTAGTTTGGTAGCTTATAAAAAGGCCCTTATTTCTAGCTGTAGAAGATCAGATACAACTGAGTGGCTGACTGAAGGTCTGTTCATTAGAGCCACAGAGTTCTAGAAACATTTAAATGCTCAGATGGAGGTCTGCTATGCCAAGACCAGGAGGAGTGGCATAAGGGCACATGAGCAGAGTGGCCATGGTGGCAGAAATGAAGACCATGTGATGGGCTTCCACTTACCAAGGCCAATCAAGCCACTTCTGCCTCTGAATGGCCAACATGTTAGCAGCCAATCTGATTCTAAAATTTATATAGAAATACAAAGGGCCAAGAATAGTAAAGGTTATCTTAAAGAAAAACAATAAGGTGAAAGGGTTTGATTTCTTGGCTATCAACACCTTCTATAAGGCTAAAACCAATAGAAAAAACTGTGATACTGGTATAAGAATAGACTAGTAGAAAAGAATAAAGTCTATAAATAGACTCATTTATTTGTACCTATACTGTCATCATTACACAGTCATATCATAAATCATATATCAATATAAATATATATGTATATTTATTTTTCGTCTATGTTTATGTATTTTTAATAAATTGGCCCTGTAGAGCAGTGGGGAGAGGACAGTCTTTTCAATAAATGGTGCTAAGTTGATTCCATATCCATATGAAAACAAAATGAAACTTAACCTCACCTCATATGGCTCACAAAGATCAATTCCAGATGGATTACAGATCTAACTGTGAAAGGTAAAATAACAAAGCCTCTAGAAAACAATATAGGAAAATCATATAACCTCGGCATAGGGAAATATTCCTTAAATACGGCACAAAAAGCACTAACCATAGAAAGATTGATAAAATGAACTATATTAAAATTAGTAACTTATTTTCAAAGAGCACCATTAAAATGAGAAGACAAGCCACAGATAAGGAGAAGATATATCTAATAAAAACATGGAAAGATGCTCAACCTTAATAATCAGGGAAAAGAAAACTTAAACCATGAGACACTGCCACAAACCCACTAGAATAGCTAAAATTAAACAGTAATATCAGAAGCTGGCAAAGATAAAGAGCAACAGGAATTCTCAGACTGCTGGTAGGAAAATAAATTGGTACAACTTTGGAAAATCATTTGGCATTACTACTAAAGCTGAAGATAGCATATCCTGTAATTTAGCAATTCCACTCCTAGATATATACTTAACATAAATGCCTGCACACGAACAAGAAATATATGCAAAAATGTTCACACCAGCGTTACTTCTGAAAGCCCCAAACTGCAAACTAAAATATCCATCAACAGTAGAGTAGATAAATTGTGGTATATTTATACCACGGATCACTATTAGCAATGAAAATAAACAAAGCAGTTTACATACAATAATATAGTTGAATTTCACAAATAAAATTTTAAGTAAGAGAAGCCAGACACTGAAAAATTCAACTTATGTAAAGTTCAAAATATAGGCAAAATTATTACATTCAGAAACACATGCTTAGGGGGTATAAGTCTATATAGAAGCAAGGAAATGATTACCATAAATTAGGATAGTGGCTACCCTTGAGGGAAAGGGTGGTAATTAGGAAGGGCATGAGAGAGGTTTTCGGAAGTAATGACAATATTCTATTTCTTGACCTGGATGATGGTTACATTTGTATTCACACTGCAGTAAGATTACTGAGCTGAAAATTTTATGCACTTTTCTGTATGCATGTTTTGCAATAAAAAAGATTAAAAAACCAAACAAAATGAATGGTCTGGTCTTTGATATCAAGATGAAAGGATTAGTACTTGCTTCATATGCCCTTATCTTTGAGTTATTTTATTGACAATGGTAAGTAGTTCACATTGAATTATTCAGATTCTTTTACTGAGACCCTATGCCACACATTTCTAAGATGTTTGGCTAAGGGTAAAAAAACAATTTATTGCCAAAGAGTTGTGGAAAATTAACCAACCCAGGAATCAAATCTAAAAATATGGACTCATTTTAATACGCTCTAAAAAACAAAATTAATAGAATCACATCACACATAGTACTTATTTTTTGAGCTGAGTGTCTTCAAAAGAAAATGGATTCTTACCAACAAAGTAAATGAGGCGGAAGAGAGAATATAGACATGAAAGGGGTAGATAAAAAGTCAAATTCCCCAAAGCCTCCCCCCTTGTTGCTGCTTTGTTTTGAATTAGAACCTCCACGGCAGAATTATCTTTGACAAAATCCTTAGAAGAAGATTTCTAGATCTGAAAGATAACAGAATAAAGGGTAGCTGAGCATGTTAAAATGGGAATAGAGCAGAGATTCTGCAGATGTAACAGGATAAAAAGGAGAAACTGCATAATAAACTGAGGTAGAAAGAAAACCAAGATGGTGTTGAGCCTAAGGGTGGTGGAATGTAAGGTCTTAAAGACAGAAGATTCATCTGCATGATTTGACAATCCAGGAGAGCCTACTAAGTATACTTAATGAGAAAAGGAGATCAAACTAGTATTATGGTAAATTAGATGAGAAGAACTTCAACATGGAAGTTTAAGCATGGGATTAAGATACTAAGGAGATGGTTCTTCCATCTCACAATACAGTCAAAACCCAACTCTAGATAAATCCAACAGTCTCTTTTTGACAATTGCCTTCAGACTGCTGGGGAAAAAAATTACATATTGCAGACTGGAACCACTATAAATTCATGGTCACCAATCTCAACAATATTTCAATATTGCATGACAATTTCCTATTTCCCTGGAAAGCTCTCTCCCATTTTTCACATGACTACTTCAAACCTTCTCTACTTTTCTTAAAACTGCTGTCACTTCTCCTGCTCCCCATTTACCCTGAGCAGTGTTGTCATCTCCTTCAAAGAGAACACAGATGCAGTAAGAAGGAAACTTTCTCAACTTTTTTGGCACCAGAACTTCAAATCTTTTTTACACATTCATCCTTTTCTCCTTCCTGGAGGCAAGGTTTCCTTTTATGAATGTAAGATTAATCCCTCCCTCCAATCATGTCAGTAATCCCTTCCCTGCTTTATGTCCCAAACTGCATTACTCATCCTCCCAGACCTGTTCTTCCTCTTAATGGTCTTTATATCAGTAAGCTAGGACTCTGGAAATTATCCTTTACTCCTTCCTCTCCAATTACCAAGTTCAGTGTATTCCACATCCTAAATATCTCCTGAACCTATTTCATTAACTATCTCCTCTGTCACCATCATCCCCAATTATTATCTGTCACCTACTGTACCTGCCTAACTGGTCTCGACCTCCAAGTGTACTTCTAACTCATTTACCACTTTGCAGCTGCCAATCATCTTTCCAAAATGCTACTCTGATGTCACTTCCTCAATTTTACTGCCCACAGAATATAATGCAAGCTCCTTAACAGGAGCTCCTATTACCTTCTGAAGGTAATATTACCTATTACCTTCTTAGCTCCTAAGACCTTCTCATGGTTTGCTCTTGCTTACCTTTCTAATTTATTTCTAGTTACTCCACTCCTTGTATGCTTTGCATCAAGCATTTCCAGACATGCACACTCCTATTTCCTTTGCCTGGGAGACTGTCCATCCTCACTTCAACATTCGCCTGCCTAGGCCACCTCAAACTTTAAATATTATTTCCTTTTGGAGGCCTTTCCTGACTTCCTAGACTAGGTTTGGTGTCTGTGCTAGGAGCTTCCCTAACATAACATTCATTGTGCTTTGTTAATTTATCTGTATGCTCAGAAAGTAGGACTCTGTCTATTCACTGTTGTATCCCCAATACCCAGCAGAATAACTGCAGGCGTCAAAAATTTTTGCTGAATAAATAGAAATATAATAAGTGTAAAAAGAAAAAGAAAAACAAATCATTAATAATAGATGTGCTCCTTTATCTGGTGTGGTCTAGATAAAAAGTTGCTATAGGTTTTCTTTAAAGTCAAGTATAACATTTCATGGCTTTCATAGGTAAGAATGAAATAGATACTTTTAAGTAATATTGGAAGCTGTTACAATAGAAGACAGATTGTGATTTGATGACTCTTGTGTCTTCTGTATTGCTTCCAGGCCAGAAAGCTGTAGTTTTATTACTCCTGGAGACATCAATGTCCTATATCAAGAGAGTAGTATTGAAACAGCTAGCCTAAAGGCAGGATGGATAAATAAGAAATTTATCAAGAAGTCTTTGAGTATTACACAGACACATACACAAGGAACATATTTATATAGACGATAAAATATTCAAAATCATTATCACTAAACAAATTTATCTATTATAGCAAAAAGAAGAGAGTATAAATATCCTGAGGAAAATGACTTCAATACATGCTCAGTTGTCTTTAAAATTTTTTTTTCTAAAGAAAAAAAGTCAGGGCAGCTGGCCTTACAATAATGAGAAAAGATATTGATAACTAGTCTGTAAAAAAAAAAAAAAAAAAGTGCCTGAAATGTTCATTCAAGGCTGGTATTCATTCTTTATTCAGAGCCTGGCTGTCAGACTTGAAAAGCAACAGAGATTACTGATGCATTCTACAGCCAAGTCATGGAGAACATAAATAAATTTGTTCTTAGTACAGCAATGAATAAAGGGAGGAAAAGACTTATTCTTTGTATTACAAGGGTTCTATGCCTTCTGTTTGGCTTCAGTAAGATGATTTCTATTAACTACAGTTATATGACACAATTTAGAAATACCATAATTTGATATTTCATTTTCATTAGTTCAATGCAGCAAAGCCACCTTTAAATCCTGATATTGCATGATTAATATCCTGCATTTGTTTATTTGCACTTATTTATTAAGTAGTTAACATAGAGATCATGAATTCCAAAAGGAATTTATTGGACTATTTAGGAGCTTTCAATAATTTATGCTTGCTTCAGTTTAGGGAGGTAGTTTTCAGAAAAATAAAAATATGGGGTCAAGATAAATGTAGTAAAGTGAAAACCAACAAAAAACCCAGCAGCGGTATGTTTACTAAAGTCAAAGTCAAAGCTATGTTTTGAAAGTCATTCATGAGAATTCCTATTAAATTAAAACATTTGATCAATTTTGTTCCCTGCATTAATAAATTACTTCAGAAATATTAATAACTCACCTTTTGGCCAGAAGGGGCGATTCTATGCTTTCCATTTCTTAAATTACACACACACACACACACACACACACACACACACACACGCACGTGTGCGTGCATGCACAGAGTTTTTATGAAGCTAGGACTAGTTTTATGTCAACTCTATTACTGAGATCAGCAGAGGAAATTTTTTTAAGCAGGAGCAGTGTCTAGGAAGATATTATTTTAAGAGTCTTAGTGGACAGAACAAAAAAGATATTTCCGAACCCGTTTACAAGAAGAGATATTGTGAGTTGCCTGTTTAAGACAGGCAAGATATTGTGAGTTGCCTGTTTAAGACAGCTGTCTTGTGAGTTACCGATTTGGCAAGCTCGAGTAGTTAATAACTGTGATGCAAAATGGCTTAAGTATCACTTGAAGAAAGCCTATAAAAGAATTAGAGAAACTGAAAAGGAATATGAACTGTAGTTGTGGTGATCTGAGAAGACTTCATGAAAATATGGATGTGAGATTGTTGTTGAAGAAAAAGGGTAGGGATTTTTAAAAGTGGAAATAAAGGGTAGTGTCTCATAATTTACAGAACACAACTGAAATGAACATTTTTCTTATTTATCTTTAATACATATTTATAATATGAAAATGCTTCAGAAGTCATCTCATCTGCCCAAATAGATTATAAATTATGAAAAGTAGTAGTTATAGCTTAAAACACCTCATAAATCTGCAGCTTACAAATATCCCTTACTTAGGAAAAGTTATAGACACACTTCCTTTCCCTCCATAGTGACTGAATTTCATCCCAAATTCCACTGCTGCTAAGTATTTTCCTCCCCTTCTTTTGTCCCACCATTATTGGGAAGGGGAAGGAACAGTGTTCCAAAAAAAAAAAAAAGAATGTCAGAGGGACTGACAGTTTCAAGGAGGTAGAGTATATGCAGAAAATGAAGATCAAATAAATTAAGAACTAAACAGTGTTTGTTAGATTTGGTAATATGGAGGTAAATGGGTGACTTCAACCATAACAAGTGAAGCCAATTATTTCTTCACAATATGTAATTAATTTTTTCTGACTCTATGCTTATGCATGACCTTGTGGAACAGTAACATAATTCAATAAGAAAGAAAATAGTCATTACCCAGTAACTTTCATTCTTCTTAGGGTATTAAAATTAACTACTGAATGATTTGCTCCAAAAGTCTCTCATCAAGGTAAGTTGAATACTAGACTGAAAAGTTATTTTGATTTTAAAATAAATACTACATGTATGGCCTCTTCAGCCTGTGGGCACTTTCTTATCTTCTAGAATGTTCTGAAAAACAAACAAAAAAAACTATCATAAACTATTTAGGATATACACTTCCAGGCTTTACAACAGATCCACTTCTATTGTTAAGTTTGGGACTGACATGTACACACTGCTATATTTAAAATAGATAACCAGCAAGGATCTACTGTATAGCACAAGGAACGCTGCTCGATAGTCTTCAATAACCTAAATGGGAAAAGAATTTGAAAAAGAATAGATACATGTATGTGTATAACTGAATCACTCTGCTGTACACCTGAAACTAACACAACATTGTTAATTAACTATGCTCCAATATAAAATAAAAATTAAAAAAAAAAAGACAAAAAGAAATCCTCAACCATTTCCTTTTGTATCTCCCTTAACTGCACCAATACCAGTATCATTCCCTTTTTAGTTACCTGGCCACAATTGAGCTTTACAAAAACTATCTACTAGCTACTGCTTTTTGATCATAAGCACCTTGGAAAGACAAACTTTAAATTTTGGTATATTATCTGGAGTTAAGTTCAACAATATACAGTTTTGTAAGGTGGGAAGGAAACTCAAATGACTATCTAATCTCTTGTTCTAGGTCTAGGCAAATCTACCTAAAAGCAAATCTTTTTTTAAAGCCATTGGGAAATGTTTTTTATGTTCAAACCGTATTGCTATTGGAGGACTTAGTTCATCATTCCTCTTCTACAAGGATTACAGATCATTAGTTAGCTACCTAAAACCCCCTCAAATTAGCAGGTTACCAATGACCTCATGTTTCAGCTATCCATTGCCACAATGCTATGCGAAATAATCCACCTCAAAACTTAGGTGTAAGACAATAAACATTTACTTTTACTCATGAATTTATAGGTCAGCTGAACAGTTCTTCTGGGCTGGGCTAATTTTAGCTACGCTTGCTCATCTGTCTACAGTCAGCCAGCAGGTGAGCTTGCAATTGGCTCATCTAAGTTGGCCTCACTTGGGATAGTTCTCTGCGTAAGGTTTCTGAACTTCTAGCAGGCTCTGCTGAGTTTACTTTTTCCACATGTTTTTGGCTAAAACAAGTCTCAGGACACTCAGATTCAAAGCGGGTGGTAACAGAACCCATCTTTTGATGGGAGTAGCTGGGATAGAGGGATCCCTGTATTGATGGGATAGAAGCAAGGATGAAGATTACAGTCACTTTTATAGTCAAACTACCAAAGCCTCATTTAGTCTTTTCTTCATACTAAATAATCTGATATTGATGCTGCTTCTCGTTCATCCCTGAATCTGGACTGTGTAAACATTAACAACTAATTTTATCATTGCAAAACATAATTTCAAGAATGCTGTTAAACTGAAGTCAAGATGTGCTGCAATTAGAGAGCAAGTTGAGATTTTAATTTAAGAGCATAAGGAGTTGAAAAATACTGACTTTTGACTTTAGGAAAAAATGACATAAAAGCTACCTTATGCACTAGACAATATGAGTCTGTACAATTAAGAGGAAATTATACAGCTTAAGTACTTTTTAACTTTTTCATTGACTATTTAGAGCCTACTTTATATTATTTGATAAACTATCAGAAAGTTTTATTCAAAGAGGTAACACCCATGAACCTTTAAAATGAACCATTTATTAAATCAGACTGTTATTCTTAACAGTTATGTAAGTTACATGGTTTATGTCAGAGTATTTCACATGGAAAATTTTTAAACTCTTATAGGCAAGCAAAATCGTACCACACAATATATAAGTAGGAAGGGGATACTGCTAAACATTCAAATAAGGCAAGTATTTTAAAACAATAATTAAAAATTCAAGCATTCCTTTAAGAGAATTCAATACTACAAGCTAAATGTACTTTCTGAGTGTATTCATATAAAGGTAGTGTTTCTTCTTTTAAAACGTCAGGAAATGGAATAAGGCTCATTAACAGATACAGCTGCCCTCAAGATTTTTAATCTCAGTTGCTCTCTTTAAATTAAAATTCACAAAGTGCACAATTAAGATATATCAAAAAACTGAATCAGCTACTCTAATAACAGCTGTCCATGCTTAATACTTAGTGGTTTATTTGACCAAATGATGCCTTTTGAAAAATAAAAAAAGATAAGCCACTGTAAAACATTTAGTTTGAAATGTATGCTAATATTTTTCTTAGAAATCAAAAATTATGGAGGAAAAGGGTTATTTACCTTAAGGAAAAGAAAGCAAAACACTGGAATGACCAAACATTTTCAAAGAACAAGCACCACAAAGGACATTTGCATTCGGTTTTGTAATATTTATCAATGCATTTTTTCTTACTCCAACCAATCTACTTCATCAAATTCTGAATCATCTTCTGAATCACTGTATTCCACAGCAATACGGCGGGACAGGATGGTGGCAACATCATTTTCAATGCGTTCGTGTTTAGCTTCCTGTTCACGCTGCTCTTCGACTTTTCGTAGCTGAATACCTGATATAGTAAATCCAAACCATTCATTGTAAACCAAAATACTAGATATTATTAGATATTATTAATCGAATAAATTCAAATACACATGAGAAATACTAACAGGAAAATAAAAAGCAAGATCTATTAAAAAGAATTTGAAGATTTGATGAAACTTACCACATACCCCAGTGGATGTCTATAGTTTATTTAGCCATTATGGTCTATTGTGCTTCCCTACTCACCACCTCCTAAAGTTAACCAGGTGATACATTTCTTTTGTTTGTTACCTCTACGGTCAAATAAATTAAACATCGTTGAGCATATTTTCTGTGGCTTTGTTCTCCCCAGTACTTGAGGGAAAGGCACTATTATTCATTCTATACTGTTACTGCCTGGCATATAGTAGGAAACGTTGGCTGAATAAATAAATGAATGTGACAGGTTGTTCCTTTGTTACTAAGGTAGGAACCTTAATCCTTTAAAGGTATTGGTAAAGCAAGTGTCACTTACATATCAAATGGACAGCCTTAACACTGAAGAAAATACCATTTTAAAAGGAGTTATATATATTGAATATAATATTTACAAAGGGTTTTAACTAAATTTTCTATAACATTTAAGTCTGATACTTTTAATTTCTCATTCATTCAATAAACATTTCAAGAACACCTACTAAGTATGAAAATAAAATGATTAATGTGACATATTTTCTTGAAAAAGACTTAAAATATAAATTGAACATAGCTTTACTTTCTAAAGATCACTTGTACAAAAACATGAGCATCTAAACTTTTATAAATGAAGAAAACATTATTGTCTCCAATATTTAGAAAAGTTCTAATGCTACCATTGCAATGCTTTTAACGGCTCTTGAGAAAATTACCTTTTCGTATTGCTTCCAGAAGTACACTTCTGGCATCACTGATTACAGGTAGGGTTGATGGATGACGCTTTGGCTCAGAAGCAGGTATAATTTGTGATGGAGGAGATGGAGGCATTAATGGAACATGGGGACCTGGGGCAGTAGATGGAGTTGGATGTAGCCCAGAGGGAGGATGAGCAAGAGCTGCGACTGAGACAGGTGATGATGGTCGAATGCCAGGTGGAGGCAGAGGAGGCGGTGGTGGGGGCGGAGGCAGCCCCTGGACTTCTCCTTGTGGGAGTGGGTGAACTGGTACAGTCTCGCATACTGGGGCAGCTCTAGCTACCGGTGGAGAGGGCTGTACTAGAGGAGGTGCAATTGGAGGAGGAGCTGGGTGAAGAACTCCAGGGGCAATCTGAAGAGGAGCTGGAGGCGGTGGTACTGCTGGAGCTTGCAAAGCAGTGGTTGGAGGTGGAGGTGGGGGAGGTACTGGTGGGGGGGGAGTCGAAGTCATTGAAGCTCTTAATGAAGAAGTTGACAAGGCAGATGGAAGAGGTGGTGGAGGAGGTGGTGGGGCGGCGCTCACAAACACAGGTGTCCTGCCTGTAGCTGGTGACTGAGGACGATTTTCTATCAAACCTGTAGCAGAACTGAAATGATAAAGAGATCCCAGCAAGTTACTTAAAGAGAAAAAACTAACCACTCAAAACATAAATGGCTACCAGTAATTCTATCAAGGTAGAGGCATTAACATGTTCCTATAAAAATTAAAAATTCTTCAGCAATATTTAGAATGAAATGAGAACTAAAAGTACACTAACAAGAAAATCAATACGTGGCGCTTTGATTTATAATATTCTAAACGATCTCATCCTCTCATGCAACTTTCATATCCACTTGAGCATTTTATCCTTCCTTTGATAAAATGCTCAGTTTTACACTGGGATATGAGTCTTCATAATGACTCAACATTTATCATATTACAACATTTGTATTGCTATACCTGTGGCCAAAACAATACTGTATTTGTATTGAAGCTATTAAGACTCATTATATGTCATTTCAGTTAAATCAATGACAACTAATTACAAACCACAAAAGGAAATTTATGCCCCTCTTCCTTGCTGAGGATGGAACATCAAATGAGTCAGTAATATAAGATTGATCTTTTTAACTGGAAATTGTAAAGCTGATCTCTATTTCTCTATGAAAAAAAATTATAATGTGGATAACAGTGGACAAAATGAAACTTCAAAAAGCTTTACTAAAAGATTATTATGAGCAATTGCCTATTCTCTCTCAAATTCTTAGAGTATTTCCCCTAATATTAAATTAACATTTATAATCAAGTCTTTGGTTCCCATTTCTTTGTCCCTAACCACATACCAAAAATTCTTAATTTTTATTAATATATTGCAGATCATGTGCTTGATAACAAAGCTATAATAAAATGAAACACACTTTAATCTTTAAGTTATCATTAGCTAAAATTTCCCAAGAGAATGTGTCAGCTCTTATGAGAGGCTGGCAAACTACGGATCAAATCTGACCCGATCCCTGTTCTTGTAAATAAAGTTTTGTTGAAACACAAACATATTCATTTATTTATGTATAGTCCATGGCTGCTTTCATTCAACAATGGCAGAGTTGAGTAGTTGTGACAGAAGCCATATGTCCTAAAGCCGAAAACATTTATTATATGGGCCTTTAAAGAAAAAGGTTACCAACATCTGAGATGAAACATCATGTGCTTGTTCTGACATACCTGATACAGGTGGGTATGGGTTTTGCATCTCCTGCTCCATGCACTGGTGGAGGTGGAGGTGGTTCATGTGGTCTGACTAAGACCCTTTCCTCAGCTCTCGTCAGAAGCTCACTCATCTGACTAAACGGCAAGGCAGAAAGCGAGTAAGATCCATCCATATGATCCACATACGTCTGCGGTCTAAAAAATACATACAGTATCAGTGTATTTTTCTTGAATTATTGGTGAAGTAAAATGTTCTACATGAGATATTGAAGGTTTATCCTTTGAATGCCAATATTTTAACTACTTTAAGAAACTTCTTTCAGAAATTTATTACATTCATCCTGCTTTTAAAACACAGAATGCTGCTCACAATGCAACCTTTCCTTGCTGATTCAGGTTATTATGATGACCTTCAGTTATTTTATTATTTTATAATATAATACTAATTCAATTCACAAGGGTGAAAAGTATTACTTTCATAATCTGATAAACAAGAAAAGAAAATAACTTTCAGCCAATTGTGTTCAAAGCTATCTGCCTCTATTTAATTTTTTTCTTTACAATAAGATGCCAATGACAACAAGCTAGAATATGAAAACTGGAATTTTCTACCACCAGAATATCCTGCTGTTCTTTTAAACCTAAATGACTTCCAAGTGTCTGGCACCCAAGGGAGATAGGTCTGTGATACCAGTAGCACAGACATGGCTAACTACATTGTTTTTGTCTTTTTGCTGTTTTCAAAGGTGCTAGGGTACTCAGAAAATAGCTGCGTAACATAATAACATGTGACTTAAGTCAGATTTAAGCAAAATTTTAGATACCTTGAGCATGTGAAGACATAAATATTTACTGACTGTAGTGCATGCTGGAGACAAAGCTGGATTTAAAAGATGTGTACAAAGCAAGTTAGAAATTATTATATTTACACAACTGGGTAGGCTCAATACCTCAATCACTTAACAGTGATTAGAAATAAATGTCTGTCTACAGATTATTAATTTTTTAAAAAATCAATCATTTCAGTCTCTTTCTTTCAGTACTACATATGGATAGTACCTTATATGTATATTACTCCTAAAATAGGCCAAAATAATTTACACTTATGACCCAATAATTTACATGTATTATTCGAAAGAAAGTCTTAAGTTCTTTTCCATTCAAAAATCAGTAACTATAAAACATATAATAATAACTATAATCAACTGTACACAAATCTCTCCACAGAGAGATGCTAGTATAATGTTTGTTAGGGTTGCATATTAGTTAGATAGGGTCCCTGGCCACTGAGAAAGGAAAAGGACCTATTGCATATTTCTGCAAAAGGGGATGAGTAATTTTGTTTTGAAAGTCCTGATATATCTGAGGTGGAAGATGTGGCATAGAAAGGAAGTCAGGGGAAAGAAAAAGGAACAAAATATAACCCCCTTCCAACTCCTATTTTATCTGCAGTGAATCAATAATACTTCAAAAAAAAAATCCAGACCCCATTACTCTATTATGAAATTCTAACAGACTCTGCCTGAACTACTGAGAGTGAGCTGAGACCTCATATGAAAGTTAAAACATCGAAGATCATCTACTCCAACCACTTCTTTCTACAGATGAGAAAACTGAAGTCCGGGTACAAAAATGATCTGCCCAAGATCAGACTTCAATAGGCTCACAATGGTCAGGGTTTCAAAATAAACTCAATACTTATAGAAAAGAGTCTGTCAATTCAACAGTTCAGGACCTAAGACTTAGACATATAGATATTAGAAATAAAGCCAGTGTTTTACCATTAATTTTGTTTAAAAAAACAAACAAAAGAAAATAAACCTTGTTTCAAAATGAGAGGCTGGGCCATTAGCAACTTCAATATGCTTATGTAAGAGATTAGCATCATCTTCAGCCAGCTCTGGACCTTGGGCCAGCTTCTGCCATTCTCTCCGCCTGTCATGAGGTGCTCTTGGCACTTTTTCTGGTTCATGAGGACGATCTAGATTTTTCTGCTATAACAGATGTATTGAAACAAAGCCAAATGCTGAAGTACTACGTTTTTAAAAAGAGGTTATAACAACGAAAATAGAATTCTAACATCATTATTGAAAAAGACAATGTCATCATAATATAGTAAAAGTAACAGAGATACAGTTCATTTGTGCATTCAGAGTTAAATCTTAGCTAGTTTGTTTGTAATCCCACTTTCGAATGCTTTTTTAACCTTTAAATGAAATTGATGTATCAGATAAAAATAGTATGTCTACATAATAAAACTTGAGGTCAGAAAGTCCTTTCAGATGAAAACAGTTTCATCAACTCTGCTCCCACATTATTAGTTTTTGCTATAATGAGTGAAATTTCTACAATTAAAGGCACTGCCTACCTCTAGCCAAAACCTGAAAATTTACTAAGGTTATATTATCTGAGAAACGACTAATTAGCTAGCCAATACATTAGAAAAAAATCCAATTACCCAATTAAACCATAATAACTGTCACTCAACAGAAAATAGGGTATTTGAAAAATAAAACAAAAAGTGATTCCAACTGTGGGAGAAAAAGTATAGAAAGAAACCAAAGGGGCCAAGCAGGTAACATACGTGAATAAAAAGAGCCAGATATAAGATGAGGCCTGCACTGAACTAGACGGGTATGTCCATCTAAGGCATTCCAGTTCAAAAATTTAAAAACCACTGTGTTTGTCAAACAAAACTGCTTGCAGGCATAGTCTGGGCTACCAGTCACCAGTCTGCAAACTCTGGCTAGAACACTGGTACACTGTCTAGTGCAGAAAATAATAACATGTAGGCATTTTGGGGAAGAGCAGGGAGAGCAGAGATAGCTATAGAAGAAACAGAGGGATGATAAAGACAAACTTTGCCACCTTCATAATTCTGCCTAAATCCAACTTTGCTTCCTCCTTCTATATTTCTAGTTATCATTAACATGGAATAAAACAGATCCAAGTGAATTTTATTAGAAAGTAGAAAATGATAATACAGCAGACAGGTAACAGGAATTTAGTGAGACTGTTATAAGCTTTCCATTTAGGATATGCTCTGTGGTAAGAAAATATTAACTTAATCTACTTTACCAATATCTGTACAATATTCCTTTGTTCTGCTTTAGCAGAATGCCTTTCTCTTCCCTGGACCACTTAGTTCTTATTTGTTCGTCAAGATTCATTATAAGCTTTGTTGAAGTGTTTATCAGCCCCGTCCTCCCTAAAGCAGGTGCTATTTTGTGCTACTCAAACCCTCCATGCATACCTCTCTGTTAGGTGGGTATTTATCACACCATATTATAATAACCTAATTGTTCATTTGCTCCCCATTAGACTGTGATCGTTCTGCGTGGTTATAAAGACTTCGGTATTTGACCATATGGACCAAATAAAATAAAACTGTCAAAGTACAGAATTAATAAAGTCCCACATATGCAACAAATCACAAATACATGAAAACTAACTTCAATTTTTTGAAATACCTTCTGCTTCCTCTTTTCCTTCCTCTTATCCTCCGTATCTTGTAACATTTTTTCTTTCCATAGATCAAAGAAATATGAAGGATTGGTATAAAACTTCAAACCTTCTTTACCATCATCTCTGAAGTATAAAATATCAATTAAAATATACATTAGTAAGACTTAGAGAGGCAATAGGAATAGAAGTAATTTTACTAAAATTGTTTCCTCTTACATTAACAAAATATAGCATGTGTAAAAATATTGGCAAAATAAATGAGAATATGCACCAATAGAACATTTCTCACAAATCAGACAGGAAACTTCTGGAAAACCAGAAGTTTTTCAGAGTTGGAATTAATAATTTAAAGGTACAACTGGACAATTTTCATCCCTAACTTCCGCTGAATGCCAGGTTTTCTATAAGTCCTGTGGGAAATTCCAGTAATTACAAATGATTCTGCCAAAGAGAAAAGCCTGAAAGGACAACAGAACAGAGAAACTATACAGGGTTTCTGCCAATACTCTAATTTACTTATCATCTTACCAAATCCAAAAAATATCACCAAATAGTCATTCTAATAGTAATAGTTATATCCAATGCCTTGCATACTGACAAATAGTTTCAAATAACTATCCAAATACCATTTTATTCAGGACACGTGTTGTGCCTCTTAAATCACCCATTTAACAATTCATGTGAAAGACTCCAAAGAAAGGCTGAATAAGTCCAGAGTTTTTAAATGGTAAAAAAAATTTAAAAACAGATACTACATATTCAATACACAGATATTTAATGCAAAGATCAAGAGTAGACAAGAACCAGAAAAAAACAATATTTTATTAATGTGGTGGGATTTTGAACTCTTTATTTTTTCTTTTCCATCTAATTAGAAATTAAATTAAAAAGACAATAACAACTCCTTGTCTCTTCATATTCATGTTTGCCATTGGCTTTTCTTAAAAACACCTGTCAAAACAACTCCTTTGAGTAAGTCTTGTTTTTTGTATGCCCAAACCTTGGGAACTCACCTAGTGAATAAAGCAAAGGTTTTCTAAAGGTGGTGGATAAGGAGGGTTCTCTGCATTGCTCAGGAGACCAGTGAAATAAAAAATGTTTGGGGATTTAGCATTTAAAGGTAGACTGCTACATATCTGAACTTGAAGTCTGAAATAAATAAACGGCCTTCTTACTTATTAGCGTACTGACCTGTAAGGAGTGAGTATATTGAGAGGTGGAGGCTGTTCACAAACATCGTACGTCTCCTGTAATGGAACAGGCAAAGTCCTGCGGTCGAAAAGCTGCTGATCTTGAACTGTAGAACTTCGGAAAGCTTTTCTCATGGTTATATCTTGCAAAGACACTAAAACAAAAATCCAAAATGTATTGTTTTATTTTACTAAGATGATTTAACATAAGGACAAATTCATATACCGTATTTGTTTAAAAGTCAGAAGGTCATGACTGTTAGCGGCTTATGAATCAGGAACCATATTTTAAATGTTCTATCACTATATGCCACATCATTTTGTGCTTTATTTTTCCAATTAGATGGGTTTTAATGCAACTTCTGATTTCTAAGGCTCTAATGACACCTGAAGCATATGCTACATTTCCCATCAAGTGCACCTTTTCCTTTTCTCTCCTTGCCGTCCCCAGTCCCCACCAACCTACATTTTCCTCTTTTTTTCTATAATCTTTTTTCCATCTCCCTTTATTACTTTTATTTAGCTTATACCAATAACACTGAAGGAACTACTTAGTTATCAGTGGCATTCTGGGCTAAATGCACTATTGCCCTCTATGCTTTAAGTATGCTATAAGTATGATACATGGACTATAAAGTTAAAACAAACTTATTGTAAAGAAAATTAAGTTTTCAAGTACTGGGCAATCTGTACTGTTGTCTATTTCACTTATCTTTTATCTTGTTCTATAAGGGTCTTCAATTAACTACAAGTTCTTGAAGACTGAGGCTATCTTGTACATTAGTTTCTCCAGTAAGTTAACACAGCCCCATCATACATATGAGGATTTAAAATAACTTCATTTGCTCAGTTTCTTTTGGACTGTGCAGCATGTTAAAATAAAAAATTTACCAAAATACTAGATTTTTAACTCTTAGAGTGATTTCTTGATATTAAAAAACTAGGTGATTTTTTAACATATCTAATATGGGTTTTAGTACAAATGCCTTATACCATAGAAAGGTCAGTATTAAATAATCATAACAATTCTTAAATTATTTTTCTCCCTAAAATAGTATCTCTTTCATCCTTACAAATAAAATTCACTCAACATGAATGTTTGGGTCTATGAAATAAGTGGAGCAATGAGGCTGGCTATGCAATAGCCACAACATGACTGCATTCCCAGCAATTCCACTTCTGACTTAAAAACACCAAAATAAAATTCAGAGAAGGAAAAAAGTTTTTTTCCCACTATCACTAAAGAGTAGTATGAGAGATACTTAATGAGTATAAACTATAGTGTTAGATGCTTTCACTAATTTTTACTTAAGCTTTATAACAATTTAATGGGATAGGAATTATTATTCCATTTTTAAACATAAGAAAATAGAAAATATTATATAACTGGCCCAAGGTAAAATGGTTAATAAGCAGTAGAGCCAGAACAGAAAACGCAGATCTGTCTGCCTTTGAGGCTAATCTCTCTGCCACAGTACCACATGCTGTTCCTCTGGCTCCTATCAGAAGTGGCCTCTGTTTTCTGCAATCAAAATGGATCAATTTTTGCCACCCTCCTACCCCACTTATTAACTGTAAGTATGAAACCTAGTGTTTGATTTCCCAAAACTGTCTTAGTAAAGGATATAAAGAACATGTAAAGTAATAAGCATTTTTCTATCTTCAGCTCCTTTCATTTATCATTTCTCTCATTTGTTAACAGACCAATGTGACAAAGCCCCTTCCAGTTGCCAACAATGACATCTGATATTACTTAGTGTTATATAACACAGTAAGTCAGCACAATATGTTTGTAAACATAACTGAATTAAAGATAATGGTACAGAGCTTTGTTTAAAGACTCAGTTTTTTACCCTTTCTAAATTACTGTTACTTACTATTTAATGGTAATTAAAAATCCCAAAATATTGATATTACATTCTGTAATTTATTATTCTACTCATAATGTTATTTTATGTGAACTTTAACTGAGTTAAAAAATCTAGGTAAAATAACTTTGAAAATTCCTCTATTCAACATCCCCATGACAATTTCAAATTAAGTAGTTCAACGTTTTAGATTCTGAATTCTTTCCCAATGCTCCATATAATTTTAAAGGAAACTGAATAATTCTGATAGTTGTTGGCACATTAAGAATTTTTTAAAACACCTAAACACACCTTAAGTTATTTACTAGTATCTGTATTTTCATTTTCAATTTTAATGGGAATGCTAAAATACCTGTTAAAATTTAACAGTATTTTCAAACTAAATATTAATTTTTATTTGTTACATAAAAGAACTGCCTGTATATTTCTATATTTTTAGATGAAATGTACTTGTAACTTACATGTTTAAATTATTTAAAAAAGAAATTTTGGATATAAATGACATATTTGAAAGTATGGCCATAAATTTTTTTTTAATATTAGCAATGATTTTTATCTCAAGAATTTCATGACGTATAACAATATACATTGTATACATTATAATATACACAAACATGTTTCAAGGGATACCACCAGTAAAAAACAACCGACAGAATGAGAGAAAATCTTTTCAAATCATAAGATTTGGGACTTGGATCCAGAATATATATAGAATTTGCGTAACTCAACAATCACAAGAAAAATAATCCGAATTAAAAATGGGAAAAGGATCTGAACAGATATTTCTCCAAAGAAGATACACAAATGGCCAGTAAGTCATTTAAACCCTGTTGTTTTTTTTCTTTTGTTTTTTTAAGTTAAGTTTTATTATTCTTTTTATTAATTTTTTTTTTTTACATTTATACATCACTGTGAATTACATTTGACTGTAGTTTTATTAAAGGAAGAAACACATTTTTACTACCTATTTCTGTTAGATTTTTGGTACAATGTAAAGTCAGGTTATAGATCCAGCCCTTTGCACAAAAATAGAATCATTTTTGTCTTAGTTGCTTTTAACTGAACTAGTTGCAGTTGTCAACATTTAAAAACAAGAGGTAAGAGATAAAAATCTAGATACCTGGCTTCTTGGACAAAAGAAAGATCTGGCATGACTACACTGACTTCACCTCATTTCATGTCACCCACATGCCAACAATCTGCTCCCTGTTTTGTACACAGTCTCAAAATCGCGCACTTGGTCCACTTCACTCAGAGTAACCTGGGTGTAAATCCTGGTTTTAAGTCCTAGCTCTACCACTTTCCTGCTTGGAGACTCGATTCTAAGTGGCTTATAAGCCATGAGAAGATGCTCAACATCATTAGTCATCAGGCAAATGCCAATACATTCTACAAAATGAACCAATATTGAAAACATTAGGCTTAGAAAGAAGCCAGTCACAAAAGACCATATATTGCATGATTCCATTTATTTGAAATGTCCAGAATAGGCAAATCCATAGAGACAGAAAGCAGATTAGTGATTGCTGGAGGCTACGGAGAAGGGGAGATGGGAAGTAACTACTGTTGGATATAGGGTTTCTTTTTGGGGTGAGGAAAATGTTCTAAAACTGACTGTGGTGATAGTTGCATAACTCGGTGAGAATACTAAAAACCACTGAATCATACACTTTAACTTTAGACGAGTTAATTGTAGGGTGTATGAAATATATTTCAATAAAGCTGTTTTTTTTTTAAAGTACTGTCTTGGTTTTTTCTCATATCCAGACCTATGAGTTTATATCTTTGCATGTAGAGGAAACTTAGCATAGTTAAGTACTCACCTCTCCTTATTCAGGCATTAAATTATGTCAGAAGTTGGTTCAATCACTAAAACAGCCATCATTATATTCTACCTTTTGCTTTTTTCAGCGATATCCTTTAATTTTTTTTTTTCGGTACACGGGCCTCTCACTGTTGTGGCCTCTCTCGTTGCGGAGCACAGGCTCCGGACGCGCAGGCTCAGCAGCCATGGCTCACGGGCCCAGCCGCTCCGCGGCATGTGGGATCTTCCCGGACCAGGGCACGAACCCGCGTCCCCTGCATCGGCAGGCGGACTCGCAACCACTGCGCCACCAGGGAAGCCCTCCTTTAATATTTTTACTGTTCAAGTTTAGATCTATTATATAACTTACATTTATAATAAAAATGTTATTCCACAAAAAATATTTTGAACAGAGGATTATAAGAGATTCACATTAAATAATACTCTAGGGTAGATAAGTGAAAATTATGTTCTTAGTAGTTTCAGTTTTCCTTCTTAAAAAATAAACAAAACAGAAAGAGGCATTTGAGAAACACCACCACTCAATGTTTTCTATCAAGGCATGAAATGTTTTACCACTAAACTTTCTACCATTATTATTTTTTTAAACCTAATATCCCTAGCTTAATATCTCAGCATAGAACACTTTTGTCCTATATACTGGCAATTTGGGAACTTTTTTTTTCTTTTGGAAATGTTGATTTAAATTGGGAAGTAACATTGAAAGAACGAGATCAGATTCTAGCAGTTTAGCAATATGCACACACACAAGTATATTAAAAGGAATTACATTCTTAAACAATCAAACCTAAGAATTTCAGGTAATTTTCAAATTATTTCTAAGACAAATGTATACAAACAAATTATAAGAGAGAAAAGACAAAGAAACTGGAGAAAGAGTCTGGCCAAAAAAATTTTATGTCAAAAAATGAAGAGCTATTTAATATACAAAAAGAAGAGGTAAAAAAGGGGAAAAAAAGCTTCCCTGGTGGCGCAGTGGTTGAGAGTCCGCCTGCCGATGCAGGGGACACAGGTTTGTGCCCCGGTCCGGGAAGATCCCACATACTGCGGAGCGGCTGGGCCTGTGAGCCATGGCCGCTGAGCCTGCGTGTCCGGAGCTTGTGCTCCACAACAGGAGAGGCCACAACAGTGAGAGACCCACGTACCGCAAAAAAAAAAAAAAAAGAAAAAAGAAAAAAAGAGGAGAAAACCCAGGAGACTCATGCTAATGGCATTTATACATAAGCCACCAATCTATTACAACATGTACAACAAAGGTCGTGGGTAAAAAAGTTGTGTAGTAAATTCCTTTTTTTTTTTAACATCACTATTGGAGTATAATTGCTTTACAGTGGTGTGTTAGTTTCTGCTGTATAACAAAGTGAATCAGTTATACATATACAAATATCCCCATATCTCCTCCCCCTTGCATCTCCCTCCCACCCTCCCTATCCCACCCCTCTAGGTGGACACAAAGTACCGAGCTGATCTCCCTGACTACGCAGCTGTTTCCCACTACCTATTTTACATTTGGTAGTGTATATATGTCCATGACACTCTCTCACTTCATCCCAGGTTACCCTTCCCCCTCCCCATGTCCTCATGTCCATTCTCTACATCTGTGTCTTTATTCCTGTCATGCCATTAGGTTCTTCAGAACCAGTTTTTTTTTTTTATTTTAGGATTCCACATATATATGTGTTAGCATATGGTATTTGTTTTTCTCGCTGAATTACTTCACTCTGTATGACAATCTCTATGTCCATTCATCTCACTACAAATGACTCAGTTTCATTTCTTTTTATGGCTGAGTAATATTCCATTGTATATATGTGCCACATCTTCTTTATCCATTCATCTGTCGATGGACACTTAGGTTGATTCCATGTCCTGGCTACTGTAAATAGAGCTGCAATGAACACTGTGGTACATGACTCTTTTTCAACTATGGTTTCCTCAGGGTATGTGCCCAGTATTGGGATTGCTGGGTCGTATGGTAGTTCTACTTTTAGTTTTTCAAGGAACCTCCATATTGTTTCCAATAGCGGCTGTATCACTTTACATTCCACCAGCAGTGCAACAGGGTTCCCTTTTCTCCACACCCTCTCCAGCATTTATTGTTTCTAGATTTTTTGATTTTGGCCATTCTGACTGGTGTGAGGTTATACCTCGTTGTAGTTTTGATTTGCATTTCTCTAATGATTAATGATGTTGAGCATCCTTTCATGTGTTTGTTGGCAATCTGTATATCTTCTTTGGAGAAATGTCTATTTAGGTCTTCTGCCCATTTTTGGATTCGGTTATTTTTTTTTTTGATATTGACCTGCATGAACTGCTTGTATATGCTGGAGATTAATCCTTTGTCAGTTGCTTCATTTGCAAATGTTTTCTCCCATTCTGAGGGTTGTCTTTTGGTCTTGTTTATGGTTTCCTTTACTGTGCAAAAGCTTTGAAGTTCAATTAGGTCCCATTTGTTTATTTTTGTTTTTATTTCCATTTTTCTAGGAGGTGGGTCAGAAAGGATCTTGCTGTGATTTATGTCATAGAGTGTTCTGCCTATGTTTTCCTCTAAGAGTTTGATAGTTTCTGGCCTTACATTTAGGTCTTTAATCCATTTTGAGCTTATTTTTGTGTATGGTGTTAGCGAGTGATCTAATCTCACACTTTTACATGTACCTGTCCAGTTTTCCCAGCACCACTTATTGAAGAGGCTATCCTTTCTCCACTGTACATTCCTGCCTCCTTTGTCAAAGATAAGGTGACCATATGTGCATGGGTTTATCTCTGGGCTTTCTATCCTGTTCCATTGATCTATATTTCTGTTTTTGTGCCAGTACCATACTGTCTTGATTACTGCAGCTTTGTAGTATTGTCTGAAGTCAGGGAGCCTGATTTCTCCAGCTCCAGTTTTCATTGTCAAGATTGCTTTGGCTATTCGGGGTCTTTTGTGTTTCCATACAAATTGTGAAATTTTTTGTTCTAGTTCTGTGAAAAATGCCAGTGGTAGTTTGATAGGGATTGTATTGAATCTGTAGATTGCTTTGGGTGGAAGAGTCATTTTCACAATGTTGATTCTTCCAATCCAAGAACATGGTATATCTCTCCACCTGTTTGTATCATCTTTAATTTCTTTCATCAGTGTTTTGTAATTTTCTGCATATAGGTCTTTTGTCTCCTTAGGTAGGTTTATTCCTAGGTATTTTATTCTTTTTGTTGCAATGGTAAATGGGAGTGTTTTCTTGATTTCATTTTCAGATTTTTCATCACTAGTGTATAGGAATATCAGAGGTTTCTGTGCATAAATTTTGTATCCTGCTACTTTACCAGATTCATTGATTAACTCTAATAGTTTTCTGGTAGCATCTTTGGCATTCTCTATGTATAGTACCATGTCATCTGCAAACAGTGACAGCTTTACTTCTTCTTTTCCAATTTGGATTCCTTTTATTTCTTTTTCTTCTCTGATTGCTGTGGCTAAAACTTGCAAAACTATGTTGAATAATAGTGGTGAGAGTGGGCAACCTTGTCTTATTCCTGATCTAAGTGGAAATGGTTTCAGTTTTTCACCATTGAGGACAGTGTTGGCTGTGGGTTTGTCATATATGGCCTTTATTATGTTGAGGAAAGTTCCCTCTATGCCTACTTTCTGCAGGGTTTTTAAAATAAATGGGTGTTGAATTTTGTCGAAAGTTTTCTCTGCATCTATTGAGATGATCATATGGTTTTTCTCCTTCAATTTGTTAATATGGTTTATCACATTGATTGTTTTGCATATATTGAAGAATCCTTGCATTCCTGGAATAAACCCCACTTGATCATGGTGTATGATCCTTTTAATGTGCTGTTGGATTCTGTTTGCTAGTATTTTGTTGATGATTTTTGCATCTATGTTCATCAGTGATACTGGCCTGTAGTTTTCTTTCTTTGTGACATCTTTGTCTGGTTTTGGTATCAGGGTGATGGTGGCCTCGTAGAAGGAGTTTGGGAGTGTTCCTCCCTCTGCTATATTTTGGAAGAGTTTGAGAAGGATAGGTGTTAGCTCTCCTCTAAATGTTTGATAGAATTCGCCTGTGAAGCCATCTGGTCCTGGGCTTTTGTTTGTTGGCAGATTTTTAATCACAGTCTCAATTTCAGTTCTTGTGATTGGTCTGTTCATATTTTCTCTTTCTTCCTGGTTCAGTCTTGGCAGGTTGTGCATTTCTAAGTATTTGTCCATTTCTTCCAGGTTGTCCATTTTATTGGCATAGGGTTGCTTGTAGTAATCTCTCATGATCTTTTGTATTTCTGCAGTGTCAGTTGTTACTTCTCCTTTTTCATTTTTAATTCTATTGATTTGAGTCTGCTCCCTTTTTTTCTTGATGAGTCTGGCTAATGGTTTATCAATTTTGTTTATCTTCTCAAAGAACCAGCTTTTAGTTTTATTGATCTTTGCTGTTGTTTCCTTCATTTCTTTTTCATTTATTTCTGATCTGATCTTTATGATTTCTTTCCTTCTGCTAACTTTGGGGGTTTTTTGTTCTTCTTTCTCTAATTGCTTTAGGTGGAAGGTTAGGTTGTTTATTTGAGATGTTTCTTGTTTCTTAAGGTAGGATTGTATTGCTATAAACTTCCGTCTTAGAACTGCTTTTGCTGCATCCCATAGGTTTTGGGTCATCGTGTCTCCACTGTCATTTGTTTCTAGGTATTTTTTGATTTCATCTTTGATTTCTTCAGTGGTCACTCCATTATTAAGTAGTTTATTGTTTAGCCTCCGTGTGTTTGTATTTTTTACAGGTCTTTTCCTGTAATTGATATCTAGTCACATAGCATTGTAGTCAGAAAAGATACTTGATACAATTTTAATTTTCTTAAATTGACCAAGCCTTGATTTGTGACCCAAGATATGATCTATCCTGGAGAATGTTCCATGAGCACTTGAGAAGAAAGTGTATTCTGTAGTTTTTGGATGCAATGTCCTATAAATATCAGTTAAGTCCTACTGGTCTAGTGTGTCGTTTCAGGCTTGGGTTTCATTATTTATTTTCATTTTGGATGACCTGTCCATTGGTGAAAGTGAGGTGTTAAAGTCTCCTAATTTTATTGTGTTACTGTCGATTTCCCCTTTTATGGCTGTTAGCATTTGCCTTATGTATTGAGATGCTCCTCTTTTGGGTGCATAAATATTTACAATTGTTGTATCTTCTTCTTGGATTGATCCCTTGATCATTATGTAGCGTCCTTCTTTGTCTCTTGTAATAGTTTATATTTTAAAGTCTACTTTGTCTGATATGAGAATTGCTACTCCAGCTTTCTTTTTATTTCCATTTGTATGGAATATCTTTTTCCAACCCCTTTCAGTCTGTATATGTCCCTAGGTCTGAAGTAGGTTTCTTTTAGACAGCATATATACAGGTCTTGTTTTTGTATCCATTCAACCAGTGTATGTCTTTTGGTTGGAGCATTTAATCCGTTTACATTTAATATAGTTATCTATATCTATGTTCCTATTATCATTTTCTTGATTGTTTTGTTGGTATTTTCCTTCTCTTGTGTTTACTGCCTAGAGAAGCTCCTTTAGCATTTGTTGTAAAGCTGGTTTGGTGGTGCTGAATTCTCTTAGCTTTTGCTGGTCTGTAATGGTTTTAATTTCTCCATTGAATATGAATGAGATCCTTGCTGGATAATCTTTGTTGTAGATTTTTCCCTTTCATCACTTTAAATATGTCCTGTCACTACCTTCTGGCTTGTAGAGTTCCTGCTGAAAGATCAGCTGTTAACCTGATCGGGATTCCCTTGTATGTTATTTGTTGCTTCTCCTTTGCTGCTTTTTTTTCTTTGTATTTAATTTTTAATAGTTTGATTAATATGTGTCTTGGCATGTTTCTCCTTGGATTTATCCTGTATGGGACTCTCTGCACTTCCTGGACTTGACTATTTCCTTTCCCATGTTAGGGAAGTTTACAACTATAGTCTCTTCAAATATATTCTCAGTCCCTCTCTTTTCTCTTCTTCTTCTAGGACCCCTATAATTCGAATGTTGGTGCGTTTAATGTTGTCCCAGAGGTCTCTGAGACTGTCCTCAATTCTTTTCATTCTTTTTCTTTATTCTACTCTTTGGTAGTTATTTCCACTATTTTGTCTTCCAGGTCACTTATCTGTTCTTCTGCCTCAGTTATTCTGCTACTGATTCCTTCTAGAGAATTTTTAATTTCATTTATTGTGTTGTTCATCATTGTTTGTTTGCTCTTAAGTTCTTCCAGGTCCTTTTTAAACATTTCTTGTATTTTCTCCATTCTATTTGCAAGATTTTGGATCATCTTTACTCTCATTACTGTGCATTCTTTTTCAGGTAGACTGCCTATTTCCTCTTCATTTGTTTGGTCTGGTGGGTTTTTACCTTGCTCCTTCATCTGCCGTGTATTTATCTGTCTTATCATTTTGCTTAAGTTACTGTGTTTGTGGTCTCCTTTTTGCAGGTTGCAGGTTCGTAGTTCCTGTTGTTTTTGGTGTCTGCTCCCAGTGGGTAAGGTTGGTTCAGTGGGCTGTGTAGGCTTCCTGGTGGGGGGGGACTTGTGTCTGTGTTTTGGTGGATGAGGCTGGATCTTGCCTTTCTGGTGGGCAGGACTGAGTCCATTGGTGTGTTTTGGGGTGTTTGTGACCTTATTATGATTTTAGGCAGCCTCTCTGCTAATGGGTGGGGTTGTGTTCCTGTCCTGCTAGTTGTTTGGTATAGGGTGCCCAGCACTGTAGCCTGCTGGTCCTTGAGTGGAGCTGGGTCTTAACGTTGAGATGGAGATCTATGGGAGAGCTTTCACTGATATTATGTGGGGCTGTGAGGTCTCTGATGGACCAATGTCCTGAACTTGGCTCTCCCACCTCAGAGGCTCAAGCCTGACACCTGGCTGGAGCATCAAGATCCTGTCAGCCACACAGCTCAGAATAAAAGGGAGAAAAAAAAAAGAAATAAAGATAAAATAAAAATAAAATAAAGTTATTAAAATTAAAAAATTATTATTAAAAATAAAAAAGCAGGGCTTCCCTGCTGGCACAGTGGTTGAGTCCGCCTTCTGATATAGGGGACGCGGGTTTGTGCCCCGGTCCGGGAAGATCCCACATGCCGCGGAGCGGCTGGGCCCGTGAGCCGTGGCCACTAAGCCTGCGCGTCCGGAGCCTGTGCTCCGCAATGGGAGAGGCCACAGCAGTGAGAGGCCCGTGTACCACAAAAAAAAAAAAAAAAAAAGTAATAGAAAAAAGAAAGAAAGAAGAGAGCAACCAAGCCAAAAAACAAATCTACCAATGATAAGTGCTAAAAACTATATGACAAAATAAAAACAAACAAAAAAAAACGGGCAGAACCCTAGGACAAATGGTAAAAGCAAAGCTATACAGACAAAATCACACAAAGAAGCACAGACATACACACTCAGAAAAAAAGGAAAAAAAATACATATATTAAGAAAAAAAAGGAAGAGAGCAACCAAATCAATAAACAAATCTACCAATGTTAATAAGCTCTAAATACTAAACTGAGATAAACATAAAACCAGAAACAAATTAGATGTAGAAAGCAAACCCCAAGTCTATAGTTCCTCCCAAAGTCCACTGCCTCAATTTTGGGATGATTCGTTGTCTATTCCGGTATTCCACAGGTTCAGGGTATGTCAAGTTGATTGTGGAGATTTAATTTACTGCTCATGAGGCTGCTGGGAGAGATTTCCCTTTCTCTTGTTTGTTTGCAGAGCTCCTGGGGTTCAGCTTTGGATTTGGACCCGCTCCTGCTTGTAGGTCATCTGAAGGCATCTGTTCCCCACCCAGACAGCATGTGGTTAAAGCAGCAGCTGATTAAGGGGCTGTGGCTCACTCAGGCCACTGGGAGGGAGGGCTACGGAATGCAGGGCGAGCCTGCGGCAGCAGAGACTGGCATGACGTTGCAACAGGCTGAGGCATGCTGTGTGTTCTCCTGGGGAAGTTGTCCCTGGATCACGGGACCCTGGCAGTGGCAGGCTGCAGAGGCTCCTGGGAGGGGAGGTGTGGATAGTGACCTGTGCTTGTATGAAGGCTTCTTGGTGGCTGCAGCAGCAGCCTTAGCATCTCATGCCCATCTCTGGCGTCCGTGCTGATTGCCGCGGCTTGCGCCCATCTCTGGAGTTCGTTTAGGTGGTGCTCTGAATCCCCTCTCCTCGCACACCCCGAAACAATGGTCTCTTGCCTCTTCTGCAGCTCCAGACTTTTTCCCAGACTCCCTCCCAGCTAGATGTGGCGCACTAGCCCCTTCAGGCTGTGTTCACGCAGCCAACCCCAGTCCTCTCCCTCGGATCTGACCTCCAAAGCCCAAGCCTCAGCTCCCAGCCCCCACCTGTGCTGGCGGGTGAGCAGACAAGCCTCTCAGGCTGGTGAGTGCTGGTTGACACTGATTCTCTGTGCGGGAATCTCTCCGCTTTGCCCTCTGCACCCCTGTTGCTGCATTCTCCTCCGTGGCTCTGAAGCTTCACCCCCCCCGCCCACCCCCCATCTCCTCCAGTGAAGGGGCTTCCTAGTGTGTGGAAAGTTTGCCTCCTTCACAGCTCCCTCCCAGAGGGGCAGATCTCGTCCCTATTCTTTTGTCTGTCTTTTCTTTTTTCTTTTGCCCTACCCAGGTACGTGGGGAGTTTCTTGCCTTTTGGGAGGTCTGAGGTTTTCTGCCAGCGTTCAGTAGGTGTTCTGTAGGAGTTGTTCCACATGTAGATGTATTTCCGATGTATTTGTGGAGAAGAAGGTGATCTCCACGTCTTACTCCTCTGCCATCTTGAAGGTCTCCCCCTGCCCCCCGAGGTGTAGTAAATTCATGTTTTGTGTGTGTGTGTGTGTGTGTGTGTGTGTGTGTGTGTGTGTGTGTATGTTTCTTTCATTAATTGAAGCACATTTCTCCCAGTTGTTTTTTTTTTAATAAATTCATGTATAATAGTGTTCTTAAATATATCACTCATCCCACCTAACCAAAAACATACATGTGAAAGAAAATATAACATGAATAAACTTACATTCTTCTTCTTTAGGATCAAGCTGTGTAACACTAACAGATAAACGGTCCACACGTTCTTGTAATGAGTTAACTCTGAAGGAAAAACTATGTGCCTCATTGAATAATTCTCCAAATATATCTTCAGCATATTTACCTAAGCAAAAATGAAGCATATACCATAAAAGTTAATGTTATCTGAGATAAATATCAAACAATTTAACATTTAAAAACGCTGCCCCAATGAATTTGGTATTTACTTGAAAGTAGTTTAAATTTTAAACCCATCCTAAAGTAATCCAACTGTGATACAGTGAGAAGAAAACACAAACCCTGGGAAATACAGTTTTAGATACTAGCTCTACCACTTCCTGGTAGGTGACTTGTGGCTAAGGAAATACTCTCCTGCTTTATCCCTATCTACACCTGTTGAGGGTTAGAGAGGTTATAATGTAAAGTACACATAAATAATACATCTCTAATCCCAATTCAGCAGTCATAAACAGACTGTACACTAGAACCGAATTTCAGGCCAAGTGGCAGAATCCAAGATATTTCATAAACCTAGTAGATGACCTAATCTCAGGTACACCCAAAATACAGATCCTGAAAATTTATGAGATATTTTATATTTTCTCTCATTCTAGTTTCTTAAAACATCATAAATCTAAAATCACTGAATTCCTCTAGTCATGTAAATTTCCATTACTGTAAAGAATAAGCCAAAATAATCCCATTCTAAAAGGAGAAATAAAAATTTCTATCTAGTAAATAAGCCAGGGAGAAGTTTTAGATGACCTATAATTTTAAAATGTTCAAGTGTATTTAGAACATATAAATAAATGCTCACAATATAAAGATAAGTCAATCACTATCTATACCTTTGAATAAAAAAAAATTGATGGTCTTCCTAAATCAAGACATTTTAGACCCAAGCGTACAGTCTAGGTTAAATGTAGCTCAACAGTAAGCTCTATAGAGTCCTGTAACAGGGTACTAAATACTTATAGAATGAATTCATTAATCTCACCAGTTTACATTTGAACAATGGCTGTCTTTTTTTCAAAGCACTTCAATATATTATCAGTTAAATCAACAAAGGTTTACTGAGGGCTCACCCTGTGCCTGGTAGGTGTATTTCTTACTGAAGACACCAAGAAATAAAACATAAAATACCTGTCCTAGAAGATTTTATAATCTTTAGGAAAAAAATCATAACTTTAATCTCTCTATAATAAATTAAGAGAAAAAGGATAATTTTGTATATATTCATTCGCTCACATATATTCTTTAAACCAAAATGACTGGGAATGTCTTATGTGCCAGACTGTGTACCAGATCCTGGAGATATAAAAATGATTGGACGAAGTTCTCTGCCACTGACGGGTTTTGAACAGAGGGAGAAACAAATATTTAAATAAACGTGAAAACCAATTTAATAAATAAGTCCAAATCTTTGTTCCATTCACTTTGAGGCCTTGACATCAATTTCCTCACCCATAAAACAGGAATAAAAATATCTCCTTCAAAGAAGTTATAAGAAAAGGAGAAAAAAGAAGGAGAGGATGGGGTGCAATTGTAGAGTACCTGATACAGGATAGGGGCTCAACAACAGGCAGCTCTTACTATAAAACGACGTAAAAGTCACAAAGCACAGAGAAAGAAGCATCTAAACGTTTGGGTGTGGGATGGTATTAGAGACACTTCTAGAGGCACAGAGTTTCTCTGGCAGATAAGGGAAGCATTCCATACATTTATTCATCAAATGTTAGGGATACAGAGATGGAAGAGACAATTTTAAACCTAAAAGAACTTAGTTTAATACACGGATCTTTAAGTTATAGTCTGTATACCACCTGAAATTACATGCAGATTTTTAATGCATTTGCATTTTTCTGGAAAGAGGGCCCACAGATTTTTCTTTTTTTTAACAGATTTTTTAAAAAGAGTTTACACTTTCCCCACCTCAGGTTTAAGCACCAAAGCACTGCAGTGGGTAAGATAAACAACCCCATCTGTTCTCTTTTCATATTCCTTCTTACTTTCCACATCTACCTCCTCCTTCCCTCCCAGAGACAGGTGAAAGGAATAAAGTTCACAATGTAAAACTAATTGTGTATGATCTGAATTTCAACTAACCTTACATTTATTATACTATGTCTCTACTCAAGAATCTATGAGGTCTCATTACCTCTGATGTTAAAATCTAAATCCTCTCAGCTAACACTGTCCTCCATAATCAAGCTCCACCTTACATGTCTAATATCATTTGTCCCTTTAATCCCCCTCATATATTTATTTTTGCCTCCATTCATCTGCCTACTTCTACATGCAAGTTGAAATGCCTTCCTTCTTCATTCATCTCCAGTTTCCAAATTCTTTTGTTCCTTAAAGGCCCAATTCAATTCATATTTCATTCAGCAAGCCTCCTCTAATGACTTCACCTATGCCTATCTCCCTTTTCTCAGTTCCTATAATCTAAAACTCCTGATTTTAATTATATACATGCTCACACTGTTTGAAACTCACAGAATTCATAATATTAGACTCTTCAACTAAATGGGGTATGTTCTTTTTGGACAAGAAACATGTACCTTTATCACACAGCAAAATATTCAGTGTTATCTGTCCATTGTCTATCTATTATCTAATTAGTCTTATAGAGCCAATCTATTTATCCACCCTCTCACCCATCTACTTTCCTATCTATCTGTCAAATTTTCTATGATTGAGAACAAGAAGTAGGCTCTATCAGCTCATCTTGGTAGCATGAACTGACCATATTCAATAAGAGAAAGGCCTTGGGAAAAGAAAATGTAAAAGATCTCTCAGGTAATTAGAGTCCCAATGGTTGTTAAATAAGATGGCAATAAAATGGGGAAACTTTTGGTATAGCAAAAGAAATTTAAATAAAGTGAATTCTATGTTTTCAGTAATTATCTATTATAAAACAGAATTGTGTTCCGCTAGGAAAAACAACTGAACCAGATGCATATTTTTGCAAGGAAGAGGTCAGGACGATGTGCAGCTCCAAGCAATGATGAACTCTGGAGTTGACCTTCACTGCTGTGTGCAATAGCACTTTTGGTGTTAGGAATAGTACCAAAGTGAAAATCTGAATTACCTAGAACCATTCTGAATAGCCTACCTTTCTAAGTAATTCAGAAATTATTTAATGCATTAATTATTATTTTAACTATTTTGGATGGAAACAAATGTAAAATCTACTCTAAACTTCCCTGTCTTCTTAAATAAAAATTAAACATAATTTAACCTTTTATTGAGGACTTATAGTCATGAATTGATTATGAGAAACAACAGCTTTGAAATGTATAAGAATATTTGCTTTTACATTAAATGGCCTCTTTCCAGTTTTTATGTTGCTTTTTCCCTTATGTCACTTCTTCCTTTGCTATAAACTATATCTTTTGGTTGGCTTCAGTACTGCTTGCTTCTATTATCTCCCCACCCCCCACCCCCGCCCCGTATCTCCTCTTTTAATGCTCTGAAACATTAACGTTTGGAAACCACATCATAAACCCTGTCTGAATTACCAAAGTAAAAGTAAACAAGTTGGGAGAGGGATCAACTGGTTATTTTATGTGCATGGTCTTTAGTGCTTGGGCTTGTTTATTCTGGCTATCTAGAGGTCTTTTAAATTTAATTCCAGGTTCTCAACTATGTCACGTGGGAAAGCTGCCAGAGAGCTTAATTCTGGAGTGGTAAACTATTGTTACACCTTGCTACAATATTTTATGCTTTTTCTTTTTTCTTTTTTAAAATCTCTACAAACTGCTTAGAACATGCCTCTATAGTCTCTGATTCCAAGTTTGAAGTACCCAAAACCTAATTTAGTTATATCTTTACAATGTATTTCTATTTTCAGTCTGGCTACAACATGACCATGTGCTTGCTGACAGATGTTGCTTATATGGACTTTCTGTATCAAACTTGAAAATTCCTTAAATTTTCACCTTCAGATTATGTAAGAAACAGGTTAGTACTGCAAAACTGACACACATTAGTTCTAAATTCTACATTGAAAATATACCTAAAAGAAGTTGTTTATATTAGATCTAATATTCATTTTAATTTAAAGAAATATTTTAACCAAATTTATTAATGTCATTTCTATGCTCTTAACATGTATTCTAATATTAACAAGCTGATGTACCCATATACATATAGAATATATGAATTTTATATGAAGTTATGTTACGTTAATAGAATCTAACAGATCATAAAACCGATTAGTGCTAGCAAATGACTTTAAACAATATGGATAATCATATATTAATGTACTTTCTAGGCCTTTGCTTTTGACTTGTCTCCAAAGTACACTTTATATTGAATTTCTCAAGGAAGAAACAAGTAAACAATACATTAATGATTCACTGCTGATAACTAACCTGAAAAAAAAACCCCACCAAATGAGACAACAAATACACTTAAACTCAAAGAAACAGTCTTTTAATTTACTCCTACAACTATTTCATAGGCAATGTAGAAATTTAGTGCTCTCACCAAGAATATTCAAATATAACTTTTTATGTTGCTCTGACTACAAGTGTATGTCCAAATGCTCTCACTTGAAACACATCAGATTAACAACATCTTTTTACCTTGTGCTAAGTAGTCAATTATAAAAAGAAAGGACAAAAGTTAAAAGGAAAAGAAAAGAGGAGCTAATCCTGCCTATAAAGCCAACCTATGTGGGTGGGTATGGCTGATAAATCTAGGACTACTTAGAGAAGATATGTAGACTAAAACCATCTTGTTTTATCTTTAAAATGAAATATAAATGTCTAATAAAAAGCTAATCCTTCAATTCAAAAGATAAACTATATTTAAAAAAATTTTTCTAATATTACATTTAGAATAAATGGGAAATAATTTATTTAATTCCTTAACCTAGTAGCTCTGTTATGTAATCTTATAATGGAAACATACTGTCTGTCTCCTCCTCCCCTAACCTGTCCCTTCCACTGGCCTTTATTATCTGACCAACCTGCTTGCCTTCTGTCTGCCATCATGCTGCACTTGATTGATATCCTAATGTCCTTTAGACAACTCACCTGACTAACCTAAATCCTCTGACTAGTTAGTTACTATTCCACATCTTTCACTTTTAGATATTTGGTAATAAAAAAATACTTCCCTATGCTAGTAAGATATATATATATGTATATAAAGAGAGAGATACTAGCAACCCCAAACACAAATAGTTTAAGCCTCGAAAAAAGTAAATAGCGATAACAAGCAAGCAAAAGTACAACTTGAGCACCACCTTTTACAGACTGAATTATATTTTAAAAACAATCTCATTAATTCTTAACCATCATGTGATTCTGTTCCTAAAGATTCTATCCTTATTTCCCTTTCCCAGAGGAAACATGCAGGGGAAGAAGAAATGATTCTAAAACGCATTAATTTTACTTAAAATGACTACATTTTTCAAGATAACTTTGTACTCTTCTCATCAACTATCCCCCCCCCTCCAAATTAATCACAAGAGTATCATCTTAATACCCTAAAGCATAACATTCTGGTTTACGAGTAGTATTTTTTTGCAGTACGTGGGCCTCTCACTGTTGTGGCCTCTCCCGTTGTGGAGCGCAGGCTCCAGATGCGCAGGCTCAGCGGCCATGGCTCACGGGCCCAGCCGCTCCGCGGCATGTGGGATCTTCCCGGACCGGGGCACGAACCCATGTCCCCTGCATCGGCAGGCGGACTCTCAACCACTGCGCCACCAGAGAAGCCAGCGAGTAATATTTTTAATTGATGTAAAAATACTTACTTAGGCTACTTAGTTGTCTAATTATATTTGCCAAGGAAATATTGGTTACACATTCCAGTTCATTCTTAATTCCTCTAGGCAGTGCTGTGTGGCACAAGTGCCTAGGATCGATGTTTCTTTTCACTAATGGCATCTTGAGATCAACCTCTATGGCAGTTCACCTGTAGGAAATCAAACAATAAATTAACACTTCAGTTTCGACCAACACAGAGTGAGACCTTATCTTTTTCATTTAATAATAAAATATTTGCTAGTATGAAGATGGTGAAAATGGAGTCACCGGGCTAAATGAATCAAAGTTGATTTGTTAACCATTTTTATCTTCAATTATTAGAATGTCAACATTATGTAAAATTTTTTTTTAAAAACTTACTTTCAATGTCAATTGCTTCATGGTGAATTCATAATCATCATCACTATTATTCTCCTAAAACCACTGATTTTACTTACTATACAACTAGGGGTTTTGTTCTAGAGAGTTAGTATGAAAGGTCCTCTGTAAGGAAGTATCTAAAAGGATTAAAGAAACTGCAAGAGTAGTATCAAAATTACACTTCCACATAAAATGTATCAGGCATTCAATAGCTCAGAAATCAGATAGTCCAAGTAGCCCTACATCCTCAATCTAATCAAAACCAACCAAATATTTAATTGATCAAATGGCTCAACCTTCTATGTATTACAGTCAGTCCTCACTTCCCAGGCTTCCCACATGCACAAATTTCAGCTTCCACAATTCGTTAAACAGTCCCCCAACAACATGGCTCCAACTTCACTTACCACAGTATACTAAGTGTGAGTAACTACATAAATACGAACTTCTTTGCTGGCACTTCACAGTTCACAGGTCACTATGTTAATAAGAGATGCACATCATTTCAGTGACCAATCACATCACTTCTTTTCAAAGTCTGTTGGTGATAGGTCACTTCTCATCTGTTACTCAGTTCACCTACAGACAGCAAAGCATGTAGCTGGTTTACCTTCTTGCCTCCCAGTGATAAACTCATATGAAATTTTACAAAATGGTAACTGAAAGAGGGAACTGGCCAACAAAGATAAAAGTGTGGCACAGAAAGGAAAAATGATGACACTGGAGTGAAATTCAAATTGAATATAAGTTGAGTAACAGAAAAAACAGCTGATTGCAGGAATGTTGTCACTGCCACTGTTTGAGAGACACAGATATGCAGTCAGAGGAATTTAGTGAAGGTGAAATTATTGATGTAAATGAGGAAAGTCGTTGTGACAAAAAGGAAGATGTCCCAGAAGAAGTGACAACAGCAAGAAACTTCACAATAAAGGAATTCTTGGAGATATTTCATGACACTGAAAGTGCAAAGGATAAAGTGTTGGAAGCTGATCCAAATTTAGTAGAGAAGAGTAAGAAAATTTACCATGGGACAGAAAAGATGCTTACTCTACTAGCTCTGTTTTTCTAAGTTATACAAGGAAAAGGCAAAGCACTGTTCAAGCTACTCTTGGTTAAGGTTTTTACAAAGAAATAAAGCACTATAATTCTAATTGTTTCTAATGTTTCATATTACATTATACTAAATTAATACTAGCTTTACTAATTTTTTAATTTCCCTATATATTTATAACCAACATAGAAGAATTTTTAATGTTTTGACAAAAATTTTTAAAGATTATGGAACAACTGTTATTTTTTCCCCACTGATCATTAAGATCATTTTGTACAGTTTTACCTTGTATGGTCATCTTTTTTTCTTTTTGGTCCCACTCTACCATACAAAGTGAGGACTGCCTGTACTTACCTACTGGTAAACAATGTTTACTGAAGGAAGGCATTTAGTATTTACTGAGTTTTAATCACTACCAAATGGAAAGTTTTGGATAAATCTCATTGCATTTAAGTGTTACTCATCACCATTCTTTAAAAACAAACTTTTACATGAAATCTGTCCTCTTTGACCTGTTTGCTCAGCATTCTCTCTACAATTTTAAACCTTTTTACAATTGTACAACATGAAACATGTAGGAAAAAAAGTATACAAAATTGTGCAGCTCAATGATTTAAGCACCTAGCAAGCTAACATAAGAAATAAAAACCCCAGAACCGTCCCACTTTGGTCTCCTCCCCAGTCACCCTCGCTTCCTTTCTCCCCAAAGGTAACCATTATTCTGACTCTTACAATACATATTTCCTTGTTTTTCTTTATACTTTCACACCTTAAGCAGATAACTCTAAACACTGTAGTTCTGTTTTTATTGCTTTTTGAAGTTTATGTGAATAGAACCATATGATATGTATTATTATTTTGTGTCTTACCCTTTACAGTCAACATATTTGTAACATTCATCCATGTTGCTTTGTGTAACCGTAGGATGTTCATTTTCAATGCTGTAAGATATTCCACTGTATAACTACACCGCAATTTATTTACACATTCTAATGTTGCTATTATATACATGAGTGTTTCCAGTTTGAAGCTATTATGAATAACATGAACATTGTACATGAACATTCATGTACAAGTCTTACAAATGTGTCTTACTCTACACATTTCTGTTGGAAATATACTTAGGAGAATAGCTTGGTTAAGGATATGCACAGCTTGAACTTTAGGAGACGATGTCAAACTGTTCCAAGAGCGACTGTACTAATGTATACTCCTTTCAGCAGTGTAAGAGGCTGCTGCTGCTCCACATCCTCACAACACTCGGTACTGTCAGTTTTAAAAAATCTAGCAATTCTTGTAGGTAAATTGTGATAACTTACTGCAGTTTTATGTTTTCCCCAGTTACTGAGAGTTTATGCACCTTTTCACGTGTTTATCTTTTGGATTTTTCTCATCTGAGAAGTGCCTAGTCAATGCTCTTGCCCACTTTCTATTTACCATTTGTTGTGTTAGGGTTGATTTGTAGGAACACTGGATATGAGCCATTTAAAGGTTATATATGATGAAAACATCTTCTCTTGTGTCACTTGCTATTTCATTCTCTTGATGTCTTTTATGAGAAAGTGATGGAATTTATCACTCTTTTTCTTTTTGGTTTAGTATGAAAGCATAGGTTTTTTAAAATGTATTTATTTATTTATTATTATTTACATCTTTATTGGAGTATAATTGCTTTACAATGGTGTGTTAGTTTCTGCTTCATAACAAAGTGAATCAGTTATACATATACATATGTTCCCATATCAATTCTCTCTTGCATCTCCCGCCCTCCCACCCTCCCTATCACACCCCTCTAGGTGGTCACAAAGCACCGAGCTGATCTCCCTATGCTATGCGGCTGCTTCCCACTAGCTATCTATTTTACGTTTGGTAGTGTATATATGTCCATGCCACTCTCTCGCTTTGTCACAGCTTACCCTTCCCCTTCCCCATATCCTCAAGTCCATTCTCTATTAGGTCTGTGTCTTTATTCCTGTCTTACCCCTAGGTTCTTCATGACATTTTTTTCCCACTTAAATTCCATATGTATGTGTTAGCATACGATATTTGTCTTTCTCTTTCTGACTTACTTCACTCTATATGACATACTCTAGGTCCATCCACCACATTACAAATAGCTCAATTTCGTTTCTTTTGTGGCTTAGTAATATTCCATTGTATTATATGTGCCACATCTTCTTTATCCATTCATCCGATGATGGACACTTAGGTTGTTTCCATCTCCAGACTATTGTAAATAGAGCTGCAATGAACACTGTGGTACATGACTCTTTTTGAATTATGGTTTTCTCAGGGTATATGCCCAGTAGTGGGATTGCTGGGTCATATGGTAGTTCTATTTGTAGTTTTTTAAAGAACCTCCATGCTGTTCTCCATAGTGGCTGAACCAATTCACATTCCCACCAGCAGTGCAGGAGTGTTCCCTTTTCTCCACACACTCTCCAGCATTTACTGTTTCTAGATTTTTTGATGATGGCCATTCTGACTGGTGTGAGATGATACCTCAGTGTAGTTTTGATTTGCATTTCTCTAATGATTAATGATGTTGAGCATTCTTTCATGTGTTTGTTGGCAGTCTGTATATCTTTTCTGGAGAAATGTCTATTTAGGTCTTCTGCCCATTTTTGGATTGGGTTGTTTGTTTTTTGTTATTGAGCTGCAGGAGCTGCTTGTAAATTTTGGAGATTAATCCTTTGTCAGTTGCTTCATTTGCAAATATTTTCTCCCATTCTGAGGGTTGTCTTTTGGTCTTGTTTATGGTTTCCTTTGCTGTGCAAAAGCTTTGAAGTTTCATTAGGTCCCATTTGTTTATTTTTGTTTTTATTTCCATTTCTCTAGGAGGTGGGTCAAAAAGGATCTTGCTGTGATTTATGTCATAGAGTGTTCTGCCTATGTTATCCTCTAAGAGTTTGATAGTTTCTGGCCTTACATTTAGGTCTTTAATCCATTCTGAGCTTATTTTTGTACATGGTGTTAGGGAGTGATCTAATCTCATACTTTAACATGTACCTGTCCAGTTTTCCCAGCACCACTTATTGAATAGGCTGTCCTTTCTCCACTGTACATTCCTGCCTCCTTTATCAAAGATAAGGTGACCATATGTGCGTGGGTTTATCTCTGGACTTTCTATCTTGTTCCATTGATCTGTTTTTGTGCCAGTACCATACTGTTTTGATTACTGTAGCTTTGTAGTATACTCTGAAGTCAGGGAGCCTGATTCCTCCAGCTCTGTTTTTCATTCTCAAGATTGCTTTGGCTATTCGGGGTCTTTTGTGTTTCCATACAAATTGTGAAATTTTTTGTTCTAGTTCTGTGAAAAATGCCAGTGGTAGTTTGATAGGGATTGCATTGAATCTGTAGATTGCTTTGGGTAGTAGAGTCATTTTCACAATGTTGATTCTTCCAATCCAAGAACATGGTATATCTCTCCATCTATTTGTATCATCTTTAATTTCTTTCATCAGTGTCTTATAATTTTCTGCATACACGTTTTGGTCTCCTTAGGTAGGTTTATTCCTAGATATTTTATTCTTTTTATTGCAGTGGTTAATGGGAGTGTTTTCTTGATTTCACTTTCAGATTTTTCATCATTAGTGTATAGGAATGCCAGAGATCTCTGTGCATTAATTTTGTATCCTGCTACTTTACCAAATTCATTGATTAGCTCTAGTAGTTTTCTGGTAGCATCTTTAGGATTCTCTATGTACAGTATCATGTCATCTGCAAACAGTGACAGATTTACTACCTCTTTTCCGATTAGGATTCCTTTTATTTCCTTTTCTTCTCTGATTGCTGTGGCTAAAACTTCCAAAACTATGTTGAATAGGAGTGGTGAGAGTGGGCAACCTTGTCTTATTCCTGATCTTAGTGGAAATGAAAGCATAGGTTTTTAAATCATTTTATACACTAAGATCGTAAGTATGATATTATCTCTTGGCTTCGTTGTTTTGCCTTGCACTTTTCTTTTTTTTTCCTTTCGGTACGTGAGCCTCTCACTGTTGTGGCCTCACCCCTTGCGGAGCACAGGCTCAGGATGTGCAGGCTCAGCAGCCATGGCTCACAGGCCCAGCCACTCCACGGCATGTGGGATCTCCCCGGACCAGGGCACGAACCCGTGTCCACTGCATCGGCAGGTGGACTCTCAACCACTGCGCCACCAGGGAAGCCCTTGCCTTGCACTTTTAATCTATAATTGACATGGAATTAATTTTTGTGAATGGTGTTAGGTAGCAGTCAAGTTTCCTACATAATATTTCAACACCATTCACTGAAAAGACTGTTCATTCCTATTGCTCTACAGTGACGCTTTTGTCTTAAACCAAGTGTCTATGTATTTTTAAGGTGGAGCTTTACAGTAAGTCTTGATATTGAATAGGGTAAGTCCTCCTACCTTGTTCTTCAAAAATGCTGTCTATTCTTGGCCCTTTGTACTTCCATGTGAATTTTAGAATCAGATTATCAGGTTATACACACAGACACAAACACACCTATTGGGAATGTGACCAGAACTGTACTAAATCTATAGATCGTATTGGGAAGTAGGGATATCTGTACAACACTGCATATTCCTATCCATGAATATAGTGTATCCCTCCAATTATTCCAGGTTTTTAGAATGTTTCTTAATAATGTTTTATAATTTTCAGAATAGAAGTCACACATCCTTTGTTAGATTCATTTGTATGTATATGATTTTTTTTTACAATACTAGAAATGGCATATTTTGTTTTCTCTTTATTGTATATATAGAAAATAAGTTAATTTTTGAATATTGACTGCATATCAGGAGACTTTCCTAATCTCCACTAACCTATCTAAAATTATTTTGGATTTTTAAAATGTATACAATCTATTATATATGATTAATGATTGTTTATTTCTTCCTTTCTAATCTTCATTTATTTTTAATTTTTTCTTCCTTTTTTTTCCTTATTGCATTAGCTAGAACTTTTAATACAATGTGAAATAGAGTATTATTGTCTTTTCCCTACACCAAAAGGGAGAGCCTTCAGTATTTCACAAGATGACTGATATAGGGTTTTTGTTGTTATTGTTGCTTTGCCTTGTAGACACTTTTTTTTTCCTTGAAGTATAGTTAATTTAAAATGTTGTGTTAATTTCTGGTAGACAGCACAGTGATTCAGTTATTTATATTATTATATATTATATTATATTATATTATATTATATTATATTATATTATATTATATTATATTATATTATATTATATTATATATACATTCTTTTAAAAATTCTTTTCCATTATGGTTTATCACAGGATACTGAAGACAGTTCCCTGTGCTATACAGTAGGACTCTGTTATCTAGTCTACATATAATAGTTAACATGTGCTAACCCCAAACACCCAGTGCCTTTCTCCCCCATCTCCCTCCCCTTTGGCAACCACAAGTCTATTCTCCATTGTAGACACCTTTTAATAGATTAAGGATGTTCTTATATATTCCTAATTTGCTAAGATTTTTAAAAAATAATGTTGATTCTATAATTTTTTCCTACATCTATTATAATTATGAGACTTTCTTCTTTTATTGTTAATGTGGTGAACTACATTGATTGATTTTTTTTATGTTAAACAGCTTTGCATCCTTGGAATAAACCCAGCCTGGTTGAGATGTATGTGGCAGGGCAAAATTATGGCCCTCCAAAGCAATCTATGTTCGATTCCCCAGAATTTGTGACTGTAGTACATGGCAAAGGGAAATTAAGATGGCAGTTGGAATGAAGGTTGCTAATCAGCTGATCTCAAAATAGGAAGGTTATATCATTTTTATTGTATTGCTGGATTTGGTTCTGGTTTGTTACTAAGTTTATTAATTTTTGCATTTATGTTCATGAAAGAAATTGGTCTATTATCTTCCTTTCATGTATTGTCCTTGAGAAGTCTTTTGTATTAAGGTTATGCTAGTCTAATAAAACAAGTTGGGATATGTTCCCTCTTTCAACTATTCTTTGGTAGAATTTGTATAAGATATGCATAATTTTTTTCTTAAAAGTTTGGTATAGTTCAATTATGAAGCCATTTAGCCTCAAGTTTCCTTTGTGGGAAGGTTTAATATTATGAATTCTTAAGGGAACTCTCCTACACTGTTGGTGGGAATGTAAACTGGTACAGCCACTATGGAGAACAGTATGGAGGTTCCTTAAAAAAATGAAAATAGAGCTACCATATGATCCAGCAATCCCACTCCTGAGCATATATCTGGAGAAAACCACACTTTGGAAAGACACATGTGCCCCAATGTTCACTGCAGCACTATTTACAATAGCCAGGACATGGAAGCAACCTAAATGTCCATCAACAGAGGAATGGATAAAGAAGATATGGCACATATATAGAATGAAATATTACTCAGCCATTAAAAAGAATGAAATAATGCCATTTTCAGCAACTTGGATAGACCTAGAGATTGTCATACTGAGTGAAGTAAGTCAGACAGAGAAAGACAAATATATGATATCACTTATATGTGGAATCTTAAAAAAGGCTATGGGACTTCCCTGGTGGCACAGTGGTTAAGAATCCGCCTGCCAACGTATGGACACGGGTTCGAGCCCTGGTCCAGGAAGATCCCACCTGCTGCAGAGCAACTAAGCCCATGTGCCACAACTACTGAGCCTGTGCTCTAGAGCCCGTGAGTCACAACTACTGAGCCTGGGTGCTACAACTACTGAAGCCTGTGCACCTAGAGCCTGTGCTCCTCAACAAGAGAAGCCACCTCAATGAGAAGCTGGTGCACCGCAATGAAGAGTAGCCCCCACTCACCGCAACTAGAGAAAGCCCATGTGCAGCAATGAAGACCCAACGCAGCCAAAATAAATAAATAATAAAAATTTTAAAAGGCTACAAAACAGAAAAAGAGTTACAGATGTAGAAAATAAACTTACGGTTACTGGCAGGTAAAGGAGTGGAGGGATAAATTGGAAGATAGGGATTGATACATATACACCACTACATATAAAAGAGATAACTAATAAGAACCTACTATAGCACAGGGAACTCAATACTTTGTAATGGCCTATATGGGAAAAGAATCTAAAAAAGGGTGGATATGTATATATAACAGATTCACTCTGCTGTACACCTGAAACTAACACATCATTGTAAATCAACTATATTCCCAATAAAAATTATTAAAAAATATGAATTCTTTAATTGTCATAGAATTTTTGACATTCTCTATTTCTTTTGTTAATTTTTGGTAAGCTGCATTTTCTAGAAACTTATCTACTTCATTTAAATTTTCAAATTTATTGACATATTCTTATGACTTTCCTATGATCATAAGGTTGTAAAATATCCTCACTTTCATCTACTGTATTAATTTTGCATGCTCTTTTTTTTAAATCACAAAGGGTTTATTGATTTTATTAATCTTTCTAGAGAACCAATTTTTGGCTTCACTAAATTTCATTATTGCTGATTTATTATTTCTCTCCTGCTTTCAGTGGGTTTAATATGATGCTCTTTAAAAAAGTTTCTTGATATAGATGTTTATTGATATTCAGCTTCATTTCAGACATATGGTTTTAAAGCTATAAATTATCCTCTAAGCATATATTTAACTGTATCCCTCAAATTTTTTAAAAAATAAATTTATTTTTGGCTCCGTTGGGTCTTTGTTGCTGCATGCTGGCTTTCTCTAGTTGCAGCAAGCGGGGGCTACGCTTTGTTGCAGTGCATGGGCTTCTCATTGTGGTGGCTTCTCTTGTTGCGGAGCACGGGCTCTAGGCACGTGGGCTTCAGTAGTTGTGGCTCATGGGATCTAGAGCGCAGGCTCAGTAGTTGTGGTGCACGGGCTTAGTTGCTCTGCGGCCTGTGGGATCTTCTTGGACCAGGGCTCGAACACATGTCCCCTGCATTGGCAGGCGGATTCTTAACCACTGCGCCACCAGGAAAGCCCCTATCCCTCAAATTTTGATATGTAATAATTTTGTTATGGTTTACTGCAAAATATTTTCTAATATGCACTGTGATTTATTTTTGCTCCATGGGTTATCTAGAAGTATATTATTTTGATTAACAAACATATGGAGATTTTCCAATTATTTTTTGTTACTAATTTCTAGCTTAATGGCATTAATAGTCAGAGAGCATATTCTGTATTATTTCAATCCTTTAAAATGTATTTGTGTTTACAATAGAACTACCATATGACCCAGCAATCCCACTACTGGGCATATACCCTGAGAAAACCATAATTCAAAAAGAGTCATGTACCAAAATGTTCATTGCAGCTCTATTTACAATAGCCAGGAGATAGAAACAACCTAGGTGTCCATCATCGGATTAATGGATAAAGAAGATGTGGCACATATATACAATGGAATATTACTCAGCCATAAAAACAAACGAAATTGAGCTATTTGTAATGAGGTGGATGGACCTAGAGTCTGTCATACAGAGTGAAGTAAGTCAGAAAGAGCAAGACAAATACCGTATGCTAACACATATATATGGAATTTAAGAAAAAAAAAACCTCATGAAGAACCTAGGGCTAATACATGAATAAAGACACAGACCTACTAGAGAATGGACTTGAGGATATGGGGAGGGGGAAGGGTAAGCTGTGACAAAGTGAGAGAGTGGCATGGACATATATACACTACCAAACGTAAAATAGATAGCTAGTGGGAAGTAGCCGCATAGTACAGGGAGATCAGCTCGGTGCTTTGTGACCACCTAGAGGGGTGGGATAGGGAGGGTGCGAGGCAGGGAGACACAAGAGGGAGGAGATATGGGAACATATGTATATGTATAACTGATTCACTTTGTTATAAAGCAGAAACTAACACACCATTGAAAAGCAATTATTACTCCAATAAAGATGTAAAAAAAATGTATTTGTGTTTACTTTATTGCTCAGCATATAGTCAATTATACATAAAGAATGTATATTTTGTTGTTGGTGGTTACAGTGTTCTACATATGTCCATTAGTTGGATTTGCTAATTGTGCTCAAATCTTCTATAGTCTTAATGATTTTTTTGTGTTCTGGTTCTATCAGAGAGATGTGTTAAGATCTTCCACTATGATTACAGATTTATCGAATTCTCCAGATGATTTACACATTTTGAGACTATGTTATCAAGTACATTTATCACTATAAAGTTCTCTTTATCTCTAGTAATACGGCTTTTGTTTGCATGATATAGCTTTTCCCATCCTTTTCCTTTCAACTTTCTTGTATACCTACCCCTATGGTTTATACATGTCATTTCATAGCATACAGTTGTTTCTTTTTCAATCATTATTTTTTTAACTCAGTTTGACAACCTTATTAGTATGATGCTGATGTTCCCTCTGCCCGGGATACTCTTCTTGCCCACATTCCCTCTCTTCCCTACTCCTACTAGTTCTTCAGATTTCAACTCAAATAAGAGCATTCCCTGATGCCCCAGCCCCAGACTAGATCAGGCCTTTCTGTTAAAATTTTCTCATAGGACCTTATAATGTTTCCTTATAGCATTTGTCTCAGTTTGTAATGACATATCTTCATGACTGATTTCTGTTTCTCTCCTTTATTAGTTTTAAAGCAGATATCGTGTAGTTTGTTCCTCACAGTATGCTGGATGCTGGGTACATCACTGGCACATAAAAATAATTCAATATATATTTATCGAAAAGCTCAACAATTCTTAACTCCAACTCAAATCTCTCTCCTAACCTGTAGATGCATTTATGCAACTATCTCCCGGACATCTGTACTTGGAAGTTCTGTAACATCCCTCAAATTCAATATGTCCAAAACTTAACTCATTATATTTCCTCTTCAAATCTAGACATCACCGAATTAACTGTCCTACCACCACAGTTCCCAACTATATCCAATAGGAAATAAAGCCTTACTAATTCTATCTCATAAACATCTCTCATATTCTATTGTTCCTTTTCTATTCTAACTTCTGCTGCTTTAATTCAAGCCCTGGTCATCTCTCACTTGGTTGAACTAGACTTTCTGTCTTGAGGCTTACAGCTTTTTCCTGCCATGCCATCTATATCAGCACTCCCATCACAGCATTAAGAATATTGTCAAAATTTTGAAGCTGGTAACGTCACTGTCCTACAGAAACTAACTCTTCAATGGTTCATTGCTGCCAGGATAAAGTCCAAACATTAATATACCAAGTTCTTCAGGATTTAGTCCCTCCCAATGTCTCCTAGCTTCATTCATACTACACTCCTTCTACCTCATGCTCTAACACACCTTGCTGCCTTATAGTCCTGCCTTTTCTCATGCTGTTCTCTGTCTAGAATGCTTTTCCCTTTTTATCCTCACAGAGAATAGCTGTTCAAGACTAGACTCAAGCATTACCTCTTTTCTGAAGCATGATTTAAGCCCCAGGCAGATGTAACTACCTACTCTTCGGTGCCCTCAACTCTGACCCACATATGCATCTATCCAAATACTACCAATTATACTCTTCTGTATTATATGTTTACATGTCTATGCTTGAATAAGAGCTCCTAGAGGACAAAAAAATCTTGCCTTACTCAGCTTGTGTTTCCAAGATCTAAGAAATGGAAGATGTTCAATAGTTGATGATAAATAAAGGGAAAAAGGAGAAAACCATTAACTGTAAGGAGGCAAAAAAAATTCTTTAGGTTACTGAGTGGAGAGGACACACGCACACACACACCTTTCTAAAGCAACTATTTAATTATGATTCTAGGGAGGTGCTCTTTTCTATGTGCATGGAAAATACATTTGAGAAAAATAATATCTTTCTATTCTATTTGTATTGTGGAATCACAGGCTTACTTGTTTCACCCTCCCAAGAGAAAGCATGGACCACATAGACCAGTTATATATTTTATATATATATATAATATATATATAATACACACACACACACAGACATGCACATACACACATACATATACACAAAAGTATAAATATGTAAAGTGTTAAAAATAACCCAAGATCAGGTATCATAGCAATTTTATGGCTTTAAATATTAGAAAAATAAATTATCATTTTCAGAACACAAAAATAGCCCATAAAATTTATTTTAAATATTTAAAGGACTCCTTCAGTTAGCAATTCCAAGGAAAATAAAATAGCTGCTTTTTAAAAGACTGCCATAAAGTAATTACAGTTAATAATTGCTTTGCAGGTTATAGAAAGAGCATAAGAATTAAAAGTATTTTATTATGTCATCAATGACAGGTATTAATTCCTTATATTCACTAATATATTAATGAAACAACTAATCTATGATTGTTTAAGGGTATTTCTGATTTTTTTAAATGACATTAACATTAAATAAGAAAAGCTTTATGTTAAATCATGGAAATATAATTTTCAAACTTTATAAGGATTCAAACTAAAGGATTATATTGTATTATGTAACCTAAGGGAACAGGTTAGAATAAAATGACCATTCTAATAAAAATAAATTTCAGTATTTTAAATACTTTAAGAATTTCTGAGGGTGCAAATACTTTTTAAGAAATTTCCTACCTCCTTAAGAGTAGAAGCCACTTAATTATGCATAACAGAAGAATTAAATAAACTTTATATATTCCTTGGGAATATATAAAAAATAACAAATTTCCCCTTTGCTATGAGCAGTAAACTTTAAAACTACTCACTACTCATGAATCTCTAAAATTCTACACACGAAGAGATGACAAAGCCAAACTAGGCACTCACAGGATTAAAGAACTATTGATCATGCAGAACATCTACAGTTATTTGACTGTTTTGAGGTGCTCTGGCCCTTGCTTAAAGAATGTGCCCTAAGAAGAGTGCTATCTTTACGAAAAAGAAAGTATATTTTTCACCTCAAGTCACAATAGCAAAGTATTAAATTTTGGTTGAAAAGAATACACTGCTATATGAACTAAAGCAAAAAAGAAATGAAGAAATAAGCTACACACTGCAATTCATTACTGACGTTACTGTTAGATTCAAAAAGAAAAGTGGATGCTAATGAAATAATTAATATTGTTAAACACCTCTAGAGTGGAAATGAGATTCAGTGTAGTCAAATTTGATTCCATGTTACTCTCAAAGAAAATATGTATTTCTTTTAAATTAATACAACCACTACTGAAACTCACTTGGATAAATCATACAGGCATAAAATCGCTCCAAGGTTATTTTTAGTGTTTTAAGAGATGTTAACTTGAAATTTGAGGTATGTAAACCACAAATGCAGATTAAATTATTTGAAAAACGAGATCAGGTGTTCTTTATTCTACTGGAAAGTAATACCTCTAAAAGCAATAATTACCTATATGTTGTACTTTATATGAAAATAGCAATACTGACACACTGCCATCCATCCATTCATCTAGACATTCAATTACTGAACACCAATGGCTCAAGCACTATGCTAACTGCTGAAGATAAAAAGGTAAGCAAAAACAATCTCCCAGGGATTAGCTAGAATTTAGTATCTAATTATACTTATGATAAGTGCAATGAAGTAAAAAGTACTAGGTATTATAAAGAGATCTATTTCCTCAAGAAAATGACATTTAAGTTGGCACCAGAGGATTATTAGGAATTAGCTAGCTAGGTTGGGGGAGTTGGAGCATGTGTGTGTATGTTTTTATTCTAACTTAGAAGGTGCATCACACGCAAAGGCCCTTAACCGCTAAGGGGTTTAATGTACTGGCAGCTATGAGAGCAGGACAGTGGACAAGAGTACAGTGAGCATAGACTGAGAGTCAGTAGGGGGTCAGATCAAGTAGGATCTTGAAGGTAATGTCAAAGATTTTCAATGTATCCTAATGGGAAGTCACTTAAGAATTTTAAGTAAAGAAGTGCCAAGATCAGGAATTGCTGTTCATTCTAATTGCTGCATGGAGACTTGGGGGGGTGAGTGATAGCAGAATAAATGCAGGTGGACCAGTTAGAAAACCCAGGTACAAGATGACAGAAGTTGTCCTGATAACAGAGATAGTAGTCATTTGGACTAGATGATGGTGACATAGAAGCATGTCAATTCAAGATATATCCTGAAAGTAGAATCAATAGGACTGATGATGGATTAGATGTAGGGGTGAGGCCCAAATTCTTGGCTTAAGAAAATTTCTATGTCAGCCAAAACTGAAAATTATTTCTAAATCACATCAATTATATGATATATTATTCCCTATCTACAAAGTCTACGAGATTAGGAAGAGATTTATGACCAATACTAGTAATAAATATAACCAGGTAACTGGGATCACAGAGAGAGTAATTTCATGGTATTTGCGGCATAGGGTTATGGGGGAATGATGGTTTTTAAAACCAAAACTAATTGAGAGGATAAAGGAGCATTTAGTGACTTTCTTTTTCCCTTTTTATTTCTTTATAATTCATTATTCTCCATATGTCTTCTTTTATCTATTTCAGCCCCAAAGGAGAAATCTTAGATACACTTAACTCATTTTTTTTCCTACACTGTTCCCATCTCCGTACCCTGTAACTTGAGTTCACTTGATTTCTAGAGTAGAGAGCCTGGGTAAAACAATATTCCTAGCATTTCACCTTCCAGTTTCCCCACTCATATGAAATTTCCAGCCATCTTCTTTCTGTAGGGAACAGCACAGCAAAACATGGGTTTCTGCGTTAACAATTTAATTTCTCCAATGTTGAACTGTACCTTTCTCTTCATGCGTACTATGAAACAGAATGGATGATGACCATTGACAATAACAACAGCCATATTATTCTGTGGAACTGTATATCCATAATGGGACGAATTTCATTTCTCTGTTTTGTTGAAATTTACTAAACAAGAGTTTAAAAGATCTCCTTAAATATCTTAAAGTTAACAGTGAAGTGATATATAGTATAGGGAAAATTTTAACGTTTACACATCAAAAACTAAATAATGTATTAGCCATTTTTTTTTTTTTTTTGGCCGTGATGTGTAGCATGCGGGATCTTAGTTCCCTGACCAGGGATCTAACCCATGCCCCCTGCACTGGGAGTGCAGAGTCTTCACCACTAGACCACCAGGGAAGTACCACCTTAGCACTTTTTTGGAAGAGAAAAAAATCTTTCAGACGCTTGATATTAGCTTAAATTATTTTTAATGTAATGTTACTTAGCAGTATATGGATGTACAATCAGATGTAAAATCCTTATGCTTATAACTCTTATGCCAAATATATATATAAATCTATGAAACCAAAATAGATTTAAAATAAATTCAAGAAAAAACCAATAAAATTCAAAATAACAGTATTAAATACAATGAAACCATTTTGCTTTAATTCCATCCTGCTTGCTATATGAATCTTGTACTGACTGCTCCAAAAACCTCCTTTATTTTGTTTATGCCTATCCTACTATGTATAAGAGCCTTTTCTCTATTTAAACTGCTGTGAAATTTTATTCATTCATTACCTGATTGACACTATTTAGGCTTTACTATTTACAAATACAACATTTATGTAGCAACTGTGCCCCTGTGATATCATTATTAGATTGAAATAATTAAAGCTGTACTATTTGGCAACAAAATTATGCTAAACATAATCATAAACAGAGATACTAAAATTACTTGACAGGACTCACTAATTCCTTTTTAAAATAAAAATAAAAAATTATAATTCTCATAGAAAACTCACAAACATCCAAAAATATTCAGACTGAGAACCATAGGCCAAGCCAAAGACATGACTCAAAGAGGTGGAATGAGTGGCTCAAGAGTCAGGGCCAGGGGTATTATTTAAGAAGAGACCTGGAAGATGGCGGAAGAGTAAGACGCGGAGATCACCTTCCTCTCCACAGATACACCAGAAATACATCTACGCGTGGAACAACTCCTACGGAGCACCTACTGAACGCTGGCAGAAGACCTCAGACCTCCCAAAAGGCAAGGAACCCCCCACGTACCTGGTTAGGGCAAAAGAAAAAACTAAACAGAGACAAAAGGATAGGGACGGGTCCTGCACCAGCGGGAGAGAGCTGTGAAGGAGGAAAAGTGTCCACACACTAGGAAGCCCCTTCGCGGGTGGAGACTTCGGGAGGCGGAGTGGGGGAGCTTGGGAGCCGCGGAGGAGAGGACAGCAACAGGGGTGCGGAGGGCAAAGCGGACAGATTCCAGCGCAGAGGATCGGGCCGACCGGCACTCACCAGCCGAGAGGCTTGTCTGCTCGCCCGCTGGGGCGGGCGGGACTGGGAGCTGAGGCTCCGGCTTTTGTCGGAGGGCGGGGAGAGGACTGAGGTTGGCGGCGTAAACACAGCCTGCAGGGCGTTGGTGCGCCGCGGCTGGCCGGGAGAGAGTCCGGGGAGGGGTCTGGACCTGCCGAAGAGGCAAGAGACTTTTACGTCCCTCTTTGTTTCCTGGTGCACGAGGAGAGGGGATTAAGAACGCTGCTTGAGAGAGCTCCAGGGAGGGGCGCGAGCCGCGGCTAAAAGTGCGGAGCCCAGAGACGGACATGGGACACACGGGACGCTAAGGCCGCTGCTGCCGCCGCCAGGAGGCCTGTGTGCGAACACAGGTCACTAGCCACACGCCCTTCCGGGGAGCCTGTGCAGCCCGCCACTGCCAGGGTCCCGGGATCCAGGGACGGCTCCCCCGGAAGAACGCACGGCGCGCCTCAGGCTGCAACGTCACGCCGGCCTCTGCCGCTGCAGGCCCGCCCCGCACTCCGTGACCCTCCCTACCCCCCGGCCTGGGTGAGCCAGAGCCTCCGAATCAGCGGCTCCTTTAACCCCGTCCTGTCTGAGCAAAGAACAGACGCCCTCCGGCGACCTACACGCACAGGCGGGGCCAAATCCAAAGCTGAGCCCCTGGGAACTGTGAGAACAAAGAAGAGAAAGGGAAATCTCTCCCAGCAGCCTCAGAAGCAGCGGATTAAAGCTCCACAATCAACTTGATATACCCTGCATCTGTGGAATACCTGAATAGACAACGAATCATCCCAAATTAAGGAGCCCTGTGGATGAAAGGCTCTTGGTGCTGCAGCCAGGAGTCAGTGCTGTGCCTCTGAGGTGGGAGAGCCAACTTCAGGACACTGGTCCACAAGAGGCCTCCTAGCTGCACATAATATCAAACAGCAAAAATCTCCGAGAGATCTCCATCTCAACGCCAGCACCCAGCTTCACTCAACGACCAGCAAGCTACAGTGCTGGACATCCTATGCCAAACAACTAGCAAGACAGGAACACAACCCCACCCGTTAGCAGAGAGGCTGCCCAAAATCATAATAAGTCTACAGACACCCCAAAACACACCACCAGACGTGGACCTGCCTACCAGAAAGACAAGATCCAGCCTCATCCACCAGAACACAGGCACTAGTACCCTCCACCAGGAAGCCTACACAACCCACTGAACCAACCTTAGCCACTGGGGACAGACACAAAAAACAACAGGAACTACGAACCTTCAGCCTGCAAAAAAGGAGACCCCAAACACAGTAAGATAAGCAAAATGAAAAGACAGAAAAACACACAGCAGATGAAGGAGCAATATAAAAACCCACCAGACCTAACAAATGAAGAGGAAATAGGCAGTCTACCTGAAAAAGAATTCAGAATAATGATAGTAAGGTTGATCCGAAATCTTGGAGATAGAATGGACAATAGAATGGACAAATCGCAAGAATCAGTTAACAAGGACCTAGAAGAACTAAAGATGAAACAAGCAACGATGAACAACACAATAAATGAAATTAAAAGTACTCTAGATGGGATCAATAGCAGAATAACTGAGGCAGAAGAACGGATAAGTGACCTGGAAGATAAAATAGTGGAAATAACTACTGCAGAGGAGAATAAAGAAAAAAGAATGAAAAGAACTGAGGACAGTCTCAGAGACCTCTGGGACAACATTAAACGCACCAACATTCGAATTATAGGGGTTCCAGAAGAAGAAGAGAAAAAGAAAGGGACTGAGAAAATATTTGAAGAGATTATAGTTGAAAACTTCCCTAATATGGGAAAGGAAATAGTTAATCAAGTCCAGGAAGCACAGAGAGTCCCATACAGGATAAATCCAAGGAGAAATACGCCAAGACACATATTAATCAAACTGTCAAAAACTAAATACAAAGAAAACATATTAAAAGCAGCAAGGGAAAAACAACAAATAACACACAAGGGAATCCCCATAAGGTTAACAGCTGATCTTTCAGCAGAAACTCTGCAAGCCAGAAGGGAGTGGCAGGACATATTGAAAGTGTTGAAGGAGAAAAACCTGCAACCAAGATTACTCTACCCAGCAAGGATCTCATTCAGATTTGATGGAGAAATTAAAACCTTTACAGACAAGCAAAAGCTGAGAGAGTTCAGCACCACCAAACCAGCTCTACAACAACTGCTAAAGGAACTTCTCTAGGCAAGAAACACAAAAGAAGGAAAGGACCTACAATAACGAACCCAAAACAATTAAGAAAATGGGAATAGGAACACACATATCGATAATTACCTTAAATGTAAATGGACTAAATGCTCCCACCAAAAGACACAGATTGGCTGAATGGATACAAAAACAAGACCCATATATTTGCTGTCTACAAGAGACCCACTTCAGACCTAGAGACACATACAGACTGAAAGTAAGGGGATGGAAAAAGGTATTTCATGCAAATGGAAACCAAAAGAAAGCTGGAGTAGCAATTCTCATATCAGACAAAATAGACTTTAAAATAAAGACTATTAGAAGAGACAAAGAAGGACACTACATAATGATCAAGGGATCGATCCAAGAGGAAGATATAACAATTGTAAATATTTATGCACCCAACATAGGTGCACCTCAATACATAAGGCAAATACTGACAACCATAAAAGGGGAAATTGACAGTAACACATTCATAGTAGGGGACTTTAACACCCCACTTTCACCAATGGACAGATCATCCAAAATGAAAATAAATAAGGAAACACAAGCTTTAAATGATACATTAAACGAGATGGAGTTAATTGATATTTATAGGACATTCCATCCAAAAACAACAGAATACACATTTTTCTCAAGTGCTCATGGAACATTCTCCAGGATAGATCATATCTTGGGTCACAAATCAGGCCTTGGTAAATTTAAGAAAATTGAAATTGTATCAAGTATCTTTTCTGACCACAACGCCATGAGACTAGATATCAATTACAGGAAAAGATCTGTAAAAAATACAAACACATGGAGGCTAAACAATACACTACTTAATAATGAAGTGATCACTGAAGAAATCAAAGAGGAAATCAAAAAATACCTAGAAACAAATGACAATGGAGACACAACGACCCAAAACCTGTGGGATGCAGCAAAAGCAGTTCTAAGGGGGAAGTTTATAGCAATACAAGCCCACCTTAAGAAGCAGGAAACATCTTGAATAAACAACCTAACCTTGCACCTCAAGCAATTAGAGAAAGAAGAACAAAAAAACCCCAAAGCTAGCAGAAGGAAAGAAATCATAAAAATCAGATCAGAAATAAATGAAAAAGAAATGAAGGAAACAATAGCAAAGATCAATAAAACTAAAAGCTGGTTCTTTGAGAAGATAAACAAAATAGATAAACCACTAGCCAGACTCATCAAGAAAAAAAGGGAGAAGACTCAAATCAATAGAATTAGAAATGAAAAAGGAGAGGTAACAACTGACACTGCAGAAATAAAAGAGATCATGAGAGATTACTACAAGCAACTCTATGCCAATAAAATGGACAATCTGGAAGAAATGGACAAATTCTTAGAAATGCACAACCTGCCAAGACTGAATCAGGAAGAAATAGAAAATATGAACAGACCAATCACAAGCACTGAAATTGAAACTGTGATTAAAAATCTTCCAACAAAGAAAAGCCCAGGACCAGATGGCTTCACAGGCGAATTCTATCAAACATTTAGAGAAGAGCTAACACCTATCCTTCTCAAACTCTTCCAAAATATAGCAGAGGGAGGAACACTCCCAAACTCCTTCTACGAGGCCACCATCACCTTGATACCAAAACCAGACAAGGATGTCACAAAGAAAGAAAACTACAGGCCAATATCACTGATGAACATAGATGCAAAAATCCTCAACAAAATACTAGCAAACAGAATCCAACAGCACATTAAAAGGATCATACACCATGATCAAGTGGGGTTTATTCCAGGAATGCAAGGATTCTTCAATATACGCAAATCTATCAATGTGATAAACCATATTAAAAAACTGAAGGAGAAAAACCATATGATCATCTCAACAGATGCAGAGAAAGCTTTCGACAAAATTCAACACCCATTTATGATAAAAACCCTGCAGAAAGTAGGCATAGAGGGAACTTTCCTCAACATAATAAAGGCTATATATGACAAGCCCACAGCAAACATCATCCTCAATGGTGAAAAATTGAAAGCATTTCCACTAAGATCAGGAACAAGACAAGGTTGCCCACTCTCACCACTCTTATTCAACATAGTTTTGGAAGTTTTAGCCACAGCAATCAGAGAAGAAAAGGAAATAAAAGGAATCCAAATTGGAAAAGAAGAAGTAAAGCTGTCACTGTTTGCAGATGACATGATCCTATACATAGAGAACCCTAAAGATGCCACCAGAAAACTACTAGAGCTAATCAATGGATTTGGTAAGGTGGCAGGATACAAAATTAATGCACAGAAATCTCTGGCATTCCTATATACTAATGATGAAAAATCTGAAAGTGAAATCAAGAAAACACTCCCATTTACCATTGCAACAAAAAGAATAAAATATCTAGGAATAAACCTACCTAAGGAGACAAAAGATCTGTATGCAGAAAATTATAAGACACTGATGAAAGAAATTAAAGATGATACAAATAGATGGAGAGATATACCATGTTCTTGGATTGGAAGAATCAACATTGTGAAAATGACTCTACTACCCAAAGCAATCTATAGATTCAATGCAATCCCTATGAAACTACCACTGGCATTTTTCACAGAACTAGAACAAAAAATTTTGCAATTTGTATGGAAACACAAAAGACCCCGAATAGCCAAAGCAATCTTGAGAACGAAAGAAGGAACTGGAGGAATCAGGCTCCCTGACTTCAGACTATACTACAAAGCTACAGTTATCAAGACGGTATGGTACTGGCACAAAAAGAGAAAGATAGATCAATGGAACAGGATAGAAAGCCCAGAGATAAACCCACGCACATATGGTCATCTTATCTTTGACAAAGGAGGCAGAAATGTACAGTGGAGAAAGGACAGCCTATTCAATAAGTGGTGCTGGGAAAACTGGACAGGTACATGTTAAAGTATGAGATTAGATCACTCCCTAACACCATACACAAAAATAAGCTCAAAATGGATTAAAGACCTAAATGTAAGGCCAGAAACCATCAAACTCTTAGAGGAAAACATAGGCAGAACACTCTATGACATAAATCACAGCAAGGTCCTTTTTGACCCACCTCCTAGAGAAATGGAAATAAAAACAAAAATAAACAAATGGGACCTAATGAAACTTAAAAGCTTTTGTGCAGCAAAGGAAACCATAAAGAAGACCAAAAGACAACCCTCAGAATGGGAGAAAATATTTGCAAATGAAGTAACTGACAAAGGATTAATCTCCAAAATTTATAAGCAGCTCATGCAGCTTAATAACAGAAAAACAAACAACCCAATCCAAAAATGGGCAGAAGACCTAAATAGACATTTCTCCAAAGAAGATATACAGAGTGCCAACAAACACATGAAAGAATGCTCAACATCACTAATCATTAGAGAAATGCAAATCAAAACTACAATGAGATATCATCTCACACCAGTCAGAATGGCCATCATCAAAAAATCTAGAAACAATAAATGCTGGAGAGGGTGTGGAGAAAAGGGAACCCTCTTACACTGTTGGTGGGAATGTAAATTGATACAGCCACTGTGGAGAACAGTATGGAGGTTCCTTAAAAAGTTACAAATAGAACTACCATATGACCCAGCAATCCCACTACTGGGCATATACCCTGAGAAAACCATAATTCAAAAAGAGTCATGTACCAAAATGTTCATTGCAGCTCTATTTACAATAGCCCAGAGATGGAAACAACCTAAGTGTCCATCATCGGATGAATGGATAAAGAAGATGTGGCACATATATACAATGGAATATTACTCAGCCATAAAAAGAGACGAAATTGAGCTATTTGTAATGAGGTGGATAGACCTAGAGTCTGTCATACAGAGTGAAGTAAGTCAGAAAGAGAGAGACAAATACCGTATGCTAACACATATATATGGAATTAAAAAAAAAAAAAGTCATGAAAAACCTAGGGGTGAAACAGGAATAAAGACACAGACTTACTAGAGAATGGACTTGAGGCTATGGGGAGGGGGAAGGGTAAACGGTGACAAAGCGATAAAGAGGCATGGACATATATACACTACCAAACGTAAGGTAGATAGCTAGTGGGAAGCAGCCGCATAGCACAGGGAGATCAGCTCCGTGCTTTGTGACCACCTGGAGGGGTGGGATAGGGAGGGTGGGAGGGAGGGAGATGCAAGCGGGAAGAGATATGGGAATATATGTATATATATAACTGATTCATTTTGTTGTGAAGCTGAAACTAACATACCATTGTAAAGCCATTATACTCCAATAAAGATGTTAAAAAAAAAAAAAAAAAAAGAGTCAGGGCCAGGAACATAACGTGTCTGTATGCATGTGTGTCTTATCATACTCTATTGCTTCTATTATATTAAGATGAATTTATATAACACAGACTTTATAAAACCATTCTAACAGTTCACTATTCAGCAACTGACCAAAATTTCACTTAAGAGGAGAAACAAAATGATTCTTTCACCAACCGAAACAGATTAACACATTTTTTTTAAAAGTATAAAAGTACATCAGTATGTACCATGGATGAGAATAAGCCCACCCAGCCTCCTGCATGTGATTTATGCCAAGATATGGAAAATTTTATTCCCCCTTCCCACTGTCTTTCTCTCATTCTCGGGCCAGTGTTTCTCTTATCTTCAGATATGTATTTTCAGATACTGTTTACTCCCTATGAATAAACCTCAAAATCAACAAGCCCCAAACCAAAGCTGCTATTTTTCCCCAGCAAAAAAACCCTATCTCTTTCTTATTTTAATTAACAGTTCCATTGGAGAGTAGAAAGTTAGAAACAGATTTTTCTTTGACTCCTTCCAGTCTCACCATATCCAACCTGTACAAGAATATCCATTAAATTCCTAGCAGAAGACCTGTTGACAAAAAACTTTTGGTATATTCCTTAATTTGTTGAAATATTGACCAATAACCTTCTAAAAATTTTCTACAAATTATATTTCCATATCCTCGCAAACACCAGGGAAAAATGCTTTCTAATGCCCACATTATAGTCTATAAGATTTATCATAATTTATTTGGATTCCCCTAATGCTGGACATTTTGGTGACTTTAAAAGTTTTACTATAATACATACTACTGGAAAATTTTTCATTATATAAATCTTAATGCAAGTTTCAGGTTATTTTCTTAGAATATGAAAAATTCAATGCCTTTGAAGTATTTATTTCCAAATTGCCTCTAATAAAATTATGCCATTTCCATTTTCATCACACGAGGCTATTTTACTACTTTCTCAGCTCCATTATTTACTGTCTATGAGACCACTTGTACTTCAAGTTTCTCATCTTTAAAATGGAGATAATAACAACACCTACCTCAAGGGTTGTTTATGAAGGTTAAAATGGTTATTACACATAGAGCTTTTAGAAAAGTCCTTGGCACTCCTGAACCACCAATGGGTCAAAGAAGAAATGAGAAAATATCTTGAGCAAACAAAAAGGAAAACAAAACAAAGCAAAACTTAAGGAATGCAGCAAAAGCAGTTCTAAGAGGGAGGCTTAAAACGATAAATGTTTGCATTAAGAAAAAAGAAAGATCTGAAATAAAAAACTTAACTTTACACCTCAAGAAATGAGAAAAAGAACAAACTAAGCCCAAAGTTAGCAGAAGGAAGAAAATAATAAAGCTTAGAGAAGACACAAATGAAATAAAGACTAGAAAGACAATAGGAAAAAGTCAGTAAAACTGAGAATTGGTTTTTGAAAAGATAAAATTGACAACCTTTTAGCTAGACTAACCAAGAAGATAAGAGAGAGGACTCAAACAAAATCAGAAGTTAAAAAAAACATTACAAATGATACCAGAGAAATACAAAGGTTCATAGGCAGCTACTATGAACAATTATACATGAACAAATTAGATAACCTAGAAAAAATGAATGAATCCCTAGAAATATATAAACTACCGAGACTAATTTATGAAGAAATAGAAAATCTGAACAAATAAGTAACAAGTAAGGAAATTAAATCAATAATCAAAAACTTCCCAACCAAGAAGAGCCCAGGACCAGATGGTTTCACTGGTGACTTCTATCAAACATTTACAGAAAAATTAAAGCCAATCCTTCTCAAACCCTTCCAAAAAACTGAAGAGAAGGGAACACTCCCAAACTCATTCTATGAGGCTAGCTTTACCCTGACACCAAAGCCAGATAAGGACATTACACAACACTTAGTAGTGTACACCAATATCCCTGATGAATACAGATGCAAAAATTCTTAACCAAATACTAGCAAACCAATTCAACAGCACACTAGAAGAATCATATATCATGATAAAGTGGGATTTATCCCTGGGAAGCAAGGATGGTTCAATATATGCAAGTCAATAAGTGTGATATATCACATTAATAAAATTAAAGATAAAAATCATATGATCATCTCAATAGATGCAGAAAAAGCATTTGACAAAATTCAACACTCTTTCATGATAAAAGCTTTCAACAAATTTGGTATAGAATGAACATATCTCACATAGTAAAGGTCATATATGACAAGCTGACATCTAACATCATACTCAACAGTGAAAAGCTAAAGCTTTTTTCTAAGGTCAGGAACAAAACAAGGATGTCCACTCTTACAACTTTTATTCAAGAGTACTGCAAGTCCAATTAGGCAAAAGAAAAAAAAAATGAAAAGAAATAAAAGGCATCCAAATTGGTAAAAAGGAAGTAAAATTATGTCTGTTTGCAGATGACATAGTATATCTAGAAAACCCTAAAGACTACCAAAAAAATTTGTTAGAACTGATAAATTCAGTAAAGTTGCAGAATACAAAATCAACATAAAAAAATCAGCTACATTTCTATACACTAACAATGAACTATCCAGAAAAAAAATAAAGAAAATAATCCCATTTACAATAGCATCAAAAACAACAAAATACTTAAGAATAAAGTTAACCCAGGAGGTAAAAGATATGTACACTGAAAACTATAAGACACTGATGAAAGAAATTGAAGAAGACACAAAGATGTGTCATGTTGTCTCATGTGTCAAAGATGTCTCATGTTCATGGACTAGAAGAATTAATATTGTTAAAATGTCCATATTACCCAGAGCCATCTACAGATTCAATGCATTTTGAATGCACTGAATTCCTATCAAAATTCCAGTTGCATTTTTCACGGAAATAGAAAATGCAACTCTAAAAATTAATATGGAAACACAAAAAAACCCAAATTGCCAAATCGATCTTGAGAAAGAAGAACAAAACTGGAAGCAACATACTTCCTGATTTTATACTAAAAGGCAATAGAAATTAAAACATTATGGTACTGACAGAAAAATAAGATATACAGACCAATGGAACAGAATAAATAGCCCAGAGATACATGCATGTATAAATGGTCAACTAATATTTGACAAGGGAGACAAGAATACTCAATGTGGAAAAGATAGTCTTTTCAATAAATGGTATTGGGAAAAGTAGATATTCGCATGCAAAAGAATGAAATTGGACCCCTATCTGACTCCACTCACAAAAATTAACTTGAAATGAATTAAAGATTTATATGTAAGACCTGAAATGTAAAACTCCTAGAAGAAAACAAAGGGGAAAAGCTCCTTGACATTGGTCTTAGCAATGATTTTTTTGGATACAAGACCAAAAGCACAAGTAACAAAAGCAAAAATAAACAAGAGGGATGACATCAAACTAAAAAGCTTCTGCACAGCAAAAGAAACAATCAACAAGTGAAGAGACAACCTCCAGAATGGGGGAAAATATTTCCAAACCATTTATTTAATAAGGGGTTAATATCCAACATATATAAGGAACCCACACAATCCAACAGCAAAAAACCCCCAAACAATCCAATTAAAAATTGGGCAGAGGAGGGGCTTCCCTGGTGGCGCCATGGTTGAGAGTCCGCCTGCCAATGCAGGGGACGTGGGTTCGTGCCCCGGTCCGGGAGGATCCCACATGCCGCCGAGCGGCTGGGCCCATGAGCCATGGCTGCTGAGCCTGCGCGTCTGGAGCCTATGCTCTGCAACAGGAGAGGCCACAACAGTGAGAGGCCCGTGCAAAAAATAAATAAATAAAAAATAAAAATAAAAAAAAATTGGGCAGAGGAGTGAACAGACATTTTTCCAAGATGACATACAAATGGTCAACAAGTAAAAAGATGATCAACATCATTAATTATCAGGGAAATGCAATTTTTTTCTTATTTAAAAAAATTTTTATACAATTTTAAAGGTTATTTTCCATTTACAGTTATTACAAAATACTGGCTATATTCCCCGTGTTATACAATACATCCCTGAGCCTATCTTACACCCAATAGTTTGTACCTCCCCCTTCCCCATCCCTTTATTGCCCCTCCCCTTCCCCACTGGTAACCACTAGTTTGTTCTCTATATTGGTAAGTCTGCTTCTTTTTTGTTGCATTCACTAGTTTGTTGTATTTTTTAGATTCCAAATATAAGTGATAGCATGCAATTTACAACCACAATGAGATTATCACCTCACAACTGTTATAATGGCTATTCTCAAAAAGACAAGAGAAAACAGGTACGTCCCTGGTGGCTCAGTCGTTAAGAATCCACCTGCCAATGCAGGGGACATGGGTTCGATCCTTGGTCTGGGAAGATCCCACAGGCCACGGAGCAACTAAGCCCGTGCACCACAACTACTGAGCCTGTGCTCTAGAGCCTGCGAGGCACAACTACTGAGCCAGCACGCCACAACTACAGAAGCCCGTGTGCCGCAACTACTGAAGCCCATGTGCTCTAGGGCCCGCGTGCTGCAACTACTGAGCCCATGTGCTGCAACTACTGAAGCCTGTGTGCCTAGAGCCCGTGCTCCACAACAAGAGAAGCCACCGCAATGAGAAGCCCACACACCACAACAGAAGCCCCCACATGCCGCAACTAGAGAAGGCCCGCACGCAGCAATGAAGACCCAACATAGCCAAAAACAAATAAAGTGGAGAAAAGGGAACCACTGTATACTGTTGGTTGGAATGTAAATTGGCACAGCTACTATGGAAATGGTATGGAGGCTCCTCAAAAAAATTAAAAATAGAATTAACACGTGATCCAGCAATCCCCCTTCTGGGTATATATCTGAAGGAAATGAAATCATTATTTTGAAGAGGTATCTGCAATCCCATGTTCATTGCAGCATTATTCACAATAGGTAAGACATGGAAACAACCTAAATGTCCACTGACGGATGAAGAGATAAAGAAAATGTGCTATATACAGTATTTATAATGAAATAATATTTAGTCATAAAAATAAAGGAAATCCTGCCATTTGAGACAACCTTGATGGTATTATGCTAAGTGAAATAAGCCAGACAGAGATGAACAATGTATAATCTCACTTATACATGGAATCTAAAAAAGCTAGACTCAGAAACAGAAAGTACAATTGTGGTTGCCAGGGAATGGGGATTGAGGGAAATGGGTACAAAATCTCCAGGTATAAGATGAATAAATTTGGGGGATCCAATGAATAGCATAGTGACTATATTTAACAATACTGTATTATACACTTGGAAGTTGCTAAGAGAGTAGATCTTAAATGTTCTCACAATAACAAAAAAGTAACTATGTGAAGTGATGGAGGCAGTTAACTAATCTTATTGTGGTAATCATTTCACAATACATACTTGTATCATATTATCACATTGTACACCTTAAATTTATACAATGTTCTGTCAATTATATCTCAGTGAAGCTGGTGAGGAAAAGGCCCTGGCACACAGTAAGTGCACAATGGATACTAATTTATTTGAATTTCTCACCAACATTAATGGTTAGAAGATAGAATTGATAGAGATGGAAGGTTTAAGTTTGGAGAAGAGAATGAAAATGACTATAGATAGAAAAGTTTGCAGGTCACAGAGACAGAAGTTCTCTGGAGCACAATGGGAAGATTTGAGAAAGATGGAGAAATGGGTCAAACGAGGAGCTATTCAAAGCAGTATGAAGATGTGAGTTCAGAAGATAACAGAAAACAAGGCCTGTATTTCTGCCAGTTGACACAGGTAAACAGTGATATGAGGCATAGTCAAATTATTTCTAGGTCTTTTGAAAGAGTATGGGTACACTCTTTGGTTTATGCAATGGTCCTGAAGATATCAATAGAGGATGCTATGGCATGCAGAAGTAAATATCCTTTCAATTTTACCACATGCTGCCATATAGCTAACTATCGGCATTGCAGGGATAATAATTTCAGTTCTGGCTTCCAATTCAGTGGTTCCTTCATTACAACAAGTTGATACTTTCTCCTAAATCTTATTCCTGGATTTGTAACTAATTACTTGGAATACATAATCATTTAAACATAGTTTTATTTTTCCTCAGTTGTATTCAGTTTGCTACAAAGAAGCTCATTTGCTATTTTCTTGTGCATTGTCTCATTAGATCTTCACATAATTTTTCACTACACAAAGGGATGTACTGGCATTTCAACATGTGCTTTCTCCTCTTGAACATTTTAAACATATAAAACCAGTATCAACATTAATCCCTACTGTTAATAGTTTTCAATTCAAAATAGACCTCTTTAAAGAATCTTAAGGTGGAAGAGATATTAAAAACCATTTAATCTCTCATTTTTTTGGATGAACAAACTTACCTGAGAAAATATTAAAGCTTGTCCAAGTTCACAAAATTAACATCAAAGTTAATACTAGATTTTAGGTTTCCAGATTTTTAATCTACTGCTCTACTCTTAATCTGTTAGTATTTTTTAATTCCATTTTATGTTCTTGACAAATCAGCCTTCAAATTTCACAATACTCTAGAAGATTTTCGATGGTGTTTTGAAGCTCCGCAATTCCCAGGTGACTACCTCTTCCAACAAATATTTTAAGATTATATATTATGATCAAAACACAGGTGGAAAAAGAGATATAAATGAAATAAAATACCTTCACTACCCAGAAGCTTACAAGATAATAAGGAAACAAAGATATATGTCAAAAAATTTAAAACAATAAAAATTAACATATGGCTATGGTCTAAAAGTAGGATAAGACAAATTATTAGGTATGTAGAGAGAATGAAATCAAAACAAGGTAAAGAGATAAGGAAGACAATATTGATATAGACCTGTGCTATCCAATATATTAACTGTTAGCCCCATGTAGCTAAATTAAAAGTAAATAAATAATTTCAAGTTCAGTTTTTCAGTCACACTAGCCACATTTCAAGTGCTCAATAGCCCCATGTGGCTCGTGGCTGCAATACCGGACAACATAGTTATAGAACATTATACCATAACGGCAGAAAGTTGTACTGGACAACACTGATGTCTGTGATGGATAAAATGGCAAGGAGACAGGATATTTCAAGTCAAGAATAAGAGAGGAAAAGTAAGGAAACATGCCTGCAAGGAACACAAAGGTATCAATAGAACTAGAAGATAAAATGTAATCAAATTGAAAAATTTGAACTTTGATATTCAATAAAGAACATACGAGTCTTCTTAAGGAGCAAAAGATCACAAACATTTGCCTTTAAAGAATTTTAAAGAGATCTTATTGTTTATTATGGAACATATGTGAAATGACTGGAGGCAGTAAAATGCTGGGCCATAGGGTATATATACACATACATAAGCAGAGCTTTAGTAAATATTGCTAAATAGTTTTCCAAAGTGCTTGAACCAATTTATACCCCACCAGCTCTTTATGAGCATTCCAGCTGTTTGACATCCTTGCTAACACTTGGTATTGTACACTAATAATTTGATGATCCAACCAAGACTAATCACATTTTATTCTAAAGCTTCTAGTCTACAATATTTTTTAAATTTCTAAAATCTTTGGCCATTAAATAATAATTATAATAAAATATTAAATATATTATTCTTGATTTAATCCTTGTTAGAAAGTAAATGATGAATACATAAAATCTCTTCTATGATATACAAACAGTATTCCCTACATTCTGTAATATAAGAATTCTGTAAACTCAAGAATTCCAAGATTGGTCTAAATAATAAGATCAACAAAATTCATAGCTACATTAATTCATCTATCATACAAGTTTAAATAATGAATAGGGACTTTATTAAATTTATATTGGTAGACATACAATTAAATTATAATATTCATTAATCACAATTTTGAGTCAAGAACTTGTAAAACTTTCAAAATCACCTCTTTTCTATTATGTTTGATTCATAGTTACATCCTCAACATTCTAGTTTCCTCTCATTACAGGTGAAAAAAATACAAATACTGAAAAGGTGCTAGGCATATTATTAATATTTTAGTTCTATTCCCTGGCTTTGACATGGAAATGCTATGCAAATGCTATGCTGAATCAGTGAGAATAATCAATCTACATCTTTTCTAAGTCTCACAATCATCCCTCTGCAAGCATTTATTATAACCATTATTATTATTAGGTCTTTTGTCTTATTTTTAGAAAAAAACCTCATATACAAACTTTATTGAGGTATAATTGAAGTACAGTATACTGTCCTATGTGATAGGCAGAATTCTAAGATAGCCCCCAGATCTCCAGCACCTCCTCCTACTACTCCTGTGATTACATTACATGTTACAAGAGATTATGAAGATGTAATTATGTTTGCTAATCAGCCAACCTTAATATACAAAGATTATATGCATGGGTTTAACCTAATCACATGAGCCCTTTAAAAGCAGAGTGTCTTCTCCAGCTGATAGCAGAAGAGGAAGTCAGAGATTCAAATCATGAGGGAGATACACCATATCATTGCTGGCTTGAAGACAGAGGCCACTTGGAAAGGACCTGAGAGTAGTCTTTAAGACCTAAGAGCAACATTTGGCTGACAGCCAGGAATAAAACAAGAATTTCAGTTCTACAACTGTAAGGAACCGATTCTGCCAATTTGAATAAGTGTGGAAGCTGATTTCCCCCCCAAAGCCTCTGGAAATGAATGTAGCCCAGTTAACACCTTGATTTCAGCCTTATCAGACTCTAAACAGAAAACCAGCTGAGCCCACTCAAACTTCTGACCTACAAAACTGTGAGATAATCAATAGATGCTGTTTTAATCTGGTAAATTTGTGGTAATTTGTTAAGCAGCAACAGAAAATTAAGTGTACATATTTATAACTGTACGATTTAATTAGTTTTAAAGCAGTTTTAACAATTTAACACTGTGAAATCACTACAGTCACTCCTTACATTTTCTTTGTGCCCCTTTGCAATCCTTTCCTCCACTCATGCCTGCAATCAACCACTGACTTGCTTTCTGTCACTATAGATTTGTTTGCTTATTATAGAATTCTGTATATATGGAATCATATTTATACATTTTGCCTGTCTTCTTTCCATTAGCCTAATGATTTTTTTTAGATTCATCCCTGTTGTTGCATGTATCAACAATTCATTCATTACTATTATTGAATTTTACTGTTCATGGTATGGATGTACCCTAATTTATCCATTCATCTGTTGATGGACATTTGGGCTATTTTCAGTTTGGGGCTATTACAAATAAAATGACTATGAACATTTTGTGCAAGTCTGTGTGTGAACATATGTTTTTGTTTTTCTTGATAAATAACATACATAAGTTTGTTTTAAGAGCCTGAGGTGGGGCAGGGAGAGGATAAGTGGCAGGCAAAGAGTTACCTTTGCTGCAAAAAACGAGAGGAACTCTTTTGAGTTCCAAAAGTAGATTTCAGGAGAAGCTGTGAAGTCTCCTCTTCTGTACCTGGAAAAAACCTTGGAGGAACTAGGATTCTACAAACAGTTTGAATGATAACAAGGACAATGGGCTAACAGGCAAAGATCTAAGTCTCTTCTAAATTCTACTTTTTTTCAACGTATCTTTCTTTCCATGGTTTTATTTTGTTGTCTATATGCCTAATAAAATACAATATCACACATATTATATACAATGCATTTTCAATGCATTATTACAAAGATGCCTGCATTCCAGATTTCTCATTTACTGTGATGAACAATGTTACTTTGTCCTCTGTCAACAGGCTATGTGACAACAAGAACCATGGCCCAGCCTTAACCTGACCTCTATGGAAGGACCACAGTTCAGCAAGAACTCAGCCTCTATGAGTAGTCTTCAATTAAGAAGTATTACACACATAAGCAAATAAAGAAAAGAAGTCTAAAACAAAACACATAATGGTGGACTTGTTACCGCCAACTAACATTAATAAATCTGAAGTTGATTAATAAGCAATTTTGAAAGAGCACAAGTAAGCGGTGAAATTCATTCTAGCTCTCACGGACATATCTGAGTGATTATTGGGCATTTCAGTGAATATATTTTAGGAAATATATTCAAGTGTTTTTAAAGAGTAAAAGGAATTTGAATTTATTGAGAATGATTAGTTATGAAAAATATTTTCTTTTTGGGGGGACAGGTCCTAGAACATAGAGAGCTAAAATCTGCTCCAACTCCCCTTTTTTTCCATGATTCCTCTCCTGTGAGTCTACTCTGACCTAATCACATTTTCACTTTTTCATTGTATAGTATTCTCAAAACAGGTAAAATATAAACTAAGATATATCAGGCAGATAGCACTTGCTTGCTTCAAAAGTCATAAAACAAAGACAGAAGTAGAAGGAATACTTCCTAACTCAATGAAGTTGGCATTACACTAATACAAAAGCCAGACAAAGAAGTATCAGGAAAAGAAAACTACAAATCAACATCTCTCATGAATATAGATGCAAAAATCCCCCACAAAAATTAGCAAAATCAATCCAATAAGATATAAAAAAATTACACACCATGACCAAGTGGAATTCATTCTAGTTATGGAAGACTGGTTCAACAGTCAAAAATCAATCAAACGAATCCATCACATCAACAGGCTATAGAAGAAAAGTCACACAATCATATTAATAGAGTAGAAAAAAACATCTGACAAAAATCCAACACCCATTCATGATAAATTCAGAATGGCCAGCAAACTAGGAATAGAGGGTAACTTCCTCAACTTGATAAAGAACACCTAATAGTTAAAGCTGTTACCTACAGCTAACATCATACTTCATGGTGAGAAAATAGAAGCTTTCCTGCCAAGATCAGAAACAAGGCAAGGATGTTCCATATCACCATATCCTACTCAAAGTCTTAGCTAATGCAATAAGACAAGAAAAGGAAAAAGTATACAGATTGAGAAGGAAGAAATAAAACTGTCATTATTCACAGATAACATGGCTGTCTATGTAGAAAATCCAAAATAATCAACAACAACAAAAAAACTCCAGGAAGTAGTAAGTTATTATAGCAAGGCTGCAGGATACAAGGTTAATATATAAAACTCAACTGTTTTTCTATATACCAGCAATAACAATTGGAAATTTAAATTAATAACACATAATTTACATTAGCACCCCAAAACCCAAAAATACTTAGGTATAAATTTAACAAAATTTGTATGAGAGCTATATGAGGAAAACTATAAAACTCTGATTTAAAAAAATCAAAGAAGAACTAAATAAATGGAGCAATATTTCATGTTCACAGGTAGGAAGACTCAATATTGTCACAATGTAAGTTCTTCCCAACTTGATCTATAGATTCAATGTAATCCCAATCAAAATACTAGCAATTTATTTTGTAGCTACTGACAAACTAATTCTCAAGTTTATGTGGAAGCCAAAAGACCCAGAACAGCCAATGCAGTACTGAAGGGAAAAAAAAAGTTGGAAACTGACACTACCTGACTTCAAGACTTAGTATAAAGCTACAGTAAGCAAGACAGTGCAGTATTGGCAAAAGCACAGGCAAACAGATCAATGGAACAGAACAGAGCCCAGAAACAGACCTATATAAATAGAGTCAACCGATCTTTGACAAAAAAGCAAAGGTAATAATAGACATACCTCAGTTGTATTATGCTTCACAGATACAGCATTTCTTACAAATTGAAGGTTTGTGGCAACACTGTGTTGTCAGATGACAGCATATTTTAGCAATAAAGTATTTTTTAATTAAGATATATACTTTTTTTAGACATAGTGCTACTGCACATGTAATAGACTACAGTATAGTACAAACATAACTTTTATATGCACTGAGAAACAAAAAAATTCATGTGACTAGCTTGATTGTGATATACATTTTATTGGGGTGGTCTGGAACAAAACCCACAACATGTCCAAGGTATGCCTGTACAGTGGAGCAAAGACAGTCTTTTCAACAAATGGTGCTGGAACAACTGGACATCTACATGCAAAAAAGTGAATACAGACACAGACCTTACACCCTTCACAAAAGTTAACTCAAAATGAATCAAAGACCTAAATGTGAAATGAAAAACTATAAAACTTCTAGAAGATAACATAGGAGAAAATCTAGATGACCTTGGGTTTGGCAGTGACTTTTTAGATCCACGAAAAGAATTGAAAAGCTGGACTTTATTAAAATTAAAAATTTCTGCTCTACAAAAGACATTATCAAGAGAATGAGAAGACACATCACAGACTGTGAAAAAATATTTGCAAAAGACTGGAAAAGGGCTGTTATCCAAAATATACAAAGAATTCTCAAAAACAGTTTTAAAAAAAAGGAACAATCTGATTAAAAACTAGGCAAAAGATCTAAGCAGACACTTCACCAAAAAAGAGATATAGATGGCAAATAAGCATATGAAAAGATGTTCAACATCATCTGTCATTAGAGAACTGCAAATCAAAACAATGAGAATTCCCTGGCAGTCCAGCGGTTAGAGCTCCACGCTTTCAGTGCCGAGGGTGCAGGTTCAATCCCTGGTTGAGGAACTAAGATCCCACAAGCCACGTTGCACAGCCATAAATAAATAAATAAATAAATAAAATAAAAAACAACAATGAGATACTGCTATATACCTATTAGACCATACTGACAACAATACCAAATGCTGACGAGGATGTAGAGCAACAGGAATCTCATTCATTGCTATTGCTGATGAGGATGCAATATTTGTACAGCTACTTTGGAAGACAGTTTGGCAGTTTCTTATAAAACTAAATAAACCCTTACCATATGATCTAGCAATCAAGTTCCTTGGTATTTATTCAAGGAACCCTATAGTTGAAACCCTATGTCCACACAAACACCTGCACATGGATGTTTATAGCAGCTTTATTCATAACTGCCAAAACTTGCAAGCAACTAAGATGTCCTTCGGCAGGTAAAAGGATAAAGTATGGTACATACATCCAAACAATGGAAAGTTATTCAGTGCTAAAAAGAAATGAGCTATCAAGCCATGAAAAGACATGGAGGAACCTTAATTGCATATTACTAAGAGAAAGCCAATCTGAAAATATATATTGTGTGATTCCAACTATATGACATTCTGGAGAAGGCAAAACTATAGAGACAGTAAAAAATCAGTGTTTGTCACAGTTTGAGAGTAGGGAAGAGGTGCATAGGCAGAGCTCAGAGGATTTTTAGGGCATTCTTGGATGATACTAAAACAGTAGATACATGCCTTCAGACATTCATCAAAATCTACAAAACATATAACACCAAATGTGAACACCAATGTAAACTATGGACTTTGAATAGTAATGATGTGTCAGTGCAGGTTCATTGATTGTAACAAATGTACCACTGGTGCAGAATGTTGATACTGGGGTAGGCATACCTTTGCAGAGTGAGTGTGTATGTGGGAACTCTGTACTTTCTACTCAATTTTGCTGTGAACTTAAAACTGCTATAAAAATAAAATCTATTTTAAAAAGTCATACAACATGTGAATGTACTTAATGCCACAGAACTGAACACTTTCAAAATGCTTAAAATGGTAAGATGTTATGTATATTTTACCACAATTTTCAAAAAGTCCTAAGAGAGTTCTAGCAATATTAGGAACTTAGAAGGTATTCTATTCAGATGTCTGTGTCTTCTCCATCTCTTCTTACTCAAACCACTGCCTTACTGTTCAGACTATTGTAACAGAATAACACAGACTGGGTGGCTTGTAAACAAAGAAATTCATTTCTTACAGTTCTAGTGGATGGGAAGTCCAAGATCAAGATATCTGGTGAGGGCCGGCTTCCTAGTTCACAGATGTCTGTCTTCTTGCTGTGCCCTCACATGGCCAAAGGGGCAAGGGAACTTTTATAATAACATAATCATTTAAGAATGAGTCTCCTTTAAGGCGATATTTTTCCTAACTACTTCCTTCTGGCTTAGACTTTCCATAGCAGCACTAATTCAAAGTGTGGTTCTTAAACCAGCATCACCTGGGAACAAGTAAGAACTGCAAAATTTTAATACCACCCTGTAACTTCTGATCAGAATCTACTTTTTTAACAAGATCCAGACCCAGGTAATTAGGATGCACAATAAAGTTTGAGTACAGTGTTCTAGAAGACTTAGCTCTTGTGTACACCCCCTTTTACCTCTTCCTTTAGACTCTTGGCAAGAGGCATGAATTCTAGCAATAAAGGAAGCAAGGAACAACAAAAATTTAAAGTTTTTATAAAAGGAGAAAGGGTAGGGATGCAGTCGTGTCAACTTGAATTTAAAAGGGAACCAAGCGTGTAGCTGGGAAAAGAGAAACATTTATGAGAAAAATCAGTGGTATACCAAGCCAAAATGGAATGTCAGTATCAGGGACTAAGCGTAATGGGAAACAGATGAATGCATGTGAAAAGAAACAGTTCGATGGACCAGGAAATTAGGGCAAAAGACTAGGAAGAGGGTTTAATAATGAGAAAAAAAAATGATACCCAACAATAATTCTCCTATTCTAAATTCTCATTTTGACCAAAATATTTCTGAACCCTTTTATCCTGAACAGATTTAAAACTGTAATGTTTTTAAAATACCAATGTCATTCTCAGATTGCATTTACACACCAAAAGTAGAGTTTTTACAGAGAATATTCAGATTACAATAGCATCCTCATTTTATGGAAAGCAAGGCTCAAAGAATGAGCAGAGACCCCAGGAAAGCCGACATGAGATGAAACCTATTTCAGTTTTAGTATTACATACATTATTAAAACAATAAACTAATATTGGCATTTTATACTCCAGCAATAGATGAAACATTTTTATTTACTTCGTCCTCTAGCAAAAATATTGCTAGTTGAACTTAATTTGTAAAATTTAAAGGCAGTTTCCTATAATGTTTAGGAATACAGAGTTTGACAACAGAGGAGATGGGGTTTGAATATGGTTCTGCCACTCACAAATTGTGCTAAAGACTTTAACCTCTCTGTGCCTCTGGGATTAATAGTACCTACTTCACTTGGTTGTTTGTGAGGATTAAATAAGCTAAAATGACTAGCAGAAGGCCTGGTACATAGCAAATAAGAACTCAAAAATGTTAATTATTATTTCTGTGAAAAAATTCTATAAGTATTTCTTAAAGAAAAATCTTCCAAGGATAAAGGGCTACCCTATCTTATTATAATTGGAATGACTTTCTTTCATTTTAAAGAACAATATTTGAATGAAAGGAACAGTAGTAGTCTGGATTTCTGCCACCTTCCCTTTTATGAACTATTATTTTGCATGTCCACAGAATCCACTATGTATATGCTTGTAGAAAAGTGCTTTGTTGAATCTTCAGACAGACTGGTCTGGTCTTTAACATAATCAATAATCAAATCTGAACGTTAGTTTTAACAGACTCAGACGAACAGAAGTACTGTGATCTGTTTTTACGCACACCTCACTTCTGACAACAGATGTGTAGATTTTTCCATACCAAGGAGTTCTCCAATTCTCTGTGGACATCAACTGAGTGTCCTACACGTCAATTCAATTCTGACATTAACTACCCAGAGACTGCGCAACCCCACAGGTTGCTCACTCCCGTAAGACTGCCGCAACTTCAGAAGCCAGTCAAAAGTCTTAGGCCTTCCATCCTTCTCACCAACAGGCTATAAATCAGGGTTCCCATGACCCCCTCCTCAGATTTGCTAGAACAGCTCATGGAACTCGGGAAGGCACTTTACTTACTATTACTGGTTTGTTACACAACTCAAGAACGGCCATGTTCTTGAACAGCAAGGTATTGGGAGTGGGTAGAAATCAGGGCAGAGCTTCCATGCCCTGTCTGCGCACATCACCCTCCCAGCAGCTCAATGTGTTCACCAATCTGGAAGCTCTCCAAACCCTGTAATTTAAGAGTTTTTACAGAGGTTTCATTACATAGGCATGGCTGATGAAATCATTGTTCATTGGTGATTAACTTAATCTCTAGCCCCTCTTCCCTTTTTGGAGGTTGGGGAGTAAGCCTGAAAGTTCCAAACTTTTTTTTTTTTTTTTTTTTTTTTGCGGTACAAGGGCTCTCACTGTTGGGGGCCTCTCCCGTTGCGGAGCACAGGCTCCGGACGCACAGGCTCAGCGGCCATGGCTCACGGGCCCAGCCGCTCCACGGCATGTGGGATCTTCCCGGACCGGGGCACGAACCCGTGTCCCCTGCATCGGCAGGCGGACTCTCAACCATTGCGCCACCAGGGAAGCCCCCCCAAGCTTCTTAATCAAGGCTTGGTCTTTCTGGTCCCCACCTAGGGGCTATTTAGGGGGCCCCTTGTCACTAGTCATCTCATCTGCATACAGAAAGACACTCAAAGGTTTTAGCAACTTGTGCGAGGAACCAGGGACAAAGACCAACTATATGCTTCTTATTATATCACAATATCACAAGAAGTAATTCTGCAGTTAAAAATGAAGATTAAAAGAAAATTTAAAAAGATAAAAAATAAATTAAAATCAAAATGAAGGTATATCTTAGTCATTTATCCTTGTGTCTATACTCCTAATAGTCCAAAAGTACATTCAATTAAATTGCTTTAGAGGCTATTAAGTCAGAAGGCAGTAATACATTTTCACCTCCTTTTTATATCAAAGGATGAAGAAGGATAGAAAAAAAGAGATCCAGTTTTCAGATTTCTAAAAGTCTAGCTACATGTAATTGTCTTATAAAAAAGATAAAAACTGTGAAATTATTCTTTTTGTGAGGATCCATTCCTTGCAAATAACATTTCTCTTTGCTATTCCATGCCATTTAAGGAAATTACCTTAGACTCCATCTTCTTATCACCTCCCACATTTCCTCAGACCTCTGACTCCCTAGCTTATTCTACCAAATAACATAGGTCAAATTTGTGGTAATTTTTTAATAATTGTGTATTATTACCCATAGGTATTGTCCAGTTCATGCAACCTTAAGTGCCTCAGGACCTATGGTAAATTATAAATGACTGCAAATTCTTTGCAACTCTTTATTACATTATTTCCATACTCCTTGAATATGGGCTGGTTTTGTGACTTGTTTTGACAATATCATGTGGTAGAAGTGACACTGTGATTTCCAAGTCTAGGCCTCAAGAGACCTCACAGCTCCTATAAATGCTCTCTTTGAAGTCTTCCACAGATAAGCTCAGATAGCCTCCTGGAGATCTATGGCCCATCCAATATCCAGAACCAACTGCCAGCCACATGAATGAGGTCTTCTTAGACTCTCCAACCCAAACTGGGCCACCAGATAACTGCAGTCATATAAGTAACCTTGACAAGATCAGCAGATTAATTGCTCAGCTGATCCCAGCCCAAATTACTGGCCTACAGAATCATGAACAAATAAAATAGTTGTTTTAAGCCATTAAGGTTTGCAGTGGTTTATTATCCTGTGAGAGATAACAGACACAAGCCCACAACCCCCTTCTAAATAAATGAAATTATCTTTTCGTAGAGTAAAACTGAGTTGTACTACTTTGCCTTCAATTAAACCAAACCTGATAATATGATCACAACCACTGGATTGGTATTTGATCTAAAAGCAGCCACATATTACAAGACATAGGAAAAGCTAGTCATCTATAAAGTGACATGGCACAAAACTCTGCCCTGGTGGACAATTCCATGGAAGGTAGTGACAAACAAATTCACATCGTTTATTAGGTAACAGGAATGCAGTATAAACACTGAAAAACTGGTCACTAAAGCTATTATTGCATCCTGAAAAACATAATGTAAATCCTTATCCTGTAAGCACTAGGACCCAAGGGGCTGTATGTCTACTCAGCCTCTTTGTGATCCTACTCTGGAGTGAGCCTCCATTGGCTAAGGAAATCTGAGCATTTTTCTTTACAATCTTAAAGGACCTAATACACTATATTAATTTCATCTATAGTAACATTTTATAGTGTTTTTTTTAAGTTTATAAAACATTTTTAAATAATCTCATTTGAAAGGCAGCATGGCTTACTGGACAGAGCACAAACTTTGGGTCAGGGAGACCTAAGTTCAATCATACTAATCAAGAAATCACTACGAGCAGTTTTAAGGATTAGAAACAAGAAAAATTCATGTAAAAATTTTAAATTATCTGGCAAATAACAGCACCTCAATAAATTCTATTTTTCTATAATTTAGTAAGATTTATTAAGGACACTGATCTTATCAATTGGCTTCTGTTACATAAAAAAATGCCTCAAAAACTAGTAGCTTAAAATAACAACCAATTCTGAGTCAGCAGTTTGGGCTATGCTCGGCTGGGCAGTTCTGTTGATCTTGGCCAGGCTCACTCATGTGCTGTGGACACATGCCAGGTAGACTGGCTGGTCTAAGAAGGCTCAGCTGGTATGGTTGTCTCTGTTCTAAATGATCCCTTGTCATCTATCTGGCTAGCCTAGATTTGATTACATGTGGAAACAATCCTCTTAATGCCCAGGCTCAGAACTCATAAAACATCACTTCCACTGAGTTTACTGGCCAAAGCATATCACAAGGCAAGCCAAGACTTAAAAGGATGGAGAAACAAAGTCAAGGAGCTGCTTATTGTGGTCATTTTTGCAATTTACCCAGAGACCTATATATCAGGTATTGTTAAGGTCTTTTTATACATGTAGATGTGAATGTTTTATGTATTTAATCATTACATTAAATCATTACAAAAAGTCCTCAAGAGAGATATAGACTAATCCTATTTTTCCATGTGGGGCAACTGAAGTGTAGAGAGCTAGTAACTAGCCCAAAATATTATTACTTATACATGGCAGAGTCAAAATTGGAAATCAGGCTTCCTAGGTTCTACCTAGTTCAATGTTTTTTCCCTTATATCATCCTATTTGTCTAGAAATTGATTGCAAGATCCTAGTGGTCCTATAACACCTCTATAAAATAGCCTCTAAATAATGTCACATAACAAAATATTTTATAATTTGAGATGTTAGTTTAAGTCATATTTGCTTGATTTCTTTGTCACAGTCTACCTAACCTAACAAAACACCTGTGGGCAACTTTAATGAAAACCAGTTTACATGGCACAGGAATCATCTTGTTTCAGTTTGGTTCTGGGCACATTATTTTTCTTTCAAACAGAATTCATTCAATGAATCTCTACTGAATGCCTGTTGCCTATGTCAGTCACTGTACTAAATACTGAAGGTACAGCAAGATAATCTGCTCTTATAAACTTTATTAAAAGTTTCTCCCACATTATGATGCCTTCCTTGAATCATGAATAAGAAAGAAGTATTAATAAGGGAAGTATTTATTTTCGGAGAAATTTCTGGGATATACTATTTTAATGGAAATACATTCCTTTTTACAGTCAAACCCTGCAATAGCTAATAGGAATACCAAGTTCAATAAATTGTGTCACCTGTATGTATAAACAGATATTCACAAATATGCATTTAATTACCCAAGTCAGAAGCCTATTAATCATTCTGACTCCTATGTCTATTCATCCCCCTCATCTTGGTTGATTCTACCTTCAAAATATATATCAAGTCCATCTACTACTCTCCATTTCCACTAACACTACCTTGAATCAAGCTACTACTGTCTTTTGCTCAAACCATAACTGACACCAATTTGGTCTCCTTGTGTCCATTCTTGCCTTCTTAGAGGAGCTAAACATATTCTTTTTTTTAAAAAAACATATTCTTAAAATATAAGTCTGATCACATTATTTCTCCTGCTTAAAACCCTTCATGACAGCTTCCCTATTCTAAATGTAATCCCTTCAGTGTAGCCTACGAGACCCTGCTTACCTTTCCATCCTCACCTTTAACCCTTCTCTTTGTTGCTCCAGTCACACCACCCTTTTCCTTTCGTACCACGCTCTTTTCACTGTAGGGCCTTTGTATGTACTGTTCCCTCTTGACGCCACTGGCCTCTTTTCATTTCTCAAGGCTCAAACAGGCCTTTCCTAACTCCTCTCACATACATCCCCTTCTTGTCCTATTATAGTGCCCTATTTGTTTCCTTCATAGCATGTTTTCAATTTATAAATACATACTTACTTATCTACTTGTTATATCTTTCCTACCTGGCTGTAAGTTCCCTGAGAGTACAAACTATGTTTCATTCATTACTGTATAAATACTTAGCATACTGCTTGCTACATAGTAAGTGTTCAATAAATATTTTTTAAAATAATCAATATTTAATTTTTTGTATGGTACCATATTGGTTTATTCTCCAATAACTGCAGATAATAAAAGAAGGATGGACAAAACTAAATTTACCACAGGGAATGAAAATGAAAAGATTTCCAAGGTCAACACCCAACATGAAAATAAAATTTATTGCCTAAAATAAGTACCTGTTACCATCATCTTAGATTATTAATTGTCCAACAAATAAAACCTAATTCCTATGTGCCCAGAGTATCTACAGGGATAATCATATTACTGCTAGTGTGACTCTTCAGAATAGGCTTTTCTCACCTCTTCTATTTCTCTATAGGAACACTTCTCAGGTTAAATACTAGGTTGTTGAAATATACAGAAATGGAATTTATACATTAATTTCAAACACAGTACAGTGTATTTCCAAAGACAGAATTACACTGTTTCCAGCATAAAAGGAATAACTAATGTTGAAACAGATTTTTAAATAATGATTCTCTGCAGGCAGTTGAAAGAGGGAATTTCTAAGGTCAGTTACTTTAAAGTGGAATAACATATCTATATGGCATGTAAGTTAGTACACTATAACAAACTAAATAAGTTTAGATAGCTCACTAATTTAAAAAAATATATATCAAATAGTAGTTAGCTTCAAATGAAGTGTTTTCCCAACTATATTCAGAAACAACATACCTGTCTTTTTTTTTTTTTTTTTTTGCGGTACGCAAGCCTCTTACTGTCGTGGCCTCTCCCGTTGCAGAGCACAGGCTCCGGACGCGCAGGCTCAGCGGCCATGGCTCACGGGCATAGCCTCTCCGCGGCATGTGGGATCTTCCCAGACCGGGGCACGAATCCATGTCCCCTGCATCGGCAGGCGGACTCTCAACCACTGCGCCACCAGGGAAGCCCCCATACTTGTCTTTTAATCATGTGAAATAATGTTTATTGCTGCCAGTTATATAATCAGTACATGTTTCTTGAAGAAAATTTAGAAAATATTCACATACATGAAAATAAAATTATCTCAAATCCCAGCAACCAGAGAGACTAACAGTTAACATTTTATTTAACAGATAACTATATTTTGGATCAATTACAGTATTATGTAGATAAACTCTTAAAAGAATCTAATTCTCTGAACTTATTCTGTGACTTCTATACAACTACTTCCAGACTTCTGCTCATGCCATTCTCTCCTCAATCTCCCCAATCTCAATCTACTCACCTTTAAGACTGAGTTATTTAACATCCCTGAGCATCTGTTTTATTATAAGATTTTTGTGGGGATTTAGTAATGCACATTAAGAACCTAGTACAGAAGGTGCTATACAAATGGTAGTCATTGTTACAGCTAAAAAGTCCCCTCTTTAGAGGAACTTTCACAGATTACTTCAGTTCTTCTCTGATGCTATTTGTATGTCACTTACATTGGAATGCCTCATCATGAGCCAATACATGTCTTATCTCCCTCACTAGGATCTGAGATGATTTTGGCAGGTCTCCTACAACTTTATACTCCCCACAGTGTATACAAATATTTAAGGTCAATTCAATAATATTTTTTTCACACATATTACCTGTAAGTCATTGAACTGGAGACACAAAGATAAATCTCAATTTCTGCCCTCACTTAGCTTATAGTAATCTTTTAGAGGGAAAGAGACATTATTTAGTGTAAATGACTTTAGGTCCACAAACTCTTTTTTTTGAAACCCTTTGGGGGAAAATGTGTTTCAGAATTTAGAATTTCCCAGATTTTAGAAAGGTAATACAGTATATATACTATATATTAAGAAACCACTCAGCAAGGTCTAGGTCAGCACCCTATGATCCAACATTGTTATTTCTATGATGAAATATATAAATATTTACTAACTGGTATAAATATTGACTATAAATAGCCTCCCATCAGTTCAGGTCAGGTTTTATCACTGTATTAGCTTCCAACTGCTGCTGTAGCAAATTACCACAAAACGTAGTGGCTTACACAATACAAATTTATTATCTTATACTTCTAAAAGTCAGAACTCTCACTGGGCTAAAGACAAGGTGTCTACAGGGCTGGGTTCTTTTTAGAGGATAAATGGGAGAATCTGTTCTCTGCCTTGCCTGACTTCTAGACGCTGTTTGCATTCCTTGGCCCCTGGCCTTCTTTCATCTTCACAGTCAGCAATCCCATTACTCTAACCTCTACTTCTGCCATGACATTTCCTTCTGACTCCCTTGCTTCTCTCTTCCTCTAATAAGGACTCCTGTGATTACACTGAGTGCATCTAGGTAATCCAGGCTAATCTCCCCATTGCAAGATCTTTTTTTTTTCCTTGTCTATAAATAATGTTTTATTGAAACAGTTATACTCCTTTATTTACATTTTACTGTGGCTGCTTTTTGGCTACAATGACTGAGCTGAGTAGATACAACAGAGATCGTATGGCAAATCTAAAATATTTCCTCTCTGGCCCTTTATACAAGTTCCATTCCAAGTTCTTTAATTTAATCATCTCTGCAAAGTCCCTTTTGCCAAATAAGGTAATATGTCCATAGGTTCCAGGGATTAGGACATGGACATCTTTGGGGGGCCATTATTTTGCCTACCAGAGCCACCAATCTAGTCTTTTTTTTTTTAAAAAAAAGAAACTTCTAGTTTTCAGTCTTTTGAACTTTAGAACTACAGGTAAGGAATTTTGGACCTGTATAACCAAAGGTAGTACAAGGCCAGTGATATAAGAAAAGCACAGGAGAACTGCAGAAATATGATGAATGGAAAGACCACAACCAGCTAAGTATCAGGAAAAGCTCAATGAAATAGATGGAATTTGATGAGAGCCTTCAAAGATGCAAAGGATCATGACAGGTGAACACTAGTACAAGAGGTAATTTTCAGACATACTTGCTCTCAAAATTTTATAGAGACATACAAAATAGCAACAACAAATTTGGAGTCAGGAAACTACAGTATATATTTGGAGAATATATACTGACTGAACTATACAGAATAAAAGTAGAAGAATAGTGAAGGAAAAGAAGGGGAAAGATAAATTGAAGACAGATACAATGGGCTATGTTGCTTGTCAGTATGAAGAGTTTGTCCTTAATTCTGGAGGAAGTGAGCAGTCAGGTGGAAATAGTTTTGAACTGAGAAATGATGTGATATGATTGGTGTTATATTGGAGAAAGATTAACTTGGCAAGAGGAATGATTCAAATTGAGAAAGGCAGAACAGTAGCAGACAAATGACTAATCTAAAGAAGTAATAATGGGGCCTCCCTGGTGGCACAGTGGTTAAGAATCCACCTGCCCATGCAGGATACACGGGTTCGAGCCCTGGTCCGGGAAGATCCCACATGCCGCAAAACAACTAAGCCCGTACGCCACAACTACTGAGCCTGCGCTCTAGAGCCCATGAGCCACAACTACTGAAGCCCGTGCGCCTAGAGCCCGTGCTCCGTAACAAGAGAAGCCACTGCAATGAGAAGCCTGCGCACCGCAACAAAGAGTAGCCCCTGCTCGCCGCAACTAGAGAAAGCCTGCACGCAGCAACGAAGACACAACACAGCCAAAAATAAAAATAAATTAAATTAATAATTTATTTTAAAAGAAGAAGTAATAGGTACTTTAGCGTGATAGGAAAAATAGAATGATGTCAAGGTAGCTAGAATTCGTTAAGAGATTTTCATCAACATGATTTTTAATAAAAGTAGCTACGAATTATAGTTTACTGTATGTCAGGCACCATTCTATGAAAGAGTTTAACTCCATTTTATAGATGAGAAGACTAAGGCATAGAAAGTGTAAGCAATCCTACACTGAGTAAGTATCATGGCTGGGATTTGAATCCAGGTGTATATGACTCCAAAGTCCAAATGAATGTGAGCCTGTAGTGACAATTTGAAAGCTGAACAAATTGATCTGTGAAAAATTCACCATTCCACTTAAAAGTAAACTATGGTAAGTTAAAGATGTATACTATAAACTCTGAAGTAAACACTAAAATATCACAAGGAATTATAGCTATTAAGCCAACAAAGGAGAAAAAATAGAATCATTAAAAAAATTAATCTAAAAGAAGACAAAAAGGGAGATAAAAGATTGATGAACAGTTAAGACAAAAAGAAAACAAATAGCAAAATGGTAGATTTAAACCCTACCGTATCAATAATCACATTAACCATAAATTATCTGAACATGCCAGTTAAAAGGCAGAGACTGTAAGACTGGATTAAAAAAATGAGACCCACCCACACGCTGCCTACAAGAAACATGTTTTAAATATGAATACACAAATAGGTTAAAAGTAAAAGGACAGGAAAAGATACACCACGCTAAAGAAAAAAAAGTTGGAGTGACTATATTAACATCAAAGCTGATTTCAGAGAAAGAATACTACCAGAGATAAAGGGAATCATTCGTACTAACATACAGTTAGAAATTTCAACATATCTCTTTCAATAACTAATACAATAAGTAGACAGAAAATCAATAAGCATACAGATGTCTAGAAGAACACCATCAACCAACTTAACCTAAGTGAACTTTATAGAACATCTTATCCCAAAACAATACACATTTTTTCAAGTATTACAAGTATATAAATAACATTTACCAAGAGAGACCACTTCTGTGTCATAAAATAAGTAAGACTAAATTTAAAGGGATCCAAATCCTACAAGGTATGTTTTCTGACCACAATCTAATTACGTTAGAAATCAACAACAGAAGGATATATGGAAAATTCTCAAATATTTGGAAATCAGGAAGCATATTTCCAAATAACCCCAAGTCAAAGAGGAAATAAAAAGAAAAAAACTTGTTTTGAATTGACTGAAAATGAGAAAAATGTATCAAAATTTGAGAGAAGCAGCTAAAGCAGTACATAAAGGGAAAATTATAGCACTAAAATTTCTATATTGGAAAAGAAGAAAGGTCTCAAATAAATGGCCTCAACTACTTTCGCCTCAAGAAACTAGAAAAAATAAAGCAAATTAAACTGGCAGTAAGCAAAATAGAGGAAATAGTAAAGGTGAGAGCAAAAATCAATGGAACAGAAAACAGAAAAATAATGGAGGGGGCAATAAATCAACAAAAACAAAAGCTAGTTCTTTGAGAACATCAATAAAAATGATAAACCACTAGCCAGGCTGAGGGGGGGAGGGTGGCATTTGAGGGAGATACAAATTGACAATATCTGGAATGAGAGGAGTGCTATCATCATAGATTCTACAGATACTAAAAGAATAGTTAGGAAATATTATAAACAACTTATACCAATGAATTCCACATCTTAAATGAAATGGAAAAAATTCCTGGACAACCACTAAAGCTCACTCAAGAAGAAATACAGAGCCCTCTGAAAAAGAAAAACAATATTAGAGGATTTATATTACCTGACTTCAATACTTGTTATAAAGCTACACTATTCTAGGTAGTGTGGTATTGGTATAAAGACAGACAAATATCCAATGGAATAGAAAAAACTCCAGAAATAATCCAACTGATGGATTATTGGGTCAACTGATTTCTTACACAGGTGCAAAGTTAATATTCTTTTTTTTAATGGTGCTACAACATTTGGATATCTGTATTAAAAAAAAAAAAAAAGAACTCTGATCCTTACTTCATACCATGTACAAATAAGTCATAGACCTAAATGCAGAATGTAAAACTATAAGACTTCTAGAAGAAAACAGCCTCGGGTTAGGCAAAGATCTCTTAGATATAACACCAAAAGCACAATCCATAAAAGAAGAAATTTTTGAATTGGAATTCATCATAATCAAGAACTTCTGCTTTTTGAAAGATACCATTAAGGGAATGAAAAGACAATCCACAGGCTGAGAGAAAATATTCACAAATCACATATCTGATAAAGCACATGTATCTAGAATAAAAAACCCTCAAAATTCAATTAGAAAACAAATAATCCAAAGCTAAACATCCAGAGATTTAAACAGATACTTCACAAAAGAAAATATACAAATGGCATATAAAAAGATGATCAACATCATTAGTCTTTAGGGAAATGCAAATTAAAGCCACAAGGAGATACCACTACACACCTATTAGAATGGCTAAAACTAAAATGGTGAGGATGTGGAGCAACTGAACTCCTACCTTGCTTGTAGAAATATTATAAAATGACATAACCACTTTGAAATAGACTTTGGTACTTTCTTATAAAGTTAAACATATGCCTACTATATGACCCAGCCATTTTACTTCTAGGTATTTACTCAAAGGAAAGCATATGTCCAAACAATGACTTCTACATGAATGCTCACAGTAGCTGTATTTGTAATAGCCAAAACCTGGAAACAACCCAAATGACCACCAACAGACGAATGAATAACAAATTGCTTTCCACTGGAATAGTGTTTACAAAATAGAATAGTATTCGGCAAAAAAATGAACTAATGATGGATGTGACAATACAGATGAACTTTAAAATCATTATGTTGAGTGAAAGAAGCCAAACAAAAAAGACTCTATACTGTGTGATTCCATTCATATAAAGTTCTAGAAAATACAAACTAACCTATAGTGTCAGAAAGTAGATTAGTTGTTGCCTAGGGTAGGGATTGGGATAGATGAAGGAGTAGGAAAGACAGGATATAGGAATTACAAAGGAAGAATAGGAAATTGAGGGGAGGGGTTTATTATCTTGATTGTCATGATGGTTTCAAAACTTATCCAAGTGTACAATTCATTGTATGTCAGTTATATTCCAATACAGCTCTCAAAAATCCATTTAATCAAATAGCAATAACCATTTATTCCAATATAGTCAATACTCATATCCTGCTATACAATGATTATTTTCTACCACCTATTAACAAAAAAATGATTTAAATTTATAGTAGTAATATTATACTACTCAACTTCAGTGTGCAGAAGAGTACATTTCTTTCTGGAAATGTGCAAGCAAAAAAATCTTGACTAATGGATTAAAACATAGTGCAAATTCAGTGTACATCAGTGAGATTGCTTAGCTATCTTCTGTCAGCATATTACAATCCTATTCCTGACTTGAAAATAAATGCAGTTATCACAATGGAAAACTGGTAGGTGGCTTTAACAATTTCCATCCCATCACTAAAAATAACCTACAAGTGGGCTTCCCTGGTGGCGTAGTGGTTGAGAGTCCGCCTACCGATGCAAGGGACACAGATTCGTGCCCCGGTCCGGGAGGATCCCACATGCCGCGGAGCGGCTAGGCCCGTGAGCCATGGCCGCTGAGCCTGTGCGTCCGGAGCCTGTGCTCTGCAACGCGGGAGGCCACAGCAATGAGAGGCCTGCATACCGCAAAAATAATAATAATAATAATAATCTACAAGTATAAAATGGTAGATGAGCTGGATTACTACTCATTTGTAATCTGCCTATGTCGAAGTGAAAAATTTCTCCACAGAAACCATTTCACATGGTGGGAAAGTTCCAGGCCAGTTCCCAAATCTTATTTACACAGTAAGGATTAATTATCCCCTCTTTCTCTTCTGCAGCACTGTTTTCCCTCTACTGGATCACTGTCATCAACAGAAGGACATGCTATAATTTCATCCATCTTAAAAAAAAAAAAAAACAGAACAGCAACAACAAATACAAACTTCTCTTGGTCCTACTTCTGCCTCTAGCCATTCAACCCCCCATTCCCTGATTTCTCCACCCTCCTTTTTGGTAAAATTCCTTGAATTAGTTCCTGATTTCTCTCCTGCAATTCTCACTTAAATCTGCCCCATTCGGGCTTTCATTTCCAGCACTGTATCAAACCATCTGACCAAGGTCAGTTATGTGCTATATCCAGTGGTTAATTCTGAAGTCTCTTTTCACTCAGCCTCTTAACAGCATCTGACACAGTTGTTCACTCCTCGAAATCACTTAATGTGGCTTTCAGGAAACCTCAAGTTCCTGGCTTTCCTCCTACCTCCTTCTCCTCATCTTCTCTACCTCTAAATATTAAGAGTACCCTAGGACTTAGTCCTTGGGCCTTTTTTCTTATTTTTATCTATACTTACTCCATTAGCAGTTTCATATTAAATTTCCTTAAAGAAAGATACATCTATACCTAACTTAAAGGATTTGATTGCTTCACTGTAATCCTCAAATAAGGTCAGTTATGGCTAATTCTATCATTTGGAGAGGCAGCTGCAGATGAAAAACAAATACAAAAAAATTAAAAAGAAAATAAGTGATTTAATTTTCAATAAATCATCACCATCTTTCTTTAAAATTCAGTATTACTAGTATAGTTACTTAAAAATTAAAAATAATAAAGCTAAATTGATGAATATCAAAACAAACATTATTTATTCTAGTCATTTATTACATTGGAAACATTTAAATACCACATTAAATATTTCATTAAAAATGTAAATCATGACCTTATCTATGGTCCTAGTCCCATATGGGCCTATAACAGTAACAACTTATATTAATATAGACTTGTTTCAAAAGTCTTTTTTATAACAAGTATCTCATTTTACCCTAAAAAGACTCCATAAGAATATTACAGTAAATACTATTTAAGCCAGCAGTTTCTGCTCTTACCATGACTTCTCACATAACAGTCAGACTTTTTTTTTTTTTTTTGCAGTATGTGGGCCTTTCACTGTTGTGGCCTTTCCCGCTGCGGAGCACAGGCTCCGGACGCGCAGGCCCAGCGGCCATGGCCCACGGGCCCAGCCGCTCCGCGTCACGTGGGATCCTCCCGGACCAGGGCACGAACCCGCGTCCCCTGCATCAGCAGGCGGACTCTCAACCACTGCGCCACCAGGGAAGCCCAACAGTCAGACTTTTAATGAGCAGATTTAATTAACTTAAAATTAGTTGGAGGGCTTCCCTGGTGGCGCCGTGGTTACGAATCCACCTGCCAATAGATAGCTAGTGGGAAGCAGCCGCATAGCATAGCACAGGGAGATCAGGTCGGTGCTTTGTGACCACCTATAGGGGTGAGATAGGGAGGGGGGGAAGGAGACAGAAGAAGGAGGGGATATGGGGATATATGTATACATATAGCTGATTCATTTTGTTATACAGCAGAAACTAACACATTGTAAAGCAGTTATACTCCAATAAAGATGTTAAAAAAAAAAAAAAAAAGAATCCGCCTGCCAATGCAGGGGACACGGGTTCTAGCCCTGGTTTGGGAAGATCCCACATGCCCCGGAGCAACTAAGCCCGTGCGCCACAACTACTGAGCCTGCACTCTAGAGACCGCGAGCCATAACTACTGAGCCCACGCACCACAACTACTTAAGTCTGCGCGCTTAGAGCCCGTGCTCTGCAACAAGAGAAGCCACCAAAATGAAGAGTAGCCCCCACTTTTGCCACAACTAGAGAAAGCATGCACGCAGCAATGAAGACCCAACGCAGCCAAAAATAAATAAAATAAATTTTTTTAATTTTTAAAAATTAAAAAAATTAATCGGAGAACTCATAAATCCATCTCTATTACATGAAATATATATTAAAATTCATGTTCAACTGATGACAGGTCATTAATGTCATCTTTCTGTATTTAGCATAAAATTACAAAAAGAAATTTACATTTTCTTTTTAATGTTAATGAAACTAAGTCCTTTATATACATATCCATTAAGAGATATTCTTTATTTCATTTACTTCCATGACTACACTGATGATAAAAATGATATTAACACTGATCTCCTATATATTAGGTACACAATTGTTGCCTGTCTCTATCACAATGAAAAGACTTATTTTTGCAAGCAAGAAGGGGAATATATTTATAATTGAGCATTCACAAGTAATGCACGATGCTTTTTCTCCCTCCAAAATTCCCACTTCAAATAATGTGGCATGCACTGCCTACTAACCCCAGGGCAACGGTTAGAGGCATAAAGACTAGAGCAAAGCTGTGTAAAGTATACCTCATCTCTCTTGAGGGCTCAAACTTCAGTCCTTCCAGTCCTGAGGACTGAGGAGTAGCCCCTTCCCCTCTGCTACTGAGCATACATCAAGAGTCAGTATACACTCTTACAGTTCTGCCTCTAAGATCTCCATCTATGAAATGTCCCTTTCTGACCTAAATATTCTATTCCACCCCTCCAAGTCCTCATTGTTAAATTTCTTTGTCCTTACCCAGTCCTTGTGATCCTTTCATTCTCCTCTGTTTTCAAAACCATCAACATACTTTGGCTTTGCTTCCCTTCCTACCTCACTAGCATTTCAGATTTCTTTTCAAAGGAGAATTGCCCCAGACCACAGGCCTTACTTTATCCTCTGGTTCCTACTGAACAGTCATATCAGAATGCAACACATTACATCTTCTCTGATCACATCTTCAGCATCCTCTTCTGGCTGTCCTTTTAATTTCCACTCTGTAAATAATGAGTCAGGAATCAACAGTTTTGTTATTCCCCAGTTATACCCCAGTTCATTCTATACTATACATAAATTCTACATACATTCTATACATACATTCTATACATAAATCCATCTATATCCAGATCTTGAACTATCATCTCTAAATTACTGATACAAACAACCCTAACATCCCTGTAAACATTTAGACCTGTGCCGTCTGCCAGACAGCAACACAATAATGTCTCATTAACTCATTTTCAACATATCCAAAATCATATTCATCATCAGTGACTCCCCACTCTCCCCGCAAAGAAAATTTACTCATTCTTTGGACTTCTCTATTTCTAATAACATCACCTAATCACCTAGCATTTGAGGTCATCTTTAAAGCAAAGTACTGGTTTCTTTACCATATCAATTCAGTAAACTTTTGATTGTATGCAAATTGCTGGCAAAATAACTGCATTTTCATCAAAAGGATATGATACAGCCATTTTCATTCAACTCTTTTGATGGTTCACTAATTTGGTACACGATTTTTACTCTGCGCGTGGCTTGAACTCTGGAACCAATCCCCAACACATACCTCCAATTTTGCCACCTAACAAGTTAATCAAAATAATCCCATTTTTCCCCTACATCTAGAGGACACCTGAGTCAGGAGTAAGCATAAGAGATTGGGCAGTTAGATTTTGGCTAGTATTGTGAAAGACTGTAGCTGTCTATGCTTAAACCTTAGTTTCCACCTGATAAAAGTGAGAATTATACCTCCTCACTGGGTTGTTTTGAAGATTACACCATACATATGCCTAGAACAGTGCCTAACACATAATAGGGGCTCAAAAAATGGTGCTACTGTGATTACTGGTGTCACTATTAAGTCAAGAGCAATACAGCCACATGGGAAGCCATTCTGCTTCTTCAGGGGACTGCTTATAGCACATCTTTATTTTAAATCAATCTATGTCTTAAATTTTAGAACAATTTTAATTTTGATCACTGTATTCTAGTCCACTGTTCTTTTAAACCATTCAAATGTTCCAAAAATTCCAATATTCTGTCAATTTAAACCTCATCTTTCAGCCCACTTTTCATTCCCAGAAGTAACATAAAAATCCTTAGAGAGCGTGATGGTAACCATACTTTTGGTTGCCATGTTCAAAACTGCAGAAATACTTAAGATTTATACCTTAAATAAACACCTGAGGATTCTAGGCAAAGTGGAAGCCATAGTCTGTACACTACATTTATGTACCCTTTTTTAAAAAAATATTATACATATCTCAATTTACTTCATTCAGCTCTCTGCTCCCTTCACTCTCCCTTACAACCCTATTTAAAGTAGTGGCCCCTCCCATTACTTACTATATCTATGCCTTGCTTTATTTTTCTTCATAGAACTTACATCTATTACATAGGTATTTATTACTTATGTATTACACAGGTATTTGTCTATTGCCTATCTCCCCAACCAGAATGTAAGCTCCACATGAACAATGATTTTGTTTTGTTCTCCACTGAATACTCAGTACTTAGCAGAGCCTGGCATTTAATAAGTGCTCAATAAATATCTATTAATGAATGAATGACTGGAGAGGTCAAGACCCTCATGTGATATATAGTCTCATCTGGTTTCTTAGAGTGCAGTTAGAAACAACAAATTAAAGGGGGCAGCTGAGAGAAGCAGCCATATAAACACTGAAAGCTGACAGAGAAAGATAGGGAAAGTTCAAAATTGCAAACACAGTAATGTAGGCCAGCAATGCAGATCATTTGTTATATGGATAAATAATCCTATATCCTTTAATAATCAATATCACTGTATTACAACAAACTGCAATAACAGAAGGTCTTCATAATAAGTCAATTCATCAGTTTAATTGAGCATCTATACAGGTAAGGCTTTGGTAGGAGCTAGGGGAATCTTTATTACTAAGAAAAGGTTAAATTGTATTCCATGCACTTTGTTTAAGGAAGCAAAGTCTCCTTAAATTTTAAAACTTTTAAATTTTTTTTAAAAAGTGAATTTTAAAACTATTTCCATGGAAAGTAATTAAAACACAAATTTTACTTTTAAAAGGAAAAGATATAATTTTTTGGAAAAGACATGTAAATGGAATCTCTCAATTCCCAATGAAGTCAGATGAAGAAATCATTACCACATTTGACAAGTTTAAAAATTAACTTAATTTTTCTTTTTAAGAAAAAATTCATTATTGACCTATAGATCATTAGGCTTGCAACAGCCTATCCTCACCTCTGTTAGAAGTGTGTAAGATTTTTAAAATAGATTAGTGCATTCCTCTGTTTAGCATAATTTCTAACAATACTGGTAAAGTTACACTTAACCCAATACCCATTTCTCTCTTTAAATCATAAGCTATTCAGAAATACTACGTAGTTGAAAACCTTGACAAAGGTCTTTCTCAACTGCAAGATTTATGTATACTAAGTCAGAGCTTCTCAAATGTAAAGGTGCATACCAGTCATCCAGGGATTTTGTTAAAATGATTCAGTAGATTTGGGGTAAGCCTCATATTCTGCATTTCTAAAAAGCTCTCAAGATGATGCTGACACTACTGGTCCACAGATCATACTTCTGAGTATCAAGGCACTAAAGACTATATGACCTCAAAAATTACTAAGTCACTTTGGAGAAGAATATTGAAATAAATGAAAAATCAAAATTCTATCTGATTAAGTCTTACCAAAGTTTTAGAACAACATATTGAATGCATAATTGCAAAGCTAAGTTAAAATTAGCTTTGCTTACTTTTCTTAGTTCTTATCTTCATAAAACCTAACGTGGGCTTCCCTGGTGGCGCAGTGGTTGAGAGTCCACCTGCCGATGCAGGGGACACGGATTCGTGCCCCGGTCCGGGAAGATCCCACATGCCGCGGAGCGGCTAGGCCTGTGAGCCATGGCTGCTGGGCCTGCGCGTCTGGAGCCTGTGCTCCGCAACAGGAGAGGCCACAACAGTGAGAGGCCCGCGTACCTCAAAAAAAAAAAAAAACTTAATGTATTCTATCATAAGTTTAAGAGTATACTATATCAGCTTCCACCAACATATTATTTCCTCAATTAAGTTTTCAAAGTGTACTTGTTACTTAGCTATCTCACTCAGAATCAACTATGACCCCTGTCTCAGAATCAACTATGCCCCCTTTCTCAGAATTATCAATAAATCAAAGTATCTTCTTTCAAAATACTGTACTAAGTAGCCTGGTCTAAAGCTATTTAATTAACAGAGTGCTTTATTACTAAGACTCACAGTTTATATCACAACTGGATATACCTAAACTACCCAACTTTTATATAGTGCTTTATAGTTTACAAATGCCTTCTATTATATTATTTAATCCTCACAACAACTCTTCAAGGTAGTTTTTATCATTTACATTTCATAAATAAGGAAACTTATCAGAAGTAAAATGGTCCAAGAGTACATAATAAGTGAAAGTACTAAGAATTAAATTCAGTCTTCTGATTTAAATACAGTCAATTCCTGATTAATTTCTACGTAACTGCAGGAGGCAATATAGATAACTGAAAATAGCCATTAAAATCAAAACAACAGTTTATTCACGGACAGTTACTACATCATGGCTTGTCATATGACAAGAAAGGAAGCAACCTAAACATCTACCAGTGAGGAATAAGTGAAATAAATTTCGGTTTACCTATACAATGAAATACTATGCAGTTTTTTAAAATACATATGATAACTTTCAGGTTCCACTCCAACATGTAAAGAGCTTGGAAGCCATCACTCTTTCTCTCATAACGAAACAAAAGCTGAACGAACTGAAAACCAATGGACTTTTCTTAGATCCATCAGAGACTGAAGTCACAGGACAAAGTGCCACCCAAGAAACTAGAGAGAACAGTGAATCCAGAGAATATAGATTAGCTAACTGAAGCAGAAGCCACGGGAGCCAGGAATTGGTATGAACACTTAAATGGTAACTTCAACAAGTTGCTGGACACTGACTGTGGACTAGTTTGAAAGTTTAAAACTCCTGTGGGTCTCCTCTAAGGAGGTATGGGCTGCTATACTTTCCTGGGCTTTATGCCCCACAAGGTTATCATAGTGAGGATCAGAGAAAAATCACCTCCTGTTTGGCCAGAGGAGGGGGAAAGTAACCATTCTGATATAAGTCCAGAGATTTCTCCACAACAAAAGCCTATTCAGCAAAGGAAAAGACTTTGCCAGAGCTTTATCCAACTTGGGGAGAAGAAAATTACCCAATTCCTGCCCACTCTAGCCTTACTGACATACCTACAGAAAGAAGAGCGGAAGCTGAGAAGCATTTGTGAAGACTCAGGGGCACAGACCCTGCAAAACACTGATATCTTATCATAGGGTTATAGACCACTTTCCATCCCCTACACCTTACCACCACATGAATAGGGCTCCTACACAATAACAGGGTTATGGCTGAAAAAAAAAATGTAACACTCTAACTCTATTTAAGAAGGTGTTTCTAGGGAAATCCAAAGACAACAAGGGAAAGAAAAACAAGGACACTAAAGGAAATTGAAACCTCTGACACCTACTGCTACAGCAAACAGTAATCACAGCCTAATTCCCAGTCAGATAAATACAAAAAAAAAAAAAAAAATTAAAAGTCATGCTAAAAGGAAAGAAAAAGCATAGTCAGAAGAGTCAAAGCAAGCATTAGAACCACACTCAGATATAGCAGAGGTTTTATGATATCAGACTGGGAATTTAAAATCACTATGATTACTAAGGGCTCTAATGGAAAAAGTGGACACCATGCAAAAGCAGATGGATAATGTAAGCAGAGAGATGGAAACTCTAAGAGCCAAGAAATATTAGAAATAAAAAATACTGCAACAGAAATGAAGAATGCCTTTGATAGGATCATCAGTAAACTGGACACAAATGAGAAAAGAATCAGCGCACTTGAAGAAGTATCAACAGAAACTTCCCAAACTAAAATGCAAAGAGAGAAGAGAATGAGAAAACAGAACAGAATATCCCAGAACTGTGGGACAATTAAAGAAGGTGTAACATATGTATAATGGAAATACCAGAAAGAGAAGAGAGAAAAGAGTAGAATAAATACTTGAAGTAATAATGCCTGAGAATATTCCAAAATTAATGATAGGAGCCAAACCATAAATCCATGAAGCTTAGACTACACCAAGAATGAAAAACTGCAGAAAACTAAAAGACAAAGAGAAAATACTGAAAAAGCCAGAGGAAAAAACACTTTACGAATAGAGAAACAATGATAAGAATTACACTGACATCTTATCAGTAACCATGAACAAGAGAGTGGAGTGAAATATTTAAAGTGTTGAAAGAAAAAGCACCAACCTAGAGAAACTACCCTTCAAAGTGAAGAAGTAATGACTTTTTTGGACAAGTGAAAACTGAGGGAATCTGTCACCAGTAGACATGCCTTGAAAGAAAAGATAAAAGAAGTTCAGAGAGAAGGAAAACAACATAGATGAGAAACTTGGATCTACATGAAGAAAGGAAGAGCAACAGAGAATGAATAAATAAATGTAAAATAAAATATTTTTTTCATTTCTCTTTGATTTTAATAGACAACTGTTTTGTTCAAAGTAGTAATAGCCACAAAGTATTGGGTAATTATAGTATATGCATAAATTAAATGAATGGCAGCAATGATATAAGGAATGGATGGAGGAATTGGGAATATTCTGGGGTTTGTTTTGTTTTTACTTTTTTTTTTTTTTTGGCCATGCAGCAAGGCATGCGGGATCTTAGCTCCCCGACGAGGGAACAGACTCGTGGCCCCTGCAGTGGAAGCGTGGAGTCTTAACCACTAGACCGCCAGGGAAGTCCCTGATATATTCTGTTATAAGATACCTGTGCTACTTGTGAAGCAGCATAATGTTATGTGAAAGTGGACTTCGATGAGTTGTAAATGTACATTGCAAACTCTAGGGCACTAAAAACATTTTAAAAAGAAATATAATTGATATGCAAGGAAAGGAGAGAAAAATGAAACCATATAAAATGCTTAATTAAAGCCAAAGAAGGCTGAAAGAGACAAAAGTATTAAAAAAAGAACAAATGTAATGAATACAAAATAGTTACAAATATGGTAGATAGTTATCCAACTGTATCAATAACCATTTTAAATGTGAATGGTTCAAATACAGCAATTAAAAGAACATCTGAGTGCACTAGAAAAAAAAAAAAAGACCCAACTATATGCTGTCTACAAGAAACCCACTTTAAATATAAAGACACAATTTCAGAGAATGCAGACACTTTTGAGCAGAGGAATATCCCAGGGATAAAGAGGGGCTTTACATAATGATAGGGGTATAAATTCTCCAAGAAGACATAACAATCCTCAATGTATATACCTAACAACAGAGCACCAAAATATGTGAAGCAAAATCTGACAGAACTGCAAGGAGAAATATAGATGGATTCACTATTACAGAGACTTAACACCTCTCTATCAGTAACTGACAGATCCAACAGGCAGAAAATTAATAAGGATAGGGTTGAACTGAACAGAATCATCAGTCAACTGGATCTAATTGACATTTATATAGTACTTCACCCAACAACAAAGAACACACATTCTTCTCAGGCTCACACAGACCATTCACCAAGATAGACCATATTCTGGGCTGTAAAACACCCTCCCCCTAAAAGAACAGACATCATACAACGTATACACTCAGACCACAATGGAATTAAACTAGAAAGTAATACCAGAAAGGTAGCTGGAAAATCCCCAAATATATGAAGACTAAATAACACACTTCTAAATAACATATGGGTCAAAGAAGTCTCAGATAAATTTTTGAATATTGTGAAGTAAGTGAAAATTAAAATACCACTCATCAAAATGTGTGAGATCTATCAAAAGCTTAAAGGGAAATTTATAGCACTGACTGCATATATTAGGAAAGAAGAAAGATCTAAAATCAATCTCAGCTTCCACCCTAGGAAACTAGAGAAAGAAGAGCAGTATAAGCCTAAAGTAATCAGAAGAATTTTTTTAAAAATAGAGCAGAAATCAATGAAATTGAAAATCAACAGAGAAAACCAATGAAACAAAAAAGGGTCCTTTGAAAATATCAACAAAATTGATAGATTTCTAGCCATGTATTATGGTGTATCACACAAAGCTTTTATTTTGGTTTTCAAAATAAATGAGTGCTAGTTTTCTTCTCCAACTAAAATATAAAATGCTTCTCATATTCCTCCCATTTTGCTTAACCTTTCCACAATTCTCTGGCTTTATATAGAGCACATTTATGTTACAAAAATTTACCAAAAAACAAGCAAACAAAACCCAGATATAAGACAACATACGTCTTATCAAAGAATGGAAAACAAAAAAGCTTACTTTTGTAGCATAACATGAAAACATAACAGACTTCACATTTCTCAGTAGAGGAATCAAATGAGTTAATCCATTCCCTGACACACAAGCTTTTTCTTTCTCTTTTTCTTTTCAAATGAGTTAGTCATTATAGAAAGGCTAACTTTTTAGAGTAGACCTGAGTAACTGTTACTCAACGGAAAAGAATGCCAGGAAGTTTTACCATTGCAAAACATACCCCAAATAAAGCACTGCTGCCATCATCATCCAACAGGTGTCATCACACCCAACACCCACCTCCTTAGAATCACTTTAGAATCATTAATTTAAGGAGTGGTGGCTTGGCAGCATATGGTTATAGGAAAAAAATGGGACTTCGAAATCTCTATTCAAGTTCCACCTCTACCACTTTTATTACCGTTGTGACCTTGTACAAGTTACTTAATCTAGGACTCAATTAGTTGGTTGCCAAGCACCAAAAATATCATTCCAACTAGTTTGTGTAACAAAGGACAACTTATAACAAAGATACTAGGGTGCCTCTTGCAACCCAATCTCAGGACCATGGACAAAGTCACTTGAACACAGCCAAGACTCTGTATCTGCTTCTCTTCTTGTTCTTTCTTCAAGATGCCCCTGCTTATCTACTTCACAGGGCAAGAAACAAGGCCATTAACAGTTTCTCAGTTTTGTGTTTTATAGCTTCAGCCACTGGAGAGAAAACAAATTATTCCACCCTCTGGGCACTTAGGACCCAGGAAAAATTGAGTAGCCTGGCTCAGTGCGGGCGTCTACAACTGGACCAATAAACTACAGAAATGGGCAGAACTGTGATTGGCCTCCCTGGCCCCCTCTAAGCCAGAGCGATCTTTTTAAAGGACAGAACTGATTCAGGATTAACCTGGTTAAAATTCCTCATGGCCTTCCCCAATACACTTAAAGTAGAAATCCATACCTCTCACTGAGCCAGAGCTAATGCGCCTTGCCTGGTCTGCCTCCCGTTTACCTCCAAAAGCCCTCCTGCCCACTACACAGCTCAGCTTCATCTACTCTGGCCTTTCTTTAGTCCCTTGAACCTGCCAAGTTCTTTCCCATCTCAAAAATTGTTTTCCACGCATTCTTTACCTTCTATTCTTTTTTCACATAGGTAATGTCCACCAATCTTTCCTCAAAGAAGCTGTCCCTGATTTCCAAGGTAAACTAGGTTACCTGTTCTTGTCCTTTAGAGCGCTCATCACAATTTCTAATGATAAATGTGTGCCTTTCTCTAGTATCAGTCTCTTACCGTGCTGCTTAAGAGAATCAAGACCTCTATTTTACTCTCTTTTCTGTATCTATCTAGCACCTAGTTGGCCCTCACTAATTATGTGCTGAATGAATAATTGGCTTAGCATGGGACAATCACCACTAGATTATGCAAATGCAGATGAAGGAGAGGTAGCAGGCAGGCAGAATTACTATTATCAAGTTATTAAAATGGCTGCTTCAGCAGTAAAGGGAAGAGTGGTGCCCAGGGAACCTGTGCTCCTGCTGAGCAGGATGAACTTGTTTAATTCAGTTAACCCCCTTCTTCCATAAAATCCTCATAAGACTATGATATCAAATAAGTAAGACAATAAATATAACAGTACCTATACAGTAGCTGGCACGCGGAGCAAGCATGCAATGGTACTTCTTTTCCTCTTAGGAGACCACGTTACCCTGTTACCTGTTATTCTTGAATATTATTAACCTCCAAATAAGAAGTTAATTAAAAACCTACAAAATACTCCAGTGTATATGACAAACACAGCTGTGTTTCATAACCCCTTTTCTCACAGCATCTTGATCTTACCACCTTCCTAAGAGATTTACCTGCTCTTCCGTCGTAATTATATCAGCTCAAACATCCATTTAGCTTAAAGAACAAGTACTAGAAACACAAAAATGAATGAGAGCAAAACAAAACAACCAACCAAAACAACAACAACAAAACTGCCCTGTCCTCAAGGAGGACTTTCTCCCTGTCTCCCTCTGCCTCCAACCACCCCATCACCGTACTCTTGCCCGGCCAAAAGATCCACAGCACCCAAGGCAAGGCTGCCAGATTTAGCAAATAAAAATACAGGATACCCCGTACATTATCTGACAACCCTATTCTCAGGTCATATTCCAACTCTTTACCTTCATACACCCACTCCACAACTTTAGTTACAATATTTTTGCCTTCTAAAACAATTTCTCTGGAGATATCTTAATTCTGTTTCTTGGTGGTGCTGGGAGTTTAATAAAAGAATAAAAACAAAAGCAAACAAAACAGCAACCGTAACAACAACAAAAATTCCTTTAAAAACCTAAAAAGTCTTGCTCCCACGAATAGGCATGTGAGAAAAAGAGTAAGACTATAATCTTTCCAGAGGTAGATCCAGAAAGGAGAAATTTTCTGACAGGAAGTATATAAGCAGTCACATTAGAAAGGGAAAATGAACTCTCAGAAAAAAGGGTTACACTTAGCTTCAAAACGCCTTTGAATTTTATTTGTAACCAAAAGGAACCTCAGAGATCATCTACTTCAACCTTCTCAATTTATAAATGAGAAAACCAAAGACCTTAAGAGGTAAAATGACTTGTCCAACGTTACAAAACAGATCTTAGCTCCTTCCAATTTCTCATTCTCTGACCTCTTGCCCCAGATGATGTAAGGTTGCACCACTCACTGAACTGAGGAAAATCTTCCTCTTCATGTCCAGTGGGTGTCAGAGGACAAGTTCCTAATAACGTTGTTATGTCTAGCACAAGAGAAACGTATTCCTAGCATTTCAAGGTAGATTCTGAATTGATTTTCCCACAGAAAGATTGTTGTACACATTATTTTCAATATAGGTATAGGTATTATACCTATAGGTATTTTCAATGTAATAGGTATTTTCAATATAGTATTTATATTAACTAATAATACAATTTTACAACTCTCTAATAGTATTAGTCTACTCTTAAAATTCAAGTATATTATAGGTTAAATTTGGTGAGTTGTCTGCAAATCTAACCAAGCATACTGTTTCTGAGAACGTAAGTTCCAAGTTCTAAACCATTTTACAAGTTTTAAAATATAATTAATCCTATTGTAAGTTAGGAACTACCACTACACAAAGATTCAAAATTATAAACTGAATATGATAAACTAAAAACACAAGATTCTTCATTTTATAAAAATCTCCACCCTAGAGGTCACTTATTCTTAAAATTAGGTACTCAGGCACATTTAGCACAGGATATACTCTACATACACATTTTTATTAATATTTTACTGGAAAAATGAAAAGTCAAAAAGAATCAAACATATATCTATACTCATCTAATTTAGGGAAAAAAACCTTTAATGTACATTTTCATGAAGTGACCTGTAAGAAATAAGGAGAAAATTATTATCATTTCATAAACGAAAGGTTGACAATGTATGCATTATACAGTATTTAGTGCTAGTTCAAAAAATGTGTGGCTAAAGGAATTATGCCTGAACAGGTAAATGAAGTTCAAAGAACTTCCAAATACATTTTTTTTCTTTTCTCTTGAGATAAAGCTATAAGCTTTATGAATTAAAAATTTATTTGATAGATCTTTTAAAAAATGTCTATATGGTACATTAAATCAATGGATAGTCTTCATTCATTCATTTTATTTGTCCAATAAAAAATTAAACCTATACTATTTGCTAAACACTATGCTAGCAATTTCAGATTTATGACAATAAGCACTGGGTCAGTTCCTGTCCTCAAGAAGCTTAGAAAAACCTTGAGTAAACTGTACTTATCCAAGTAATAATGACAGCTAAATTTTAGTTGGTCATTTAAGAAAACATTAAAAATGTCATCAAATTAATTCTCAAAAATAGAAGCTATACAATAGTAACTTTAAAGACATTTGAATAGTCTTATTTATATGAAGTTTACCCACAAAGTAACTAAAAGCACTGTTTTGGTAAAAGTAATAATAATATATTTTAATAGTTTTTGCTATGAAAATTAACAGTTAATCCCACGATAATAAAATCAAAAGCTACTAGCTACTGTGATAATGAAAATCAAGCACTTGGAAATACCTTAAATTATTCTGACAATAAAGCAAAATGTATAATTAAATATAGTATTATATTTATACACCGTCTCTGAATATATAAATGGTTATTTACAAACCTGAATAATAAACAAAGTAGCTCCATATCACACCTCACAAATGATCAACGTATTTTCAATGTATTACAAAGTCAATGTATTATATTACACTACAAAAATCAATGTATTACAAATTCAAAATGTATTTTGAATTGTGTCATCTGCAAATTTTTCAATGAAAAAGGCCTTAATATTTTCTGGAGATTTTCTTTTTCACAAACTTAATTCAATATTCTACTTGTTTACTACCAAGTCATATAACTTTTTCATGAATATTAACTATACCTATATTTACAACTACATATATGTATTAACTATAATACCTATTAAATTTTCAATTATTAAAAACTTGATAGATGAGAAACATTCTTCAATTTACAGCCATATGTCTCCAAAGCAAAATTCAATGTAAATCATCCATTCTAACATGCCACAGAAATTCCTAATGACATTTTTCACTGTATTTTACACTGAAATATTTTCATCGTTCATTAGCTAAAATATTTAAATTTTCTTTGAAAGCGTCATGAAAATATATTTACTTAATTTATACATACTACTTAGTGGCATAAATGGGTTTATTTCCATTTACATATAAAGAAACCAAGACAAGGTGTCCATTTTGTAAACTGCAAGGTCATTTCCTAACAAGCAACTGATGCTACACCATCAAGTTATATTATATGTGCGCCACTTCCAAGTGCCATAAAACAATTACTGTATCTTAAAACAACTGCCTCTGCAATGTCTATGTGCAATTCCGTTTTACCAAGAGGGTTATGGCAACAATCTTAAACAAGAAAAGCTGGAAAGGGAGGATCACAAAAAGAAAAATAAAACACTTATTTTTGGTCGTGAATCGTTTATTTTTAAATAGTGGGATGTAAACAGTTTTTAACATAATAAATAACCAACAGTTGTTTCTTCCATGTTCAAAAAATATTTCATTTTTCAAGTAGATCGTGCAAAATTGTAGCCTACCCATCCTTGTAGACAGAAGTTGGAAAAATGAGAAGAAATTCTATAACAAGTAATTAAATACATGATATTGCAAAGAAAAGAACTGAATAAAAAGTAAAATTTAGATAAATTTAGGAAATGTTATGGCAGTTAAAACCCCATCTTAAATATTAAGTGCTTCCTTTCTTTCAACCGAAGGCTAGAACTGGCAATCAAATATTCCGCTACTGAAAAACAAATACAAAACTTCCCTTATTCAAAACTTGAGAAATTTTATATCAAATATTGGACATTAAAAAATACACTTTTCCTAACAGAAACTTAGAGCATAAGGGAAAAAACTGTTCCTGAGAGTTCAAAGACTGAGACTGAATCTGTAATTATGATACAGTGCTACCAACAATTAGGAAAATGAAAGTTATCTCCTATACAAATTAAATTTAAAACATTAGACGGGTTGAATAACCAATAAATCAATTACATCAATTACCGGACAGGAATAAGACTTAGCTAATACATGGATCTAACACCGACAACAAAAAAACAAAACAAAAAAACCTATATATAATCCTAGGCACACTTTACATAGAAAAGGACAGAATTAGACTGAGTCGTATTCAAGTATCTAGTCTATCTGGGGATTAGTTAATTAATCGGCTATAGGACAGGTTATGAATGTTCATGTCAGATGTGCTTTCTTTTCACCATTATTCCAGTTCATCATCCGCAAGTGCAAGAGAAGGCGTCAGAGTACCGAAGCTAGGGGGCATGCTACAGCAAGGGGAAAAGAAAAATGGGAAAGGTGCAATGGATGCTGCAGAGTTGAATAATTATCCGGGTGGCACAATGGGCGAGTCCTGCTGACATCGGAGCTGGGTGAGCAGCTCCCTAACTCTGCTCAAGGCACCCCCCTCCCCATAGCAGGCATCGGAGGCTAGAACCGCGCTTGGCCTCCTCTTCTAGCGAAGAAAGAGATCCCCGCACTCGCTTTACCGTTGTCTCTTTAGACACAGACGCGCGGCGCAAAAACGCAAACGCACCAGCTGGATTTACAGAGCCTCGGGCACGTATCTCGAGCGGGGCTTCTCCGGCACCGGGTGCCGCAGCCTCCCCCAGAGCGAGGAGGAACAGGGGCAGGCCGCGGGGGCAGGGGCTCTCAGGCGGTGGCACCTAAGTAAGACCCGCAGTCTCCCCGCCTACAGCAGCCTCGGGGCGGTCCCCGCAACCGAGCCCCAGGTGCGCCCGCCGGCCGCCGTGTCCCTGGGTACCCAGCCGGGCCGGCGGTCTGGCTGCCGAAGCTCTGGAAACCCGCGAATGGGGGTGGGGGCCGTCGCGGGGTAGGCGCGCCCATCCTCGCAACCTTTGCTGGGTTAGTGCTCCACGCACACCTCTCCGTTCTGGCCAGTGAGGAAGAGTTCCTCTCCTGGCACCCTGTCCCCCCAAAAAAAACAATTCCTAAGAGACTCGCGCTCACCGAGGAATCTTGAGGGGCTCTAGCCTTACCCCTTCTTCATGCTTCGGCGGTGGCCGCCGGTCCCTCTCAGCTCCAGGGACTCCACCTAGAGCCTCCAGGATTGTCAGGCTTCCCGGTGGAACCCGCTGTGGGCAGTGGCCGAGGTACCGGGCCACAAGGAACGCCGCCTGCGACGACCGCCGGTCACCGGACCCACCGTGTGCTCGACGCGCGAGCGAACAACACCGCGAGCCGCCGCCGCCGCCCCCCAGCTGCCCCCTCCCAGCGCGCGACTCTCCACAACCGGGCTCGAAGACCCGCGCCTGAAGCAGGGGGAACCGCAGGACTCTCGCCACCTAATCCCCCATCTTTCCCAAAAGGAGCTATTCCCCGCCAGTCAAGGTCTTCCCACTTATGATTCTCACTTTCCTCTTCAGCTCCCAGTGCCCAGGTGCATCTGTGGTGGGAAACTCAGCCCCCACCCACTCACCCATCAGTGGGGGAAATGAATCTCTCTCTTCCCCCCCCCCTTTCCTGAGGCTTTATGGTATTGCCCAATCCTCAGTTTGGGGGAGGGGGACGGAGAGAACAGTGCTCGGCCAGGGAATGAGGAAAGATGATAGCCAATTGAATGAACCTACCATTCAGGGGCGGGGTCAAAGAGGGGCCTGCCCACCCCGCCCCGCCCCCTTGACCTAAACTACAGTTCCCATCGTGCCTCTCCCACTTCCCGCCGCGCGGCACGCCGGAAGCGTAGCACTTCGAGGCCTCAAGGCATTTCGGAACTCGTAGTCTTTAATCTAGCCGCAAAGGTCCCGAAAGTTATAAGCTATTATAATTCTATTTCCCTAAGTAAATGTTTCAAAATTCCAAGTCCTGTTGTTCTTATTCTAATACTAATTAATCTACTGTAATGATTGTTTTAAAATATAAACGATTTCGTAGGAAAGGAGCTAAATAATGTGTGTCATGGCAATCTGTCAGGACCTGAAGCTACTCCTTCTTCCGCTAGGGCCTGGTCTCCGCAGAGTGTCTGTTGCCGTCATGTCGGCTGCGATCGAATCTCTGGCTGCTTCGTATGGTTCGGGTTCAGGGTCCGAATCGGACTCGGACAGTGAGGGTGGACGGTGTTCGCTGCCAGCCGCGGACTCCCTTATGCACTTGACTAAATCGTCTTCAGATAAGTCCTCTCTGGCAGTGGCGGTGGACTCCGCTCCGGAGGTGGCAGTTAAGGTAAGCGTTTTGGCTACTATTGCGGGGCTGGAATTGTCGGTTTCTGCTCCAGAATCCGACAGTAACTTGTTAGGCCCCGGGTCACCTCGTCCTCAGTCCTGAAAGGTAAGTGGCTAACGCTTGGATCTCTTCTTCTCCCTACATGCATCCTCCTTGGGAGAAGCTGGGAACTGGAAGTTCAGGACAGCCCTGCACTCCCTGCTCTCGCCTCCCACCTTCAGAAAGCAAGCGGGAAGAGGGGGTGAAATTTGAATTTATGGATTAGGATGTGGCCTGGATGGAGTAGGTGTAACAACATAAACAAAGGTAAATAAGGACTTCCCAAACTAGAGTATGTGCCCACACTTGAAGTGAGCTGTGGCCTGGCTTTGTTTTGTTTTTGACGTCAGAACTAAATTCTGATCCCGGCTCCACCACTTGTTTGAACTTGGGCAAGTTGTACAACGTCCTCAGTTTCCTCACCTGTACAATGGAGATATAATTTTAAAAGGACCTATCTATATGAGAGGACTATTGTGACGATTAAATGAAATGATAAAAATAAAGCTTGCAGCAGAGATCCTGGTATCTAATAAAAGTGCATATATAAGTCAAGACAGTGAGAAAAGGCCTTAGATTTAAGAAACAGTGTGCATGATCCCAATTGAGGAAAGTGACAGACGGAGAAATTGAGTTATATAGTTCCTTTAACAAATATTTATTGAACACGTTACTTGCCAGGAACTGTTCTAAGGGCTGAAGACACAGAGGCAAACAAGCCAGACATCTTTGACATCATGATTGCGTACATTTTAGTGGAAGAGGCAGCCAATAAAATATGAGCAAATAAAGTGGTTACAGATTGGATTGAGTACTGTAAAGGAAAAAGAATTCCGTGAAATAGAGTTCAGTGATGAAGAATAAGCTAGGAGTATGACTTCTGTAGATTGGTCAGGGAAGTCCTCTTGCAAAAGCAGCTTTGAGGAACAGGAACAAGCCAGCCAAGTGCACGATAAGGCAAGAGTTTCCCAGCAAAAGGAGACAGCAAGCCTTGAGATGGCAAAGAGCTTAGTGTGTTTGAAGAACTGAGGAAAGGTCTGTGTGTCTAGAGCTGGAGAAGAGCATCCACCAGTTGGTAGTAGAGGCCCAGTAGAGCCCAGTGGGGGTGATCAGGAGCTGAAGATGTGGTGACGGGAGGCAGTGTGCAAAAACTCCTTTGTATTTAAGATGTTTCCCAGTCTAGTGCTAGTGATACACCTGAGTCTTTTACAGGCTTTTAGTGAGCTATTCATGGATTTTACTTTTTACTAATGTATATCGAGTATGAAAGAATGCTTAGGATCCTCCTACTTTTATAACAAAACAAACTCCCCAAACTTACACCCCTCCTCTAGCAGCCTCCTGAGTCTTCATTCTTTTCACAGCTCAGCTTTTTGGAGCTCTCTCACTTTATCTCATTTTCTCCTCAACTCAATGCAGCCTTGCCCTAGCCTCTTGGGAAACTTACTCTCCCTGAGTAATGTCACTGCCCTTCCAGTTGTCAAGTTCTGTCATCTGAGTTGAATATTTGCATCAAGTGACACTATTAAATAGTTCTTTTTTGAAACTTTCTTTCTTTTTGGCTTCCATGGGGCCATCCGCAGTCTTCTGATCCCCTGTTCTTCTGCCCTCCCTTTCAATATTAGTGTTTCCTGAAACTCTGTCCGTAGTCCCCCTTTGCACCCCTCATACCCTCCAGGCCTTCAACCTGCAGTGCTCCTGATGACTTACAGGTGAACACTGTGAAGTGGTTCGCACAGGCTCTGGAATCAAGACCGCCAGCATTCAAATCCTACCTCCAGCAGTTACCCAGATGGTGACCTTGGATAAATTAGGTGCTCTGTGTCTAAGCTTTTTCTCATCTGTGAAGTAGGGATAACACTAGTAACTATCTCATGGAGTTCAAGACTTGTCATAAAGCATGTGCCAGGCACACCATCCTTATCCAATTCTAAACTCCTTGCTAGCTTCAGAACTATTGCCGTCTCTCCCAGTATAGCTCTCAGGCACCTCCAATCCAATGTGCTAAAAAATTGACATTTTCTTTCCCTCAGGATCTGCTTCACCTGTTTTTCCCATTTGGATTAATGACCCCACAACCCACCCATTAGTCCAAGCCAAGAACAGAGGGGTCTTCCTTTTCTCTTCCTTCTTCCTCAGCCCCTGAAGCTAGTCATTCAGCTGGTTCTAACATTTCTGCTTCATTAATTTCTCTCAAATCAACTCCTTCCTTTCCATTTTTACTGACACAGCCTTACTTCATATCTTCCTTACTTCTCTCAGGAGTCATTCTTGACTCCTCTTTCTTTCTGAACCCCTGCTATTGGGTAATGGGTCCTGTTCATTACCAGGACCCATTACCCAATAGTACCAATGATGTTTATCAAATCTCTCTTTCCTCTCTTTCCTCCTGCCACTGTTCAGATTCTTATAATTTTTCTTCAAGACAATTATAATAACCTTCTAACTGGTCTTTCTACTTCCTCCATTCTTGTCTCCCAGTTCCATACCCACTTTTCCCTTCACAATGCACTCAGAGTGGTCTTTCTAAATTGCAGTGTTATCATATCACTTCCTTGCCCCAAGACATCCTATTGCCTGCTGGGTAATTTTTGAGTTCCTTATGAGACCTGCCATTCTCCCATGCTGAACACTCTACAAAGCACCCAAAGCCTATTTTCTTTTTTTCTCTCAAGTTTTTGCCCACGCTAGTCTCTCTGCATGGAGATCCCTTGCCTCATGCCTCCCCTCATCCCACCCCCGAAAACTCTACTGTCCTTCAGTCTCAGTGCACATATTTCCTCTGTCTACCTTAGCCCCCTTTCCACATCTCAGTTATAGCACTTGCCACATTGCTGTGATTTGTTAATTTTTTTCTTTCCCCTGGACCAGACCCTGGTGACCAGAGATTGTTGTGTATATTTGTTTTCATGTCTTCAATGCCTAGTACACAAGATTAAGAGAAATACATTAGGTGAGAAAATGAATGAAAGAGTAAGTGAAAACCAAAGTCTTGAAAAAGCATGTATGTTGAGATTCAAGGTACATTGATTGGGTGGGAGTGAGAGGAAGTCTCTAAAACTCAGTTCAATCACTTCAAGTTATAAGTAAGATAATCCAGGAGGAAAGACTGAATAGGTATCAGAGGTCCATTAGAAGCAGAGCTGGGGCTAAACCCCACAGTGATCTGGTTTCTGTGATGAGAGAGTAAGGGATATTGATCATCGCTCGTTTGTTAATATGCTTTTTAAAAAGCTTACACCCAGTAAATTTAATGACAGAAAAATGTCCAGGGGAGGAGATGTGAAGCATACAAATAAGTTCATCTGTATTTGTCAAATTGTACTGTGACTAATAGCAAGCATTCTGGCAAAGTATGAACTTATGTAATGTTTTTAATCCATATCACTGAACACTAATGAGATTTCACGTACCTTATAGGTGATTTGATTTTATTTTTTGAAGTTACTGTTGGGTTGTCTTTTTCCTTTTGATCTGTAGGAGATCCTTATATATTCTGGATACTATCCCTTCGTCAATTATGTGTTGCAAATTTGTGGCTTGTTATGCATTGTGGTTCCTTTTCCTTGTTGGAGAAATTCTTCCTTTTCCCAAAGTCATAAAAATATCCTCCCATTTTGTCTTTTGAAAGCACTGTATTTTTGCTTTTTCCATTTAAGTCATGACTCCACATGGAATTAAGTTTTGTGTATGGTGTGAACATTTTTAATAATATAGCTCGATCTTTGGTAGGGCTGTTCTACCTCCCCCACCCCCACCCCACCTCCATCCTTTTTTGTTGTTATTCAAGAATGTCTTGGCTATTCTTGTCCCCTGTAACTCTGTATACGGTTTAGAATTAACATGTAAATTCTGCTAACACCGAGGTGGGATTTTGTTTGGAGTTGGGTTGACTCCTAGATCAATTTGAAGACAGTGTTATATCTGTTCATTCATTTAGGTCTTCTTTAGGTTTTTAATTTCTTTGAAAGTTTATAATTTTCTCTATCAGTATCTTGAACAGTTTTGTTGCAGATATTTCTAGGTGCATCTTAGTTTTATGCTATTATAATAATAAATTGTGTTATTTTTTCCATTATTTAATTTTTTGACTGATCTTACTACTTAAATAATGGTATCAGCTGCAAACATGAGAGTATTTTTTTCTTCCTTTCAGTCCTTTTTTCTTTTTTTTTTTTTCTTGCCTTGCCATGATTGCTAAGATCTCCAGAAAGATCAAAAATAAAAAGAGGGGAAAAGAATATATCAGGCAAATTCCAAGAAGAAGAAAATGGCATTGGTTGTATTAGGGTCAATAAAATAGACTTTAAAACAGAAAAAGGATCACTTCATAATGATACAAGGTTCAGTTCACAAAGAGGTACATAACAATTTTAAATTTATATGCACCTAATAATGTAAGCGCAAAATATTTAAGCAAAAGTTTTTATAGGGGCTTCCCTGGTGGCGCAGTGGTTGAGAGTCCGCCTGCCGATGCAGGGGACACGGGTTCGTGCCCCAGTCCGGGAAGATCCCACATGCCGCGGAGCGGCTGGGCCCGTGAGCCATGGCCGCTGAGCCTGCGCGTCCGGAGCCTGTGCTCCGCAACGGGAGAGGCCACAACAGTGAGAGGCCCGCGTACCGCCAAAAAAAAGTTTTTATAACTACGAGAGAAACCGACAAATCTACAATTACAGCAGAAGATTTTAATATACCTCTTTCAATAATTGATAGAATAAGCAAAACAATATCAATGATGACACAGAAAATTCAAACAACGAAATTAGCAAACTGTATCTGAAGGGTATAAAGGACATGGCACTCAATGCAGAAAACTGTTTTCAAGCAGTAATAAAACATTTTTAAAAAACTGACCATATACTAGGCCAGGGATTGGCAAACTTTGGTAAAGGGCCAGATAGTAAATATTTGGGGCTGTGCAGGCCACATACAGTCTTTGTCACATCTTAATGTCTGTCTTTCCCTCTTTCTTTCTTTTTCTAAACAACCCTTTAAAATGTAAATATCTTACATTTACTTAGCTTGTTGGTACAAAAGCAGGCTGTGGGCTGGACATGGCCCAATAATTGTAGTTTGCCAACCCCTGTACTAGTCCATAAAATAAATCTCAATACATTTTAAGTCATATAATCACATTCTCTGACCACAGTGCATCTAAGCTAATCAGTCACAAAAAGATAAACTATAAAATTCCCACATTTGAAAATTATAAATTGTACTCAGTAAACCATGGGCCAAATTTTTAAAAACTAGAAAATATTTTGAACTAAACAATAAGAAAACAATGCTCATCGGAACTTACGAGGTGCAGCCATAGTAATAATTTTTTTTTCAAGTATAGTCTTAAATACACATAACAGTATAGAAGAAATGAGCATAGAATATCTTTCCATTTTTTGTATCTTTTCAATTTTTTTCATGAATATCTTATAGTTTTCAGTGTATGTATCTTTCACCTCCTTGTTTAAATTTGTTCCTAGATGTTTTATTGTTTTTCATGCTATTGTAAATTGGATTGTTTTCTTAATTTCTCTTTCTAGTGGTTCATTGTTAACATATAAAGCAACAGACTTTTGTATATTGATTTTGTACCCTGCAACTTTACTGAATTCATTTATTAGTTCTAATAGTTGTTTGGTGGAGTCTTTAGAGTTTTCTCTATATAAATGATGTCATCTGCCAGTAGTGACAGTTTTACTTCTTTTCCAATTTGGATGCTTTTTATTTCTTTTTCCTGCTTAAATTGCTCTGACTAGGACTTACAATACTATGTTTAATAAAAGTGGTGAAAGTGGGCATCTTGTCTTGTTCCTGATCTTAAAGGAAAATTTTTCATCTTTTTGCCATTGAGTATGATGTTAGCTGTGGGTTTGTCATATATGGCATTTATTATGTCGAGGTACATTCTGTCTATACCTGCTTTGTTGAGACTTTTTATAAGGAATGGGTATTGAACTTTGTCAGATGCCTTTTCTATGTCTATTGCGATGATGTTTATTCTTTGTTAATGTGCTGTATCACGTTGATTAATTTGCAGATGTTGAACCATCTTTGCATCCCTGGAATAAATCCTACTTGATCGTGGTGTATGATCCTTTTATTGTATTGTTGAATTTGGTTTGCTGACATTTTGAGGATGTTTGCATTTAAGTTCTTCAGGAATATCGGCCTGTAATTTCCCTTTTTTGTGGTATCCTTGTCTGGTTTTGGTATCAGGGTAATGCTGGTCTCATAAAATGAATTTGGGAGCATTCACTCTTCTTCAGTTTTTTGGAAGAGTTTGAGAAGGATAGGTGTGAAACGTTTCAATATTTGGTAGCATACTGAAGCCTTCTGGTCCTGGAGTTTTATTCTTTGGGAGTTTTTTGATTACTGATTCAGTCTCCTTACTAGTAATTGGTCAGTTCAGATTTCCATTTCTTCATGATTCAGTCTCGAAGATTGTATGTTTCTAGGAATTTATCCATTTCTTCTAGGTTGTCCAATTTGTTGGCATATAGGTGTTCATAGTAGTATCTTATAATCTTTTGTACTTTGGTATCAGTTGTAACTTCTCTCTCGTTTCTGATCTTATTTATTTCATCCTCTGTTTTTCCTTAGTGAATCTAGGTAAAGGTTTATCAATTTTGTTTATCTTTTCAAAGAACCAGCTCTTGTCTTTTTCTTTCTGTTGTCTTTTTAGTCTCTATTTCATTTATTTCCACTCTGATCTTTATTATGTCCTTCCTTCTACCAACTTTGGGCTTCATTTGTTCTTCTTTCCTAGTTCCTTTATGTGTAAAGTTACGTTGTTTATTTGAGGTTTTTCTTGTTTCTTGAGGTAATCCTATGTCTCTAATTTCCCTCTTAGAACTTCTTTTGCTGCATCCCATAGATTTTGGTATGTTGTATTTCCATTTTCATTTGTCTCAAGGTATTTTTCTTTTTAATTTCTATTTTGATTTCTTCATTGACCCATTGGTTGTTCAGTAGCATATTGTTTAATCTCCAAATATTTGTGGTTTTTCCAGTTTTCTTCTTTTAATTGATCTCTAGTTTCATACCATTGTGGTTGAAAAGATGCTTGATATGATTTCAGTCTTCTTAGGTGTATTGAGACTTATTTTGTGGCCTAACATATGATCTATCGTGGAGAATGTTCTGTGTGCATTTGAAAAGAATGTGTATTCTGCTGCTCTTGGATGGAATGTTCTGTATTTATCTATTAAGTCTATCTGGTATAATTATTGATTTTCTTTCTGGATGATCTGTCCATTAATGTAAGTGGAATATTAAAGTCCTCTACTATTATTGTATTCCTGTCAATTTCTCCCTTTAGGTCTGTTAATACTTGCTTTATATATTTAGGTGCTCCTGTGTTGGGTGCATAGATATATACAAATGTTATACCTTTTTGCTGGATTGACCCCTTTATCATGATGTAATGTCCATCTTTGTCTTTTATTACAGTCTTTTTCCTCTGTATTTGTTAAGGGCCAAACTCAAAAGATATCTTTATATGAATTTCTATTTTTTTCCTCAGCCAATTAAACTCCCATTATAGAAAGTCTGTTCATTTCTATTTTTTGGCAAAAAACCTGTAACATAAATTGATAGTTTGTAATAATGGTTGATATTTATGTCTTGTTTATAGTTTACGAAGTGCTTTCACATCCATTTTCTTATTTGTATAACAGTAAGAAATGTGAAAAGGACTAAAAGGTAAATATTATATGATTTTATTTTCAAATTACTTTGAATCAACAAAAGGTAACATATTTAAACTTATTTGACTCATAGGGTACACTTTACTTACTGCATTTTAATTTTTATGGATAATGAAAGCTGAATAGAAATCCTTTGTAATTCTCTGGTAATTTCAATTGCATGCCTAATTGTTATTGAACTCCTCATGGGTATTAAAACAAGGTTGTGGTGTTGTCCAACTTTTTCTAATTAAACATAAAATTAATAACTCTTCATTTTCTGAGGAGTTGTCCAGTTTGTTCTATAATTTTAGGAGGAGCCAGAGATGGGGACCTAGTTATATTTTCATTAGTTGCCACATTGCTTTTTAAGAGTAGTTCTTTTAAAATTGTATTTTGCATTTAAAACTTGATGTCTTGTGGTACTCTGTTCAAAATAATTCAAATTTAGAATATTTAAAATACCCTTAATCAGAAAGATCTGGTAAACCATATTAAAAAGTGGTTCTAACAACTGTATTCTAAAAAAGCCATTGGGGAAGTATGAACACGGCTAAGCCTCTTGTTGTTATAAGCAGTTTATCCTTATAAAAGAGAGAAAAGCATTTAATTTAGTTTTTATGCAGTTTAACTTTGTGGTACTTGGTTTTGCTACTGAGCCCTAGGTAGATACTCTAATCAATGAAGATTGGGGTATGCTTTCTAGGGTAATATAGGTGGCCCAGCATTTGAACCCCCTTCCTTAATAGTCTTAATGTAAACAGCATCCTTCCCTGCCTCCTACCTTCAGAAGCTGGAAACCCAGATTCTATCCTCCCAACTCCCTTTCAGCTAAGATTTAGGACTATAATTTGGGCTCTCAGGCAGATGCACCCACCTAAATTCTAGTCTAAAGCTAATCCACAAAGAAGCAAAGAAAAAGAATATTTTAAGTGGCAGTGATGACTCCCAACACTAAAAGATTAAAAGAAAATTAAAAGATTATCTATGATCTTTGCTAGCTTCAGATCTATCATCATCTACTCCCAACATCTCCCACCAACTCCAAAATCTATCACCCATCACCCATTCTTGTCTTTGTAATCTCTGTTTCATCTCAGGGAGGATTCTCCTTCTCTTTTCAGAGGCTAGTTGGTTGTATCCTGGATTATCTCCCCTCTCACCTCTTCCAGAATGACCATACCTTTTTGATCATTCCCTCATTCTTATCGTATGTTTCTCGCTACTTGCTCCTTTCCTGTAGCTTATGATTGACTTAATCTTTGGCTTAGCCTTTTCTTTAAAAAGGAAAAAAGTAAACTGAATTTTACCCTGAAAATCCTTCAATCTGGTACCCCATCTTTTCTTCTTTACTGCCAGATGTCTTGAAAGAGCAAAAATATTGATGTCTTTTTTTTTTTCTAAATCCTCGGTTATACCTCTGCCCCTTGCAACTGGCTCTCCATACTTCACCCTGCTACCAAAATTGCTCTGGCAAAGGTTTTCTGTGACATAATTGCCAATTTCAGTGATCTTTGGTCAGCCTTCATCCTCTTTAATTTCTCTAGGAATTTGACATATCTTTCTTCAGTTTAATTTAACAAATATTTATTGAACATGCACTTCATGCCCTGCATTCTACTGGGCAGTAAGACTATAAAATATAAGTAAAAGTCATGTGCAACAAATAATGTATCACAAGGGCTATTAGGAGTTATGTGTAACATCTCTTAGGACTGTGGATGAAAAAGCATTTTTCCTGAGCCAAGAGGAGGGGCGGTATCAGGGAAAAGAAGAAGATGACATATTATCAGATAGCAAAGGGAAATGCATAAGGAACAAAGTAACATTGCCAACAACACAGGAAGCATGAAAGTGCTTGATATTTTAAAAAGTCAGCAATTAGTCTAATACAGCAAAAATGGGGGTATGTTAAAGCAGATAAGGACATACTATAATAGACCAGGCAAGATATGAAGTCTGAACTAGGATGGTGGAGAAGGGAAGGTGGGAGTAGGGTTGCTAGAGAAATATTTTAGGGGTAGAATCAGTAAGACTCAGTGCCTAATTTGTTCGTGTGTGACAGTGGAGTCATGGGGAAATGGTATCTTGTGTTTTGGACATACCAAGGTGTTTGATGCTGTGGAATATCCATATAATGAAGTTCAGTAGGCCGTTAGATATGTGGATACAGAGGCTAGGTATGGTCAAGGCTGCAGATAAAAATTTGGGCTGGAAATTGAAGTCAAGAGATAAGATAAAGATGTGGAAAAATCTGAAACAAGAGAGGAAGGAAGTTTAAGAGAGTCAGACCTGAAGGACTCTATCTTTGTAAAGTAGAGAAACTAAGTCACCTGCTTTGGTGGGGGGTGTTTTAATAGCGACAAAATTTTGGAACAATAACTGTGTGCCTATAGTATTACTTTTCCTGTCAGTTTTCTATCTTTGGTCATTACCTGGTCTAACTCTATGAGATCTTCATTTGTCAGTGGCATTGCTTCTTCTCCAGCATCACTGTCAACTTCATGCTTTTCTACCTGTTTTGCAAAATTTGCGATGTTACTTTGCATTATCTTTGCATTATGTTTACAGATATATCCTACATCTGCAAGTGGCCAACAAAGATGGTGACATGATAGGAATAGTTCTAGGGGGTTAAGGCCACATTCGTGCATACAAAATCCAACTTCTATAGCTTTTTAACATCTTTATTGGAATATAATTGCTTTACAGTGTTGTCTTACTTTCTGCTATATAACAAAGTGAATCAGCTATATGTATACCTATATCCCCATATCCCCTCCCTCTTGTTCCTCCCTCTGACCCTCCCTATCCCACCCCTCTAGGTGGTCACAGAGCACTGAGCTGACCTCTCTCTGCTATGCAGCTGCTTCCCACTAGCTATCTATTTTACATTTGGTAGTGTATACGTCAGTGCTACTGTCTCACTTCATCCCAGCTCACCCTTCCCCCTCCCCGTGTCCTCAACTCCATTCTCTACGTCTGCATCTTTATTCCTGTTCTGCCCCTAGGTCCATCAGAACCATTTGGTTTTTTTAGATTCCATATATATGTGTTAGCATACGGTACTTGTTTTTCTCTTTCTGACTTACTTCACTCCGTATGACAGACCCTAGGTCCATCCACCTCACAACAAATAACTCAATTTCGTTTCTTTTTATGGCGGAGTAATATTCCATTGTATATATGTGCCACATCTTCTTTATCCATTCATCTGTCGATGGACACTTAGGTTGCTTCCATGTCCTGGCTATTGTAAATAGTGCTGCAGTGTATATCCTGAGAAAACCATAATTCATAAAGAGTCATGTACCACAGTGTTCATTGCAGCTTTGTTTTTTTGATATTGAGTTGCATGAGCTGCTTGTATATTTAGGAGATTAATCTTTTGTCAGTTGCTTTGTTTGCAAATATTTCCTCACATTCTGAAGATTGTCTTTGCATCTTATTTATGGTTTCCTTTGCTGGGCAAAAGCTTTTAAGTTTCATTAGTTTCCATTTGTTTATTTGTGTTTTTATTTCCATTTCTCTGGGAGGTGTGTCAAAAAGGATCTTGCTGTGATTGATGTCATAGAGTGTTCTGCCTATGTTTTCCTCTAAGTTTTACAGTGAGTGGGCTTACATTTAGATCCTTAATCCATTTTGATTTTATTTTTTGGGTATGGTGTTAGGAAGTGATCTAATTTCATTCTTTTACATGTAGTTCTCCAGTTTGCCCAGCACCACTTATTGAAGAGGCTGTCTTTTCTCCATTGTACAGTCTTGCCTCCTTTGTCAAAGATAAGGTAACCGTATGTGCGTGGGTTTATCTCTGGGCTTTCTATCCTGTTCCCTTGATATGTATTTCTGTTTTGGTGCCAGTACCATACCGTCTTGATTACTGTAGCTTTGTAGTATAGTCTGAAGTCAGGGAGCCTGATTCCTCCAGCTCCGTTTTTCTTTCTGAAGATTGCTTTGGCTATTTGGGGACTTTTGTGTTTCCACACAAATTGTGAAACTTTTTGTTCTAGTTCTGTGAAAAATGCCAGTGGTAGTTTGATAGGGATTGCATTGAATCTGTAGATTGCTTTGGGTAGTAGAGTCATTTTCACAATGTTGATTCTTCCAATCCAAGAACATGGTGTATCTCTCCATCTGTTTGTATCATCTTTAATTTCTTTCATCAGTGTCGTATAGTTTTCTGCATACAGGTCTTTTGTCTCCTTAGGTAGGTTTATTCCTAGGTATTTTATTCTTTTTGTTGCGGTGGTAAATGGGAGTGTTTCCTTAATTTCTCTTTCAGATTTTTCATTGTTAGTGTAGGAATGCAGGAGATTTCTGTGCATTAATTGTGTATCCAGCTACTTTACCAAATTCATTGATTAGCTCTAGTAGTTTTCTGGTAGCATCTTTAGGATTCTCTATGTATAGTATCATGTCATCTGTAAACAGTGACAGTTTCACTTCTTTTCCAATTTGGATTCCTATTATTTATTTTCTTCTCTGATTGCCTTGGCTAAAACTTCCAAAACTATGTTGAATAATAGTGGTGAGAGTGGGCAACCTTGTCTTGTTCCTGATCTTAGAGGAAATGGTTTCAGTTTTTCACCACTGAGAATGATGTTGGCTGTGGGTTTGTCATATATGGCCTTTATTATGTTGAGGTAGGTTCCCTCTATGCCTACTTTTTGGAGAGTTTTTATCATAACTGGTTGTTGAATTTTGTCAAAAGTTTTTTCTGCACCTGTTAAGATTATCGTATGGTTTCTTTCCTTCAATTCGTTAATATGGTGTATCACATTTATTGATTTGCGTATATTGAAGAATCATTGCATTTCTGGGATAAACCCCATTTGATCATGGTTCATGACCCTTTTAATGTGCTGTTGGATTCTGTTTGCTAGTATTTTGTTGAGGATATTTGCATCTATGTTCATCAGTGATATTAGCCTATAGTTTTCTTTTTTTGTGACGTCTTTGGTTTTGGTATCAGGGTGATTGTGGCCTCGCAGATTGAGTTTGGGAGTGTTCCTCCCTTTGCTACATTTTGGAAGAGTTTGAGAAGGATAGGTGTTAGCTCTTCTCTAAATGTTTACTGGTAAAGCCATCTGGTCCTAGGCTTTTGTTTCTTGGAAGATTTTTAATCACAGTTTCAATTTCAGTGCTTGTGATTGGTCTGTTTAAATTTTCTATTTGTTCCTCGTTCAGTCTCAGAAGGTTGTGCTTTTCTAAGAATTTGTCCATGTCTTCCAGGTTGTCCATTTTATTGGCATATAGTTGCTTGTAGTAATCTCTCATGATCCTCTGTATTTCTGCAGTGTCACTTCTCCTTTTTCGTTTCTAATTCTGTTGATTTGAGTCTTCTCCCTTTTTCTCATGAGTCTGGCTAATGGTTTATCAATTTTGTTTATCTTCTCAAAGAACTAACTTTTAGTTTTATTGATCTTTGCTATTGTTTTCTTTGTTTCTTTTTCATTTATTTCTGGTCTGAACTTTATGATTTCTTTCCTTCTGCTAACTTTGGCATTTTTTTGGTTCTTTTTTCTCTAACAGCTTTAGGTGTAAGGTTAGGTTCTTTATTTGAGATTTTTCTTGTTTCCTGAGATAGGATTGTATTGCTATAAATTTCCCTCTTAAAACTGCTTTTGCTGTATCCCATAGGTTTTGGGTCATCGTGTTTTCACTTTGTTTCTAGGTATTTTTTGATTTCCTTTTTGATTTCTTAAGTGATCTCTTGGTTATTTAGCAGCATATTGTTTAGCCTCCATAGGTTTGTATTTTTTACAGATTTTTTCCTGTAATTGATATCTAGTCTCATAGGGTTGTGGTCAGAAAAGATACTTGACATGATTTCAACTTTCTTAAATTTACCAAGGCTTGATTTGTGACCCAAGATATGATCTATCCTGGAGAATGTTCCATGAGCACTTGAGAAGAAAGTGTTTTTTTAGGATGGAATGTCTTGTAAACATCAATTAAGTCCATCCAGTCTAGTCTGTCACTTAAAGCTTGTGTTTCCTTATTTATTTTCATTTTGGTGATCTGTCCATTGGTGAAAGTGGGGTTTAAAGTCCACTACTATGATTGTGTTACTGTCAGTTTCCCTTTTTATGGCTCTTAGCGTTTGCCTTATGTATTGAGATGCTCCTATGTTGGGTGCAAAAATGTTTACAATTGTTATATCTTCTTCTTGGATTGATCCCTTGATCATTATGTAGTGTCCTTCTTTGTCTCATCTTTATTTTAAAGTCTGTTTTGTCTGATATGATTATTGCTACTCCAGCTTTCTTTTGATTTCCATTTGCATGGAATATCTTTTTCCATCCCCTTACTTTCAGTCTGTATGTGTCCCTAGGTCTGAAGTGGGTCTCTTGTAGACAGCATATATACAGATCTTGTTTTTGTATCCATTCAGCCAGTCTATGTCTTTTGGTTGGAGCATTTAATCCACTTACATTTAAGGTAATTATCAATATGTATGTTCCTATGACCATTTTCTTAATTGTTTGGGGTTTGTTTTTGTAGGTCTTTTCCTTCTCTTGTGTTTCCTGCCTAGAGAAGTTCCTTTTGCATTTGTTGTAAAGCTGGTTTGTTGGTGCTGATTTCTCTTAACTTTTGCTTGTCTGTAAAGGTTTTAATTTCTCTGTGAAATTTGACTGAGATCCTTCCTGGGTAGAGTAATCTTCGTTGTAAGTTTTTCCCCTTCATCACTTTAAATATGTCCTGCCACTCCCTTCTGTCTTGCAGTTTCTGCTGAAAGATCAGCTGTTAACCTTATGGGGATTCCCTTGTATGTTATTTCTTGCTTTTCTCTTGCTGCTTTTAGTATTTTTTCTTTGTATTTAATTTTTGATAGTTTGATTAGTATGTGTCTTGGCGTGTTTCTCCTTGGATTTATCCTGTATGGGACTCTCTGTGCTTCCTGGACTTGATTTCCTTTTCCATGTTAGGGAAGTTTTCAACTATAATCTCTGCAAATATATTCTCAGACCCTTTCTTTTTCTCTTCTTCTGGGACCCCTATAATTCGAATCTTGATTCATTTAATATTGTCCCAGAGGTCTCTTAGGCTGTCCTCAATTCTTTTCGTTCTTTTTTCTTTATTCTGCTCTGCGGCAGTTATTTCCACTCTTTTATCTTCCAGGTCACTTATCCGTTCTTCTACCTCAGTTATTCTGCTATTGATTCCTTCTAGAGAATTTTAAATTTCATTTATTGTGTTGCTCATCATTGTTTGTTTGCTTTTTGGTCCTTCTAGTTCCTTGTTAAACGTTTCTTGTGTTTTTTCCATTCTATTTCCAAGATTTTGGATCGTCTTTTCTATCATTACTCTGCATTCTTTTTCAGGTAGACTGCCTATTTCCTCTTCATTTGTTTGGTCTGGTGGGTTTTTACCTTGCTGCTTCATCTGCTGTGTATTTCTCTGTCTTCTCATTTTGTTTAACTTACTGTGTTTGGGGTCTCCTTTTCGCAGGCTGCAGGTTTGTAGTTCCCATTGTTTTTGGTGTCTGCCCCCAGTGGGTGCAGTTGGTTCAGTGGCTTGTGTAAGCTTCCTGGTAGAGGGGACTCGTGCCTGTGTTCTGGTGGGTGGGGCTGGATCTTGTCCTTCTGGTCAGCAGAGCCATGTCCAGTGGTGCATTTTGGGGTGTTTGTGAACTTAGTATGACTTTAGGCAGCCTCTCTGCCAATGGGTGGGGTTGTGTTCCTGTCTTGCTAGTTCTTTGGCATGGGGTGTCTAGCACTGGAGCTTGCAGGCCGTTGGGTAGAGCTGGGTCTTAATGTTGAGACGGAGATCTCTGGGAGAGCTCTCGCCGATTGATATTACATGGGGCTGGGAGGTCTCTGGTGGTCCAATGTCCTGGACTTGACTCTCCCACCTCAGAGGCTCAGGCCTGACACCCGGCCAGAGCACCAAGACCCTGCCAGCCACATGGCTCAGAAGAAAAGGAAGAAAAATAGGAAAAAAAAAAGAACAACTAACAGATAGAACCCCAAACCAAATGGTAAAAGCAAAACTAAACAGACAGAAATCACAGAAATAAACATACACACACACTCATAACAAGAAAACAAACAAATAAACAAAAAAAACAACGAACAGTCAGAACCCTAGGACAAATGGTAAAAGCAAACCTAAACAAACAATATCACACAAAGAAACATACACATACACACTATAGACCAGGGCTTCAGAATATCTGGTCCTTTTTCAAACTTCTCTCTGTTCCTCTGTGAAAGGACTTCATGGTCAATTTGCTTAGACTTTGGTTCTCAGCCTGCAACTTTGGAATCACGTGGGAAGCTTGAACCAATGCCGGGCCTCATTCGGGAGGAATTAAATGAGAAAATATGAGGTGAGGCCTGGCATGAAACTTCTTTAAAGCTTCCTGCTGGACTCCACCAGTCTATGGAGGCCAGCTTATACTTTAATAGAGGGAGGTAGACAATTAATACATGTCAGGTGATGATAAATATAATAGAGAACAATAAAGCAAGGTAAGGGGAAAGTAGGAAAACTGTGCAGAGACCTGAAAGGAGAGAGAACAGTCATGTGGGTATCCAGAGAAAGAACATTCCAAGAAGAGGAAACAGTAAGTGTGGAGACCCCAAAGCAGGACTGTCTTTTGGTGTATTCCTAGAATAACAAATGAGCCAGTGAGGCTGGAGTAAAGTGAGCACAGGCACAGGGCTAGGTGAAGACAGAAGTTAGTAGGGGCAAGGGACAGATTTGGAGGGTAAATTCTCTCAACCAGTTAGATTCAGACTTCTTCAGTTTATAATAGTGATTTTGTAACTTAAGCTTTCCTGAAATACAACCCATAGATGATATATAACTTCCTTAAGAATTTCAAAATATAACTTGAATACCCTAAATTAAATTTTGTAAAGCAACTTTATATCATGTTTGATATGTAAATTAAACATGTACTAATAACATGTTTTTATTAGTAAATGCTCAGGCAGGACAATACAGGAAGACAAAAATGGCTTATAAAACTACCCTTGGGAGCCATACTTTCTGAAAACAACTGGTAATGAGCCCTGTAGTTCTTTGTAAGGCCCCTACCCTAAATGGGGAAGCTACCGGAGGGTTTAGAGTGAACGAGTAACATAATTGGACTAATATTTTAAAAGAATCACACTGGCCTCTGTGTGGAGTGAGGCTGTGGGTAGACAAGGGCAGAAGCAGGGAGACCAGTTAGGAGGCTATTACAGTAACAGGTGCAAAATGATAAACTGGACTGAGGTGATAGTGAAAGAGGACTTGAGAAGTGGTTGAACTCTGGGTGTTCATAGAAGGCAGAGGATTTGCTGATGGGTTGGATATACAACGTGAAAGAAAGAGGAGTCAAGGATAACTGTGGCAGTTTTCGCCTGAACACATGTAAGGGTGGGATAGTGGTTAATTTAGAGGAGGGTAGAAGGAGTCACTGGGGAAGGGAGAACAGAAGTTCCCTTTTTGGATATATTAAGTTTGAGATGTCTGTTAGACATCCTGGGAGAAAAGATGTTGAGTTGAAGCTCAGATATATAAATCCCTAGAGTTCAAGGGAGAGATCCAGGCCAGAAAATTGTTATATTGTATGTATTGCATGTATTGTTTATGTGGTGGGGCTACACAAAAGATAGACTACCAGTGATTCTCTAGTGGAGATGAGATTTTTATGTTCATTAAGTTAGGGGATGAATTTAATAGTCGATGTAGATTGTTAGACTTTAGATTTAGAAGATTTGGGCCCTGCCACCTCCTTTTGTTTCTTCTGCAGTCCCTAAGCAGGTCCATCTGGGTACATATCTAATACGGTCTGCTGAATAAAGGAGTGCTTCTCCTGAATTTGGAACCAGAAGATCAGGTCTTTTGAGTTCATAAAAAAGAGCTGGACTCTCTTACTTTAAGGCTTTGAGTAGTATTAACTTACTTAGAAATTTTAATTTGTTCAGATGGAATAAAGTCAATGTTTTGGGGGGTTTTTTTTTGCGGTACGCGGGCCTCTCACTGCTGTGGCCTCTCCCGCTGCGGAGCACAGGCTCCGGACGCACAGGCTCAGCGGCCATGGCTCATGGGCCCAGCCGCTCCGCGGCATGCGGGATCTTCCCGGACCGGGGCACGAACCCGTGTCCCCTGCATCGGCAGGCGGACTCTCAACCACTACGCCACCAGGGAAGCCCAAAGTCAATGTTTTTGAAGGAAAGAATTTTTGTTATGCATTCTAACCTCTATAACTGTTTATATTACTTTTATTAGTCTTCGATTATTAGACCTATATATAATTCTATACATTAATATATAGAATTTTATACTAATCACATAGCATTAGTGTAATCTTCATAAAAGTGATGTTAAAATGGCTAGTGTGACCTTAATGTAGTTTCTAAAATACAGTAAATACTTGTCGTATCTTTCACGTTTGTTTGGTTTTCTTGTAGGAAGATTTGGAGACTGGAGTTCACCTTGACCCTGCTGTCAAAGAGGTTCAGTATAATCCTACCTATGAGACCATGTTTGCTCCTGAGGTAAGAAAACGTATTATAGTTAAGAGTGTCTTTTGCTTTACAGTATTTAAATTATACATACGTAGATAAACAGTTGGTGAATTTTTCAATGTTTTCTGATGAAAGTATACTACTTAAACTGTTAGAAAATATATCCTGTTATATGTTAGTTATATCTCAATTAAAAAAAGAAAGGAAAAGATATCCTTCTCTTCTCCAAAAGTTGAATAGTATGCTTTTGTAAGAATATCTAATTCTTAGATGCAAACTTAGTTAACATCTTCCTCTCAATTTTGATAAGGGAGTATTACAAGTTAACCATGAGGGAAAAAATTTAGGTTGATTAGCATCATTAATGCATAGTATATTATGAAACATCTAGTGACAAATGCTGCTGTGTTAAACACTAAAAAGAGGTACCATACTGACGTGGTCACTGCTCAAAAATAGTCACACGGTTTATTGCTTGCTCTGAGTCAGACATCTTATGGATTCTTTTTTCTGATGATGATAAATGGTGATGGAAGCATTTAAAAAAGCTGAAGAAGAAGAAGAAAAAAAGCAGAAATAGTGAAAATTGTCCATTTAGGAAAGTCTTTGTAGAAAAGATTAGATTTCTAGGTATTTAGCCTTTAAAAAGGAGAAAAGAATGCTTGACTGACAAGATACAGATATCAGAAAAAGGTCATTATAAGAAATAATAATATGGTTTCAGTAGCAGCATCTTTAAGAGCACTTTAAAGATAGAGATGAGGAGCTATATCTTACTGCACCCTGGTGGAGAAAGAAGTACTTTTTAATATTTTTCATTTTTTAGCATATAGTCATTGTCTTTTTTTTTTTTTTTTTTGATAAAGCTGTTTCATGTAATTTTTACCTGCTTAGGTTTCCATAGTCACTTAAAATATGGCAGTGGAAATGTATAGCACAGCCAAGGATGTCAGTGCTAGTGCTCTAGCTGTTCTCCTAAGTGTACAATAAGCAAAAAATTCATTCTCATGCTCTGAGACGGGTACATTTTTTATTTTATTCCATTATTTCCTAAATCCTTATAACCTGTTGAATTATAGGCTGTTTTATATCCCTTGGCACCATTTTAGCGCTGGCACGCTGCATGATTTTTTTTTTAATGTAAAGTACTTCAATTTAAGCCACTAACTTTAGAAAATAAGAAAATTTGGAAGTGGCATGGTGTATGACATTCCTGTGTCAGTGTATTTTCTATGAAGCCTGTTTTTCTTAAATTTTTAGATCCTATGCATAACTAATATATTGCTGTATGATTAGTTTTCCAAACTTTCAAGAAAAATTCAAAAGGTCAAAAAATTTTTGGTGCTATTGACGAGGCAGTAGGTTTATCATTCTCTTTGGGGGATTATCAGTCTAATTTTCTGTTCTTTTTTTTCCCGTGTTAGGGAAGCTCACATTAAATATATCAACTAGTTTATGTCAGGAACATTTCAGTGCTTATTGTCAACAATTTAAGGAAAGACTGATGGGACTGAAAAGTGAAGAAAAATTACAATTTTTCTAAGGAATTGTCTGTGACATAATAAATTATCAACTTTGAACTTTATGACTAGGGTCTGTATAACTTGGCAAAGTCTGGAAGGGTATTACCAGGAACTTTGCTGGATGAAATTCAAGTTCTCATATTTTGAGAATCCATCATTAGAGACAAGATTTAATCCTTCTTCTCAATCTAGTGTTTACCAGAGAGGACATGCTAAGTGCTTTTTAAAAAAAAAAGATGGAGACCACACTATTTCCTATAGTGCCTCTAAAGCACCAGTGAAGTTTAAGGAGAGACTGCATCTCGTTATAAAGATAAAAGTTCCATGAAAGTATTTGTAACTGGCAAATGTTTTTTGAAATAAGTGATACAGTCCAGGTTAAGAACATGAGATGTGGGGCTAAACAGACCACTTATTAGCTCTTATGTGACCTTAGATTATCTTAGTTTTTTCACAGGTAAAATGAAGATAATTTCTACTTAACCAAATTATAAGGATAAATGAGATAATACGCGATGTGCTTAGGAAACTGTCTGGCACAGAATAAGCATTTAATAAATTATAGCCTTTACTGTTATTTATGTTAATATTATTGGCATTGATGGCGAGATAGGCCTTTGTGAGGAAAGATTGCAGACAGAGGGGAACAGCATGAGCCAAATCATAAAATCTAAAGAACAGCAGTGTTTTAGTCATTATCAGTAGGGGAGAACGGGATAAGGCTAGAATAGTACTTTGTACAATCGGTATTGCACAGGCTTTAGGGGCCAAGGTAAAGAGTTCGGTCTTGATTTAATAGATGAATTTTTAGGAAGATTAATTTTAAAGGTTTGCATGATGGAAAAGAACAGGGATGGAGACTAATAAAACTACCATTTAGTACACTATGCCAGGTACCACACTGAGGGATTTGTATACCTTATCTCCTTTAGCCCTCACTACAACCCTATGAAGTACTTTTATCCCTATTTTATAGTGAGGAATTCAACTGTCAGATTATACTGCCAGCAAGTGCCATATTTGAGGCTTTGAGTCCAGATCATTCTTAACAATCACACCATAACTGTAAGACCATTTAGAAGGTGCAGTTTTGACTTTATTAGTTCAGTAAACTAACAAATTGGCTATTTTATTTTATAAATTACTGTTTCCCTCCCAACCAAGGACTTTTCCTAGTTGATCTACCTAGTTATCCAGATAAGCTTTCTCAAATTACAGAAGGAACTTGAAGACATAAGAGCCATTGTTTTAGTCTAGTGATTTTCTTCATTTCACTCAATCCTGTTGGATCCGCTTAGAGAAAAGTCTGTTTGTTAGCTTCTCTAGACTCATATAAAACCCATAAGCCTCAGAGAGAATTTCAGACTCCTTAAAATAATATTACTTTAGGAATAGAAAAACTATAAAAGTTTAGAGGGGGAAAATGCCAGTTACTGTTTAAAATCTGGCCAAAAGGGCTGCTATAAATATTAATGTTAAAATGGACTTTAGAAGTCATATAGATCAGCTCTTTTATTTTATAGATGAGGGAACTGAGGCGCAAGGTCATAGAACCACTAATAAAATATACTATCGTAATAATTAAACTGTGCTTATGTCTTACAAGATTGAGGTATTCTGCCAATAAAATTGAATTGTGGTGATCTTTTCCAAAATTATAGAAAATAACAATTAATATGCTCTTCTCACCTTAAACTTTGTTTATAAATGTTTTATACATTGATTACTTCAATGAATATTAATGGAAAACTTAATACAGCAACTTGAGTATATGATTATTTGTTCAGTAACTTGGGTTTTTTTTCCTATATGTGAATTTATGGTTATGATTTCATATAGTCAATTTTTACTTATATGAATTTTCTTAATTCCTGTGATGTTATACTGCTAAGGCATCAACCCTCAAGTACTCTGCCTGTTGAAGACTTGAGAACCACTGCCTTATAATACATGGATCTCTTAGATTTATCAACTAATGTCTTAAATTAAAAGTGCTTTTCTCCCAAGTTTATAAATAAATCACTACTTCACTGAGATGAAAGAGGTAAGGTTACTTACCTCAGAAACATTTTCGTTTTTGGTGCAATGTCTGAATTAATACTTAAATATGTATATTTTATATAGGAGATTTACAATTGTAATTGACTGTGATATACTTCAATATTATATTAGCCAAAAACTATTAAATACTCATACCTAATTAACTTGAATATGTATTTTAAAAAAATCACTTGTATACAAACTTAGGCTTAGACTTAACTACCAAAAGTCGAAAAGAAGCATTTAGAAATCAGTTTTGTGTATTTTTAAATATGCATCCTTTTGTTTTTTTAATGGTTAACCCAGAATTAAGAGTTGCATATTCACACAGACCAGGAACATCTCAGAGAGTAATTGGTAAGAGCTGAGTCCTGCTGAATAACATTCTCTGCCTTCCTCTGTTGACATGTAACGTCTTTGAGGTCAGCTCCAATAGCTGCCAGTAACCAGAAAGTTAAGGTGAGCCAGAAGTAGATGAGCCTACCCCAGGCAGCTTCCTATATCAGTGGAAGATTTTTTTCTTGTCTCAGCTTAAATATGTATAAAATATAAGCACGTTTAAATTTTTAGACAGTGTTAGGAAGAGTACCACAAGATATACTTTGCTGTAATATATGGATCTATATTCTTACAGAAATCAAAGTTCTTAACACTGAGAATTTTTCTTTAAAAGATGGAGGCAGGGCTTCCCTGGTGGCACAGCGGTTAAGAATCTGCCTGCCAATGCAGGGGACACGGGTTCGAGCCCTGGTCAGGGAAGATCCCACATGCCGCGGAGCAACTAAGCCCGTAAGGCCACAACTAAAGGAAGCCCACGCGCAGCAACGAAGACCCAACGCAGCCATAAATAAATAAATAAATATTTATTTTTTTAAAAAAAAAAAAGATGGAGGCAGTTTGATATGTATGACCTGTAGAAGAATTATTCCCTTTTTGTAAAATTTTAATAGAATTAGAATATGGAAATTGTACTTTCCTTTTTGAAATTGGAAATTATAAGCATAACGATTGGTAATTTATTAGATGTGATAGGAGTAACAATATAGGCAATGGGGATTTTTATCATTTTGGAATTTTTTGACCCCCAGAAATATCACATGCTGCTTTGCAGATGTTAACTGACTATAGCAATTAGATCATCTAGTCAACTTAAGTCATTTTATTATCTTTGATTTTATGGATGTTTTTGTAATAAATTTCATGTAATAAATTTCATGACTGAATGAAGTTAACTGTAACTTCCAGCATTCAGCAATCTAGATTTTTTTCCCTACATTTCCACCCGTCAGCTCAGGAAGAACTAATACGGGCTATAAAGTCTTGCCCTATCCTTTAATTTAGAATAAATAGTAATAAAAGCTTTATATATGAATTAGATATCTTAAGATTGAATCATTTTAAACCTAGAAATGGAAGCTGTCAATAGAAAGGAATATTAATTTATTTTCTTCTAAAGCAGAAAAAATTATAAGGCAAATTAACGTTTAAATTCAGATTTTTATGCATAGCATAATGTTGATATGTAGAGAAGACAACATTCTGGTTAAGGAAAGGTCAATAATTTATATTTATGGCTCTGGAAGTGTATCATGGAAAAGGTGGTTTCAAATGGTAGTGACCTAAGATGTTCTAATGTCAAAATATTTATTATGACAGTCGACCTTCCAGAATTCAAATAAAAATATCCCGTCTACTTCCACTGTTTCCAAAGTGGGAAGTTCATTTTATTCTTTAGTTTTAAAACTGTAAAGAAAAGAGTTGGATCTTCCCAATACCTTTTCTAATAGCATTAGTGACTTTAGGCAGGCAAGGTATGTCATCTTGACCTTTTTCTCCATTTCTAACATGAGAAAGAGAATACCTCTTTAACTTTCCAGAATTTTTGTACAGATCAAATTAAATAACATTTGGAAAGCCATTCTGGAAACTCAAAACATTGTAAACCTACAGATAATAATGGCACTATTTTGTGTAAGATTTTCATAGTGTGACTTTTCAGAGTGGAGAAGTTTTATTTACATTTGTAATGTCTTTTCCTAGGGACTTTTTCAAGGACTTTACTTTTACTGTCTATTTCCTATCTTCTGCCCCCAGTGAGACTGATTAATCTTTCCTTCATTAGTTCTTTCTATATGCCAGGCACTATGGAAAGTATTGACGGTTCTAAGTCTCCACCTTTGAGGAACTCATAATCTAGTAGCAGAGAAACATGTGTTTTTTAAATTACATCATGGTACCATTCCAAAAATCCCCCAAATCATCGTTTAGACAAAACTATAGTGTGTCTCAATTATCTAGAGCAACACTGTCAAACAGAACTTCCTGCAATAATGAAAATGTAGTAGCCAGTAATTGTATGTGGCTGTTGAGTTCTTGAAATGTGGCTGGTATGGCTGAGGAACTGAATATTTTAATTAATTTAAATTTCAATAGCCACACATAGGCTTGGGTGAGCTGGTTCCTCTCCAGTCCTGGTGGCTGCCAAACAGTGCTAACCAGCCATTGTCCAGTTGTACTAAACCATGGGAGGTAAGCATGTTCCCACACAAGTTAATGGGCCCCTGATGATTTAGAGTTAAAAATACATTGTACAATAATTCTACTCATTCTAGCTTTATACACTGAGAATTTGGGTTTTTTTGTTTGTTTTTTTTCTTATAACATTGTAGTTTGGACCAGAAAATCCCTTCAGAACACAGCAAATGGCTGCCCCTAGAAATATGCTTTCTGGATATGCTGAACCAGCCCACATCAATGATTTTATGTTTGAACAGCAAAGAAGAACTTTTGCCACATACGGTAAGATGATACGCGAGTTTCAGGTTAAACCTTATTAGAAGTGAGGTGTGTGTGTGTGTGTGTGCGCGCGCAATGATCAATTTTATCTTCTGGCTTTTTAAATTTATTAACCTGGATTCCTTAAAAGGGTAGTATGTTTTCTTATACACATCTATAAATATTTATACAAATAGGAAGGTGCACTAATATTTTTAGCTGTCATTCTAAATCTGTTCTGATTTCTGAGTACTAGAAATATTCTGTGGTCTTAAAAACAGAACATTCTCTGTTGTACTTTTTTTTTTTTTTTTTTGCGGTACGCGGGCCTCTCACTGTTGTGGCCTCTCCCGTTGCGAACACAGGCTCTGGATGCGCAGGCTCAGCGGCCATGGCTCACGGGCCCAGCCGCTCCGCGGCATGCGGGACCCTCCCGGACCAGGGCACGAACCCGCGTCCCCTGCATCAGCAGGCGGACTCTCAACCACTGCGCCACCAGGGAAGCCCTCTCTGTTGTACTTTTTAATGAACACTTGTTGTTGAATGACTGTTGCATGTAGACTGCTATTGAAATTGGTAAATAACCGGATAGTGTTAAGAGGTATATTTTTATCTTCTTATGTACTAGTTGACTTAACTCTCTTTCTCAGATTTTATCTCTGAAAAGTTTTCTGTTGATTACTGAGGGTTATCAGGAAATGGAATGGCCACAAATTCATTGCGTAAAATAATTATATCCTATCGGTGGGATTTGAGAAAGTTAATGTGCATACAAGGCTGGGGATCCCCTCTACAAGAAGATGGTCTTTATAAAAATGTCCTTGCTCATGGTTCCACAGACCATAGGTCTGGTCACTTATATCAGCTTTGTCCATATTTGGTAGTGCCTTTTCTTTCTCTTCCCATAATCTACATCTGTAGTTGACAGACACACTGATCACCTTCTGCTTTGAAGAGCTTTTTGGTAGGGTGGGTGAGCAAAGTAACTGAGAATGTTTTTATGCCTGTTGTAGTTGTGATCTTTATGAATTAATTATTTATGCTGATGTTCTCTTCCCCAAAGAGTAACTGAAAAAGAAAACTTTGAACTTTTTTAACAAGAGATTTAATAATCACATTTTTAGACATCAGCAACATTGTCTCTCTTATTTTCATTTAGTTTTCTTTGCAGTTAAAATTCTAATACCTCCTCCTTTTATTTCTTATAGGATTTTTTTAAAGTTCTAAACAGATTTTTCTGTCCTATCTATGATTAACTTCCATTATTATAAGATAGCACCCAAAATAAAGTTAAGAAAGCAGTATCATGGGAAATGTTATGTATTCGGTAATGCTTTTTAATAGCGATTGTTTTCACTAAAAAATAACATAAACCAATTTTAAACATTTAGGAAAGAGAAGAAAAAGGTTACCTATAATCCCACTATACTAAAATATCTACTTTTAGTAGATATTTTATTCCTCCAAGTCTTTTTTATTATACATATTTGTATTACAGTGCTGTAATCCTTCTAAACTGAAAATTTTGCAACTTTTTAATTCAATATTCTATCATAAGCATTTTTCAATGTTACTTTATAATCTCAAAACTTATTATTTTTAAGCACTATGTAACATCCACTGATGGGTTTATATTACAATTTACATAATTATTCTAATGTTAGAAAATTACTTTTTTCTAGTTTTTAGTGAGCCATGCAAACTGATTCATCGTGAATTAGTTTAGAGGTTTAGTACAGATAGTCTTATTTATTTATCCACAATATGTTCTTGGAAACTGGTTGTAAAATGATTGACATATATTAAATTATATTTCACTGTGGCTAGGTTATAATTGACTTAACAGGTGCCAAAAGTCATAGCAAAGACTTTATACCTCTGAAATCTCCTAAAAGAGTTCAGTGACACTTCCAGTCCAATAAAATGGTTATAAATGCATTGTACCCATTGATTGTATAAGGGATCCCATGTAAATCTAAAGTATATGTGCATTACATAAAAATCAATTCTATTGCATCATGAATTTATTATATCCTAGCCTATAATAAAATGGACTTTTAAAGACTCTGCAGGGTTATTTTTAGACTTTAGAAGGAAAGGCCTTAAGCAATATTTTAGGTAGCTTAAATCTTTAAAACAAAATAAAACAGGTGAAAAAACTATCCTATCGCATTGAAAGCTATTCAGTTGGCTTTAGACCCAGGTTCAGAAACAGCTTACTTGGAAAAATAATAGCTGGTATTTTTTGCCTCTTCCATTAAGAGGGCGTGGACTAGAACAAAGATTGAACTATTTAGTGAGTCAAAGACATAAAAAAGGAATGTGGGGTATATACTATGTTAGGTGGCCTGGAATAAAAGGAGTAGCCACTTGCAAATTAAGTAATGTATGTCTGTCTCCCTTATGAGAATCGTAGAACTGAGAACCATTTATCTGAACTTAAATAAACAAGTTAACCAACCTCAAGTTTAGCAGTCTTTTTTTCTTTACCCCCAAGTACTAAGCAAGTATAGCTTCTGTTAATTTAAAAGTCTTATTTTCTCATAGAAAGTTCTTGTCTAGCTTCTGATAGTAATTCCTATCTGAGTTTTTCCTCTCACTCTTACACATGGAATGTAATGCTATGAGACCTTTCTGTTACCTTCTGATTTGCAAAGTACCAGGGAGCAAACCTTCCTTATATCTTGTATAAGACACAAGACATGTCTCTCTTACCTACGAGACATGAAGGAGATGGCACAGGAATTCAGCTTTTTTTAAATTATTTTATTTATTATTTTTGGCTGCGTTGGGTCTTCGTTGCTGCGCACGGGCTTTCTCTAGTTGCAGCAAGCCGGGGCTTCTCATTGCGGTGGCTTCTCTTGTTGCGGAGCATGGGCTCTAGGCACGCGGGCTTCAGTAGTTGTGGCACATGGGCTCAGTAGTTGCAGCTCGCGGGCTCTAGAGCGCAGGCTCAGTAGTTGTAGCGCACGGACTTAGTTGCTCCGCGGCATGTGTGATCTTTCCAGACCAGGGATCAAACCCGTGTCCCCTGCATTGGCAGGCGGGTTCTTAACCACTGTACCACCTGGGAAGTCCAGGAATTCATCTAAGTCTCATATTTATCACTCTATAACTCTGCTGGGATATAGAACACTGATCCTACTTTTCTAACCATTTTTAAATGGTTATAGCAGTGTTATAATCTAAGTGTATTATTTTACTTAGTTTATCACAGCCACCTCTATTCCTTAATCTGTAAAGGCAGTCTCCTTTACTGTATCATCCCATTTACTTATGCTACAGTTTTGCTTTTAGCTCCCATTTATCATGTTTGTCCTGAGTTCTTAGTCTCTCAATGGTTTGTATGAATTCTTTTGTCCTGTTCTCCTCCCTTTTTGTCTTGGGTTTCTGGCCTGTTCCCTTACTGGTCTTCCTTGGGGATTCTCAGTAAGGTTTCTCCCCTTTGTCCTCCTTTCACTCATGATTTTCTCCACACCAGTCTATGAAAGTGGAAAATTTTAAATAGACACGTTTAAGCTGATTCACTTCATTGTACAGCAGAAACTAACACAACATTGTAAAGCAAGTATACTCCAGTAAAAAAAATTTTTTTAATTAATAAACACATTTAGTTTCACCACACTCATTATTAACTGAGTTTTAACTTCAATATTAACTCTTTATTAAACCCTTTTATTAACATTTTTTAACATCTTTATTGGAGTAGAATTGCTTTACAATGGTGTGTTAGTTTCTGCTTTACAACAAAACGAATCAGTTATATATATACATATGTTCTCATATCTCTTCCCTCTTGCGTCTCCCTCCCTCCCACCCTCCCTATCCCACCCCTCCAGGCGGTCACAAAGCTTTTATTAACATTTTTAAATGATTTTTTAAAATACTCTGCTGAATGAAGATGTCATAATTTATGAAAAAATTCTTGTATCATTTAGATTGCAAGTTGGTTCTAGTTTTCATTATTTAAAATGTGGTGATGTATATTTTAAGCTGCAGTAAAATGCTTTTTAAAATGTGGTAGTGAATTTGTTTGTGCATAAAACTTTATGGGTTGTTTTTCGTTATTAAGATGAATCTCCAGAAGTGGATCTAAGAATGTAAATGTTTTTAAAACTTTTGTTATATATTGTCAAATTGTTTTCCAAAAGAATTCTCCCAACTTTTACTGCCACCACCATGTATAAAAATCCTACTTTTCCTTACTCAAGATCCATATGATTGTTTTTCCTTTGTTTATTTGATAGTCAAAATATTGTATTTCTTTATTTTAACTTTATCCTTTTGGATTACTAGTGAGGTTTGAAGGTTTTTTCATATATTTGTAATCATTCTTTTGCAAATTGTTTAGTCTCTTCTCATTTACCTATTGAGACATTAATATTACTAATCTTAAGAATCTAACAATAAAACTAATATTATTAGAGCCATTTCAAGTAAAACTACAAAGAAAGAAAGTAAACACTGGGAATTCCCTCGTGGTCCAGTGGTAAAGAATCTGCCTTCCAATGCAGGGGACACAGGTTCGATCCCTGGTCAGAGAACTGAGATCCCACATGCCGCAGGGCAACTAAGCCCATGCGCCACTACTAATGAGCTTGCGCACCTCAACAAGAGACCCCGCATGCCACAAACTACAGAACCCACGTGCTCTGAAGCCCCCTCACCACTACTACAGAGCCCACGTAACCTGCAGCCCACACGCCACAACTAGAAAGATGCCTGCGCACCACAATGAAGAGCCAGCACGCTGCAATGAAAGATCCTGTGTACTGCAACTAAGACCCGACACAGCCAAAAAAATAAAGAAAATAAATTTAAAAATTTTTTAAAAAGTGAACAGTAATTCTATTAAAAAGATAAAATGGAAAATAAGCTTCAGAAAGATAGATAAGAATATTTCAGAACTTAAATATAGATATATTCACTTATTTGAGACATAGGTTGGTAGAAAACTAATTGGACTAAAATTCTGTAGTGTTAGAGTTATATCTTGTTCTGTTGCTGGCTAACTTCTAGTAAGACATTTATCAATAGATAAATATTTAACATCCCTTATTAGTAAAGGGAAAATACTATTATCCCCTAATTACCTGGGTGGGAGGCAGTAGTGGTAATGGTGACAGTGGCAGTAAAGATTTTACCGCAGAGGGTGTGCAGAAGGAGGAGAACATAAGTTCCTTTCCTCAGAAGAAGAGGAAATTCCAGGCCAGATGAGCTGGCAATTGGTGCTTACACAGAGACCATAAGAAGAACCAGAGTTCTCCCTTCCCTCTCTGCCTCCTACACCATCTCCCTAAACACATAATGCAACGCCATTTGTGTAGATATATATCTCCTTCAAGACAGAATTACATTTTAGATAAATTTTTATGGTTGAGATGGGGATTTTTAACTTAGGGTATGTTTAAATTTTACATGAGCCTTATGAAGTCTCATTTTAGAAAAATAATTTATAGAACACTAAACACTATTCTCTATGTCAAAGAGATGAAAGATAAAATAACTCATGGGATTTGAACCTGTGATTTCAGAGGTTGCAAAGCTGCTTTCTGCCATCAAGCTCTCTCCTCAGGCCAAGAACATATTTTAATACTAAAAAAAAAAACTATATGCAAATGAGCTAATACCTAGGTGGTTGGTTCAGTGTTAGCGTATTATGAGGGTGAGTTGAATACCTACGTGCTTAGCTTGTCTGAAAAGTATGTTTAATGACAAATCTTTTTCTTTTTCCCAGAAGAAGTTCCCTTTAATCTTCAGCTGGAAAATTAAAATGTAAATAAATAAATAAGAAAATTTAATTGTTAGCTACATTCACTAGAATGTACCGCTAAAGAAAAATGCGCAAGTACTCTTATGTAGTATTTCATGCTTGTTCACATGGGTTGTAGGCCATAGACTGATTTAATGATCTAGCTCTCTTTTGTGAATATACTGGATTATTACTAAAACTGATTTTACCAAACATTTATTGAAGAAAAACTGATTTCAGTTAATACAGACTTTCTTTCCTGTAGAAAGAAAATTGAAGAAAATTTGAAGAATTGAATTGAAGAAAAACTGATTTCAGTTAATACAGACTTTCTTTCCTGAAGTTCCCATAGACCACTGAAGACTACATTTATATGTAGCTACACACTCTAGCTGAAGGAGTACATAAATATGCTAATAGATATCCTTACTGCTCTTACCAAAGAAATATAAATAATGATTTATGAAGTAGAAATATACTATTTTTACATTGGGAGGGAAGACTATCTTTACTGAGAATAGCATTTGCAAAATAATAGCTAAATTTTATGTAATTCTTCTTACCCTATTTCTTTTTTAAATTATTTAAAAGTTTATATAACTTGATAAACTAAACCATGCATTATCTGTTACCAAAAATAAAAAGATTTCTAAACTCCTGAATGTATGATATACGTATATTTTTAAGCTCTTAGAAAATTTAAGACTAAAGTTTGATATTTTGGCCTAACGGGCTGTTAGTAATGTAATGTCAATATGCTAGATTCATCTGTTCTACTGAAGTCATTCATTGTCCAGCCTGAGATTTGGGTTAATGATTCTAAATAGAAACATAGCTCATGAAAGAAGGATTAGTCCTCAGAGTAACAGTGGACAGTTGAATGTGATAAAGTAAAGTGATAACTCTTTTGGAGATAAGCTCAGAGAGATCCAACACAATGAAAGGTCTTTGAAATTATCTTGCACAAGCAACTTTACAATCGAAAATTTGGTTTGCTTGTGATAGAATTATTGGTGTGTACATCCTGATGATAAAGGAAGCTGTAATACTTTCAGAACATAAGGAAGAAATAAAGTCACAAGAAAACAAACAAAAAAAGAGACCATTTTCAGCATCTGGGAAGGAAAATGTAAAATGAGTAAGTGTGTATAGAATCAAAATGAATTGTAAATGGAAAAAAATGGAGTCAGTAATTTGTACTTTGCTCCTTTCAGGTTATGCCTTGGACCCTTCATTAGATAACCATCAAGTGTCTACTAAGTATATTGGTTCTGTAGAAGAAGCGGAAAAAAATCAAGGTAATTTATTTGAAATATCAATATTTAATATCAAATATATATACCTATACTTATTGGTTGTAGATTGACTTTGGACAGTAGGGAAAAACTAGTATGTAATTTATCTCTTGATTTTTTTTTTTTTAAGTTGAGACAATAGTGGGATATAGTTTAGAGCAATGTATAGAAATATTAGTTTGGAGCTTGCTTTTGCCACTTACTAGGTGTGCAACCTTGTAAGGAAGATAGTCGTACCTGTAGTGGCGGGGTTGGGGGGTGGGGAGTGATTTCTTGGCACAGTTCCAGTCCTGTGGAAATCATTCAAGAAATGAAAACTAATGTATATCTGATTTTAGCAGTTTATTTCTCAACACTAATGTCAAGCTCCATTTTAAGAGAGCAGAAAAAAATCTCATCGTGCATGTCTGTGGAGATTGTCTTTCAAGGGTTGCTTTGAAGTCTGAGTTTGAATATGTGTTTTAAAACATATGTTTATACTTGTATTCATTTTGTACTTATTTTAAGACAAAGCATCATACTCTAAATGCTAACTTGCCACAAAGCTCATTGGCCCCTTGGAATCTTATCCATAAAATGTTCGATAGAAAAAGAGTATGCTGTTTGTACGAAGGCACTTAGTAACTCTAGAGCCTATATCAGGGGTCCCCAACACCCAGGCCACAGACAGGTGCTGGTACGTGGCCTGTTAGGAACCAGGCTGCACAGCAGGAGGTGAGCAGTGGGCGAATGAGCAAAGCTTCATCTGTATTTACAGTCACTCCCCATCGCTTGCATTACCACCTGAGCTCCACCTCCTATCAGGTCAGCGGTGACATTAGAGTCTCATAGGAGCACGAACCCTACTGTGAACTGCGCATGTGAGGGATCTAGGTTGTGCGCTCCTTATGAGACTCTAATGCCTGGTGATCTGAGATGGAGCTGAGGCAGTGATGCTAGCGCTGGGGAGCGGCTGCAAATACAGACTATCATTAGCAGAGAGGTTTGACTTCACAGAGACCATAATAAATCAACTGCTTGCAGACTCATATCAAAACCCTATCAGTGAGTGGCAAGTGAAAACAAGCTCAGGGCTCCCACTGATTCTGCATTATGATGAGTTGTATAATTATTTCATTATATATTACAGTGTAATAATAATAGAAATAAAGTGCACAATAAATGTAATGCACTTGAATCATCCCCAAACCATCCCCACCCTCCCACCCCCCGGTCCATGGAAAAATTTTCTTTCACAAACCAGTCCCTGGTGCCAAAAAGGTTGGGAACCACTAGCCTATATGATGGTTTATGAGCTAGATTGTTGTTAAAATAGGATTTTAACAACCTTTTGTTATAACACAGCTTAAAGGAAACTGATTTGAATTAATATAGGTTAAGCTTTTCTCTTTGTTAGACCTCTACAAGCTACATCTTTATGTAGCTAGATTCTCAGTTAGCAGTTAAATTTTGACTGACTCCCGTAAACCTTTCTTTTTCCAATTTAATGACTACACACAGCATGCCACCTCCTACTGATCAAATGAGAATCCCAACCAGAAACATCCTCTTTCCTCTTTTCTTCTTACTGTTAAGATTTATGGTATTAGAGGTCAAGTTTAGATTGAGATCACCTGGAAGAAGTACCAGATTCTTGTGAAACCTTCTTTAATTTATATTGTTGCATTACAATACAGTGAAGCAAGTGAAGCAAGGAAAAGTTATTATTTAATGTAATTTTATCTAATTCAGCTTTTGAATGAGAAATTTTAGCTTATTCTTGCTTTCAAAGGTAACTTTATCATTATTCAGCATTATTAAATTGCTATGTTTCTTTCAAAAAGTGGTAAAATCTACTGATAAAGATCTGTGATTAATTAAAAAGATTGTGTACCACTGCAGGATTACATACCTGGGTCTTTTCTTCCTTCACATATACTAGAATTTGCAACATATTGCAGTGTTAGAAAGCTGCTTTGCCCAGAAGGTTGAGTCTCTTTTTATATAGCATGAGTTGGTGTATCTTGATTCATGTAGGTTTCGTTTTGTGTTTTAAATATTTTGTGTTTATAAATATATATAAATATATACATTGCTGTTTCTTTAGAAAATATCCATATTTATGATCTCTGCTTTTTTGTTTTTAATATAGGTTTAACTGTGTTTGAAACTGGTCAGAAGAAAATAGAAAAGAGGAAAAAATTCAAAGAAAATGATGCATCTAATATTGATGGTTTCTTGGGACCGTGGGCAAAATATGTGGATGAAAAAGATGTAGCCAAACCTTCAGAAGTAAGCTGTGATGTTTTTCATTGCCAATTCAGGTGTCTGCTATGTCTCTATGAAGGATACCTATATTAATAAACGAGGTTTCCTTAGAGAACCAAATGACTCATCAGAATTTCTCTGCCTTAGATAGAGAAAATACAATAATTCCTTTGTTTCTCTTTGGAATAATTTTTGTTTATATTTTTCTGATTTATTATCTTCCATACTTTTTAATTAAAATACAATATTGAACAATTTTTAATAAAAATCACCTTGATAATACTATTAAGGTGCTATGGTAGCTGATTTTCTGATGCCAGATATTCAGATAGTAATTACAGAATCAGCCTTTCTATGATTTTAGAATTCATGATGGGTTTTATTTATTAATTTATTTTAAAATTTTAACAAAGTAGTATGTCTATTTTTTTTCATAATATTATGAAGTTTATAAAGTAAAACTATAAAACCCTACTTGCCCCTCTCCACCTCCTAATCCTACTGTCTCTATGAGCCAGTCACTGTTCTAGGTCATAGGGATATAGCAGTGGAAAAGATTAAGAAAATCGCATCCTCATGAAGCTTACATTCTAGCTGTATCTCACATCCAATTATCTCAGTAATACATATATGCTGCTCTTTATTTATTTTGACTTCTCAGTTATTATAAGGATTTACTACTACCCCACCTTGCTTTTACTGCTTCTCCCACAAAAGTCGTGTCACAAATCTGTAGTCACTGCTTATATCCTTATGACTATTAAAAGCTGTTTACTGAAGAACATCATCTACTAAAATTCACTGTCTTTTCTGGTACTAGATTTTCTAATTGCCTCATTTTTTCACTTACATAATTAGCATAATACATCAAATTACTTTCTAGGTGTCCCAGAAGGATGGGTTTTGTATACAATGAGTTTAGAAGTATTAACTAGTACCCACTGTGTGTTTAGTGCCATTTTGTAGTCTGCCAAAGAGTTGAGATTGTTATCCTGGGAGACATACTTGCGGCTATTGCCTCACCAAAAAAGTGTGCCTCATTATAAAGAATTTACGACCAATGTTGGCCAGGATGGGGTTCTAGAACATCCATTTTAAAAGTTCACTCCTTAATTCCCTTAGGAAGAACAAAAAGAATTGGATGAAATTACAGCAAAGAGGCAGAAAAAAGGCAAACAGGAAGAAGAGAAACCTGGAGAGGAAAAGACAATCTTACATGGTAATATATTTTTTATGCCTCCTCATTTTTATGATAAACTTTCAGATATTTACTCTGTTCACATAATATATGTATTGCCTTTACTAATCAGCTGCTAGAATTCATTTTATTAAGAATTATATTGGACAGTTTGCATCCCAAAGAAATTATAGCAAACCTCTTCTATGTTCTAATTAAAGAGATAGCCACAGATGATTTTTTTTGAAGTGCTAATGAATTTTTTTTTAAAGGTAGATAAAGGAGATTATGGTTCACAGTCTGTTCTTTCCTAAGATAAAGTTGACTCTTTTTGATGTATAACTAGTCTCCCATTTTTTTTTTTTTTTTTTTTTTTTTTTTTGCGGTACACGGGCCTCTCACTGTTGTGGCCTCTCCCATTGCGGAGCACAGGCTCTGGATGCGCAGGCTCAGCGGCCATGGCTCACGGGCCCAGCCGCTCGGCGGCATGTGGGATCTTCCCGGACCGGGGCACGAATCCGTGTCCCCTGCATCGGCAGGCGGACTCTAAACCACTGCGCCACCAGGGAAGCCCTCCCCCAGTCATTTTAACCTTTTGTTTTTAACCCAAGCCAAATATTCTCCAGGTATGATCACAGTTCGTAACTGTTACTAAATAATACTTTAAAAGAATAAACTTTGTTTTTCATGTAAGTGGACTGGAGATTAAGATTCTCATACTTACCTTGATTTGTAGAAGGAAATGCATATTCACCAAAATAAATTATATTCTAAACTCTACCTGGTTCATTAGTAACTAGTTATATTGGGGAAATTATGTAGTGACTACCAGACTAAAAGAATAATTCAGTTCTGATAGTATTGATTATTCTAATGTTATATCACTTATCAAATATATAGGTTTCACGAGGTCACGTTTAGCTTCTCAAGCTCCAGTTTTATCTCCAAGGAGTCTATTTAGTACTGTGGTGCTTGTGGCCATAATAACAATAATAGCCAACATTTATTGAGTACTTACTCTGTGCAGCATGCTACTAAATGCTTTATATATACTATGTCATTTAATTCTCACATGTGACTTTATTGTAAAATCTGGGTTGAAAGTAGAAAAGAGATTGGAAAAAGAACCTGGAAGGACATAAAGGAGGAAAGCAGGGAAAAGGGTAGTTGATATATTTTTGTTTTGTTTTAACTTCCTTCTTATCCTGTTTTGCTTCTGATTCTTTGCCAATGACTCACAAGGCCCAAGTGTTATCTTTTCTTCTCTCGCTGTAATTGTACTGCAGTGGAGTCTTTGTATATGCCACTAAAATGTGTAACTGGATAAAGAAGTAAGAGCTTATTTAAAGGTCTGATATTCTCTCGATATTTAGGGATTCTAAAATACTACCACTAATTGTAAATAATAGCTATGATTTCAGGCAGTTAAATTTTAGCTGACTCTTGGTCTTAACATCATCAGAGTATTTTTACCAAAACCTTGATATGCAACAATATCCCTATGAATAAAATGTTTGTTATTATTTTAAGAATGTAGATTTCATGACTATGGCTTTTATTTGTTCACTGCTTTCTTTTGCCTTCTTGTTTCAGTTAAAGAAATGTATGACTATCAAGGCAGGTCCTATCTTCACATACCTCAGGATGTTGGTGTTAATCTGCGGTCACCTGTGCCACCTGAGAAGTGTTATCTTCCCAAAAAACAAATTCATGTGTGGTCCGGACACACAAAGGTAAGCAAATTGGTTGTTTTTGTTTGTTGTAATGTATAACAGTGACACCAGCATAACTTTTCAGCTATTGATGTGGGACATTCAATATTTCTAGTAAAGATGTAGAGAAGTCAAGATAGAACAGGGAGGTCAAACTGAAGATAAACCGGAGTCAGACTCTGGCGGTACCAACACATATGAGTCACAAGTGAATACTCAGTCTTCAAGGTCATCTGATTGGGCCGTGACATAAGCATTCATGATTTGGTGTCCTATCCCCTTATGGTAGCCCAGGCCTTCGCCTCCAAGTTCCTGCCATAATATTCTTCCTCTTGGGCACCAAGTCAGTGAGTAATGGGCTGATACTAGCACAAAAGCCTCAATAATTTTACCTTAGCAATTAGAGTTATCACACTTCAAAGAAGATTAGATGCTCCCTGGTTTATACACTATGATATTCTTAAACTGATGCAGAGACAAAGACACTTGAAAATTTTGATGTTACTATTCTTTGTCATCTGCACTGTTCCAACTGATAATTTCCAGCTCTTAGCAAAGAGCAAAGGTACTGAGTAAAAGAAGGAAGAGGAGTGAGGGCATTAGTAACATGATTGACCAAGAATTCCCTTGGGTGAGGAAGTCGGTAATGAAGGTTAAAAAAAAATCTTGAAAAGCTTAGCGTCCAAAGGGCTGCTCTTAGAATACTAACGAAGGTTATTCTAGGGTATGATTTTTAGAATGAAGAAAAATAGTAAATTAGGTGGCTTAAAAATACACTGTCTTTCCCTTCTGTTTAATTTTAGCTGAGATTTCAAATGCTTCTGACATAATTTTAATTCCTTTTTACAGGGCGTCAGTGCAGTCAGATTGTTTCCTCTCTCTGGCCATTTGTTGCTGTCTTGTTCCATGGACTGTAAAATTAAGGTGAGTTTTCAGTAACAGAGTAGGAGTGCTACAAAGCTAGTGCTTTGGTTAAATCTATTCGGTTATTATAGATAAATCTGGGTTTGTTAGGCAATTAGAGGCTAATTATTTTCTCTTAAGCCCTGTGAATGCAGCAGTTTATGAACTGCTTCCAAACACGTTGATTCAGATATGGCTTTGTGGTCCAATTGGCTAGGCTCTTTTTTTTTTTTTTAATTTTTTAAAATTTTTATTTATATTTTTTGGCTGCGTTGGGTCTTTGTTGCTATGCGCAGGCCTTCTCGAGTTGAGGTGAGTGGGGGCTACTCTCCGTTGCGGTGCACGGGCTCTAGGCGCACGGGCTTCAGTAGTTGTGGCACACAGGCTCAGTAGTTGTGGCTCACGGGCTCTAGAGCGCAGGCTCAGCAGTTGTGGTGCACGGGCTTAGTTGCTCCGTGGCATGTGGGATCCTCCCGGACCAGGGCACGAACGCGTGTCCCCTGCATTGGCAGGTGGATTCCTAACCACTGCACCACCAGGGAGGCCCTTGGCTAGGCTCTTTGTAAGCTTAGATAGCTGATTAGGACATAATCAATCACATTGGCTTTAGGCACATAAATATTTAATCACCAATAATGCATTTTTATAGAGGTTTTAGATATGTAACTGAGTTCATTTGTTCCTTAGTACCTTAAAGGTAGAGAGGACATGTGATAGAAAACCCATTTTTAGAGAGCAGATAATGTAATTCACCCTTTTTCTTCTAAATGCTAGTAGCAGAATTGCTCCCAGCCTCTTCTCACACTTTTTATAGTCTTGGGAAGGTCCAACTTTAGTTGATGTTCAGCTGTAGAATGTGTGGTAGAAAAACTTATTTGCCAATACATGTCAACTTGAATATGGGAAAGCCTTTTAAAAACTTAAATCTGGAAGCATGGTTTTTATCTTTTTTATGTCTTCTGTGTCTGGATCATTATACTGGTCAATAAATATCAACCCTATAGTGCTCTTGAGTCTTGGAAAGTTGACTCATGAAAATTTTATTCTTTGTAAATAATTCATGGGTAGTAACAACATATAAAGGCAGCTTTTTTTGATGAGAGCAACCATTTAGGCATTTACCTCAACTTAGTGGCTTAAAATGACCGGACAACAGTTTGGAGTAAAAAGACTTATTTCCTTTAACTTGCAGTTTATACAGACTATGTTAATTGAGATTAAGGTCTTCTGTTTGACCAGCATAGAATTTAATTTGTTCACGTCTGTAAACATTTATTAGGTACCTATTATGTGCAAAGGACTGAGGATGAAAAATTGTTTAGGGGCTTCCCTGGTGGCGAGGGGTTAAGAATCCTCCTGCCAATGCAGGGGACACGGTTTCAAGCCCTGGTCTGGGAAGATCCCACATGCCGCAGAGCAACTAAGCCTGTGAGCCACAACTACTGAGCCTGTGCTCTAGAACCCATGAGCCACAACTACTGAGACTGCGTGCCACAGCTACTGAAGCCCACACACCTAGAGCTTGTGCTCGGCAACAAGAGAAGCCACCACAATGAGAAGCTTGCGTACCGCAACGAAGAGTAGCCCTGCTCACCGCAACTAGAGAAAGCCCACGTGCAGGAACAAAGACCCAATGCAGTCATAAATAATAAATAGATAAGACAGATAGATAAATAAAATTTAAAAAAAATTGTTTAGGCACTGTCCCTGCTCTTAAGGTGATTGTTTCGTTATGATGTAAATGATCACTGTAGAGGCAGATGCAAGGTATTCTGGTTTCAGAGAGGAAGCATACCTCAATAGGAAGGTAACTAAGTAAGCAGGGGAAGGGCATAGGGAGTAGAGTATGTCTGAGAGGAGTAAATAGAATGAATCAGCATGGTATGTGCTGAAAACCGCAAGTGGTGTGACTGCTAGAGTCTAAAATCTGAGAGGCATAGAATGACTACAATCAAGGCAAAGGACCAGGACCTAGGGTCCTTTCCTGGTATGCTATGGGAACTGAGACTTTATCCTGTAGGCACTGGGTGGCCAGGAAATGCTTTCTATTTTAGATCATTAGCAACACTGTCAAGGATTGGATTTGAGGCAGGCAATAATAAAGGTAGTTTCAAAGCTATTGTATTAATTCGCTTTAGATGTGATCAGAATTATGAACTTGTTATATTTTAGTCTAGATTATCATTTTCATAACAGCTTTTATAAGTTAATACTTCAGAAAAGTTAAAAAAAAAACCTCAGTACCAAAATGTTATAATATTTTAATAACATAATTCTTTTAAAAGTAGTTCATAGTATTACATAAGTAGAAACTTTTCATCATAGAAAATATATCAAATACAGAAACGAACAAGAAGAAAATGAAAACCACCTGTATAAGCTCCATCTAAATTCTCTTGATTTCAGAGTTTAGCTTTAAAGTGTGTGTGTTTGTGTGTGCACATGCGTATGTGTGTAGTCCAAATAGTGCAAGTCACTAACAGCACTGAACAATATGTTTAATGATATATAATGCCTTTGGTTAAATAACCTGTACACACACAGATATGCACATACATAGCTGGCATACGACTATTGTTAGTGATTGATAGTTGTCATTTTATCAAAGTCTTGTATTAAATTTAATGTTTCTGTGTGTTGTTTTTTCTCCAGCTATGGGAGGTTTATGGAGACAGGCGCTGTCTGCGAACATTTATTGGTAATACTTCTTTTCTCTCTGGCTATAAATCTGTTTGGAAAGACTTTTTAAACTACAATAACATTAACAGTAATTTTACTACACTGATATGAAGGAAAGCCTTCATGGACTTGAGCTGAGTCTTGAAGGAGGGGTAAGTCTCCCTATGTAGACAAAGAACTAGGAAGAGACAGCAGCAGAAGCTAAAGCAAGAGTGGAATGAGAAAGCATACTGCTTTGAGGGAACCACTTATACTTCAGAATTGTTAGCCTGAGGGATATAGTACGAGATGACAGTGGAGAAAAGCAGTAGAGGAGGGCAGAGTATGGAAGACCTTTAGACTGTCCTGGGGGCCTTGGGAAGCCAACCACTGAACTGTTCTTGCAGGAAAGCAACGTGATCAGATTTGAAGTTTACAAAGATCACAGTGGCAGTATGGAGGATGCTTTGGTGGGGCAGGCCTGGAGGCAAGAAAGTGATTTACAAGGTTATTTCATTGGTCTGGATTAGAGATAATGAGAGCCTGAACTAAAGCATCAGAGAGAGAGGAAAGAAACAAGAGTTAGGGAAGAGATATGGGAACATATGTATATGTATAACTGATTCACTTTGTTATAAAGCAGAAACTAACACACCATTGTAAAGCAATTATACTCCAATAAAGATGTAAAAATAAAAAATAAATTTTAAGATAGAAATTAAAAAAAAAAGAGTTAAAACCAATGGGACTTGGTTAGCAAGTGAGTGATAAGAGTGAGGCAGGAATCTAGAGTGACTCTCAGGTGGCTGGAAGAATGGTGGTGCTACTCATCATAGGAAGATGATGAGATTTCAGACTAATGGAATTTGAGCTGCCTTTGAGATACTGAGATAAAAATGTCCAGTAAGCAATTAGATAGCCAGATGTTGAGCTTTGCAGAGAGGTTAGGAATTGGCAACAAAAACAGATAAAGAGATAAGGTTGAGAGAATTCCTTGAAGGAAAGAAAGCCAAAAAGAGGACAGCCTTGTTGGTAGATACTAGTTTATTGTCTTTGTCAGATTTTGTGTGAAGGCTAGTTATGTTTTGAAATTTAACTGTACCAAATTGAAATGGTATTTGTGTGAATTACATTGGCTTTGTTTTTAGATTTAAGTGGGGGTCCATTTGCCAGTGCTTTGTTACGATTTTAGGGCCTCACTGCACAAATGCGGCCTGAGATGCCAGGGCAGCCCAGAAGAAGACTTGTGGGAAGGCTCTCAGCAGTGTACAGGGAACAAAATGTCTCCTGCGACACAGCGGATTTGATCTCCATCTGTCTCCCCTGCACTGGCAGTTTTTCAGTGGAAAACTGAAAATTTCCTACTTAGAAAGATGATAGCAGCTCTGACTGGGACTCCTGCTGTACAAAAGAATGCCTAATTGCCATGACTGGAGGTCATCGGTGGTAGTGGTTCAGGACCCCTGGGTACGGCTGACAATTTGTGCCATGCACATCTTGCACAATTGTGCTTGGCAGTCTTTGTCATGGTGGGATGGTAAAGAGTAGGAAAGTTTCTGCTTTCATTTAATCATATTTTATTTGCCTCTGTAACTTTCAGAAGAATTCACTGGTCAGGCAAGATTGATTTCCAAGGAAAGCACCTTAACATTATTGTCAAATGCCATTTTAAAACTAAATAATAGTTAATATTTGTTTTCAAAAAGGTTTAGTCTCTGAGATTCTGAATCCATTTCTATGAAATTCGGGAATGTGATCACAGAAATAGACAATTATTGAACAAAGGCCACAACTTCATGAACCTTAGGTTTAGGTCACTTTGTTTTCACTTCCAGCTTGGCAAGTAATCTCAGAGTGAACCTTCAAAACGTCACCAGCCATTTCTCTTTCATTGGCAATAACTGGACTATTATGTTTCCTTAAATTCTTTTGACTGTTTAGTCATCAGCTGTATGTATAACATATTAAGAGAGTGCATGAGAGACTTTTTAAAACAAAGTTACATCTTTTCTTTTGGTTCTTACCTAAATTTTATGCATCAGAATCACCAGAGGAGCTTTTCAAAGGGGAAAAAAACCACCTACATTCCCAAGCCCACACATAACATATTCTGAGTCAGTAAATCAGCATGTGGGGTTCCAGTGATTTTGACTCACAGCATGGCTTGAAAAATACTGTTTAATGCTGTTTCTCTTATGGTGCTTATATTTTAAAAGAACATACTTCACCTCACCTCCATTTCTATTGTCTCTGCCTTTAGGTCACAGTAAAGCTGTTAGGGACATCTGCTTTAATACTGCAGGAACACAGTTCCTCAGTGCAGCTTATGACAGGTATCTTAAGCTCTGGGACACTGAGACAGGTAAGAAAGAGCTCACTTATACTAACATCTATTTACCTTATAAATTAGTGTTTTTAAATGAAACAATGTGAGTGGTCTTCTGTGGTAAAATGATACCTTCCCTAACTGCTGATTCTCTTATCATTGACTATCAGCTAATATCACAAAATGTTTGTAGAGTTGAAACTCAGCTATATAAGTAGCTCTTTTACTATGAAATTTCTTTTCCACCAAATATTTACAATTTATAAAGCAAATATATTGATAGACAAGGAAATTTAAAAATTTCCGTAGACTATTTAATTGATCTTTTTGTTCCCCTACATAACCTAGCACACTGCATTGCACAACATAGAAGCACAATAAATAACTGATGAGCAGAATTTAATTTAATTGCCCCAATTGGTTAAAATGTAGGTCTAAACTTCCATGGAAAGATTGGTTTTATATATTCACAGACATATTGATTACATCAGCACGTTGTGGCTAGTATAATTTTATATAATTAGACAACCATCTTTCATCCTACTGAGTTTTAAGGATAAAGAAAATAGGTAATAGTTATTGAACACTGTCTACCAGGCATTGTACTAAGTGCTTATATTGCAGTATCTTGGTCAATCCTTAAAATATCACTATGAGATTAAATACTATTATTGTTATAGATGAGGAAACTGAGGCTTAAGAGGTAACTTTTCTAGGGTCACACAGCTAGTAATGGTCGAATTGGGTTCAAACCAAGGTCTCTGTAATGCCAAAGCCCATACTCTTAACCTCTTTGGCAGTGGTCCTCAACTCTAGCTGCATTTTTTTTTATAAATTTATTTATTCATTCATTTATTTAATTTTTGGCTGCACTGGGTCTTCGCCGCTGCACGCGGGAACGCGGGCCTTCCCTAGCTGCAGTGAGCGGGCCTCTCATTGCGGTGGCCTCTCCCGCTGCAGAGCACAGGCTCTAGGCACGCGGGCTTCAGTAGCTGTGGCTCGCAGGCTCAGCAGTTGTGGCGCACGGGCCCAGCCGCTCCGCGGCATGTGGGATCTTCCCGGACCAGGGCACGAACCCGTGTCCCCTGCATCGGCAGGCGGACTCTCAACCACTGCGCCACCAGGGAAGCCCCTTGAATATACTATTTTTAATCATTAAAAATCCTTGAAAAGGAACAATGTAGTTTACAGTAAAGAACAAGCAGGTTGCCATTCCTCAAAATTTATTAGCAAATGATCTCTAGATCTTAATCCCAGGGTTATCTTTAAATGGTCAAATTTATTTTACCTACTTTAACTTGGGTCTTTGGTTTTAGGACAGTGTATATCAAGATTTACAAACCGAAAAGTACCCTATTGTGTCAAATTTAATCCTGATGAAGATAAGCAAAATCTCTTTGTGGCTGGGATGTCTGATAAAAAGATTGTGCAAGTAAGTCTTTTCACAATATTTTTATTAAGATTTCTGAGCTTTACACTATATGAGGGGCTAGAATAAGGAATATTAACTTGTTTAATGTTTGCTACTTCTAGGGAGTGCTGATGCTCTAGTCTTGGAAGCAGTAAATCTATAAAAACACGATTTTGGAGATCTTTTTTCCTTCTCCATTTTCCACAGTTATGATCTTTGTTTTCATAAATCTGCTCTTTGCCATTTCTCTTATTTGATATACAGTGGGACATTCGAAGTGGAGAAATTGTACAGGAATATGATCGGCATTTGGGAGCTGTCAACACCATTGTTTTTGTTGATGAGAATAGGAGATTTGTGAGCACGTCTGATGATAAGAGCCTAAGAGTTTGGGAATGGTGAGTTTTTATCAGTAGAAAATCTAATTAATATAAAGCAAACAATTTAAAATTTTGTAGTGAAAGGCTTTCAATTTGAATATTTTCACCACTGTGATCTCTGGCCTGTCAAACTGGTTTAACTATTTAGGTATCCAGAATATGAAAATAAAAATTTAAACATGCTACTTTTCATAGTCTTTAGATAATCTTTCTAAAGAATATGTATTTTGAGTCCTTTTTCTTGCACTAGTAAAAAAGCTTATATAGTGCCATCTTACATTCTTTATTAGGTATCTTATTCATCTTTGCAAAATGACTGACGAAAAGTAGGGGTCACACACGTATAGACTGTGTTCCTTATGCTAGGGATTGAGCATAACATCCTAGCCTTAGAACCAACCCAAAGAAAATATTTTTTAAATCTCTTAATTTTTTAAATGTCTGCATTTTGATTATTCAGTACTGAAAATTGCCCCATGTCATCACCCCTGTGTCCTGCTGTTTATAGCCCATAATGTTTTACTTGTAGAGTATAATCAGAATATATTGCTTAATTTTGCTTTCCTAGAGAAAAAAACACTTTTCTAAAGTCAAGAAATACTAAAGCTGATTTCACTAAGTATCTATCATAGATCATGTTTTATAGTTGATTTTCAAAGCAATGCATAATAATCTTTTTTTTAGAGTTAATGTTTGGTTGGAACCCAGCTTGTTTTGATAGTCAATTATAAGGCACAACTCAACTGTGGTTACAGCCTTGCGGGGACTAGAAACTATCTCCCTACCCCCAGAAGTTGTTCAGCTGTAGGAAGTGAGAAGCCTTGAACTACAGGCAGTAGTTTCCTCCTGAAACTGAGTCTGTTTGGGGACCTGAGCACGTCCCTAACCATTGTCAGGACAGTTTGGGTAATTGAAGATTTAATGTAATTTAACTGCTGTTTCTCCCATCACCAGTATACCCCTCCAAATTACCCCCAATTAATGGAGAGTTGACTGTACTTTACACATAGTCTTAACATCATTCTTAATGTCCATGGTTTGAGACTATCTCATAACTAAGATCTCTTCTACTTCAGAAATGATGTTACATGCAGAGAACCTGATAAGGATATAGTTTTATATGAGCCATATAGACCATTTGCACAACAAGCTAGATAGTTTAGTGTACATATAGCTGTTTTGTTTTATGTACTGTAACAGTTTGATTATACTTAAACTTTCAGGTGTTTCTATCAGATATTTTCGGCTCCATTTGAAAATGGGAAGTAGTATAAAAGAAATTGGTAAATGTTTGAATGATGCACCAGTTACACGGCTTCTAGAACACTTGTGTATGTTTTCTAATTAGAGCATCGGTCAGTAAAATATTTTGATTAAATGATCATGTTTCTTTTTTTTCCTTCTCAGAGCTTAAGAAATACTCCTAAGACTCATGATACTGTTTCATTATAAATGATGACATCCTGTAGATTTTAGTTTAATTCTCACTTGCTATTCGAGCCTTCCTAACCAATCCTCACATGAGATTAGGCATCTTCTCTATTATCCCACAGACAACCCTTTGCTTCTCACAGCTTTTTAGTTCTTGCTTATTTATTCTCTTCCCTGCTGAGTTCTTTTTTTATTTTTAATTTTTTTTGAAGTATAGTTGATTTACAGTGTTGCATCCTGACGAGTTCTTAATCATGAGAGAAAGAACTGTGTCAGTCAAATTCTCCATCTGTCTTCAACACCAGCACAGTGCCTGGCATGTAGTATGCACTGAATATCTAAGGAACTCATTGTCATGATTTTTAATGATGTTACATTTATTGAGCTCTTTCTATGTCCCAGGCACACTAAGCATTTTACATGAACTATTTCATTTAATGGGCAAGTAATCTTACGAGATAGGTGTATTTCCTATTCCTGTTTTATAGATAAGGAAACTGAGATAGATTAAGTAATTTGCCCAAGGTTCCACGAGAAACGAAAGAGCCAGAATTCAAACTCAGATCAAACTGATTCCAAAGATTTTTTTGTTTTTTTTTATAAATTTACTTATTTAATTTATTTATTTTTGGCTGTGTTGGGTCTTCGTTGCTGCGCGCAGGCTTTCTCTACTTGCGACGAGCGGGGGCTACCCTTTGTTGTGGTGCGCGGGCTTCTCATCGCGGTGGCTTCTTTTGTTATGGAGCATGGGCTGTAGGCACGCGGGCTTCAGTAGTTGTGGCATGCAGGCTCAGTAGTTGTGGCTCGCAGGCTCTAGAGCGCAGGCTCAGTAGTTGTGCCATACGGGCTTAGTTGCTCCGCAGCAAGTGGGATCTCCCCAGACCAGGGCTTGAACCCGTGTCCCCTGCATTGGCAGGCAGATTCTTAACCACTGTGCCACCAGGGAAGCCACTCCAAAGATTTTTCTTTTCCTTTTTTTCTCCCCAGTTTTATTGAGGTATAATTAAAACTGAGATATAAATAAAATTGTAATGTATTTAAAGTGTACAACATAATTATTTGATATATGTATACGGTGTGAAATAATTCATTAACCCTTAATTAATATATCCATCACCTCACATATTTACTTTTTTGTTTGGTAAGAACACTACGTTCTACTCTCCTAGCAAATTTCAATTATGCAATACAGTATTATCAACTATAGCCACCATGGTGTATACACTAGAACCTCAGACCTTATTAATCTTACAGATAAAAGTTTGTACCCTTTTACTAGCTTTGCCTAATTCCCTGCCCACCCCTCCACCCAGCCCCTGGCAGCCACCATTCCACTCTCTATTTTTATGAATTTGACTTTTTTTTTTTTTAAGACTGCACAAATAAGTGATACCATGCAGTATTTGTCTGACTTATTTCACTTAGCATAACACCTACCCTCCAGGTTCACCCAAAGGAACCTTGGTTTTCTTAAACAATACTATACAAACTAAGACTATTATACAGTTTTAAAGAAGAACAGGAGATTGTAATTAGATATTGAGCATCCTGTGGTATCCTAATTGCCTAAATTCTAAATTCATGAGATATTATAGGCATGTTTTCTCCCAAAGGCATTTATTTTTCTTAAAATGTTTTTAAAAGAAAATTTTACAGTGGTTGGCACAAATGTCTCTTTTATTTTTAAAACTTCATAGGTTTTTGTTAGGTTTTGTTTTTTTGATGATCTCATTTCCAGACTGAAGATTATTTGTAACATAAGTTACTAGCTTATTATACTGATTTACAATTTCTAATTAGAATATAGTATTATGTTTATTAAATAGAACTATGCCTAGCATTTTTACTAGCAATTATGAAGTTCACAGGTGTTCAGATTCTTTTCATGTTATAGAGCTCATTGCACCAAGAGTCCTTGAAGTAAGGGATCTGTTTAAATTTTAGTAAACCATTGATTGACATGAACCTGAACTATCATTAACTTAATTTAGAAAATGCTCTTATTTTTTAATGCATGTTATAAAATTATCAGCCACTAATAATGAGAAGGGAAAAGTAGTTGAACCTTTTTAAGGTTGAGGCTCTTCTCAATACATTTGGGTCATTCATTCTGAATGTCAGTTCTCACTGGTAACTTAGAGGTATTAAAGGGTTGGAGATTTGATAAATGATACTGTTCTTCAGGTTATACCTGAAAATGTTTTCCTCCAACCAAGACTCTGATAGAGTTTTTTCCAATCATTTGCTTCTTCTTCCGGGTTGATAGAGAGATGGTTAGAGAAGATGCTTACTTAAAAGGCAAATTATTATTATTGTTCTAATTAATCAAAGTCTTTGAACTTGAACCATGGTTTGACATTGAAATTGGTGCTTTATAGTCTGTATTATTCATCAGATTACATTTCCCACACATTACTCTATAAAAAACAATTCTGATGTCTCATGGTCTCTGAAGGACCAAAATCCTTCAGAATTAGTAAAGAATTTTTTTATCATGGAGAATATTAAAAATGAAAAGACACTTAGAATTTTGGATAGGTCTAGATTTAGGTGACTAGTTTTGGATTTTTGTTGTTTTTGTTTTATCTTTTGTATCACTCACAAGAAAAAAAATTTAATGCTTTTTCTCCTACACTGTACACATTTGGAATACTTTACAAATAAGCTGAAAAACAGAAGATGTCCAGGTACCAAGCACTTAATCTACCTTACCCATCCCTTACCCATCTGGATGGGCTCGACCTGCTTGCAGATCCCTGTACATCTTTGCCTACCATCTATCTGCTTGCATTGCTGAAAGCTCTTTAGCACTCTCACCTGCTTGCAGAGTAACAAGTTATGGTTGACTGGCAGGTAAAATAAGAATATTTCCCTGTAGGCTTGCTCAGACATCTTGCTTCTGCCTACCATGGTACATTTTTAGATGAGTTCATTATTAAAGAACTTATAGTAACAGATTTTTTTTAAACATAAAGGCCAAAGTTTAAATCAAATAGAGATAGAAAACTAAATCACTGACACTTGTAATTATCATGGAAAGTCATTTGTAAAGTAAAAGCTTTATAATAATCAATAGAATGTCATTTTGTGGTTTTCCTTCTTCCAGGAAGTTTCATGAAAGGTTTATTAAATATATAATTTCAAGAGCATCTCTTTTGTTTCAGAGATTATTATTCTAAAAGTACTTTTAGAAATTACTATTCTGATATGCTATTTTTAATTTTTAGGGATATCCCTGTGGATTTCAAGTATATAGCAGAACCCAGCATGCACTCAATGCCTGCAGTGACTTTGTCTCCAAATGGTAAGTTAGTAGATAGTGTTTTTAAATGAGCTCTGTTTTCAAAAGAGCCTTGGCCATTCCCTCCTAGGGGAAGTCTGTCACAGTGCCATACTTATATAAGGAAATCTTTTCAATATTAGAAATAATCACTGGTTTTCATGTGTGAGTCACCTCACCCATTCTCTTGTTATTTTTAAAAGGTAAATATAAAAGAAATGATGATTTGCAACTAACATTGCCCGAGCATCTAAGGATTTCTATCTGAGAATCAGGATTTGTTTTTTTATATGTAATTATCCTTCCAACAGAATCATGTTCAACAGCTCAGTGATTTATTGTGAGCTCTTTTTCTTTCAGAGAATAGGAAATTTTGTTCTGGTTCTTCATAGAGAACACCTTAGCAATTTACTGTAAAAGATTTTTTCAGGCAAAAATTAAAAAGATAAGTCTAATACCATTTTCTATTTAATAATTCATTGCCTTTTAAGTACAAGTACTACAGATATACTGATATAATTCTACATGACGATATTAAAGTGGAGGATCCGATATTTGGGCAGCATTGTGAACTCAGTAGCTACTGTGAGTATAGAGCAAGGAAGAGGGGACAAGAAAGAGTTTGCTTTTCTAGTCGGGGCATCTGCCACAGGCAAATCAGTGATATTTGTCAAATGCCCTATGATTTTTATGAGAAGAGCAACCTCACTGGGTGCTGTTCTGATAATCACTATATTGTATACAGTCACATTTGTCACTGTGCACCTGAATTTCATATAGTGTATTTTTAAACCATCCATTACAAATACTGTGCCCATCTTGAACAAGGCCATTTACCCAGTCAGACTGTGAGCACTGTTAGAGTCATCCCTTAGTTAATCATGTTTACAAATATATAGGATGTAAAGATACTGCAGTTAAGACTCTAGTGGCTTTGGTGGATCCTGGGTAGATAAAAGCAAGGTGGCCCAAATTGAAAAATGGGCAGAAGACCTAAATAGACATTTATCCAAAGAAGACATACAGATGGCCAGTAGGCACATGAAAAGATGCTCATCATTGCTAATTAGAGAAATGCAAACCAAAACTACCATGAGGTACCACCTCACACCAGTCAGAATGGCTGTCTTTAAAAAGTCTACAAATAATAAATGCTAGAGAGGGTGTGGAGAAAAGGGAACCCTCTTATACTGTGTAAATTGGTTTAGCCACTAAGGAAGACAGTATGGAGGTTCCTCAAAAAACTAAAAATAGAGTTGCCATATGATTCAGCAATCCCATTCCTGGGCATTTAACCAGAGAAAACTATAATTCGAAAAGATACATGCACCTTAGTTCATAGCAGCACTATTTACAATAGCCAAGACATGGAAACAACCTAAATGTCCACTGACAGATGAATGGATAAAGAAGATGTGGTACATATATACAATGGAATACTACTCAGCCATAAAAAAGAATGACATAATGCCATTTACAGCACAATGGATGGACCTAGAGATTATCATACTAAGTGGAGTAAGCCAGAAAGAGAAAGACAAACACCATATGATTTCACTTATATGTGGAATCTAAAATACAACACAAATGAACATATCTATGAAACAGAAAGACTTAACACAGAGAACAGACTTGTGGTGGCCAGGGGAGGGGGGAGGGGAGGTGGGGGGAGGGGAGGTGGGGGAGGGGGAACTGGGAATCTGGGGTGAGCAGATGCAAACTATTATATACAAAATGGATAAACAAGGTCCTACTGTATAGCACTGGGAACTATATTCAATATCCTGTGATAAACCAGAATAGAAAAGAATATAAAAAGAATATATATCTGTATAACTGAGTCACTTTGCTATACAACAGAAATTAAACACAACATTGTAAATCAACTATACTTCAATAAAAAAATTTTTTAAAAACAAGTGTGGCCCACAACAGTTACTAGAATTTTTTTAGTCATATCTTTCTTTGTACAGTTTTATTTAATAATCCTAGGTTTTCTCACCTGGAGTTTATCCTTCCTCTTTCCATAATTAACATAAATAAGTCTCTTTCTCTCCATGGTTCTATTGTTTATACTTACTACAAATTAATTTCATTTCATAAAATTTAGTTTTATTAATGCTAAACTCAGAGTTTTTGTATATCCTAATTTAAACAAACAAAAAAGCTTTTATAGGAAAAGTGCTAAATGATATAAGATTGTATGAGCAAAATCCATTACTTTATATATAAATACCTCTCACCAGCAACAAATTTGTAACACTTTACAGGTGGTATGGTAAATTAATTTTCCTACTATTATGAAGTAGTTGGGAATAAAATAATATTAATGATTGAACATATTTAAATAAAGTCTTTTTAAAATTTTCAGTCTTCCTCTAAAATGTCTCATTTATTGCATTTACAGGGAAATGGCTAGCGTGCCAATCAATGGACAACCAAATCTTAATTTTTGGAGCACAGAACAGATTTAGATTAAATAAGAAAAAAATTTTTAAGGGCCATATGGTAGCAGGCTATGCTTGTCAGGTAGACTTTTCACCAGACATGAGGTAAGTTTAAACCTTCTCATGTATTCCTATATTCATATATAATGATATAAACTACTGCTGTACAAATAACACTGTACAAATCACTTTTATATATGTAATTGTATGAGAATTGTTCAGATTGTCAAAGTGCCAGATAAAAGGCAAGAACAAATTAAGACAGCTACATTTGGCTTTTTTTTAAGTTCTTTAGTCTGTCTCTTTATATTGTTTAGTTCTGTGCCCTTTAACCACATAATGAATCCCTGTCTTTATAGGCTATGTCCTACTTTCTTTCTGCGTTTCTAAGCAAGGCTGGAAGGACTGTAATCTCTATATTGCTGTGATTGAATGAGCACCAGAAGAATTAATCCTGTATTGCAGGGTTGAAGTTAACAGTTTCACTACAGCTTTTCTGTGCTGAAACCTCAAATCCATCTTCTGGTCACACTAGATTTCTGAAGCCTATAGCCTTCCTAAGAGTGAAACTCTGCATTCATTCCCCTATTGTTAAGCTAAAATGTATGGGTATCACTAATTTAGAAATCCCTATAAACTTGTATGTTTAGCCTGGTAATTGGGATTTAGACTCCTACCTCTGAGTGAATCTTGTATATATTCAGAAGCTGTTGGAGCCAAAAATAATTATGAAGGTGGTAGAGTCCACTATAGTTGAATGGGTCTACATGTGTTTGCTGGCTCTGTATGAAATTGGTTCCCTTACACTGTTTCTGACTGTCTAGAGAGTGATTGTGATACCGCATTCACTGTGGCCTCTGGCTCTCCCAATCTTCCAAGTTAAAAATAATTTTTCACTCTTAGATTGGTCACTCAGTGGGGAGGTTTTCTGATAGAAGTTTAAATTATAGACTGCTTTATACTCTACCTTATTATTCTAAGTATTATATAATCACAGTGATTTTCTTACGTTAAGGTGAAAAGGTAAATTATTTCTCTGTTCCTCACCCACTTTACCAGTTGAAGGTGTTTGAATAATTTGAATTTATTTTTCTTCTCATTATAGCTATGTGATTTCAGGAGATGGAAATGGAAAATTAAACATCTGGGACTGGAAGACCACAAAACTCTACAGTAGATTCAAAGCTCATGATAAAGTGTGTATAGGTGCAGTGTGGCATCCTCATGAAACATCTAAAGTCATAACTTGTGGTTGGGATGGTCTCATTAAATTGTGGGATTAATGGGATTAATCCTTATACTATCTGGGATCATTTTTGATCCAGTATCATATTTAACTATATTTAATTATTAAATGTGTTAAATGACAACTTGATTTACAGATTATGATTTTCTTACGTGGCCTTATGAAGTTGAACCATTGTTTTAAAAGAAAAAAACTTTGTAAATTTGGCTCGTATAATTTCATTGGCAACTTCATTTTGTTCTTTATAGATGTTATTTATACAGAGAATGACCATTAACTTTATATTTGACAAGTAGTTATTTTTGGCAGGCAGTTTGGGTTTACTCCCATGACGTACTGAAAGGATCCCTTTAGAGCTAAGAAGGAATCCCTAGTGGATTACCTCTTCAACAAAAAGGGAAGAACAGGGATGGTATAATTTAATGTGAATCTGAAAGAAGGATAAAACCACCCACAGTTACTGTTCCCTTTATTTTCAGTGGGTCAAGTTCTAATCTTTCGGATTCACGAGTTCCACTATTTTTTATGACATATGTTGTGTCTGTTTAGTTGTAAGCCAGCAATCTTCTCTGACTGCAGCATTCCTCTAATTATTAAACAGTGTAAAATAAAAATCAGTCCAGAGTTCTTTCCTTGACTTTCTTCCTGATCAGTATAGACAGGATTGTATATAATTAGAGAATTACATTATTTTTGAAGATGGAACTCAAGAGAATGAATCAAGACTTTGAACTGTATTTGTATTTACTGTCCAATAAAGACCTGGCTACACTTTCAAAAATCAGGGTCTCCTAGGTCACTCACCTCTTCACTGTTGTTACTACTGAAATACTCCTCATAGGAGATTGGATGTGAGGACATAGTTCAAAATGTCAACTTGTAATTTCTTTGAAGCTGTATGTTTTATCTATTAAAATTAATCTGATTCTTCTTATGAATATATTCAATAAAACTTTTTAAGATTAGAAAAATTTTAAACTTCTTTCCAAATCTTTGGGTAAAATTGACACTCCAGAAAGATGGCTAGGTTTCCCAGTTTGAGAAGCAGGGACTGTGATTGGTTAAAAAAATTTTTTTTCAACTTCAGATTGTGAAATCAAGATAGCCTCTTAAATATAGTAACCAAGAGCACTTTAGTTTGACAAGACATTTCTCCTGTTTTTTTACAAATCTATGTTAGATGTTTGAATGTAGTGTGAAATATTTCAATACCATGCTGTAAAAGATTGGTTCATAGCTGCTCAGAGTGCTGACTTGGAGACCAGAATCATGTTGAGTGTTGATATCCTAGGAACATCATTATTAGCTCTGAGTCCTGTGCTATCAAGAGCAGTTCATGCTCCATAGCCTTAGAACTTCCATTTTTAAACATTAAATTTAAAAAGACCTGGTATAGATGACCAGGTGCTATAGCCACATATAAATAAATTGCAAAGAAGAAAATAGAAAAAGAGAATAAAAGTGGTAGAGATGTATTTTTGGACACACAGGCACTCAAAGAAATAAGAATACACTGCCTGGCTGCTGTGATTTCTATTTCTTTATCTGCTGGGAAGGGTGCCTACCATTTCCTGGAGAGGAAAAAATTCAGACAGGAGCTTTTCTTTAGTCCCAACCACTGGTTTTAACAAATGTGAATTACTGAAATATGATGGGACAAAAAGTTAATCATACATTTGAACTATCTTGTTCAGCACCAGTATTGTGTATGTTACAAATCATAATTTCAAAATATGGGTCTACTTTATTGTGTTTTTAACTGTTTCTAAACTAAGGAACTGTATATAAAAGTTGTCGCTTTTTTTAAAAAGACTATTTTTAAATAAAGCACTTTTGTAGAAAGTGTTATCAAAATTTTCGTTCTTAGTCTCCTTTTAAGTCTTAACTCTAAGACACCACGTTAAACCATTTGCATATTTTAAATGGGTCATTTTGATTTTCTGGGGAGAAATGATGCTTTAAAGGTGAGTATAGTATATTAATGGGTTTATTCTAAATAAATGACAAAAATACAGGGCAGTGTCCTCAGAGCACATAGATTAAGTTTAACACAGTCCATATTTATCCACTTGGTGCCACTGAGTCATGATTGCATCCATTTTAGAGGATACAAATGAGTGGGGTTCTTTTCCAGCATAAGAAAGTTTACAGATTATGTTGTGACTGGAATTAAGTGGTTACCATCTGGCTCCTTTTCCTCACCGCAACCCTTTTGTCACACCCAGGACAGATTTCCTTCCTAAAAGTTAGAATAAAAGTGATGCTTTAGTGAAGGTTTAATGAATATTTCAATACTGAAGCACAGGCTGAGAATATGTTGTCCTAAATAGGGAGCCCGTTTTAAGATAAGGAACAGGGCGTAGCCTCAAACAGGCACTTCTCTAAGTAGAACAGTATAGAGTGATTTTTGAGGATACATTGTGAGGCTGGTTCATGTCCTCAGCATGTTTATTAATTACCTGGAAGAAAACATGGACAATGAAATAGCAAACCCTTGGATGGTAGCTGTAAGAATTGCAACACTAGCAACAATTATAGAGACTCTACTTGAAGAATACTGTTTCTCAGAGTGTAGACTGAGAACCACCTGGAGATGGTGTCACTTACTGAGATACAGAATTCAGAAGAAAGTAGTGGTTGGTTGAGGAAACCATAATGAATTCAGGTATGGAGAAGGGAAGTGTGAAGTGCCATCCAGGCCAAAATATCCATCAGCAGTATTAACTTTGGGTCTCAAAGTGAGACCTAGGGAACATTGATGCTATATTTCATCAAAGATGCAGGTTTTTCACATTTTTAACATCTCTGAAATAGGGCTATGTCTTAAAATCAATGATGTGTCATAGTTTAATTGGCGGCATTCTTTCTCAATGGATCATGAAATAACTGATGAAATACAGTGTAAACAAGGCAATTACTAAGGGACCTAAGAAGGAGAAGAGAAGATCCAGAGGAAAGAAGATTCCATCTTAGCAGCTGGTTCAAAATTTATGTTATCAAATATTTATTTGATCAGTGGGTAAATAAAGTGAATGAACTAGCAAAAGACTGCAATTTTACAAATACTATATATTCATTCCCTGGTTCAAAGTCAGCACTTACTATAGTAAGTTCCCCAGATGATATGCACACTAAGAATGAGAATTAGCGGAGTCTGAGTTTATCTTGAGTATTTCAGAAACTACACTGTTTAGAGTGTGTAAACTCAGAGAAATGTAGCTAACCAAAAATATATACACGTGTGTGTATGTGTGTGCATGTATTTATATGCATGTATGTATGTGAATATGATATACATTTTACATGTTTATATGTACACCTTCCCTGTTCAAAGTCACTTTAATAATTGTAGAAACAATTTTCTCAATCTAAACACTGAAATTTTATCTGAAACTTAAGTCACAACTTGCAGCCAGAGTCCTTAGAGTGGCTTTATTTTTAGTGACAAAGTGATAACTCCTTTGCTTTTACAGCTTCCTGTAACTGCAATAACTGTCTTCAGATGATTTTTTAGCTCCCCACATCCTACTCTCCAACCTTCAGCATTTTTGAGATCTGAGGGACTAACTCAAATCTCAAACATTTTGTATTTAAGTATGTGTTCTAGTATAGCACTAATAGAAATACATGAGCCACATACATAATTTTTAATTTTCTAATGGCCACATTAAAAAGGGGATATTAGTATAAATAATATATGATCCAAAATATTCTTTCAACATTCAATTATTTTTAAAATTAATATTTTACTTTTCTCATACTAAGATCTGGTGTGTATTTTACGCTTAACAGCACATCTCAATGCAGACACTAAATTTTCATCAAATATTTTATCTGTTTCACACAAAGTAGATTTACACGCCTAAGTTGTTCCAAGCAGACCTACTAAGAGTTTTCTAATAATTGAATCAAGTATAAGTTTTTAACTTAATTAAAAGTAAATAGAATTTAAAATTCATCTCCTCAGTCATACTAGCCACATGCTAGATGCTCAGTAGCAACATGTGGCTGCTGGTTACCATACTGTCCATACAATTCTAGTACCACTTTTTACACACAGTGGCTCAAATACCCAGCTTTACTGCTTCATCTTCTCAAAGACATTTTAAGGTTCAAACTACTCATAAGATGTCTTATTTAAACAATATAAATGTTCATATTTTTCTGTACTACATTTTGGACAGTTTCCTCAGGTTTATCTTCCAGTTCACTTTTACAGTCTCTTCAGCTGTGTCTAATCTGCTGTTTAATTCATTAAACTCATTCCAGTGACTATTTTTCCTTTGTGGTAGGTCTATTTGTACTTTTTTATATCTACCTGTTCTTCATATGTCTTATTTTTTATGGTTTCTATATAGTCTTTTATGCCTTTAATCACATCAAATAATTTATACTTTCTTTAAGATTGTTATTCTGTTATCGCAAATTCTTGGACTGAAAATCCCAGTGTATAATGTGTCTGTTAACTCTATCTCATGGTGGGCCATTTCCTTGTCAGTTGTAATTTTTTATTAGGAGTTGTAATTTTTTATTAGGAGTTCATCTTACGTGGGTCGGAAGAAATACTTTGTAGTCCAAGTTGAAGAGTCCCTTTGAGTGGTTTTACATTTGCTTCTGCCATGTACCCCTGAGACATCACCCCCTAGAACCAGTTTTATATCTAAATTTTTCAGCTTATGGATTTCTTAACCACGTGATTATGGATTCAACTCTTTAAACAGGCTGAAGTTTTCAAATTCTCATGAGAAAATTTGATTTTCTCCAGAGCTATAGCAAGGGTAGACTTCCTTGTGCTCGGAGGAAGGGGGATAGGGGTAGTTTTTAGAACCCTCTTCCATCGAGATTGTAGCCCTCCAAGGGTCCCACTGCTTCAAGTATCTCACTCAGTTCCAATCCTTTCCCCCAACATAGCAGGCCTTATCTCTAATGCTCTAGGCCACTGGCCATCACTAGTATACCGAACTAGGACCACTGCAGTGTAGATTCCTGCTCTACCTCTCTGGTTCTAGGGTCCCCCGGGCTTTCTGTGCCTGAAGATTTTTCTTTCTTGGGCATTCATATATGTACATAAACACATAGACATACATACATAGATAAATGCATACATACATATTCACACATATACATACAGAGGATCACCATAAAGATAAATACTTAATCTAGTATCTTTGGATATTGCCACTTTGTTAGGATAGTCTAAAAACACTGAAGTGTAAACAAGTGCAGTCTGAAACATTCTGATTTTTAGAACCTTGTGAGGTTAAGTGTGTTATCCTAAAAACGTACTTTACCTAAGGGCACTTCACTCGATGACTGGAGAGGCATCATAATGGATTCATCTTTTATCTGGGGCTTGTCTTCTGAATAAACATATCATTTGGATTCTCCTGAATTTATCCTAAGACTTTATAGCACACAAATCAAGAAATTACCTAACCACTGTCTAAGCCTTCTCTAATTATAAAATGCTAGAATAATGAGATTTTCAAGCTAGAAGAAACCTTAGAAATCAAATATTCCAACCTAAGATAAGAAAATAGGCCGATGAGGGTGATGAATTGCTTGGTATCACGCAGCTGGTTAGCAGCAGGGTCAGAATCTTTCTCCCTTCATCCTGCTATCCTTTCTCTTCTACATACTGCCACTTAAGTGTGTATTTTTAAAACTGTCAAGATTTGTGTTGTAATCTTTGTGGCTTCCAGCTTGCTTTCACTGAGGTAGTTTTAAAGACTGTATTTATTTCATCTTTTAGTAAAACAGAACCTATAGCTAAAGAGATTCTCATAGCCTCTTCCTTGAGAGTTAGACCTAATGATAACTGCCCGAAAGGACTTTTCTTGGTCAGACTTCAAATATTCTGGAGAACATAATACCCTCTCTCACCTTGTTTGTACTCTTTGAACAACTACCTTAAATTTTTTTGTCCTAGAAAAACAATGTGATTTTAATCATTTTTGTAGAAATACCAGCCCCTGTCCTTTACATCATACCTTCTTTCTCTCATAAACTGAAAAATATTCTCCATGCTACTGTGAGTTGTGACCAAATACACTGACTCTAAAGTGTGTTTTCTGGGAATCGGTTAAAAAAAAAAAAAGGACAATGAGGAATGAGAAAGGAAGATTGAGGTTTTATATCCTAGGGTACCTTCTACCAATACTTGAGCCTTTAATTATTATTGTATTTATTCGATTCAATTATTATATAGCTCTCAAGTCCCTGAGGTCAAGAAAGATCTTCAGGTTAGCATCCTTTAATCAGGAATGAGGACTATTGCAAGCAGTGCAATAAACAACCATGTCAAGAAAAGGACAAATTGTGCCTAAAATTAAATTAACCAAAATGAGAAATATTGGTCCATCTAAATTCCAAAGACATTTTTAATACCAGAAAAAAAGTCAATAACAAATGATGATGAAATAATTTCACTGAAAAATCCTTTGTGAAATAGCTTTCTTTATATTCATATTCAACAATATTTATTGAGCACCTTTGACCTAGCAGGCTCCATGGTAGGCACTGGGAATACTGACATGGTGTTTACCCTCATGGAGCTTACAGTCTGCTGGGAAAGCCATTACACAAGCAGATCCATTAAAGTAAAAGGAGTGTGAAGCGGGGGAGAATAGAAGACATTGTAAGGAAACATAGCTGGGGGCCTTCAATATGGGAGTCCCTGAGAAAATGATGTTCGATCTGACACCAATCCTTGAGAAGTAATACTTTCTTGTACAGATAACTAATAGCTTATTTTTATTGATACATAATTGTGGTTTCTCAATAATGTTATGGAACCCACTTGGACTTTTGGTTATTATATATACCCACCTAGGGGCGATGTCAAAATATCCAATGACCGGTAACGCATGACATAGAGCAGTTAGAATAGAACCTAAACACAGGAATGGTGCAGGGTCCTGGAGGATGCCTATTGTGCTGTGCATTAATTGCTTGATCTTGGGGCGGTCTGGGGGTCTTGTGGGAGGCAATGCAGTGGAGGAGAACCTCTGGAGGACTGAGGACCACAGTCATTCACCAACTCTGCTCCCTGGTACACACTGATTGCATATCTGTCCTATATATACTGAGTTTCTATATTAAAATAGTCTAGATTAGAATCCAAACTTAACAGGAAAAAAAACCCTTATTACTTCAGACAATCTTATTGCATAAAACCAATCACTAAGAAAAACTTATAATATTTTATATGAGAATATAAACTGCTAGTTTTACACAGCAATTAGTTTTAACAAGTGTTGGGGACTAGCATTTCTCCATACAGCGCTAAATATAAAGTGTGACAATATTAAGCTTGCTTGATTTACTTTTCTTAAGGACAGAAATACAATAAAATTATAGAATTTCTAAATTTAAGCAGTTTAAGAATATCCTGAATCTTTGGATTACGATTTCATGTGATAAGTAAAGTTCAAATACCTCTTTAAATGTAAGAAAAAGGAACATATTTTAGCATACAATTAAATGCACTGAATTCACAAAGAACCAGCAATTGGCTAGTACAAAAAAGAATTATGTTATTGCTTAAAAGGCAAAATAAGTTTATCTCCAAAAGAAGAGAATTATATTATGTAATTGAGCTTGTAGGTACCTACCATTGTATAGTCAAGTAGAATAATCTGTTTAAATGAGGCCTTCATTTTTCATCTGGAGAAATATGACAACGAGGCCGGCTCCCTGGTATTAATTCAAGCTTTGCAAAATCCAAACATGTAACACTTAGGAAATGCAAATCTTGTACTGTATTTACTATATACTAAAATCTTATAGTCAAAGCAGAAATGCTTACATGAATAACTGATTTGGACTAAACACTGTAAATTCATGAATTTGCTTTTGTTCCACCCTGATGTAAATACTAGCGGACCTTCAGTCAATTCTAACATAAGTTTGTTTATCTCTTCCTGGCTCACTTCATTTGAACTATGTCAAATAGTTACAAATATTTATATGATAACCTATTATAACTGTGTCAAATACAATCACTCTAAGAAAAGGGAGAATGGGAAAACTGCTTTTCTTTGACTTTAATCTCAAATCGTGATTTAGCACAACCTTTTGTGCTAAAAGGTTGACCTCTGAATCTCTTACATCCTCATATGTCTTTCATCCAAAAAGGAACAGTTTTTAAAATCATCTGAGAAGAGCATTATTAAATTTCTATCTTCAGATTCATTTATGAGCACTGCTCTGGTAGGAGTTAATTAAGAGATGTATGTCACAGATATTCACATCTGAGCTCATATATCTGCAGGTCAAAGGCGAGTTTGAAACAAAGGAAACTTACTCTACACTTCCAAGTGACTGGGCCTTCCCTAAAATCTAGGAGCAAAGTGCGGCATATTGGGACCAATGAGGGCCAAGGGTCATTTCCAGGACTTGCAAGATCTTTCCTGGCAACCTGAATATATTGACAGAGAAACTGTTGGGACCCCATATTTTTTCAGTAAGCCTCCATTTGGTGGGCACATTTTAATTAAGTAGACTGTTTAAATTAAACCTGCATGCTATAAAAATGATCCCAACTCTAACAGATTTGCAGGTCTGGTATTAGTAAATTTGTAGGCTTTTCTTCCCATTTACTAATCGGGAGGCAAAAATATGTCCTTACGTTTGTCAAAGGCTATTGAAGCAGACGGAGGAGGGGCCCTGCATGGGCTTTGGGATCTGGCAGTCAGAGATATGGATTCCTACTTCACCATTTGAATAATCTGAATAAGGTATTTAACCTCTCAGAGTTTCCTTACCTGTATAATTGGGAAAATTACACTTCCTTATAGGACTGTTTGGAGAATTAGGAATAATCTATGCACAGTACTGGGCACATAGTAAGCTCTCAATGAATAGCAGCTCTTGATTTCGTATGTTTGTTTTTTGTATTTTGTTTGTGTTGTTTTTGTGGTGCTCCTGGCACCTAGGGGGAGGGCCAGGGATGCTGCTAAACATCCTACAATGCACAGAATGGCCCTCCCTCCCCCAACAAAGAATTATCCAGCCCCAAATGGAAATAATGCTGAGGTTAAAAAACCCTGGCCCACACAATAAACATAATAATTCTAGAGGCAGGGAAACCATAGCAACAGTCAGAATATTCATCACAAATTTCAAACTCTCCATGAAGGGAATGAAGGACAGTCTTAGAAAAAATATCATAAAATAAGTACAAATAACAATTGAACAGGCTGCCTAGTAGGTGGGTGTGGGTGGGTGTGTTTGGGATTTATTTTGAGTTTGTCTTTATTTTTTTCTTAACAGTACTTCCATTCTTGCTCAGATATATATAGTGTGATGAAGTCAATGTTCTGCACCACCAATCCAGAATCAATGGTAACCTGTCCTGTACAAAGGGGGCTTTCAGTAATGCCATTAATCTTCAATCCCATGAGTTAAAAATCTTGGTATGAGTGTGAATACATCTAAAACCTAGTCACACTAGATACTTAGGATTAGTATACTTCATACCTTGGTATATAAGAAGGGTTAAAAATTTTAATGTATAAAAAGATCTGTGTTTACTTTAGTGTATAAAATTTTTATTAAAAAATGAAAGACAATCAGTGATATAATCCAAACAGGACTGAAGTTAACTTTGTTTTGGAGGCTACACCATGCAAACTAACAGTAAAAACCACTTTTGAGTTTGATAAACTTTTTGTACTTTTGAAATACCTAGGGACATTGAAAGCAACTAAACTGTTATTTCAAATCAAAGTTATTCAAGCTGGTCCTCTCACTTCAATGACTTTTATTAGTGTACTATAAGTTTTAATATAAAAAAACCTCATTTATATTTTAAAAAATCATCACTACTAATTCAGAAAGTCTTATTCCCTTTTGAACCCAAGTTAGTAAGATGATATAACTCTATTGTATTTTGGTTTCTCACCTGAGGAATGGTATTTTCAAACCACTGCAAAAAGCAAAAAGCCAACCCAGGGCATGTCTAGGGTGGAAGGAGGTAAAACGATGGGGAGAAGGAATCGAGGTCTAGTAGTAATCAGTATTTTATGCTCTCCCAAAATTCCTTAAATGAACAGTGTATGTATTCCTGCTCTCTTGGGATATAAAAAATACCAGAAGATGTACTTAATTTATAATAAGATAATAATTTGATTTATTTTTATACTATTTAATTAATTTATTTGAAATAGGATTTTTGAAAATCATTTGTAGGGGGAAATGTCTAATCCTCTAAATAGAAATGATAGAGATTGTTTGAACTACTGAGAACATGCATTATCTGCTTAATTAAAAAATATATACAAAAAGGGATTGGTATTACCAAAACACACTGTACCTGTCCCGGGAAAGAGAGAGACTCTGGCCCTCAGGCCACAGGCTTACAATGAATGCCAACTGGCAGCAAGGAAAAACTTAATCTTGGAGATAATTAAAAAAAAAAAAGATTTGACACCATAGGCAAGTCAGAGGTTGAGAAATCAGGTTTGAAGACACCCAAGTTCTGCTTTGTGTTTAGTTTCATAGGAACAGAGGGGATTTAAGGCTGAGCATGAAAAGAATCCTGAGTTGAATAACTTGATACTCTAGTCTTTTAAACTCAGTTACAGAATTTGGTGTGTCTGAGTTCCCAGAAACCAGAATCAGTCGTTCTTATAAAGTCACAGCATGGCCTCAACAAAAACTGAGGAAGAATAATTGAAATCTACAAGGCTGTAAAGAATGTTATTGACACAGTGGACAAGAAAATCCTAGGAAAAGGTGAGTTAACATCAGATGAAAGGCCCTATTTTAAACAGCAGGCTACACACTTAAGGAGCTCATCAACCCAGTAAAAACAGAAATGTGAAATAATTTCTTTTTCATGGTGGTAAATTCATGGATTACAGATACATAATTAATTTTAGGGAAAACTGAGATAAGTGTGGGATTATCTTCCAAGCTGAAATGAAAGAGGACAAGCATCCCCACTCTGTCAGAGGCAGACAGGCAAAGAGCCTGGGTTTGGGCAGATGGAGATTGACTACTGTGGCACTCCTGTGTCCATCCCCTCAGCAAGTGTTAACTGTTCCCCTACCATGTGCGAGATGCCAGGCTACGTGTACTACAAAGGCAATAACACAATCCCTGCCTCAAGCAGGTCACAGGCCAGTGGGAGACTGGACAAGTAAACCAGAATAACTAGAACCATGGACATGATCCATGCTGCAAATATTTCCTTGAGTTGTTGATGAGCTCCTGCATCCTATTTCCATCTTGTGTTCACCCAACTCAGAGTATAACAGCTACTCGCATTGAAAATATCTTTCTTCAGGAATAGCTGAGGTTTAGATAAATCTTTGTAACTGTGAAAAAGCCTGAAATCCTGTAGTTCTAACTCTTTGAGGAGGCTGTACCAGAACCGCACAACACTGCTGTCACTGCCACTGACCTCAAACCCGGGCCAGTGGAGATGGATCTCAAAGATGAGCTGTCCAATTTGTTCAAGGACATCTTCCAGAATAAGATTTTCCAAAACTTTCCATTCTGCGCTTTCCAGATCTGCTTTGAGAACATCAATCTGTAACAAAATGATGAAATGAGATTAGCAGAGTCAATAAACATTGTTAAAAATACCACTGATATCAGAAGCATCACTGTGTAGCTACCTTCCAAGAAAGCAGAATTTTTCAAATTTTAGAGTTAGAAGTCTTTTTCAAATGGTCACTTATGACATGAATTCCTAACCTCACACCACACCAAATGTTAATATACAAATAATGAAATACCAGTCAGAAATCATGATGGACCTTCTTACTCTCTGCCCAGTGGGAATGGATGTCCAAGAAGGAGATGCTGGAGCATGTATATCACAAAGCACCATGTCCACAGCCTCTCCCCAGCAACCTATATGCTGCTCAGAGGAACCCAGCCATGTCCTGGCAGAATGGTAGCCTGCAGGGAGGGACTGACAAAGGGCCACTGCCTACAGGAACCATCTCAAAAAACCTTACCCCCCCACCAACTTCATCAGGATTGGAAGCCAGGGAAAGAGTTCTCAGGTATCTGAATTCTGGACTTGAAAAAGAAAATTATTAACATTATTCCATGATTGCTTTAAAAAGTATATACCAGTACAGTGTTCTAAAAAAATTTCTAATAAAACCATTCTCTGTTCATTTAATGAATACACGTTCACATTCCAGGTGAAATGGAACATAGGAAGAAGAGTAGGATGGGAGAGATTTTGCAATTAATCAAGCTACGAGAAGCAGCTCCTTTCTGCTGACTTTGCACAAAATCCGTTAGAATAGCAGAATACCAAATACTTCCAGAAAGCAATGAAAGCTAATTACTTTGCTCCTGGCACTATGCTAAGTGCTTCACCTCGCAATATTCATTTACTCCTCTCAACAATTCTACAGCGGTGTATCCCTATTTAAAGCTGAGAAAACCAGACTCAGAGATTAATCCATCCTCAGTCACATAGCTTGAGAGACAGTGGTGAACTCTGAACTGAGTCTGTCTACATGGCCCATGTTCTTAACCACGACATGATGTTGAATTCCCATAAACCACAAGAGGAAAAATGGTAACTCAGAGTTCCTAAAAGGCTTTGGTTTGGAAAATAAGGTGCTATTGGAGCGGGAGTAAGGGTCAGTGAGTACAAGTATTGTTATCAGCATCGCCATTTTACACTGGAAAGCAGAGCACCTTCCAGCTTAAAGAATCACTTTCCACATACATTATCTCAGCAAAACAGCCCTATCGGTACGCAAGGATTTGGTAAAAATGACTTTTCTGCTGCCAAGAAATGGAGGGAGAAGTTAAAGGGGATAATTTGACCACACAGAGGAAGGCTGGCACATTCAGACACAAACGGGAATAATCAACATGCAGGGAATCACTGCAATAGAGCAAAGCCTATAGTTCCAAGAGGTGACAGCAAAACCCTAAACAGCTCTTCAGGAAGCTGCTAACTGAAGTCACCAAAATCCTACCCATGAAAGTGAAGTATCTTTGACTTTTCAGAAGGATGAATAAGAACCAAGGCCAATCCTGCCCCAGCCTCTCCTTTCTCTCAGTGCATGTCTATTTGACAAGCTTCTCATTTGCAGCTGAGATGTGAGGCTCTCAGTGAATGGTAAAATTCCTTGTGTCATTTCAGAGTTGACTGGAGGAGATGCATAGAATTCAGATATAATTGATCCAAGAAAATGGCCTTTGCCCGGCATACTGAGACCCTGCAGGAGAGACTTTCACTCACTTGCCTTGGATAGTACCTCCTGGTCCACCAGAGAAAGAGTGATAGTAACAACCCCAAGAATATCAGGAGGCCTTAGAAAAGGCTAGATATCCATAAACCAGATTTTTTGTTGTTGTTGTTGTTCAATGCTTCCAAAATCAAAGGGAAAAGTTTAAAGAAACAAAAGCAACTTTCTTTTCTAAAAGGAAGCGAGCAAAGGCAGGTTTCATGTGAACATATACAAGGCTGAAATAATTCTTGTGAACTGGACACAATAGAGTTAATTCACTCTTTTCTTATCTCTGCTGCCCTGGAGCATCCTTGGCTTTGTTTAATCTTCAAAGTTTTAAGCAGAATATTCCTGAATTAGGGTAATTAGGCTGCCAAAAGAAATACTAAATCAAAACTTCACAGAATTTTTTAACTTATACAGAAAATATTCAAAATCAACATTTGTTGTGTCAGTTCACATAGTCAAGAATATCTTAGGTTTCTTACAGGTTTATTTTTTACTATGGCTTTCTGTGAGTTTGGATATACTGAATGTGATCAATAAATCAAAGTATTAGAGGGGCAGAGTAAACTTAATCAGCCTAAAATTGGCCTAAAAATTATATTGGTGAAGTGTACAAGAATATACTTAACATATTTTTTCAATCATATTTTTAAAACAAGCCATCAATCAGAAGTTATGAGCAACTGGACTAGAGCCCGCAAGCCACAACTACTGAGCCCGCATGCCACAACTAATGAAGCCCACGCGCCTACAGCCCGTGCTCCCCAACAAGAGAAGCCAGCCCAGTGAAAAGCCCACGCACTGCAACAAAGAATGGCCCCCGCTCGCCGCAACTGGAGAAAGCCCGCGCACAGCAACGAAGACCCAACACAGCCAAAAATAAATAAATAAATTTATATAAAAGAAGCTATGCGCAACTGGAAAAAAACAAATTATTAGGCTAATTCATAGCAAATACATGCTTTCTTTAGAAATGCAATTTTCATTTACAAAATGCTATTCCAACTAAAGAGCAAAAAGTATTTCAAACATGACCACACTCCCCCACCCCCTTTTGAATCCAGTGACTGAAAATTCTCCACTTCAATCAGAATTATAAAGGTTGATCTAAATCATGCAGCCCAGGGGTAGTACAGCACTGAGGAAGACATAGCTCTTTCCTATCTTCCAGCCTTAGCGCACAGACAGCCAAATGCGGTGAATAAAACACGGTTTTCTCTTCCAGTGTGCTTTTTCTATTTCTTGCATTTCAGAATGTTCTATTACCACAGCTATTTTGCAAGTGTAATTTCTATTATTACTGCGTAATGCACCCAATATTATTGTTATTATAAGGTGCTAAACATCTCTGAATAAGGTATGCCACTCTTAAGATTCTAATATCAGCGTTCAACAATTATGGCACTAAAAATCATGCAAATTACTATATCGGAATAATCAAGTGTCAATCCTAATACAGTTAGGTTAAATCAGGTTTCTTGAGAAAAACAACTACATGTTAGCTCTCTGTAAACTCTGGAATAACTGAGGACATATTCTCAAAGGAAGTAGATGAAGCAACCTATTTGGTATAAAATCAGAGGCATTAAAGTAGTCCTCCCATCAAAGTTATCTCCTTTTCCTTGTGCCTGAAATATATAATAAATCACCTTTTATAGAACTTTTTGAGGAAATGAGAATTTTAATTTTAACTGGATTAAGATGTGAGGCCACCTGGCAGCTTCCTCTTCATGGGCACAGTTTATTCTGTGTTCATCCACCCAGAAATGCAGAGATGAGAGGAAAGGAGGGTAAGGTGCACTGGCATGGGTATTAGTTTGCTAGGACTGCTGTAACAAAGTACCACAGATTGTGTGGCTTCAGAAACAGAAATGTGTTGTCTCATTTCTGGAGGCTAGATGTCCAAAATCAAGGTGTCCAACACTGTTGGTTCCTCTGAGAGCTATGAAGGATACTCTGTTTCATGCCTCTCTCCTAGCTCCTAGTGGTCTGCTGGCAATCTTTAGCATTCCTTGGTTTCTTCATCTCTCTGATCTATGTCTTCATCTTTATACAATGTTATTCCTGTGTATGTGTCCAAATTTCCCCTCTTTATAAGGACACCAATCATATTGGATTAGGGACCCACCCCCATCATTATGACCTCATTTAAACTAATTACGTCTGGCTTGACTCTGACTCTATTTCCAGTTATGATCACATTCTGAGGAACCAGGGGTTGTGACTTCAACATACGTTTTTTGGGAGGACACAACAGTGTTTGAAGTAACTACTGCTATAGAGCTTTGGCAAGTATGTGTCAGGAGCCAGTTTTCTGGGGCCAGTGCCCAGGGAAAGTGTCCTGTACCAGAGATCCAAGGGCAAGCAACTACCTGAGGGAATTATGGATGTTGTCCTGATGGTCCCCTACATCAGCCAACACTGACAGCTCCAATCTTGCTAAATGTCAAACCCAAGGCAGATCAACAAGCCTCCAAAGCCAATTAAAACCATCATCATGAAACCCCTTTGCTTCATTCCCTGGGTCTTTCTTGGCCACACAACCAGGCCCAGCAGGTGTGGCTCCTGTTTGGCACCCTCCTGTTCCCTAGCCCATCCCTCTCCCTCCTCTGGAACTCCTTCAGGCAGTCAGTGTCCTCATGCCTACAGCTCCCCACCTGAGCCTTTTCCCCTTTGAGGGGGTTCTCCAGCAGGATAGGAAGATTTTGTTACATGCCTGCTAACTTTCAAGAGGGCAAAAGTGGAAGCTGCAACACCAGCATCATTTCTGCTGCATTCTATTGGCCAAAGCAAACCACGAGGCTAGCCCAGATTCAAGGGGAGATGAAATAGATGCCACTCTTGAGGGGAGGAGTGGCATACACAGAAACGAGGAGATAGTCATTGTTCACAGCCATGTCTGCAGATAATTGACCCCAATGATTGAAAACAATATTATTTTATATACAAATCCATGAATGAACTACAGTATTACCATAGACATGAGCCTTAAATGAACACAAGCAACACTCCAGGAAAAATGAATAATAAAGCCTTTATTCATCAGAATATTATTAAAGAAGCGACATTAGGGTATTCCCTGGCAGTCCAGTGGTTAGGACTCCGTGCTTTCACTGCCGAGGGCCCAGGTTCAATCCCTGGTTGGGGAACTAAGATCTCACAAGCCTCGTGGTGCAGCCAAAAAAAAAAGAAGGGACATTAATTAAAACATGGTATTTTCTGTTACATCTGGCTTTCCTTGGAAATTGACAGAGAACATGGGATATCCAATGGATTAAAGATGACTAATAAAGAAAATTCTGAAAAGAACAAGTAAACATGTATAAGTCCTAGATATATTAGTCTACTAGGGCTCCTATAACAAAATACCACAGACTGAGTGACTTAACAACAGAAATTTGTTTTCTCACAGTTCTGGAGGCTGGAAGTCCTAGATCAAAGTGTCACTAGGCTTGGTTTCTCCTAAGGTCCCTCTTCGTGGCTTGCTGAAGGCTGCTTCCTCACTGTGCTCACATGGCCTTTCCGCTGTATGAGCACTCCTGGTATCCCTTCCTCTTCTTATAAGGACACCAGTCCTATTGGATCAGGCACCACTCTTACAACTTCATTTTAACCTTAATTACCTCCTTAAAGGCTCTATGACCAAACACAATCATATTGAGGATAAGTGCTTCAATTTGTGAATTTGGGGTGGACACAATTCAGTCCATAACAGATATAAAACAGGTATTTTTGCTGTACTTTATTTAGAGGCAACCAGTATCTCTGCACGAAGAGTTTTAAAATACATCCCTGTTACTGCTATGGCAGCCCGGTTGCTGGAGAGGTCCAGCAGTTCTTCCTGCATAGCTAATGGCTACTCCAGTTCTGGGTAGTAAAAATGTGAGCCATCTAATTAATTGAAGGTAAGTCATAGACACTGTGGCAGATTTTATTTTCCAAAGGTGGTCTCACCATTAATGCCCATTTCACATGCTTTTCTACAATATGGCCTTGATCTTCCTCCCATCAAGAGATGAAGTTGATGTCCCCTCCCCAGGGATAGCTTCTTGGGATGCAACCTACACAGTCACACCAGGCCCTGCACTTAAAAGGGCTCAACACTTGGTTTAATGCTCTGTTGTCACTGACTTGAATTTCTTAATACGTTTTGAACAAAAGACCCTACACTTTCACTTTGTACTCAGCCCCACAAATTCTGTATCCTGTTCTGTTATCCTCCCCCTGAATCTTGATGGGCTTGTGACTAGGGACTACTAAAGTCTGGTAGAAGTGACTCTAGGTGACATTCAAGCACAGGCCATAAAGGTGATGCAGCTTCTCCTTTGTTCACTGGTACTCTTTCTCTTGAAAACTTTAGCCAACATGCAAGGTGCCCAAGTGCCCTGAGGCCACCATGCTATGAGTCCAAACTAGCCCTTGCAGAGAGACCATACGAAGAGACTCAATCAATATGAAGAGAGTGATGCCTGACTGACCCCAGTTGCTCCAGCCAGCATCTGACTGCAACCCGATAAGAGATCCTGAGCCAGAACTGCCCAGAAAAGCCCTTCCCAAACACTGACCCCCAGAAACTGGGAGAGATAATAAAATGATCAATTGCTGGTGTTTTAAGAAACTTTAAGTTTTGAGGGTGACTCATTATGTGACAGGAAATAACTACAACAGAGACCAAGTGCTGTTATGCAAGTCTTCTTTTGAAACATTACAAGTTACTTGTATAGTGTCAAATACTATATTTTCCAAAGCTATGACTTCTAGAAATTAATGTATATTTAACCAAAGATATTTTCTTATTAAAAAACCAATACATAGTCATTATTTAAAAATTAAGGCTACAGATAAGCAAAAAGAAAAAGAATTAAAATACACATCATCTAGAGTTTAAAAACAATTCATTTGGGGCTTCCCTGGTGGCGCAGTGGTTGAGAGTCCGCCTGCCGATGCAGGGGACATGGGTTCGTGCCCCGGTCCGGGAAGATCCCACATGCCGCGGAGCGGCTGGGCCCATGATCCATGGCCGCTGAGCCTGCGTGTCCGGAGCCTGTGCTCCGCAACGGGAGAGGCCACAACAGTGAGAGGCCCACGTACCACCAAAAAAAAAAAAAAAAAAAAAAAAAACAATTCATTTGAACACCTGGTATATTTCTTGTTAAACATTTTTCTTTGTCTTAAACACACACACATACACACCCCACAGATTACAGCCTACATGGGCATAATTCAAATACACATGTTGTTTATAAAATTAGAATTATACTGTTTTAAAATCTGCTTTTTAATGTAACAGGCCATGAATATTTTTCCAGGCCAATAAATTTTCATCTAAAACGTTCTCTCAAATAGCATCCTTGAGAGCTTTCATAAGAATGTGATGGAGGTGAGTAAGGCCCCTGCAGGAGTGAGGGAGATGTGGAGGAGGCCCCAGACCTTCTGCCTCGATTCAACAGGAGCAGCTCCCCTTTTCCCTCTTTTATATGCTTGGAATTCCTTGTAAATTTTTGCTTAAGAAAGAGCTTTCCTGCCTAAGAAAAAAAGAATTTGGAAGCCTCCAGCTATAATTGTTTTTTTAACAATTTTTATATTGGTTTAATTTACTTAACCAAATTCCCCTTCTGATGGTCATTTAGGTTCTTTCCAACTGGATGATGTTACAAACTGACATGTTCAACCAACTTGCAGCTAAATATTTAAGTGTGTTTGATTCCTTCCTTAGAAGAAGAACACTCCCAGAAGCAGAGTAGCAGGTTCAAAGCATAGGCACAGTTTACACCTTTAATAATTTTACTAACCAGCAACCCCTTCCTGTCCCTGCTCTTGAGAAACTGAGGACAAACCAGGTTGCCCTAAGGTGGGAAGCATGGGCAGGCAGACCACAAAAGGCTCCTCCACTGTTATCAGCCCAGTCTACACTCGCTTGTTTTCTTACCCTGAAGCCACATGACACTCTGGAGCATTCCTAAACAGACCTATACTTTTATGTCCCAGTGATTCTCTAGATAAGACAAAAACCATTTAAAGAAAGAGAAAACAAGACAAATCAATTTTAACTAAGTACATGTTAAACTGTTTTTATATAACTTTTTATTTTAAACATTTTAATTAAAAAATGCTTTATCTATTGTTCTATATTAAATCTTTAAAAGAAGATAGATTCTTTTTCCACCCAGAAAATGTGTATTAAAGCTTCAAACTGGCATTACCATCCCTCATAAAGCTAATTAATCATTATATTAGGCAAAATCCCTGGCTAAGAGCCAAAACTACATAACACCAATAAAATGTCAATATTAACCATACAGCTTATCAATCGACTAACACAGAACAAGGGATTTCCCATTCATACCAGAATTGACCTGCAAACACAGCTGCTTGCCTCACTATGGGCAGTCTGGTTCTGAGGCAAAAATCAGACACTACGTATATGGCATTTACAGATATATCTCACATTTTGTAAAAGATAGATTCCTGAAAAAGTGTGGAAATTGATTTTTGTAATTAGGCTCTATTTTTAAAATTATTATTTATTTCACCACTCATTGAGTTATTTATAAATATTTTTAAATTAATTTCTCAGCAATTACTTAGCACCCCAACAATACATGCTGCATTCATTCTCCATATTCACCGTGGTTTAGGTCAATATTCAATCATAATTTTAAAATTATTTTATCAATACAACTTCTTCCTGGCTTTTAGTTTAATTATGAAAAGTTGTTATTTAATGATTGAAGCAAGGTAAATCCAGGCTTTTATATACTGTCTGCTTAAAGCAAGATATATCTGCACCTACAAAATTAAAAGCTGAACGCATTAGAAAGAGGATCTTGTTTTTGTAGAAAAATACAAGAAATTCATCTTAAGTGAAGAAGAGGATTAAAAGTCTCCTTAAAAGCCTTAAACTTCAAACACACTAAATCAGGCCCAATTATCATTGTTGGCTGGCAGAAATGTAACATTACAGGATTTTTGCTACCACTACAGAAAGGGGGAGATAAGACTTGCCCTGCATAGTATGGGAAATATGAAGGGTCACTCTAAGCTAATGTAGGAGCAATTCTGAACTAATAATAAAAGAAAATGATTTGTATGTAGTAATCGGCTCACAGAAGTGACCTCTGCAAGGAGCAACACTCTGTAAATGAATTTTAAAGGAATTAAGGGAAACATTTACAAACACTTTTTTCTTCTGCCAAATCTCTAGCCTATTCCAAAGGAGTTAACCTGAAGCTGCCGGGCAAGAACATTCTGGGCTGGGTGAGGTCATATAACATGTAACCCCAGAAACCTAGGTCAGAGACAGGAAATGGGTGAGCTGGTGACAAGTCAAGAAGTCAGCAGGGCTACAGGTGACATGCAACAGCAAGGAACCAAGCAGTGCAAATTTAGGCAGGATTGAGGTGGCAGCAAGGGACCTGGCCCAGGGCAGAGTCAGGCAGCACCAAGGACAGCACCAGGCAACTGCTTTAATTTCCATCAGCACAAAAAGTTCTATTGGACAGTGCTGCTCAGAGTATCACATGCATCAGAATCAGCTGGAGAGCTTGTGAACACACAGGTTCTGATTCAGTGGATCTGGAGTGGGGCCTGAGTATTTACATTTTTACCAAGAGCCCAGCTGATGGTGATGTTACTGGTCCAAGGATGACACTTTGAGAACCACTGGGCCACACATCGGACTTGGCCGATGACACTGGGTGAGCTTTTCATGGTGTGTTTGCAAAGAACTCAGCCTCAGCACAGGCTGGGTTCTCCCCCTTCTCATAAGCAGATGCAGAAAGTATCTACGCACTGGTAGGGACTTCCCTGGTGGTCCAGTGGTAAAGAATCCATCTTCCAATGCAGGGGACATGGGTTCAACCCCTGGTTGGGGAACTAAGATCCCACATGCCGTGGGGCAACTAAGCCCACATGCCACAACTACTGAGCTTGTGCACCTCAACAAGAGAGTCCACGTGCCACAAACTACAGAGCCCATGCACTCTGGACCCTGCACACCACAACTACAGAGCACACACGCCCTGGAGCCCGCATGCCACAACTAGAGAGAAGCCAGCACGCCACAACAAAGAGCCTGTGCCACAACGAAAGATCCCACACGCCTCAAGGAAGACCCCGAGTGCTGCAACTAAGACCCAATGCAGCCAAAAAAGAAAAAAAAAACGGGAGAGAGAAAGAAAGTATCTACACACTGGTCATCTTTGGCTTGGAAGGTATATGGTGGGCTTCCAACACCAGATGTTTTCTTTACTAGGATACAGTTAGGTCAGGGTTTCCTAAACATATCACCAAGGTGTTGATAAGGCTTGTACTCCTTGACTGTGTACAGAAAAATGTGTGTTTATTTCCATGAGCACTTTTCTAAGAAAATTCTAGTCCCTGGGACCTTGGCTCTGGGGCCAATTGCCTTATCACATGGGTCTAGGGCAGGTTGTTTAGCCTCTCCCACCACAGGGCTCTCTTGAGGTTAAAGGAGAAATGCACATAACTCACAGAAATGCACGGCACCTAACAGAGAGTATGTGCTCTGTTTGTGGCAGCTGTTATTATTTTCACAAATTCTCAGCGTGGTCCATAACCCCTTCATTAGCCCTGCCTCAGTTAAGATTATCTTGTTTAAGCTAATATTAAAACGTGCCTGGGCTTCCATGGTGGCGCAGTGGTTGAGAGTCCGCCTGCCGATGCAGGGAACACGGGTTCATGCCCCAGTCTGGGAAGATCCCACATGCTGCGGAACGGCTAGGCCCGTGAGCCATGGCCGCTGAGCCTGCGTGTCCGGAGCCTGTGCTCCGCAACGGGAGAGGCCACAACAGCAAGAGGCCCACGTACCTCAAAAAAAAAAAAAAAAAAAAAAAAGTAAAAATAATTGATAGGTAGATAGATGGATGAATGGACAAGTGAATAGATGGACAGGTGGATGGATAAGAGAATGGAGAGATGGTTAAATGGACCTTCCAGGATCCAGGTTCTGGAAGATTAGAGCCAGTAATGATACGTGAATATCTGGGCCTCATTTTCTAGACAAGGAAAACTGAGGCCTAAGAGGCTAAATGATTTGTCCAAGATCACAAATTAATTAATCAGTGGCAGATATTCTACATCTCAAACATCACTCTCTGCTCTGAGTCTTAGATACACATACACATACATACACATACATCCATTAACATTTATCACGCATTAATACAGCTTTGAGACGAGTCTACAACTCTAAGCTTTATTTTCCTTGAGACTTAAGGACTAGCGAAGTGTTTTATTTCATGACTGCTACAATATTTGAGAAAGAAGCATGATTCCTTTCTTCTCTCAATATTCCTCTCTGCCAAGAATCACTTTGCACCAGAAGTGCCCAGAAAAGCACAATCTGGCATTTTCTAAATTTACTTCTGATCAATACCAGCTCACCACTAAGAACATTAATACAAATTCAGATCCTATAAAATGCTTTTCTCTTAGTAGAGAAAAATAGCAACATATACTATTGTTTAGTTTAAAGGGAAATGTAGCATGGCAGAGGTATCACTTGCACACATATCCATTCCTTCTTCTTTCTCAATAACAAAATCCTGATTTCTAGCTGATCACATTGCTGCCCAGATAAAAGACTATATCTCCTAGTCTCTCTTATGGCTATGTGGCCACGTGGCTAAAACCTGACCAATGATATAAAAGTAAAATTGTCATGTGGGATTTCCAGTAAGTTCCCTTAAAGGAAAAGGCTGTACTTAGTGCTTCCTCCATCCCTTTGCCTGGAGTGAGAATGTGATGGCTGGAGCTGCAGCAGCAATACTGCACCATGAGGAGAAAGATTACACCCTAAGAAGAAAGACGAGCTGGTTGAAGCTCAGATCCCTGGTGACTATGGAGTCCCTATACAAGACTTGTACTACATACCTCTAGACTTCTCTTATATGAGAGGAAGAAAATTTTCCTACTGTTTAAGCCACTATAATTTTTTTTCACATGTAAGTCAACCTAATTTTATTTTATTTATTTATTTATTTTTTGCAGTACGCGGGCCTCTCACTGCTGTGGTCTCTCCCGTTGCGGAGCACAGGCTCTGGACGTGCAGGCTCAGCAGCCATGGCTCATGGGCCCAGCCACTCTGCGGCATGTGGGATCTTCCCAGACCGGGGCACGAACCCGTGTCCCCTGCATCAGCAGGTGGACTCTCAACCACTGCGTCACCAGGGAAGCCCCCAGTCAACCTAATTTTAAATACATTCAACATATTCTAGTATTCTTAGCTGCTAATAAAGAGTGGTGTCCCTGTTGAAAAATTTATTTAGAATTGAAATCTTCTGTGAAGAAGTAGTTAGTGGCAGTGAAACAGACCAGGAATCCATGCCTGCTGGAAATTAACTTATTCAGCACTTCCTGAATTGGTAAGCAACTTTCTAATTCTGGAATTACTACTCTTCCTCTAGATTCCCTACATATTTCTTTCTGGCCTCCTCCTCCTTTGCTCCAAAACCATAGCATTTCCTCTCCTTCCAGAATTCTTATGACCACCACATTGCACTCTCCCTTCCTCTCTTAACGCATAAATTTACAATGCATTAACAAAATGGATCTGCAAAATACACCTGGTCAGTTCTTTTAGCCTGAAAAATCTAGGTTTGAGTCATCATGTTAATGAAGTTAGTACTATTCTTGATCTGTTCTATACATTTGAAATTCTAGTATATGCTTAAGAAGCCAGATACTGACTTATTATCTTGACCATTCAATGAAATCTACACATTTGTATATTTTTATTGAAAGCACAGATGCTTTCTCTTGAAGAATCAAAGCAAAACTCAGTCAGTCCTGAACTGGAGCAAGAAAATAAAGATATCTTTAGTCTTATAACGCTCTCATAATAACATTCACTTTAGGCAATTTTAAGTTGAATGTGTCAAGTCTTTCACCTGCAAAACAAATGTAACTTATAATTGGGGTATATCCAGGTTTTGTGAAGCTTGAAGCTTATTTAATTTGAGGACCCTTTTTAAGAAAAAGAATATAAAATTACAAATACAGAATTAGGTTAAATCACTTTTGCTTATAATCAAGACATATGTACAAGTCCCAACTCAAGAGAAAAGAGGATTAAATGATAGCAAACTATAAACAGATGTATGGCTAAAAGCCAGAAAATAAGGGAAAAAATAAAAAGAGTTTTTTAAAAACCTACAAGAAAAAAATTCAAGCAGTACCAGTTTTGAACCTCCTGTTAAATTTATGTAGCAATTTCAATGAGGGGAGAAAAACTTTATACACAGAAATATCAGTGCCGACTATCACATATGGAAATTATCAATAAAATACCCAAAGAAATCTGCTAGATATTCAGACACAGCTTGTATCTAAAGCCTCATCTTAGGGAAAATGTTAATACAATGATGGAGAAATAACCACTCATTGGTTCTCACTGGATATTACTTAAAAGTCCCTAACATTTGCTCTAGATGCGCCATCCCTCAGAACATACCTTTTTATCTTATACCTACTGGTAATAAAAAAAAAAAATTAATAGCCTACTTTAATCAAGCACTTGCTATATGCCCACTCAAGCAGCATGCTAAGCACTTTTCATTCAATGCCCCCAATTCATCTCCCAACAAACAAATGAGGTGTTTAATTATCCTCATGCTACAGATGGGCTAACTGAGGCCTAGGTAGGTCACACAACTTGCAAGAGGTGAAGTCAAAGCCAAACCCAAGCAGTTTCCATAGAAACCTGAGATTCAGAGAAGTTAATCAACCAACCCAGGTCACACAGCTATTAAGTGGTAGAATCAGGAATCTAACTGGGTCTGACATCAAAACAGACGTTCTTAACACCATATTTTTATATCCTCAGAATGTTAAGGAAACCAAGCACAAAATATGATATTGTGGAGGGTTTCTGGATTTACAGTTCCCTTTGCAAAAATGACAGACAGGTGGAAAGCAAATATGGAGTGTTTATTAACCTAATACATCTTTGTTGAGCTCCTAGCATGTGTATGGCCCCCTTGCTGCCATTCTTGGGGTTAAAAGGTAGCAATTAGGCCTGGCTTTAGACAAAACACCCACATTTTAGCAGTTGTATCAATAGCTTATTTTATCATTGGAACTAGTGCCCTCTCCCCTTTGTTCCACGTACTTTTTCTAGAATAATAACATTGTCACTATATTCATTTCATAACTTTTGTATGACCAAAAGGCATAACTTGGGGCTGAGACATTTTCTTTACCAAGTCATGTTTTATAAAGTTCCATACAAAGTAATATAAATACATAATAATAAGAAAACCACCATTTGCATCTGTGGAGGCTGGAACAACAGACACAAGACTTGTGTCCCTTAGCTAAAGAGGGGTTTCCTCCCGCTAATTCATCCCCTCCACACCAAAAATGGATTATGTATTCCCTTTAATTCCTAATTTCAGATTCAGGTCCAACCAGAAAGGGCCAGGTCTATAGCCAACACCATGTCATGTGTTAAATTGTCCAAAAAAAAAATTATTTGAACCCTAGCATACCAAGAAACAAATATATGACATTCCATCCACCTCAGGCCTCTCCATTCCCTAAAGGGCAATAGTTTGGGATGCTGTTTGTTTGTTTCTGTTTATAAAAATAAGACACGAATTTGTTAAAAATTGGGAAAGTACAAAAAGATATAGAGAAGAAGGAAAAAACTGTTTAAAATCCCAGTCCCAAGTGGAAATAACTATTAACATTTTGGTTATATTTCTTGTAGTATTTTATCTACCTTAGAAAATAATTGAGATCAAACAGTACATATAATTCTGAAATCTCTTTCTAATGGGGAGTTTTTGCTTTGCTTGTTTTTTCACTTTAAAAGGTCATCTGCTTAATACTCATGTACGGAGCCCTTTTTTACAGGCAAAGAGCATTTCAACAGCTTGACTGGAACATTCTAGAGACATCTGAAAACAGGCCAAGCTTTTCTTAGACATAATTCAGTAGGCTGTCCTGGGACTTTCTGCTCCATAGAAGTGAAGATGCGCCCTCACAATTTACCCTCCATAGAGTTACGTGACAAGATGGGAACCGACCTTCCTGAAAAATAAGAGTTGTCATTCTATTTTCATGCTAACATGAATTTAGTGAGAAATTTGTATTTTTTCATGTTTTACAACATCTACTGATTTACACCTGGCACTCTCTGAATTACACAAGCAGGAAAGATTGCAAATTCAGAAGAAAGGAAGCACATATGGAGAAGTGGAGGAGTCATTTAAACATTTATCAAGATAAAAGTGTGCAAGAGCCTCATTCGTTTGACAAGGAAGAGGTGAAAGAAGAGGGTGTGAAGGAGGAGGAGGGGGGAGAGGAGACTCAGCTTCATCCTCCAACTGCCCTGTGCCTTGTAGAGGACTTCTGGTTGAGATTTCTCCTTTCCAACAGCCCTAAAACCTTTCTTATTCCTCAGTCTCACAGCAAGTAGAATGGCTGCCCAACAGTTAAGGTGAAAAGATTCCTTTACTACTTTGTTTGCTATGAATTGACGTGTGGGACATTTGGCAGATGATCACCTGAAAATCACCCAAATCTATACACTTCTAACTGAATCAAAGAGATCAATACATATAATAGATTTTTTTTAAGCCTGTGTGTTGGCCCAGAACAGAGAGAGTGGAGGTAATCATGAAAGTTTTATGGGTTGTCAGCCAAGGACTTCATCATCTTGCTTGATTTCAGTGGTAGCTGTTTTTATAATTTTTAAATTGAGGTTCCCAGGATTCTCTATCCTCTTATTCATCTTCCTTTATTTTTTAAAAGAATTGCTGATGCCTGGGAGGTTTCAGCCATGAGGCAATGCAGTTTTATTGGAGCTAGAGGAGTTTTCCAAATGGCATCTTTTCAATAGAAACAAAAGGAAGAATGTCGTTTCCCTAACGTGCATACACCCACTTGTGGAGCTTGGCGGCCAGTCCGTTGTTAACCTGTCACCACGAACAACACCTTCCCTGTATTTCAGGGAGTGAGTGGTTTCAGGCAGACATATTTCAGGCACCAAGGTTAGCTCTGAATCATGTTAAGTAGAATGACAGCCTACTGGCTACTTCCCTGAATAATGTAGTAATAACACATAAACTTCTTGGAAAGCCAAAACTCTTACAAGACATTTTACTTAGCAAGTTTAAATTCTTTCAGTTACTAGTGACCTCATACCAGTGTTTTCCATAAATGTCTAAATGGAGATAAATGTGTTCTAATTGTCTTGTTTCTTATGAGAGGAGGAAAAGCAGTACCATCTTGGTTCTTCTGAAGTGAGTTGCCAAATTTAGTTGAGTTCCTTACTAACTGGATGTTTAACTAAAGAATTCATGCCAAAAACAGCTTCTTAATGTCTTTAGTTAAGAGCATACATCTTTAATTTGTTGTTTCAAAAAACTGAGCGTGGTGTACTGTATCAGATGCGAGCTTATTGATCTATGTGCTAGAAATTGTCAACCAGATACACATTTGAAATTGAAAAAAAAATTAACAGGGAAGGATTAAAAGGAGTCCATAGTTTATTGTAAAAAGTCTATATAGCCTATATATTTTTTGAAGTCAGTTCTCAGTTATCTATGGGGTAATTTCAAAACCCACATTCAAAAAGCAGTTAGACATGTACACTTCATAGCTAAATATCAAATATTTATTTTTAGTTATATACAATTTGGATTAACCAGATCCCTGGAGGAAAATAATAAATTGTTGACAGTGCACAACCAGCTTTCATTATTTGTGGGTAATGTGACTTATTTCTATTTTCTTCATAGACAAAACCCAGTTCAAATTTGTTTATAGCAAGCCCCAGAGCAACTTTAAATGTTTTAGTAATGAATATTTCTTTTAAAATGAATTCTTAAATAGTTTTAAAATGTTTCATGCTGTAAGTTTAATTTTTATTTTATTTATTTATTTATTTATTAACATCTTTATTGGAGTATAATTGCTTTACAATGGTGTGTTAGTTTCCGCTTTATAACAAAGTGAACCAGTTATACATATACATTATGTCCCCATATCTCTTCCCTCTTGCGTCTCCCTCCTTCCCACCCTCCCTATCCCACCCCTCTAGGTGGTCACAAAGCACCGAGCTGATCTCCCTGTGCTATGCGGCTGCTTCCCACTAGCTATCTACCTTACGTTTGGTAGTGTATATATGTCCATGCCTCTCTCTCACTTTGTCACAGCTTACCCTTCCTCCTCCCCATATCCTCAAGTCCATTCTCTAGTACGTCTGTGTCTTTATTCCCGTCTTACCCCTAGGTTCTTCATGACATTTTTTTTTCTTAGATTCCATATATATGTGTTAGCATACAGTATTTGTCTTTCTCTTTCTGACTTTGTAGCTTTAATTTTTTATTGCAGTAGGATTTGACTTTTTTTTCAAAAATAAATTTGTTTTATTAAAACGGTTGTAAAAATGCAACTGGGATAGAAATGTATAAAACAAAAAGTAAAAGTACCTTATTCCTGCCCACATTTTAAATTTTGGTAGAGACTGATAGATGTAATAGCTATTGCTAAAATGCCAAGGCTGACTGATAGCACCTTCACCAACACTGGCTCTTATCAATCTTTTTAGTACTTGCTTGCCCAATATTTCTAATGAACTATGCCTTCTCTCAAGAGTTCACAGCCTTGAATTGTCCACCTTCCACAATGTTTCCAGAATTATCTACCTAATTTTAAACCTAATTACAGTAAGTCCCCTACACATGAACGAGTTCCGTTCCAAGAGCATGTTCGTAAGTCCCATGTGTTTCTAAGTTCAACAACGTTAGCCTAGGTACCCAACTAACACAATCAGCTATACAATACTGTACTGTAATAGGTTTATAATACTTTTCACATAAATAATATGTAAAAAAAAAGACACAAAAAATAAAGAAAACAATTTTAATCTTACAGTACAGTGCCTTGAAAAGTACAGTAGTACAGTACAACAGCTGGCATACAGGGGCTGGCACTGAGTGAACAGGCAAGAAGAGTTACTGGCTGGAGGAGGGAGAGGAGGTGGGAGATGGTAGAGCTGAAGGATCATCAGCAATAGAAGATGGAGGGCAAGCTGCAGTTTCACTCACGCCTGACGTTGACTGCACGGTTCTGGTTCCTTGCTGGATTCAATTCTATCTACCCTCTTAATAAAATGATCCAGCGATGTCTGGGTAGTAGCTCTTTTCTTCTCATCATAGTTGACACTGTAGCACTGGATTGCATTCTGAACGGCTGCTGCAACCTTCACGTACTGTTCTATGTTTGGGTCCTATGCCTCAAAAACTAACAGAGCCTCCTCAAATAAAGACAATCCCCTTGCCATTTCCTGTGTCATGAATCTCTTCAGTTCTTCAGTTACTTCTTCTTCGTCCACTTTTGTTTCCATCGTTATCTCTTGGCGCTTCTTAGCAGTACCAGCTACATTACCACTGCTTTTACACTTGCTTCTGGACATCCTGGGCTTGAAATAAGGATACTGTACTACTGTACTCCATACGGTACTGTACAGTAAAGTACACAAAAGCACAACCACTTGTAGAGGATGCACGAACGTGACAGTGTATGCCAGACATGTGAACACGTGAACTTATGTGACTGGACATGCGAACACACGTTCGCATATTTGAAAGTTCTCAACTTGAAGGTTCGTATGTAGGGGCCTACTGTATTTTAGTCCCCACTTTCAGGGCCTCTGCTAGCTCCCTGTAGCTACAAAATGAAATCCAAGCTCCTTTACAGGGCTCACTAGGGCCCTCACGGCCTGGACTTAACCTCCTTTTTTTTGCCTCATATCCTTTTTCTCTCCACAGATCACTTTTTGTGCAAGCCACGCTGAATTTTTTACCTTTTTGCAATTCACGATTCTCTTTCTCAAGTCTCCACCCCTGCACTTACTATTTCCCCTCACTCCTACCTCTGACAACCTCCCATTCCACTTCTAAGAGCCAGCTGAAGTATCACCTCTTCTGTGATATCTCCCTGACCCCCCACCTAAAAGGAGCTATACATCTCTTCTGCTTCTCTTGCATTAGCACTTAGTACATTTCAGGATAATTTTTGCACAAATGTTTGTCTCCCCCTACAGACCATGATGTCTTTGAGGGAAAGGACCCTCATCATTGCTGCCCTTCATTGGTTGAGTTCCTGATTTACAGGAGAGCCTCAAAAATTGTTTACTGAACACCTAAAAAGTGTTCAACAGTATCCAGCAAAACTGAAAAACAACAACAAAAATCCAGGCTCTCTTCTTTGTCTGTGGCATGGAATATGAAATAATTCAGAGTGCTTAGTACATAACAAGCATTAACAACCTATGGCTGCCCTGCACAAGGAAAGCATGCTAAGAAACTGCTGTTGGGCACTTCCACAGCCACAATCGAAATGACCAAGAAGGAAATCTATACCTAAGTATTTCTCCTTCCTGCCCTCCTCTGCCTTCCTCTCTCACCTCCTGTGACTTCACACCCATGGCATTCACTCTCAGATGCCCTCTGGCTGGACAAAGCTCTTTACTACAAAATGTTCATCAAGCCAGACACAGAAATTTCCTACTTTTCTATCTCGGTCAACTTCCACTCCCTCAGCCAAGTGTTATGAGACACCTACCCGAGAAACAAATGAGGTCATATGGTTTAAGTAGCTGATGTCCAGGCAAGAATAAGCTCAATCTTCCAGAGAGAGATGGCTTTTTAAAAGATTAGCTAATTGGGACTTCGCTGGTGGTCCAGTAAAGAATCTGCCTTCCAATGCATGGGACACGGGTTCGATCACTGGTTGGGGACCTAAGATCCCACATGCTGTGGGGCAACTAAGCCTTTGCACCACAACTACTGAGCTCGTGTGCCTCAACTAGAGAGCCTGCGTGCTGCAAACTACAGCGCCCACACGCTCTGGAACCCGTGCGCCACAACTAGAGAGAGAAAAACCCGCACGCTACAATTAGAGAAAAGCCCGCGTGCCGCAACAAAGACCCCACGTGCCATAACTATGACCTGAGAAAGCCAAAAAAATAAACAAAATAAATAAATATTAAAACCGGAAAAAAATAAAAGATTAGCTAATTAACTCAAATGAATCTAACCAGCAGAATGTACTTGAGATATTTTTATTGGAAGGCATTCCTGAAGTCCCTTGGACTTTCTGGGTATTTAGACCCTACCAGCCCCAAGACGGAAGAGATGGTGTCAGCAACCAGACCCCGTATTTCTGAAAGGTTGCCCACATCAGGCACATCTGCAGGCATTTCTCAGTGTACCTTCTTTAGAGGGTCAGTGCTCAGAAGATCACAATCGCTCAGTGTGTACACTTTTGGTCTGGTAGAAAGAAATCATTAAAAAACAAATAAGGGGCTTCCCTGGTGGCACAGTGGTTGGGAGTCCACCTGCCGATGCAGGGGACACGGGTTCGTGCCCTGGTCCGGGAAGATCCCACATGCCGCGGAGCGGCTGGGCCCGTGAGCCATGGCCGCTGAGCCTGCGCGTCCGGAGCCTGTGCTCCAAAACGGGAGAGGCCGCAGCAGTGAGAGACCCTCGTACCGCAAAAAAACAAACAAACAAACAAAAAACAAATAGAATTAAGGCAAGCGAGCAAGGAGGGAAAAGATTGAGAGAAGAGTGACAGATGAGAAAGGCTGTCAATATTGGGAGAATCACATAGGAGATAAAAAGCCCAAACAGATGACACTGGGCACTCACACAAAAAAACTACTGAAAACATCAGAAATGCATCCATCCCATCATTAAAATGCTTTTCCCCTAAAAAAGCTGAGTGTCCTATAACATATTAGCTAAAAAAAAGAAACAAAAACAAAAAGACATAAAAGACTGAGTGGATTAGAAAACCACAGAGTACTTTTCTTCCTGAAATTATGAAAGCCTGCTGAATGGCTGAAAGTGTCTCTGCTCTACCCTCACTTCTCGTGATATTAGTTTCCATCCCCAATTTGATCTGATTTCCAGGGCGGCCATTTCTCTTATAGCCACACACGCTGAGATCAAAGGATGGAGAGGCTGTTATATTCAAGACTAATGTTATAGAGAGAAGAGTTGGAAAGGGCTCAAAATTCATTATATATATAAAAAAGTTTTCAAGGCATAAAAACCATTTTCAGGGGAAGCCAAAACCAAAAATAGTAGCAACTTTAAACTTCATTTCAGGAGCATGAGGGATGTTATACCCCTCCATGTGGTTGCCTAGGGAACAGGATTCATTTATTCTTTGCTATTCAATAATATCTTGGAAATTTCTACCCTATATTATACCTATGATTGTTAAATCTACTCTAAATGGAAAGGCTCCTCAAAAACTGCACTTTAAGTTACAGTACAGGAATCTTTGTCAGGAAAATGTCATATAAAGCCAAAGTTCCTTTAATATCTCTTGCTGTTCCAATACATTAACATTCTTCTACTGGGATAGGAGATTTTCTTATCCACAGTATCTTATTCTTCATTTTGATTACTGAATGTGGAGTCTTCTTATACGTAACTGAATTTGCCTCAATTAAACACACTTATATGAGCCTGTCAAAAAATATAAATAGGAATATTCTGGTCTGAACTAAAGCATGCAAAATTATTCTGACTTTCCCCTAAACATTAATGAAAGAATACCCGTGATAACAATGTGTAAGAAGCAAAAGTACATTTGGTTTTCTGTACATGACAAATGTTCTTCAGCTTTTGTCTGTTATAGGCCCAACCATGAGGGAGAAAAGTTCGAGTAACTGCCATGGGGAAACTTATAGAAAGTGCCATCCATGACATTAGCACATGTTTGTTTTATGTAAAAACCACACTGCTGGCCAAATCCCTGTCCCTCTACTTCCTGTACCTCTCTGAGCCCTAAGTAATTATTTCATTGAGTGTGCTGGGTCTTCCATTTCTGGTTCCCTGTGTTGTTAAATGAACAAAGGGCATTCTGAGAGCAGACTCTCCAGTGGGTAGAATATTCCTTCTGTTTATGTCCCTTGCTCATACTTTTTTTCTTTTTTGGCTGCGTTGGGTCATCGTTGCTGCCTGTGGGCTTTCTCTAGTTGCGGCGAGTGGAGGCTACTCTTCGTTGTGGTGAGCAAGCTTCTCATTGCAGTGGCTTCTCTTGTTGTGAAGCATGGGCTCTAGGTGCACAGGCTTCAGTAGCTGCTGCACACTGGCTCAGTAGTCGTGGCTCACGGGCTCTAGAGCTCAGGCTCAGTAGTTGCGGTGCACTGGCTTAGTTGCTCCGCGGCATGTGGGAATCTTCCCAGACCAGGGCTTGAACCCATGTGCCCTGCATTGGCAGGTGGATTCTTAACCACTGTGCCACCAGGGAAGCCCTTGGTCATGCTTTTGGCTTCTCCACACATTAGCACTTTTTACAGGAAAACTAGATGAGGTTAAAGTTTAACTCTTTACTTTCCTCTTTGAAACAGCTTGTGTTAAAACCTACATTAGGGAAGAAACTGAGACCAATGGCTAAAGAGGGGGGACTTCGTGATTTGGCAAGTTCAATTTTCTATGAAGTTTTAAGATCCTGGCTGTCCTGTACCTAAAACAGAGACTTTGTACCTCAAATACATATCTTCCAGTACAACCATCTCTGAAATGATAGCCATCAGCTGAACAGCAAAATCTCAATTAACCAGAATCTAACCACAGGAGAAAAATTTCTACTTGTCATAAAGCACTGTCTTGGGCAATATGGGGCTGAAAAATATGCCAAAATAACTTTTTCTGCAGATCAACTTTAAGGGAGTTGAATGATGAAAGAACAAATTCATATAAGAAATCTTGTTTTTAAAAAATGAGAACAGTCCAGTGGTTAAGACTTCACCTTCTAATGCAGGGGGTGTGGGTTCAATCCCTGGTTGGGGAGCTAAGATCCCACATGCCTCACGGCCAAAAACCCAAAACATAAAACAGAAGCAATACTGTAATAAATTTAATAAAGACTTTTTAAAAATGGTCATCAAATATATCTTAAAAAAAAAATGAAAACAGGGGTTTCCCTGGTGGCACAGTGTTTGAGAATCTGCCTGCCAATGCAGGGGACACGGGTTCGAGCCCTGGTCTGGGAAGATCCCACATGCCGCGGAGCAACTAAGCCTGTGCGCCACAACTCCTGAGCATGCGCGTCTGGAGCTTGTGCTCCACAACAAGAGAGGTCGTGACAGTGAGAGGCCCGCGCACCGCGATTAAGAGTGGCCCCTGTTTGCCGCAACTAGAGAAAGCCCTCGCACAGAAACGAAGACCCAACACAGCCATAGATAAATAAATAAATTTTTTAAAAAAATGAAAACAATTTCCAGGGAAGGTCCTAAGATAAGTGCATACCCAGTTCTATCTTCTACAGCTAATTTCTATACCACAAGAGTGAAGTTCAGAGTGACTTTACAGGATTGTCAAATACCTCACTTTGCTCACTTTATTTTTTTTTTTATTAACTAGGGCCTATTAATGACTTCTATGGAATACTGGATACAGATGTTTGAACATGTAAATGCTGAAGTGGATTAACAATCAACACAATTTTATCAGTTTTAAGTTTTAAATTGTTTTATTTGAGAATATGCAGTTCTGCTACAGAAAATGAGAAATCAAATGGGATAGGTGAAACTTGTAAGATATGCTAAGTACAGATAAGTAACTTATGAGACATTAGGCATAAATAAAATACATAGATGTGCTGAACATAGAAAGAGATAGAAATGCTGGGTAAACACTAAAATTGTCACTAAACATTACACATACATGATGTATGAGACACTTAATATTTATGAAGTCTTAAATTGGTCACCCATTGGTTACACCCATTCTAGCTCCACAGAGAGTCTGCCAGATAAAATCCATAGCTGCTCATAGACTAGTTGGTGAGCTTACCATTGTGGCCAGACACACTTGTCCCTGTATCTCTCTAATTGAGCTTTCTTGCTCCAAACCTCAAGTCTGTTCCTTGTAACCACACCATCAGCAGGGAAGGCTGATGAGAGAGGAAGGGTTGCAGGGGGAGAAAGTGGGGGGGGGGGGGAGGAGGCAGAGACTGACCAACTGACCAAGACTCATGCAGTGTGGTCCTTCTACCTCACTTGCACCCAAACCTAAGTACATAAACCTACTCCATCTCTTTCCCCTTACTTCTCACTGTGTGTTTTTAATTGATTCAATAAACCATGTGATTAAAGCATCTTAATTTGTGATGCATAACCCATGGGATAGTTTACCTGGTAGTATATGTGAAGGCTATATTGCATCAAGGTAATTTCCCACATGACAAAAATCATCAGTGTTTCTTAAGCTTTCATACTGTCTGCTAATTGTCTGCCACCAAGGGCCAATAGAAGGAAAATGAATGGAAGGTGGCAACCAATTATTAATTGGCTAAAGTAGTTAATCCTGCTTAGTCCTACAGCTTGGTTACACGTGGCCTTTGTTCTGAGTTTATATTACATACATATAAAGAGTTACGTTTTCTCCTGGTGAAATTATTCCTAGCTCAAATCATTAAATTACAGATATTGGTATTTCACGATGTTCCACAATGAGTATAGTGGCCTAAAAAGGGGGTTATGAGCTCAGGATGCTCACCCAGCTGAAGTTTCACTACCATCACTGTAGAAAGATGCTCACTAACAGTGTGAAACTAACTCATTTAACTGCACCTGTACTTATTTGTTACATATTTCACATGGGCCAGGCACTATGTTGTGTGCTGCAGTGGAGAAAAGGTGAATATGATAGAGTCACTATCTCAGAAATTTCATAGTGTATCATAGAGAAACAATGTATCACAAAGATACACTACATATCCAGGTAATTATGATACAGGGAGCTAGCTACATTCTATAAAAGACATGCAAACAAACCTTTAGGGACCTTTCTTTGTTTCCTGGTGCGCGAGGAGAGGGAATTCAGAGCGCTGCTTAAAGGAGCTCCAGAGACAGGAGCAAGCCGTGGCTGGCAGCGCGAACCTCTGAGACGGGCATGGGACGCTAGGGCTACTGCTGCCACCACCAAGAAGCCTGTGTGCGAGCACAGGTGCCTATCCACACCTCCCTACCGGGGAGCCTGTGCAGCCCGCCACTGCCATGGTCCCGGGATCCACGGACAGCTTTCCCGGGAGAACGAACGGCGCTCCTCAGGCTGGTGCAATGTCGCGCCGGCCTCTGCCGCTACAGGCTCGCCCCGCATCCGCACCCGTCCCTCCCCCAAGCCTGAGTGGGCCACAGCCCCCGAATCAGCGGCTCCTTTAACCCCGTCCCGTCTCAGCAAACAACAAACGCCCTCCGGAGACCTACAAGCACAGAGGCGGGGCCATATCCAAAGCTGAGCCCTGGGAGCTGTGAGAACAAAGAGAACGGGAAATTTCTCCCAGCAGCCTCAGGAGCAGCAGATTAAATCTCCACAGTCAACTTGATGTACCCTGCATCTGTGGAATACCTGAATAGACACCGAATCATCCCAAATTGAGGAGGTGGACTTTGAGGGCAAGATTTATTATTTTTTCCCCTTTTCCTCTTTTTGTGAGTGTGTATGTGTATGCTTCTGTGTGAGATTTTGTCTGTATAGCTTTGCTTTCACCATTTGTCCTAGGGTTCTATCCATCCGTTTTTTTGGTTTTGTTTTTTTTTTTTATTTAAAAAAAATTTTTTTCCTAATAATTATTTTTAATTTCAATAACTTTATTTTATTTTATCTTACTTTATTTTATTTTCTTTTATCCTCTTTCTTTCTTTCTTTCTACTTTTTCTCCCTTTTATTCTGAGCCGTGTGGATGAAAGGCTCTTGGTGCTGCAGCCAGGAGTCAGTGCTATGCCTCTGAGGTGGGAGAGCCAACTTCAGGACACTGGTCCACAAGAGACCTCCCAGCTCCATGTAATATCAAACAGCAAAAATCTCCCAGGGATCTCCATCTCAACACCAACACCGAGCTTCACTCAACAACCAGCAAGCTACAGTGCTGGACACCCTATGCCAAACAACTAGCAAGACAGGAACACAACCCCACCCCTTAGCAGAGAGGCTGCCTAAAATCATAATAAGGCCACAGACACCCCAAAACACACAACCACACGTGGACCTCCACACCAGAAAGACAAGATCCAGCCTCATCCACCAGAACACAGGCACTAGTCCCCTCCACCAGGAAGCCTACACAACCCTCTGAACCAAATTTAGCCACTGGGGACAGACACCAAAAACAACGGGAACTACGAACCTGCAGCCTGAAAAAAGGAGACCCCAAACACAGTAAGTTAAGCAAAATGAGAAGACAGAAAAACACACCGCAGATGAAGGAGCAAGATAAAAACCCACCAGACCAAACAAATGAAGAGGAAATAGGCAGTCTACCTGAAAAACAATTCAGAATAATGATAGTAAAGATGATGCAAAATCTTGGAAATAGAATAGACAAAATGCAAGAAACATTTAATAAGGACCTAAAGAAGAACTAAAGAGGAAACAAGCAACGATGAACGACACAATAAATGAAATGAAAAATACTCTAGAAGGGATCAATAGCAGAATAACTGAGGCAGAAGAACGGATAAGTGACCTGGAAGATAAACTACTGGAAATAATTACTGCAGAGCAGAATAAAGAAAAAAGGATGAAAAGAACTGAGGACAGTCTCAGAGACCTCTGGGACAACATTAAATGCACCAACATTCGAATCATAGGGGTTCCAGAAGAAAAAGAGAGAAAGGGACTGAGAAAATATTTGAAGAGATTATAGTTGAAAACTTCCCTAATATGAGAAAGGAAATAGTTAAGTCCAGGAAGCACAGCAAGTCCCATACAGGATAAATCCAAGGAGAAACACGCCAAGACACATACTAATCCAACTGTCAAAAATTAAATACACAGAAAACATATTAAAAGCAGCAAGGGAAAAACAGCAAATAACACACAAGGGAATCCCCATAAGGTTAACAGCTGATCTTTCAGCAGAAACTCTGCAAGCCAGAAGGGACTGGCAGGACATATTTAAAGTGATGAAGGAGAAAAACCTGCAACCAAGATTACTCTACCCAGCAAGGATCTCATTCAGATTTGATGGAGAAATTAAAACCTTTACAGACAAGCAAAAGCTGAGAGAGTTCAGCACCACCAAACCAGCTCTACAACAACTGCTAAAGGAACTTCTCTAGGCAAGCAACACAAAAGAAGGAAAAGACCTACAATAACGAACCCAAAACAATTAAGAAGATGGGAATGGGAAGATACATATCAATAATTACCTTAAATGTAAATGGACTAAATGCTCCCACCAAAAGACACAGATTGGCTGAATGGCTACAAAAACAAGACGCATATATTTGCTGTCTACAAGAGACCCACTTCAGACCTAGAGACACATACAGACTGAAAGTGAGGGGATGGAAAAAGATATTCCATGCAAATGCAAATCAAAAGAAAGCTGGAGTAGCAATTCTCATATCAGACAAACTAGACTTTAAAATAAAGACTATTAAAAGAGACAAAGAAGGACACTACATAATGATCACGGGATCAATCCAAGAAGAAGATATAACAATTGTAAACATTTATGCACCCAACATAAGAGCACCTCAATACATAAGGCAAATGCTAACAGCCATAAAAGGGGAAATCGACAGTAACACATTCATAGTACGGAACTCTAACACCCCACTTTCAACAATGGACAGATCGTCTAAAATGAAAATAAATAAGGAAACACAAGCTTTAAATGATACATTAAACAAGATGGATTTAATTGATATTTATAGGACATTCCATCCAAAAACAACAGAATACACATTTTTCTCAAGTGCTCATGGAACATTCTCAGGATACATCAAGCCTTGGTAAATTTAAGGAAATTGAAATTGTATCAAGTATCTTTTCTGACCACAATACTATGAGACTAGATATCAATTACAGGAAAAGATCTGTAAAAAGTACAAACACATGGAGGCTAAACAATACACTACTTAATAATGAAGTGATCACTGTAGAAATCAAGGAGGAAATCAAAAAATACCTAGAAACAAATGACAATGGAGGCACGATGACCCAAAACCTATGGGATGCAGCAAAAGCAGTTCTAAGAGGGAAGTTTATAGCAATACAAGCCTACCTTAAGAAACAGGAAACATCTCGAATAAACAACCTAACCTTGCACCTAAAGTAATCAGAGAAAGAAGAACAGAAAAACCCCAAAGTTAGCAGAAGGAAAGAAATCATAAAGATCAGATCAGAAATAAATGAAAAAGAAATGAAGGAAACAATAGCAAAGATCAATAAAATTAAAGGCTGGTTCTTTGAGAAGATAAACAAAATTGATAAACCATTAGCCAGACTCATCAAGAAAAAAGGGAGAAGACTCAAATCAATAGAATTAGAAATGAAAAAGGAGAAGTAACAACTGACACTGCAGAAATACAAAAGATCATGAGACATTACTACAAGCAACTCTTTGACAATAAAATGGACAACCTGGAAGAAATGGACAAATTCTTAGAAATGCACAACCTGCCAAGACTGAATCAGGAAGAAATAGAAAATATGAACAGACCAATCACAAGCATTGAAATTGAAACTGTGATTAAAAATCTTCCAACAATCAAAAGCCCAGGACCAGATGGCTTCACAGAAGAATTCTATCAAACATTTAAAGAAGAGCTAACACCTATCCTTCTCAAACTCTTCCAAAATACAGCAGAGGGAGGAACACTCCCAAACTCATTCTATGAGGCCACCATCACCCTGATACCAAAAACAGACAAGGATGTCACAAAGAAAGAAAACTACAGGCCAATATCACTGATGAGCATAGATGCAAAAATCCTCAACCAAATACTAGCAAACAGAATCCAACAACATATTAAAAGGATCATACACCATGATCAAGTGGGGTTTATTCCAGGAATGCAAGGATTCTTCAATATACACACATCAATCAATGTGATACACCATATTAACAAACCGAAGGAGAAAAACCATTAGGTCATCTCAACAGATGCAGAGAAAGCTTATGACAAAATTCAATACCCATTTATGATAAAAACCCTACAGAAAGTAGGCATAGAGGGAACTTTCCTCAACATAATAAAGGCCATATATGACAAACCCACAGCCAACATCGTCCTCAATGGTGAAAACCTGAAACCATTTCCACTAAGGTCAGGAACAAGACAAGGTTGCCCACTCTCACCACTCTTAGTCAACATAGTTTTGGAAGTTTCAGCCACAGCAATCAGAGAAGAAAAGGAAATAAAAGGAATCCAAATCGGAAAAGAAGAAGTAAAGCTGTCACTGTTTGCAGATGACATGATACTATACATAGAGAATCCTAAAGATGATACCAGAAAACTACTAGAGCTAATCAATGAATTTGGTAAAGTAGCAGGGTACAAAATTAATGCACAGAAATCTCTTGCATTCCTATACACCAATGATGAAAAATCTGAAAGTGAAATCAAGAAAACACTCCCATTTACCACTGCAACAAAAAGAATAAAATATCTAGGAATAAACCTACCTAAGGAGACAAAAGACCTGTATGCAGAAAATTATAAGACACTGATGAAAGAAATTAAAGATGATACAAATAGATGGAGAGATATACCATGTTCTTGGATTGGAAGAATCAACATTGTGAAAATGACTCTACTACCCAAAGCAATCTACAGATTCAATGCAATCCCTATCAAACTACCACTGGCATTTTTCACAGAACTAGAACAAAAAATTTCACAATTTGTATGGAAACACAAAAGACCCCGAATAGCCAAAGCAATCTTGAGAACAAAAAACAGAGCTGGAGGAATCAGGCTCCCTGACTTCAGACTATACTACAAAGCTACAGTAATCAAGACAGTATGGTGCTGGCACAAAAACAGAAATACATATCAAGGGAACAGGATAGAAAGCCCAGAGATAAACCCACGCACATATGGTCACCTCATCTTTGATAAAGGAGGCAGGAATGTACAGTGGAGAAAGGACGGCCTCTTCAATAAGTGATGCTGGGAAAACTGGACAGGTACATGTAAAAGTATGAGATTAGAACACTCCCTAACACCATACACAAAAATAAGCTCAAAATGGATTAAAGACCTAAATGCAAGGCCGGAAACTATCAAACTCTTAGAGGAAAACATAGTCAGAACACTCTATGACATAAATCACAGCAAGATCCTTTTTGACCCACCTCCTAGAGAAATGGAAATAAAAACAAAAATAAACAAATGGGACCTAATGAAACTTCAAAGCTTTTGCACAGCAAAGGAAACCATAAACAAGACCAAAAGACAACCCTCAGAATGGGAGAAAATATTTGCAAATGAAGCAACTGACAAAGGATTAATCTCCAAAATTTACAAGCAGCTCATGCAGCTCAATAATAAAAAAACAAACAACCCAATCTAAAAATGGGCAGAAGACCTAAATAGACATTTTTCCAAAGAAGATATACAGAGTGCCAACAAACACATGAAAGAATGCTCAACATCATTAATCATTAGAGAAATGCAAATCAAAACTAAAATGAGATATCATCTCACACCGTCAGAATGGCCATCATCAAAAAATCTACAAACAATAAATGCTGGAGAGGGTGTGGAGAAAAGGGAACACTCTTGCACTGCTGGTGGAAATGTGAATTGGCACAGCCACTACAGAGAACAGTATGGAGGTTCCTTAAAAAACTACAAATAGAACTATCATATGACCCACCAATCCCACTACTGGGCATATACCCTGAGAAAACCATAGTTCAAAAAGAGTCATGTACCAAAAAATTAATTGCAGCTCTATTTACAATAGCCAGGTCATGGAAGCAACCTAAGTGTCCATCATCGGATGAATGGATAAAGAAGATGTGGCACTTATATAAAATGGAATATTACTCAGCCATAAAAAGAAATGAAATTGAGTTATTTGTAGTGAGGTGGATGGACCTAGAGTCTGTCATACAGAGTGAAGTAAGTCAGAAAGAGAAAGACAAATACCGTATGCTAACACATATATATGGAATCTAAGGGGAAAAAATGTCATGAAGAACCTAGGGGTAAGACAGGAATAAAGACACAGACCTAATAGAGAATGGACTTGAGGATATGGGGAGGGGGAAGGGTGAGCTGTGACAAAGTGAGAGAGTGGCATTGACATAGATACACTACCAAACGTAAAACAGATAGCTAGTGGGAAGCAGCCGCATAGCACAGGGAGATCAGCTCTGTGCTTTGTGACCACCTAGAGGGGTGGGATAGGGAGGGTGGGAGGGAGGGAGACGCAAGAGGGAAGAGATATGGGGACATATGTATATGTATAACTGATTCACTTTGTTATAGTTATAAACCAGAAACTAACACACCACTGTAAAGCAATTATACTCCAATAAAGATGTTAAAAAAAAAAAGAATCACAGTCATATCTCAAAGACATTTGTCACTCTTTTCCAATATCTAAATATTAATATTCTAGTATCATTTTTTACTCACTGAATTACAGCCTCTAGTAAATGTGGAATTATTGTGTGAAAAAGAAAAATTAAAAAATTTTGGGAAACTCAAAGAGGTAAGCAATCACATTCACTGTAAGAATCCCCGTAAAGTAAAATGGTACAAATTCTCTTGAGGGTAATTTAGCAATATGTATGAAAAGCCTTAACACTGCACAGTTTATAGTAGTTAAAAACTGGAAATAATCGACATGCCTAACATTTTGGGAGTGGTTAAATAAACTCTGATACACCTATTAATCAGAATATATGCAGGTCTTAAAATTTACATTGCAAATATGTATTTCATTATAGGTTATAGAAAAAGTATAAAATACACACGGTAAAAAAAAAAAATGTTCGGGCTTCCCTGGTGGCGCAGTGGTTGAGAGTTCACCTGCCGATGCAGGGGACACAGGTTCATGCCCTGGTCCGGGAGGATCCCACATGCCGCAGAGCAACTAAGCTAGTGCACGACATCTACTGAGCCTGCACTCTAGAGCCCGCGAGCCACAACTATTGAAGCCCGCGTACCTAGAGCCCGTGCTCCACAGCAAGAGAAGCCACTGCAGTGAGAAGCCCGCGCACCACAATGAAGAGTAGCCCCGGCTCGCCGCAACTAGAGAAAGCCCATAGGCAGCAACGAAGACCCAACACAGCCAAAAATAATAAATAAATAAAATAAATAAATTTATTAAAAAATAAAAAAATAAAGTACACACACATACATATGTATGTAAAACTCTTCACGTTTATTCAAATAGTGGGTAACATACAATTTGGATCTTTGTTTGGGGCCTTTAACATTTATCTCAGATACCTTTATGTATTAGCAAATTATAGTTCTATTGCATGTTTGTAAATAGTCACAGAGAACGCAATTGTATGGATAAATATATTATTATATATTTATATATTATATATGTATTATATTATATAATATATTAATATATAAATTTATACATTAATAAATGTTTATTTATATATAAATATTTGTTGTGTTTATAAATATACAACATATAAATGTATGTTTTATATTAATATATTAATATATACATTTATATATAATATATATTTATATATTAGTATATATTTATATAATAAATATATTTAAATATATATAAATCCAACAAAATATGTACAAGATCTATATGAGGAAAATCACAAAACTGTGATGAATAAAATCCAGTAGGAACTAAATAAATGGAGAGATATTCCACATTCACGGTTTGGAAGACTCAATATTTTCCAAGATGCCAGTTCTTCCCTGTTTGATCTATAGATTCAATGTAATCCTAACCAAAATCCCAGCAACTTCTTTTGTCAACAAATTGATCCGGAAGTTTATATGGAGAGGAAAAAACCAAGAATCACCAATGCAATATTGATTGAGAAGGACAAAGTTGGAAGACTAACACTAACTGACTTTAAGACTTACTATAAAGCTATGGTAATCAAGACATTGTGGTACTGACAAAAGTATAGACAAATAGATAAATGGAACAGAATAGATAGCTCAGAAATAGACCCTCATAAATATAGTCAACTGATCTTTAACAAAGGAGCAAAGGACAGCATTGGAAGAAAAACAGTCTTTCAACAAATGGTGCTAGAAAAACTGGACATCCCCTACAAAAAAAAAAAATGAATCTAGACCCAGACTTTATACCCTTTACAAAAATTAACTCAAAATGGATAACAGACCTAAATGTAAAATACAAATCTATAAAACTCCTAGAAGATAACATAGGAGAACATCTAGACGACCTTGGATTTGACAATGATTTCTTAGATACCACACCAGAGACATGATCCATGAAAGAAATAAGATAAACTGGACTTCATTAAAACTAAAAACTTCTGCTCTGTGAAAGAAAATGTCAGGAGAAAAAGATAAGTGACAGACTGGGAAAAATATTTGCAAAGGATACATCCAAAAACAGAGAAAAAACTCTTTGAATTCAGCAATAAGAAAACACACAACCAGATTAAAAATTAGACAAAGACCTTAACACACACCTCACCAAAGAAGACACACATATGGCAGTTGAGTATATGAAAAAATGTTCCACATCATATGTCAGTCATCAGGCAAATGCAACTTACAACAGCAATGAGATACCACTATGCACCTATTAGAATGACCAAAATTTGTAACACATTAAATGCTGGCAAGGATGTGGAACAATAGGAACTCTCATTCACTGCTAGTAGGAATACATAATGGTCTGGTACAGCCGCTTTAGAAGACAGTTTTGCAGTTTCATACAATATTAAACACTATTTTTATAAGATCCAAAGGAGTTGAAAACATTTCCACACAAAATACAGCAAATGGATATTTATAGCAGCTGCATTTATTATTGCCAAAACTTGGAAGCAATCAAGATGTCCTTCAGTAGGTGAATAGATAAACTGTGACACATCCTGATAATGGAATATTATTCAACACTAAAAAAAAAAAAAGAATAAAAAGAGCTATTGAGCCATGAAAAGACATGAAAGAAACTTAAATGCATATTTCTAAGTGAAAGAAGTCAATCTGAAAAGGCTACATACTGTATGATTCCAACTGTATGACATTCTGGAAAAGGCAAAACTATGGAGACAGTAAAAAGATCAGAGGTTGCCAGCAGTCTGGGGCAAGGGGGCAACGGGAGAGATGAAGAGGTAGAAACAGAGGATTTTTAGGGTAGTGGAAATACTCTGCATGATAGCATAATAATGATACATGTCATCACACATTTGTCCAAACCCACAGAATGTACAACACCAAGACTGAATCATAACATAAACTATGTACCACTCTAGTGGGGAACATTGATAATGGGAGCTCTGTGTGTGTCGGGGGCAGGGAGTATACTGGAAATCTCTGTACCTTCTGTTCAATTTTATTGTGAACATAAAACTGCTCTAAAAAAAATAGTCAATAACAAAAGAGCAGATTATAAAATAGCATATACAGTATGATCCCATTTTAATTTTGTTAAAATATATTTACTATACAGAGAATAATCTGAAAGGAGTGACTATATGTATTAATAGTAGTTATCTTAGAGGTAGAATTAAAGGTGATTTTAATTTTCATCTTTTTACTTTCTGTGTTCTCTATTATCTAAATTTTCTACAATGAACATATGCAATTTATATAATTAAAAACCACTAAAATAAATGTTTTTAAGAACAGCTTTGTGGATGAGACAGCATTTGAAGCAGACCTTGAAAGATGAGTGAAATTTTGACTTGTTCAGATACAGAGAAAATATGAGTGACAAAAGGAATTGTGACTGAAGTTATATGGGGTGAGGAAGTTTTGGCAAGTTGGAAATAAAATTGTCTAGTTAGGTTAGAGCATAGAATATCTGTAGAAAAGTGGTGGAAAATAAAGCAGTTGGAAACTGAATTGAGACCTTGCACATCAGATGAGGTGTTTATACTTAACACAGTAAGTAGCACAGTAGAGGAACAATAAAGACAGAGGTGGGCAACAGCACATCTTTCATTTAGTCAGAAAATCTAGTTATTCAGAATATTCTTGAGCACTTAGTTCAGCCAACAGTTGGTGCTATACCTGATGTGTCTCCAAAAAGGAGTCAAAATTATCTAACAGAGGGTTTCAGAGAGAGAAAGATCAACCTAGAGGAGATTCAATGTCATAAGGCAAATGTAGTGGCAAGTATTAAAGAGTTATTACTATATAAAATACCTTCGAAGACATCAATACTCACCACCCAAATGATTCCACAATGGTATACTCAATAAGCCTGTGGGGCTTATACCCAAGACATGGACATGGGAAAAAATGACTGAATTACAAGCTTTCTACCAATGCCATGAAGCAGGTGAACTATTTGAAATGCACACCAACCATATTTATTACTGTCACTGCAGAAAGATTGATCCCAGGGACACTGAAGGCATGTCTGGACATCAGATTCACATTGCTACTGTTCTAAGCACTTCCAAAATCCAATCCAGGATACTGACTCTCTAACGTTTTCTAGAGTAAATGGCTGACCTATCGGAAATACCCCACTATCACTAAGAAAGCAGAAGAACGATGAAATACACCAAATGGTCCACACCATAATATTCCATTCCAAGTATTTGAATATCGGCCTAAAACAATTCAAATCAATTCAACCCAGTAACTATTAAATACACAGCTATCATCTGGGGATCAACAGCCCAGGCACTGTGTGCTAGGTTCTTTATAGACCTTTTGTCTTTAATCCTAACAATCTCACACAAAAGGTATTATCATCTCCATTTTACAGAAAAATAAAGCATGGCTCAGAGGGCTTAATTTGCCTATGCTTTTCACACAACTAGCAGGAGGGAAAGGCAGCATTAGAGCCCTTTTCGCTGAAAGCCAGTGACCCCTCCACTGGGCAACCTGGCCCCATACTCCCACCTGCCCCCAAAACAGCATTCGGAAAATGTCATCAACGTTTGTTTTCCTCTGCCAATACTGTGTGCAGGGCAACTGTGAAAAACCCTCAGGACTCATTTCAGACAGATAACTGGATCTCTCTAGCCCATCAGAATAATAATGCCATAGCAAACAGCAAAAACAATCTAAGTTTCTAAGGAAAGAGCTGTGCCAAGTATTTTTGTAGCCAGCCTCTTCCTTTGCCTCAATTGCTAACAAAATTAAAAACTGGGCAGAATAATAAACATGTCTTTCGTTGGTTTGGGGATCAGATAAAAAGATTCCTTTTGTAAAACCAGGATCAAGAAGTTTAAGTCTCCAAATATGCCTATATATCTTAAATATCAGACAATCCCTTGAAAAATCTCAAAAATGAAATTTCAACTGAAAGTATCTATAAATAGCACAGGATTGAGAAAAATGTTACTGGAATGAGAAAATGAGCGAGAGGCCCTTTTGCTATCTTGATAGAACAAAATTTTCTAGGGAATACAGGCAGTGTTCTAAGAATAGAAAGAACATTTTCTCCCTGAATACCCCACGACTCCCTAACATCACTACACTGTCATCTTACATACTCAGGCAGCTTTCTTTTTTCTCCCCCAAAGAAGAGGCAGGGACATATCTGCTGGAAACATCTCAACATCTCTAAGTATTAGACGAGGTACAGAATAAGAAAAAGAACTTTACTGGGAAAATGTTTTCCATAATCTTGCAAAAGAGCCATAGAGGCAACCAAGGAAAAGCTAGTAATCTATTAACAAATGCTCTCACTGACCTCCATTACCATTCCTGCAGTACAGAGGGCAGCTGCATAGCAGGAAGGAAACAAAGGAAAAGGGTCGCCATGGCCTACCCTCCCACCCACCGAACACTTACCGAGTCTCCACTATCGACTAGGCATCAGGAATACAAAAATAAATGGCATATTAGATTGGATTTCTCTGTTAAACACTCCCCACAGCACATCGCACTTCTCTGTAGCACTCACTACAGATTCACATTTCTGCCTTTTTAGAAATGTGTTAAATCTTAAGACACTTGTTTGTAGAAATGTAAAGTGGTACCGCCACTATGAAAAACTGTATGGCCGTTTCTCAAAAAAATTAAAGATAGAATTACCATAGGATCCACCAATTCCATTTCTGGGTATATATCCAAAAGAACTAGAGGCAGCGTTTTGAAAAGATATTTGCACACCCTTTGTGAGCGTTACTCACAATAGGCAAGAGGTGGAAGCAACCCAATTGTCCACTGACAGATAAATGGATAAACAAAATTGTGGTATATACGTACATGGGAATATTATTCAGCTTTAAAAAGAAAGGACATCCTGTCACATGCTACAACATGGATGAATCTTGAGGACATTATGCTAAGTGAAATAAGTCACAAAAAGACAAATAGTGTATGATTCTATTTATACGAGGCACCTAGCATAGTCAAATTCATTGAAACAGAAAGTAGAATGGTGGTTGCCAAGGGCTGGGGGAAGAGGGGAATTGGTGTTTAATGAGTACAGAGTTTCAGTTTTGCAGGATGAAAATGTTCTAGAGATTCCCAACAATGTGAACATACATAGCATTACTGAACCACACTTAAAAATAGTTAAGATGGTAAATTTTCTGTTATGTGTATTTTATCACAATTTAAAATTTTTTCAATTAAAAAGAGACTTGTTTGCCCCTACATCTTTATTATTTAAGCACAGGTCCTTGCATATAGAAGATGCTTAATAAATATTTATTAGATGGATAGATGGATGGAGGAATGGATAAATGGATGGATGGACTGGACAGATGGGAATGTGAACAGAAATGTAACATATAAACCAATAATTACTATACCATGTGAACATTGAGAAATGGGCCCTGTGAATGTGAAGAAGTGGAGAGTTCTTGTTACAGTTGGTTTGACATAATATCTTTCATATAGAATTACTTTGTTTTACCAACCAACACCACAAAAACATTTTTATATAGATTCAGTTCTATCTAGTTGAATAATTCCTATTTTTTCTCTTATTTCTCTTCACTACAGTATAATCTGTCCTCTGACCTACATGACATTAAAACAGAAAAATCCATTTTCTGTCACCTTTGCTTTTTCCAGCACCTCTCTTAATCCGAAAGGGTAATGTGAAATAAAGCTTACACTCAACACTGCAGAAGATGAAAGAGGGTGATAAGTTGCTTGCCCACAGGTTATTAATCAGCTGTCCTCCAGGGCATAGTGTTATGAAGCTGTGTCGTGTAATAAACGGTAGGCGAAAGGAATAATCTCCATTTTCTGACTCTGAAGTGCAGGCATGTGCTATAAAACTAAATTGACATCTGTTAGCAGGCTTGTCACATGAACGGTTTTTTCCCGCAGAATCTGGAATAAATTAGATCTTAAAACTTGGAACAGAGAGGCTGCTTTACATAATTCCTTCTAATGGTGTGCTGTGAACCCATCACACTGATTTTAAAGAGAAGTTCTTATGAGAGATGTTTCATTATCATTTTAATTGCAAAACTGTTGAATGCCACTCCATGCTAGGAAATTTGTGTTTTTTAAAAGGTCCTTATATTTTTAACTTAAAAGTGGCAAATGACATCTTCCTTTTCTAATATTTTCATGGCTGAAAAATAAATCAGCTTTTACCTCCAAGTGAAACTGCGACCACCTTTCCCCATGCACTTGGAGCCTGCTCTGTGGGCGGTTTATTATGCATGGGCACCCCAGAGGCTGGCATGGCTGAGCTCCCGAGGCAGAAACAGCCGGCCTAGGCGTGACCTCACAGATTTGTTCAAGAATCTCTCCCTCAGAGGATTCGCTAATATGATAGCAAGTTCTTGGGGCTCTTAATGTCAAAAGGCATTAAGCATTTTTTAACACACATAAAGGAACTTGCAGAGCTGCCTGACCCAGTGAATCTGAGCTGTGTAGCACTGAGCATAGCATCCCTCTATCGGCCCACCATCTCCTTTAGGAAAGAAAGTCACAAAAAAGGAAACCTTTAGAGGCACCTGGAGCTTAGAGACCCCCTCTGCTCCCTCAGGATTCATTTGGCTCTCACGCCCCAAAGTTTGTCAAAAAGGAAGATTCTCAGACAAATACACCCAGCCCTGGTACACAGCGACGAAGAAAAACAAATGCCAGCTTCCTGGAGCCTAATTTCCTCCATTTGTGAAATCTTCCTCTTTGGTAATAATACTGGACCCCTTGAAAATCTCAAAGGAGTGAGAGTCAGTCACAGTGCTCTATAAAATAAAGTTCCAATTCTGGTTCCATGAATACTCTTCATTCATCACTGTCACCAACGTGAGTTTATTTGCCTGTACAACCTTCTCAAATGGCAGAGATCCATATCGCTCACCTTTTAGTAGGGAACACTGAGGCACAAAGGACACAGAGACTTTGTGAGGAGCGAGGGAGTGAGGCTACAGAAGCTGACAGCCAGGCTCGGGACTCCATTCCTGTTTAACGGGTTTTATGCACAGCAGGGGATGAGGGATTTGCAAACGGAAGGCTGAGCCACTGAAGTCCTCTCTACACAGGGAGGTTCCTCAAAGGGTGATGCTTATATCACCTGGGGCAGAGCGGGGTGGGGTTGGTTAAACATGCAGGTTCCTGAGCTCCATGCCAGACTAGTTAAATCAGAATCTCTGAGGTTGGTCCTGGGCTTGACATTTGAATCAATCTCCCTAGAAGACTGGATGCTTTGACGGTGGCCTGTTGCTGTTATTTTTGGTTTGTTTTCTGGTGTTCTGAATTCTAACACTGAAATCCGAGAAGCGCTTGGTTGTACAGGTGGGAGTGGGTCTCTGGATTCCAGGGCACTGTTCACACACAACCTTTCCGGTCATGGCTTTTGGCCATGGAAAACCAAGGGGAGGACACATCTAAGGAAACAAAAACTGTAGCTCAATGCAGAGGCACTGAACGGTTTGAAAATTATTAAGAAGAGCCAAGCCTTTTTGTTTCACAGCAAATCTCACCATTACTGATGCGTGAACAGGGTAAAAAAAGCCAAAACTCATTTCCTAAATGTTGAGTGCACAAGTGCTTGACTCATGTTCTCAAGATGGCTTGTCCTTAGGGTCCACTGCAGATTGATGGAGACAGAAAGATGTCTCTGTATTTCAAATTACAATTCAGTACCGTGAATGACTCATGACTCTTAAATTGCCACTGGCTTATTTCACAGAAACACAGCACCATCATGATTAAATAGCAATTCTGTGAGATGAAGTTGCCTTCAAATATACAGAAAGATACATACCTCTCTTTGAAAAAGGAATATAAACAAGTCTAAATAGAAGATTCCACTGGGCCCTAAAAGAATCACCTGGACTTCTACCTTTATCACAGCATATCTTGTTTTCATGCAGTTTTCTACCCAAATGTTCTTCTGAAATACCAGTGACTAAGGCCTCTGGATGCTCATGCTGCTGCTGATTAATTCCACGGTAGGTTGTAGGAAAAGGTGAAGTATTCAAACTTTGATACCCTGCACGTTTTATTTAGAAAGGTACCAGGGACAAAGTCAGGTGGACAAGCATGTATTTCCTGAGCTCCTCACTGGGTAGTCAGGATGTGACTCCATACGATAAAGAGTCTCTGGTCTTGAGGCACACGCAGTTTAGTTGGAAGCACACATCTGCGAAGCAGAGGTCCAGCTACAGGGTAAAGCCATTAGTCATCCAGGACTCAGGCATGTCTGGGCCTTGCACTGGTGTGGCAGATGACCAGGGGATATTTTTATAAAGGAGTTTTCCTCCTGAGAAAAAAAAATGTCCCAGAAAAACAGCAAGTCTAGTACACAAAGCTGGTGCAACAGGCTGGCACATGAATAGAAAAATGACCTGAAGCACAGCACAGCATCTGTGCCTTGCTCCACCTTTGGTAAGGACTCAGGCTAGAGGCAGAGGACATCAGGAGAACACAAAGTGGCCCAGTGCTGGGCCTCTGGGTGACACCACTTAAGTTCAGGTCCCAGCACTGACAATTACTATTAATATCCTCTGCTCCTATGCTTCTCAGACTGTGGTACACACCTAGCTGCTAGTCATTGTATGGTCCCCAACCAGAAACATCAGCATTGCCTGGAAGCTTGCTAGAAATGCAGAGTCTCGGGCCCCACGCTGAACCTCCTAAATCAACATCTACATTTTCATTAGATTCCCCAGGTGGTTCACATACACAGCAAATATGAGAAATATTGGTAAAGAATATGATTTAGGGCAAGATAAATAAGGATTTCAAAATCTTTCACATAAGGTATTTTTAATGTATATTGGAGAACAGCCAGGACAGTTGACTCATGAGTCCATGGATATTATTTCTGCAAATAATTCTAAGGAAGAAAGGTGAATCAATTTAAAGAAAAGTATGAAGGAAAGATGCACATCCTCCCCATTGTACCAAACACAAAGTGAAAAAGAGAATGATGAGGGAGGGGACAAAAAGATCAAAGCAGGGCTCAAAAACAAGATGAACATCTCCATGGACCAGAACATAGTGCAGTGAGCAAGACTGAAGCCAGGACATGCTGGGTTCTCGACATAAAGCAGGTATAGCAGTGGTCCTGGGGGTGCATCTCCTGCAGAGAACAGGAACTAAAAGTGCTCCCATGAGAGAGCAGCTGGGCCACATTCACTGATTAACACCAAAGTCTGTAATGGAGTACCCTGGATCCAGAAAGGAGCTCAAAATAAACTGCTGACAACCACTGATGCGGCTATGGCTTAAAACCAGTCATTGGCCTAGGGAGGTGAGAGAGACTCACCCCTGCAGACAGCAAATAAGCCAGACCCCAGATGGTTCAGTAACTGAATATTCCCAGTATCACTGGAAGAAGCAGGAGTCCCCAAATGCTTACAAAAGACCAGACCTGAAGGCTATTATAAAATCACTAGGCAGAGAAGGGTGGAACCAAAAACGAAAGAAAAAAGCAAAACCAAACCAAAAACCTTCCACTGAAAATGAACTAACAAATGAAACTCGAAAATACACACAGAAATTAAATGATGAGAAACAGCCAACCAAAGCCAATAACTGGAACATTACTTCATTCCGAGATTAAATTAATTTTGTTGAACAGTCTGACAAAAGTTTAAAACAAGTATGTTTAGGGCACTCAGAGCAATCAGTAAGAATAATATTTACTTTCACAAAGACGGAAGTAGTGGCAATACACTTTGAAATAAAAACATGCAGAACTAAAAAAGAACGGACGGACAGGCAAAACACCAATTAAAAATCTTGGAAGTGAAAAATACAATAATTATAATTCTTAAAAGTATCAACAAAGGGTATGAACTCTAGACTGGACATAGTTAAAAAGAAAATTAAAGAACTGGAAGCCAGCACGGAAGAATTCACCCAGAAGTAGGCCAGTGACTGAGATTTTAAAATATGAAAAAGCAATTGAGAGACAAGGAGGAACCTCTCAAGACTGAGAGGTTCCAAAAGACATCTAAAGGGAACACCAGAAGTAGAGAATAAAGGAAATTGGAGGAGAAGCATTGAAAATATTTTAATTTTTCAAATATTCACAAGGTGTAAAATTAAAAGATATAGAAAGTAGAGTCCCTTCCCCATCCATTCAGTTCTCCTCCCTGGAGTCAACTAGTATCACCAGTTTCTTGTATATATTTTCAGAGAGATCCTATATGTATAAAAACAAGTATGTGAATGATAAAAATCTACATACATTCTTCTGCAATTTGTCTTTGAGATATAATTTATATACAACAAAATTCATATTTTAAGTATACAGGTTGATGAGTTTTGACATACGTATACACCCATGTAACCACCAACACCCCAGAACATTCCCTTGTGACCGTTTCAGTAAATCTCCTCCATTCTACCACCACATGCTTCAGGCAACCACTGGTCTGATTTCTATCACTATAGGATAGTTTTTCTTCTTCACTGAAGAGAATCATACAACATGTAATCTTTCGTGTCTCACTTCCCTCATTCAATATGAGGTCTGTGAGATTTGTTCATGTTGATGTATCACTATACTTGTTCCTTTTTACCGCTGAGTGCTATTCCATCATAGATGGATGGAATGGTGTATGGTATATTGTATATGGTATATTCAAACCATAACTTCCTTAACCATTCACCTGTTGATGGACAATGGGGTTGTTTCCAGTTGGGGTGATAATGAATAAAGCTGTTATGAACATTCAAGTACAAGTCTTTGTGTGGACATATGTTTTCAACATTCTTGGGTAAATACCTAGAAGTGGGTTTGCAGGGTCAATTGGTAAATGTAAGAACGTAGTAAGAAATTGCCAAACTCGTTTCCAAAGAAGTTGCCTTCCCACCAGAAATGTTTGACGGTTCCAGTTACTTCACATCCTTATCATCACTTAGTATCATCAATCTTTTTAATTTTAGCCATCTTGGTGTTTGTGAAGTGGTATTGCATTGCGGCCTTAATTTTCATTTCCCTATTGATTAACAAAATTGAGTATCTTTTCATGTGTGCTTTGCCATCTGTAATATCTTCTTTGGTGAAATGTTTGTTCAAATCTTTTGCCTATTTTTTAGTTGAGTTGTTTCATTTTTGGTTGTACAGCTCTTCATGTATTCTGAATACAAGTCAAATAATCTGCTTAAACACTTCCACAATGGTAAACATGTAGATTATTTCCTGTCCTTTGCTATTACAAACAATGAGGCAAATAATAATAACCTTGTTCATATATCAGTTCACATATATGGGAGTATGACTGTATGGCAAATTCACAGAAGTAGAATTGATGGATCAAAAGGTACTTGCATCTGCAGTGTAACAGATATTGCCAAATGGCCTGGCATAAAGACTGTACCAATTTATGTTCACGCCACTCTTTATCTTTGATAATCTGATTCCTGAGAATATTGTATCTAAGGGTAGTTTCATTTCCATTTCTCATACTATGAGCAAGTTTAAATACTTTTTCATGAGCCATTTGTATTTCCTTTTATGTGAACTACTTTTTCAGTCTTTATCAAATTTTCTGTTAAGTTGCTAACCTTTTACTTATTGATTTGTTAAAGCTCTTACATACCAGTGAAATTAGCTCTCTGCTTATGAAATGAGTTGTAAATACTTTTCAGTTTTTTATTTGCCTTTTAATTTTGCTTTTGGTATTTTTACTGTGTAGAAATTTTATATTTATATGTAATCAAATTAATCATTCCTTCTTTTATGACATCCTTACTCCAGGATTTTTTACATAATTTTTTAAATTTAATTTTATTTATTTTTTATACAGCAGGTTCTTAATAGTTATCTATTTTATACATATTAGTGTATATATGTAAATCCCAATCTCCCAATTCATCCCACCACTACCACCATTCCCCCCTTGGTGTCCATACATTTGTTCTCTATATCTGTGTCTCTTTTTCTGCCTTGCAAACTGGTTCATCTGTACCATTTTTCTAGATTCCACATATATGTGTTAATATACAATATTTGTTTTTCTCTTTCTGACTTACTTAATTCTGTATGACAGTCTCTGGGTCCATCCACGTCTCTACAAATGATCCAATTTCATTCCTTTTTACGGCTGAGTAATATTCCATTGTATATATGCACCACATCTTCTTTATCCATTCATCTGTCGGTGGGCATTTAGGTTGCTTCCATGACCTGGCTATTGTAAATAGTGCTGCAATGAACATTGGGGTGCCTGTGTCTTTTGGAATTATGGTTTTCTCTGGGTATATGCCCAGGAGTGGGATTGCTGGGTCATATGGTAATTTTATTTTTAATTTTTTAGGGAACCTCCATACTGTTCTTCATAGTGGCTGTATCAATTTACATTCCCACCAATAGTACAAGAGGGTTCCCTTTTCTCCACACCCTCTCCAGCATTTGTTGTTTGTAGATTTTCTGATGATGCCCACTCTAACCGGTGTGAGGTGATACCTCATTGTGCTTTTGATTTGCACTTCTCTAATATTAGTGATGTTGAGCAGCTTTTCATGTGCTTCTTGGCCATCTGTATGTCTTCTTTGGAGAAATGTCTATTTAGATCTCTGCCCATTGTTTGACTGGGTTGTTTGTTTTCTTAATATTGAGCTGCATGAGCTGTTTATATATTTTGTAGATTAATCCTTTGTCCGTTGATTTGTTTGCAAATATTTTCTCCCATTCTGAGGGTTGTCTTTTGGTCTTGTTTATAGTTTCCTTTGCTGTGCAAAAGGTTTTACGTATCATTAGGTCCCATTTGTTTATTTTTGTTTTTATTTCCACTACTCTAGGAGGTGGGTCAAAAAAGATCTTGCTGTGATTTATGTCAAAGAGTGTTCTTCCTATGTTTCCCTCTAAGAGTTACATAGTGTCCAGTCTTACATTTAGGTCTTTAATACATTTTGAGTTTATTTTTGTGTATGGTGTTAGGGATCATTCTAATTTCATTCTTTTACATGTAGCTGTCCAGTTTTCCCAGCACCACTTATTGAAGAGGCTGTCTTTTCTCCATTGTATATCCTTGCCTCCTTTGTCATAGACTAGTTGACCATAGGTGCGTGGGTTTATCTCTGGGCTTTCTATCCTGTTCCATTGATCTATATTTCTGTTTTTGTGTCAGTACTATATTGTCTTGATTACTGTAGCTTTGAGTATAATCTGAAGTCAGGGAGTCTGATTCCTCCAGCTTCATTTTTTTCCGTCAAGATTGCTTTGGCTATTCAGGGTCATTTGTGTCTCCATACAAATTTTAAGATTTTTTGTTCTAGTTCTGTAAAAAATGCCACTGGTAATTTGATAGGGATTGCATTGAATCTGTAGATTGCTTTGGGTAGTATAGTCACTATCACAATATTGATTCTTCCAATCCAAGAACATGATATATCTCTCCATCTGTTTGTGTCATCTTTGATTTCTTTCATCAGTGTCTTATAGTTTTCTGAGTACAGGTCTTTTACCTCCTTAGGTAGGTTTATTCCCAGATATTTTATTCTTTTTGTTACAATGGTGAATGGGATTGTTCCTTAATTACTCTTTTTGATATTTTGTTGTTAGTGTATAGGAATGCAACAGATTTCTGTGCATTAATTTTGTATCCTGTAACATTACCAAATTCATTGATTAGCTCTAGTAGTTTTCTGGTAGCATCTTTAGGATTATCTATATATAGTATCATGTCATCTGCAAACAGTGACAGTTTTGACTTCTTCTTTTCCAATTTGTGTTCCTTTTATTACTTTTTCTTCTCTGTTGCCATGACTAGGACTTCCAAAACTATGTTGAATAATAGTGGCGAGATTGGACATCCTTGTCTTGTTCCTGATCTTAGAGGAAATGATTTCAGATTTTCACCAATGAGAATGATGTTTGCTGTGGGTGTGTCATACATGGCCTTTATTATGTTGAGGTAGGTTCCCACTATGCCTACTTTCTGGAGAGTTTTCATCATAAATCGGTGTTGAATGTTGTCAAAAGCTTTTTCTGCATCTATTGAGATGATCATATGGTTATTCTTCAATTTGTTAACATGGTGTATCATATTGATTGATTTGCATATACTGAAGAATCCTTGCATCCCTGGGATAAATCCCACTTGATCATGGTGTAAGATCCTTTTAACGTGTTGTAGGATTCTGTTTGCTAGTATTCTGTTGAGGATTTTAGCATCTATATTCATCAGTGATGTTGGTCTGTAATTTTCTTTTTTTGTAGTATCTTTGTCTGGTTTTGGTATCAAGTTGATGGTGGCCTCATAGAATGAGTTTGGGAGTGTTCCTTCCTCTGCAATTTTTTGGAAGAGTCTGAGAAGGATAGGTGTTAGCTCTTCTCTAAATGTTTGACTGAATTCACGTGTGAAGCCATCTGGTCCTGGACTTTGGTTTGTTGGAAGATTTTTAATCACAGTTTCAAGTTCATTACTTGTGATTACTCTATTCATATTTTCTATTTCTTCCTGGTTCAGTCTTGGAAGCTTGCGCTTTTCTAAGGATTTGTCCATTTTTTCCAGGTTGTCCATTTAATTGGCATAGAGTTGCTTATAGTTGTCTCTTAGGATGCTTTGTATTTCTGCGGTGTCCACTGTAATTTCTCCTTTTTCATTTCTAATTTTATTGATTTCAGTCCTCTCCCTCTTTTTCTTGATGAGTCTGGCTAAAGTTTTATCAATTTTGTTTATCTTCTCAACGAACCAGCTTTTAGTTTTATTGATCTTTACTATTGTTTTCTTTGTTCCTTTTTCATTTATTTATGCTCTGATCTTGTTTTTTAAATTTATTTATTTATTTATTTTTGGCTGCATTGGGTCTTTGTTGCTGCGCGCGAGCTTTCTCTAGTTGTGGCTAGTGGGGGTTACTCTTCGTTGCAGTGCGCAGGCTTCCCATTGCAGTGGCTTCTCTTGTTGCAGAGCATGGGCTCTAGGCATGCAGGCTTCAGTAGCTGTAGCACACGGGCTCAGTAGTTGTGGCTCACGGGCTCTAGAGCGCAGGCTCAGTAGTTGTGGCACACATGCTTAGTTGCTCTGCATCACATGGGATCTTCCCAGACCAGGGCTTGAACCTGTGTCCTCTGCATTGGCAGGTGGATTCTTAACCACTGTGCCACCAGGGAAGACCCTCTGCTCTATCTTTATGATTTCTCTCCTTCTACTAACTTTTGGCTTTGTTTGTTCTTCTTTCTCTAGTTCCTTTGGGTGTAAGGTTAGATTGTTTGAGATTTTTCTTGTTTCTTGAAGTAGGATTGTATTGCTATAAACTTCCCTCTAACACTGCTTTTGCTGCATCCCATAAGTTTTGGATTGTCACGTTTTGTTGTCATTTGTCTCTAGGTATTTTTTGATTTCCTCTTTGATTTCTTCAGTGATCTCTTGGTTATTTACTAACGTATTGTTTAGCCTGCATGTGTTTGTGTTTTTTATGTTTTTTCCCTATAATTTATTTCTAATCTCATAGCGTTGTGGTCAGAAAAGATGCTTCATATGATTTCAATTTTCTTAAATGTACCAAGTCTTGATCTGTGACCCAAGATGTGATCTATCCTGCAGAATGTTCCATGTGCACTTGAGAAGAAAGGGTAATCTGCTGTTTTTGGATGGAATGTCCTATAAATATCAATTAATCTGGTCTATTGTGTCATTTAAAGCTTGTGTTTCCTTATTAATTTTCTGTTTGGATGATCTGTCCATTGGTGTAAGTGAGGTGTTAAAGTCCCCCACTATTATTGTGTTTCTGTTGATTTCCTCTTTTATAGCTGTTAGCATTTGCCTTATGTATTGAGGTGCTCCTATGATGGGTGCATATATATTTATAATTGTTATATCTTCTTCTTGGGTTGATCCCTTGATCATTATGTAGTGTCCTTCCTTGTCTCTTGTAACATTCTTTATTTTAAAGTCTATTTTATCTGACATGAGTATTGCCACTCCAGCTTTCTTTTGATCTCCATTTGCATGGAATATCTTTTTCCATCTCCTCACTTTCAGTCTGTATGTGTCCCTAGATCTGAAGTGGGTCTCTTGTAGACAGCATATATATGGATCTTGTTTTTGTATCCATTCAGCAAGCCTGTGTCTTTTGGTTGGAGCATTTAATCCATTCACATTTAAGGTAATTATCGATATGTATGTTCCTATTACCATTTACTTAATCGTTTTCAGTTTGTTTTTGTAGGTCCTTTTCTTCTCTTGTGTCTCCTCCCACGTAGAGAAGTTCCTTTAGCATTTCTTGTAGAGATGTTTTTGTGGTGCTGAATTCTCTTAGCTTTTGCGTGTCTCTAAAGCTTTTGATTTCTCTGTCGAATCTGAATGAGGTCCTTGCCTGGTAGCGTAATCTTGATTGTAGGTTCTTCCCTTTCATCACTTTATTTTTATTTTTATTTTTTTGCAGTATGAGGGCCTCTCACTGTTGTGGCCTCTCCCGTTGCGGAGTACAGGCTCTGGACGTGCAGACCCAGCGGCCATGGTTCACGGGCCCAGCTGCTCCGCGGCATGTGGGATCTTCCCGGACCGAGGCACGAACCCGTGTCCCCTGCATCGGCAGGCGGACTCTCAACCACTGCACCACCAGGGAAGCCCCCTTTCATCACTTTAAATATATCGTGCCACTCCCTTCTGACTTGCAGAGTTTCTGCTGAGAAATCAGCTGTTAACCTTACGGGAGTTCCCTGGTATTTTATTTGTCATTTTTCCCTTGTTACTTTTAATAATTTTTCTTTGTCTTTGATTTTTGTCAATTTGATTACTATGTGTCTCGGCATGTTTCTCTTTGGGTTTATCCTGCCTTGGACTCTCTGTGCTTCCCGGACTTGGGTGGCTATTTCCTTTCCCATGTTAGGGAAGTTTTCGACTGTAATCTCTGCAAATATTTTCTCGGATCCTTTCTCTCTCTCTTCTCCTTCTGGGACCCCTATAACGAGAATGTTGGTGCATTTAATGTTGTCCCAGAGGTCTCTTAGGCTGTCTTCATTTCTTTTCATTCCTTTTTCTTTATTCTATTCTGCAGCTGTGAATTCCACCATTCTGTCTTCCAGGTCACTTACCTGTTCTTCTGCCTCAGTTATTCTGCTACTGATTCCTTCTAGTGTATTTTTCACTTCAGTTATTGTATTGTTCATCTGTTTGTTTGTTCTTTAATTCTTCTAGGTGTTTGTTCCTTAATTCTTCTAGGTATTTGTTAAACATTTCCTGCATCTGCTCGATCTTTGCCTCCATTCTTTTTTCCAAGGTCCTGGATCATCTTCACTATCATTATTCTGAATTGTTTTTTGGAAGGTTGCCTATCTCCACTTCATTTAGTTGTTTTTCTGGGGTTTTATCTTGTTCCTCCCTCTGGTACACAGTCCTCTGCCTTTACATTTTGTCTTTCTGTGAATGTGATTTTTGCTCCACAGGCTGCAGGATTGTAGTTTTTCTTGCTTCTGCTGTCTGCCCTCTGATGGATGAGGCTATCAAAGAGGCTTGTGCAAGCTTCCTGATGGGAGGGACTGGTGGTGGGTAGAGCTGGGTGTTGCTCTGCTGGGCAGAGCTCAGTAAAACTTTAATCCGCTTGTCTGTTGATGGGTGGGGCTGGGTTCCCTCCCTGTTGGTTGTTTGGCCTGAGGCAAACCAGCACTGGAGCATACAGGCCCTTTGGTGGGGCTAATGGTAGACTCTGGGAGGGCTCACACCAAGGAGTACTTCCCAGAACTTCTGCTGCCAGTGTCCTTGTTCCCACAGTGAGCCACAGCCACCCCCCCACACCTCTGCAGGAGACCCTCCAACACCTGCAGGTTAGTCTGGTTCAGTGTCCTATGGGGTCACTGCTCCTTCCCCGTGGGTCCTGACGCGCACACTACTTTGTGTGTGCCCTCCAAGAGTGGACTCCGTTTCCCCCAGACCTGTCAAGGTCCTGCAATCAAATCGTGCTAGCCTTCAAAGTCTGATTCTCTGGGAATTCCTCCTCCCCTTGCCAGACCCCCAGGTTGGGAAGCCTGATACAGGGCTCAGAACCTTCACACCAGTGGGTGGACTTCTGTGGTATAATTGTTCTCCAGTTTGTGAGTCACCCACCCAGCAGTTATGGGATTTGATTTTATTGTGATTGCACCCCTCCTACCATCTCATTGCGGCTTCTCCTCTGCCTTTGGATGTAGGGTATCTTTTTTGGTGAGTTCCAGTGTTTTCCTGTCGATGACTGTTCAGCAATTAGTTGTGATTCCAGCGCTCTCGCAAGAAGGAGTGAGTGCACATCCTTCTACTCTGTCATCTTGAACCAGTCACCCCCTACACAATTTTTAAAGTTACTTTCCATTTACAATTATTACAAAATATTGGTTATATTCCCCACATTGTACAATACATCCTTGAGCCTATCTTACTCCCAGTAGTTGTACCTCCTACTCCCCTACCCTTATATCACCCCTCCCACCCACTGGTAATCACTAGTTTGTTCTCTGTATCTCTGAGTCTGTTTCATTTTTGCTATATTCTAGTTTGTTGTATTTTTTATTTTCCACATATAAGTGATATCATACAGTATTTGTCTTTCTCAGTCTGATTTATTTCACTTAGCAAAATGCCCTCCAAGGTCAGCCATGTTGCTGCAAATGGCAAAATTTCATTCGTTCTTATGGCTAAGTAGTATTCCAGTGTGTGTGTGTGTGTGTGTGTGTGTGTGTGTGTGTGTGTGTGTGTGTATAAATATATATAACATATCTTCTTTATCCATTCATCTGTTGATGAACACTTAGACTGCTTCCTTATCTTGGCAATTGTAAATAATGCTGCTATGAACAATGGGGTGCATGTATCTTTTTGAATTAGTGGGGTTTTTTCCCGAATATAACCAGGAGTGGAATTCCTTCCAAATTGGAAAGGAAGAAGTAAAACTGTCACTGTTTGCAGGTTACATGATACTATATGTAGAAAATCCTAAAGATGCCACCAGAAAACTATTAAAGTTCATCAGTGAATTCAGTAAAGCTGCAGGACATAAAATTAATATACAAAAATCAGTTGCATTTCTATACACTAACAGTGACGTATCAGAAAGAGAAATTAAGGAAACAATACCATTGTAGCAAAAAGAATAAAATACCTAAGAATAAAACTACCTAAAGAGGCAAAAGACCTGTACTCCAAAAACTATAAGACACAAACAGATGGAAAAATATGCTGTGTTCTTGGATTGGAAGAATCAATATTGTTAAAATGGCCATACTACCCAAGGCAGTCTACAGATTCAATGCAATTCCTATCAAAATACCAAAGACATTTTTCACAGAAATAAAACATAAAATTTTTAAATATATATGGAGACACAAAACCCCAAATAGCCAAAACAATCTTGAGAAAGAACAGAGCTGGAAGAATCACACTCCCCAACTTCAGACTATACTACAAAGTTACTGTAATCAAAACAGTATGATACTGGCACAAAAACAGACACATAGATCAATAGAACAAGATAGAGAGCCCAGAAATAAAGCCACACACTTATGGTCAATTAATCTGTGACAAAGGAGGCAAGAATATACAAAGGAGTAAAGACAGCTCTTTCTAGCCAGCACCGAGTGATTGGCATCTCTCGGGACAACTGGCACAAGCGCCACAAGACTGGGGGCAAGAGAAAGCCCTACCACAAGAAGCAGAAGTATGTGCTGGGACACCCCACTGACACCAAGGTTGACCCCCCACTGCATACACACAGTCCGTGGGTGGGGAGGCAACAGGAAGTACCAGGCCTTGAGGCTGGATGTAGGGAACTTCTTCTGGGGCTCGGAATGTTGTACGTGCAAGACAAGGATAACTGATGTTGTCTACAATGCATCCAACCACGAACTGTTCTGTACCAAGACCCTGGTGAAGAACTGCATCATGCTCATTGACAGCACACCATACGGACAGTGGCACAAGTCCCACTATGCACTGCCCCTGGGCTGCAAGAAGGGGGCCAAGATGACTCCTGAGGAGGAAGAGATATTAAACAAAAAACAATCAAAAAAATTCAGAAGAAATATGATGGAAAGAAAAAGGATGCCAAAATCAGCAGTCTTCTAGAGGAGCAGTTCCAGCAGGGCAAGGTTCTTGCATGCATCGCTTCAAGACCAGGCCAGTGTGGCCGAGTAGACGGCTATGTGCTAGAGGGAAAGGAGCTGGAATTCTATCTGAGGAAAATCAAGGCCTGGAAAATCAAATAAATCCTCCTCCCTCCTATCTTAGCTTGTGTAATGAATGTGTTTATTGTTCTGAAAAAAAAAAAAGATTCTACCAGCAATTTTACTGGGATCATGTTAAATGAATAAATTAACATAAGAAAGATTAAATCATTATGATGATGAGTCCTTCTACCCAAGAACATGTTATGCTTTTGAATTTGTTCAAGTGTTATTTTAAATTCTTAAATAAAGTTTCCTTCTTATAGATCTTGCACATGTCTTAAGTTTATTTTTATCTTTTTTTTGTTGCTTTTGTAAATGGTGTCTTCTCTGCCTTTATATATTCTGGTTATTCATGAAAGTGTATGTTTTTAATTTTTGTACACTGCACTCAAACAGTTCCTTAAATTCTCTTATTGTTTGATAGTTTTTCATTAGATTCTCTTGAGTTTTCCAGTATGCAATCATATTATCTACCAATAATGAGTGCTCCAATAATAATAATACATATGCATATAATAATAACAATTTTTACCTCCTTCTTCCTAAATTTTACCCCTAAGATTCTTTCTCTTTTCTAATTGTGTTAACTATTATCTTAGGAACTGTGTTAAATAACCGTGACTATACACTGTACAATTTTGTTTATATAACAGTCTTGAAATGACAAAATTATAGAAATGGAAAACAGATAAGTGGTTATCAGGGGCTAGGGAAAGAGGTGGAGAAAAGGAAGGTAGGTGTGGCTATAAAAAGGTAACATGGGGGCTTCCCTGGTGGCGCAGTGGTTGGGAGTCCGCCTGCCTATGCAGGGGACACGGGTTCGTGCCCCGGTCCGGGAAGATCCCACATGCCACGGAGCGGCTGGGCCTGTGAGCCATGGCCGCTGAGCCTGTGCGTCCGGAGCCTGTGCTGCACAACGGGAGAGGCCATAACAGTGAGAGGCCCGAGAACCGCAGAAAAAAAAAAAAGTTAACATGATCCCAACAGTACTAGAAATGGTCTGTATCTGAACTGTATCATTGTCAATATACTGGCTGTGATATCATACTATAGGTTTGCCATTGGGAAAAGGGACATGGAATCTCTGTATTATTTCTTACAACTGCATGCAAATCTATAATTATCTCAAAATAAGATTTTTTTTAAAAGAGCTCTAATCCAGTTTTTTTTAATGATAATGACAGGTATCCTTATTTTTCCCCGACTTTAATAAGGATATTTTCATTGTTTCAACATTAATCGTGATGCCAACTGATATAACAAAGATGCAATTAATCCAAATATATCAGCAATCACGATAAATACAAATGGATTAAATTCACATACATAGATGTATTATAGAAGTATCCATCCATTCCTTTCCATTGAGTTTTTTAAAAATCTGCAGAGACAACAGTCAAATGCAAATGTAGTATTTGTACAAATGAGAGAGGGCAAGTGTGGCAAAATATTAACAATTGATGAATTTCAGTGATGAATATATGAGAGTTCATTGTATTATTCTTATTCTTCCAACGTTTATGTTTACATCTTTTCAAAAGAAAATATAAAAATTTTAAAGAGGTAAACTAAAACTCCAGATAATAGCAATGCGGGGCTCATATTCAATGGGTAGTTAAGTTGCTAGGATCCTTGTTGTGTTTAGGAGGAATATAGAAATACTGACTAATTTGATACGTTGTTTTAAAATTTTATAGTTAATAATATACATTTAAAATTTAAGGGTAACCAAGACGAATTTTAAAAAAATAGCCCAATTTAAAAGAATTGAAATTTGTCAAATATGCCAGTAATCACAATAAAGGTAAGTGAATTAAACACACCTGTTTAAAGACAGACTCTCAGATTGGATTTAAAAATACAGTCCAGGCCTATACTTAATATGTCACTCTTGCAGGCTACACATAAACTGAAACTATATCCAAAAAATATAAAAATAAAGGACTCTAGAATATCATTTAATATAAAACGTATTTCCCCCCCGCTAAAAAAAAAAGCTGGTACGGCAGAGCTAACAGCAGACAAAACAGAATTTAAGGCAAAGAAGATTTCTAGAAATAAAAAGTGACATAACTTATACACATGGTCCGATGTTCTTCCTGAAAGAATCTTATCATTTTCCATTTCCAGCAGCAAAGTGTGAACAGTATTCCCAACAAGCATTTCAATGTAGGGCAGTATCAACATGTTGTTTATATTTGCAAACTCGATAAGCGAGAAGAAAAAGGAATCTTTTTGTAGTTTAATTTCAAAGCTCATATTCTCTTAAACACAGCACCAAGCATACAACAGATGTTTTGCAATTAATAGCGGGCTGGCTGCCCAGGAAAGCAGAAACTGGCATTCCTTTCAGAGTCCAAGCGGGCACTCAGCCTCGGGGGCAACGTCCTGGGCGAGGGAGGACCTGCGCCCCCAGGGCTGAACAAGCAAGAAGTCAGCTGCACCTGCATCACCTGACCAGCTGCCCCAACCCCCATGGTCTACATCTGCTCTGAATTAACTCTCAGCAGCTTATTTCACTTCTATACAGCACAGGATTTACTTTCTATACAATCACCACAAAGCTGTTCAGTGCCCTGAGGAGGCAAACAAGAACAGTTCTTCTATGACCAAGTCTGAACGACCAATTCCCTTCAATTTCACACAAAACTTTCATTAAAAACTCTTGACTAGAATTAGGTGCAGTTAGCAATTTCCAAAGAAATTGCCAATATATTTTCCCTGGAAACAAAGAGAAAAAAGAAAACATTTCTATAAAATTTAGTAAAAACTTACTGAAATTGTTAATAAAAATTCTTTGAATTTACAATCAAATGACAAATTGACGCCAGGCACTCTGCTGAAGGCTTTCACACTGTGTTCTCTGACCCAATTCTCAGAAACAATCCATTTAGGTGGTATCATAATATCCCCATTTTACTGACAGTCAAACTGAGCGTCAGAAAGGTTAAATGACTTGCCCAATGCCAAAAACCAACAAGAGCACCCATGCCTCAAACCTAGAGTAATGAGCTCACAGAGGTAAGCTCTAATGCAGTCAGTCCTGTTATTCATATTATCTCCAGCATGGTTATGACTGAAAATAATACTTCTCATTAACCAGCCTGGATCATTTAGGATACTCTGTGTAATAAAGTCTTCAGAAGAAAGCAACCATTATGATTAATATGAGCAGAAATCTCAGATTCGATATTTCTAGTCATGTTCTGGAAAAATTCTTATGCATAGTTACAGCAACAAGCACTTCAGCCAAGAGAAGACAGTTAATCATTCCAAATAATGCTGGACCCAGGTGATATTATTCCCTGACAGACTGGGCTTCTCGTGCACACACTTTTGCTGATACAGCTGCTCTCACTTGATGCTCTAGAAAGGTTTTCTGATTTACGGCTTGAAGTTGAAATTACCCAAGAGTTTTAAAAGCAGTAAGAAAGCCACATGCATTTTACTGTCACCATCTCAAAATTCTGCCTTTCATTTTTGCCTACAATTTTTTCCTGAGTTGCTGGAATGTACATATGGCTAAAGAGAAGAAGAAAAATAACTCCTTAAAATGGAAAACATCGCAAAACTATATGTGATATTTTAAAGTCATGAAGTGAAAACAAAACAACAAAACCCCTTTGGTCTCTATGGTCACTTGCAGGAAAAATAAGTGAAGGAGGCAAGGCAAACACACTGACATTTTTTAGTGTGTTTTTCCCATTTGTTTTCCCTGCCAGAACGCTACATCGTATTTACCAGGGTCTGTACACATGCAGAGAAATGAAAACAGACCTTGCCTGCTGCAGGCCAGAAATGAGGTTTCCTTTTATCTGGCACCACGTAGCTTCTAGCTAGAAGCATGTTCCTAATGGAAGCAATCACTCACCAATGGCTTTAGATTTTGTTGTTTTTGTTTTAAAGGATTCACCCAAAAAATCTCTATGAAAGAATACCAGTATCTTTTCGATTTTCAGCAAGGGACTCTTTTTTAAGCGACAAATACATACTTGGCAATTCTGAGCCAGATCACTTTCACTATTTATGGGGTTCTTTCCTCCATTTTTTTTTTATTATGGTAAAAAGCACGTAACATAAAATTACCATCTTAATCATTTTTAAGTGTCATTATTAGTGTTTTCAATAAAATAATAGCCCTAAGAATATAAAAAATCCTTTAAAACATTTATCCCTTTTAAGTATCACTGTAAATATTTCTGCTGTCTCAGGAAAAGTGTTGTAAAAGGCATCACGCTTCAGCTACAGCATAAAGGTTCGCCCACTGCAGCTCCCATGGAGTTAATTAAACAAGCACAATTCAGGTGCCTACCTGGTTATCTGAAAATACGTTTTTCATATGAAATGTGGCACAGATAAATTATATCCACAGATCATTTTTCAAAGTCAATTTTATCCTCACATTTTCCAAATCTTTGGCTAAAATATTATCCAATAAAAGCAAAATGGCTTTGTGTTTTTCACCTCTTTTCTCTACTCAGTCTTTTCTTTGAAGAATGGGGGTGGAGGGCCAGGATGTAAAGAGCATTAAGGGGGAGCAGCAAGACTCCTAAATGAACACAAGGAATCAGTAGTTAGCTCTTTGAATAACCTAGAGTTGACATGCTAAAAGGGTCAAGCCTGTAATTTTCAGCTACAAAAAACATGTCTATGAAGGTAACATGCAGCAAAAACAAAACAATATTCTGAAAAAATGCTCTCACTTCTTTGGGTTCTGTTCAAAGATTTTACGCAAAAACCCCTATACGAGTTTCATTAAGGCTCCTAACTATTAAATGCTAGTTACTCTGAATGGCAAGTCAAAATACAAATCAAAATAAATACAAAATTCAAAACACATGTTAAAAGAACACCAAATTCTTTGAAGTTGTTCTTGAAGAAGTTCCTGTTGTCCAATTAAAGGAAGTTTTTGTTTTCTGTTTTTGGATTTTTTTTTTTAAAAGGAAGAAGAGGAGGAGGAAGGGGAGGAAGGGGAGGAGGGGGAGGGGGAGCAAAAAGAACAGTGCAGAGGAAAAGTCTTTTTATTAAAGATCAAGCAGCCAACTCAGATTTAAAATTGAGTTCCATGTACACTGTATCTCAGGAACACCCATTCTGGCATGTCCTAAATTACATGTCATCTCTGGCTGGGAATAATAGGCCAAGATAGGCCAAGCCCAAGAAGAGCTGGTAATCAAAGGCAAGACAACTACACTCAGGAGAATTTCTCTAGTATCTACCTACAGAATGCAATTAGTCACATCTAAAAATTGCTTTCAAAACATGCAGTTCAAAGACTGAGTTTCCTTTTGCTATCCATTCACAATAAAATATTTGTAGAGATTTGACGTCTTTTGACATAATTGTATCAGTTGCAATACATATAATGTCCATTCAATTTTACAAAGTACATTTTAATCAAAGCTACATGTATCTTCTGACCTTTAAGAGACTCAAAATCATTGTTACAACAGTGAGAAACAAGCGATCTCTTATCAAACACAAACCTGGTTCTGATTACTTTTTGTATTTGAAGCTGACATAAGTAGTTTGCTCTGTCTGGAAATTTAAAATCAATTCCCAAATGGAAATGGTACTCTTGAGCCCACACCAGAGTAAGTTTCTTACTCTCCTTGCCCAGTCTTGGTCAAAACCTTAGCACTACTCAACAGCAACTAAAATCTTGAAATCAATTTAAAATCTCTATCCTTGCCCAAACGTTATATCTACAGAGCTGACTCAATAAATAATGATAAGTGATCAGTAAGGTTAAAACTGGACCTTCAACTATCCAATCCTTGGTTTGCATTAAAAAAAAAAAAATCTTATGAGTTTGTTCACTTTAACTATGAAATCAAATGAAAAATCTGACCTTGTGATGCCCAAATTCATTCAAAATGGTTCTCAGTTTTCTGGTGTTGCTATATGGTTTTCGGGCAGCAACAGCTGGATGGGAGTCCCGCCAGTCGACGGACAAGCGGTGATACCAAAAACGCTCACTCTCCAGAACATGAGCTGATTTAACAGTAGGATCAAAACGATGCACTTCACATCCATCATTGGCCATGCTGACCTCAAAATGGGTATCATCACTTCCCAGCCTGTAAAGAAAGAGGATGAAAATCAACAACAAAAAAATATATGGAGCAAAAGTGTTGTATTGACAAAAATGACAGTGCCAAGGTCAATTTTCTTAGTCATATCAAGCCTTCTCCTGTTTTAACACATGGCTTGTTGTACACATTCCATAAACTTTCCTTCACAAAAAGCATTAAAGCTAAAAGCTGGATAAAAGAAAGGAGAGAAATTATGTGCTAAATGCAGACCAGAGAACCACATGTTCAAACATGTAGAAGCATATCAAATCGATTTTTTAAAAAAAGATATAAATTATAGTAGCAATGAAACAAAGAAGACTATCTAGTCGTCTTAAGAGATTTTCTCAGAATATGTCAAAAATATAAGTCTGAGCAACAGTTCCCTTAGGGAGAGGTGCATGGCTATGGCGCTGTGCATGCAGTTTGACTTAAAGACAACAGCTGTTTTCTTAAGAACGGAGTGCATTTTAAATAGTACAGTTAAAGAAAAAAGGCAGACGTATGTGGTTCTACTGGATCTAGTACTCAAGAAGCAAGAGGTATATCACCTAAATTCACATCAGCAGGGGGTAGAAATCATGAATTAGTTGTACTTAAGTACCCAGTTAGGTAACACATATTGTGGAATATTCATAGTTACAAATTTTTAATTTACTCATAAATATTCCTTACTTGGTGATATAAGATTCATAACTTTGATTAAAGCATCATTTTGAATGAAAAAACATGAAATTAACCAAGAGAAGATGATTTTTTTTAAAAAAAAGGTGATTATGACTTTTCTGCCCCAAATACTATAATTAGATGTGCTTAAAGATACCAAAATCCCAGAGTATCTATAATGCATTGGCCAAACCTGAACCCAGGGCAGAAATGCTTCATCCTCTTAGACTCTACTATTACAGACTATTTTATAATTTGGAAATATACAAGCTTATTGGGTAACAATTTAGTTAACTAAAGTAAGTCTTCACTACAGAGATCTTCCACCTAAACATTCTTAATATTCTGTTTGCCTTGTTCTCTCCCTTCACTCCCACTACATTCTTTTAATCTCACCGGACCCATGTCATGTTAGCCCTCTGCTATTCTTCAGCTGTAATTCTCTTGACACTTTTGGCTAGAAAAAGATTCAGCACTCTTCTCACAAACATTCCCATTCCTTCTACCCAAGAGATCCTGTTTCCTATTTTCAACCTCCTATTGAACCCACACAGCTCAGACCATTGTAATCTCTATCCAAGCTTTCCCCCAATTTGTTCATTATCTAATCTGGTGTTGCAGATTGACTTGCTGGCCCTAACTCTTCACCCCTTCATCCACACTACTGCCATGCTCATCACGTATGGAGTGTCCTTTCCTGTCCCTTCATTTTTTGGCTTGGCTACGTGACTTGCTTTTTGGAAGAAAGGGACATGATACCAGTCCTGATCCTAGGCTTCGAGCACTTCAAGAATGAACAATGGTTCACTCTTTTGTACTATTATTGTGACAAAAACATACCCTGGATAGCTTGCTGGTCTCAGGAAACTAAAAGACATGAGGAGCAGAGGTGTCCCAGACAATCCACTGGCCTTCTATGAAACACACAGCTGCCCTTAGCCACCTCAGCCTGAAGTAAAGTCTCTCAGCTGAGCCTGACGTGGATCAACTGAAGCTCAGCTGATCTGCAGACATGTGAGCAACAATAAATAATGGTTTTAAGCTACTGAGTTTTAGAGTGACTTGTTACATAGCAACAGCTAACTGATAAACCTGGCATTAAATGTATATCTAAGAGTTGCAGTAGACGCTGCAAAGCACTTTTTAGTACACAGATTTATTTCTTTATAGATCAGAATGTTATAGAACTCACCTGTCCCAAGAGATTTTTCACTTAATTGAATTTGTTGAAATTTAGGGAATTCCCTGGCAGTCTAATAGTCAGGACTCCACACTTTCACTGCAAGGGCCTGGGTTTGATCCCTGATCGGGGAACTAAGATCTCGCAAGCCGTGTGTCATGGCCAAAAAAAAAGTTTTTTGAAATTTAGATGAGCAAAACCTGTGTTATCATGGAAACATGGAACCCAGTGGAAAAATGGCAGTCCTGTAGCTTTACTAAGAGAACAAAACACTAGTCAAATAAGTACTCATTAAATACAATTTCCATATAAATTTTCTATGTAAAAAAGTGAATGATTTCTCCATGAATTTTCAAAATATAATTTCAAGAAAACACTTTCCACTGTAAAACATGTATGTATTTTAATCAAGCCCTCAGAAATTTTTAAGAATTAACCACATAACAGCTGTGTAACTAGTTTTTTTAGTAAGGTACTATATTATGTATTGATATGTTTTCAATTTAAACTAGCTTCTTACAATTAAAAAAATAACAAACACACTTAGAAAAAGTTAAAGTTGTATATAAGTATATAAAACAAAAAGTTTCCTACCACGAGAATTTTAGCCATCAATTTCCAGAGATAATCAGTTAGCAATTTTTTGTGTATCCTTCCAGAGATTTTCTACACATGTACAAGGATTCTCTATTAGAAATATCATAAGTACACATACACATATATAAGTTAATCATTAGATGAAGGGGAACTATTCTGTATGATACACTAAATAACATGAAACTACTGAAATTTGTAAATTTTCTGTTATGCTTTTACTAAACAAAATCCATTTAATCTAAATGTATAATATGTACTGTATTAGAAAGTAATAAACTACATTTATTTAATCAAGGTCTGTAATTCTTACTTTCATTTATTCAAAATGGTATTGCTACTTCTTCACACTTAGTTTAAATTAGTCAAGTTTGTGGTAGGTGTAAAAAGCAACAGGAAGAACAAATTTAATATACGTAAGTGTTGCAAAAAGTGGCCCAAAGGGGTAAAATCAGGACTCAAATCCAATCCAGGTAGTTCCAAAGCATGTGCTCTTTACACTCTACCTCACTGCAAGTAAGGGTAGGACACAGAATCATGGAAGGAATATTTGTGAACTTAGGGATCTAGGAAACTGTCAGCTACTAGATAGTAAAGCTCCATGAAGTAAAGGGCTGTGTCAATCTTGCTTATTTCTATATCCCTAGTGCTGAGGAGATAGATGAATGATGACAGACAAACCCACAAAATGCTGCACTAAGTAAAAGAAAACTATTAGGTAGGGTCTGGAATTCCCAGAATATACAGTACAATATCCAACACAGCATGGAATGGGCTACATTTCACTGACTTATTCATATTTATTAATAAATATTTACAGAGCACTTTATATGTTCAAGGCAGTACCCTAGACACCAGAGACAGATAAATTAAACATGATCCTTGATCTGAAGAAACTCAGAAGTAGTAAAGAAGAAAGATCTTTGAACAAATAACTACAATAAATTAAGTAAAAGAAAATTCTTTTTATAGCAAAAATCTATTTAGTCTATAAGGAAACTATTTTCTGCACTTATTTAACTGGAAAGAGAATTCGCTGTAGAAAATTTTACTTTATAGAAATTATCTGTCTATCTGTATCTATATATATACATATATATAGATCATGATCATATGGCTTTTACCTCAAAGTCTAAGACAGTTGTTCCAGTTCCTGCCATCACAACTGCATTCCAGCCATCAAGAAAAGTAAAAAGGGAGGTGAAGGTCACATCCTTTCCTCCTAGGTGCATGGCCTAGAAATTGCACACATCACTTGCACTCATATCACATTGCTCAAAGTTAGTCATATGGCCACTTGTAGCTGCAAGGAAGGCTAGAATATGCAATCTTTGGCAAGGTGGCCACGTGCCCTGCTAAACTCAGGAGTTCCATTACCAAAGAAGAATGGAAGAATGAATACTGGGGGACAATTAGCAATTTCTACTATAACCCATTTTTGAAATAGTTAAGCTGTTAATACATATATTCAAAGGTATAAGCCTTCATGAAGACTGTAACCTACCCTTCTATGTGGCAGAGAGATAAATTATATAACTCATGCTTATAAATATTACGCTGTATATGTTAATGGAGAGGTTTGAGATCACAAAAACTCTTCAGTACAGAAAGGTCATCAAATCTGAGGGATTTGTTGAAGAAATAGGAAGGGGGCAGATAACAGGACTAAACAGCCAAAGGTAGTAGAATAACAGAGTAACCATTTTTGCCCTCCTCTCCTGATGTCTCAGAAAGCAACAACTAGGATCCCTAAGTGTGGGTGTGCAGGATGTGCACTAAACAACTCTAGGGGGCACCACGCCTAATCACTATAATGATTATGCAGCAGATAAGTAAAGGTTCTTGAGAGAGCAAATGCCTTTCCCATGTTGTATAAAAGTGTCCCTTGAACTAGCTACAGTGCTGGCAACTGCATCCCCTTTAGTGTTACTGAAGAGTAGAAGGGATGGATGTGGCACTGTTTCAAGTCCTTGGTTATTCTTTTAAAATATTTCCAAGAGTATTGAGGTGACTATCCTTTATGTTCCCTAAGAAGCAAAAGCTCAGAGTATAAACACATGAAGAGATGCTCAAGATCGTTAGCCAGTAGGGAGAAACAAAATAAAACTATAATGAGATACCATTTCACATCTACTAGGATGGCTATAATCAAAAAGACCAATAATAGTAAGTGTTGATGACAATGTGGAGAAATTGAAACCCTCATACATTGCTGGTGGGAACATAAAATGGTATATAACCAAGAGAAATGAAAACATATGTCCACACAAAAACTCATACATGACTGTTCATAATAATATTATTCATAGTAGCCAAAAAAGTGGAAACAACCCAAATGTCTATCAGCTGATGAATGAATAAATAAAATGTGGTATATCCATACAATGGAATATTATTTGGCAGTAAAAAGGAATGAAGTAATGATACATATTACAACACGGATGAACCCTGAAAGCATTATGCTAAGTGAAAAAGCTAGTCAAAACACCACATATTATATGCTTTCATTTATCTGAAATGTCCAGAATAGGTGAATCTATAGAGACAGAAAGTAGATTAGTGGTTGCCTAGGACTGGGAGACAAAGAGCTGAAAGAGGGTTGGAGGGAATTGAGAGTCAGTGCTACTGGGTACAGGCCTTCTTTCTTGCGGTGATGATAATGTTCTAAAATTGACTGTGGTGACTAAAAACCATTGAACTGTACCCTTTAAATGGATGAATTGTGTGTTATGTGAATTATACCTCAATTTAAAGCTGTTTAAAAAAATAAAATCAGAGCAGATACAGGGAAAGTTTTTAACTCTCATCACTGAAGACAGAAAGGTTGGAAGAAGTAAGACAATTAGTGTTTTTCCCAGGAGGAGTTTCAGTCGTCCATTCCTCATCCTAGCAGGAACCAGAGAATCTGGCCAAATAATTATCTAGATCTGTAAACTGCCAACTACTAGAGAAGGAGAAATAGGTTTTCCAAAGCATAAATGACATTGAAGAGTGGATTAAAATATTTTATAATTATTAATTTTTATTAAATAACATTGCATAAAACGACAAGACTTCATCTAAAATATATTCTTAACAGGGATGATATCACACCTAAGCAGGCAAAAATTGATTCTTGAGGGCCAAAAAAAATCTTCTTGTTTTTATGTCTAAAGCATAGATAATACATATGTTACATAAATAGATATACGGTGTATCTATAGTATTAAAATTTCATGGGGAGAGTGATTAGGAAAAAAATTGTCTAAAAAGGGTCCTTGGGTCCATGATTTTCTGATTCCTCATTCATATAGAATATGAGCTCCTGGGCTTCCCTGGTGGCGCAGTGGTTGAGAGTCCACCTGCCGATGCAGGGGACGCAGGTTTGTGCCCTGGTCTGGGAAGATACCACATGCCGCAGAGCGGCTTGGCCCGTGAGCCATGGCCGCTGAGCCTGCGCGTCCAGAGCCTGTGCTCCGCAACGGTAAAGGCCACAACAGTGAGAGGCCCGCGTACCACAAAAAAAAAAAAAAGAATATGAGCTCCTGCTGTGCTAATTAAACTATTAAAAGATAAAAATTTTGGCTCTGAAGCTCATTCATTCCTCTTGAAATGCTCAGGGCAACCAGAAGTCCCAGATTTTCTGCCTAAGATATTGGCTCTTGTTGCCTAACCATGTATCAGTATCAAATTTTCTTCTGTCTCACATTGAGAATCTGTCTTCAAACCAAGTGGTATTAACATGTCAGAGAACTAAAGGAGAGCTGAAAAAGATTTACCTATGTATTATCCCTTCTCAAGTTTTCTCTTCTATTCCCACTCCTACCCCTGAAATATAATCTTTGACATGAAGGATAAAAAGATGATTTTCCCAATGCACTTTAGCTACCACCCTCATCCCCACCCCATCTCCCCACCATCACCCCTCCACCTCACACACAAAAAGACTTTCAGGGCAGGCCCCATCTAAAGCCATGCAGTAGACAAAATATCATCATGTGAACCCACATCCTCTCCTCCTATCTCTTCTCTTTCTCTTTCTCCGTAACATAACCTTCCTTTTCAGTGCCTTCCCCTATCTTAATTGGTCTATTCTATCCCTTTTCAAAATTGAAAAGGAGCTTCTTTAAATTTTCAACTGAACTTTACTCAGAGTATACTCTCCTAGAAAAAGGTCTTTTACATTAACTACAGAATAAAAAGCTTTGATTCTTAGTAAAGAAATTTCAGACATCAGAGAGAAGGTAGAGGTGACGGCTGCTTCAGTTCTTGGGAGTGGAAGAAAGGTAGGACATGGATCAGAAGGAGGGCATTCAGCCTCTGCTTTCTGATCAGTATATCCTCAGATCCCTTCTTCCTCTCACCCCCAGAAGGCCACCACCCCTCCTCACCCCTCCGTTGCAGCTTCATTCGTTATGCTCAGGATAGGAATGGCTGCCACAGCCCTGAGGTTTGGAGCACATACTGCCTGGATGTGGGTGCCCCGTGACCCACCTGCCACCTGCCCTCCCCACCCATCTCACAGCTATCCCAACACGCCTAAATGCTTGCACCTCAGGACCACCACTTCTTCCCTCAGCATCAATTGAGGTGTTGTCAGTTGGCTATTTACCTGCCCCTGAAGCAAGCAATTCACCTGAGAAGATTCTCAATCCTGAGTAACAGGACAATCAACATAAACATCCACAATCCAAAGCATCCTTTTTTAGGACATAAGAAATATTTTCTTTAGTTTCCAGTTTTCAATTAAGCATTGTTAGGTTTTAAATCAAATGTTGGCACTTAAAATCTATTCACTTCTTTTCCCAGTGGAATTCAACTGCTCCTATCTGCTCTTTACAAAGTTGATTTTGAATAGTGAACATTTAAATGAAAATAAGAAACTACCTTTTTACATGTAATAATCTGAAATCTCACAGCAGAACCACTTCATCTAATGGCTCTGAAGTATAAGGAAAGCAAAAAGGAACGTGAAAAATTTCCCCCAAAACAGCTTTCACAGTTTTGTTTTACACAGTTGTATGCTTTAAATGAAATTATTCCGGGGTGTAAAATATTAACCAAAACATAAAGGCAGTTTGGAGCAAGAAAACAGGACCAAGCTGAGATCTCTAATTTGCATGTAGTACTGTGCAATTATTTTTATGACCTATTTTCATACATTGTTAATATGATATAAAATAAACTTTCGACTCTCACAAGTTCCCATTCTTTATACAATCTTGCATCATAGCTGGTGGGTTCCCAGAAAAAGAGCTCTGTTCTAATCAACTGGCTAAGCAACTCATTTCCTAATCTTCAGGCTCCTAGTTTAAACCATGGCAGAACCAGCTTCCCTCTTTAGTCTTCTTGCCTCAAGCAATCTTTATGTAGCAAATATATATTTAGTGCCTACCGTGTACCACGCTCCACTGATAATATACCATGGCTCTTCATTTAACCCACAGAAGAATGTGTCCATTATCCTGAAACTTATTTCAAACTTGTTGTTTTTGCTTTTGTTTTAATCCACAATGACTCTAAGAATTCTTGTTTGGTGAAGTTTGACAACGCTCGTGATCCTCCGTGCGTTAGCACCTTTTGGTGGGTCTTCACAGCACCCAAAAATCAGCTCTGAACCCTTATCATTTAGGATTCTGGGTGGCAGCTGTCACTCATGAGCCTGAATGTAAATCATAGAGGAGATGAAACCTATCGGTGAGGAACAAGCAGAGGACACTTGTGAGGGTCCCCAGTATTTTGTAAAGGACTCCAGGGATCTTGCCTGAGAACCTAACCACACAGCTTCTAGAGTCGATGCAACAGAGTATTCCAAACAAAAATAACCCTCTCCTACCTTTTTTTTGAGACACATATAATTTGAAAATTCTCGGGACTGTTTATATGAATACTGATGCGTTTCGTATATTTTTTATATAATCTCATTATTTTATATTCACCCTTTTACAAAAAGCTCTCTATATCTATGCGTACATTTAGGTCATTTTCAGCCTGAATAACTGAATATCAATAACTTCCCACAGTTTTGACAAAATCTCATTATTTTCATAGGAGTTCCCTCTTCTTTCTTTTTACAGTGTAAAAGTACACACAGATTTACCATTGGCATTGAACATAAAATAAACATAAAACATAAAAATCCAACAGTGGCCATTTGTCTTGGGTCACTCATCATAACTGAGCATAAAATTTCTAACATACTCACTGTTCCTTTTTTTTCTAGGTGCATTCTTAATACTTTTCTGTTTCTAGTAAGAATGCTCTAATTCTAGCTGAGAATCATCGGCTTCACCAAGAGGATCATCATCATGCTGAAAATGGAAGTTGTCAACTTACTACCAACAGAATGGGAGAGAAAGTGGCCCTGGCCACTGGTGCTCTGCAAGTGCCCACAGTTACATAACAGAGAGATGAGTCTGAAATGATGGCAGGAGAAGAAGCATAGCACCCGTTATACCCTGCAACCATTCATAATTTGTGTTGCTGAAAAAGCGTTGGCTGCCTGCAGGAGCGTTTTTTGTTTTCTGCTGTAAAATGTACTTACCCTAAAGAATAGAGGCGGCACTGCTTGTTGCGAATTTGATGACCTAAGCCAAACCTGTCATCAAGACAGACAGACCAGGGCTTTTTTGAAGGGCTGGAGTCAGTAGCCAGGCTGTCTGTGCTCACGTGATCACACGCAATCTGTAAGGATTGGAAATCAATGTGAATAATTTAAAGCACCGGGTGATAGATGGTAGGTAGAGATTTAACTGCTTTCCCAGTCCCTGAAAACCGTAACGGGAGAGTTATGTCCTTCTCCACTGATAACTACTCCCCTCCCCAGGGAATTACAAGACTGCTGTAAAATGTTTGGAGGAATTCCAAATACTAGATTATAAGTAACCTCGTGGAGACTAGAGGCAGGTTTGAAGGGAAGTTAAGAACTGCTATAGCCTTGTGCATGGAGTATACAGGGGAGAACAAATCAGGAGCAAGGAAGGCAGGGAGGAAAAGTCAGGAAAGCTCTACAGAGGTATGTCAGTCTTGGAGGAGGAACAGAAGTTGACTAAGAGGCTGAGACCAAGAAGGGCATTCCAGACATGGAGAACAGTGCTCCCAAACCACAGAGGTCTGTTACCCACAGCATTCCTATTAGAAATTGTGAGATATGACCAAGAGCATAGATCTTTGAAGGATACAAGATTATCTACTCTTTATCTCAGGCAGATACGGTCGGGCCACCATGGTCTGACCAAGCACGTGTTAACCAAGGTAAACAGCATGGGGTCAAGTGAGACTAATGCATAGTTCCTACTAACAAAACAGTACTCTCTGGGTTACACTGGTCCACTGAAATTCCTCCTGGGGGGAAAGGGCAAGAGCCCCAGCCAGGAAGGAGGTTTTCCAGAGCTAGCCAAAGCAACTCTCTTAACTCATCCATCAAAATTAGATAAGAAAACCAAAAGGAACATGTATCTAAGTCAAGTGGAAGGAAGCCAGTCTCTAATTTCAAATGCACATTAAGTAAACATACTTAGTGAGGAATTCTGACTTGTGTTGGAGGCTGGCACTGTGTGCACAACTGAGGCTGTTGGAACCAAAGAAAACAAGTTCTGTGGCCAAGGTATTTATCTTACTGAGCAACAGTATTTCCGCCTAATCCCTCAAAACTCTCACAGTCGTCATGATGCTCCATGAATCATGCAGCAGCTTTTGCTGTCACATCACAGACAACAGACCACTCCAGATGCAAAGGATGTTTTGAGGTTCATTGCTTTAATGCATTAGAAAACATAACAGGACAATTTTCTTCTTAAGAAGGTACTCCAGACTTGCCCAATCCTTTTATTTAACTGATTTTCCAAAATGTTAATCTGAAAAGAGCATATTACATGGAGCCAGCATCTCCCTTATTCTTGCTGTAATCTAGGGCTGGCCTGGCAAAATTATCCTGGCACTATCTATCAGTGACTGAGAGAGAGCCTTCTGCTAGAATCTGGACATTTTATAGGAAAGCTTAAAAAGTGAAATCCTAAATATTTATCTGTTCTTTTCTTTTGATGAAATAAAAACTGACATTTTAAGGCAAGAAAAATTTAAACATGAAATTTTATAACCCACCACACGCCTTGTATGTGCAGACATCTTTGGTGAACTTTATGTACAATGCAAATACATCTTTCCCCTTAAAGATAAGAGACTGGTGCAGAACAGACTGGGTCAGATGACCTGGGGAGATACTGGGCCTCAACTAATGGAAATTCTTAGCTTAAATACTTACTTAGGACCTTATTAATGTTACTAGCTGTATTACTTGCAGTCTGCCTATTTTGCAAGATAACTGTTTCTTGTAGTACTACCATATGTGTGATGGAGCCTTCAATAAAATTAATGATGATTAGATGACTTGAAACAACTAACCAAATATATAGTCCTGTAAGATCAAAGATTGTAATAGTGTAACTTTGGACATGAGAAGCAACAAGAGCAAGCATTTCCTAGACCATAACAGACTAGAAAGACAGATGGTCCAGAGGCTTTTGACTATACTTAACAGGGCCAAGTCCAGTAATAGCACATTAAGTAGCCTATCAATGCAATCCTTGACTGACCTGGGAATGAGCATTCCTAGTGCCCTGAGACAAATTGATCATGAAATGCCTCCCAAACCTTGGTCAGAATTAAGACCAAAAGGGAGGGGATTGTAGAATAAAGAATGTTGCCCACCACCTAGTTCTACAAGAATCTCATTAGCCACTGCAGTCACTGACCTACAGTACACCCTGAAAGGAATTCAGGGCAAAAATCAGGATGAGACATTCTGTGCTCTGGAAAAACTGGCAGAATAGGCCTTCAGATAGTTAGACATTTTCAGGGGAAAATGTATGAATCCTGTTTCTTGCATCTGCCCATACTTAGAAAAGCACTATAACTATTAACTAAGATACCTGTTCCTTGCTATTAATAGTAACTTTCTACCAAGATGTGTTATTGATTGCACGGACCCCTTTGTCAAAATCATGTATCTACTAACCTCCCCCCAACCTCCTCAGAACAGTCCTCAGAGCTGAGAGACCATCTCCCAGGTAATAATCCTCAGTTTGGCCTGAATAAAATTTTCCATTTCTTTCTCAGATTCACTATTGATTAATTTTTGTCAACATCCTCAACCCAGTATCTTGCTCTCAATACTTCTCTATCCACAACCATGGTTTAAAGAAAAAAGTGATAATAGAAAATGGAATTGAATCTTCTCTCAAGCAACTAGTACAGAACACACTTATTAACTGGATCCATCAACATGTTAATTTGTATAATTCATTTCCTACGATTCTCCCACAAATAAATGGAAATTATGCCTCTGCCTGCCCACTTCTTGCCTCCACTCACCCACCCAAAGGAGAAGCTGCTAATCTAATTAGTCAAAGCTCAATGTTCATCTGGCTGGTTTTCACTAGTAGGTAGATTATGATGCCTTCAACCTTCACTGGAACTTGGTTCCACGCCCTGGCTCCTGCAGGCAGTTAGTTAAGCCCAGGCAGTTTGGTGGGCCCCAAAGACGTGCCTGGATCTAGTAAGACTGAACCTTTTGTTCTAGGGCAGCTTCCTGGGGGTATTTTTATTAAAGTGGTATGATGATTTATTTATTTATTAAAATGGTATGATGATTTGCTATTGTTTCTTTGTATGTACTCTCCCTAAGAGCCTCCAAAAGACAGATCAGGAGACTGACATTCGCAGGTACTTGTTCATAGAACCCTCCCAACACCATTTAAACCTAACTCTAGCCTCTCCCACTGCGTTTCTCAAGGTGTGGCCCACCTACATTCTGATGGATGTGGGAGTACTTAAAAATGCAAATTCTTGAGTCCCACTCCATTCTATAAAATCAGAATCTTTGAGGCCGATGCACGTGAACATGCATTTTAATAAGCTCCCCCAGGTGATTGTTACGCAGGTGGTCCTGTGAGTTTCCTGGCAGCCTTTTGTAAAGTCCCACTGAAATGTTCCAGCCTGGCCTCACCTGTGCCTTAGCAAATTAAGGGAAGAGGCTACACTTGGGCCAGAGCTTTCAACTGAAAACAGCAGCCTCTCCAACCTCACCCCTAGCAAAGGGCCAGAGAGGCGGCCCCTACAATTAGCCAGAGGCCCCCAAGAGTCCGCTAAGTCAAGATAGAGGGCTTTGAGGTTCAGCTGCTCCTCCACTGAACCTTGAGGAGTGGGGTTTTATTCTACTAAAGTTAACACTTTAAGCATTTCTTCTTCTTCCACAGACTTCATCTTGCACAGATATCCCTACTGGAAAAACATTCTTTTCCATTCAATCTCTGCTAATGTTCCCCTTTCCTCTCCTAGCTCAAAAATAGAACACAGAAGTTTTTCCATTTTAACCATTTATTAACCATCTCATTAATATACATTAGCTTTTGAAAACAACTAGGAGTAAGGACTCAGTAAAATTCAGCTCCTAAAAATTAATTAAATATTGATTTTTCAAACTTTCTTGTTAAGATTTATGGCCAGGGCTTCAATGAACTCTCTTGTGAGCAAAATCAGCGAAGGCAGTAACTCCTAGCTAAGTTCTAACTTAGGGAATTATGGTTTTTTTTCTCCCTCTCTCTAATTCCCCTTGTAATTTTAGCCATATAAACAGAATTAAGCCTGGACAAAGGAAAATAGACTCCAGGAAAAAGTGTTTTCTGAAATGCTTTTTAGTTATTTAACTTGAAGGGATCTAATTTATTTTCATTTCATTTTGTATCCCAAAAGCCTGAACAGCATTTCTGCCAACCCATGAGTAGAATCTGGCAAAGGGAGGCCTTAAATTTTGGGGACTTGGCAAGAATTACTTCAATAATCAAACTGTATGTTAATGAAATACATTATTTTGAAAGGTAAAATATCAAGGGAAGAGTTGTATTTTTGTTGCTTTTATCCTGGTTTGTGTGTGTGTGTGCATGTGTGTAGCAGTAAATATAATAGAAACTTCTTGTAAAACAGTTTGTAAGATTTGTAAAATCTGAATCTCTAGGTCCATAGGTTCTTATGTCATTCTCACAATCAGTTAGATGGGTAGATGATTAGATAGACAGACAGACTGACTTTAAAACGTATTTTTTCTTTTTAAAACAGCAACTGTTGCTTAGATTAATTTCATACTGCAAGCCATGCTTCCTGAAGGCATATGGTTCGGGGGTTGCCATAAAAAGCTGGATCTGGAGCCTTCCTTTAGAACAGAGCACTGGGTTTATGATTTAACTGTTTCTTGTTAGCAGCAGTGTATCGTCTACTCCAGAACTCAGAGATGTAACCATGGCCTTTCACATTAGAAAACAATACCTAGTAAAACTGAGCTTGATGTTATGCCCACTCTACCCAAATACCTTGCTCTGTGCTTCTGTTCCCAAGCTCCTTTGGCCTGGGGAAGTTTACCCACCCCATCTGTCCACCCTGTTAGAGAACACACAGCTCTCTTGCATCCTAGCCATTCATCACTGTGGGCCGGGGGTGGGGGGGCAGTATTTAATTCAGGTTTGACATCCCAGCCAGTGCCTAGCACAGCGTCATACACAGAGCAGGTACTCAACAAATGCCTGCTGAATTGAGGAATGAATAAATCAACTGATAAAACATATCAAATGCTAGGACTTGCTGTACAAGCTTGAACACGGATTTGAGGGAAATATATATATATATATATATATATATATATAAAAGCAGTGTAAGAGGATGGAGGTGGAATTTGCTTAAATACCTACAGAGGGTTTTTTTTTCTCTTGCCCATTATGACTCACTACTGCTAACTGTGAAAATTTTAGGTAATAGTGACTCTAATATTCTGCCAGCTTTGCAGGCTTTCATTGTCAAGATGAGTTCTAAATGAGGCATAAGCTCCCAAAGCAGCCGAAAACTCTGCATTACATAGAGAGGGGGAGGGAGCACTGGTCAGTAGGATTCTGATTAAACCAGTTAGTGTCATCTCTGAAGAGCTCCCACCTGCTGGTCTAGTGACTCGGAAGCACACAAAAGCACAGGACTTTAACTGGGTAAAATGACCTCTGATTGCAAAGCAATTGTGAGGTCTGGAACTTTATCTTGTTCTTTCTAGAGGATGAAAAAGTCTTCTAGCGAGCTTTAACAAGCAACTCTCTATTATTATACTCATCAAGCTGAATAATAATTATATGTCCATTTATCTACCTTCCCGACTAGTTTGTTAGCCACTTGAGGGCAGAAACTGTATTCCCAAGGCCTATGCTCCTGGCACATAGTAGGTGCTCAGTAATACTTGGTTAATAACAATTCTACACTAGTCTTAACAAAGTACAGGCTCACGGAGCTGGGAGGAACCTTAGAAATAATTTGATACAATCTCTTCGTTTTCAAGATCAGAACAGCCAGAGCCAAACAAGCAAAATAACTTGCCCAGGGTCACAACATTGAACTACATCACAGGATGCTTTTTTTAAAGAATTTTTTCCCTCTCAGCCCATAACTCATGGGAAAACTCCAAGAGGGGCTTGAAACAACACTTTCATGCCTCAAGAGCTTCTTCTAAGTTAACATGCCTTTTATAAGTTACAGAACATTAACCTAAAATACATATAAAATAGAATTTAGAGGCTTTCATGTGGTCAATTTATACTGGGGGGTGAAGCTCACAATTCTCAAATTCAACTCATAAATTTAACACCTCTCATTTTTCTCTAGGGCTTTTAAGGGCTTCTTATAGTCATAGTTAAGAGATCCAGCTTCTTATTCTTCGTGTAAAACCAAACTATAAAATTAAAATTTCAGTATTTTAATTGTCTGTGAGTCCACCAAATTAATTTGCAGCAGCAAAATAAGATGAAATTATGTAAAGCACAGGGACCAATTTATCATCCCATCACTCATGATGAATTCAACAAGCTTTTACTTCCATGTCTAGGTGACAAATATTAAAATTCCTGGTTGTCTGACTGCATCATATGAGAAATGGGACTTTCTTTTACCCCTAAACTAGCCTTCTAAAATTCCAGAAATATATGCTCTCCCATGGATGAAAAACGGGCTTGGCCGCCAGTGAGGTTTGGAAGGGGAAGTGGGTTGCCAAGAGCGAGTGGGCCAAAGGGAGATCAAAAGACCCAGGGACCCAGGGACCCCCAGTGCCATACCAGCTCCATAGTGCAGCCTCCTCAGCTGCAGCTTCACAGGCAGTCTGAGTTTCTAATTTACTAGCACCTCTCAGTTCAGAGCGAAGTTTCCCTCGGGCCTTGATTTTCTTTTCCGTCTCTCTTTCCTCAAGATCAGGCTACTTGAGAATGGAACCTCCTGATTAATGTGTCAAGAGCCATAGACTCTCCTTAAGGGAGGGTCTCTGCCTGCTCGGGTCGCCCGGGCAGGAGCTGCCACAATGTGTTAAGTCACTAATGAAGGCCAGTGCTCAGTAATGATTTAAAGTGCCTTAAGAACAGAGAGTCTTCGGATTCAGTAGCTTCTCTTCCTGCTGCCTGCAAAGCCTCCTTTACTCTCTGGCCTAACGCATCCCTGTCTGCCAAGCTTCTGTGGCAGAAAAGCGAAAAGGCAGACTTCTCCAAATACAAAATGGAATTTGAACCTCCAGATGATGGTTTTGGTTTGTGACACACTGGACTGCCTACTCATGGGCACGAATCTGTCGCTTCACATGGTTTTCCAAAACAATTTTCTAAAGTGGATCTTTAAAACACATCGGGATGAATCATTAAAACATCTCAGGGTGACGATACTCCTGGAAGGGATAAGATGCCGAAGCAGATGGAAGGCATCTATTATATGCCTCTAAGTGAGTGAATATATTTAAGCAGCTAGGCATCAGAAACTCTATCAAGTCCCTATCAGGAGGCACTGAGAAACTCCCCAGCCTTCTTTAAAAGGGAGTAATTAGTGGGACTTCCCTGGTGGTCCAATGGTTAAGAATCCGCCTTCCAATGCAGGGGACTCGGGTCCAACCCCTGGTTGGGGAACTAAGATCCCACATGCCATGGGGCAACTAAGCCCGTGCGCCACAACTACAGAGCCCATGCACCACAACTAGAGAGAAGCCTGTGCACCGCAACTAAGACCCGACGCAGCCAAAAATAAATAAATAAATAAAAATTTTAAGGGGGCAATTAGCGTCTTTTACAGAGTCTCCATACCCACTTGTGCCTGAAACACAACCTGAATGGTGCTGATGTATCTCAGGAACCTCAAGGCTTCTTCATCCAGGGACCGAGCAGGGCCTGCCCAAGGCTGGAGGTCTATATGCCACCGGGGACCCTGTAAGGAGAAAACATAGGTCAGTGTGTAAGGTATCAGGAGCTTGGGATGGGGGTGGGCAGGATGCAGAGCATCAGGGAGGCAAGACTACTAGCCGCCTGCAAAACAAACACGGCTGCACTTTGCGGCAGGGAGTTGGTTCGGAGCTGCTATAGGTAAGGCCACATCAATCACAGGGAGACAAATGAGGCCTGAGAAAGCCCGGCTACCAGATTAAGCAAGAGACTGCAAAAGCTAGAGGGGATGTCTGTTTCGAGCTTCTGATCAAAGGCAAACTCCACTCGACCCCGTCAGGCTCTCTCAGCTGCGGCTTTGTATTACCCGGAGCCGCTCCCCGTTGTGGAGAAAACCTCCCCTGCCTACTATGGTTTCCAAGGCTTAGAGCTTCAGAAATAGGTGCCTCCTAGGGGCCAGTTTTGTTGTCATGGTCCCATAATGCCTGAATCCTCAGGGCGCTTGGGCACCTTCCCCCCGAGCAAGCGGGGGGCGGCACCCAGAGTTCTAGACCTCAGTGCACCTGTCATCTGGACCATGCACCTGCCAACAGTCCCTGGAGCTGGCACTACCACGGCTGGCAAGGGTGGCCTTCTAGCACTGTGAGACAACCTCCAGCTTTCAGCTGAGGACATGAGGAGCTCCCAGGAGCAGGGGGATCAGAACCCTAAGCCCCCTTTTACAGCAAGGGTAGAATGGATGAAGGGTTGGAGGAAAGTAGTGGTGATCTAGAAGAATAAAAAATGGGGACCCCTCCAATCAAAAGGAAGCACTAGTCATAAAATCCTTGCTAGAGCTCAAGTTCCCCGCCTACAGCTGTCACCACCTGGAAACCTCTGGAGGCTCACTGTGATCCCAAAGGCAGAGTACTGCCCAGAGTGTATGATGCGGAAGGGCAGGGGCCTGGGCAGGGAGAAGCCCCAGCAGCTGGCAGGGTGAACATCTAGCGTCAGGAAAGACTCTGGGGGTCTGCGCACAGGGGTTCCTGCAGAGTGGTTAAGATGGGCCCCTAAACCCCATTTTAAGGTGAGGAAAGGGGCAGGGGAGGGTTCTGGGGACAATATAAAGGGACTGTTCATGTACACACATTGTTCTCCAGTCAGGTATTGCAATGGTCTGAACGTCTGTCTCCCACCCCAAATTCCTATGTTGAAATCCTAATGCCCAGTGTGATGATGTTAGGGGGTAGGACTTTGGGGAGGTGCTCATGTCATGAGGGTGGAGCCTTCATGAATGGAATTAGTGCTGTTTTAAAAGAGACTCCTCATAGCTCCCTAGGCCCTAACACCATGTGAGGACACAGAGAGAAGTCAGCCATCTGCAGCCCAGAAGAGGGCCCTCACCAGAACCCAACCACGCTGGCACACCAATCTTGAACGTCCAGCCTCCAGAACTGTGAGCAATAAATTTCTGTTGTTTGTAAGCCAGCCAGTCTGTGGTATTTTGTTATGGCAGCCAGAATAGCCTAAGACAGGTATTATGGCAAGAACAGTCTGTCACCCACAAAGAAATATCGAAACAGGCTAGCCCTGAGGCACTTTAGTACATTTATGGTTTTTTTGCCCCTAAATGGGGTGGCCTAGGTTACTTGAGGTTAAACGGAAAGCAAGGAAGAGCGGGGGGCAAGCAGGTTAGTCAGTGTGGAGCCAAGTGTGTGAGCTTGGGGAAGAAGAGTACACTCTGGCACGAGGGTCAGAGATAAATGCAGACACTGTAAGTGGTAAGGCGTTATTCCAGGTTAGGCATTATGAGACTCATATCACTGCACCAAGTCCCGAGAACCCACAGTCTTATTGGCTAGTCAGGTCTGCACTGCCTTACGGTGGCGGAGACCCCTGCAGTCCTCTGGACTGAAAAAACCCTCACTGATTTCCCACAGGCTGTCTTTTCCTCAGGAATCCTTAAGGCAGGGACAGTTTCATGGGCACGCAACCTGCACAGTCTTAGAAGGGCTTGTGCTCGGCTCAGTGCTGACACCCTTAATAATTTTTTAACAAGAGCCTCCACATTCTTATTCTGTGCTGAGCCCTGCAAATTATGTAGTCAGTCTGCCCTGAGGGGCACCTTTTTTTGGGAAACAGGCTTTTCGTATAGCTGTTCCTGTTCTGTGAAGGTTGAGTAGGCAAAGAGACTCCAGTCAGAGAGCCTGAGAACATTAAGTAATGTATCTTCCCAGTTAATGGCTCCCACCCCCTATTTCTTTGTTCCTTCTCTAAATTAGCTGTTGACTAGCATTCAGTCAAACAATACTTATTGAGCATCAGCCACTCTGTGCCAGGCACTGGTCGGCACACGTGGGAACAACACCTGGAGGCTCCTGGGAGGTGCTCACAGTCTGGTGGGGGAGACAGATACATACAAGATAAGTTTGACAGGGAAATGCTGAAACGTTAGGGAAAGTCATTCTTTCTGGGAAATTACTTAATTATGAAATCATAAATTATAGACACACTTTAGTACAAACACCTCTTAGTTTTGCTTGGTCACACTCCTTTTGCGTCTAATGACAAAGAGTGTCTTCCCAGGTTGCCGCTGCTGTCAGCACAGCAACACAATGCTGCATGCAAGCTTGTCCAGCCCTGGGGTTTAAAACTCCCCACATGATTGTCGTGGAACCCTGACAAGTACCCTGGCACCTGGCCCAAGAGCGTCTTGATGAAAATGATAAAGTTCCCACATTATGGTTTTCCTCTAAATCAGGGATCTGTAAACTTTTTCTGTAAGAGGTCAAACAGCAAATATTTTAGGCTTTGCAGGCCATACAGTTTCTGTTGCAATTCCTCATCGCCTGTTGTAGCTCAAAGACAGTAAGTAAACAAATGGTCAGGACTGTGTTCCAATAAAACTCCATTTACAAAAACAGCCAGCAGGCTGGATTAGGCCTGCAAGGCTGTAGTTTGCTGACCCCTGCTCTACTTGATTCTCATTTGGTTGTAGACCAGCCTAGAGGAGAGTGTTTACTTGAAATAATGCAAGAGACACAGATTATGATATCTAGGTTACAAACAACTTTGTCATCTGGGTGACTGGGGAAATATCGGCCAGGTCCCAGCAGGATACAGTGGGAAGAATTTAATAGAGAGACTATTTATAATACGAAGGTGTAGGCAGAGTTTAGGAAACAAATAAGGAGTAATGCAATACCTGTGGCTGGTAGCACCAGGGAGCCCTTACAAACCCTGAGCCTGAAGGAGCAAGGAGGGGGAGGAATCTGTGGAACCCAGAGAGGGAAACTGCACGGAGAAGGTGTTGCATAGAAGAACACAGCCAATCCCATCACATCCAGCCCTATTACATACCCACCCTAACTGTCAAATCGAAGGGGAAGTTAGAGAAGAGGGAGGCTGTGGTGGGCCCACAGGTCAGCCTAGGGGGTGCAGAGCAGGAGGAGCAGGATGGAGAGTGGCTCTAGACAGGCAAGTGGAAGGCCTCCTGCACAGCATCTCTGGAAAGAGGCACTGAGACTTGACCAGGGAGTCATTCATTCATTCAGTGGCCATTTGTGCCTCGTGCCAGGCTCTGGGTTACAATTTAATATAGGACAGAGCTGTGTACACCAATAAATGCAATGAAGTTCTGCAAGAGCTTTGACTGAAATCTCTACAGGGCACAACGGGGTCACGGAGAGAAGTGCCCAAGTACCACTCCAAAATAAATGCTAGAGAATCCAAATGTAGATTATAGGAAGCAGTCTCCAACGTGGGAAGTCCAAAACTCTCATTAAGGAGACAACTTAAAAACAGTAGAAGCACTTAACCTGGGCTAACACACGAAAGGAATGTCACAGATCAATAACAGTGAATCCATACGTGACTCAACATGACAAAACTATATAATTATCTTAAGAATCCACAAGCAGTATCCATCTTGCTACCTGATATTTCTCAGTTTCACTGAGCATTGACCACGACAAAGCTAAACGCGACAGCTGGAATGGTGAATAACGTAAGTTGAGGGGCCTCAGGTGGGGATATAATAGAAATACACAGCAGACAGATGCCCTCAGAAGTGCTCTGGCTTAATGCTTTGGTTGAGCTGTTTAAAAAACATTTCACATAAAGTAATGTTCTCATCGGCATCAGTGTGACAGCAGTTTGTGATTATTTCCCCAAGGAAAGCACTAGCTTTTATCATCTCTTTCAATTATCACTTGTCTTGATTCTCTAGTGCACACATCAATATTTGCCCTTCAAAGATCCCACAAACAGAATTCTCTGAGCACCTTAAAATACCCATGGTTGGTGTTTACTAGTACAAGGCAAAAAAACCCATCTTTTTCTTTTAAAAAGATTTTTATCATTATGATTTTACCCTCAAACAGTTCTCTAAAATGCCAGCGTCCACTATTAGCCATGTGGTCCAAATATCAAGTGGCCAGGGCAAGGCTACCCCCCTCACTCCCAGGAGGTGGGAAGGTAGATTCCCAGTCCCTTCTGTCACCCCCACTTCCTCTTCAGGTGGGTAAAGGAGCAGCTTAAGCAGAAGGTGGTGGAGGTACAGTCACTGGGGTCATTGGGGGCTGGTCTGTCTGTCCCTGGCAGGCTGGAGCTGAAACGTCAAATGGAGCATACACAATGCGTTGCCACAGAGAAGCGGCCAGGCTCCTGAGCCCCTGCAGGGGCGGTGGGCAGGGGCGGGGGGCGTTGTCCAATTCCTTTGCAATCTGTGGTCCGGCCCCTACCTAAACCACCAGGCCAGTCGTTCAAAGGAGCCCCTCCCACAACAAAGACAGCCATCCCAGAAAAGGCAGGGTCCCAGGTTTCTGAGGAAAGGCAGCAGCCCCCACCCCTTTTCGTCTGTGAAGGATTCATCCTGCACTTCCTCCAGGAAACATGCGTTGCAAAGTGAACTGGTTTCTAACGAGGGGAAATGTTTTGATTATACAGAAAAAAATTCCAAAAATTAACACTAAGCAAAGGATTCTATACACAACTAACTCATGTTGTTTGGGGGTTATTTTGCAGACATCTGAGCATCTCTTCCCAAAGGGTAAAAAGTGATCGCTGAGTCAGCCCAAGTTGGTGCAGAGATGATGGATCTGGCTCTAAAGACCGCAGCAAGCACAGCCGTGCGGCTTCCACATATTTTTATAATTTATGACTTCAGCATCAAATTTGTTTCTTGAAAAAAGAAAATGATTCTTTCAAGCCAGAGAAACTGAATTCCAAGATTTTACTAATAAAAGATAATGCAAAAAATAAAGCAATCTTTTAAAATACTCTTTTGCCTACCAGCCTATATGTATGCATATAATAGAAATATATTAACTCAAGACCACAAGCCCCAAGCAAAACTGGTTGCATTAAAAAATATGTATATACATATGTACATATATATATACACACACATATAAAAGCAGAGCCACCCATGACCTGAAAAGAGAATCATCGATTCTGCCTTGTGCAAAAGCTTTCTTTGCCTTGAAATTTGGAACAGCAGCTTCCTTCTTCAGAGGCCGTTTTCCCCACACCCATGAATGACCTCATGCAGGCCACACAGAAATTGTCCAATTAGCAACAGTTCCACCATCAGTTGTACAAGCAAGTTTTGTACATGCATGTTTTTTACTTTCTTTTAAAATAAGAACCAAAGAAGAAGTCTAATGGTCCCACTCCTCTGTGTTTCAATGCTACAGTTCTTTGGGGATGAAATTGTATGATAAGTGATTTAAATAATCAGTTTCTTTATTGTGATGGATAATTGGTAGAGTGTCTGGGATATTTTTACGATGTTTCAATACTCTCAAATGCGCATTCCCACAGCTACTAAGCTCTTGAATGGTTTTAGAACCAGCAATTTTCTGCTGGGAGAGACGGCTAACAATTGATTTTCTGTGCTGTGGTTGTGCCTGTGGAAAAGAACAAGGTTGTGAGTCCTTGACTCAAACTAAACAATACGCTGAGCCTGTGTGATGAGTTGATTTTGGGAAGCCTAAGCTTTCTAGAAAAAAAAAAAAAAACTCAAAACAAGCAAAATCTATTTATTTGGCAATTCTGCTGCAATTCTGTGCTAATTAAGAACATCTGTCAGTAGGCAGGAAACAATGATTGAAGGAAATTGTTTGCTCCTTTTTAGAAGGAGAAGGGGGGCTGTGGGAGTTGTTGGGGGAGGCGGAGGCACAAAATGGTACCTGGGCAGAGCATGAATCTAGGTAAGCACCACCACTGTCTTTCTGGAATGCCCTGAGATAACCATAGTTTCTAGGACTTCGCTTGAGTGGGATTAGGGGCTCCCAGAGTCTGTGGGTGGCAGCTCACATGTCTCTCCCCACCAGTCTCATGTAACAGGACTTTCTCTCAGAATCAGTCCTGCTTTGGAAAGAGCAGGGGTCAGTTACACACTTTATGGTAACATTTAAAATTCAGGTACCCCATGCAAAAATTTCATTAAAAAAATTATCTCAGTTTCAGTTCTGGGTAACATGGATAAGCACGCCCGCACCCTGTGTCTGGCACTGAATACGGCAATAAAACCTGGACAGAATGCAGAGGGCAGCCATCTGAGGAATCTGAAAAGTAAATACTGGCAGGCAGATTGAAGGCCAGAACTCAAAAGTACCAGGAACCAGCAGTGAGGTCACCACTGTTTTTCTCCTGGTATCCCCCTCAAGCCCCAACTCAGGCAGCCGCACACTGGATGTGGACATCATTGCAGACCGAGAGCTCCAGGAGAAGCCCTCAAGGGCTCAAGGAGGGAAGGGGTCTCCTAATGCTCAGAGAAAGCAGGGGGCTTCCCCATTTCCCTCTCTCCTTGCATTTCTTTTCCTTCATTCTAGCATCCCAACTCCCAGGCAATCCCACTGCAGTGGTGGAAGCCACAGCAGGAGTCCGCAAGCACCTAAAACTCTGAGGAAAGGGAAGTTTCTTCTCTGATCTGAGGTTGTGGCCCCAAACCCTGCTGAGTATTTTCTCTCTTCTCGGGCAGCTTGGCCTTGGACGTGGACATAGTCATGGGAAGGGTGCCATAAAACACAAGCAGAGCAAAGAGTAACTAAAGTCTAGCCTTTCCAGCCAGAGGTGCAGAAATGCAGGGAGGTAGATAATACGGTCAACCCTCGGTATCTGTGGATGCGGAACACTGGGGATACTGAGGGCCGAACGTACTATGCCATTGTATAAGAGACTTGAGCATCCACAGATTTTGGTATCAGTGCACGTGCTAAAAACAATCCCCTCCCCACCCCAGATACCTAGATACTTGCATCTGCACGTGCATCTGAACCATTAGCGTATCAAAAACTTTGAGAACCAAGCTAACAGACAGACTTCCACCAGGTGCCAGACTGGCCCCTGGTGTCATGCATGTGGGACAGATCTGAAGAACACTGCAAAGATTTTGAAAACAGAACTGATACTGAAACCATAATCCATAGAAGGCTGGCTGGAACTTAAGACCTGAACCCAACCAGGCCAAGTGCCTGTAGAAACAAATATATGGACATTATCTATAGTATTTAAACATGACTCAAGAGTCTCATGATATTACATACAAAATACCCAGGATATAACCCCAAACTACTCAGCATATGAAGAATCAGGAAAATCCCAATTGGTGTGGGGAAAAGACAATCAACATATGCCAATGACATGACACAGATACTGGAATTATTTGACAAAAACTTAAAAGCAACTATTACAGAAATACTCCAAGAAGTAATAGTGTACACTCTTGAAACCAACAGAAACATAGAAAGTCTCAGCAAAGAAATAGGATATATAAAGAGCCAAATGGACATTTCAGACCTGAAAAATACAATAAACAGATGGACTCAATAGCAGAATGAATATAACACAAAAAAGAGTCAGTGAACTTGAAGATAGATCAATAGAGAGTATCCAATCTGAACAACAGAGAGAAAACATTATTTGAAAAAGAAATGAGGGCTTCCCTGGTGGCACAGTGGTTAAGAATCCGCCTGCCAACGCAGGGGACACGGGTTCGAGCCCTGGTCCGGGAAGATGCCACACCACAACTAAGCCCATGCGCCACAACTACTGAGCCTGTGCTCTAGAGCCCACGCACCACAACTCCTGAAGCCCGTGCGCCTACAGCCCATGCTCCACAACAAAAGAAGACACCGCAATGAGAAGCCTGCGCACCACAAGGAAGAGTAGCCCCCGCTCACCACAACTAGAGAAAGCCCGCACGCAGCAATGAAGACCCAATGCAGCCAAAAACAAAATAAATAAATAAATTTATTTTTTAAAAAAATGAAAAGAGCCTCAGGGACCTGTGGACAATATCAAGAGATCTAACACTCAGTTACTGGAATCCAAGAGGAGGAAGAGAAAGAATGCAGTGCAGAAAAAAATATTTAAAGGTATAATGGCTAAAAGATTCTCATATTTGACATCAGACATAAACCTAAAGATTCAAGAAGCTCAGCAATCCCCTAACAGAAAGACACAAAGAAATCTATGCCCATACACATCTTAATCAAACTGCTGAAAACTAAAGACACTGACAACAACAAAAAGCTCAGTCTCTTTAATCTTGTGATAGACTTAATAGTGGGCCAGGGTCCAAATGGCTAGATGGGAAAGGCAGAGCCAGCTGAGCTCAAAAGGGCTTCTTACCCTGAGGTCCCCTCCCTGTCAAGGCCCAGTCCCACCTCCCCAAGTCCATCTGCTAAATGTCTTTGGCAGCAGAAAGCACACATACTGAAACCCAAATCCAGAGCACATTGTGAATCCCTTCCCCATCAATCTGCCGCCTCTGCAACATTACACAGAGCGTAGGCTGGGAAGCAAGGGAACCAGAAATCAAGTCAACTCTGACAAGAAAAAATGCACTATCATTCAAGCAGATAACTTTTAGGAAGAAATTTTTTAAATAAAATAAAAAATAAAACGACAAGGAGGAATAAATGCTCAGCTCTGGATTTATTCTCTAAGTTATCCTGGTAAGTTGGAAAGAAATGCCAAACTAATTTGAGTTGGGTTTTGTTCTTAAACTGACATCTTTAAATTCACTGTGTTTTCTGTGTGTGGCAAAACAGTTCAAGTCTGGGTGAGATTGAAACACACAAAGGGATGGTGAAGAGAATAAAATATATAATGTATTTTAGGTTTTTATCATTGACAACAGAAAGAGAAGCCAAATTCCTGGAGTAGATCCAGTGAAATGCAGAGGTTTTCATTCATTTTCATGATATAGAAACTATATAACATCTGCATACACAGTAGGCACTCAAATGTCAAATCATGGGTCTCACTAGGGTTACACATCAACCATGAAAGGAAGGGAGGAGTTTCATTTGTCTTATGAAAGTAAGATTATACAAGATTGTTTGCCTAAGAAAGCAAAAAGGAATGTAGAAACAGCACTTATCACATTTTTAAGGATTCTCTCTCTCTCTCTCTCTCTGGCACACACACACCCCTCCACATACATGCACACTGTATTCAAAACATATAAGTTACCCAGACTTGGGACTCAGAATCTTAGAAGCTTAACATCATCTGAATCAACATCAATCTGTTATGAGGTCATGGATTTACTTCAGTTTGAAAACTCCAGCCAGTTAGTATCCCCCAAGTTATTTACCAGTTCCCAAAACATGACCCTCTCAAAATGGAAGGTCTGCAGGACCCCTATAAACCCATTTCAAGGATTCTTTTTTTTTCTTTTTAACATCTTTATTGGAGTACAATTGCTTTACAATGGTGTGTTATTTCAAGGATTCTTGAATCCTGAGAAGCTGCCAAAGCCAAAGGAGACATGGAGTTAGCAGAGGGCAGGGAGGACAGGAAAACCACCAGGAGGGAGGGAGAGGAATAGAGAAGGGAAACAAGAAAGTGGGGGGCATGAGAGGAAAAGGGGTTGCTCCCCCAATGCCTGCTCAGCAATCTCCATCCTCCCCACAAGTTCACCTGGGACCCAGGGTTGTACAATAAGTGGTACCCAGGACTCTTTGGTGGCTCTCATGAGCCACATGAGTCCTCAAACCTCATGCCAAACCACAAGTCCCCCCCATGGGTTCCCTCAGTGTGATCCTGAGGCTGCCAGTCACGTCCATGCAGATGCCTCCCTAGCCTCTCAACCTCCGAACCTCTAAAGAGGCTCTGTGGCACAATGTTGAGCAGAAAGCCTGTCAGTGGCAAGGCTCAGTGCTGCTGAGCAGTTTCACAGGGAAAGTGTTTCAGTTCTACAGTCTAAACAAGACATGATTTTTATTACCAAAAAGAATTAAAATGCGTCATCCAGCATCACCAAGTGCAGGGAGATGGGGATCATGGCAAAAAGAATGCATCCCAGAGGCCACATCTGAGATGCAGAGCTGCAGCATCCAATAGCCACCCCGCAGGCTGACAGGGGGAACAGCAGCTGCATGTGGCACAATGCATAGATGGGACACAAAGCCATCCCTGGAAATCAACCAGACACACTGGATGATGCTTGGGTAGCCTCCTTTGAAAAAGGACGTAGCAAGCAAGACAAGGTGCTCTGCCGTGAGTAGGACAGCCGAGGGTGGGTGGGACAGAAAGAGGAAAATGGGGTTCAGGACCCCAGAAAAACCACACACCACGGTTCAAGGGTATCATCAGTTTCCTGATGAGGCTGTCATATCCCACTGACTATAAGCCATCGGTTGCACACAACTATTTATGTATGTATATGTGTACGTGTGTATGTATGCATATATGTGTTTCTCAGTTTTAAGTGTCTGTTCATTCATTATTAACTGTCACCTTTATATTGTCCATATATACTGTCCATATTGCCACTCTGTGGCCCTTTTGATTATGATATAGTATCTGGTAGCCTAAGTGAATCCTACTGACAATTAGAGATAAGACTCTGGTTCTGGGACATTCCTCACATGATTCTATATTTATAGAACATTTTTCTGTCTGAGTGCACTGTAAGTTATAGTGTCTGACAAGTAGAAGCAGCCCAATAAATGTTTTTTTTTCATCTGTGGGAGGCTGCCAGCAGTGTAAAACAAGGCAGAGAGAGAGCTGGCTGGACAACTCTGGAACCAAAAGTACTTTAAGCTTCAAACCTAAATGGAAGCTTATCATTAACTGGCCCTTTTCAGGAACACGAAGAATTGCTGAAGGAAGCAGACCTTTTCGGAGGTCAATTATTACCGGGTTTGTAACTCTCTGAACTGAGAGTTCTTTGGTGAAAGAGAAAGGGACTCTCAAAGGTTAGAAGTGAAGCTGCCAAAGTGTCATCTGACCTTGGCCCAGTCCCCTTTCCCCATTTCAAACTGGAAATAACAAGAGTAAAGGGGACAGATTGTGAAAATAAATACAGCAGATCTAAACTGATGAAAAATGTTGACCGTATTTCTTAATTGTATGAGAAAGGAGCACTAACACTCCTTGCATTAAAGAAAAACAAGCAAACTTCCATCCACAGGAAGAGCTTTAAAAATAAACAAGTTATAGAATTCAGAAGACAGAAACTATTTCTAGCCTTAAATTTTATTTGTTTCATACTAATAGAGAATCACTGTATTCTAAAAGACCTAAAGAGTGATCTAGACCAACTCCTTTATATTATAATTGAAGAAAATGAAGCTTAGAGACGTGAAGTGACATACAAGTCACATAGGTAGGAGGAGGAGGGCTGTGACTTGGACCCATACCTCTAGGCTGCTAGTCCCATCGTTGCTCTGCTACATCATGCTGCCTTCATCCCAGGTCCAAGAGTTTTATCTTCCCCATATCTAGTTTTACTGTTAAGACAGACATTTTGGGCTTCCCTGGTGGCGCAGTGGTTGAGAGTCCGCCTGCTGATGCAGGGGACACGGGTTCGTGCCCCGGTCCAGGAAGATCCCACATGCCATGGAGCAGCTGGGCCCGTGAGCCATGGCCGCTGAGCCTGCGCGTCCGGAGCCTGTGCTCCGCAACGGGAGAGGCCACAACAGTGAGAGGCCCGCGTACCGCAAAAAAAAAAGATAGACATTTTACGCCCAAGAGCAACTTAGAAGGGATTCCCAGGTGAAAACCACAATGGCTGTCTTGCACTTACACACTCATTGATGCAAGGGGTAACAAACTTATGAAATTCTTCATCCATAAGATGTAGAATATACTAAAAAATTCACCAGTGGCTCTGAAAATGTCATGGACGATGAATCCTCAGTGAGTTAAAAAGGAGGATTAGAAAAGATTCAGGCCTCTCTGATGAATGGCAATGGTATATCTTAGTTGAGGCAAGGGCATCTTGAGTCCCTGAATGACAGCAAGAAGGTGAGATCTTGCCTCTCACCTCCCTCCCCAACCCACACTGGGAATATAGCATGAGTGATAAATATTTCTTCTTTTAACCTACTGAAATTTTGATGATGTTTGTTACTGCAGTATTACCTAGCCTATTCTGACTGATACAGGTCCCTAAAAGGCACTGGGTAAAAGATGGTTATCATTATTATAAATGCATCCCCACAGAACCTTCCCAATGCCATGCCGTCAAGGACTGAATGGTAGGCTAGAATGGATGATTGGTCTTATGGAGATTCTCCCATAAGAAAAAAAAGGAAGTGTAACCAATGACAATTCATTGCCAAGACAAGACTCAGGGAAGTTAGGAAGTGCTCAGATAAAGACCATAAGGACACTGATTACAAAACAGATCCTACTCTCTGGTCTGTTTCCTAAAAGCATCTTGCCCCTAACATGCCAGGCCAGGCCTTTTCCCTCCTACCCAGAATTCTCTCCCTTATTCCCTAGTCAGTTCAAATTCCACTTATTCTTCTGGATCCAGTTTTAGTCCCACATACTTCCCCCAAATTTCCTAATCACTCAAGCCTCTACTATACACAAAATAAACTATGCAAAGCTGGATCTTCAGCAACTATTGCTTGTACTTCTCATTTATACTAAATCAGATGTTTGCTATAATTTGTTTCAAGTGTGTCAATCTTGTTTCTCAAACCAGACTACAAGCCTTGTGAGGACACCATGTGTTTTATTTCTTTTGCAGTCCCCCAGAGATATTATTCCAAGGGACATTTTTACATTGATTTAAATGCCAGGGAGGAAAGAACATGATAGCATTCTTAGGATTAAGGACAATTTTTTTATTACTTTTGAAGAAAGTAGGGAAATTCACTAGCTGGGCTCTATAGTAATATCTTAATCTAGCTAAATATAAATACTATTTATTGAGGTGGAAATAAATTATTATCAACCTTAAATGTCTTTGATTCAAATTAAAATAAAAACAGAGATGACAAGTTTAGCAGGAATTCTGACAGAAACTTTAAGAAAGCATTGTTGAAAAAAAAGAAAGCAAGCATTGTTGAGAATTTAAGCCATTTCATTCAAAATTAACATTTGTTTTGGTACATATGTACAATGGAATATTACTCAGCCATAAAAAGAATGAGATAATGCCATTTGCAGCAACATGGATGGACCTAGAGATTATCATACTAAGTGAAATAAGTCAGACAAAGACAAATTATATGATATCACTTATATGTGGACTCTAAAAAAACTGATACAAATGAACTTACTTATGAAACAGAAATAGAGTCACAGATGTAGAAAACAAACTTATGGTTAACAGGGGGTAAGGCGGGGAGGGATAAATTGGGAGATTGGGATTGATATATACACGCTACTATATATAAAATAGATAAATAGGGCTTCCGTGGTGGCGCAGTGGTTGAGAGTCCGTCTGCCGATGCAGGGGACGCGGGTTCGTGCCCCGGTCCGGGAAGATCCCACATGCTGCGGAGCAGCTAGGCCCATGAGCCATGGCCGCTGAGCCTGTGCGTCCGGAGCCTGTGCTCCGCAACGGGAGAGGCCACAGCAGTGAGAGGCCCACGTACCACAAAAAAATAAAATAAAATAGATAACTAATAAGGACCTGCTCTGTAGCACAGGGAATTCTACTCGATACTCGGTAATGGCCTATATGGGAAAAGAATCTAAAAAAGAGCGGATATATGTATATGTATACATGATTCACGTTGCTTCACGTTGCTGTACACCTGGAACTAACACAACATTATAAATCAGCTATACTCCAATAAAAATTTTAAAAAATATTCAGAGATCCTGCAGATTAAGGGGAGGCTCCTGATGTCGTGGGTTAAAGAAGTAATTTTTAATCTCTGGAGACTTCGGTTCAAACCTCACTGAATCCACAAGAGAAAACAGGTTTTGTGACCTCAGTCCATCCCGCAATTTGTCACCATCCAGCAGAAGCAAAATCCTTCCTGAAAGCCATTAATCAAAGAAAGTGGAGTCATCAGAGCTTAGGATTTATGGGATGTGGGGAAGCTAAGAGGCTACAGGTGACACTATCAGCCTAGTTAGAAATGGGATCTAGGACACAGGCTCAAAGGTGGATAAAGGTACAGATGATAACATTGCCTATACTTTCACTTCCCCCTCCTCCACCTCTGGCAACCATCCATCTACATTGTATCTCTGGAGCTTTACCCATTCTGGACATTTCACATAAATGGAATCATACAATGTAAAAAAAAAAAAATTCTGTTAAATCAAAAGAAAAAATTTAGAGATTCTGAAGGTAAAAAAAATTAACAATTGTTTTGATAGAAGGGTAAGCTGGGACAAAGTGAGAGAGTGGCACTGACATATATACACTACCAAATGTGAAATAGCTAGCTAGTGGGAAGCAGCCGCATAGCACAGGGAGATCAGCTCGGTGCTTTGTGACCACCTAGAGGGGTGGGATAGGGAGAGTGGGAAGGAGACGCAAGAGGGAGAGGATATAAAAAAATTTTTTTTAATTAACATTTGTTTTGATAGATTAAAAGGTTAATTAATATTTATATACTGGTTATAAAATTTAAGTTAAATCTGTACATCTTCTATATCTTGAAATCAGTTAGCTTTTATCCAAATCTATTTGTTAACAAGAGCACAGAGCTTTTCTATAAAATTGAACGTTTTTTTCATAATTCTAAAGATTGTTGGCATGTAACCTTGAAACTATAAATATTTGTTATTGTAAATTTTGTTAAATGCAGAAAAATTAAATGCTCAGGTAAAGGTGAAAACTATGTTTGCCATGGGAGGTTGATTCCACAGAGCCTTGTAGAGATTGACCTTCTGCTCATAACTGCCCCGATCTAGTTCTAATCATTCAATCTGTACAACAATGCTGTGTAGATCCTTTTTTTAAATTAATTAATTTATTTATTTATTTTTGGCTGCGTTGGGTCTTTGTTGCTGAGGGTGGGCTTTCTCTAGTTGCGGCGAGAGGGGGCTACTCTTTGTTGTCAGTATTTACTCTACCTGTGTACTCCTGCTGCTACCAGTTTAGTCATATTTTTACCAGGAGTCATTTGATTTGTTCCCAAACCAGTTTATATCAGTTGTACAAGTTACTGAAATTATATAATTTAATTAAAATTTAGGTAAAATGATGAAATTGTGCACAGAAAGAAAACGGGTTCTCTTTTCTATAAAAACCAAGTCGAGAAAAGCTAGGTGCTCTTTTTAAATACTGTTGCGGGTTAGGCATGGGTGAAGTAACTGTAAAAGAGAATAACAAAATCACTAAAATCTAGAGATGTTCGGCACTCAGATTGCTTCACAAGTGTCAAATTCTTGCTCTACTTTAAAGAAACCAAAACTGAAAATGGTGGGTTATGCAGTTCATGGGTTTTTGCAAGAGACCAGAACTCCAGCAGGGGCTCATACTCAGAACAAAAGACTGGCAAAAGAATGCACTTGCATATGTTTTAAGTTAAAATAGGCTGTGTGTATACTTTTGGGGATTCTCTATTTTAACCACCTTCTATGTAACTAACCAATTACTGTGAACTGGTGACTATGGATATGGGCCCACTTGCTAATTATATCGTTTTAGAGATTCCATAAGTGCATAGTTAGAGAGTGCAACGTTACCAATTAGCTTAGATGCTGGACTAACGATGGTGAATAGCTAGAGAAATATAAACATAAAGCAGGACTGTAAACAAGGCAGAAGACTGGAAGAGATGACCCATAACATAATAAACATAAGCTTCTCAAGAGGCTATGAATTTTTCTGCCTTAAAAATTTTTTTTAGCATTCAATATTTTAACAGCATGGAACATGCACTTATTTACAAATGAAAAAACATAAAAATCAATACCAGGGAGGAACCATTGGCTGCTATTCTGAAAACAAAACCTGGCTCTTCTTCAAGGTGTAGCCTGAGACCCCGGAGAGCAGAAGAGGCCATCAGTAGGATTGGTAATACCTCTCAGCACCATATCTCAACACCAGGCCTCACCTGGGCTGGTCCCGACTCTACAGGCTGTTAACCAGGACTCCGAGTTCCACCTTCTGAGGAAGCTCAGCCCAGCCAGCAGTGAGATGATTCCAGCAGACAAAAGCCCATCACACGGGGGCACCCCTCAGTTAGAGACGAACACTAGTTATTGAAACATTTATCCCAACTTTAGGAATCAACCGTCCCAACCATAATGGAACCTGTCTTAACCCACCACTCACACCTCCCTCAGGGAGGAGGTCTGGGGTATGGGAGGCTGAGGCATTTGTATTCTGAAAACGCCATGAATGATTCTGATCCACTCTCAAAAGAAGAATTTTTGTGAGGCCCATGAACCCCCTGAAATCAACTGTAAACAAATGTGTATGCAAACAGATGTTCAGTATTCTGGAACGCTTATCCATAGCTTTCATCTAATTGTTTTCATCAAATTTTCATAACTCAAAAATTGTGAAGACTCATTGTTCTGAACTTGATTCTAGTCTTCACCTCACTAGTTGTCTACACAATCCTGAGGAAATCTGAGAAGCTGAAGACAAGCATTCCCTGTACAGAGCCTTCCTGTTATATTTCTCTTTTTTGCTCTAATTTTTTTTCCTCCAAACTCCAATCTGTTCCTATTTCTTCACTTCTATTTTTAAATTGAAAATTTTTGGCTTCAAAATAACTATAATCTAAGAACTCCTCCAATAAAAGACACAGAAAATTAAATTTCCAATTTCCCTTACTCCACTTCTCCCACTCTTTTTTTTTTTTTTTTTTTTTTTTGCGGTACGCAGGCCTCTCACTGTTGTGGCCTCTCCCGTTGTGGAGCACAGGCTCCAGACGCGCAGGCTCAGTAGCCATGGCTCACGGGCCTAGCCGCTCCGCGGCATGTGGGATCTTCCTGGACCGGGCACGAACCCCTGTCCCCTGCATCAGCAGGCGGACTCTCAACCACTGCGCCACCAGGGAAGTCCTCTCCCACTCTTGTATGGTTTTGTTACTGAAACTTTTTTTAAAACCTTAAGAGAACTTTTGCTCTGTTTTTCCTATTAGGTTAATGACTTGACCAAACATATGTGCCTTTATTTTAATTATCAGCATCCTGGCTTGCCTATATTTTTAAAATAACAAATTATACATAGAGATAGTACTCATAACAAGGAAGGATACAATGTTGTATGTGTTAAACAGGCTCCGATCTGTGCTGGTGGTTTGCTTTTATAAGTAAGAACATTCTCTGTCCAGGAGGAAGGCCTAGGCACTCAGATTTTCCAAAACAATTCTCTGTATCCAGGGTACCCAAAGAAATTCAAGCACTTCAGTTTCAAAACTCAGTTTCAAAACTCAGGAGCTGTCTGCTCCTGACTGAGGTTAATGTCCTCTAAGTGCACATTAGTTAAATAAGCCATTTTTTACTATTTCTGTACAAAATGAATATTCACTATTCAAAAGAACATGACCTATCATAATTATATAATCAGTTCAAATTTGTTCTTAAGTAATGTAAGGCATGCTTGAAAATTCCAACCTGATAAAATAGCTAAAAGTAAGCTTTAAAATACATTATTTGGGGCTTCCCTGGTGGCGCGGTGGTTGAGAGTCCGCCTGCCGATGCAGGGGACATGGGTTCGTGCCCGGGTCCGGGAAGATTCCACATGCCGCGGAGCAGCTGGGCCCGAGAGCCATGGCCGCTGAGCCTGCGTGTCCGGAGCCTGTGCTCCGCAATGGGAGAGGCCACAACAGTGAGAGGCCCGTGTACCGCAAAAAGAAAAAAAAAAAATGTTAAAATACATTATTTGACTTGGAAAAAATATCTAAGAAGTCTTTGTTTCAAACTTAACATCTACAATAGTCAACTATTTTTCTGAGATCCAGACTTCAGCATGGAGGTAGCCATAGTATATAGTAGAAACAATACTAAATATGACCTCAGCCAACTTGGGTTATAATCTCTATTTACCTTGAACTAATTATTTAAACAGATTCTTTCTTGGTGGGATGGAAATAACAGCCATCTCACTTATAAAGCTACTATGAGAGCCACTTGGGGTAACATCAGAGCAAGCCTTTGGAAGGTGGGCAGAGTTGTATAAAAGCAAGGTATTGGTATAACTGCTGTTCCCTTTAACACAAATGCCCTCCAAAATGTATAAGATGCTCCCGGCACACAAGTCATTATGAATGAGGTGACAAGGGTCCTGTGGGTGAAAGTGAGAAAAAGAAAGAGCCAAGGTAACTGAAGTCCTAAGCAGAAGAACTCACTCCTAGAAGAGGTGCAGTGGGCTCGGTGCAGGTGCTCCCGTGCTCGGCCACCTCTTTTGACAAACCCCTGGTGCTCTGGGTCAGAGCTCTGCACAAAAAAACTGATGCACTAGGAGGCCAGCAAGCTCACAGTGATGGCAGCTTCAGCTTCCCCCTTATCTGGCAAACAGCCGGCTCCTGGATTCCTAATGTACGGCTGCTTGTGTCTGATTCTGCAATGCGTCTGCCACGCCTGGGGAGCTGATGGGAGAGTGAGCACCATGCAGTTCACCAGTAGCCAAGTGACCACTCCTGAGAGGCCAAGCCAGGTACTTCCTAGAGAAGCAAGCATGTGGACTCTGCCCTTCTGTTGAGCACACCCATGCCAATTAGTGAGCACCATCAGGCTGGGGTCCCAGGGCTCTCTCACAGTTAATTTACCTTTATCCAGACAGAGCAAAGCATGTGGTTTCACACCTGCCATTTATTCCATGGGCTTCTGAGAATTTTTTTTAACTGAGATATAATTCACACACCCTAAAATTTACCATTTTTAAGTGAACAATTAAGTGGCTTTTAAACATATACATGGATTAGGCAACCATCACCACTAATTCCATAATATTTTCATCACCGCAAAAAAAAACCATTTCCAGTAGCAGCCATTTCACATTCCCCTCTTCCCCCAGCCCCTTAGCAAACACTAATCTACTCCTGTCTCTATAGATTGGCCTATTCTGGTTATTTCATTAAAATGGAGTGATGCAACATGTGGCCTTTTGTGACTTTTTTCTCTCACTTATCATGTTTTCAAGGTTCATCCACATCATAGCATGTATCAGGACTTCATGCTTTTTATAGGTGAATAATATTCCACCATACAGATATACCACATTTTGTGAATGCATTCATCATTTAATGGAAATCTGGGTTGTTTCCAACTTATGGCTATTATGAATAGTGCTGCTGTAAACATTCATTTATACTATTCAAACAAGTTTTGTGCAAACATGTTTTCAATTCTCTTGGGTATGTTCCTAGGTGTGCCATTTCTAGGCACTCTTGAACTCTAAAGTTCAAGTTAGCACCCTCTATGTAAACTAATTTCCATGGCAGACAGAAGGAAATATAGTTCACCAGGGACCCCAAAAGCCAAAGGAAGTAATGAAGACACGTATGAAGGAAAAAGGAAGTTCTGCATGAAGCAACATATTACTGTTCCCAAAATGTCACTAGTAATATATTTCCCCTATATCACAAAACAGCAGTAGCCACAGCCAGGATGAGGGGACCAGCACTGGACATAAGCTGGCACAATCAACAGGTAATGAGTGCTTACTACATACATCCAAGGCACTGTGCTGAGCACATTATACAGACTGTCTAATAGTAGAGAGGATGTAGGAAACATGATTTTTGTTGTTGTTGTTGCTGTTGGTTTGCGGTATGCGGGCCTCTCACTGTTGTGGCCTCTCTCGTTGTGGAGCACAGGCTCCGGACGTGCAGGCTCAGAGGCCATGGCTCACGGGCCCAGCCACTCTGCGGCATGTGGGATCTTCCTGGACTGGGGCACAAACTCGTGTCCCCTGCATCAGCAGGTGGACTCTCAACCACTGCGCCACCAGGGAAGCCCAGGAAACATGATTTTTTAAAACAAACACTGATTGCAACCAATTCTGCTTTCCTGCCAGAGTGGTATAATTCATCTCTATGCCAGGCCTGGAAGGAGAGGAGAAAACTAAACTGCCTGAGTAAGAAAATGACATGCATTTGGGATTTGTTTGCTGTAAGTTCAAGAGAATAGGATGGGAAGTGATGGTCTGAAGGCTTGAAAAATGGAAGAAAGGGACTGATGTGTAGATAAGAGAAGGCAGGATCGATGGTATAGGAGCCTAAGAAGAAAAGACAGCCAGTAAGAAATTCCCAATGGGCAAGAAATCTTTAATCAATTTTAAGTTGAATCTGTTTGGAACTTCACTGACATCTCTATTACCCTAAGACCTTCACTAATGCCTGCATCATTCTGGGGGATAAAAGAAGTGGGCAGAGCAGAACAGAGAGGAGACAGCAGTGGCCAGAGGTAAAACACTTAGCTAGGAGAGTGATCAGAAAATGTAAGCCCCAGATATTATCAGAACATTGAGGGGAGGAAAGGTACTGGACCTCTCACAGCACACGGCTCAAACCATTTTAAGTATTAAAGAGTGAACCCAGAAGCTGGAAAAAATATGGTCATCTGACTGTCACAATATAATCTCAACAAATCTACATGTGTGTTAGAAAAGGTGGGTAACAGGCAGTAGTAAGCAAACACCAGGATTTAAACCATTTTAACATTCACTGCATGGCAGTGGTCTCAAAACAAAGACCTTGGGTAACTATGATGACATTCCCATGAATGGTTACAGAGGACCAAAACATATTCTCAGTATCCCTGTTGGAAGCTAGGACCATTCCTCTCATGTTGAGGATGGCAAAACTCTAGCACAAGAGTTTTGTGGACTCGACTGAGGCAAGTGTAGGTTGCCCTGAGGCTATTTCCACAGCAGGGGTTGGCAAATGTTTTCTGTAAAGAGTCAAATAGTAAATATTTTAGACCTTGCGGAGCCAAGAGGCAAAATCAAGGATATTAAGTAGATTCTTACATAATAAGAGAGAAGATAAATTTCTACATTTTTATTGATAAAATTCAACATATAATAAAAATTGTGCAGAATGTTTTGTAACATAGATATACTATATTACTTTTGGATAGTATTTTGCTTCATTGGGGTTCAAAGTCAGTGTTTCCTAACATCAAGTCAACTGAAAATGTTTATCTTATAAAAACCATTCTTTACTCATGGGCCATACAAAAACAGGTACAGGCTGGATGTGGCTTCAAATCTCTGTAGTATAGTCACTGTTGTCTGAAGCAAAGTCAAGACTGGGAGCTCTGTTCCAAGAGTCTGTGGTGTAAAACCCTGACTGAGAAATTAAGAGATCTGGAGGGGGCTTTAGAAAAGCTCTTGAAAGATCCAAATGTTCCTCAAACACATTGGTCTAGTACCCCAGCGGATTGAAATAACCGTTTTTCAGCCCTATTTACTAAGCACCTGCTTTGTGCTAATGCTATCATAGTCTCTGGGGATAGAGTGGTGAGCAGAGCAGATGAGCCCCTACCTTCATAGGAGATGAAACTGCAAACAAGAATTAGAGAAGGAAAAAATATCAGAGAGTGGGAATGCCATAGAGAAAATAAGAGAAGGTATTAGAAGAGCAACTGGGATAGGGAGCTACTTTGGATAAAGTAGTTTAGTAAGGAGTTCCTTTTCCTCGACATTCTTATCAATCTTTGTTTTATCAGACATTTTGCACTGTTCCAATATGACTGGGGGTGAAAATAATCCCACTGTGTTTTGATTTGCTTATCCTGCTTATTGGTAGGATTTATCATCTCTCTGCACTCACACTCTCTCTTTCCATATTATAATTATATTATATTATATTGTTATTTGATAGTTATATATGTGTTATATATGTATGTCTTCCAGGTTCCCTCCTCTGTTAACTCCTAGTTAATGCCCTGTTTGTTTTACTGTTCAGTTGTTTATCTTTTTTCTTATTGTTTTGTTGGGTTTTTTTAAACTTTGAAATATTAATCCTTTATTTGTGATATGCATTGCAGATATCCTCTCCCAGCCTATGACTTGCCTTTTAACTCTGTGGTGTCTTTTGTTTACATGAAGATTTTAATTTTCAGCTGGTAAATGATCTATCTGACGTGAGACTTGGTTGTTAGCTGCCCATTTCATTGGGCAAATTGAAAGAGTCACGGATTGTGAGTTTAAACCTTCATCCCATCCCTTTTAGTTATGTATTACTCACATTTATTAATGTCTCTAGCCTCAGCTCCCTCATCTGAAAAATAAGGACAATTCCTACCTTGCAGATTTTTTGTGAGAATTGAGTGAAAGAATACTAGCATTGGGCTTCCCTGGTGGTGCAGTGGTTGAGAGTCCGCCTGCCGATGCAGGGGACACGGGTTCATGCCCCGGTCCGGGAAGATCCCACATGCCGTGGAGAGGCTGGGCCCGTGAGCCATGGCTGCTGAGCCTGCGTGTCTGGAGCCTGTGCTCCGCAACGGGAGAGGCCACAACAGTGAGAGGCCCACGTACCGCAAAAAAATAAATAAATAAAAATAATAAAATGCATACAAAGTACCAAGTAGAATAATACGCACTTAATTATTAGACTAAAATGTGGAAGACAGAACCAGAAAAACAGTTTAGCAATTAGCTCTTTCACCCACAATTACTCCAGTGGCCCCTCCTGAACTAAAGAAGCAGCAGAGTTACAGTAAGCGGCAGTTAACAGGAGATTTGTAAACATTCTTTTGAGTGAAAATTGTATTTTGAAAGCTTGGAAACACATTTTATACAGTCAACCCTAACATGGACGAAAATTATTTAACAGAGCAATGTTGTAAAAGATATTTGTAACTGGATTTAAGAGAAAAAAAATCACAAACTTATATGAAAAAGTAAGTCTTAACAATTTTATAATAAATGAGTTACATGAGGAATAAGTTTATAATAAAAATGCTAACAAAAATTTAATATTTACTTTAGCTTTTATTTAAGATTAAAAATATTCCAGCACCTCTGATGGCTCAGCATATTATATATGCTTTAAATTTCAAGAATAAAAGTATTAAAAATTCCAATGAATATTGTGCTTTACACCACACAGACACACGTGCCTATACCTTTTTGAGATTCAGGGGCTAGTGTCACAGCCAGCAATACGAGGCTGAACAGAGACAATCTTCATTTACAGGACTATTTCCATAGGCCAGGTGTTTTCACCTACTCACTCTCCTTTAACCTTCATGAGTTAAGTACTACTACATTTTTACAGAGGAGGAAACTAAAGTTCAGACAGGGTATGCCACTTGTCCACATCCAGTAAGTAGGGGAGTAGAATTTAAACTTCTGACCTCAAGTGTAAAATTACGAGCCCATCTTAGAGTTGAGGATGCATCATAATGAAGTGTTTTCATGACATTTGCAAATACAAGTAAATAAGTCTCCTAGGATCTCACGCGTTACTTGGCTTCTCTATATTCTACCCCAAAAATTGCTGAAAGAAGAGGTCTCCTTCCATATGTGACTGAATCCTTCTGCACTCAATGGGCATGTGTTTTGCTAATTAGGGTTTTTTTTTTTTTTTTTTTTTTTTTTTGCTGTACACGGGCCTCTCGCTGCCGTGACCTCTCCCGTTGCGGAGCACAGACTCCGGATGCGCAGGCCCAGCGGCCATGGCTCACGGGCCCAGCAGCTCCGCAGCATATGGGATCTTCCCAGACCGGGTCACGAACCCGCGTCCCCTGCATCGGCAGGCGGACTCTCAACCACTGCACCACCAGGGAAGCCCTAATTAGGATTTTAAATTGATTTGTTGTGCTGCACTCAAAGTAGATGGAAAATAAACTAAAAATACTGTTGTCATTGTGCGCAATAGCAAACACTATACAACATGAATACTGCCTCTGATTTGTGGCCAGATTCTGAAAACAAGCTTGGAAGTCTTTCAGCTTGCTCTAACTAAAAATGAGTAAGCGATTGCCATGAAGATGCATTTAAACATGGAGTTTGATTCATCTCACCAGAGGCCTTCGGTTCATTTACACTCATGGCTTTATTTATTCAAATAACTTGCCCTTTTTCTCCGCAGAACTGCAGACCATCATCCCATCATTGCTCTGCACAAAGAATCTAACATAAACACGTCAACGAGAATCACTGTACTTAACAAACTCCAGGACATGCCACAGCACTGTTTATAAGATGTAAATCGCGTCTTGTTTTATTTCACTGTTCTGCTAAATTCAGATGTCTGCTTCATTTTAGATCTACATCCCCTGAAAAGAGCCTCGCATGCTTTATTCAATACTGCCAAATGTGCAGATTCAGTGAGGCACTGGAAATGGCACGCATGAAACATGACCTAGACGATGTCCATTTAGATACGGATGATTGAAGTGTTACCATAGTGTGGTGCCCGTAAGTGCTGCTCACCAAACAGTTCCTGTCTCTGACTTCTGAGCACATGGCAGACCCCTGGCCTCCTGCACTGGGTAAGGCCCAGCAAACAACTCTGGTCATTGGATTGTGAGCAGGAGTGTTATATCTGGCTTCTGGTCAGGGCATTTAACAATGCCACGCAAGACTCTCTAGAGCACTCACTGCTCTGCCGAGGTGACAGGCAATGTTCCAGACTGGGGTCCAGAGAGAGGATGAAGACAGCATAGAGCAGCACCCCACTCCTGCCAACCAGCAATGGATACGCAGCATAAGCAAGACAAACCTTTGTTGGTAAGCGCCCTGAGATTTGAGGGTTGTCTGTGATCACAGCATAAACTGGCCTCCCCTGCCCGATACCCTAGACAAATGGTGCCGTGAAAAAGGGCTTGGTGTTTCTAGTGATAAGTCAGCAGATTTGTATGATTTAGTATCTGGTGCTAAATGTTATTATCTTGTCAGGGAAAGGTCCCTTAGCCCATAGTTCACTTGGACCCCAATCATCATGTTCCAAAATCTGAATTAAACAGAGCAAGCAAAATTGAAGAGGGAAAGCTACAGCTGTAACCTTCCCAACTGCCAATTCTAATTTATTGATCTGCCAAGGTTCTTGGTTGTAAACAACAGAAACCACTCTGGCTAGTTAAGTAGAAAAGGAATTAATTAAAGATTTATTAGCTTACAGAATCTCAAGAGCAGGAGGAACACCACCGTGGACACCAGTGTAGACCGCACTACCGCACCACTGGGCACAGACTCCATGGCTCATTTCACCACCCTAGGCACTGGATGCCTCTGCTAGAACCTGGAGCTCTGTGATCCTTGTGCTGAAGCTTGCTTCTTCAAATCTCTGAAGTACAATCCAAACTCTCACGCGGGTGTATGTGAATGGTAAAGCCCAGGTCACAAGAATGCCCTTTAGGGCCAAGGAAATTTATTTTTTACCTTTTTCTTAGAAAGGTGGAGAATTCCTCAAACATAGGAAGGGAATCCAAAGGTGTGGCCAAAAAAGAATGATAAATACCCATTACACCTTTGGTAATGGGTAATACGGATAACTAACGTACTCAATACTCATTTTAGTCCATAATCAAGTTCCGAGAGCTGTCCTGGTTTCTGCAGCTCTTTCTTCAGTTCTACCCTAGTACCCTTCCGATGAACCCGTTTTTACTAGTTTCAGTTGGGTTGTGTCACTTGCAACCTAGAGAGTCCTGATACAGAAGTAATCATATGTTAAAGAATCCCAAACCAACCAGTTGCAAAAAGGGCTATAAATATTCAGATGCTCTGAAGAATTTTTCAGATCTTTTTTGCAAAGTAACTTTCTGAACTGACAGACAAAAAATCAAAGAACATAAAATTCTAATAACTTTGGTTTGAGAACCCTAATGGGGATCACGGGATGAATACTGATTATATTTACCTTCTCCACAAAAGTCCTCACAAATAACGTTTTACTTCAAAAGAAGGGACTTCCCTGGTTGTCCAGTGGTTAAGACTCTGCTTACAATGCAGGGGGCGCCGGTTTGATCCCTGGTTGGGGAACTAAGATCCCACATGCCACGTGGCACGACCAAAAAAATATATATTGCCTAAGTATAGATCTTGTGTATATATACCAAACTGAATAAAAAATCAGAAGTATGCACAAGGTACCAACTTACTGCTGAGTGCTACTTGGAAGTAAGGTTATCTTTAACAGTTTTAAATAGAGAAGCAGTTAACCAATAAAGAAATGCACACACAGAGGCACAGAGGCTAAGCTCCGAAATTATTTTTTTTTAAAAAGACCTACACTCTATTTCCAGGTGCTCAGAAAGTCTCTCCTTTCTCTAAAAATGGCTCCCTGCACAGGGACAGGGGCTGCTGGGCTATTTGTGGCCTGTGGTTAGTGCTGGCTGACCCAAGGTGAGTATCTAAGAGACCAAGCCCAGGAGTTGAGGGAGGTGAGTCTTATTGTGGTGGCCCTGGAGGGAGAAGCCCAAAGAAAGCTGGGAATTCTAGAGTAACCTATTCTTTCTCTCCTCAACAGCATGATCATTTAACTCTTCCTCCAATTCAGTGGTAAATTCCAAAGTTTCAATACATTTATTTAATTCTTTTTGTGTGTGTGTGCTTAAGCTAGGCCAGAGTCCATCTTTCTTGTTTATAACCAAAAGAATATTGTATTAACTAAGTACACTCCCCTATAATCTTACTCTCCCCAATAGCCAACTCTAGCCTTAGGTAACTCAACTCTCTTGACTAGGAATGACTTAAAAGGACCTTCAGCTTCTGTGTATTTAAGTATTTATGTGCCATGCTACCATTGAGCTTAGCAGCATTAACCTCGCTTGTCACTTTTTAGGAAAAACAATTGCAAAATTTTTTTAGATAATAGTTTTATTTTTTTACATCTTTATTGGAATATAATTGCTTTACAATGGTGTGTTAGTTTCTGCTTTATAACAAGGTGAATCAGCTATACATATACATATATCCCCATATCTCCTCCCTCTTGCATCTCCCTCCCACCCTCCCTATCCCAACCCTCTAGGTGGTCACAAAGCACCGAGCTGATCTCCCTGTGCTATGCGGCTGCTTCCCACTAGCTATCTATTTTACGTTTGGTAGTGTATATGTCCATGCCACTCTCTCACTTCGTCCCAGCTTACCCTTCCCCTCCCCGTGTGCTCAAGTCCATTCTCTATGTCTGCGTCTTTATTCCTGTCCTGCCCCTAGGTTCTTCAGAACCTTTTTTTTTTTTAGATTCCATATATACGTGTTAGCATATGGTATCTGTTTTTCTCTTGCTGACTTACTTCACTCTATATGACAGTCTCTAGGTCCATCCATCCACTTCACTGCAAATAACTCACTTTCATTTCTTTTTATGGCTGAGTAATATTCCATGGAATATACGTTCCACATCTTTTTTATCCATTCATCTGGACAATTGCAAATTTTGACATCTGGCTCAGAGGTTGAAACTTCAAATGCCTTCACAGATCAGACAGATAATATAAAGGGAGACAGTGCTGAACTGGACTCCACTGGACACTATATGTCATATCTGAAGATATTTATGTTTAGATACTTAAAAACACCATGTGGCTCAAACAAAATTCTTCACGGGTCCAATTTACCTCCCTGAGCCATAAACTAACAAGCCACCTTGCTATTAGTTTAAATTACATGTGGTCCTAGACTAAAAGGCTAAAACTCAATTTTGTTTCAATCATTCGAGCAGAATAAAAATGCTTCTTGGACAGCAAATTTTCCCACCCTGTTTTAGCAGAAAACTCTACAGGTCATTAATGGGATTGATGTGAGGTATCTAAGAGGACTCAGGGGCTGCTTTTAGAGAAGCTTATCAACGCTAGCATCTCATGGTAAATGAAGCAGGCACTTGTTACTTTCTATGAATCACAGAATAAAGAACCAAACTCCTTATAAGGACTCCAAAGGTGTCATAACACAGATGGAAAAAAATCAAATGTCTACCACTCTTAACAGTCTCCAGTTTAACTACACAGCTCTGATTCTCTTCACAGACCAAAAATGAAATCCAATTCGAGAAAACCAATAAGGCTTTCTGTTCCTTGGAGAAAATGAACTGGACAAATTGCACACAAAAAAATCTAAAATCTCCACCACCAATTGTTGAAAACAGTGGGGCCTCCATTAGCAGTTTCTTTGCCCACAGAATGCTCTCTGAGGAACTGCGGGGTTTGGAAGGAGTGCAGAAGCCTATTCTCCACCTACAGCACATCAAAGTTTTCATCAGAACCTGCTTTTCTTTGCGAAACTAAGCAACTGCTCTTTCACACCCACATATTGCTGGAGCACATTCAATTACCCTCAACGACTGCTTAAAATGAAAATGCTTTGCCTCCTGAGGACAATGTGAGAGGATTAATGAATGTTGTTCTTGAAGGACAGAAGTGTAGGGATACAGCAGAAACCTAAGCAGCTGGAAACTACTGCTGGGCCATATTTTACAAGCAATTCAAACCTACCTTCAAGTATTTTGTAAAGAAGAATAATGTTTAAGGCAGTTGGATATATCAAGGGGCATACTATGCCATTTTTCCTCCTTCTTGATGACAATCATGGAATTAGAAAACTAAGAGGATAACAAGAAGTGATGAAGAAAGACTAACTTTTGCCATATGGTTTTTCAGAAGAGGAAACAGCACTTTTTTTCCCCTGACACATTGTTCCAAAGGATCTGTAACTAACAAACCAAGCCAGCACATTGCTGGGTTCTGTAGGCCTGTGACTCAGAAGTCACTTTTCTACCCAACATATTAAATGTCAAGCAAAATACATCCGATAAGAGAGAAGAAAATTTCTTCAGGAAGCTTGTCTCCTGTATGAATACTAATGAAACAAAATTCATATTTTAAGGCAATACGAGAAAAATTTAAACATAAGATTCTTTTCTCTGCCTGTTTGGACCTCTTCCCTTCCTTCCAGCGTGCACTGTGCATCTGCATTATACATTAACCAGACCACCCCAATGGCAGAAATACCCGCTTAACCATAAAGATCAATTTTTCTTCTTCTGGAGCCAGCCATGTAATTCCTTAGAAGTTAAACTTCCTTTCTCAATCCTGTAAAAGGTCACGATGACCCACCACTCACCTTATACATGCAGACTTTTTGGTGAACTTTATGTACAATGTTAATATATCATTTCCCTAAAAGATAGCAACTGGTACAGAACAGACTGGGTCAGATGACCTGGGGAGATATTGGGCCTCAACTAATGTAAATTCTTAGCTTAAATACTTACTTAGGACCTTATTAATGTTACTAGCTATATTACTTGTAGTCCGCCTATTTTACAAGATAATTGTTTCTTGTACTGCCAAATGTGTGATGGAGCCTCCAATAAAATGAATGATGATGAGGCAACTTGAAACAAATGCCCAAATATATAGTCCTGTAAGATCACAGATTGTAATAGTGTAACTCTAGATATAAGAAAAAGCAACAACAGGCAAGCATTTCCTAGACTATAACAGACTAGTAAGACAAGTAGTCCAGAGGCTTTTGACTATTGTTAACAGGGCCTACTCTAGTAACAGCATGTTGAATAGCCTATCAATGAAATCCCTGACTGACCTGGGAATGCGCATTCCTAGTGCTGTGAGACAAATTGATCATGAAATGCCTCCCAAACTTAGGTCAGAATTAAGACCAAAAGGGAGGGGATTGTAAAATAAACAATGTTGCCCACCATCTAGTTCTACAAGAATCAAGTTATTAGCCACTGCAGTCACTGACCTACAATACACCCTGAGAAAGGAATTGTGGGCAAAATCAGGATGAGGCACTGTGCTCTGAGAAAACCCGCAGAATAGGCCTTCAGATAGATATTTTCAGGAGAAAATTCATGAACACAGTTTCTTTCATCTTCCCATACTTAGAAAAGCACTAAAACCATTAACTAAGATATCTGTTCCTTACGAATAATAGTAACCCTTCACCAAGTTGTGTGCTTGATTGCACTTAGCCCTTCTCTAAAATCACTTATATCCTGGCCTCTCCCTTTACCTCTTTGGAACAGTTCTCAGAGCTCTCTGAGAGACTGTCTCCTGGGTTATAATCCTCAGTTTGGCTCAAATAAAATTTTCCATTTCTTTCTTAGATAGACCACTGATTAATTATTTTGTCAACAGTACTTCTCCTGTGCATATGAGACATATATTTTGCTGCTGTCTTTTAGGTGGATTGCCAACGTGTAAAAGAAACATCTACCCAAGATTGTAGAAAAAAGCATAAATCATGAAGACCATCATTAGTCCTCTATTAATGCCCCCTAGAATAACTTTACCCATGTAATCATAGTAAACATCTGTTTAAGAAAGAAAAACCATAAAGAAACACAGACAGAAAACAGAGAGAAAGGAAAGGAATGAAATAGAATTATAGTGGTATTTGTAGGCTTAAAGCCTCTGTAATATACAAAAATATATGGGTTCCAGGGGAGTCGTAATCACATAAGACACTATTTATCCATCATGTCTCATTTGTCCTCAATTCATAATGCTGTAAGATTAGAACCCCTGATGTGAAAGAAGATTTACTATTTAGAGCTATTTTTTTCTTTCTTAGGTTGGTGAAAGAAGGGGATGAGAAAAGAGGAAAAGAATTATACCGGAACTACACTTCACTTCTCTTTTTTATAATAGATTATTTTCTTTGAGAGAAGCATAAGCTATGATTAAAGTGGCAATATAATTGCTAAATTTTTGAGCCTCTAACACCTGCAAAGGAAGCATGTTGACAAGAAACACTCAGCAACCCAATTATTTCATGCAGGTTCTCATCCACCCAGAAAGCCATCCTCAAAATAGAATGGAACTTTTTCTCCTTCACCAATCTGGTAGGTGCCTACGGCAAAGTAACCAAGAACCTAAATAACATTATTTATCATTATCCACAACAAACAAAATTTAAATAAAATAGGATCCAAGGAGTTTAACACATAGCTTCCAAACTTTAATTATATCAATTATTTAACTGTGCATTCAGTTTATATTACACCTTGTCTTGATGGGAGGCTAAAAAGGAACAAGACTTGTTCCCTGAGAGATAAGGGACATTGCACTCTGTTCCCAGAAGTGGGAGAACAGATTAGATAACTGGTCTTTCCAGTTTTGAGGAACATTTTAATTCAACTGTGAAATAATGGAAAAATGAAATAAATTCAAGATTTCTACTATCTAGGAATTTGGGAAGCTTAGAATGTATACCTTGAAAATAAGAAAATAAATAACTAAGTAGCTAGGGAAAAGAAAATCCAGGGAATTTTTTTTCTTTAAGAGGCTAAAAACTAAAACAATACTTTAAAAATAGTAATTTTTAATTGCTATTTTCACTCAATTCTTTCTTATATATTTTTAACCAAAGACACTTAGAGTTATACGTAATAGGTTGAAATAATAAGATTCTTATTTGTTTTACTTACTGGTGTCTTGGGAGTAAGCATTTACTAAGGGTCACTTTGGGAAATGTGATCCTTTCCATCACAAACAACTGTGCAGACAAAACATTCAATCTGAAATAGATTATTAGGTCAAAACACGTACAAAGCAACTCACAAATCAGAATGCACTTCTGTTGTCTCCCAAACTGGCAAAGATAAGCAAGGAAGTAGGAATGATGAGTAAAGGTTTCCAGGCCACGATCCTTGACCTGAATGTTCAAGGGTGGAAAGGGCATGAATCATAGGAAAGAAGGATGGGGGTAAAAGCATCAGTGTAAACCAAAGGAATATAAATAGGTTATAACAAAGGACATTTAGCAAATGGCTGAGGCTAAAGACTTGGGACAGATTAGTGAAAATTAAAGCTACCATTATTGAATGCTTACAACATGTAAGGTTCGATGCAAATATTTCCTTTTTTGGGGGGGAGAAGTATAGTTGTTTTACAGTGTTGTGTTACCTTCTACTGTACAGTGAAGTGAATCAGCCATATGAATATTTCTTTTTTTTTAATTTAATTTTAATAAAACTGAGCCCCAGGGCTCAGACTCAGATCTCTGTCTTTGTTAGCCACCCTCACTGCCCAGATGATCTCCTGCAGTCTCATGGCTTTAAAAGGACCACTTGTACACTGATGACTCCCACACCTCTATCTTCAGCCTGGACATTTCCTCCACCTCCAGACTCATATGTCCAACTGCCTATTTGACATTTCCACATGGATGTCCAAAGGATATCTCAAATTCAAGATGTTTAAAACAAAACTCCTGATTTCCATCCACTCCACCGAAAACACAAAACTAAACAAACAAACAAACAAAAAAAACCTACTCCTTTCTCATCTTCCTGCAAAATATATCCAATATTGGACCACTTCTCACACCTCCACTTCAACCATCCTATCTAAGCCACCACTATCTCCTGCAGGAATCACTACAGCAGCCTCCTAAAGGAGGTGGATTTGAACTTACTCTCCAGTAGCCCTCTGAGTCTATGCATTTCAAACCTTTCCATTTGTAGGACAGGCTCCAGTTATCGATTCTGTTATCTAAAGTGGAGACTGAGACTAATCATTTAAGAATGATTCTTGAACAGGTGAAACGGAAACAACGGAGGCTGAGAGCAGATGTGAAAGGGCAAGTGCAAGGTGGGATTGAAGGTGCCAAGGATGGAACATTTGAGGACATCCAGAGGGACAAAAAAACCTGAACTCCTAAGAAATATCAAATCCTAGGTCAAAGGTCCCCTCCGGGTTAGCCTTTCTTGACTCCCCAGGCAGAGTTCAAGACCTTAAGTATAGCAATGGTCACAGTACTGGATGTCTGTGCTGTGTGCCTCCCCCACTAGACTCTGAGCTCATATTGTGTCCCCAGCACCTGAAGCAGCACTGGGGACCTGGTAAGCCCTTGGCAAAAGAGTGTTGAAAAGCCTTTAACAAAACATGGTATCATGGAAAGTGCGTTAGTATCATGAAGAAGTGACTACATTCTTCTAGAAAAGCAAATTAGGACTTTACATAGGAAATGACGTTTCAGATATATATATATATATATATGAGTTTATCCAGGAAGATAAACACTGATGGCCTAGACAGGGACAGCAGCGGTGTGGAAAGACAGAGGGCAAGGCTTGGAGAGGAAGTGAGGGAAAGGAAAACAGTAGTAGAAATTGGTGGACATGATATTGAAAAGTAAGGTAGAAGTTAAAGAAAGCAGCAGAGTCCAAGGAAGAGTTTTTCTTTCTTCCCAATAGTGGGGTGGTGGGGAAGCTGGAGGGATGCAGGGAGGATGTTTCAAAGAAAAGAGGGAAAGCAAGGCAAAGGACGTTGTTAGGGTTGATGGGTATAAAGACCAGGCAAGCTCATACCTGCAGTTCTTAATCTTTTCACTCCCAAATACCAAGTAAATTACGGAGCTCCAACAGGTGGATAGGAGGCCAGAGGCTTAACAATCAGAGGTTAAAATTGAGTAAGATAAGGACTAAATGTGTGAGCCAAGAAGTTAATGAGGGAGTGAGACCAACACTGTTGGTGTTGTAAGAAAAACCCCGGTTATTACTACAGTCCTCCAAGTTCCAATTAACTTCCCATTAAGTGGTGCTGGGGGCTCGACTTCTCACCCCACACCCAACAACCTGCCAAAGTCTGCGGTGGAATTCAAGGAAATTTCGACTAAGTGTATCTTCATCACCGCGATGAAGGTAGAATGGAAAAGCAATTCACAGTGGATACCCACCCAGCTTTGTCCAGGCCTCAAGGAGAAAACGGGGAGGGGCACAAAACATCAACAAAACCACAACTTTCTTTTCCTGGCCTTGTAAATCGCTCACGCCCTCCCTCCCCAAAAGATAAGCTCCTTGAGAGCAGGGCTTGGTCCTTCCCTCCTGGATGCCCGCATAGCAGGGGGCCTGGCACACAGTGGGCGCTCAGCAAATACTGGTTGAATATTGAATGAGGGCTCTGTAGCGAGGACCGGGAGGGGGATCCGGGTCTAAGGCCCAAGACTGTATCTTTTGCAACTGACCTTACGGCGGGGACGCCCGCGCGGAGGGCAGCAGCCCGGCTCCTGCGTCCCGCTCCCGCCGCCTCCCGGCGGCGCTCGGCGCCCGCTGCGCACGTACGTCACCTGCCTCCGGCTGGCACCGCGCCGCTGGGCCGGCGCGGGCGGTAGGGACGGCTCGGGCGGTCGGGGGGCCAGGCCCGGCAGGCCGCTGCGGGCCGGGGGCTGGGCCCTGGCGCGCCGCAGCTCCGTGCAGAGCCGCAGGCCGAGCAGCAGAGCAGCGCCGAGCAGACAGCGGTGCAGGGCACCGCAGCCCCTTCCCGGTAGCCTCTCCCACGCCATGGCGGGCCGGGCCCGGGGCTGCGCTCCGCCGCCCGCACGCGCCGACCCGCAGCCCGGAGGTGGCGCCTCGGGCCGAGCTGCCAACTGTGGCGACTCCCACGCGGGCCGGGGCGCGGGCTCGGACCCGCCTCCCTTCCTCCGTCCAAGGAAGCCTCGGCGTAACCTTATCCAGCCCGGTCGAGAGCGCCCGGCTGGCAGGGGAGAGGGACGACGGGCCAGGAGGGGTCCCGGCGGCGCAGGCGACGGCAGGCGGCACGCAGGCGGCTCGGCTAAGCCAGACTCCGGGCCCAGCCCCACCTTGAGGGTCCCGGAGGAGGCGACCCCCAGCCCGGCCCCCGGAGCCTGAAAGCTACATAGCCAGAAAAAGCACGAAAAAAAAAAGTCCTAACGGGATCCTAGGCTATAACTTCATTTTCTAGTATTAGTGTTGTTGAAGAAACACAGGAGGAGGATAGGTGAGCTGACAGGTTTTGCTACAAGGAACAAGTTCTGATTGTCAAGCAGTTTGTGCCATTAAGCACATTATAAAAATACGTCACACTTATGCTCAGGTTTACAACTTCTCTCCCTCAAGAAAGAAGGGAAAGGGGGAGGAGACAATAGCGCTGGATGCAGAATAATCAAATTAAAGTTATTCCATTTCTAAATTCTGCCCGAAGCCAACCCGTGCTTTCTCCTCGTGTTATGAAATGTGTAGGAGGTGAAGGAAGGGGGGGGCGGGGAAGCCAGCTAAGATATCTGACAGCAGGGAGAGAGAACAGAAGTTACCATGGCATGATGTAAATCAAATTAATTTAGCTCCAAACACACACCTCCCTGCTGTCTTGCAGAGAAAAACAGGGACAAATTTATCTTTCGGCAAAATGCTCCCCAGCTGGTATTTCCATCACCACCTTGACCTCAATTAATCAGCCTGAACGCTCACAGCCTGAAGTCCAGTGCTGGCTGATTCCGTTTTCAATTGTTAGTAAAATTCTTTCTCACCACCCGTTCGAGGTTTGGGTTTGGGTTTGAGTTTGCTTTCTTTAGCTGGGGCTACGTTTTTTTCATACTCTACGCTTGCATTTTCCATGCTTTCATGTTAGATTACCCCTGCCGAACAATCCTCTCCCCCTGACAGCCTATAGCAAGGACAGCAGAGAACAAATACGGAAACCCCACCTCCATTTGAATTTTGGGAATTTCCCATAGAGTCCGCCTTTCTAAAATCTCCTTGGCTTAAGAAAGATGTGATTTAATCTTTGTCACTCACAGAGCACTTGGGCTATTTCTCTACATGTAACAAAACTTCTCAACCTGATCTAGTCCACTCCCTGGGCACGCTAGGTCCTCAGGCTTCTGAGTGTTTCATTATGATTTTTGTATTTTTCATAGATGTAGCCCTCTGGCTATTGCACAATAGATGGGCTCTGTTTTAAAGAATCCAAGCAGGTACATTTTTCCTGACACAAACTCTCAGAGAAAACCTCATTATTCTGTGACTGTTTAAACAGCATGAGCTGTGGTGTTACACTTGAACTGTGTGCTGAATCAGGACCCTGCCTTTCAGAAGCTGTGAGACTTTTGCCAACCTCTATGAGCCTCAGTTTTCTCACGTGTAAATAGACTTGTATATCTGGTAGAATGACAAGATTGCATAAAACATTTTATGTTCAGTACCTAAATAATGCATGGTTATAGAAGTTATTCAATTAATAGTAACTGTTTTTATCATTTACCATTAAAAAAATCCTGGATGTTATGAAAAACAAAATTTAAGCATTCCAAGGTAGATAAACATAAGAAAGTAGAAGGGTATTTGTATATCCTTAAGATATTTATCTTACACAGTATTCTCTGGATTAGGAGTACCCAACAGCTGCAGAAACCACTAAAAGTCAAGATCCCACAAATGCACTCTATTAAATAATTGTGTGAAGCTTTTGAAGATATGATGTGTATTGTGCTTGTGGTGATTGTGGATCACCAATGTCTGATGCGGACTTTGCCAGAAGTTTTAATTTCTATGCAACCAACATAGTGCCACTAACTAAAGAAGTCATCTTTTGAAGATTATGATACCACTAAATTATACCCTCTGCTCATCTGCTGAGTTCCTCTCCAGGGGAGAAACATGAGGAGTATCCTATATTATTAAAATGAGACTCTGAACTGGGGGTAGAGGAGGGGAACACAGAACAGTGTAGCTCTTGAGAATGGGCAAGAGGCAAGATGACCTCATGTTTTCCCTTATCTCATTTCTGTGGTTCTCTAATATTTCCATTATGCAGGGGAAAATCCAAATAAAATGTAATATTTAAAGGCCCTTTTTCCTTACCATTTGCAAATGTCTCATTTGTTTATTATTAATAAAAAGGAACTGTTTATATGTATGTAGCATCATTAATTTTCTAGGAAAGAATCTCCTATTTTTAACTTGCATGCATATTTCCATGTGTTGTCAATGGTAATGAATCAGGAAATGGGTCAGTTGATAGAGGAAAATCTAACTGATCACTGTGAGAGCTGACAAGCAATCTTTCATTCACGACCTTTGCTTTTCTTATAGACTTGAACTTGTCTCAGTCATTTCTGGATGTTTCCAAAATGCAGATAATCATTAACCACTGAGTCGTAGGTTGGTTAAATGTGCAGTTGAGTAAACCACAAAAGCAGCTTTCATCAGATCACAAATTACATCCTCCTTAAGGTTTCAGCCAACAAAAGGAGTGAAACCGAAAATTTTTACTACTAATCTCCTAGACACCATACATTTCAACTTGCACACATGCTGTAGTGCAGTGGTTCTCAATCAGGGATAATTTTGCCTCCTAGAGGACAAATGGCTATTTCTGAAGACATTTTGTTTGTTTGTTTGTTTGTTTTTACTTTGTGGGTTTTTTTAAAATTTTTGTTTATTTTTATTTTTGGCCACACCATGTAGTTCCCTGACCAGGGATCGAACCCGTGCCCCCTGCATTGGGAGCGTGGAGTCAACCACTAGACCACCAAGAAAGTCCTAGCCATGGATGTTAATGTACCAACTTTTAATTAGAGGCTGTCCAGAGAGAGAACAGAAGCTGACAGACTAGGATCCTCACCTCTACTAGGTGGTTATTTCTGTTTCACAACGTGAAGTATCCAAACTGAATTAAAGTTATCAAACTTAGAAAGGAATGGAGCTGTCATTAACATCTTCCCCTAAACCCCATTCTCTTTTCTCCACGTAATACCTGTTCATTGTGGAAAATATACACAAGCAAAAGAAGATATCAACAATCATTCATAATACCACAATTCAAATAGAGCTATATTTTGTTCCTATTCATATATATATATATAAAACAAAAGTGAACTCGTATCATGTGTATTTCTTTATAATCTGCTTTTGTAACATAATGCTATATAATTTACATATTAAATAATAAAGTATATTATTTAATATATAATTATATTATTTAAATCATATTTAAATACATAATTTATCATGTATTACATAATATGATGTCTGGGATTTGCTTAAAAACAATCCAGTGGGGAGGTGGGAGATAAGCAGGGGTATAAATGAAGCAAGAACAGCTGTGAGCTGATAATTGTTGTAGCTGGGTGATGGGGATTCACAGCTCTCTACTATTGAGTATGTTTGAAATGTTCCATAATTAAAATGTCACTAAACATTAACATATTAACCTACAACATCATTTTTAATGGCTGCGTGTACCACAATTTAACAGATCTTTCACTGTTGAATGATTAGATCATTGTCAAGTTTTCGTTTTATAAACAATGCTGTGATAGACATCTTTGTAGCTAAATCTGATGAATCAGAGGTAGACTGAGAAAAAGAAAGAAGTCAAGGATGAGTCCAAGGTTTTTCCTCAGTAACTAGAAGAATTAAGTTGCCATTAACTGAGAAGGGAAAGGCGCAAGTAAGAGTTGTCTGGGTGAAAAATCAAGGGTTTGATTTTTGTGGTCATGTTAAGTTTGGGAAACCATCCAAGTGGAGATGTCAAGTAGGCAGTTGGATTTAAAAGACTGGAATTCAGGGGTGCAGTGAAGCCTGGAAATATAAATTTGGATCATCAGCATATTGATGTTGGGAGTGAGGGAAGTAATATTTGAAGGCTTAGCTCTGGGGTTGATCAGTTTAAGGTCAAGAAGATGAGGCAGATCCAACAAAGGATTTGTAGATAGATAGGCAGAAAAGTAAGAATGTGGTGTCCCAAAAACCAAGTGAAGAACGTATTTCTAGAAGTAAAAGACTGAGAGGTCTAATAAAATGTGGGCTGAAAACTGCCCATGAGATTTGATAACACCATGCTTTTTTATTACCTGTCTCTTCCAACTAGAACATAAACTCCATGAGGTCAGGGACTTTGCTTTGATTATTGCTATAATCTCAGTTCCTTGAACTGTACCTGGCATGTAGTATGTGCTCAATAAATAATTGTTGAATTGAAGAGTGAATCAAATCTGTATTAATAATTATGTTAAATTTTTAAGGGCAAAATTGATAAGTTAAAGCAAAACTGAAAGTCTTTCGATGTGAAGAGCTATTATTAATTTTTCAGTCCATCAAAAAAGACTGTATTAATCCCATTTAAAGCCCATCAAATACTCCTTTGTTATCAGTGGGAAACCTCAAAGGATAGCTTGAGCCAGCCTCTAAGATAAACTAATCAGTTTATTTTTAGTTCCCTCCTACTTCTCTCACTACACTTGAACCAACTTGATTTCCCCTCCAATGCCCATCTCAAGCTGCATCTTAGATGGGATTGTGTTCACTGAACTGTCAATTAGTTTCCTCCTCCCCACCCTAAGGATGTAGCTAAATATTAAGATGACTTCAACACGACTTAAGTCCCCATCAGAAGCATCCATGTTAAAGGAAGAACTCATCAAGATGAAAGCTTTCAAGACCTAGAAGAACAAAGTTATAATAGAATGACACTGGAACTGCTATTTGGGGCTGGGAGCCCTCCCTAAAATCACACCACTGCCTAGTCTACAACCTAATAAAGCCGGCTTTGGGCTAGTCTTATGGAAAATGCTTGGAGGATATCTCCATTTCCCCGGCCTGCTTGGGAAAGAGCTCTTTCCTGCCTCTTTTGAATCCCCTAATGCTGTGTTCTCTCATTCTTGGTGTTTGTCTTACTCAAGCATTTGTGGACTTGCTTTATCCTTCCTCTACACAGGCTGTTTCTCAAGCATGGGATGGGGTCTTACTCACCTCTGCAACCCTGCAATGCCTTTTGTGGATACGGCCTCAATCAGACCTCCAGAAGTGTTGACAAACAGCAGACATCACACCCAACCCCGCTGAAATCAGACCCAAGATAACACATTGCTTCCAGCAGATCCTGGTGCTCATCCACCCTAACCAATAAAGAATCATGCTCAAACCCGTGCTGGATGGCTCACAGGTAATATTTCCAACCTGGTTCCTTTCTTCCCCTCAAGGAACTTGGGAAGAATCAGGGAATGCTTCACATAAGCCACTGGGAAAAAAGAAAGATGTGGGTGTGGGGAGAGCAGTACATGGAATGGGTGAAAATTATGAGGGCTGATAGCTCTAGGCCTGGAAAGGAAGTTCATAAAAGACACATCACACACACACACACACACACACACTCACTCACACACACACTCACTCACACACACACACTTTCTTGTATTCTGAAAACATATCTGAAGCATTGTTAGATAGGTTTATTTATAGACATCAACTCTCATGATGAGACATTCCTGGATTTTATGACAATAAAGCAGCTTGGGTTAAGAACGATCAAAACATTGCCTCTTGGGCTTCCCTGGTGGCGCAGTGGTTGAGAGTCCGCCTGCCGATGCAGGGGACACGGGTTTGTGCCCTGGTCTGGGAAGATCCCACATGCCGCGGAGCGGCTGGGCCCGTGAGCCATGGCCGCTGAGCCTGCGCGTCCGGAGCCTGTGCTCCGCAACGGGAGAGGCCACAACAGTGAGAGACCCGTGTACCGCAAAAAAAAAAAAAAAAAAAAAAAATGCCTCTTTCATAGGACCAGGACCACCTACGGAGCATTTCCCCTCCCTCACCCTCAACTCATCTTATTAAGACACATGCCAGAAATAATCTCCCCACTACAGATCACTTTGAAGTCACAAACATTCCTGGTTGAAACTTTCCCAAAGTCAAGGGTTTAAGAAACCTTTTAAGGTCAGAAAAGATCACCAGGGAACTGACAGGATAAAGTGAAGCACAGCATGTCCAAAGGCAAACATCTCAGGGCTCTGTCATTTCAACTTAGCTTGTGAATATATTAAAAATCCTGGGGTCAAAAGCCATTTTGCTTTTTCATCACATCACTGCTCTAGCCCTAGAGAGAGCAGAACTATACTATTTTTAGATCATAATGGAGAGGCTCTCATACTTAAGTGTGTGTGAGAACCACCTGGGAGTTATTGAAAATGTAGGTTCACAAGCCCCACCTCCAGAGATTAAGTCAGAGGTGAGTCCCCAAAATCTTTCATTTAGCAAGTTTCAGAAGGTCTGTGACCAAACTTTTAGAAGCCTTGACATGGACCCCAGCCATGTTGATGGTTGAGGGGGATAAAGGGGTTGCAGAATGTAGGAAGCAGTTATTACAAGGTGTCCATGGATCCATGGGTGCAAATGTTCTCCTTCAATCCTCTAAGTACAGTTACTAACAAACTTTCAGAAGTTAACAAGGGATTCTCATATTCAAAAGTTCAGGGTCTCCCTTGGCAGCTAATCTATTCTTCCCTATGACACCTGACAGGAAGGTGAAGGGAGTACGAGAGGAGAATTTCCTTCCCTTATCTGCTCTGGGAATTTCTCAGAGATCTGGAATGAAAGGGGAAGGAGCTGGGGGCACCCACAGGAATATTGTATGGGTAGAGCTGCTCCTTGCTTACTCAAAGTAAGGCAGTAGCACCTGGAAATCTGCAAAGCCCTCGCTGAGATACAATGCCCTTCAGCTCACTAAAGGACCCCAGAGAGTTAAACAGAGATGGACTCAAGAAGGCAGGTAAAGGAAACAAAGTCAAAAGATCAGATGAAGCAGAAGACCCTAGTCTAAGCTTGGCTTCTCTGAAACTACTCACTAGCAGTGTAGCCCTGCACAAGTTACTTTACTTCTCTGTGCTCCAGTTTCCTCATCTATAAAACAGAGATAATACTAGTACCTTCCTCATTGGGTTGTTGTGATGATTAAATGAGTTAATGTATTTAAAGAACTTAATGTGCCTGGCCCACAGTAAGTGCTGTCATGTGTAATGTGTTATTGTCACTCACTGTAAGTCAGAAAGGACGTTTGTTTTAGTTTTGCTCTAGATTATATTCCTTTTGCCTTTAGGTTGGATTGTTTGGGGTTTGAGACTGGGTCTTGACTGGCATAAGAGGGGAAATGAAAACCACACCTCTGTTTCTGGTGTTACCACCCAGCCCACAGTCTTTTTCTTTCAGAATCAACACATGCCAGGGTGTATCTTCCTAAGGTTTCCATTGTTTCTGGGAAAGCACCTTGATCCAATTTAACTAGCAAGTCTTTTCCTTCCCACTTTGACCTGCAGTATTCTAAACTATGTCCTTTCTTCCTTTTATTTCTGATTCCTATGGGTTTGGTGTGCCATAACCCACACCACTCTTCTCCCGTACCTTTCTTATTGTGTTTGCTTGCTCACTTTTACACTTTCTCTTTAAAGCATGCTCTTCATACTGGGCCAGCTCCATCACCTTTTCACCTGCCCCTCAGAACAGCCACAGCCTTGATCACTCGACTATGAGTTTGCATCATCAATCAGATACAAACCCCGTTGCAGAGAACACATCTCCCCACACTTCCTTCAGGAATGTTCACAGTGCAGAAGCCTGCTGAGAATTTCCAAAGAGCAGCTCTCTCCCAGAGGGGAGAAGAAGGCCAGGAACTACTATCCCGCCTCCCACCCACTCCACCCCACCCCCACCCCGTGACTTAGAGGATTGCTCAGAGAGGTAGACAAATGCTGTCTGAAAGAATGTTGCTGTTGCTAGGAGAGAACGAAGGAGAAATAGTTCCCGCCACAAAGGGCCTCCAGGAGAAAAGAAAAAACTGGATGACAGAGTGGGGATGAGTTTCTGTGTCTTGCTAATATTGTGGGTGTGTAGCTACCCTTAGCTGCTTCAACCGCAAAGTATGAGGTCACTGGAATGGGTTTTTAATAGCTGCAGTTCTTCTTTTAATGTCTTTGTGGGTTTACATACTATTCCCCCACATTGTTGACCTTTAATGTGGGAAAATAGTATGTAAAAACCAGGAAACAAATTCCCATTATTGCCATAACTTTGGCCCATCAGGTATCATAGCACTTAACTGTCTCTGCAGTGCTTGTTTACCAGTCTAAGTCCCACAGTAGATGCAGGGATGGGGACATGCATGGTGAATTATTCATTTTTGCCTCCCTGCTGTAACCAGTCTCTGGCATGGAGAGGAGCTCAGTAAAATGAGTGTATGAAGAACCCTGCAATGCTGGACTTCGTAAAAATGGACCCAACCTTCAGGCACCCCACATTCCAGCCAAGAACCCCGAATGGCTATACCCCAAACACCACTCTGCTTTCCTGCCTCTGGACCTTTTCTCGTACTAATTTGCCATGTCCTAGAGATGGGAAGGTCCTGGGCAGGTTTGGAAAGAAGCTAGCTGAATAGTTAGGTTTTCAGTTAATGGGAAATGAGGAGTTATTGATGGTTTTTGGGCAGAAGACACTGGTATGAATTCAAGGTAGAGCCTGATTTAGACCTTCATAGACCCTAAGAATGCAGATGGTGGCTCTCCCAAACCCCCATCTGTATACTTCAAAGTGAAAACAGTACCAATCAGTAAAACACAAAAGATCAGATACATTGACAATGAAAAAGTTTGATTCTACATCTTTTGAATGTAAAATTCTAAGTGCAAAAAGAGAACCCTTTTCTAGGTCTTTCTCTGCTTCTCCTTATCACCCAAGACTGAGATGGACCTCTTTTTTTACTTTAGATCATGCTCCCAGAAATGTATAGAATTTTATCAGTTTCGAACACAGAGATATAAGAAAATAAAGTGGTCATTGTCCAACTATACATTTCCTTCACACAAAATTAGATAATGGTGTAGCATAATTATTTCAGAACAAATCCTCTCACTTTTGCTGCAGCCTCACAGAATGCACTGAGAGTAACCTTAAAATACATCTCATGTATCTTTCTTGAAGCTCTTAAAGGCAACACTGGTGAAGTTTTAAGGAAATCTTGATTTTGTATATTTATTACATTAGATTAGAGCCTTCCCAAGTTTTGTGGACAATAATGAAAATAGTTTGCAAGTCACACAGTCGTATTCCAGCATTCAGTTTCAGCATAAAGGGGGAGCTAGTCAGCATTGGGCATCTATATGAACAATCAAATCCTTCATTTTGCCTAACTCTGCTTTAAAAGCAAAAGGGTGTTGTTTCACAAGGGTCTTTCACCCCTAAGCTTTTTTTTAACAGTGAAATTAAATATGAAAAGGAGATAGCTTAAGGTTTCATTGATAGGAAATTAAAATCAAAACTAAACTCACAGTCTATCTTTAAAACAGAGAAACACCCCTTTAACACAAAGGTCTGTATCCTGTTGACCACCAAGCTGTAATGTAATACAACAATTTCTATGTAGCCTGTTTCAAATCCTATGTTAAAGAGAAGTGGTTTCATTATCTTTCAGGCTTTAACATCCCAGGATAAATTGGCTGTTCGTCTATTATTCATCCGGTGTTGTTAGAAATTAAGTCTCTGTTACTGACAGTGGTAAAACTTAGTGGAGTAGATCAATAGAATTATTTCTACAGTAATAGAAGGTAGGAAGATAATGATGAGCCATGTCTTTTTTTTTTTAATTCTGCCTTTCATTAGCAGTTCATACTCCAGTAAAGGCTTTTTGAGTTGCTGAATAAAAGACAACTCCTAAGGTTCAACAGCTTCATGTACCAGAGAAATTTTCTGTAGCCCTGAAACCTCTCTAAAACCTAGCAAAAAAATTAAAAAAGAAAGAAAAAGAAAAGCATATTCTGTGCACAGTCCACTCTCAGAACCAGAGGAAAGCCTTCATAATTAACACACTTATGAATCCATTACAGGTCAGTGCTAAACCCTGCATTACTACATTGAAGGCCACCAATAGCCGTAAGATCAGAACAGAAAGAAGAAAGGACACACTGAACAAGATGCTTCGGCAACAAGAAAGACAGCTCTGCTTTCAGAAGACTGACTGTTCGGACTGGTTTCACATTTTGGCCCCATGTGGTTTCTTTGGAAACTACTTGTCATGAAATTTTATGATCTGTTAAAAAAAAAAGTGTAAAAATATTTCTTACCTACCTCACAAGGATGTTGAAAAGATTAAAATTAGATAGTTGTGAAAGTGTTTCTAATTCTCCTAGGAAAGACTGGAGAAATGCTTTCTGGATAAACTTGTTCCTTGGAACTTTAAAATAGTCATAATGATCCCATCTCACAGCCTTCTCCCATTAAAAGCCCAGGATTCTGCTGACCAAGCAATCAGTAACCTTGCCTCTAAATAGCTCTTTAAAAATCATTCCACTTGGAGGCTTCCCTGGTGGTGCAGTTGGGGGCTTCCCTGGTGGCGCAGTGGTTAAAAATCTGCCTACCAATGCAAGGGACACGGGTTTGAGCCCTGGCCCAGGAAGATCCCACATGCCGCAGAGCAACTAAGCCCATGCGCCACAACTACTCAGCCTGTGCTCAAGAGCCTGCAAGCCACAACTACTGAGCCCACGTGCCACAACTACTGAAGCCCGCATGCCTAGAGCCTGTGCTCCACCACAAGAGAAGCCACTGCAATGAGAAGCCTGTGCACTGGAACGAAGAGTAGCCCCTGTTCACCGCAACTAGAGAAAGCCCTCGCACAGCAACGAAGACCCAACGCAGCCAAAAATAAAAAACAAACAAATAAATTAATTTTAAAAAAAATCATTCCACTTGAAGCCCAGAAGTATTTAATATGTGACTGACAAAAAGAAAAAAAGAATTGCACCACCCCCTCCAAACCCTTCCTGGATTAGTCAGAAGAGAAATTCCAGCAGCCCTGCCTTGTCTCGGAGTGGAAATACTCCCATTACCCACTCCCTTCCTTTTCTCTAAACACATTTTCCTTTGTCTACTTCCAAGTATAACAACTAGCAAATGCATTGCCCACTGTTTACACACCCTCTTCTCATCTGTCCATATCAGCATATACTATTCTCTCACTTAAGCTCTAATGGATAAAGGCATGACCACCCTCAGCAGATGTATCTTCAATACTTCCATGCTCTGCACACCAAGCCCTTAGGCAACAAACACTTGCAACTCCAGAAGAGACCTGATATATGTGGATTTCCCAAACATTTTCACCTTTTACTCCACAACCCTCCCCAGCTCTGATTCTACCTAATCAAAAGCAGCTCTCAGCTGAGACCAGCAACTCATTCACATAAGGTGTAAATCAATAATGTCTGCTTAAGGAGCTACACCTTCCTGAATATTTTTACTTTGGTTGCCTCTCCTTTTGACTATAACACAACTTCCCTCCCCATCCTTCATGTATATTCACTCCCACAACCTATCACCAGTGAACACAGCAGAGAGGAAATCTCACCACTGTTAAAAATCACTATATATAATAAGAGATGGTCCCACACGGGTGTGATGCACATAGTTTAGAGGAACAGTTTAGAGGAAGGAGAAAAAGACCTTAAATTAAAGAAATTTAATACTAAGAGTAGAGTTTCAGGCGAAATTTGAGGTCAATAAACTCAGGGAACAGAGGGGATCCCCCAAAGTCACTTGACTTGGGTGCTACCTAGTCTATCTACAGGCTAACCTAACCCTGGTCACAAGACTGCATGGTTCCAAGCACTGAGAACTGGGTGGTGGAGCGTATAGCTTCTCAGGCACCTGGCATGGTTATTATATAGCATTCAGTTGTAGACAACAGATTCTACTTGCAATGTAAGCAGAAAAGTATTTATTTCCAAGTATTATGTGGCTTCCTAAACCATGGAAAAGTAGAGGAATGGGTACTAACTGAGCTACCGAGAACAATGCCCAACTGCCTCTGCCATTTTGGGAAAAGCATTTGCCATTACTGTCAGATGCAGCGGAACCAGGAAGTGGCTGATGTAGAACCGCGAAGCCTCTGCCATCATCTACTTCACTCAGTTTAAGTTTCCACACTTAACTCAGTTTCAAATCCAAGGTTCATGCAAATACACAAGTCCAAAGGAATCTTAATCACATATGGAACCCTAGCTGTAAGACAGTCTAGGAAATGTAGGTCCGCCCCTCCACTCCCACCCTCGTGCTGCACGGCTTGCAGGATCTTATTTCTCTGACCAGGGATTGGACCCGGGCCCCGGCAGTGAAAGCGCCGAATCCTAATAACTGGACAGCCAGGGAATTCCCGAGGAAATGTAGTTTTTAACTTTCCAGACTCTACATCACAGAAAAGCGCATTATAAGGACATTAGAATAAATTTTGACCATTTCACGGAATCTGTCACTGGCAAAGCCCATTAACAATTCCCAGGAAATAAAAACAGAATATGGGTAATAAAATAAAGTCTAACCTTTTTTTTCCCCCTTTGTGCTCAGTCTAGTTTCACTTGCTCATAGCGTACGGTGCGCAGAGGCCTTGCACCCGGAACTTCTGACCCAAGTTCATAGCGTGAAACGTCTGCGCCCAACACCTCAGCTAGACAGGCTGCACACTCCACCTCAGCCCAAGATGGCGGCGGCCTGTGGGCAGAGACACTGCACCCGGCACTGGAGAACTCCGCCCCCTCCCCTCCCCGCTGACGCTGCCGGGAAGGCTATAAAGCAGCCCCGCCCACGGCTTGCGGGGAGAGCTTGTGCTCTAGAGCAGAGGTCCCGAGCCTTTTTGGCACCGGGGACTGGTTTCGTGGAAGACAATTTTTCCACAGACTGGGGGAGGGGGGGATAGTTCAGGCGGTAACGCCAGCGATGGGGGAGCGGCAGATGAAACTTCGCTAGCTCGCCCGCTGCTCACCTCCTGCTGTGCGGCCCGGTTCCTAACAGGCCTCGCCCGGTACCGGCCCTCGGCCTGGGGTTGGGGACCCCTGCTCAAGAATACAGGTTCGAATCTCTCCATTCTTTGATTCGAAAATAAGGCTTTCCTTTGCTTCAGAACAGAACTCAGTCTCATTCTATTGGCTCCCATGACAGCGGGCAGAAGGACCCATGCTGGGGCCTGACTCAAAAGGGCTGTTAACAAATCTACTACATTGTATTCCTGACTAGTGAAGTTCCAATTAAACTGAAGACCAACCTTGAAGTATTAAAATACATTTCTTTTAACTATTTTCTGTGAAACGTTTTTTCAAGTGCTTTCCACTTTTCCCAGCCTCAAAAAAAAAAAAAGACTAAATGCAATTTATTTTTTGTCAACGACCCCAAATCATAACCATAAACATTAATTACTGTGCTGCAAATAGCACACACACATACACACAAACATATAACAAAATAAAGAGGAATACTCATGATAATTACAGTCCTTGTTTCTGTTAACTGTTCACATGGTCATAGCTGGTATTTTTAACTACCTTCTTCCACTACCCAGTCTGTACTCCCTTTGCCTTCAGCAAGCACCTCACCTGGTTGTGGTTCTTAACCTGCTGGGGTGACCCAAACCCTCGTTCCTGAAGAGTCTGTGCCATTAGTAGCCCTGCCTGGATGGGGTTGTTGTCGTTTTCCATTGACCTTAATCACAGGGTGTGGTAATCATACCCTAAGGGATTTCCTGTACTTCACACATTCTTCCTTACGTCCATTGTGAAGCGTCCGATTTCCCCATCTTAGTCAGGACCAATCACCCCAGGCAACACCAAAATTCCTTTCTTTGTCTTGTTAATTCAGAGGCATGAGGGGCCCAAAGTGAGCAGGCAGCAGTCTTTACTCCCAGTTCAATGGAATCACTGTTGTATCTGCAGGTGGAAGCATTACCTCACGCTGGAACTAAGACCTCCCGGCTAGCAGAGCATAAGGTTGTGGGACCAGGAAGCAAATATTTTCCTCAGGGGTCACTAGGGGGTAATAATAAGTGGTGCCACTTCCATTTCCACCTCTTGATTCCTGGACCTGTTACTAACCTTTTAAGTCAGGCCCCAACAAGGGGTCCACCTGCCGGATGTCACTTGGGCCAGTAGAAGGAGACACAGTTCAGTTCGAAGCAAAGGAAAGCTTTATTCTTTGGTGAAAGAACAGAGCAGCAGGATCTCCTGCTCTGGAGTCCACGCTCTCCTGACAGACTGTGGGCGGGGCAGCTTTATAGGGTTCGTGTCAGTGTCAGTGTCAGCCTCAGTCATCAGCTGGCGGGCGGTACAGCTGCGCTGCTCGTGGCTCCAAATTGCAGTGCCAGGCGCAGCCTCTCTGCACCCGTCCTGCTGCCGCCATCTTGAATTGAGGTGTTTTGCACACAGCCCCAGAAGTTGGGGTGTCAGGCACAGCGGTTCTGTGCTGGGAACTCTGATCCAACCTGTCAATTCCAAGGCCTCTGCACACGACACCCTATAGGTGAGTGAAACTAGACTTAGCACAAAAGAAGAGGTTAGACCGTATCACCTAGATTCCATCTTATTTTTTCCGGGGACCCGAGTGAGCTTTGCCGGTGACAAACCCTTGAATGCTGGCTGTCAGAGAAACAGCACCATACACTGGATGCTGATTCAGAGCATACACAGCCTTCGGGAGAACACAGCAGAGTCTTCAAAAGGCCTTTGCATCGTTCCATCAAACCAGCTGCTTCAGGGTGGTGGGGAGCATGGTAAGACCAGTGAGCTACATGAGCATGGACCCATTATCATACTTCTTTTGCTGTGAAGTGAGTTCCTTGATCAGAAGCAATGCTGTGTGGAACACCATGACAGGGGATAAGTTCTGTAAGTCCACAGATGGTAGTTCTGGCAGAAGCATTGTGTGCAAATCCATTGCACACAATTGACAGCAAATTCATGTGTCCAGAGTAAGTGCTTATTCCAGTAAAAACAAAACATGACCCTTCCATGATGGAAGTGGTCCAGTGTAATCAACCTGCCACCAGGTGGCTGGCTGATCACCCCAGGCAGTGGTGCTACATCAGGGACTCAGTGTTGGTCTCTGCTGCTGGCAGTTTAGGCTCTCAGCAGTGGCCACAGTCAGGTTGGCCTTGGTGAGTGGAAGTTCATGTTGCTGAGCCCATGTATAACCTTCCTCCCTGCCACAAGGGCCACTTTGTTCATGTGGCTGGGGAAAGAGGTTGATTGATATCACAGAACAGGTCATCCTATCAACTTGATTATTAAAATCCTCCTCTGTTGAGGTCACATAGGACACAAATATATTCATGTTTTTTCCCATTCAGAGAGTTCTATCCACATACCTCCTCCCCAAATATCCTTGTCCAGTTTTCCAATCATGTTCCTTCTTAGTCCCTGACCATCCAGCCAAACCACTGGCTACAGCTCATGAATTTGTATATAATCACATCTGGCCATTTCTCCTTCCAAGCAAAGTATACCACTAGGTGCACTGCCCGAAGTTGTGCCCACTGGGAGGATTTCACTTCACCACTGTCCTGCAGGGCTGTCCCAGGAAGGGGCTGTAGTGCTGCAATCGTCACTTTTTGGATGGTGCCTACATATATTGTGCAGAACCATCTGTAAACCAGGTCTGAGTCTTCTCTTCCACTGATCATAGAGAACTCCCTCTGAGTTCACAGATGCAGCCTGGGAGAGAGAAGGCAGTGTTGCGGGAGTGGGGACCACGGGCATTTGGGCCACTTCTTCATGTGACTTACTTGTGTCTTCGGGGCCTGCTGGGATCCAACCACATACATACAGCTCCCATTTGATGATGGAGTGCTGCTGTGTATGCTCAGATTTATGGCTTGGTGGGTCAGATAACACCCAGTTTACGTTGGGCAGCTCAGGTCATATGGTAGTTCAGTGGCCCACAGTCATTTGTTCAGTTTATACTAAGGCCTGGTAGCAGGTCAATAGCTGTTTCTCAAAAGAAGAGTAGTTATCTGCAGAGGATGGCAGAACTTTGCTCCAAAATCCTAAGGGCTTGTGCTGTGATTCACCTATAGGGGCTGCCAAAGGCTCCAAACAGCATCCCTATCAGCCACTGCCACTTCAAGTATCAATGGATCTGCTGGATCGTATGACCCACGTGACAGAGCAGCTTGCATGGCAGCCTGGACCTGTGGCAGAGCCTTCTCTTACTCTGGGCTCCTCTCAAAACTAACAGCTTTTTGAATCACTTGGTAAATGGGCCACAGCAACACACACAGATGAGGAATATATTGCCTCCAAAATCCAAGAGACCCATTAGGCATTGTACCTCTAATTTTTTATAAGAAAGGCCAGATGCAACACTTACCCTTCACTTAGAAGGGATATCTTGACATGTCTCACGCCACTGGACCCCGAATTTTTGTCAGACTTATCTCACTCTCAGACATGTAAATGTCTTACCAGTAAATCTAGAGTAGTTGCTACTTCTTGATCACCAGGTCCAGTCAGCATAATGTCATCAATGTAGTGAACCAGTGTGATATGTTGTGGAAGGGAAAGGCAATCATGATCCCTGCAAACTAAATGATGACAGAGGATTGACATCAACTATGCCCCTGAGGTAGGACAGTGAAGGTGTATTACTGGCCTTACCAGATGAAAGTAATCTGCTTCTAGTAGACCTTATGGACAGAGATGGAGAAAAGGCATTTGTCAGTTCAATAGTTGTATACCAAGTGACAGGGAATGTGCTAGTTTTCTCAAGCAATGAAACCACATCAGGTACAGCATCTGCAATTGATGGCACCATCTGGTTAAGCCTACGGTAATTCACTGTCATTCTCCAAGATCCATCTGTCTTTTGCACAGGCCAAACAGGCAAGTTGCATGGGGATGTGGTGAGAACCACCACCTCTGCCTCTTTCAAGTCCTTGATGGTGACACTAATCTCTGCAATCCCTCCAGGAATGTGGTATTGTTTTTGGTTTACTATTTTCCTAGGTAGAGTCAATTCTAATGTCTTCCAGTTGACCTTTCCCACCATAATAGCTCTCACTCCACATAACAGCAAACCAACATGGGGATTCTGCCAGCTGCTGAGTACATCTGTTCCAATTATGCATTCCAGAACTGGGGGGATAATCACAGGATGGGTTTGGGGACCTACTGGGCCCACTGTGAGACAGACCTGAGCTAATACTCCATCGATCACCTCCATGAGCCCCTGCTCTGACTGGTCATTCACGTGATTATGGAGAAGGGAGATTACATCTCTCTTTTTGCTTTCTTGCCCCTCCATTCTGTTTATTCTCCACACAGCAACCAGAGTAATACCAGATCATGTCATTCCTTTGTTCTCAAGTCTCTGATAGCTTCCCATTGCACTTAGTACAAAATCCAAAATCTTTACTGTGGCTCCAAACCTGCAAGCTGAGGCATTCTGCAAACTGGAATCCCAGGAAGGCCAGTGGTGTCGTTTTAAGGCCTGGGAGTCAGTGGTGTAAATTCCAGTCTCAGTCTGAAGGCCTAAGAGCCAGGAGCATGGAGGACAGAAGAAGACTGGTGTCCCAGCTCAAGCAGCCAGGCGGGGAGAAAGCAGTTCCTGCCTTCTTCTACCTTTTTGTTCTACTCAGGCCCTCAGTGGATTGGATGAAGCCCACCCATACTGGGGAGGGCAATCTACTTTACTGAGTCTATGGATTCAAATGCTAATCTCATAAACATACCCAGAAATTATGTTGAACTAGTTATCTGTACATCCCATGATCTGGTCAAGTTGACACATAAAACTACCTTTGGAGGGATGCAAAATGAGAGGGGCATGAGAGAGCCTTCTAGGGCATTGTAAGTATTCTATATCTTGATCTGGGTGATAGTTACCTCTGTGTAGTTTGTAACTTATACAAGTATGACTTGTACATGTCAGTGTATATAAGTTGTACCTCAGCAAGGAAGGAAGAACGGACAACAGGAGTTCATGTGCTTCAGAGCCAGGCAGAACCAAGTTCAAATTCTGACCATCTGCTAACTGTGTGACCTTGGGCGTGTTATTTAACCTCTTGAATTGCAATTTCCCTGGATATAAAATGGGAATTTTAATATCTCAGGCTTTTGAAGATATTTTAAAGAGATAGTACATGTAAAAAGCACCTAGCCCATAGTAGGTCCTCAGTACATGTTAGTTTCTTTCTCTCCCCACTATTACTTTGTCTTCTAAACTTCTTGTTTCCTGGTTGTTCTTCCTCATTCATCTTGGTATCACACTCCGATTAAGAAAGCCATTCTCAATGTTGCAGTATAGACTTTGACATCAAATGCTTTACTTCTTTGATTCTAATTTTCCATGTACTTCTCTCTGACCACAGTGTCCTATCTCTCTGGTTCCCTTACTTCTTTCCTCCTAAGGATCATGGTTTTACCTCCTTGGCCATCCAACCCAGTCCCAGGGGGCTTACTTTAGCCATTCTGAGCAGCACCCTGGATGGTTTGGCCTCCCATCCCCCTGCCGCACCCATTCTGCAGTCCCCAGCCCTGAACTGGTCTAGTTACCATCTTCCATGCTACTTGCTGAGGCTGCTGGAGAACATCTCACCAAATCTCTTGGAGCCACCCCTTCCAGCCACCGCCCCCTTTCTCTACTCCCTTTTGTTGCAAAAACTCCTTAAAGGAGTTGTCTTATACTCAATATTTCCACCTCCTCTCTTCCCACTCTCTCTCGATCCTACTCCAGTCAGACTCTCTCCCTCACCACTTTAGAGAAACTACTTTTCTCAGGCCACTAGTGATTTCCACTTTGCCAAATCCAATGGTCAGTTCCCAGGTCTTGCTTTATTGCACTTCTCAGCAGCATTCAACACAGGTGATCACTCCATCCTTCCTGACAAACTCTTCATTTCACTTCTGAGACACCATATTCTCCAGGTTTTGCTTCTACCTTACTGGAAGTTCCTTTGCTATCTCCTCTTCATCTTCCCACCCTCTCAATGCTGACTGACTGCAGAGCTCGGCCCTCAGGTATTTCTTTTCTTTTCTTATAGTCACTCCCAAAATATCTCATCGACTCCCATAACTTTAAGTATGCTAATAGCTCCCCAATTTTTTTTTTTAGACTATTTGATTCTTCCTTTATTTCAGGGAAGTTTTACATTTGTTTTTTAGGTTTTCTATTTTAGAGACTTCAGTTATTTTTTAAACATCTTTATTGGAGTATAATTGCTTTACAATGGTGTGTCAGTTTCTGCTGCATAACAAAGTGAATGAGCTATATGCACACATATATCCCCATATCCCCTCCCTCTTGCGTCTCCCTCCCGCCTTCCCTATCCCACCCCTCTAGGTGGTCATAAGGCACGGAGCTGATCTCCCTGTGCTATGCAGCTGCTTCCCACTAATAGCTCCCAAATTTATACCTCCATCCTGGTCCTGTCCCTGAACTCCAGACAAATATATCCAGCTGCGTACTCAACATCTCCACCTGGGTACCTAATAGATGTCTCAAATTTAACATACCCCAAACTTCTGATTATTTCTACCTCCCACCCTCCAACTAAACCTTCTTCTCCCTCGGTGTTCTCCATCTTGAAACACAGCAGCTTCATTCATCCAGATGTTCAGACCAAAAGCCTTGGAGTCAGCTTTATCTCCTCTTTTATTTTCACATCCCACATCAGATCCATTAGTGAATCCTGTTGTCTACCTTCAAAATATTCAGAGTCCTGCCACTCCTTACCACCTGCACTACTCTAGTCCAGCCCACTCTCCTCTTTGCCCTGGACCCCTGCAATGGCGTCCTTGGTACTGTCTCCCTTTTTGCTTCCTCGCCTCTCCATTCAGTTTATTCTCCATCCAGGAACCAGAGGAACATGAGATCATGTGATTCCTTTGCTGTCAACTCTCTGATGACTTCCCATTGCCCTTAGTACAAAATCCAAGATCCTTACCACAGCTGCAAATCTGACCCCCGTCTACACGGCTGAGCCAATCTGCTCCCACTCTCCTTCTCGCTCACAGCACCCCACCACACTCCACTGTGTGTGCTGCTCCGTACACTAACCAAACCACTCTAGATAAAATAGCAGGCTTTGAGCCTCCCAGTTTTTTTTAAACAAGTTTTTTTTCATAGCACTTAAGACCTCTGAACACGAGTGTATGTACTTATGTACTCTACCTCCACTAATTGAATGTAAACTCCATGAAGACAAGACCTTTGTCCAGTAGAATAACACCAGTGAGATATACAGGCTTGAATGGGGGCACAGATATCATGGCTTTGCTCCTAAAAAAATGTTCTTCGTCCTGGTCCTTCTAGCTGGTTAGGTAATTCAGCCACCTGAGAATCCAGGCCATGAATGTATTCTCTGTGATATTCTTTTTTTAAAAAATAAATTTTATTTATTTATTTATTTATTTAGGCTGCATTGGGTCTTCATTGCTGCCCGTGGGCTTTTTCTAGTTGTGGCGAGCAGGGGCTACTCTTCGTTGCAGCGCGTGGGCTTCTCGTTGTGGTGGCTTCTCTCGTTGCGGAGCACGGGCTCTAGGCACACGGGCTTCAGTAGCTGTGGCACGTGGGCTCAGTAGTTGTGGCACACGGGCTCTAGAGCACAGGCTCAGTAGTTGTGGTGCACGGGCTTAGTTGCTCCCTGGCATGCGGGATCTTCATGGACCAGGGCTCAAACCCGTGTCCCCTGCATTGGCAGGCAGATTCTTAACCACTGTGCCACCAGGGAAGTCCTCTGTGATATTCTCAAACTGTGAGATTTTAGTAATAGATAGATTTTCACAATTTTTAAGGAAAATCAGTCAGAAAGCCAACAGGAAAGACAATTTTTTTCAAATTTAAGCTGGAATAATCTGTCCATTGATGTCACATTGATAGTTTACTCACTAAGTCATTCAACAAATGTTTACCAAGAAACAGACCTGGCATTTGGAGCTGGGTATAAACTGTTCAACAAATCAGATATGTCCCTGCCCAAATGGAGCTTATAGTTTAGTACAAGGCAAACTACAGCCTTTAGGTCAAATCTGGCCCTCTGCTTGTTTTTGTAAATAAAGTTTTACTGGAACCCAGCCGTGACCATTGTTTACACGTTATCAGACTGCTCCCAGGCTATGGTGGCTGAGTTGAGGAGATAAGTTGCAACATAGACTGCATGGCCAGCGAAGCCTAAAATATTTACCATTGGACCCTACCATTGGACCCTTTACAGAAGCAATTTGCTGCCCCTGGTCTAAGTGGATAGCTGAAATCTGTTTTTTTATCCCAGGGATCCACTCATTTTTTATAAGCAGACTTAGACAAAAGTTTTTGGTTGAAAGGAGAGGATCTACTTAATGGGCTCAAGGAGAAAAGGGGATTATGGTAAAATATTTCCCCATAGAATCCACAGACAGGAAATGAAATACAGATATTACTCCTACAGTCATACAAATTGGCCATAATTCAATTATACTAATTAAAGGCCAAAATATGCACTACTAAGAATACCACTGATTACAATAGGATCTTGACCAGGGACTGATAATGTATTCAGGAGGTAGGGTAACACCAATGTTAGAACACAAGAGATTTATTTGAGTAGTTTAGACTTTGTCTATCCTAACAAAGGGTGATAACAACTATAAAGGAGATAAGGATATAAGGATATATAAAATGTCCCTGTTTAGGAAAAGAAAGGACAAGATTTTTAAGTAAAAGCTAGAATTCAGCAAATGCTGGATTTGCTTCATGATATTAAGATTTTACTCTTATAGCTATAATATGTATCATTAATAGCTCCAGGAAAAAATAACTTCTTTTGGGGGGAATCTGAAACTCTCCAGCTCCCATACCCTTTCTCTTCTTAACACAATAATTTCTGAAAAGCAATTTTTAAAAACATGAGGTTTCTGAGGAATGCAGAATTGACTGTCCAGGCAGACAGCATGAGGAGTGGAACTGGATCAGGACCTGGGTCATTCTTGATGCTTCCCCCGAAGTACATCCCCTTGGGCTTTCTTCTCTCCGTTTTCTGCTTTTCTTTGCCTTCTCTCTCTTGCCTTGCTTCCTCTACATAAACCTGAACAGCCTGCACTGTTGCCCCAAGTCTACATGCCTCCAGAGCCTGCCATTACCAGGAAACAGTTTTAGAATCCTTTGGTACAAATTCTTAAGAATCTGACTAGCTTAACCCAACTTACTTTTAGCAGAGCCTGCTAAAACCTTGACTTTTACATTGTTCACAAAGTCAAAAGACTACATCCCCAGCTTCATTTGAATCTAGTGTAGGCTTATGCAATAAGATATAAGCAAAAGTATTGTGTGAGTCTTCTGGAAAGTTTCATTGGGGGTGGATTAATGATGCGATGGCTGGAGCTCCAACTGCCATCTTGGAACCATACCCTTGAGATAGCAGAACATGAGCAGGAAGAGCCTGGGTCACTGATGAAGTCCCCACACAAGCCCAGAACTGCCTAAATCCAGGCTTCTACCAAGTAAGAGAGAAATGCATGCCCATCTTATTTAAGCAGCTATGTGGGAGAGTTTCTGTTACGTATAACTGAACCTAAACCTAACTGAAAGTTTCCTCTGATCCAATAACTATAATCAGAGAGGCAGCGTACCGGGGATGCTGCCCAAATAGTGAACTCCCAGGTTTGAGCAGATTTCCCAGAAAAGGGGTCCTGGGTAGAGCAGGCAAACCATTTGGAGTATTCACTACAATAGCTGAGTTCCATTGCCAGACCACTTGGATTTGTATGGAAGAGAAATACTAGGACGCATGAAAAATTGGGGGGTGGACTGATAGCTCAGAACATGCATCAGAGTAAAAACTGTAATTCAAGGGAAATTTAGGCTCTGAGTGGTGGAATTATAGGTAACACGACTGCAGGCCAGGTCTGCAGGTGCCCTGACCAGATGCAAGTCAATTGTTCTGCTAATAATTGAAGAAACATTGGTTACATTTTTTCAGGCATTTGGTTAACTCATTCCCTTTAGCCACTTAGTGCTGTGATTTATAGGCAGCAAAGTCGCTCAGGATAATAAAGCCCCCAGGCCTGGTGGCAAACTGCAGAGATTTTTCAAGAAGAAAGAGACCACTTAAACATCTCCCTCAGCTTTTCCTCAGTGAATGATACCCAGAGGAAACAGGTTTCAAATGTGTTTCCATCATTCACACCCTCAAGAAGAAAGATGAGAGGAATCAAGAAAAAAATACTCTAAGTGCTACGTTCATTTCAAATATCTGACAAGTTATGAGAGTCCTGGAACAGGTTTCCCAGAACTACAACTCCCAGAGGACACAGCTCCCACCATCATTTTCTTCCTTTTCTCTAAAAGCTCTTAATGGATTGAGGAAAAAAAGATAGTTCAAATATCAATTAGGTTGAATGCATGTATTCAATAAAAGGAAAAATCTATATCATTTTTTAAAATAGCCTTTCTTCTGTACAACCGTGTCCTAGTGGGCTATGGCCTTTCTGTTTAACTTTTTCTTCCTAAGCAAATAAAATCCTAAAAGTCTACATAACCTCTGTCTGCTGAAGAAGAGGTTCAGCAAAGCTGCTGTGTCCCACTGGGTCATGGCTGCAGCAGGTCCTAGCTCAGCCACAAATGTCAGACCCTTGAAAGCAGGGATTTAAGAAGGAACTCGGTTGTTCTCCATGTTATGAAAAAGTTTTTAAATGATCTGTAATAGAAAATGGGAGCCCATTCTCGGGCTTTAGCATAGTGATCTAAGACTTCAGCTTACAAAAACAGGAAATCTTTGTGGAAACAAACAAACAACAACAACCAAAAAAAGACCAGCCAAATGAGAAAAGCAATGACTATTTATTCAGAGCTTGCTATAGTAAGGGAGTTCAGCCACCACAACTCCAAGGCAGGCAGAAGAGTGGGAAAGCTTTATAGTGACAAAAGAGAAGACTTCAGGTGTGCCCTGAATGGATGCTCTTGGCGTGGGGAAGCTGTCGGCAGGCTATTAAGAAGTGGGGCATCCTGTGTGATTGGTCAGGGGTGCATATTTGGCTTTCTCTGGTTGGTCCTAAGTTGGAAACAGGACAGAAATTGGGGCAGCTGGCAGTTATTTATCAAGTACTGGCCATTTGGAACCAATTGTTCCAGAAATGATTGTTTAACTTTCTGGATTGTTACTAGAGATAGCAATTTAGCTTCTTACAAATCTGACCTATAGCAGACTGGCTCCCTTGCTGGCTACTGTAAAGAAAGAGGTTAGTTTCCCAGGCAGGTTGCTACAGACCATGGATCAGAGTTCTTTTATATATAGTCTGGCCACTGTCCATTTGTATATTCAGCCTCTCATCTTTCAGACAGGCAGCTGTCTCTGGGCAGCTGACCTACAGCCAACAATGTGGTTCCCAGCATTTCTAGAGAGCCACTTTGGGAGACAGCTAATTCCTACCTACCACCTTGCCCAGGAGTGCCTAAGAACACACCTGCATATGTGAGAACATTCCTCTTAGCTCAATGCCCCAAGATGGTGAGGAAGGAAAGGGAGGCGAGTGGTTATAGAAGTGGCAGAGCCCCGTGAGTAGAGGAGTAAAACAGTGCTCATAACCTTCAGTCCCAGCTATTGGATAGAACTCTGCGGGTTATGAGTAAATACTGTTGCCGGGGCCCCACCCAACCCCCAACAAATGCTAATTTACTAGAGCAGGGCTGGGAATGATTAGTTTTTCAAACTTCCCTGGTGACTTTAATGTGCAACCCAGGTTGGCAGGTACTGATCGAAATGAATTAACCTTTAAGAGAAGGAGCAAATATTTATCAATTAGTAAAAATGAAATCAGGGCATGCCCCCATGACCACTTTCCCAAGAAACCTCTAATCTTTCAGTCTTGTATAAAATGCAGAGTTAAATTGAACTAGAGTAATTGCTTAGACCATTGCAAATAGGCAATAGTCATAGAGTATGAACCTACCTACAGGAAATGAAAATGCTGCAGGATCTAAACTGTGGGCATAAGAAACAACCGAGTACACTTAAAACTGCTGTAACAATGACTGAAATACACCTATTCTGAAGATTTTCATTTTTAACCATTAAAAAATGTATTCCCCCTCTTCAAAATGCCATTTGTCTATAACATATTATTTCTCACTGGTCATATGTAGTGAGTGCATGTGTGAGTGTGTGGATGGATGTGTGTATTTTCAGTCTATCTGAGCTTGTACATTTCTCAAATACTTTAAACAGAATTCAAAACAATTGCATTTGGGGCATATAAACTCCAAAACCTCAAAAGAATCACCCACATACTCCACACACCTGGTATCCAATTTTTATTTCTAACCATTTCTAAATTTTCCAATGTACCAATTTATCTGAATTTGATACACCACCACCCCCTGGTGGAAATCTATAGAAAAGAATCCACGCGATTTAACTTGGGAACCTTAATACTGCAAGGGATGATTAAGGTCCTTTAGTACACTGGCATGCACGCCCGCTCTTTCCATCTTTCTCTCTCCCAGCACAACATTCTCTGCAAACAAAATCATATGCAGTAGGGACAGTGGGAGGGAGACGCAAGAGGGAAGAGATATGGGGATACATGTATATGTATAGCTGATTCACTTTGTTATAAAGCAGAAACTAACACACCATTGTAAAGCAATTATACTCCAATAAAGATGTTTAAAAAAAATCATATGCAAAAGCTCAATGAACAAAACAGCAAGAGTGGACCTGTGCTGGGGGCTTTCTCTTTCCCATTCTCTTTGCCAGTTCCACATCTCCCCCCAGGATGTCTAAAATAGAACTTATCGTCACTAAACATAAGCCATATCCTCCAAAAATTAAAATTACACATATTTCTTTTTTTGACCCTCATGTATCTATTTTCATTCACCTTTTCAATGATAGCTGTACTTTTTTTTTTTTGGCCACACCACAAGGCATGGGGGACCTTAGTTCCCCAACCAGGGATCGAACCTGTGCTCCCTGCAGTGGAAGCGTGGAGTCTTAACCAATGAACCACCAGGGAAGTCCCAATAACTATAACATAAACACCATATACATTACATCTTATTAAGGCCTACTATTTAGGCCTGTATTTAAATTAGAAATATTCAAACTTAGAAATTCTCCAGTCCTAGAAAATGTCAAATAAAACAGACTATTCTCATAAAAAAATAATTACATATATTTCTCCCAAGCTTTCTTACCTCAATGAATAGCATCTCCTTTACCATTCACTCAGCCAAAAACCCTCCTAAGAATTCACAATACACATGAACAGATTAAAGACCAAGTCAAGAATCCAGATTAGATTTATTAATTCAGCAATTCCCAAACTCATTTTATCATGAGATACATTTCCACTCCTCCCCAGTACCTTTTAACAACTTGCAGAAAACTCTTTGTTTATATTTTATTCAGAGTGATTGTTCCATTTTAATTAGCAAATTAGCCCTTTGACTGCACATACTATTCAATCTTCAAAAATGCTCAGGCAAAGTCAAACATCCAACAAACCAGCTCTCAATCATTTGTGGTAGTGGAAAGTACGCCCCTCAGGTGATTGACCCCAGACGGCAATTGAGTTAATGCCACATCTGTAGGCAACATCATCCCTATGTTCTACCATCAGTACCAGCTGAGAGTAAGTAGAGGTTGCCACTAGCACTAGCAGGAATCATGCTTTGTCTTCCACTAAATGGAATAAGCCTGAATTGTATATCACTGTAATTTTAAAGGATTATGGTGTTCACTTGACTGCAACCTATAAGCGTCATGGGCAGCTCTGCAACCAACATTGAGTTAAGTGTTTTCCATACATTATCTCCTCCTCTGGATTTATGAGCCAAAAAAAATCCCTGCAACCGTGTGAATCGGCATAGATCCTTGGACACAAGATCTAAAAGAAATCTTACTTTATAGCAAGTTTTTTTTAACAAAAATAGAGCTTTATGCCCTATGTCATTAGTACTAGACTTAAGTCTAGTGCTAAGTTAGATTAGTACTAATCTTACGTCTACTGATACATATTGCATCATTTCTAATTTTGAAAGCAAAGCCATGTCCAATTAAACTTTCATTCAATGGAAAAGTTATTTGAATCTCTTCTGGTACTTAAATTATATTTTGATTAATAGTTCTGGGGCCATTTGCTGTCACTTCATGCCTATAGCTTTGATTTGGGAGCAGGGGTCCTGAGGGCTTGGGCACACTCGCTCACCAGCCTGGCGGCCTCCAGAGCAGTGCCCCAGTGCATGGCTATGCCCCCACTACCGTGGCCATAGTGATGGACAACAGGCAGCCTCCGGCTGCCCTGGGCTAAGAGCTCTTTCTCCAGCCGCACACCTGGCCTGGAGGGCCTCAAGCCCACCTTCTCCCTTATGTCACAGGCTCCATGGAGAGAGGGCTCGAGGGCACAGCATCGGGAAAGAATCCCTTTGCTAATTTCTGCATCTGGGGACAGATTCCAGTCTCCTTTTTGCCTAGTTCCACCCAGGGTTACATTGGATATACCTGGGTAAATGTATGTCAGCCCACTCCCATCTCGGATAAAATGCTTCACCCAGGGAGCCTGCACTTTGAGCACTTGACCCCTCACTGGGAAAATCTTTGGGTCTCCTGCAAGCTGCCTGCTTCCAAGGCCTGAACAGTTGACCACAATGTCGAAGGACGGGTGAAGCTCCCACAGGTCTTCTATTCTTCGGGTGAGTATCAGACCCCCACTTCCTTTTAGCCTGGGGAGAACGAGAGACCATGAAGTGAGCCATAGCAGTTTCCTGCTCAACCCCTTACAGAAGTGATGGACAGGAACTCAGAAACAAAACTGAGGAGACCATCAAATGATCAAATACCTCCAGAGCTTCCAGGGCCCAAGCAGGCCAAATTCTAGCTGACTGCCTCACATCCTTGGAAACCAGGGATTCCTAAAGTTGAACCTAACTAAATAAATACCTATTTCAAAAACTCAAAGCAAACTACCTGCTTCATCCTTTTTATGTTTAATGGAGTTCCTAAATCATTCTAGATGCGAAATAAATACCAGGTTAACCTGGTATTTTAAAACCCCCAAGCACTTTTTGTTCATGCCATTTATTTAGCACTTAAATTTACTGCCTTGGGGGCTTCCCTGGTGGCGCAGTGGTTGAGAGTCCGCCTGCCGATGCAGGGGACGCGGCTTCGTGCCCCGGTCCGGGAGGATCCCACGTGCTGCGGAGCGGCTGGGCCCGTGAGCCATGGCCGCTGAGCCTGCGTTTCCGGAGGCTGTGCTCTGCAACGGGAGAGGCCACAACAGTGAGAGGCCCGTGTACCGCAAAAAAAAAAAAAAAAAAAAAAAAAAAAAATTTACTGCCTTGGACGTTCTGTCTCATGTTGTTAATTAACTCTTGCATGTTCTGGTGTACTACTCTGTTCTCCCTAACCAGATGGTTGGGACAGAGCTCACATGCACTCCTCCTTATGTCTACCACAGGGATGCTAGCATAAGAGGAACACAAAATATTTGCAGCTGATGGACTAAATAACAGTTGTGGTTGCTAATGATTTTTTGGACCAAGTACATCAAGAATGAAAAGAAATGGTTTATCCAAGTTCTGTAATCTTATTTTTTAATAGTAGTAAAATACGCATAACACAAAATTCACCATTTTGACCATTTTTAAGTGTACAGTTCAATGGCATTAAGTTTAATACATTCACATTGTTTGCAACCACCATCATCATCCAACTCCAGAAATTTTTCACCTTGCAAAATGAAACTATGTACCTATTAAACAATAACTCCAGGTCCTATCATCTTATTCATAGGTCACTTGTAGAATATAGGAGACGTAATATGAGAAAAAGACTATTGGCAGCTCTCTACACCAGGGTGCAGGTTGAATGCCTGTGTGCAAGGTACTGCTTAGAGGCAAAGGGCCCTTCCTCAGGATTGACAAAGGAGTTGGGAGACAGAGTGTAAATACTTGGCAGAATGAAGTAAGTTCCAAATGAGAGGTGATGTAGAATTGGAAAGCATGGGTTTAGGTCCCAGTTGCCTCACATTAGCTTAGCTTTGAGGTCTGGGCCAACTCACCTCTTGTCTCTGACCCTCAGTTTCCTCATCTATGTTATGGGGATGACACCTCCCTTGCCTGTTTCAGAGATGGCTGTGAAGTTCAAGTTCAAGTGAAATAATAGGCATGACAGTGCTTCACAAGATGTGAGCACAACAAATTCTAGGGGACTGATATCAATAAATTATAAATTTCTCAAGGGGAGAGACTACGTCTTATGCTTCTCACTACACCTATGACCCAGCTCAATGCCCAATACCTAGTGGACTTGACATGAGTGTTGGCCAATACTGAAGACAATATGAAATCCTAGTTTGGGTATATGATGACTAACTCTATGTTTTGGCTTGACTGGGCCATGGGGTACCCAGATATTTAGCCAAACATTCTTCTGGGTGTTTCTGTGAGGGTATTTTTGGATGCAATGAACACATAAATTGGTAGACTGAGTAAAGTAGATTGCCCTCCTTCACATGGGTCTCATCCAACTGGTTGAAGGCCTGAACAGAACAAAAAGGCTGACCTTCCTCCTGCCAGACTGCCTTCAAACTGGGATATCAGCTTTTTCCTGTCTTCAGACTCAGACTAAAACATTCGCTCTTCCTGGGTCTGAAGTTTGCCAGCCTTCAGACTGGAATTACAGCCTTGGCTCTCCTAGGTCTCCAGCTTGCCAACTCACCGTGCAGATCCTAGGACATGTCAGCCTCCATAACTGTGTAAACCAATTCCTTATATTAAGTCTCTTTATATATATATTTTTTTCTATTGGTCCTGTTTCTCTAGAGAACCCTAAAAGCTAGAGAGTGGCACCACATTGGCATCCTTGCTTCAAACCTGAAGCAGGGTACTTTATTAACAGCAATCAGAAAATTAACAATTTTTAGTCCATTTGTCTGAAGAAAAGGAGAAAAAGAAGAAAACTAACTGAAAATCTCAGTTGGCAAATAATGCTATGCATAGAGATTCAGGGGGAAAATCCACTGTTTATTCCTAGTGACACTTAATGTAGCTATACTTAAAATATCATAGTTAGAATTTTTAAAATGCATTTTAGGTTTACAAAGCAACTAAATCTCTCTCTCTCTCTCTGTCTCTCTCTGTCTCTCTCACCATATAATTTTAACCTGATAATTTTAACCTCATCTGATGACCATACTGCTCACTCGTTCTGCTGCAATGCATGTTCTAATAAAATAAACTGCATTCTATTTCCCACTTCTCAGAAGATCCATCTCTGCCTTGTCCACTGCACGAACTTATTTTAATCGGTCTAAGCCCTGTTCAGTCACAGAGCAGCTTCTGTTCCCTTTGGGGAGGAGGTGTGGATGAGGCCTGGGGTTTCTATGGGCAGAGTGGTCTGGAGGGGAGCAGCCGTGCACCCTTAGTCAGTCCAGCAGGTGGGGTTCCCCTCTTCCACTGCCTTAGGGCAGCAATTGGAGCCCCAGTGGAAGCCCCCAAGGCCATTGCACCACAGCCAGCCTCCATCTATTCCCTACTAACCTTGTTGCCATCCTCAGAAAAAATAGGACTTCCCTGGTGGTGCAGTGGTTAAAAATCTGCCTGCCAATGCAGGGAACATGGGTTCGAGCCCTGGTCCAGGAAGATCCCACATGCTGCGGAGCAGCTAAGCCCATGCATCACAACTACTGAGCCTGTGCTCTAGAGCCCGCGAGCCACAACTACTGAAGACTGTGCGCCTACAGCCCGTGCTCTGCAGCAAGAGAAGCCACCGCAATGAGAAGCCCGCACACCACAACGAAAAGTAGCCCCCACTCGCCACAACTAGAGAAAGCCCAGGCGCAGCAACAAAGACCCAACACAGCCAAAAATAAATAAATAAATAAATTGAAAAAAAAAATAAACACCATCATTTTCCACTTTCCTGGCTGGTGCCCTCCTGCCTCATCCTTGTGTAACCAGGAAGAAAGTGGGGAGTTCATATTAGACCTGTGTCTAAGGCCAACTTTTGCCCATGGCTCCTCTAGTTAAGGGCCAGGGGCCAATGCTGGGAGTAGGAGGAACTCTCTAGGGGCCTGGAAAAGGAAGGCTGTGCTCTGGTGGGCACGGGGTGTGTTGGGCATGGGGGAGCAGGGGTCTACTGTGCACAGGAAGGGACCTTTGCAAGTTGGACATTTGTTAGGCAGGGATGACCTGTCACATGCCTGATGTACAATCCATATTTCTGTCCAACTGTCGAGGGAGCGGCATAGGCACTGCTGTGAGTCAGGCCAAGTAGGAGAACAGAAGCTATAGGAGACAAGAGTCTGGGACCCTGCAGGGAAAGTAACAGGGAGGACTCATTAGATGAGTGGGAAGGAAAGTGCAGGGAGAGAAGCTCAGTGTGGTTAGTGCTGTGCTCATTGCAGGGCCCTTATCAGGGCCACAGAATAAGGCGTGGCCTGCTGGAAAGAAGGCAACGCACCAACGTTACAGGGCCCCCAGCACCGAAATGGGGCACGCCTCTTTCTGAATGTCTCCCAAGGCAGGACCATCCTGCTCCAGCCGGGATGATTTATTTAGGTAGGATGCCTGGTGAAGAGACAGGCTCAGTTGACTTATTGCCTCTGTGATTCATTTCCTGGAAGGGCAAGTACAAAGCAGCAGAATATAACTCCACTGGCCAAAGATATAAAACATGATCTGCATGGCTGATTAACCCTCAGGGGGTTTTGTTTATTTGTTTGTTCTGGGTATTATTGGATTTTTTTTTTTTTTTTTTTTGAGAAGCGGATGATTCCTTCTGTTCTTTGAAAAATGCTAACGATCTACTTTGTGGTTATAAAGTTTTTTTTTCTTTCCTGGAAATTAATATTATTTCAGAAGGATAGAGCTTAAATTGAAGGCATTGTTATGCGGCTTGCTAAGTAAAATGCCTGTTTTTGAGTCAGAACGCTGCAGGCTGAACACTCACACTGTGTAGAAGGGGCGTAGGAGGCAACATAACAGACCCTGGGTGTGAGGAACAAGCAGGGATTGTATGGCTCCCCAGCTGGGTCATCCGAGGTGGGAAGTGGGTGGCAGCCTACAGAGGGAGCCCCAGGGGTCCCACGCTCTCACCACCATGCGGCCTGGCCTCCCACCTGGCCTGAAGTCCTTGCTCTGAGAGGGTTGCCTTGGGCTTAAAGGAGTCCCAGCCCTACAAAGCCTTCCTCAGAAGTAAAGGGAGCGGGTGACCCTCTTCCTCCCCCACATTGGCCTTCTGGTCAGGTGCCAGGGCCTGAGGGAAGGGGGGCTGACCAATCTTACAGAGAGGAGGCCCCTGCATACTGTCTGTGCAGGCCCCTCACTGGGGGTTAAGAGGAAGCACGAAGTATCAGGGACCTAGGGGGGTACCAAAGCAGGAGGTGGGGCGGGGGTGGGACAGCTAGGACGAGGGTCTCCTCGTGGCTTCCCTGCAACAGTGTGTACTGTGGGTACTGTCTGTCTGAGGCACACATGTCCCCACCCAGTGTCATGGTGGACATGTATATCAAACAAATGGACCTAAAAAGTCCTCCCCGGGACTCTATGGGGACAAAAGCAGCCCCTCAGACCTCTTCTCCTTGACTCTGTCACCTAAAAACAGACAGGAAACAGCATGCTCCAAGGCACGACTCCAGCTGGCTGGTCATCAGGCCCGATGGCGTTGCACCCGGGAGGTGGCTCCCACTGGCACAAAGTACCACTCGCTCAGGGTTATTTTAAGTAAAGTAAAACGCTGACAGCAGGCTTCCAACTAATGAGAGAAAATCAAGACTTTTCCCAGGCCTTCATCCCACAATTAGAGATTAGGCTCGAAAATAAGGTTATTATGGAAATAAGGGGGCTGTTTTCTAGAAGGTGATACTTGAACACATTGTTCAGGTAATATATGTTCTCGTGTGAAACTGGCTGAGGGTGGCCCAAAATAAATATGTATATATTTACAACAGAGCTCTCCCACTTATGGTTTGCCTAATAATTTCCCCTTATCTGAATTTTATTAAGATATATGATACCCCAACTACATATCAATAGCATTAGCAATTCCAATGTTCTTTTCCCAGGCATTTTTATAATATAAAGACAAACATGCAGCACCACACAACATTGCCACTCAGAAAAGATGGTGATGCCCTGAAACTGGAATGTTGGCTGATGGGTAACTCCATCACACGATGGCTCAAACGTTCATTTATCAGCTGATATACAGTGGTTTAAATTTGGCATACAAACAGGGGTTTATGGGCCAGCGACAAGGCACAAAAGTGTAGGTTTTATGAAACTGGCACTTTAAGAAGAAAAAAGTCCCGTATAAAATGCTAAGAGATAAAAGTGAAAAGAGCACTTATAAAGCTACAAAAATATATCATGGTGCTCCCGGCATGTGCCTAACAGACTTAGGTTCCTTCCTCTGCACTCCCAATCCACCTTCATAAATTTGTATTTAACCCTCATCACATGTGTTACTGTAATTGTTAATTAACATGCATATCAACGTGCACACACATATATACACCATCACCCCCAAATAGACTATGAATTCCTCAAGAAAATCGATCATATTTTATCCTTCATTTTTGACTAGCTTCTAGCACAGTGCTAGGTATACATAGAAGTTCAACAAAGAATTAGGGAATTAATTAATTATTCCAATTAATTATCCTATCTCCTACATCTGGGACCAAGCCATTGTTGCCTGAAGTCACTTTTCCAACCTTTACCCAATAATTTGCATTGTTCCTATTCATCTACCAAATATACAGACTTGGGGATTGAAAGGGCCAAAGTTTCACAACCTTCAACATGCTTGCAATTTCAAGATGAAACTAAAGAGAGATTTATTGATGTGTCTTAAATAAAAATACCCTTGATGTGTTTCCTAACCAACTGGAAACAGAAAGTCCTGAAAACCAAGCCAAAATGCAAGTTCATGAAATTTGGGGCTGAACTTGGTAAGGAAGCAATTACCTAATTTAGATAAGCCCTCACTTTTAAAGTTCTTGCTCATAACAAAATAAAATAGTGGGGTTATTTTCTTTTTCACTAATGAGAAAAAAATTCAAAAATAACTTATAATAAGCCTAAGATTCTCGAAAGAACTAGAGTAAATCATATCATTTTACAGCTGGAAGCATATTCTCCAAACATCTCACTTTACGGATGAGCAAAGTAAGATACTGTTTCAACGAGGGGGTCTTACTGGTGCGGAGAGAAGGACCAAATCGTGCATCAAGGTGCACAGTGAAGCAGAAGATGGACGTGTTACTAACTTGGGTATGACTCACTCCTTGTGGCACGGTGTCTTCAGAATGTTGTACAAAGCCCTAGCCACTAATGAACAGCAAGACACAGTGCACAAGAGCTCTGAGGAGCCACAGAGAAGCTATGAAGTTATTTATGGGTGTGACAGACAAAGAAAGCAGCAAAGAGCCACTTCAACTGACCTTTTCTCCAACCACGGGAGGTAGACAGGGCCTTCACATTTGAGTGTAGTAAAAGCCTGACCGAACACATGTTGGGGGAATTTCTTCAGCTCATCCTCAGTCATCTTTCGAAACCCCAGCACCACATCAGCCCAGAAGGGCACTTCCTCAGTGGGAATGCTCCGAAATATCTGCCAACTCAAACACATAAAGTGGAAAAATTTCCTGAAGTTCTATGAAATTTCTAGTGAACTCCATGTTACATTCTCTAAAGCATTTTTAAAACACACTTCTTATACCCATACAGAGAAAGAAATTATTCTTCAATTCTCTCAGGTTCAGATAACTCAGTAGCTAAATTTAAAATGTTCATGGCGGGGGTGGGGGGTGCGGCATTGGAATAAGACATTTAAAAAGTTGTGTGCCTTTTAAAGATTGAATTTAACTCTCTTTTTCTAAAAAGCTCTTGCCCAGATTTTCTTTATTTACTTATGATGATGCATTTTTGAGGAAAGATTTTTCTGTTTTGCATAATGCTTTACATAAAGTGTAAGTAAACCATCAAAAGTTTAACGGTTGGCCTCAATTCTGAACAAAATATCTAAGTTAGAAGAAGCAACAGTGGTGGTGCAGGAGACAGGGCTGTGAATTATGAATTAAGTTGTAGATCATCACGTTGCATTCTTGATAAGAGAAGCCAGGAGTTGTCAGGACAAGCCCTGTTATCGTTCAGTCATGGCTGGGGCTGATGAGGCTAGAAAGATATCAGTTGTTAACAAGAAGCCTATAACTTTGCTATCAATAGCTGCTAGGCATATGTTTGGATTTATAAGTATCGGGCTCTTTACATCAATAGGAATAAATGTTGCAAAGCATGGCTGCTCTGAAGTAGCAAGGGAAGTCATTTGAGTGCTATACATGGTTGCTAATGCTATGGTAATTAATGTACTGGAATTTATATCTCTAAGTAATTCATTCTATACGGTTCCTGTGGAAGGTATAAATGTTGTTTGCTGCAGGTCTCTACAACAGGCCCTCTTGCTGTCTCATGCTGCACACTCTCCCTGGGCTAGATTGTCCTCTTCCCTGTCTTCACCATCATACTATAGGCCAAACACTCAGAAGACTATATCTCCTCTTCTCTCTCCTGAGCTCCAAAACCAGATCCAGACCCATGTTGCCTACTCTCTACTGGAGAAGTCTACCCCCATGTCTCAGACATTTACCCCATGCCCACTGCTCTTTCCCTCCCCCTTTCCCCATCCACCCAGGTGCTAACTCCAGAAACCAGAGAATCATCCTTGACCTTCTCTCCACTCTCACCCGCTACATGCCATCAATTATCAAGTCCCATCTAATCTCCTCATAAGCATTTCTCAAATCCATCTGTTCTCTATGCCCACTATCAACACCTAATCTATCCCACCATCATCTCTCTTTGCACAAATCTGTTCTCCACACTGCAGACAGAATGTTTTTGAAATGCAAATATGATCAGTTACTTCACTGTGTAAATCCCTCAATGGATTTCCATTACCCTAGGCGTTTTTCAGTCCCTCCAACACACCAGAGTCACCCTAGATTCAGGTCTATGCATGTACTATTGCTTCTACCTGAATGCTGCCTCCTCTGCCCTGGACCCTATCTCTGTCCCCTTCACCTCTACAGGGTCAGCAGACTAACCTACACTCATGTGGATGGTCTCCACTGAAACATCACTTTTTTTCTGAGTGGCTTCTCATAACTTACCAGAACAAGTTTATTCTCCAGATAAATGCTTCCATAGCACCCTGTACTCTTCCCTTGGTGACTCATGTCTCATATGTAACTCATTAGATTTAGGACATTCCCTACAGAACATAAGCTACATGAGGGCAGGACCATGTCTGTCTTTCCTAAAAAGTCACTCAACACATATTTATTGAGCATCTACTATATGCCAAGCAATATGTACTAAGTTGCTCATTTCTATTTCCCTAATTCCTAGAAGAGTACCTGATACTGGTGAATGCTGAGTAAATTGTTTTGAAGGAATAAATAGATGAATAAAGTTTATACTTATGCCAAGGTGCATAGGACATTTGTGCCCTTATCTTCACTTGACTGATTCAAATACTTTTTGGAAGCAAGTGGGATAAAAATCATTCATATGAGGAAAATAAATAACTCTTTTTTAGAATGGCCTAAAGTACATTCCTTTTAATATCTTCAATAGTGGCAAAGTCTTGCTCTTGAAAGGACATTTGAATCTTGGACACAACTATTTCCAAAAATTACTGAGAGCTGATGTTTGTGAATTAGACTGGGTCGTGCTGGGTTTGGACAAAAACAAAGTGTGACCATAAATCAATGACAATGATGTTTCTATGTGGCTTATCAACTGGCTCTGGAGAGAGTTACAGTTTCAATCCATCTTCAGAAGGTAGAGAAGTAAAGCTGCTCCTTTGGGTAGGGACTTTGAGAAATTAGTGATATCAATAGCGTTTGGTGTTTGTGATGGTGAGGGAGAGCAAGAAGCGGAATAGAGTAGAAATCTGCCTGATGCAGGTACGTTCACCAGCAGAAAATGTCAGCAGACAGCCTGAACTCAAAAGAGGAGACAGGGCATTTTTTTTTAAAACAGCACAAAAGATGCAGTGGTTTTGAGAACTTAGTAAAAGGCAGACATCCCTCTGTTCTTCAGAAGGCTGTAGGGCATAGTTGTGTTATCACATAGAATAACACAGACAATGTATGTGTTATGTCGTAACTTAGAAGTGACAGTATGGTTAGTGATTTCTGTCTGAGAAGATATAGAAAGGTATTGTCATATTTTAAGTGCCAGTTTGTGTTAGAAATGTTTAATATTTTAAACTCTTTTATTTAATTTTGCATTTCTTCGGAAATTGGATGTGAAAAATCAAATGAAGCTTGCTAACCATTTCAGAAATATTTTTTCCCAAATGGCATTTTAAAAGGTAACTTTAGTGACCTATAATAGTTGCTTTTTGGGAACACTTCATTCTCCATGGACATCAAATAAGAAAGATGTGCCTGTGCCTTGGGCCTCTGCACCCATTCCCATATCAATCACACCTGTTTGCTTTCCATCAGCACCCCCCCCCAACAGCCCCATATAACCCAAACTCAGTGTTTACCTGCTATATATATTTTTAGCCATATTTGTAAATCACTGCATATTCCCTGAGGAAACTCAAAATAGCATTTGTGATGAGAAACTATAATGGTTGTTTACTGTTTAAAAGTCTAATGCTATAACTTGTCTTTCTTGAGTTCTTTGGAGTAAAGCCTAAAATGTTCTTCTAAATCCTCCTACATCTAGTTCAGCACTCTGCTCATAGCAGGTACTCAGTGATATTTTCTGTTGAACTCTAACGTCTGTTAAGATCACTCTAAATTCTAAAATAACTTCAGATTTCCTCGCTTACCCAGACACCAGGAGAACACCAGCATCTTCAGCTTCTGCAGAATTGGCAATTGCAAACAGGTGATCAAAAGTCTCTTTAAACCACTGCTTCTGCTTGTGAATGGGTGTGTCTGTGATGGTGGAGAAAAGCAAAGCAGAACAGAAAGGAAAATAATGACAATGACTATCTTCAGAGAAGCTCCTTCCTACAAACTGGGAAAAACTAAAGAGGCAGGGAGGAACATTCAGATAAAGTACCACACTGTGGCGGAGGATCAGTCAGCCACCAGAGTTTTGAATGTTGACACTTGCTGTCAGGGTCGGTTCATATAATTATTAATCAACAGAGGGGAAATCAACCGATGAGGGAAAAATCTAACATATGGGCCAGCTGGAAGGGGCGTATTGGCCTTTGGCACTAGGCATATTTCAGAGGTCCTTGAAAGGTCCATAACCAATCTGAGCCAAGTTGGCCAATCTGGTTGAGGCATCCAGCTGGCCACACAGTCGAGATGATAGGAGAAAGAACCCAGGGCCTCTTTCCTGAGGGCTGAAAACATGGCAGGAGATAAGGGGAGATCTGTGGGGCCCAGATAAACCAGGTCGAAGAACAGACTGAACGTCAGTGGGAAGCCAAGGTTGCTCACCCTTCTGATACAAGGAAACAAGGCCTGCATTGTGGAACTGAGCTCCCTACAGCCCCATCCAAGGCTGCCATTACCTCCATTCCCCTCCATTCCATGGAATCATAGACCAGCTTGGAGTAGCATTCCTGGGGTCACCAGGGGTGTGCAGGGACCACACCTCTCTGTCAGAGTCCTGTGGAACAGTGCCCCCTATCCCCCAGGCATCCCTGCCTGTGTACAGGAGATTGGATCTGGACATAGCTCTGGAAGGGTTCCAGGCCTGCCAGGGAGAAAATACGGGTCAGGGTTCAAGCCCCAAAATAATAGTGTCCAGTGTAGGCACAGAGAGCAAGCATGACACAGAAGCACTGACAAATCCAACTGTGGATGAAGTATTTGGCCGTCTGATCCCTGTGGGAAGGTCATGAGAAAGAGTCCAGGGTGAGGCCAGGGACTGGGGAACAGTAATCCTGAGGGGCTGCTATAGGGGGAGACACAGAGGAGATGGGGGAACTGAGCAGAGAGGATACTGGGTCAGCTTTGCTTGGAGAGATGTCCCTAGAGCTCACCGTAGAGATGAAAAGCCCCTGGAGGCATCCTGCTTCCAGGTGAATGAGGGCATTTCAGTAGCAGGTTTTAAAGCAATTCACTTGTTCAGGAGCCAGTAAATATTTCTTTAGTAGTGGATCTGTGCTGTTGTCTTTAAACATATGCCCGTGTGAACTCAACACTCCCAAAATTGCAGACTGGGTCTACTGGTTTACAAATAAGGAGGAAATAAATAATAAACTGCAAAGAACTAAATTAGACCTCATATGGATTACACCCCAACAATCTAAGACAGTGTACGAGGCTGTACTGAAATGCACACCCCCGTTCCCACTCCAAACCTTAAAAAACAAAATAGTGACTGCTATTCACACACTGCAAAAGTCACCCCAAAAGAATAGACAATTCCAGTTCAACAGTGGGTAAAGCAAGCCTGGAACCTAATTCATGTTCAAGTGCTGGTAAAAGAAAACTGTAGCCAGAGTAGCGGTAATAACAATAGCAAGTGCTGACATAGCACTTACTATGTCCAGGCACTGTTCTAAATGCTTTACATGTATTAATTCATTTAACCCTCACAACAAACCTATGGGACAGTATAGTCCCCATATGGTATTGACATTTATGGGCACAGAAGATTTTCATCACTGGGGCTGGTCTGAAAGAAGCCCAGAGAGAAAACCAAAGTCTATCTAGCAGCACCAGAGAGAAAGACCCTTATCCAGGGGCCCCAATCACCCAGCCAAAGGGTGAGCTGGGCCTCAGTGGCCTGAATGAACTCTCAGGTGAGTCTCCTTATTTGAAGATGATTCCATGACTATCAGGCAGCCTTCTCACCATTCACCTGGGCCTGAGGCATACAAGGGGATGCCTGGGAGATGGACACAAGGACTCTGGTCACAAGAAAGGTGTCCAGTGTGAACTAGCATTCTGCAAACACACCAGGCTCCTGTGCTTGTTTCCTGCAAGGCAGCTCCCAAGAGGTACACTAGCATCACGGGTGCTGACAAAGCCAATTTCCTGGACTGCAATAGTGAGGCGACTGCCCTTCCCACTCTGGCAGAAAATGGGTTTATCCTCTGTTAGGTGAAGCAGGGGGTGTCTCTGGACTAGGAAAACACCAAGTGCAGGCAAAGGCAGGAATACCCTAGTGAAAACAAGAGCGTTAAGGAAACATGTGCAAACCACATGCTAAGACCTCAGACCTCTTCTCCCCCTCCTTCTAGAATGCTGCCAGCCAGGCTTTCACCCACCCCAGCCAGGGAACTGGAAGCCTCTTCTCTGGGAAACATGACTTGCCCAAGAAGAAAGACTTAAATATAATGACATCAGAGGTTCTCCAACCAAGCAGCACTCCCATCTCACTCCAGTGAGCCTCAAGGCAACGAGCCCTATGCAAGGACCCAGAAACTCCCATCAGCTGTTTAGGATCCTGTTCTTAAAGGTCAACAGACAGGTAAAGATGGCCAGACCACATGGCCAAGGAAAACCTGTAACATGAAAAATGAGCACATCAAATAAAAAAACACAACTTGGAGACAACAGAAGCTATGCAGGGAGGAAAAACTTTTAAAACTATTACTAGTGTCTTCAGAAAGATAAGACATTGCAACCACAGAACACAAATAGTATAACAAAGGGAAATTCAGAGAATAAAAATGATCTTTGGAATATTAAAAATGCTACGGTAGAAATAATAAATCCAACAGCAAGGCAAAAAGAAAAAATTGAGAAAATCTCCCAGAAAGTAAAATAGAAAGAGAAAAAGATAGAAATAGGAAGGGGAAAAAATTGAGACAATGGGAGGACTCGTCCAGGAAGCCCAGCAAAACAGCAATTCTGGACAGAAAGGCAGAGACGGCAGGAGGGAGGAATCGGCAGTTGGGTAACTCAGAGATTGTATCTTGAACTGGAGACATGAGTTTCCAGATTAAATAGGCAGGGCAATTTTCAAAGTCCAGATTGCTGTTATTTTTGTAATAACATAATCATGTGACTGCTTAAACTATGTCCATGTATAACTTTGATACAAAAATAAAAACTAAAATTAAAGGGGAGAAAGGAGAGTGGAAATGAGGAAGTGAAGACACTGAGTATAAACTTCATTAGCTGCAAAGTGATTTTGTTTCCTATTTAATGCTATTTCCTCCTCTTCCCATTTCGTATGACGAATACAGAATGGAAAGGACGCATGAAAGTGTTTTTAAAAATCGATGCATTGGGACTCCCTGGTGGTGCAGTGGTTAAGAATCCGCCTGCCAATGCAGGGGACACAGGTTCAAGCCCTGGTCTGGGAAGATCCCACATGCCACGGAGCAACTAAGCCCGTGCACCACAACTACTGAGACTGCACTCTAGAACCCTTGACCCACAACTACTGAGCCCACGTGCTACAATTACTGAAGCCTGGGCACCTGGAGCCCGTGCTCCACAACAAGAGAAGCCACGGCAATGAGAAGCCTGCACAATGCAACGAAGAGTAGCCCCCGCTGGTGGCAACTAGAGAAAGCCCACACACAGCAACGAAGACCCAATGCAGTCAAAAATAAATAAATAAACTAATTAATTAATTTTTTAAAAAAATCAATGCATTTTTAGTCCTGAATACATATTGACTGATTGTTTTTAAACTGGCTTAGAAGTGAGGATAATGTTAGTCCCATTACAAGTATTTTCTGACTTGATGGTCACTACTGGTATCAGTAGAAAGACTTCGAGTTACCAGTTACCAACTGCGGTAGCCATTGGTGCTGTTTACCAAATACTCTGGCTGTCTACCTTCTGGGAGCCTTATAGACTTGCACTTCCTGGCCTCCTTCTGAAGGGTGGGAGCATGTGACTAGCACTAGCCAATGAGCTGTCACCAGAAGTGATGAATGTTGCTTCCTGACCATGAACCTTTAATTGCTAAGGCAAGACCCCTCAGGGCTCTCAATCCCCAGCTACAGGTACTGACCACATTCAAGGCTCTGGCTGCTTCATCAGCTTAGACCCCTGAGTGATGAACAGAACCCTTGCTGATGCTCAGTCAACATACAGCATGAGCAAGAAATAAACCTTTGCTTTTTAAGCTGCTAAGATTTGAGGTTCTTTCTGTCTTGCTGCATAACTGAGCCTTCCCTAACAGATGAACCAACAAGATGTCAAAAGTGCACACTACCCTTACGTGAACATCCAGCTGTCTTTGTCAGCAGAATTCCACCAACGTCATTCTATCTAACGTCCATCATATCTGACAGAGGAGCAGAAATCTCTTTCTCACCTGGATAAACAGGAGGAATAAGCATTCCGGCTGCCACATCACTCGTGGTCTCGGGAGTGAACTGCTCTGAAATGACTGTAATGGAGCATCGCGGGACTAGTTTGGAAATGCACACAGCAGTGGAGAGTCCCATCACACCAGCTCCCACAGTTGCAATCCGTACTGTACCCATGGGCCTGTGAGGAGGCACAGTGTGAGCTACAAACCTTGTTTCAAGAGTTATTCCGTCCAGTACAAAGCTTGGCCCTGAAGGTTCTTTCCTTAGGTCCACAGTCTCTCCAAATACAACCTTTCTTGCCGGCATTTCTCATGGGATAAAGAGAGCTCCCTGTAAGCCCTCTTTCCATTAAATGTCAGGGTACGGACAACAAGGTCTCCATGGAGTTTAGACATGAGTCCCAAACCTGGGACTAAGTTGCCTTTAGAACAAAGGACAGCTGAGTAAGTCTGCCCTTGGGGGTGGATTTCTACTCATTTCATTCCTAAACCCTTTTCCCTGTGGACATGGCCTAGGGAAGGTTGGTGAAATAAGCGAGGTGGACAAGAGCAGCAGAGCTGCTGCATCTGCTCCCAGAAACCTTCCGAGGAGCAGCCACGGAGAGGGCACGACCCAGATCCTAGGGCACTTTAGAACTCAGCTGTTACTGTTTACAAACTGCTTTTTAATTATAACAATGTGACACAAAGTCCGAACAACGGAACTCAGCATCTCTCCTGCTCTTCACTCTAACTGGAAACCCACTCCTCCCACAAAAACCTCTGTCCTGAAACCCCATCCTCTGAGAGCAGGCTTTCCAGGTAAGGAGCCTGGATTCCTTCGTGGACTCAAGTTCTGATTCCGTAACCTGGGGAGCTAGCCATGGTCTCCTCGCCTCCACTCCCTCATCTGTAAACCAGGCCGGGTGAATTGTTTATTAGATCCTGCGGGTGGTAAATAACAGAGATGCACTGAGGTTGTCTTGTAAAGGGGGCTTCTTCTGAGAGTCCATATGGAAATGCAGGAGACAGACATCCGGGGGTCTGGGCTGGGCATCCTGAGACCGGCACCCAGGGTGGAAACCAGAGGGTTGATGAGGGTTCAACACTTTCCCACCGCCTCACCTCTGAGCACCAGGAGTCCACTGAGCCCTCTCCACCGTCAGCTCCCGTGTCCCCCCAAGCTTCCCTGCTTATCTTTCCACTTCTGGTTCCAGCTAACTTCCCCTAATAGGTCTCAGGTGGAAACTCCAGAGAGAGAAAATGCAATTAGTCCAACTGGTCGTCACCAGCCCTATTACACAAGGCTCTAGCCCCAGCCCAGCTTGTTGGGCTGACAGAGCCTATAAATCTGCCCTTGGCACAGGTGCCCTTCCTTGTCCAGTCAGCAATAGCCAGGGCATCGGGTCATGTGGTACAAAACACGGCCACCTGCACGTAAAATTCATCTTTTCTCAGGAGGGAGTGGCGTGGTTCGCTCCACTGTGAGTACAGCAAAGGCAGTCAGCGCTCACTTCCATCTCTGAAGGTCTCTGGCACTGAGATATTGTAAAGTCTTCCAAAGTGGTTTAGTGTGTGTTATTTCCATTTCTCAAGCAGTATACAGTTTCCTCAGCCATAATTTTATCTGACTGCTCCCCAGTGGGCTGGCTAGCTGAGAAGGAACAGGATTGCCAGGGCAGAGGGAAGAGAAGGGAAGGGTCCAGGGCAAGGAGCAGACCAGTGGATGGGGGGCAAGCTTGAGGAGCGTAGTCCTGTGCGTGGCCCCTAGAGGTAGAAAGCAGACACCTATCCCCTTACCGGCTTTCCTATTTCACAAGGCCTCCCCTTCCCAGCAACTTTCTCAAAATAGCTTGAATAAATTAAGTTGAAAGGGAAAGTAACCTGTGGCTGAGAATATCCAGCTACCAGGGAAGAGAAAAGTGACCCAGCAAAGGGGGTACATTCTGGTCCAGTGACCTGTGAATCTCTGTCACCTGATCCCCCTTAGACACACCCCCCAAACTCGTGGAGTAGGTCCAGAACCACCCCTGAGCGGAAAGCAGGAGCATTCAAGTACCTGTCTCTGAAAAGGCAGCCTTGGAACCCACCGAAGGCTCTGGCACCAAAACTTGTTTTCCCAGTGAGTGGTTGGTCTAGTGCCCTAAGAGACAGAAGAAGCAAAACTGCTTCCCATTGGCGGATTTATTAAGGACATTCCCTCTAATCTTAATCTCCATTGGCCCACACGCCTCTGTCTCTGTCACTTATTACCCTGGAGAAAGGAGCGATTGACCTCATCTCGTCCGTGGAGCTGCAGCTCTGCTGATCCCCTGGAAGCCGGTCCGTGCTTGGCAGCCCTCGCTTCTCTTCCTGGTTTACAAACCCTCTGTCTTGCCACAAATCTGGGATTTCTCCAACTGATTTGTAAGCGTGGTAAATAAGGGGTGAACCTGTCCAACTTCCAGCACGTTCCATCCAGAAGCAGACGCGTTTTCCTCATTTGGCTGCCCCGAGTTAGCGGCCCTCTCCTGGTGCCGGGCTCTGCTGAGTCAGCTGATGGGGGTGGGAGTGGGGTTGGGTGAGGGCAGAATAATGTTGTTGATCACTAAGATGATGACCTGATTGCAGCTGGAAAAAATGATTCAGGAATTAATCTAGGATAAGAATCAAATGATTCTTTAGCCCACGTATTCAAATATTTGCTGAGTGTCCACTGTGTGGTAGACACTTTACAGTCAGTGAGTCTGTTTATAGGGAAGCAGTTTGAAGTATCAGAATAATGATAATAATATTGTAACTAATATGTATTTAACATTAACCCTGTGCCAGACACATTCATGATACCATGTAACACAATCACCCTATGAGGTAGGTACTTTTATTATTATTCCCACTCTATAGATGAGCAAATTGAGGCTCCAAAAGACTAAGGACAGGCCCAAAGGCTCTTAAGTGGCAAAGCTTCATCTGAGTGTTAGATTCCAAGGCTCAAAGTCTTAACTAAAGCACGTACTTTGGTGTCAGGAGACCTGTCTGTTTTACTTTGAACAAGTCACCTTGCTTCTGAGTTTCAGTTTCCCCATTTGAAAATTGGAAATGAACTAATTTTGTGAGCACCTGCTGAATTAAGATGTGTAAAATTCCTTCTACAAATAACAAATGCTGGAGAGGGTGTGGAAAAAGAAGAACCCTTTTACACTGTTGGTGGGAATGTAAACTGGTACAGCCACTATGGAGAACGGTATGGAGGTTCCTCAGAAAACTAAAAATAGAATTACCATATGATTCAGCAATCCCACTCCTGGGCATATACCCAGACAAAACTATAATTTGAAAAGATGCATGCACCCCCATGTTCATAGCAGCACTATTTACAATAGCCAGGTCATGGAAGCAACCTAAATGCCCATCGACAGATGAATGGATAAAGATGTGGTATATATACACAATGGAATATTACTCAGCCATAAAAAAGAATGAAATAGCACCATTTGCAGCAACATGGATGGTCCTAGAGATTATCATACTAAGCGAAGTAAGTCAGAAAGAGAAAGACAAATACCATATGAAACCACTTATATGTGGAACCTAAAATGTGACACAAATGAACTTATCTAAGAAACAGAAATAGACTCACAGACATAGAGAACAGACTTGTGGCTGCCAAGGTGCTGAAGTCCAGGAGTTGATGTGATCTCCCCGAGACTGCAGGTGAGCTCAGCTTCACACTCCTCTCCAACAATTTTTCAGGAACTTTTTACTTTGGGCTCTGGAGGTCCCCAGAGGCTCACCTGTGCAGTGTGTTGGGGTCCTCCCTGCCCACCAGCCCCTCCTGCTCTGCTCTCCATGGGTGTCAATGGCTCGAGACATGTTAGCCTTGCTGGTGTGTTAGTTTGCCAGTACATCAAGGGCCTCAAGCCAATGGAACTTGAATAGCCTCTTCAGAGGTTATTGAGGAAGCAAGGCTCATGGGACCAGGGATTCAGCAGTGTATGGCTGCAGGTTGGGGCAGGGAAGCATGGGAGGGGTGAGTTCAGGGAGATTCGAGTCTGTGATACATTGGCTTAGCTCCGACTTGGGACACAAAAGTAGAGCAGAGTCTATAATTGAACACTTTCTTCCTTATAAAATAAGACTTTTAAGACTTACCTGTACAGGGACTTCCCTGGTGGTCCAGTGGTTAAGAATCCACCTTCCAATGCAGGGGACGCATGTTTGATCCCTGGTCAGGGAACTAAGATCCCACATGCCACGGGGCAACTAAGCCCACGCACCACAACTACTGAGCCTGCATGCTCTGGAGCCCGCACACCTCAACCATAGATCCCACATGCCACAACTAAGACCCTACACAGCCAAATAAATAAATAAATATTAAAAAAAAAAAAAAGACTTACCTGTACATCCAAGAAAATCTCTAACGTTTGGTCCCTGATGGGATAGGTGGGCACAGGGAGAGGCAGGGAATGAAGGAAGAAGATGAAGTTACTTAGGGAACAAGAAGCTGTCAGTATATACTGGTACAGTGTGGGCTTCAGAGATAAAATGAGCAGCCATTACTGACCCTTGGCAAATTCAGATAAGACATGAACACCAACAACTCCCAGACACTCTGTTGGGGGGAGATACCACAGACTGGTTTCCGCAGTCAGAATTCACAATCTTAAACAAGAAAATATTCCTCTTCACCACCACAAGAATTTATGTACCCCCTTCGCATAATGCCATTTTACAGAATGAACCCTTTGTATTGAGTATGTGGTAAGTATTTGATAGGAGTGATCAAAAGGGGACAGGTCAGCCCCTCAGAACTGACTGTTCAATTGAATATGTTCGGAGAGTATATTTTTAATATGAACTTATACCTAACAACATAGCTATTAACAGAGATTCAGGGGGTGGGGGGAGGAGGACAGATTCAGTTTTTATGGGATCTGAAGTTATACAGGTTTAAGCCCTCTTTTGTGTGTGTGTGTGTATATATATATATATATATATATATATATATACACACACAAAATCATGAAAGAACAAAATGTCTGTAACCACTTTGATGTCATCTGACAGGGGATATCTTACAGAAGGAAAACAGAGTAGAAAGAGGTAGTGGTCTTAACTGATTGCAGTGAATAGATCTTACTTTTGCAAATTTTTTTTACAAAATTTACCAAGATTTATAACCAAATAAACCAATTGCTAAGGTCTTTCTCAAGAGCCCGTGCAAGTGAGGGAAGTGAGTCTGAAGTTTGTGCCTCATTAGCTTCACAGTAAGTCTTCCCTGCAGCTATTATGGGCCAAAACTATCACCAGAACAATCTAAATTGCAGAGTCCTCAAGGGAGAAACATATGTTGTAGGACACAATCAAATTGGACAGAGACAGCATGATGGGCTCCAAATGCCAGCTGGCCAAGACCAAGACTGGACAGGACGGCTGCCACACTCTCCTTGACTGCATGGTGGAATCGTATAAAGTGCATGGAGAAACAGCATGGTACAGTATCTGGGTTGTGCAGGGTGGCACTAAATGATGTAGATATAGTATCTCATCTTTTCAGTCCTGTGAGCGACATTTTATTATGATCCTGAATTTTCAAATGAGGAGACTGAGGTAAAGAGAGGTTGATTTGCCCAAGTGAGAAGGCTGATAGCCAGGTTTTTTGTTTGTTTGTTTGAATCCACGTGCTTCCACTGCCCCTCACACTTCATTGCCTGTTGAGGTCAAGTTGATGTATGGTCCACAGTTAAACAGAACTGGTAACAAGGTCATCTGCCTGAAGTTTACCTACTTGTATGTGGGTTGTTTTCTGAGCTTTCCAATGTGGTGGTAAAGCACTCCTTGAAATGTTTACAACCAGAGACGGGTTTGATGTGCTACGTATGACTAGCTTCCAACTATTATAGATATACAACATCACTGTTTTTCAAGTATAAAATCAGAAAGCTGTGCATACTAAGAAATGCTAGAGGAACAAAGTATGTTTGGTTTCCTGTATGACATATCTGTGAATTGTTATGCTGTAAAGCCCAATTTTTCTCCCAATAAAGTGGGTTTTTTTTCCTTTTGAGTTAAAAACACTCTTTATCAAGGTTGCTGGATATAGGAGCAACATAGAAAAATCAAGCACCCTCCTTTATGCCCAAAATAAACAGTAGAAAATATATTAGAAACTTAACATCTCTAATTGTACTAAAAATAGTTACCTAGGAAAAATACAAGAAATGTGCATGATTTATGGAGAAAACTATACTTCATTGAAAGACATTAAAGACAATCCAAGTAAATGTAGAGATAAACCACAATAATGGCTAAAAGGAGGAGACCTTCAAGATGGCGGAAGAGTAAGACGCGGAGATCACCTTCCTCCCCACAAATACATCAGAAATACATCTACATGTGGAACAACTCCTACAGAACACCTACTGAACGCTGGCAAAAGACCTCAGACCTCCCAACAGGCAAGAAACTCCCCACGTACCTGGGTAGGGCAAAAGAAAAAACAGGGGCAAAAGAAAAAACAGAGACAAAAGACTAGGGATGAGACCTGCACCAGTGGGAGGGAGCCATGAAGGATGAAAGGTTTCCACACACTAGGAAGCCCCTTCACTGGAGGAGACTGTGGGTGGCGGAGGGGGGAAACTTCGGAGCCCCAGAGAAGAGCACAACAACGGGGGTGCGGAGGGCAAAGCGGGGAGATTCCCGCACAGAGGATCGGTGCCTACCAGCACTCACCAGCCCGAGAGGCTTCTCTGCCCACCCGCCGCGGCGGGCGGGGGCTGGGAGCTGAGGCTCGGGCTTCGGAGGTCGGATCCCAGGGAGAGGACTGGGGTTGGCAGCGTGAACACAGCCTGAATGGGGCTAGTGCACCACGGCTAGCCGGGAGGGAGTCTGGGAAAAAGTCTGGACCTGCCTAAGAGGCATGAGACCATTGTTTCAGAGTGCGCGAGGAGAGGGGACTGAACCGCCTAAACGAGCTCCAGAGACGGGCACGAGCCGCGGCTATCAGCGTGGACACCAGAGACGGGCATGAAACTCTAAAGCTGCTGCTGCAGCCACCAAGAAGCCTGTGCGCGAGCACAGGTCACTCTCCACACCTCCCTTCCGGGAGCCTGTGCAGTCCGGCACTGCCAGGGTCCTGTGATCCAGGGACAACTTCCCCGGGAAAACACAGGGCGCGCCTCAAGCTGTTGAAATGTCACGCCGGCCTCTGCCGCCGCAGGCTCGCCCCGCATTCCGTACCCCTCCCTCCCCGCGGCCAGAGCTCCCGAATCAGCGGCTCCTTTAACCCCATCCTGTCCGGACGGGAACAGAAGCCCTCAGGCGACCTACACGCAGAGGCGGGGCCAAATCCAAAGCTGAGCCCCTGTGAGCTGTGAGAACAAAGAAGAGAAAGGGAAATCTATCCCAGCAGCCTCAGGAGCAGCGGATTAAATCTCCACAGTCAACTTGATGTACCCTGCATCCGTGGAATACCTGAATAGACAACAAATCATCCCGAATTGAGGCAGTAGGCTTTGGAAGCAACGATATATATAATTTTTTTTCCTTTTCCTCTTTTTGTGAGTGTGTATGTGTATGCTTCTGTGTGTGATTTTGTCTGTATAGCTTTGCTTTTACCATTTGTCCTAGGGTTCTGTCTGTCCTTTTTTTTTCTTTTTTAGTATAGTTTTTAGCACTTGTTATCATTGCTGGATTTGTTTTCTAAGTTTGCTTTCTTTCTTCCTTCCTTCCTTCCTCCCTTTCTTCCTTCCTTCCTTTCTTTTTTTCCTTCTTTCTTACTTTCTCCCTTTTATTCTGAGCCGTGTGGATGACAGGGTCTTGGTTCTCCGGCTGGGTGTTAGGCCTGTGCCTCTGAGGTGGGAGAGCCAAATTCAAGACATTGGTCCACCAGAGACCTCCCAGCTCCAACTAATATCAAACGGTGAAAATCACACAGAGATCTCCATCTCCACACCAAGACCTAGCTCCACTCCATGACCAGCAACCTACAGTGCTGGACACCCTATGCCAAACAACTAGCAAGACAGAACACAACACCACCCATTATCAGAGAGGCTGCCTAAAATCATAATAAGGTCACAGACACCCCAAAACACACCACCGGATGTGGACCTGCCCACCAGAGAGACGAGATCCAGCCTCATCCACCAGAACACAGGCACTAGTCCCCTCTGCCAGGAAGCCTACACAACCCACTGAACCAACCTTAGCCACTGGGGGCAGACACCAAAAACAACAGGAACTACAAACCTGCAGACTGAGAAAAGGAGACCCCAAACACAGTAAGATAAGCAAAATGAGAAGACAGAAAAACACACAGCAGATGAAGGAGCAAGGTAAAAACCCACCAGACCAAACAAATGAAGAGGAAATAGGCAGTCTACCTGAAAAAGAATTTAGACTAATTATAGTAAAGATGATCCAAAATCTTGGAAACAGAATGGAGAAAATACAAGAAACGTTTAACAAGGACCTAGAAGAACTAAAGAGCAAACAAACAATGATGAACAACACAATAACTGAAATTAAAAATTCTCTAGAAGAAATCAATAGCAGAATAACTGAGGCAGAAGAGTGGATAAGTGACCTGGAAGATAAAATAGTGGAAATAACTACTGAAGAGCAGAATAAAGAAAAAAGAATGAAAAGAATTGAGGACAGTCTCAAAGACCTCTGGGACAACATTAACTGCACCAACATTCGAATTATAGGAGTCCCAGAAGAAGAAAAGAAAAAGAAAGGGACTGAGAAAATATTTGAGAGATTATAGTTGAAAACTTCCCTAGAATGGGAAAGGAAATAGATAATCAAGTCCAGGAAGCACAGAGAGTCCCATACAGGATAAATCCAAGGGGAAACACGCCAAGACACATATTAATCCAACTATCAAAAATTAAACACCAAGAAAAATTATTAAAAGCAGCAAGGAAAAAACAACAAATAACATATAAGGGAATCCCCATAAGGTTAACAGCTGATCTTTCAGTGAAACTCTGCAAGCCAGAAGGGAGTGGCAGGACATATTTAGAATGATGAAAAGGAAAAACCTACAACCAAGATTACTTTACCCAGCAAGGATCTCATTCAGATTCGATGGAGAAATTAAAACCTTTACAGATAAGCAAAAGCTAAGAGAATTCAGCACCACCAAACCAGCTTTACAACAAATGCTAAAGAAACTTCTCTAGGCAGGAAAAACAAGAAAAGGAAAAGACCTACAATAACAAACCCAAAACAATTAACAAAATGGTAATAGGAACATACATATCAGTATTTACCTTAAATGTAAATGGATTAAATGCTCCAACCAAAATACATAGACTGGCTGAATGGATACAAAAATAAGACCCATATATATGCTGTCTACAAGAGACCCACTTCAGACCTAGGGAAACATAGAGACTGAAAGTGAGGGGATGGAAAAAGATATTCCATGCAAATGGAAATCAAAAGAAAGCTGGAGTAGCAATTCTCATATCAGACAAAATAGACTTTAAAATAAAGACTATTAAAAGAGACAAAGAAGGACACTACATAATGATCAAGGGATCAATCCAAGCAGAAGATACAATAATTCTAAATATTTATGGACCCCACATAGGAGCACCTCAATATATAAGGCAAACACTAACAGCCATAAAAGGGGAAATTGACAGTAACACAATCATAGTAGGGGACTTTAACACCCCACGTTCACCAATGGACAGATCATCCAAAATGAAAATAAATAAGGAAACACAATAAATAAGGAAACACATTTCTTTAAATGATACATTAAACAAGATGCACTTAATTGATATTTATAGGACATTCCATCCAAAAACAACAGAATATACTTTCTTCTCAAGTGCTCATGGAACATTATCCAGGATAGATCATATCTTGGGTCACAAATCAAGACCCAAGCAATGCTTTTTAGCCCAGCAATGCTTTTTAAACAACAGTATCTCTACGATTGTCTTAATCTTTTACTTGCCTCTGCAGATAACACTAACGCTTCATCAATTCTAATGTACTGGACATAAGACATATCCAACAGCTAAATTTCAAGAGCAAAGGAAAAAATAATGAACTTCTGATGAAACCAAGTGAAGAAAATACCCAAAACCTATGGGAAACTTATGTAGAATGCAAACTCCTCTAACAGATAAGGTTATGCCATAATTTTGCTGCTGAAATGTTCAGAAACTTAATCTATTTTTGCGAGATAAAAGTGAAGTTGAGGGCTTCCCTGGTGGCGCAGTGGTTGAGTCCGCCTGCCGATGCAGGGCACATGGGTTCGTGCCCCGGTCTGGGAAGATCCCACATGCCGCGGAGCGGCTGGGCCCGTGAGCCATGGCCACTGAGCCTGCGCGTCCGGAGCCTGCGCGTCCGGAGCCTGTGCTCCGCAACGGGAGAGGCCACAACAGTGAGAGGCCCGCGTACCGCAAAAAAAAAAGTGAAGTTGAGGAAACAAAGTTTATTACTTTACAAAAGTAAATCTTTCTATAAATTATGTTTAAAAGGCAAGAATACTTAAAAAGTTTTTTTAATATTGGGAACAGATCCAGATGTCAATTTCCTAGATGATCTACAAACTTAAAATATTTGCGGACTTCCCTGGTGGTGCGGTGATTAAGAATCCGCCTGCGAATGCAGGGGATACGGGTTCAAGCCCTGGTCCGGGAAGATCCCACATTCCTCAGAGCAACTAAGCCAGTGCACCACAACTACCGATCCTGCACTCTACAGCCTGCGAGCCACAACAACTGAAGCCCATGTGCCTAGAACCCGTGCTCTGCAACAAGAGAAGCCACTGCAATAACAAGTTTGCACAAAACAAAGAGTAGTCCCCTGCTTGCTGCAACTAAAGAAAGCCTGCGCAGCAATGAAGACCCAACACAGACATAAATAAATAAATAAAAATCAAGTTCCCTTTTTTTAAAAAAAAAGTTTGCAATACACTAAAATGCCACAGCTTCTATGTACAGGGAATGAGACTTATGGAGAGAATTTGGTAAATTTAGGAAAAATCAGACTGTCAGGCTAGAAAACTCACTCCTGGCCCCTAGCAGATGTGTGTCCCTTAACTGGGCCAAACACAAGCACATGTGTCTGCATATTCAAGCCCTCTTCCTTCAGGGTGCTGGAAAGCAAGATATCTTTTTGTGTAGCTATAATTTTTATGGTTAGACAAGTGTTTTTTGATGGGGCATTTCTGAATGACTTGAAAACTTGAATTTAGAGCTATGATTCTCCTAAGAGAGGAAGGAATATCAGAAATAGAATCTTCGAGCGGCTTTGTCAAAAGAAACACACTTTCACATGCCCCCTCCTCTTCCCAGTCGACAGTCCCGGTGTTGGGGGGAGGGGATCCTGATACTGAAGGGAGTGTGTAGCAGTCCCTCAGGGCTGCAAGAATCAGTGACACAGAAGAACAAATACGGAAAAATATTCTGTGGCAATAAGAAAGCAGTGTAAAAAGAATGCGAATTCTCATCTTGCTTTTTATTTCTCCTACTTTTACCAAGCCATTGTTTCAAAACTTTCTTACAAAATTAAAAAAAAAAAGACACATACACGTGACATGCAGGAGATGAGAATAATGTTCCTCTAATACAAAAGCATTAAACAATATTTCAGGTGCTACACAGCACGTCTGGCACATTTATTTATTAAGACCGGAATCCTCAGAGTTAACCACTGTGATATTTTCTAACGCAGTATTATCGGTTGTGGAAAGTAATTTGCCTGAACTGCTCTCTTTTTCAGTCTCCTCCCAAGTAGTTGTCAGAGGCTTCCCGAGGGTTTCTGGAAGCATGAACGTTAGCACTCCACTCACGAAGGCTGAAGTCCCAACAAGCAGCTAGAAGGAATTAAAAAAGGAATAAGTGACACATCGAGAAAGAAGGGTATCCTTCAGAGAATAGTCATTTCTGAACCTTTTTCAGAGGGCAACAGAACTGAATTTGACCTAACAGTTGTCATTTATTCCTTAGTGAGACCTTTTGGTTACTTATGCTGGTCCAGGGGTTCTTTAATTTGTTGACTAGGCTTAATCTGATCACTCATTAACCACCTACTAAATAAATCCCAGTTACTACCTGCATTATTACTCATGTAGGCACTGTCCTAGGAGCTACACAGGGGGAAAAAAGTCCCTGCCCTGTCTTCCCAGACTCCAGAGTCTCATGGGGAAACCCAGAGTCTTGGATTTGGACTTGACGGCCAGGGACTGTCTTAGTCAACCCTGCCCCGGCCCCAAAAATTGACATGCTATCAGCATCCAATAAATGGTGGGGAATGAATGAATGCATGTATGCACAAATGAATGTTTCAATGAACCAAAACCTACAGAATTTAGGGGGAAACAAAACAGAGGCAATGGAAACTAGCTGCTACTGTGGGGGAGGGGTGGGTCCAAGTGATTTCCTGTAAAAATTCAGTATTTCTTAACTTTCCAGGTTTTGACACATAAAAGGCAACCTTTTAGACTAGCACCAAGGTGTCTGCTTTTAAAAATGCAAATCACATTAAAAACTAAAGTCTGCACGTCTATTCTCTGTTGATCACTATGTAGATTTTGGGTGGATTTTAGAACTAAATCTCTTTATGGTCTGTAAAAACTTTGTCCTTATATAATTTAAACCCCTTTAGCAAAAAATACTGCCCGGGAAGACCCCATAAAAATAAATTAAGGCACGGTTTTTCTGATAAATCTGCATACTTATGCTTTTACAGCCTCTGAGACACAGTGCAACTGTGACGCGCTGTGAGGCCACATCACTAACAGACGTGACCCGGGAAGACGGTTCCTTACTTTGTTTGCAGAACGCTGACAACCTAAATCTAGAAATACATGAGTAAGCCTAGAAGCAGTAACAGAATCTAAAGTGACATTGCAAAGGACGTAGAAACCCCAGAAGAGCCCTCTGCCAGGGTGTGAAAAACACTGAATAAGTCTAAACAAGAAATAGAATCAAATGGAATATCCAAGACAAGACTGGATTTACCTTTTTAACTTGGTGGTAAGAATAGTCAGGCACTAAACAAACTCAGAACCCTCCATCTCCTCTCTCACTCTCAGCAGAAGACCTGGTCTCCCACGGCCGTTGGCCAACTCCCCCAACCCCACTACAAGCATCCCCAAAACCTCCCCCTCCCCCCAACCCTTCCCACTCCCCCCTGCCCCCTCGCCCTCCTCCCCCACCCCTCCCCCCCCACCCCCGCCCCTACCTCCGGCAAGGAGGAGCCTTTGTCACCTCTCACCTCCTCCTGCGGGTGGGAGGTGGAAGGGTGCCGGTGGGGTGGGGTCTTCCTCCATCAGTAGACCTCCCTTCTTACCCGCTGATTTGTTTTTTTGGAATGCATCAATTGGATCTAACTTTTTAAAAGATCTGTATTGGAGTATAGTTGATTTACAATGTTGTGTTGGTTTCTGCTGCACAGTAAAGTGGATCAGTTATACCTATACATATATCCCCTCTTTTTTAGATTCTTTTCGCATATGGGTCATTACAGAGTATTGAGAAGAGTTCCCTGTGCTATACAATAGGTCCTTGTTGATTATCTACTTTATATATAGTAGTCTCTATATGTCAATCCCAATTCTCACTGATGTTTGATCCTTTCCTTTCCACTGGCTAGCTTCCCTCGGTAAAAATAGAAGTTCTTGAGCCTCTTATAATTTCTGTACCCACTCTGCCCAGGAACTTGTATTTGCGACCTGTATGACCCTGGGCAAGTGACTTAACTTTCCTGCTCCTCAGTTTCCTTATCTGTAAAATGGAAATAATACTACTACCTGCCCCCAAAGGACTGTTGGAAGGATAAAATTAAGTGACACATTTAGGGCACTCAAAACAGGGACTGGCTTATGTTAAGGAGTCAATAAATGGTAGCTATCATTACTACTCTCGAGTCTTTTGAAACAAGCAAAAGAGGCCCTCTGCCTCAGCCCACACCCACTGCAGCCCCCAGCCCATCCTCTCCACAGCGCTCACTGCTTCTCCTTCCATCCTGCTCCCCACAGCATGGCCCACTCCCACCACCCACAGAAGCTGCTCTTCCCAGGCCACAGATTCCCAGCTGCCAAACCTGATGCACGTTTCCCTGTTCTGCTCTTTCTTAGCCGCTGTCCTGTCCTGCCTTCCTCACTTGCCCTCCTCCTTTGGGGTTCTGGTCACCTCCCTGTCTCCCCGGCTGTTGCATCTCAGTCTCTGCCCTGGACCCCTCTTCCCATCAGGCTTTAAATGCCACCGTTCCCAGGGTTCTGCTCTTCAGTCTCCCTCACCTCTTCATAAGCTGACTCCCAAATCTGTACCTCCCATGGGGGTGTCCCCTGAGCTCCAGACCTGCCTCCTGGATGCCTCCCCCAGCCTCCGCCGTCAAGCAGGTACCTCACATTCATCACCCACAATTCAAGTGCACTGTCCTTCCCCACCTCAACCTTGTTCCCCCTCTGGGTTCCCTCCAGCCCCGAGAACAAGCTTCCCATCCTTCCAGCTGCCCCCCTCCACCATATGCAAACTCATCATGGGTCCTGTGGATACAACTTTTGCATCCTGTCCTCTCCAACCCACCTTTAGGTCTGAATGTTCTTCTGTTCTGCTCTCCTTTGAGATCCTGCCCATCCTTTCACCCATATATCCTGGCTCCCTCAACCCACCCTGGGTGTTAGCAGTAATGCTTGCACCCAAACTCAAACTGGTCAAGTTCCTTTTCCCTCTAAGTTTTTGCCTTCCTGTTTCCTCGGCGTGGAATTCCCTTCTCTCCCCCTCCACCTTGCTGACTCTCACTGGCTCCTCCAGACACAGATTAAAGCCCCCTCCTCTGGGAAACCTCCCCTCTGGCCCTAGCCTCGGTTGGTAGCCCTCGCCTACCACCCCATAACCCCTGCATTTCCCTACCACAGCCCTCTTCTCTGGGGCTTCTGCCTTCTGCACCAGACTGGACATCTCTCAGGACAAACGCTGTTTCTTTCATCTCTGCTGCTTATCACCTAGCAGGGAGGCTAATTCAAAATCAACACTCAACCTTTGCCAAATGAGTTCATGAATACAAACAGGATATGAATTAGGCGTCCACTTTTTTCCCTTAGATTACTAAAAAAATGATGGTTGATAATAAAAGCAACAGAAGGAGTGATTTTCATGTGCTTCTTTTTGAAAGAGAAAATATAAGCTTATCTTCTAGATTACCATTTCTATTCCTCAAAATGAAAATACTGGCTCCCTAGGCAGTTTGACACCCATAAATAAGCTTAATGAGAAATTTAATGATTTATTTTTTTACTCATTAAAAATAACAAGTAACATCTACTACGTCCAAAGGAAGTACCTTCACAGAATAATTTTGCAAATATACACAAGACCCTGCTGACAGAGGTTGTCCTGGGGAAGGGGGGACCAGGGTCAGGGTGGAGGAAAAACTTATTTCTCTGTATCCCTTTTAGGACTGGTTGTTTATTTGTTTGACCTATGCAAAAGGCATGGTATTTGGGTTTGAACCCAAGTTCTGTCACTTAAATAGGGATAACAAAAACAGTACCTGCATTCTGTGAAGACTACTTCTTGTAAAGCACTTAAAATACAGCTTGTGGGCTTCCCTGGTGGCGCAGTGGTTGAGAGTCCGCCTGCCGATGCAGGAGACGCGGGTTCGTGCCCTGGTCCGGGAAGATCCCACATGCCGTGGACCGGCTGGGCCCATGCGCCATGGCCGCTGAGCCTGCGCGTCCGGAGCCTGTGCTCCGCAACAGGAGAGGCCACAACAGTGAGAGGCCCGCATACCGCAAAAAACAAACAAATAGAGCTTGTTACATAACAAGCACTATTTAAGTACCTGTTAAATAAAATTTAAAAACCCCTTTTAACTCTGTAGTCCATAATGAACCGTTATGGATGTCCTTTAAAAAAAAATCTTTATTTGGTTTTAGTGATTTTATAGCAGTTTGCTTTTATAGATTTGTCTATCTTCTTCTGTGTGTCTTAGCTTATTTTTAAAAACATCTTTTCCATTTTTATCTTTTATTTATTTAACAAAGAACATAAAGTGCTAGCACAAAGGAGATGCTTCTGGAAAAGTCCGTGACCTAAAAAGAGTGGTGGATTCTCCAAAACTCCTTCCTGTGTAGGCCAGACCCTACGCCCCCAATTAAGCAAACTTGACTGAGTGCCTGTTACTGGGACACGAGAGAGAACCATGCTGAGACAATGATTCCCAAAGAGCAGACGCATACCACCTGTGTATGCCAGGTGATTTTTTTTTTTTTTTTAAGAACATCTCAAACAATTTGTTTTACTACTTATGAGATTGTTAGTGTATTTTAGAAAAACATGTAACTAGTATAACACCCATGATTTCACTGTTACTGTTGTTTAGGGCAAAGCTAAATTTTAAAAGCCATTCTATTTGATTTAAAATATTAAGTAAATTATAGCATGAATGGCACGCAAGGTGAGAGAAATGCTCCAGTGGACTCAGTTGTGGGTACACAAAATGCCCTATCCTGCAAGAGTTCAACAATTTAACTGGGGGACAAAGACATACGTGTGAATAATAGAGCCAGACTGCGACAGCGGGCTGTGGAAAGGGTACACACGAAATGCTATGCAGACCTGGGAAAGGGAGAGGTTGCATCACTGGATCTGGGTGGGCTTCTTAAAGAAGTGGGGTTTGCTCTGGTCTTAAAAGAGGTTTAGCTGCCTCATCTAAACCCCTAGAGCTTTGGGCCTTCCACTAGTTGTCCGGCAGAGGCAGTGCAGGAGGACGAACTAGGAATGAGGCAAGTGGGTCCAGCTCTGGTCTCATTTCCCCAGCCATGCAAGTCACAGCCACTAAAGCTCCAGGACATCCTCATCCAGAAGAACCTGGTGAGGCCGTTGCTCTCCACGAAGCCCAGGAAGACCCTGTGAAAGGGACTTCATAGACATACTGGGAAGAAGTCACTGCCTTAACGCATCTTACGGTCCTGGGAGCCCTCAGGGCTCTGACCCAGATGGAGTGCAAGCTTCTGAGGCAGGCTGGATCCTAAAAGTTCTTGGATTTACCTCTCAAAAAGGAAAAAAAAAAAAAAAGTCTATATCTATCTACCTATCTACCATAAAATGACATAATTTTTTTAAATGCATAAAACAAATGCAGTTTAAGAAATAATTATAAAGCAAACACATCATGGTCTTGATCACCCACAAGAAAACACTGCTTGTACCCCAGAAGCCTCCCCTTCTCTCCTCCACAGGTGGTCCTGATTTAGTCAATAAGCCTCATCTGCTTTTCTGGTTTTAACATTACTTTCATGGCTACAGAATGTATAAAACTGGTCCCATTCTCTTAAAAAAAATAAAGATACATGAAGTTTGTGGGGGGAGGAGCATTCTCTGCAGAGGGGATGTTCGGGCAGAGGACGCCGGTGGGGATGAATGAGAACAGGGTGTGGAGAGGAGGGGGAAGTGTGTGAGGAAACAAAACAAAATAGGGAACATGGGCAGGGGGTCAATCTGGAAAGGCCATGAGTATCAGGCAGAGTTTGGGTTTTGCTCTGAAGGTGAGGGGCAGTTGGACCAGAGCTCCGGTTCGGCAAACTACTCTGATGGGGCCGGGGGCATGTGCAGGGAAGGAACCAGAGAGGCAGGCGGTGATGAGGGGCTGGACTGGAGTAGGTGAGTAGGCTGCTTGTGAGAGAGAAGGAGAGGACTCGGTGTCGTGGGTTGGAGGGGGTGGGAGAATAAAAAGTTGGTGCTCAAGGGTCACGCTGCAGGCCACGGACTCCTACCGCAGAGCGGAGACGGGTGGAGAAAATGCAAGTCACCGGCCGGCTGGGTTTGGGAAACGGTGAAGCTGTTTAGTCACCCAGGGAGACTATCCATGGGGCTAGTGGGTCTGCTGCTTGGAAGAGAAGTCAGAATCAGGAGAGGTCACCCGCGCAGGGACTGAGAAAGACAGCCAGAATGGCTCTTGGAGAATGAAGCAATCAGAAGAAGACAGGAGCACAGGAGGAGCCCCAGAGGGAACAGCCTAGAGAGAACGAGGACCAAGAAGTCCCGGAGAGCGAGCCTGGAGGGGGAGGGAGGGCCGGCACACCCAGGGCTCTCCCCTTGGTGGTGCAGCCCCTCAGGCCACCCCCGACATTCCGCACTGTCCGCATCTCCCTGCCCCCTCCCCTCCCCCCATCCTGACCCGGGTGTGTAACAGTGGTCCGCGTGGTTTCCCAAACTCTCAGCCCGGCCACGAGGACACGTGCAAACTGCACAGAACCCCTCGCACACTTCATAACCAGGAGGACGGCTCACACTGCCGGAGCCAGGAGGAAGCACGCAGGCAGCCTTGCCTGTGAAGAGCCCCTCAAGTTTTGGGGAAGCTGGAAACCACAGATCCCTACACCTCTCCGCCAGACACCACTGGGTCCTTCCGGGAGCAGCAGCCTCCAGAACTGGCCTTGACCAGCCGTCACACGGTGGGAACACAGAGGCAAGCGCTGGGGGTGGGAGGCAGCCTGCGGATCCAGACAGAGGGGCGCAGGCTGAGAGACCAGAGACCAGAGCTCTCCCTGCGCAGTCCCGGCTTCACGATGTGCTGAGCAGAGGCCCTGCTCTGGCTGGCAGAGCTGCGATTGATTAACAGCTCACGGCCGGAGGCGGGGCGGGATGGGGAAGAGGGGGAGAAGGCAATCAACGAACAAGAAAAACAGCAACCCACCACCCTACTTACCAGCTGGTGAGCTGTTAATTAGGTTTCTATAAACCCCCATAACCGAATTATAAATTGGCTTCCAATAAATAAAAATAAAGGAGGCAGTCAGCTCTTCTGCCTCGCTGCTATCTCAGTAAAGTTCTATCAACTGATGAACACCTGTGGCATGAAGATCCAAACGCTGGAGAGGTAAATGCAGAATGGGGCCGCGATGCTCCCCACACGGCCCACCGTGCTGCCACTCCCCACAGCCAGCGACCTGGAAACGCAGAGAGGATTCATACAGCAGCAAGAACAGAAGACGAGAAAGGCACTGGTTGCAGAGAGTGAGGGAACAGCTGCCCAGAGCCCCTGTCCACGCTTCTAGCAGAGAATAAATAGTAAAACTTAACTTAGCTTAATATACTTGGAAATAATTTTACTTTGATTTTTTAAGAATCATTCATGATTTATATTCTCATTCTGTGAAACAGCAGTGTGAACAAACATGCAGATAATTCAAGACAATTCAAGACCAAAAAAGCAGGGAAACCAATCAGCATCAGCTATGCAGATGAGGCCCTTACATACGCTCATTGAGTCTAATATTGAGGATAACATCAGTCTTGTAGAGCAGGAGTTTATTTGGGGTGTGGAGTGGGGATTTGGGAAACCGAAAGATTTATATCTATGGAACATCCTATTTCAATTTTTTAAAGTCAAGCAATATCTTAACGTGCTTTCCTTTAAAAGTTATTTAAACCTTATAGAATGTCTAGTAGGAAGCAAAGAATGTGCCTTCAACAGGAATAAGTATCTCTTATTAAGCTGAGGAGAAAGGCCCCAGGAGAAACCAAACCTGCCACACAGCTTGATCTCAGCCTTCTAGCCTCCACAACTGTGAGAAAATTCACTTCTGTTGTTTGAGCCCCTCAGTCTGTGGTGCTTTGTTATGGCAGCCCCGACAAACTAACACAACTAACATCAGGACATCAAGAGATACAACCTGAGAAAATTAGCCTTGAGTCCATGTAAGTCGACTGTATTTGAGACTTAAAATGGTTTTAGGATAATAAGAGTGTTATTTCAAAACAAGTTCTCTAATATCCTTGCTAATGACGTATAGACAAAGCCTCAGATTCAGAATTAGCGTCGTCATGTAACCCTCCCATAGCTTGGAGCTCCAGTAACTTCTACGGAAAGAAAGCATTTATACTCAAAGGCCAGATGTAATCAAATGACACATAAGTGAAAGATACCAAGAAAACAACAGAAAAATAAGTAACTCTTACCTTACAATGGTTGGATACAGCTCTGCTGTATAAAGGTATATAAGGCCAAACGCTGCCCCTATGGAAAATTTTCCAGCCATAGTTGCCACCACACACCAAACATGGTAATCCTGAAAAAATATATATTAGCAAAATAGACCATCATTTTGTCATCAAGTAATATTTTTAAAAGAAAAATAGAAAATCCTTAAAATTATTACTTAAAACTTTCTAATTCTCCAGTATTTTTCAGAACAATGAAGAGTTTTATTTTGTAAACTCGACACATGGTCTGCAAAAGCTTTCCATCTTTATGAAATTTAAAGGAAAGTTTTATTGTGCCTCCCTGCAGCCTTGGAGATTTCAAATTACCAAATAAGAAAAGCTATTTGGGGAGAGACACTTTGGAATGAGACCCTCCCAGATGGTTTCTGCTGTCGTCCCTGACATGTTCTATTTCCTGCAGTGGTTCTCAGAGACCTCCCACAGTCGATCTTTTCTCTCCTCCTCTGTCTGCCAGCTGGGTGTTGAGACCCAGGTGACCTTGGAGCTCATGTGTGAGGAGTGGCAGCACCTCTGTCAACCCGAGTCCCTGAATGATTCCATGGAGCCGAACACCCCCTTCACCACTCCCACAGCCACCAACGAGGTACACCCACATCGAACTTTCTATGAGCAAGAAATAAATGTCTATGATGTGAAGTTACTGAGATTTGGTGGTGCCTCTACTAAGGCAACCAATGTCACCTTGCCACCTTAATTACTATTGTAGACGATATTTGTTGGATGAATTAATGGGACTTAAAAATTTTGTATTGTGACATTACCATTTGGAGAGAAGTGTTATTAGAGGGGAAAAATTTGTGGCTAAGGGTTAGTACTCTATTTCTAGAAATCCCCATCAGCCACTTTCCTGTCTTCCACATTGCCGCTGGGGCTCAACCACCGTAGAACGTGAAGGTTCTAGGGTTTCCCTAAATCTTCACCGCTCAAAGACAGCTGCCATCAACTCAACAAATATAACTGCAAGCTACTTAAAAACACAAACAAAAAGGGTGTGGATGAAGCTCCCTCAAATTGGCAGAGACCTCCTTGTCTTAAGCAGTTTTAACTGATGTGTATCAGTCGTATATATCAATCAGCTGGAAACGTCAATACATTAAAACATTTGATTCACCAAAGTGAAGCGTTACTATAAAAGGAAGTCACTGGTTAGCTTAAGTTAAATTTCAAACAATATGCAAAACTTAAAATGCCTTGATCTAAATGTTGAGATACTATTGCTTAATAATTATTAAATCGATTTAAAACAAAGTATTTTAAAGTATTGTCATAGTGACCACATTTTCCATATTGAGAATGAAAATACAGGTTTTCCATTTTGGGGGGAAAGAGAAGAGCACTTCTGGGTGCAAGAGGTATTCTAGGGGATGGAGTTTGCCAAAATACAGGAATGTGAAAGTCGTTTCAGTAGTTTATGGCACTGTTTCTCACTAAGAAATTGAATTTTAAAAACAAGCTCCTCGGGGGATTTATGCACACTAGAAATTGGAAACTACTAATCTACCACAGTGGAAAAAAAAAAACAAGACTACTTAAACTGGACCAATCCTGAACATAAGACTCATCATATCTTTCAGCTGTCTCCATGGCTTCCTCCCTCCAGGTTTCTGATCAAATATCACCTTCTCTGAGAGGCACACCATCCTCAGTCACCTTAGATAAAATAAAATAGTTCACATGTGTGTTCCCCCTCCATACACAGTCATTCTCCATCCCTCATCCTATTTTGCTTTTCTTTATTATACTCAGAGAAACTTGACTTACTGCACATCCTCAGCACCTAGAAAAGAACCTGGCACATACTAGATGCTGGATAGATCTCTCATGAATGAATAAAAGTTTAAGATGACGATAACTACTGGAAGGTGCAATCCACTCTTCTCACTCAGGATGATCAGGTTGGCAAGATACAACCGTGGCCATCTCTCGGAAGTGGGATTATAGGCTTTTCCCCCTACCCCCGCCCCACATTTCTTTTTTTCCTTAAATTTTCAACTATCTTCAACTATTTTCAAACTTTCTCAACAGAGAAAGAATCACTTTTAAAGAAAACATTTAAAATACTATGTACAGCATATACTCTATCCATATGTCTTAATTCATCTTCATATTCCTAAGCTGAAAATGCTCCCATCACACTGTCATAGTATAACTAACCATTCCCTAAATAACACATAAAGTAACTCACCTTGGGGATCACCATAATCACACCATTGGTCACTGCACTTGAGAGAAGGGAGAAAACCAGAATGCTTCTTCTCCCCACATGGTCCATCCCAAAGCACACAAAGATGTAGGCAGGAATTTCCACTGCACCTGTCATGGAGCAAAATGATACATCTCAATAGCCACAGTGTCCAACTGAATAACAAGGGGACCCTGCCTTCTAACACGGGGACCCTGCCTTCTAAAGAGCTTCCCTATGCCCCCCAAAAGGAATGCTCAGCCCTCTCTCTGCTGCCAGGGGCTTCTAAGAACTAACAACTGCCTGAGAGGCAGGAAGTCCCACGACTTTTAAACTCACTGGAGCGGGCAGGATGTTTGCTGTGACGTGCGCTAATGCTCACATAATCTGCCTAGCACTTATCACCTGTCTTCGGAATCTTATCCCGGACTAGGCAGGAAGCTCCCCAGGACACAACACAGTGACTGGAGCATGGGCTGGTTGAATGAATAAATATGTAAATTAATAGGCAACATTGATCTTTTTTGACCTTTGGCTTCTTCTGCTTGGCAGAACTATGGGGAAATGTTTGTACTGTAACTTCGAACATAGCAATTAAAGTAGAAAATTCAGTGCCAGCTTTACATCTATCAGCCAGAATGCATCAGGGAGCAAGCAAGAAGTTCTCTCAGCAAAACTGACCAAACCCAATAATAGCCTTTGAGAAACTGTCACTGTTTACTAGCCCAGCTTGTCCACGTAATTCAAAGGTCCGTTCTTTCGACCCTCCGGACCTTGCCTAATCCCAGGACACTACCCACCACTGCCTTTTAGGACTGATGTGCATTTTCCCATTCAACTACAGAATGCTGCAAGCACCTGGACCGGCAGGTCTGGGTCTACATGTCTCTTACAGTTTTGGGAACATATCTCTGCAGGTGGACACATATTTTCTGAGTTAACATTCTTAGCAGTACATCAGAAATTAAACTCAGTTGCAGCTGCTCAGAAAAAAAACAAAAAAAATGGCTGGGCAAAGACAAAAAAATAACATTCTGAGCCCCATTGGAGAGACAGCCTCCCTCCTTTTCATTAACATGGAAAATAAACAACTCCAGAGAAAAGGCCTCCCTTTCACAGACCCTGCTGTAGGGTCCATGCCTCCAGGCCCGAACAGTAGGTACATCTATTACTCTACTCTTTTTTTTGCTTGTTTGTTTATCAAACACTTTTCAAGGTCAAATAAGTCAATGATTCTCCAAAGAACCTCATGGGAATAGGCCTGGATTATTACCCCCACTTTCCAACTCAGATTAAATGACTTGAGCCCAGTGAGTAAGTGACAGCTCAGGGACTGGTCTTTGGGAGCCAAGGCCCCTTTCCTGCAACCTCCCTCCCTCAGGTCTGGTTCCCTCCACGTCTGACTCAGGGCTCCCCTCTCTACAGCACTGTGTGCAAGGCCACCAACCAACTTCCTGGAGTCTAGCAAAGCTGCACAGCAACTGGGAAACAGCTGAAGAGACCTTTTAAAGTATATTCCACCTTGATGCTTCTTGAGTTGTTGTATAGATGCTGCATCTAAATTTTGACTTGGCTATATCTGGGATAGAAATGGTGCAACCAATGAGGCCCAATCTGTCTGGGATTAGGACCATGTGCCCTTATCTTCTTTACTTTATAATGTATAACTCCATTCTGCTCCTGTCTCCACATAACCTCAAAGATATGCCTTCAGGCTACTGTAGCGCTTATCACCTGCAAGTAGCACAAAACCTAAGCTGAAATTCCCACCAGCACCAAACCATCTCAGGAGGTGAAAACTTGTTCAAAAATTTCACAGCTCGGAAGTGTTGACTAGAATCGCCTGTCAGGCAGAGGGCTGCTGGCAAGGGTAATGACATGAAAAATCAAAGGCAGTGGAGACTATAAAACCATGGTATTTGTCTCGGAAAGATTTTTATATTTACAAGATTGCCCGGTTTCTTGAGAATTTACATCTCCATCAAAATTAAGACTATAGGGGCTTCCCTGGTGGCGCAGTGGTTGAGAGTCCGCCTGCCAATGCAGGGGACACGGGTTCATGCCCCGGTCCGGGAAGATCCCACGTGCCATGGAGCGGCTGGGCCTGTGAGCCATGGCCACTGAGCCTGCGCGTCCGGAGCCTGTGCTTCCGCAACGGGAGAGGCCACAACAGTGAGAAGCCCGCGTACCGCAAAAAAAAAAAAAAAAAAAAAAAAAAAAAAATTAAGACTATAGCATAAAGATCTAAAACTCCAGCACTCCTAAGCTTCCCTATGCCACACCCCACCCTACTTCATTCTCCTACCATTTGCTGCTCTGTTCTACGAATACTGCATCCTTTCTCCAATTGACACATAGAATGTGTTTGAAGTCAAGATAGGCTCTTTTTACAAACTTGTTGGTCTGCCCAAAAAAAGAGTAAAGTTTTTTTCTTAAAATTACTTATCTCATAATTTCTGCTGAGCTATAATAAACAAAAACAGGTGTCTCATTAGAGCACTTTAATGAGAAGGGATGTTAGCTATGTATAAAAATTTTAAAGCAAACTTTTCTGGGGATAATATCAAATACAAGCAGCCTACATGGAAGTAACCAGCTGGACAAATGCATTTCTGATAATTCTCTCGTGTCTGGTATGAATTTGGCTTACCCTAGGAGTCACGCCTCAAGCTATCACAGCAGTATCTGAAGCTATTTTAACCTGCTACTTAATTAAAAGAAGCATGACAACATAAATTACAGTTGCATGTATTTAGGTTATTTTACTGACTAAAATTCCTAAATTAAGGACATTTGAAGGTAGAAAGATACCAGAAGGTCTCCAAGACATGTTAAATATTAAAAGGAATGCAACTTGCAAAGAACAGTATGTAGTGAATAATCTCATTTATGTTAAAATATAAAACGTTTATCTGCACAAATGTATGGAGATGCATAAAAAGAGATCTGAAAGTACAAGCCAAAGGTTATAGAAGTTACCTCTGAAAGATAGTTCTGAGATGGCAATGGGCTTAAAGAAAGGAAGCAAACAAGGAGAAGAGGCAGAAGAGGAAGGAGGGACTCAAGTTTTCTAACTGTTTGCATTTTTTTAAAGAGAATATATACATGTGTAACACTAAAAGAGACCATAATCACGTAGTTGGCAGTATTGTTCCTGGTAGAAAAAAAAGACAATAGAAACACTCTCAAAACTTGGTAGAAATTTCACTTCATGGCTACAACTTAAATGTAATTTAACCACTTACCCATGAGGAAGAGATTTAAATATTCATTGCCTCCCAAATTAACAGAATTCAAGGAGAAGGTGTAGAACCCAAAACAACCCGTGAACCAAATCAGCCAAACAATAAGTGTCCTTGTTACAATTCTCCAGTCATAAAACAGATCTGATAGGGTGTGCTTCTCAACTTGAGAGGGCTTATTACCAGCAGAACCATTGTGATCCAGTGATAAAAGTTCTGACAGTTTACAGGATCTCGTCCTATTCCACTTGGCCATCATATCAATTACTTTTTGTGCTTCTTCATATTTTCCCTCTGAGAGAAGCCAAAAAGGTGTCTCTGGGAGCATCCAACAGCACAGGACGAAGGGGACAGTCACTGTGGAGAGGACTATCTGATAGATCCACCAGGTCCTGACCAAGTAGCCTGTCAAAGCCACCACCATGGTTCCAAAAGCAAAAAAGGAATGCAAGTGGATGGATGCCCACGTCCGAGACTTCATGCCGACAAATTCTGTCACATAGACAAACACCACCACGAGATAGCCACTTCCAGACTGCAAAACAAAGCAGGGAGGGTGGTCCAGATTTAAGGTCACACACGTAACTACTGAGTCCAATCTCTCTGCAAATCACACATAGGCAAGAAAGAAAATGACAAAGCATTGTTTTCTGAAACCCGTATCATATTTATACAATGGCGTTTAATCCGATCCATCCTTCTTCTTTAAATGGGTCCTTTCATCTTCCCACACCCTGTCCACCCCAAATGGCAAAACTTGACTGGTTATGCATGATATAAATGTCAGACACTGCCTTTTGCTTCATTTAAATATTCCTTTACAGTGTGAATTTATGTCTCAGTTCCTTGCAAATGTGTGTATCAATTTATCTACATAGAGAAGAGCCTTATTATCAAATCCTAAATTTTAAATGGGGACAAACAATTTATGGTAACTAGTGGGAAGAAAAAAGATTTGATTGAAACTTCATTTTGACAGGCAATAGCAATAACAACAAAAAAAACAGACAAACTGCACTTCAGGGAAATTCAAAATTTCTGTGCATCAAAGGGCACTATCACCAGAGTGAAAAGCCAACTTACGGAATGAGATATATGCAAATCATGTATCTGATAGGAGACTACCATCCAGAATATGTAGAGAACTCCTAAAACTCAACAATAAAACAAACCCTTACAGGATATTTGGTTCTGTCAGAAACATCCACAAAACATTTGGTCCACACCTAAAGGTCCTTGAAATTTGCTCCTATCCAAAACATCCATGAGCATATTTGGTCTATGCCAAACGGTTTTGGACAGGACCAAATATCAAGTACCTTTTGGCCTGGACCAAATGTTTTATGGATGCTTTGGACAGGAACAAACGTCTGCTAACCAAACAATCAAATTCAAAAATGGATTTTTCCAAAGAAAATACAGGAATGGCAAATAGCACACAAAAAGATGCTCAGCATTACTAATCATTAGGGAAATGCAAATCAAAATCACAGTGAGATGCCACCTCATGGCCATTAGGATGGATAGTATCAAAAAAACAAACCAACAAAAAATAACAGGTGTTGGTGAGTATGTGGAGAAATCAGAACCCATATGCACTATTGGTAGGAATGTAAAATGGTACAGCTGCTATGGAAAACAGTATGGGAATTCCTCAAAAAATTAAGAATATTATTACCATATGATCCAACAATCCTATTTTGGGAATATACCCAAAAGAACGGAAAGTGAGAGCTCAAAGAAATATTTTTATACCCATGTTCATAACAGCATTATTCACAGTCGCTAAAATGTGGAAGCAAGCCAAGCATCCATCAACAGATGAATGGATAAGCAAAATGTGGTCTATACGTACAATGGAGTACTACTCAGCTTTAAAAAAGGAATATTCTGACATATGCTCCAACGTGAATGAACTTTGAGGACATTATACCAAGTGAAATAAGCTAACTCCAAAAAGACAAATACTATGTGATTCCATTTTTATGAGGTACCTAGAGCAGTCAAATTCATAAGACAGAAAGCAGGATGGTGGTCGCTAGGGGTCGGGGGGGGGGAGAGGGAATGGGGAGTTATTGTTTAATGAATATAGAGTTTCAGATTTGCAAGATGAAAAGAGTTCCGGAGATGGATAGTGGTGATGCTTGCACAACAATATAAATGTACTTAATATGTACTGAACTGTATGCACTTAAAAATAGCTAAGATTGGGGCTTCCCTGGTGGCGCAGTGGTTGAGAGTCCGCCTGCTGATGCTAGGGGACGCGGGTTTGTGCCCTGGTCCGGGAGGATCCCACATGCCACGGAGCGGCTGGGCCCGTGAGCCATGGCCGCTGAGCCTGCATGTCCGGAGCCTGTGCTCCCCAATGGGAGAGGTCACAACAGTGAGAGGCCCGCGTACCGCAAAAAAGAAAAAAGAAAAAAAAATAGTTAAGATGGTAAATATTGTTATGTGTATTTTACCACAATAAAAAAAATGGGGGAAAAAACTTTATTTTGAAAATAGGCCTATCTTTTTTTTTTAATAAATAAATAAATTTATTTATTTATGGCTGCATTGAGTCTTTGTTGCTGCGTGTGGGCTTTCTCTAGTTGCGGCGAGCGGGGGGCTGCTCTCTGTTGCGGTGCACTGGCTTCTCATTGTGGTGGCTTCTCTTGTTGCAGAGCACTGACTCTAGGCACACGGGCTTCAGTAGTTGTGGCTCGCGGGCTCTAGAGCGCAGGCTCAGTAGTTGTGGTGCATGGGCTTAGTTGCTCTGCAGCATGTGGGATCTTCCCGGACCAGGGATCAAACCCGTGTCCCCTGCATTGGCAGGCAGATTCTTAACCACTGCACCACCAGGTAAGCCCCCCAAAATAGGCCTATCTTTAATTTAACAAAATTTAGATTATAATAACAATGTGTGATCCCTCATGGAATAAACAAGGTATGAAACAAATGATGGATTTTTGTGTGTGTGTGTGGAGGGGGGTGGTGGTGAAAGGATTAGAATTTTTCCTACAAAATTATTTCACATTTGACTTTTATAAAACAAATCGTAAAATTAATTTTTGCAAAATTATTCTAGAGTGCCACTGATTTCTCCAAAGGCCTCTCTTAATCCTTTGATATTTGAATCATACTCTTTTGAAGGCTCATCTTGTCATTATCCTTGTGGATGCTAATTTCTTCAAAAGTTAACTGGTTTCTATATGGGAAAAGAATCTAAAAAGAGTAGATATATGTGTATGCATAATTGATTCACTTAGCTGTACGGAGGAAATGAACACAACATTGTAAATCAACTATACTCCAATAAAAATTAATTAAAAAAAAAAGTTAACTGGTTTATCTCTGCCAGATCCCACTTGGTCAAGGGATCTGTGTAGGATTCAGGCAGTTTTCCCCCACTGCTTTCAAAGACTTTCTGTAATCCAGAATCTTTGGTAAGATCTGCAATTTCACTTTGCGTCAGAGTCGCAAAGAGGCTGGCCTGCTAGCAGTAAGCAGAGAGGTGCTGGATGGGGACTATTGTATTAATGGTCAGTTTCATATTCTGTGGCAACAGCTTTTATTTCCCCACGAAACCTTGCAATTGCAAGACTCAGATAACGAACCCTGATAATGAGGACTCCCAAACTGAAGAATCCAGTTGTTTGGTAAATTGAAACCTTCAAATACTACAAATTTCCCCATTAAAGTAAGTTATAACATCAGTCCCCAAAATGTTTTTTTCAGTGCCAGTTCTTTTTGTGTTCACTCCCACTTCCTACTGGTTACTTCTGTCACTGGGTTCAAACAATCCATTGCACAACTGCCTAAATAATTCCAGAAGCCTCCTTGACACCATTCATACCTGTCACCTCCACTGATAACACTCTATTCTTCACATCTACCCTGACCCCACCGCCAACATAGCAGCCAAAATGACCACTTCACCCCTGAATTCACTGAACTCCTTCAGGGGATTCCCATTGCCTTTAGGAAACCAGGCAAACTCTTTGTCATCCTACAAGGCCCTGCCTCATCCTCTCTCTCTCCTTCAGCCTTATCATGTATTTCACCTCCTCTCTATTCTCCAGGCATCGGCACCTTCAGTTTCTTCACGTCTCAGGGCCTTCTCACTTGCTGCTGCCTCTGCCTGGAAGGTTCTTCTCTCACCCACCCCTCAGACTAAAAAGCCCCTGACTCTCCAGACTCCCCATCCCATCCCCCGCTGCGGGACCCCCTCCACTGTTAGTCCTCCATCGCCAACATTGTATGGGTTTTTAAAATGGCCCGTCAGTGTCTTGACTTGCTCTACGATGTAGGGATATTGAAACAGCCTGGTCAGGTTTACTTAGCATTACACTCTGTAGGCAGATCCATAAATGTGCCGAGTGAATGAATCTGCCTGCATCTTCCCTACTCAAAATTGTATCACAAATACATTTCCCATAAAAACCAAAGGAAGGAGCCACAGAAAATTAAGGCCACATTTTACAGATGTATTCTATGGGTGGCCTGTCTCATTTTCTTGGCTCTGGAAATCAACTCATGGTATTTTGCAAGACTGAAACAGATATTTTTAGAATTATCCTCTTAAATCTTCCAAAAGAGGGCTCCACACCCTCTCAAGTCCTGTCTGTGCCTCTGTTGTACCATCATTCTCTCCAGAAGGTCTCTTATCAAATCTCACTCTGTAGCTACAGAGCCATTTCCTCTTATTCCATCCTCAGTGGAGACAGAACTGCTGGTTGTTATTTTTTGTATTAAAAACTCTCTACATACCTAGATATATGTACATTTTTTTAAGATGCAACACCTTCAATTCTCCTAAATTTTTTTTAATGCATCCTCCTATCCTTGGCCATCTGTGTGGCTTTCTAGGAACCCTTCCCAGCCATCGATGAAGACTCCAAAAGAGAATACACCACCTTGCCCTCTGAGGGGGTGCAGTGACCTCTTCTTCTGAGACTGAAGTCCTTGGCTTCTCTCCAGACCCTTGGATCATCCATTCTGGTGAGAGGGGATGCATGACCTGCTCTATGTTCAGCAAGATCACAAGCTCTCCCTGAAGATAAAACTTCACCTGGTTATCCTTGACCAGTGACCTCCAAACAGAACCACTGCTGCTGTTGTTTGGTAGTTTGGAAGCTGTCTGGAAGCCTCACCAAGTGTGCAAACAGCTTCCTCACTCTCTGGTCCACTTCCAATAATAGCACCCTTGTCGGGAGTGCCAAGTCCGGGCCAGGTACTGAACTGTGGATGCTTACATGAATCCTGGTAACAGCCCAGTGAAGCAGGTATTATTTTCTACAGTTTATAGATCAGGAATTAAGGTTTGAAGAGGATAAGGTGTTTGTCCAAGGTCATACAGTTGAGAAGCCAATACATGACAAAGCTGGGATTCAAACTCATGCCCTTTCCACTCTACTACCCTGTTCCCCATAACAGAAATGCCCGATGCCTTCTTGTTCTCATTCTTCCTGCACATTATACAAATGACTTTCTTAACAATACAACTGAAACTTCTGTTTGGCTCATGCATACAAAGCCTGACTAGACCCATACAATTGCTCAGAAGTAAAACAATTTGTAGCAATTATTTGTAATGGCTACAAATGATGACTTTTTTTCCCTTTCTTTCCCCTTATGCCTTCCTCTCTCCCTCTTGTTCTCCATGTCTCCTCTCTCTCTTTTGCTTTATAGTATCAGCTAGAATCCCCAGTACAATGCCAAGTGGAAGTGACGTTCCACAAATCCTTGCTGTTAGTAATCGTGGAATGTGGATCACCTGTCAGGCATCGAGTCAAACGTAAAGTTTCTGCCTACTAAGCAACAATTTTTCATTTGAATGAGTTCCATTCTAAGCATAGGACATTAATATTCTACAGAAAGACTTCTGCAGTGGAGTGAACAAAGATTAGTCCTTGATCTCTCTCACTAGATTCTAAATGAACAAGACTAAGAGAGTTAAGGTTTAATATAAAAGTCCTGCAGTGGAATTAAAGAGGCAAAACAAAACGAAACAAAACAAACCAACAACAACCCAACTCACGATAGCAAGAAGGAAGCGTGCGACTATGAAGCTGTAATAATCAAACGTGAACGCCGCTGCTATGCCAAACAAAAATACACCGGTGCTTGTGGCCCACAAGACAAGTCGTCTTCCTGCCCTGAAAAATAAGAATTACACAGAGGAAGGAGCAAGGTGTGGCTGCAACAGTTTAAAACATCCACTCTAATTCATGAAAGATAAGTGCTACCTATATTTTAATAGCTTATGTATCAACATTTGATTGTTGTTACTCATTCATTTATTTTGAGCAAATGATGAGGTAACACATGATTTCTTCAAGAGGCCAGTTTTTCAGTGACTGGTCTCCACCTGAGCTGCTAATATACACACTCGATCACTCTGGGTGGTCCCCAAAGGACCACCTAACCTGAGATTGGGAGCAAGGAGAGGGAAGATTTGTTCTTTCCCTGTCAGGACTTGCTCTGTGACCTGCTGGATCATCTTCTCTGTTGGGCTGGCTCAGCCCACCAAGGGGAGACAACTCTTACTAAGCCCCTCTAAAAACAGAAGTCTTGCTACATCCTGCTACTAGAATAAGCTGCTTACTTGCCCTATATTTTCATAATTGGGAAGTGCATTTCTTTGCCTAAAAAGCAAACAAATAACAATTATATGCCTGCAGACTTAAAAAAAATGAGATGTAATTCACATGCCATAAAATTCAACCTTTTAAAGTACACAATTCAGTGGCTTTTAGTGTATTCACAGAGTTGTACCACTCTTACTACTATCTAGTTCCAAGGCATTTTCATCACTCCAAAAAGAAACTGCACCCAGGAGTCACCATTCCCCATGCTCTGCTCCCTCTAGCCCCTGACAGCCCCTAATCTGCTTTCTGTTTTTACAGAGTTGCCTATTCTGGACTCTCTATATATAAATGGAGTTGCCCAATATATAACCTGGCTTATTTCACTAAGCATTATGTTTTCAATCTTCAGCTATGTTATAGTCCTTCATTCCTTTTTATGACTAAATAACATTCCATTGCATGGCTAATACCACCTTTTGTTCATCCATTCATCAGTTGATGGACACCTGGATTGTTTCCACTTTTTGGGCTATTATGAATAATGCTGCCATAAATATTTGCGAACAAGATTTTGTGTAAAGTTATGTTTCAATTCTCTTGGATATATACCTAGGGGTGGAATTGCTGGGTCATAAGCTACTTTATGCTTAATTTTTTGAGGGACTGCCAAACTGTTTTCTAGGATGGCTGCCCCAGTTTGACAATCCCACAAATTTCTCCACATCCTTGGCAACACTTGTGGTTGCCTGTCTTTTTGCTTATAGCCATTCTAGTGAGCAGGGGTTATCCCACTGTGGCATTGATTTACATTTTCCTAATGATTAATGATGTTGAGCATTTTTATATGTGTTTTTTGGCCATTTGTATATATTCTTTGCAAAATATCTATCCAGATCATCTGTCCATTTTTAAATTGGGTTATTTGTCTTCTTATTGTTGAGTTATAAGTGTTCTTTATATATTCTAGATACTAGACTGTCATTAGACATGTGATTTGCAGATATTTTCTCCCTGTGAGATGTCCCTGACAGATAATTGTAAGGCAAAAAAAATACAGTCCTGAGATTCCAACCAACAGGCTTGCCCAGTGCAGCAGAGGGTATGCAAGCAAACTGGAAACAGTCACTTTCATGGCCTCAGCCTTCTCTGCTCCCACATGCATTAGTAGGGATTGTTGGCCCTGCACATAAATGTTCCCAATCTCATTTGAGTCCTGAATGCCATTTAAAACTATTTTTCATCCATCCCTGATCAACCCCCTGTACCACCCACAAAGTCTTCACTCTCAGCAGATGAGCAGCCCTCTCCTGCAGAGAACAGAGACCATCAAAGAGAAAGCCCCACAAGTTCCTTGTCTGCCCACCTGCCAACATGACCTGCATCTGCCTTCAGGCTTCTCTTCTTTCCTCCTCTCCAGAGACCACACCCTTTTCTCTCCAAATACCATTTTGCAGTCTTTGTATAGGATCATGTCTCTTCCCACCTCCTCTGAGGCCTTATTCTACCAATTACTTCTTTTTCCTCTGTCTTTCGCTCACCTCTGACTTCTCCCTTTCAGTTTAAGTCTCTTCCAGTCAAAGACAAGAAGCTTCTCTGGACCCCATCACTCTGGTAGCCACCTTGCATCTTGCAGTTCCTCCACTGACAGACTTACCAAAAGGGAATATCTGCCTCTTCATCTCCTATTTTGTTCCTCTCCCCACTGACACCCTAACTTCCACACTTCCCAGGAAGACAGTTATGAAGCAGAAGATTCTTAAACACTGAAACATAACTTCAATCACCAAATAATAACTAGACTCCGCTTCTGCTCCAATTTCATTATTCAAATGCCACCTCCTGGAGGGGATGTGTGTGTTGGGGGGAAAGACCTGGGTACTCCTCCCTTTAGGCTTCCACAGTCTTTGCCTCCATTGCTTTTACTTCTAGTATGGCCCTGGACAAAACAAAGCCCTATAATTTTTATTTGGACATGTTTGTTGGCCCCATTTGACTAGCACACCCTGAGGGCAAGGATTTCTGACCTAAGCAGTTGTTTTTAGGTTCCCAGTGCCCAGCACTTACCTGTAAAACTCACAACTATGGGGACCAAATAAATAAGTTCATCTCTGTACTTTAGGATAGATACGAAAAGTGTGGTCCATGTCCATATAGAGATGGACTTTGCTTTATTTTAAGAGCTACATATTCATTTTAATGTGTATTTCTTAAAAATATGGCTGGTATATCACACAATTTCATAGATATTATTGCTTAGGACCAGACTATCCTCCTAAAAAGCAAATCTATTTAAAGAAAAAAAATTCACTACTGAGTGGTTATGTGTCCAAGGTACTTTTTCTGTATTAATTCTGCAATAACCCTCTGAGGTGAGCGCTATTATTTTCATTGCCAGCTTACACATGAGATTCTAAAACACATGTTAGGCAATTCACCCAGGTCCCACAGCTAATAAATGGCAGAACACAGGCAGACTGTCTTCAGAACCCATCCCCTAAACACTATGTTATTTTGTGTCTCTAAATAACAGATCAACAAGGAATTGAGATAGGAGGTATGAAAATGACTACAGTTTTGAACATAATTCCCTGTCCCCTAAGAAAATCAGATAGGAAAATGAACCCTACACTGATGTAACAATACTAAACATTTCATTTTACCTGTCAGAAAGGTAGCCGAAGATCACGGCTCCCAGCAGGACTCCAAGCATAAATGTAGGCTGGATCAGCCTTCCAAACCATTCTCGGTTACACACCAGATCCCACTCAGTCACCACGGTGCTGCGCCACTTGCTCTTGTCATAGATGTAGCCATCCAAGCAAGGGAAACTACTCTTACGGCCGTTATAATCATAGTTCAAACTCGACTTGTCATCCCTCCGGAACCTGTGACAGCTTGTGAGCTCCCAAATCTCACCGTCCTGTAGCTGCACTATGATGTGATCTTCACGGCCGATGGAAAACTGGGTCCAGATGTCCTCCAACCTCCAACTAGAGATATCTTGGAAAAGGACCCGACTCACATTGCCTGGGGGCCTGCAAGTATGCTGTGGGGACACTGACAAGAACACAGAAGCCAAGTAATGGATACCACAAGAGATGTTCTGGAAGGCACATATAAAATAGAGGAATATCTGGTATCTGCAAAGAGAAAAAAAAATCAAGTTATTATATCTGGCCTATGGGCTAAAAAAAGACATATGCAAATATGAAAGGTCTCCATTATGCCTTAGCTTGGATAAAGGGATAAACACAGAAATAATTATAGATATGTGTGTATACATATGTGTATATATCTGTCAACAGGGCCTAAAAGCGATGATATCCCAAGAGCAACAAGCACATCGGTGCCCAGATCTTGGGCTCTAGATATCATTCTCCAATAAAAGGAACCAGGAAAATTGTCTGATTCTAAGACCAGGACAGGGAGAATACAAAATAAGCCTGGAGCATCTTACAGTATCAGAAAGTAAGGAAGTATTCAAAATACAGAAAACGTGGTGGCGTGTCAGGGGGACAGAGGAACCAGTATGAGCTCCCAAAGGGCAAAGCTGAGACGATCTGAGCAACAAAATAAATAGCACAGTATAATCCAAAGTATAAAATAAAATAAAACATTTTTAAAGAATTCCATGAAGTAGTTTTTATTTCCATTTTACAGAGAGGGAAACTGAGGCTCAGGGAAGGCCAGTGACTTGCTCAGAGCACAGAATTAAGAGCTGGGAGATAAATTCAGTCTATCTTAAGCCAAAGCAAGCTCTTTCCAAATGTCAAGCTAAAACCTGAGGTAGCACTGTAATGTGAAAGAGCCATTCACTCACTAGCTACATTAATAAAATTAGTTTCACAACATTTAAAGTTATTTGAACTCCAGCAGTACACATGCTGATAGCTTTTGAATAAAATGTATTCACAACTATGTCATTCAGAAGGCAAATCAGATCTAGTGAGCATTCGTGTCATATATATTTTTTTAACCTGTTGAAAGATAGCCTGCACTGACAATCCTTTTAATACTTTGGGATATATGATATATGATATGATATGATGTCATATGATATGATGTCCTATACTATGTTGTTTAATTTTACATGTCAACTTGACTGGGCTAAGGGATCCCCAGACATCTGATAAAACACTATTTCTGGTGTGTCTGTGAGGGTGACTCTGGAGGAAATTAGCATGTGACTGAGTAAAGAAGATTGCCCTCACCAGTGGGGTTGGGCATCATCCAATCTGTTGAGTGCCTGAATAGAACAAAATGTGGAGGAAGGGCGAATTTGATCTCTCTGCTTGGGCTGAGACATCCGTCTTCTCCTGCTCTCCAAAGACACTGGCATTCCTGGTTCTTGGGCTTTTGGACTGAGACCAGGACTTACACCATCAGCTTCTTGTTCTCAGGCCTTTGGACTTGGACTGAATTATAGCACTGGGTCTCAAGCTTGCAGACATCACATTGTGGGACTTCTCACCTCCAGGACCACATGAACCAATTCCTACAATAAATCTCCTCTTACCTTTATCTATATCTATCTATCTCTTACTCATTCTGTTTCTCTGGAGAACCCTGACAAATACACCATACTTATATAAGAAAATGACTGAACAAATAAAGAAAAAAGAAAGAAGAAACAAATCTTTCTTACAGTAGAATTTCAACTAATACCTGTAGATATTCCCTCTCTACAGAAGATGGACCTTAATTCCCACTCTTTCCCGCTTGGCTAGACTTAGAGACTCATTTCCAAAGAACACAGTAGGATAAAAGGAAACTTCACAGTGGGGAAATCTGGCAAACACACCTTAACCGGATGTTGACGGTTAACATCCTCAGTGATGTTGTATGGATGATCACATTCCCCCGCATGTGATGTGATGAACAGGCTCTTCACCTCCGTGGCCTTCTTTCCAAAAACCATAACCCCAGTTTAATCATAAGAAAAACAATAGATAATCCCAGATTGGGGGACATTCTATAGGTTGCCTGGTCAATACGCCTAAAGAGTGTCAAGGTCATAAAAAACAAGGAAAGACTGAGAAATTGCCATAGACCAGAGAAGAGTGGGATAACATGACAACTAAATGCAGTGTGGTACCCGGGATTGGATCCTAGAACAGGAAGAGGACATTCCTGGAAAAACTGATGAAATCTATATAAAGTCTAGAGTTTAGCTAATAGTAACGTACTAATGTCTGTTTCTCAGTTTTGACAAATATCCCATGGTAATATAAAGTGTTAACAATGGGGGAAACGATGAGGGTCACACAGGGACACTCCTTACTCTCTTTGCACCTATTTTGTAACTCTAAAATTGTCCAAAAATTAAAAGTTTATTCAAAATTTTAAAAGTAAATGTAGGGTCTGAAATTTACAGACTGAAACCGACAGTGACCTGAAGTTTGGTCAATCTTTGCTTAGCAAATTACTCATGTAAATAAAGTGGAAAGCTAATCTTACTTAAGAAAAGAGTTCAGATTTACTAATTCTTTTTTTAAAATCAAGCACCTAAGCATCTCTACTACACTAGAAGATATTAGACTAATGGGTATTACCATCTGCCCTTGAGAGTAAGTTTTATTCTTTACTTCCCTGGAGTAACAAGTACTCAACATCATAAAGATATCAACTCTCCCAAAGTTAATGTACAAGTTTAGTCTGTAACTGGAAAACACTGGAAATTTAAATGTCTTCCAGCAGGAGATTAGTTATATAAATTATGGTAAAAGTTATAAATGCTGCCTGGGAGATGCCAGAGGAAAAGGGCAGCATGGAGTCTTTCACTAAAGGCAAGCTCCTGGTGTCTAGAACAGAGGGAGAATCACCCTGTCTAGATCATCACAGACTGGAGTCTGCGGTGGGCCCGTGTCTAACTGCCAGACACCGAGGCAATGAAAGACTTGGGCACCAGATCCTCTTGCAACCAAATCCTGTTTGGGACCTAAGAGGCATCCTATATGAATATGACTGAGAATGTAACATACATCATTGTTATAAGTCTTTCACTCCTTCCCACCCCCCAAATTCCAACACTGCAAAGTACAACACAGCCCCCGCAAGCAGCAGACAGATTTTGTTTGTCTGAAGTTTACCTGCCCCTGAAGGCGTTTGGGTTTGGTTCCTAAGTAGTCTCATCACCTGGTGCAGCTCCACTGCTGAAAAGCTCACATTTTGCCCTCTGACCACGGCCTCCCATCCTCCCAGCTCCCCCTGTCCCTCCCACTCACCCCACCTCCTGCACCGTCCAGGGCTCCAGTCTTTGAATCCCACCAGCTTCTCTAGTTTGTCACCATATTCCTGGCCTCAGGTCCTTCCCCAGCCAACCTGAACCCCACAGTTGTCACTAGAGTTCTCTACAGAGTCACACAAGTGTTCTATTCTCATTCTCCATTCACACACAGTCCCCGCAACAGAGTACCTACCCTGGCAGGCCTCTGAAGCTAGGATTTGTCTTCTCTGCCCCACCCTCAGGAGGCCTGAGGTGGGATCCAGGACTCTATACAAGCTTAATAAGCTTCCCAGGAGAGGGGCTTCCCTTGTGGCGCAGTGGTTAAGAATCTGCCTGCCAATGCAGGGGACACGGGTTCGAGCCCTGGTCCGGGAAGATCCCACGTGCCGCAGATCAACTAAGCCCATGCGCCACAACTACTGAGTCTGTGCTCTAGAGCCCACAAGCCACAACTACTGAGCCCACATGTCACAACTACTGAAGCCCGTGCACCCTAGAGCCCGTGCTCCACAACAAAAGAAGCCCGCGCAATGTGAAGCCCACGCACCGCAAGGAAGAGTAGCCCCCGCTCGCCACAGCTAGAGAAAGCCCGCGTGCGGCAAAGAAGACCCAACACAGCCGTAAATAAGTACATAAATAAATAAATAAATAAGCAAGCAAGCTTCCTGCTCCGAAAAATTGAATTCCCTGGTTTAACCATATGCTGACACAACGTCTGGCATTCAAAATACTTAACAATTGTTGTGGAGCCACTGGAAGTCTCATAAACAACTTGCGAGGGTGTCATTTATTACAACCACCTTGCAGAACTGTTTGGCAGCTGACCACATGCACATTCAGGTAACAGAGCAATTCCTTTCCTAGGAAAATACCCAATGAAATGTGTACATGAGCTCCGAAAGTCATATACAAGAAAGACTATTCATAATAAACCCAACCTGGAGACAAGCCAAATCTCTGTTGACAGTAAATGAATAAACTGTGGAATATTCATGCCATGACATACTATACAGCCATGAAAATCCACAAACTACTGTGACATACGATATGTGTGAATCTCACAAACACAGTGTTGAGCAAAAGAAGCCAGACAGAGAGTACGTGATTTTTTACTCCAATTATACAAAGTTTAGAATCAGGCAAAACTAACCTATGGTGTTAGACGTGAGGATAGTAGTGAGTTTGGGGGAGAGAAGGGGGCATGAGAAGGGGTGATCTGGGGTGGTAACACGTATGTGTTCATTTCATGATGATTCATCAAGTTGTAGATTAGGGTACACACTTTTCTGTATATACATAATACATCAGTTTAGAAGTCTTATATTTGCAAGACCCAGGGAGAGGAAAAAGTATTCAGCAACGCCCCTGCTGAGGTGTGACTGGAATGGCTGCCGAGGCACACCCAATCTGTCCACAGGGTGCGTATCGTCTAGACTGCAGCCCTGGTTGGCCACCCAATCCATGCTGACAAGAAGGTGTCTTCTAGAGGGGTGGGAGGGAGATGCAAGAGGGAGGGGATATGGGGATATAAGTATACGTATAGCTGATTCACTTTGTTATACAGCAGAAACTAACACAACAGTGTAAAGCAATTATACTCCAATAACGATGTTTAAAAAAAAAAAGACTGGCACTTCTAAATTTTAAAAATTTATGTATATCTATTATGACAACAAAAGGGGTATAATTTGTGCCATGAAGAACTTTAGTGGTGCAAGATTCTAACAGCAGCATACACCCACCACCTCCATGTTAGCTGTTTTTTCTTTTCAATGTGACTTGCAGGAATAAACTATGGCCCAACATTCAAAAAACAACACAAATATAGGAATGTGTAGACATATACATTATGAGCATTTCTAGCTATTCAAAAACAATGATTACAATTATAAAAGTGTCAAATTGTGTCCATCAAGCCTCTATCATTAATGTATCAATGTAATACCACTTACTGGCTTCTTATTGGAATTCCCACAATGAATTTGCGTTAAGAGCCTCCAATGGGTCTCAATACCTAAGTTCCAAGCCTGCCCCACCTGGAGTGTAACTGCTTCTGAGTTTAGGGCACCACCATCCACACAAACCAGAAATATGGGGTAGGGGCAGGGCATGGGGGGCCCTCATGGTCCTTCCCACTTCTCCTTCATGCCTTAGGGCCTGGAGGACCTATCAATTCCACCGGTTAAAACTATCCCATCCTACCTGCTCACACTGCCCCTGCTCCGGTCCAGACCCTCATTATCTCCCACCAGGGCTCTTACCTGGGTCTTCTCTGGTCTCTTTGCCCCAACTCCTGCCCCTCCAATGCACCTTTCATTCTCCACAGTGATCCTAATACCCAAACTGTTTAGCATGACATCGAAAATATTCTTGTGGATGACTGTTAAGTGTACCCCTCACTGGCCTTCTCTCACCCTCATACTTTATACTCCATAAATAATAAGCCACCTAGCAGTCCCCAAACAAACCATGCTAGTTCATATAATTATACTTTCTACGTGCTGGGAAGGTCTTGAGCGCTCTTTCAATTTGAATTTCCCTTTCCCTGTTACAAGGATAACTTCCTGAAAAAAACAAAACCCTACTTCCTTAGGTGTCTAGCATTCCAACATATCACTTTGTCCCTTATAAAGATTGTTGTCCATAAGGTGTCCCCCCCAGCCTAAGGCCCCTTCAGAAAAACAGACTTAGAGACTCCACGCTTCCACTACAGGAGGCTCAGTTTCCACCCCTGGTCAGGGAACTAAGATCCTACAATGCCACGTGGTGCAGGCAAAATAAATTTTTTTTAATTAAAAAAAAAAAAAGAACAACAGAGACACAACATATCACTGTGCCCACAGCTAGAGAGAAACACTAATGGAAAAAGAGTCATACAGACACAATAGACAGGAAACCCAGAGGCAAGGAAAAGCAAAGATGATCAGAACCCCCAGGAAACAGACTCATGCTATCTGGGTGACAGGTGAAGAAGATTACTTTTGGTCCTAGATTTATATAATTCTGTATAATGGTCCTAGATTTATATAATTCTGTGTAATTCTGTATAATGAAGCATAACTAGTGTCATCCCATTGTGGTTAAGAGCATGGATCCAGAGCCAGACTGCCATGGTTTGAATCTTGTCTCTGGTTACTTACCATCTGGGTCTTTGGGCAAGATCCTTACCCTTTCTGAGCCTCAGTTTCCTCACGTGAAAAATGGGTTGTTGTGGGAATGTAAAGAGTTAATACATGGAAAGCACTATGGCATACTGTAGGTGCATAAAAGTGCTAGTTATTATGATGTTCATAAGGTGAAGTCAAAAAAGAACCTAAGGGACTTCCCTGGTGGTGCAGTGGTTAAGAATCCACCTGCCAATGCAGGAGACAAGGGTTCGATCCCTGGTCCGGGAAGATCCCATATGCCACAGAACAACTAAGCGCATGCGCCACAACTACTGCGTCTGTGCTCTAGAGCCCGCAAGCCCCAACTACTGAGCCCGCGAGCCCCAACTACTGAGCCCATGTACCACAACTACTGAGCCTGCGCTCTAGAGCCCACGAGCCACACTACTGAGCTCGTGAGCCCCAACTACTGAGCCCACGCCGCAACTACTGAAGCCCACGCACCTAGGGCCCATGCTCTGCAACAAGAGAAGCCACTGCAATGAAAAGCCCGCGCACCCCAATGAAGAGTAGCCCCCGCTCACCACACCTAGAGAAAGCCCGTGTGCAGCAACGAAGACCCAATGCAGCCAAAATAAAAAAAAAAAAACCTAAAAGGTTCATATATTGGCCCCAGTACCTACATCCATAGATTAAGTCAGTCACAAGGCTCAACATTCCAACTCTGAAATTTTAAACCATCTCTCCCTTTATCCCAAGATAACTCAAAGATCCAGGTTCTTAGATCCCCCAACACAGATGCCTGAATCTTGGTTTCCTCAACTCCCTCTAACATGGGACTTAAGCCATGAAGTTTTTGTAACTTCAATATGGCTTCAGGACGAGTCCTGGAAACCTAATTCTTCTTAGGTGTCCCGCTTTCCTCTCTTAAAGGTGATTAGGATAGTGCTTCCGCACCTTAGAAATGACTAATGAGAAATGAGAGATAATTAGGGTTTTCTACTTAACACTTTCACTAGGTTTCCTTAAGACTAAATAATAGAGTCCGCCTGCGGATGCAGGGGACACAGGTTCGTGCCCCGGTCCGGGAAGATCCCACATGCTGCGGACCGGCTGGGCCCGTGAGCCATGGCCGCTGAGCCTGCGCGTCCGGAGCCTGTGCTCCACAACGGGAGAGGCCACAGCAGTGAGAGGCCCGTGTACCGCAAAAAAAAAAAAAAAGACTAAATAATAATAATACACAATAAACTAGGTTTCCTTAAGACTAAATAATAATAATACACAATAAACTCTCTGCTTATAAACAATAAAAAGACCAATTAGAGCAAATGCCAAAGAAAATATGGGTACTGTGATATTTTATAGTATTTTACACTATTTTCACCTTTTGCTGTAAGCATTGACTTGTTACCCTTTTCCTTCCTATAAGCAGCTTTCACAATCTACCCTTCCCACTAGGATGGGGACTCAGGTAATAATAGCCATGATTTATTGAGAACTCACTGAATAATAAGACTTTTGCATACATTATTGTGGCTGGCTAAGAGCTGTCTCTCAAAATCCATTCTCCCCTCTCCCACCATGGTGAGCCACATTTGACCATGCGGGTAAGGACATGGAGCAGCTGCCCCCGGTGCCACGGATGGCGGAGCTGCCTCACCCACTTGGGTCCCTGGACAGCCCCATGGAGCACAACCTGCCCTGCACAGTTACCAGAGAGGAACAAACTCCAACTGAGGGATCTTTTTGTTATAGCACCTAAGTATCTTAGTTAATCCCTAAAATACATGGGGAAAGAATGGCATTAGTAACTACTACCTCACAGGGTTACTGTGAGGATGAAATGAGAGGCTGAAGGTGGAGTGCTTACAATAAACATTTGTAGTACTATTATTACCCCCATTTTACAGATGAGGAAGTGGTAAGTCAAATGTCCAAGACCATACGGTTAATAATTGGTAAGTTAGGATCGGAACTCAGACATCCATCCCCGGAGCTGATTTTGTAATCCTCATGCTATTCTTCTTCAAGGAGTCTAAGATGAGATAATATTGGGCGAGGGGTCATACAGCGTGCAGATCAGAGGTTGGGAGCTCAGTCTGAATCCTGGCCTGCCACTCACTGCTAACGTGATCCTGGGAATACATGAAGGGCCTGGCTGAGTCCCAGGGCTGTGCTCAGGAGAGCGCCATGGTTGACAGCATGGACTGTGAAGGCCAGTGGACGTCCAGTTCTGCTCTGCTACTAACAGATTTGTGATGTAGGCGCAAGGCCTGGTTTTCTCATGTGTGAAATGAGTGATGCCACCCATACCATGGGACTGTAGTGAAGGTTAAAGAAGGTAACATATACAAAGAACTTATGACAGAGCCAGGCACAGCTCAGCATTCAATAACGCAGGTGTCAGGAGGAAGCAGGGGAGAGCTGGCACCTCCTGCCCCTCCTCTACCTGCTCCACCACTTCTTTTTTGTGGACACTGAGAATCATAACCAACTTTTTGTGCAACTTTCCACCCTGGAGAACAGCACATCATCATCTCTTCACCACAAGCCTGGGAGGGAGCTAAAGGCAGGAATGATTATAATTCTCACTTGGCAGATAGGAAACTGAGGCACAGTATTCCCATGGTCACGTTCGCGGTGAGTGGCAGGCCAGGATTCAGACTGAGCTCCCAACCTCTGATCCGCACGCTGTATGGCCCCTCACCCAGCTACCTCTCCTCCCAAAACGTTCCAGGTAAGACAGAGAAGTGTTTTCTCCATGAATGAATGAATGAATACACTTTAAATTTTTAAAATTAACTTGACAAATGAAAAGAGGGTGACAATCGTACAAAGGTTAAACCTAGGTCCCACCTTGCCGTAGCTTTGGGTCCTTGACCCACAGACTGAGGGACCTGTGGGTCCCTCAGTTTCCCAATCATTAAGATAAGGATTCACCCCCTTTGCAAGATTCCGTGGGCATCAAATAAAGCACTGTGTAGCTGGCACATATTAGGTTTCTATAAACAGAAACAAAACAAAACAAAACAAAACAACAACCGCTAAAGGTTGTTTCTGGAGCAATTCAATACCTGCCAGGCACTGAGGAAGACTCTACCGCGGGGCGGGGCGGGGCAGCAGTCGTCTGGGGAAGTGAAAGAGGAGCCCGTTTGGCCGATTAGAGAAATGAGCCGCCAAGAACCGGCATTCCTCTACTCCTGTGAGCTGGCTTTCCAGCCGGGGCTCCGGACGCCGGCACCCGCAGACGGCGCGCCCCAGGTTCCACCTGTCAAGCGGTAGGCGCGCCGGACGAGCCCTGCACCCACCACTCCCGAAGCGAGCCCCAGAGCCCACTGCTTGCTCTGGGGAGGTGCCGCCGCCAGAGTTCGAGAGGATGAGCCCAGCCAGGGCCAGGAGTCAGGACGCAGGCCTCCCGACTTCTCTGGGAAAGGAGGGATGGAAATGTTTTCGGATCGCGAGCTCAGCGCGAGAAACCCGTCGCAACTGGAAGAAACAGACCCCACCGGCGCCTCCCCCGACTCGGCTCCCCCTCCGCCCCCAGGCACCGACCTCCCTCCTCACCCCCACTCCAACTCCCTACCTGCCAAAGTGCCCCACGCTGTCAAAAATCAGCTCCAAGTTGCCGGACCCCACGCTGCCGCACCCCATGCTGCCGCCGTGCCCCGCGCTCCTAAGCAGGACGCGCGAGGCTCGCCTAGAGCCGGGGGCTGCGGGCACAGCGCCCAGCCCAGCCCAGCCTAGCCCAACCCAGCCCGGCCCCCGCCCGCCGCGCCTCGGCCCGCCCCGGCTTCTGCGTCCCCCGCGCGTCAAAGTGCTCGAGCCGCTCGCGGGGCCAGGCTTTGTTCCTCTCTCTTCCCATCGAGCGAGTCCCCGCCGCCGCGGCCTCTTTCATAGTGCGCTGTGCTCCCGGAGCCCGCAGTAGCACGGTGCGCCCAGCCCCGCCACTTCCCGCGGCCTCCCCGCCGCCCCATCAGACTCTGGACACTTACCACGTCCGTTTGGGTCGCCGCTCGAGGGAAGCGCCGGTGCCTGGGTAAAGGTTGTCGCCCGACAGCCCAAGGCGGGAATGCGGAGGCCGGGGTTCGGTCTGGAACCGCGCGCCTTACCTCCGTGGCTCTCAAACTTGTGCGTGAGTCTACCCCAGCACTTGGTTTTATATGCACATTTCTGGACGCCACTCTTGGGCACAAATACCGCTTTCTCAGAGAAGTCCACCCTTTTGAGGACCAGGACAGGGATGTACAAGAGCAGGGCATAGAGAATGGATTCTGATGACCCTGAGAAGTGGCAGGATCTTGCAGAGCTGTGTGAAATATCTTATGTTAACCAAAGGGCAAAGGGAACTCCCTGGGTAGAAACTTAAGCAGAATAGTGAAAATAGCAAACTTGTACTTGAAGAGGATTTGAAAAAGAGGAAAGCGCATCTCCCAAAGTACTTCCCTTACCTACTTGTCACAAAGCCTGAAATAACACCATTAACGATTTATTTATTTTTGCTATGAATAATTCGATTTTCTTTTGAAATGCAAATGCTCCTGGAATGATTAATCCATTAAGTAATAAACAATTTGGAATGGATTTTTTTTTAATTAGGTAGATTTTTACTAACTAGAAAGTCTTAAGGTTGGAAATGCTGGGGAGGTACACGTGGTGGGGGAAGGGGGGGAGATATGGGGAAAGTTGAACTTTTATCTGCTATTCTAATTACACCAAATAGAAATGGCACAACATAGATAAAATGGACAAATTCCCTGAAAGACACAAACTACCAACACCCACTCAAGAAAAAAACAGATAACCAGAATAGCCCTATATCTATTAAAGAAATTGAATGTGTAGTTAAAAACCTTCCCGCAAAGAAAAGCCAAGGCCCAAACATTTAATGAAGAAATAATACTGATTCTGCACATAACACTTCAAGAAAACTGAAGAGTAGGGAATACCTCCCAGCTCATTCTATGGTCCAGTATTATCCTGATACCAGAACCAGGCAAAGACATAAGAAAACCACAGACCAGTATACCCCATGAAGATAGACATAAAAAATTCTTAACAAAAGTTTAGCAAATTGAATGCATCTTTCTATATAAAGGACAATACATCATGACCAAGTAAGGTTTATCCCAAGAAAGCAAGAGTGGTTTAACATCTGAAAATCAATCAATAAAATTCACCATACTGGGCTTCCCTGGTGGCGCAGTGGCTGAGAGTCCGCCTGCCGATGCAGGGGACGCGGGTTCGTGCCCTGGTCCGGGAAGATCCCACATGCTGCGGATCGGCTGGGCCCGTGAGCCATGGCCGCTGAGCCTGCGCGTCCGGAGCCTGTGCTCCGCAATGGGTGAGGCCACAACAGTGAGAGGCCTGCGTACCGCAAAAAAAAAAAAAAAAAAATTCACCATACTAACAAACTAAAAAAGAAAAACCATATGATTATCTCAATAGATGCAAAAAAAAGCATTTGACAAAAAACCTAACAAAATTTCGTAATAAAGACACTCAACAAACTAGTAATAGAAGGTATTATGATCTGTTTCTGCCCATAGAACACTTATGACATGAAATGTGTGGGTTTTTGCTCATACCAACAACCAGTTCTCCAACTCTCCAAATACCAGTTGGGTTACCTAAATGTAATTCAAATCTGACACTAACTATTGGAGTTAGCATCAGATCCCACAAGTTGAGGGCTCAGTCCCACAATACTGTCCCCTATTTCAGATGCCAATCGCAAGTCCGAGGCTTCCTGTAATTCTGATAAACTGACAAAAATCAGGGTTCCCACTACCCCCTCCTCAGGTTCAATAATTTTCTAGAACAGCTTATAGAATTCAGGAAAACACTTTACTTACATTTACCTGTTTATTATAAAAGGCTACAGATGAACAGCCAGATGAAGAGATACATAGGGCGAGGTACGGAGGAAGAAGCATAGAAGGCACGCCACCTTTCCAGCACCCCATATGTTCACCAACCCAGAAGCTCTCTCAACCTCAATAGAGGTTACATTACACAGGCATGGTTGATTAAATCATTGGCCATTGGTGATTAACTCACACTCCAGCCCCCTGCCTTCCTGGGAGGTCAGAAAGTAAGACTGAAAGTTCTAACTTTCTAATGCCTGCCTTGGTCTTTCTAGAAACCAGCCCCCATTTTTAAGTTATCTAGGGGCCTCCAGCCACCTGTCATCTTACTACCAGAAAGACACCTTTATCACTCTAGAGATTCTAAGGGTCTTAGAAGCTCTTGTGTCAGGAACTGGGAATTAAGACCAAATATGATAACAATAGATCCTCCTATCACCCCTATCACTCAGGAACTTACAAGGGCTTTAGGAGCTCTGTATCAGGAACTGAGAATTAAGACGGCATATGTATTTCTTATTATATTACAATATCACAGAAGGGAATTTCCTCAATCTGATAAAAATCATCAACAAAAAACTCATAGCTAATAGCATACTTAATGTCTGAAAGACTGAACGCTTTCTCCCTAAGATCAGGAATAAAATAAGGATGTCCACTCTCACTGCCACTATATTGTACTGGGGGTTCAGGCGAGAAAAGAGAAAAAGAAAAAGTTCTCCAGATTGGAAAGGAAGAAGTAAAACTGTCTGTATTCACAGATGATATGATAATCTATGTAGACAATCTGATGGAGTTTACAAAAAAAAAACACACAAAACAACCTATTAGAAAAAGTGACTTTGGCAAAGTTGCATGATAACAAGATTAATATACAACAAATTAACTGTATGTCTCTATGCTAGCAATGAACAACTGGAAATTGAAATTAAAAAAAAACATTTTAATAGCACTGAAAATATAAATATTTAGGGATAAATCTAACAAAAAATGTGCAAGATATATCACTAAAATCTAGGTATGTGCATGTACTCTGCAACTTGATTTTTCCTCTGAATGTTTGTGAAATTCATACATATTAATATGTGTAGCTCTAGTTCATTTCTTTTTCATTGTTATTTAGTACTCCATTGTTCCAACAAACCACAATTTACTTAACCATTTTCTAATTGATGGACATGCAGATTGTATTCAGATTTTTACTACAGCAATACTGCTATAAAGAGTGCCTATGTACATATATTAGAGTTTTTCTAAAGTATACACCTAGGAATGGAGTTGTTGTGTTGTAAGGCACATACATCAACTATTAAATATTGCTGAATTGCTCTCCAAAGTGGTCATACCAATTTGCCTTCCAACTGGGAGGCTATAAAATTCCCCACACCTTTGTCACAATACTTGTTTCATCAGACCCTTAAACATTAGTCAGTTTCAGAGATGTGAAATGGTATTATGTTGGAGTTTAAATCTGCATTTCCCTAATTAGTACTGAGGTTGTACATCTTTTCATATCTTCATTGATCATTTGGTTTTCCTTTCCTGAGAATTGCTTATTCATATTCTTGCACATTTTTCTATTAGGTTATTTTTATTTATTTTGATTTGTAAGGGCTTTTTGCATATTCCAGACACCTTTGTCAGTTAAGCATTAGGAATAATTGTATTTTCAATCTCTTTATGGTGTTTTTGATGATCAGAAGTGGTACTTTTTTATTTTAATTAAGTCAAATCCATAAATATTTTCCTTTATAGTTTGTGATTTTGTATTTTGTTTTAAATTTTTGTTTTTCCATGAGGTCACAAAAATATTCTATTTTCTTCTAAAAGTTTTAGCCTTTGGCTTTTCTTATTTAGGTCTTAAAGCCACTGGAACAGATTATTTGATTTGAGGTAAAGATCCAATTTTGGTTTTTTCCATACATGTAAAAAATTGTCCCAGCACCATTTATGGAATATATTCCATCCTTTTCTCTGCATTTTCACCTCTGCCATCTATAAAGTTTCTATTTACATGTGGGTTTGTTCTGGACTCTTTAAATCTGTTCCATTGGTCTATTTACTTTTTCCTGTGCCCATGTGTCTTTATCATTTAGTTTTATGCATCTGCTCCAATCTTTTACTACTACTTCTCCAAAATAGCTCTTACCAAAGTCACCATGACTTTGCCAAATTCCATGCCAAATTCCATGGTCAGTTTTCAATCCTTATTTTACTCAATGTCCACCGTTAAAAAATAATTTTAAAAGGTAAAATCATGGACTTCCGGGAAGATGGCGGAAGAGTAAGACACGGAGATCACCTTCCTCCCCATAGATACTCCAGAAATACATCTACGCGTGGAACAACTCCTACGGAGCACCCACTGAACGCTGGCAGAAGACCTCAGACCTCCCAAAAGGCAAGGAACCCCCCACGTACCTGGTTAGGGCAAAAGAAAAAACTAAACAGAGACAAAAGGATGGGGACGGGTCCTGCGCCGGCGGGAGAGAGCTGTGAAGGAGGAAAAGTGTCCACACACTGGGAGGCCCCTTCGCGGGCGGAGACTTCGGGTGGCGGAGTGGGGGAGCTTGGGGGCCGCGGAGGAGAGCGCGGCGACGGGGGTGCGGGGGGCAAGGCGGAGAGATTCCAGCGCAGGGGATCGGGCCGGCCGGCACTCACCAGCCGAGAGGCTTGTCTGCTCGCCCGCCGGGGCGGGAGGGGCTGGGAGCTGAGGCTCCGGCTTCTGTCGGAGCGCCGGGAGAGGACTGAGGTTGGCGGCGTGAACGCAGCCTGCAGGGCGTTGGTGCGCCGCGGCTAGCCGGGAGGGAGTCTGGGGAAAGGTCTGGCCCTGCCGAGGAGGCAAGGGACTTTTTCTTCCCTCTTTGTTTCCTGGTGCGCGAGGAGAGGGGATTAAGAACGCTGCTTGAGAGAGCTCCAGGGACGGGCGCGAGCCGCGGCTAAAAGTGCGGAGCCCGGAGACGGACATGGGACGCTGGGGCCGCTGCTGCCACCACCGGGAGGCCTGTGTGCGAACGCGGGTCGCTAGCCACATGCCCTTCCGGGGAGCCTGTGCAGCCCGCCACTGCCAGGTTCCCAGGATCCGGGGACAACTCCCCCGGGAGAGCGCACGGCGCGCCCCGGGCTAGCAGCGTCGCGCCGGCCTCTGCCGCCGCAGGCCCGCCCCACACTCCGTGACCCGCCCTGCCCCCGTGGCCTGAGTGAGCCAGAGCCTCCGAATCGGCGGCTCCTTTAACCCCGTCCTGTCTGAGCAAAGACACCCTCCGTCGACCTACACGCACAGGCGGGGCCAAATCCAAAGCTGAGCCCCTGGGAACTGTGAGAACAAAGAAGAGAAAGGGAAATCTCTCCCAGCAGCCTCAGAAGCAGCGGATTAAAGCTCCACAATCAACCTGATGTACCCTGCATCTGTGGAATACATGAATAGACAACAAATCATCCCAAATTAAGGAGCCCTGTGGATGAAAGGCTCTTGGTGCTGCAGCCAGGAGTCAGTGCTGCTGCAGCCAGGAGTCAGTGCTGTGCCTCTGAGGTGGGAGAGCCAACTTCAGGACACTGGTCCACAAGAGGCCTCCCAGCTGCACATAATATCAAACAGCAAAAATCTCCCAGGGATCTCCATCTAAACGCCAGCACCCAGCTTCACTCAACGACCAGCAAGCTACAGTGCTGGACATCCTATGCCAAACAACTAGCAAGACAGGAACACAACCCTACCCATTAGCAGAGAGGCTGCCCAAAATCATAATAAGTCTACAGACACCCCAAAACACACCACCAGACGTGGACCTGTCCACCAGAAAGACAATATCCAGCCTCATCCACCAGAACACAGGCACTAGTCCCCTCCACCAGGAAGCCTCCACAACCCACTGAACCAACCTTAGCCACTGGGGACAGACACAAAAAACAACAGGAACTACGAACCTTCAGCCTGCAAAAAAGGAGACCCCAAACACAGTAAGATAAGCAAAATGAAAAGTCAGAAAAACACACAGCAGATGAAGGAGCAATATAAAAACCCACCAGACCTAACAAATGAAGAGGAAATAGGCAGTCTACCTGAAAAAGAATTCAGAATAATGATAGTAAAGGTGATCCAAAATCTTGGAAATAGAATAGACAAAATGCAAGAATCAGTTAACAAGGACCTAGAAGAACTAAAGATGAAACAAACAATGATGAACAACACAATAAATGAAATGAAAAATACTCTAGATGGGATCAATAGTAGAATAACTGAGGCAGAAGAACGGATAAGTGACCTGGAAGATAAACTACTGGAAATAATTACTGCAGAGCAGAATAAAGAAAAAAGGATGAAAAGAACTGAGGACAGTCTCAGAGACCTCCTGGACAACATTAAATGCACCAACATTCGAATTATAGGGGTTCCAGAAGAAGAAGAGAAAAAGAAAGGGACTGAGAAAATATTTGAAGAGATTATAGTTGAAAACTTCCCTAATATGGGAAAGGAAATAGTTAATCAAGTCCAGGAAGCACAGAGAGTCCCATACAGGATAAATCCAAGGAGAAATACGCCAAGACACATATTAATCAAACTGTCAAAAATTAAATACAAAGAAAGCATATTAAAAGCAGCAAGGGAAAAACAACAAATAACACACAAGGGAATCCCCATAAGGTTAACAGCTGAAACTCTGCAAGCCAGAAGGGAGTGGCAGGACATATTGAAAGTGTTGAAGGAGAAAAACCTGCAACCAAGATTACTCTACCCAGCAAGGATCTCATTCAGATTTGATGGAGAAATTAAAACCTTTACAAGGACAAAAGCTGAGAGAGTTCAGCACCACCAAACCAGCTCTACAACAACTGCTAAAGGAACTTCTCTAGGCAAGAAACACAAAAGAAGGAAAAGACCTACAATAACGAACCCTAAACAATTAAGAAAATGGGACTGGGAACACACATATCGACAATTACCTTAAATGTAAATGGACTAAATGCTCCCACCAAAAGACACAGATTGGCTGAATGGATACAAAAACAAGACGCATATATTTGCTGTCTACAAGAGACCCACTTCAGACCTAGAGACACATACAGACTGAAAGTAAGGGGATAGAAAAAGGTATTTCATGCAAATGGAACCCAAAAGAAAGCTGGAGTAGCAATTCTCATATCAGACAAAATAGACTTTAAAACAAAGACTATTAGAAGAGGCAAAGAAGGACACTACATAATGATCAAGGGATCGATCCAAGAAGAAGATATAACAATTGTAAATATTTATGCACCCAACATAAGAGCACCTCAATACATAAGGCAAATACTGACAGCCATAAAAGGGGAAATTGACAGTAACACATTCATAGTAGGGGACTTAAACACTCCACTTTCACCCATGGACAGATCATCCAAAATGAAAATAAATAAGGAAACACAAGCTTTAAATGATACATTAAACAAGATGGACTTAATTGATATTTATAGGACATTCCATCCAAAAACAACAGAATACACATTTTTCTCAAGTGCTCATGGAACATTCTCCAGGATAGATCATATCTTGGGTCACAAATCAAGCCTTGGTAAATTTAAGAAAATTGAAATTGTATCAAGTATCTTTTCCGACCACAACGCTATGAGACTCGATATCAATTACATGAAAAGATCTGTAAAAAATACAAACACATGGAGGCTAAACAATACTTAACAATGAAGTGATCACTGAAGAAATCAAAGAGGAAATCAAAAAATACCTAGAAACAAATGACAATGGAGACACGACGACTCAAAATCTATGGGATGCAGCAAAAGCAGTTCTAAGAGGGAAGTTTATAGCAATACAATCCTACCTTAAGAAACAAGAAACATCTCGAATAAACAACCTAACCTTGCACCTAAAGCAATTAGAGAAAGAAGAACAAAAAAACCCCAAAGTTAGCAGGAGGAAAGAAATCATAAAAATCAGATCAGAAATAAATGAAAAAGAAATGAAAGAAACGATAACAAAGATCAATAAAACTAAAAACTGGTTCTTTGAAAGGATAAACAAAATTGATAAACCATTAGCCAGACTCATCAAGAAAAAAAGGGAGAAGACTCAAATCAATAGAATTAGAAATGAAAAAGGAGAAGTAACAACTGACACTGCAGAAATACAAAAGATCATGAGAGATTACTACAAGCAACTCTATGACAATAAAATGGACAACCTGGAAGAAATGGACAAATTCTTAGAAAGGCACAACCTGCCAAGACTGAATCAGGAAGAAGTAGAAAATATGAACAGACCAATCACAAGCACTGAAATTAGGACTATGATTAAAAATCTTCCAACAAGCAAAAGCCCAGGACCAGATGGCTTCACAGGCGAATTCTATCAAACATTTAGAGAAGAGCTATCACCTATCCTTCTCAGACTCTTCCAAAATATAGCAGAGGGAGGAACACTCCCCAACTCATTCTATGAGGCCACCATCACCCTGATACCAAAACCAGACAAGGATGTCACAAAGAAAGAAAACTACAGGCCAATATCACTGATGAACATAGATGCAAAGATCCTCAACCAAATACTAGCAAACAGAATCCAACAGCACATTAAAAGGATCATACACCATGATCAAGTGGGGTTTATCCCAGGAATGCAAGGATTCTTCAATATATGCAAATCAATCAACGTGATACACCATATTAACAAATTGAAGGAGAAAAACCATATGACCATCTCAATAGATGCAGAGAAAGCGTGCGACAAAATTCAACACCCATTTATGATAAAAACCTTGCAGAAAGTAGGCATAGAGGGAACTTTCCTCAACATAATAAAGGCCATATATGACAAACCCACAGCCAACATCATCCTCAATGGTGAAAAACTCAAAGCATTTCCACTAAGATCAGGAACAAGACAAGGTTGCCCACTCTCACCACTCTTATTCAACATAGTTTTGCAAGTTTTAGCCACAGCAATCAGAGAAGAAAAGGAAATAAAAGGAATCCAAATCGGAAAAGAAGAAGTAAAGCTGTCACTGTTTGCAGATGACATGATACTATACATAGAGAATCCTAAAGATGATACCAGAAAACTACTAGAGCTAATCAATGAATTTGGTAAAGTAGCAGGATACAAAATTAATGCACAGAAATCTCTGGCATTCCTATACACTAAGGATGAAAAATCTGAAAGTGAAATCAAGAAAACACTCCCATTTACCATTGCAACAAAAAGAATAAAATATCTAGGAATAAACCTACCTAAGGAGACAAAAGACCTGTATGCAGAAAATTATAAGACACTGATGAAAGAAATTAAAGATGATACAAATAGATGGAGAGATATACCATGTTCTTGGATTGGAAGAATCAACATTGTGAAAATGACTCTACTACCCAAAGCAATCTACAGATTCAATGCAATCCCTATCAAACTACCACTGGCATTTTTCACAGAACTAGAACAAAAAATTTCACAATTTGTATGGAAACACAAAAGACCCCGAATAGCCAAAGCAATCTTGAGAACGAAAAATGGAGCTGGAGGAATCAGGCTTCCTGACTTCAGACTATACTACAAAGCTACAGTAATCAAGACAGTATGGTACTGGCACAAAAACAGAAATATAGATCAATGGAACAGGATAGAAAGCCCAGAGATAAACCCACGCACATATGGTCACTTATCTTTGACAAAGGAGGCAGGAATGTACAGTGGAGAAAGGACAGCCTATTCAATAAGTGGTGCTGGGAAAACTGGACAGGTACATGTAAAAGTACGAGATTAGATCACTCCCTAACACCATACACAAAAATAAGCTCAAAATGGATTAAAGACCTAAATGTAAGGCCAGAAACTATCAAACTCTTAGAGGAAAACATAGGCAGGACACTCTATGACATAAATCACAGCAAGGTCCTTTTTGACCCACCTCCTAGAGAAATGGAAATAAAAACAAAAGTAAACAAATGGGACCTAATGAAACTTAAAAGCTTTTGCGCAGCAAAGGAAACCATAAACAAGACCAAAAGACAACCCTCAGAATGGGAGAAAATATTTGCAAATGAAGCAACTGACAAAGGATTAATTTCCAAAATTTATAAGCAGCTCATGCAGCTTAATAACAAAAAAACAAACAACCCAATCCAAAAATGGGCAGAAGACCTAAATAGACATTTCTCCAAAGAAGATATACAGCGTGCCAACAAACACATGAAAGAATGCTCAACATCATTAATCATTAGAGAATGCACATCAAAACTACAATGAGATATCATCTCACACCGGTCAGAATGGCCATCATCAAAAAACCTAGAAACAATAAATGCTAGAGAGGGTGTGGAGAAAAGGGAACCCTCTTACACTGCTGGTGGGAATGTAAATTGATACAGCCACTATGGAGAACAGTATGGAGGTTCCTTAAAAAGCTACAAGTAGAACTACCATATGACCCAGCAATCCCACTACTGGGCATATACCCTGAGAAAACCATAATTCAAAAAGAGTCATGTACCAAAATGTTCGTTGCAGCTCTATTTACAATAGCCCAGAGATGGAAACAACCTAAGTTTCCATCATCGGATGAATGGATAAAGAAGATGTGGCACATATATACAATGGAATATTACTCAGCCATAAAAAGAAACGAAATTGAGCTATTTGTAATGAGGTGGATAGACCTAGAGTCTGTCATACAGAGTGAAGTAAGTCAGAAAGAGAAAGACAAATACCGTATGCTAACACATATATATGGAATTTAAGGAAAAAAATGTCATGAAAAACCTAGGGGTGAAACAGGAATAAAGACACAGACTTACTAGAGAATGGACTTGAGGCTATGGGGAGGGGGAAGGGTAAACGGTGACAAAGCGAGAAAGAGGCATGGACATATATACACTACCAAACGTAAGGTAGATAGCTAGTGGGAAGCAGCCGCATAGCACAGGGAGATCAGCTCGGTGCTTTGTGACCGCCTGGAGGGTTGGGATAGGGAGGGTGGGAGGGAGGGATTCGCAAGCGGGAAGAGATATGGGAACATATGTATATATATAACTGATTCATTTTTTTGTGAAGCTGAAACTAACATACCATTGTAAAGCAATTATACTCCAATAAAGATGTTAAAATGAATTAAAAAAAATTAAAAAAAAGGTAAAATCATGACTCGCATACAAATATACAATGAACACATCAATGATTTTATTTTATTTTTAAAATTTATTTATTTTATTTATTTTTGGCTGCGTTGGGTCTTTGTTGCTGTGTGTGGGCTTTCTCTAGTTGTGGCGAGTGGGGGCTACTCTTTTTTTTTTTTTTTTTTTTGCGGTACGTGGGCCTCTCACTGTTGTGGCCTCTCCCGTTGCAGAGCACAGGCTCCGGACGCGCAGGCTCAGCGGCCCTTGCTCACGGGCCTAGCCGCTCCGCGGCATGTGAGATCTTCCCGGACCGGGGCACGAACCTGCGTCCCCTGCATCAGCAGGCGGACTCTCAACCACTGCGCCACCAGGGAAGCCCGGGGGCTACTCTTTTGTTGCGGTGTGTGGGCTTCTCATTGCAGTAGCTTCTCTTGTTGCGGAGCATGGGCTCTAGGCGTGCGGGCTTCAGTAGTTGTGGCTCGTGGGCTCTAGAGCGCAGGCTCAGCAGTTGTGGTGCACGGGCTTAGTTGCTCCGCGGCATGTGGGATCTTCCCAGACCAGGGCCCGAACCCGTGTCCCCTGCATTGGCAGGCGGATTCTTAACCACTGAGCCACCAGAGAAGCCCCTCTTTTAATCATTAATTAATGAGGGAACTAATAAGGTGTTACAATCAGTTCAAAGAAGAATTCAATGAAGCCCAAGTATTAAAGCAATAAGGAATGCTAGAACAGATTTACAAATAGATGCAGAACTGGTCTATCCACAGGGTAATTGCATTCCACCAGCGCAATCAGTTGCATTCCACAGGATGCAATTCATTTCTGTGGACAAGAATCATTGGTTATGATCAGTTTTCCACAACTTAAAAAGTTATAAAATAGCTCAAAGACAATGAAAGATGAAGATAACCCTAAAGGGTATACTAGACAGACATTCTATTTGGCAGGTGGGGGCGGGGGGGGCGCTCATTTCAAAATCTTTCACAGTGTTTACTGGCACCACAATATCATATTGTCCTTCTTGAAACATCTTCCTTTGCTTCTGTGCCAGCCCCATCTCTTGATTTTCCTCTTTCTTTGCCACTTTCTGTATCTCAGTCTCTTCTATCCTCCTCTTCCTCCCATTTTCTCTATATGTTGGAGAGCCCCAGGGCTCTGAGCTCTCTCTTCTCTTTTTACACTCTCCCTAGTAGCATCATGTAACCCAAGAGTTAGTAAACTACAGTCCATGGGCCAAATCTGGCCTGCCACTTGCTTCTACAAATAAAGTTTTATTGGGACATAGTCATGCTCATTCATTCATAGATTACCTACAGCTGCTTTCATACTACAGTGGCAGACTTAAGTAACTATGACCGACTGTATGACCCACAAAGCCCAAAATATTTACTATCTGGACCTTCTGTTTGCCCTTCTGCTGGCAAACAGAAAACAGCATACCAATCCGTGATCTAGTCCTATGGCTTTCAAAACTTACATTAATGACTCCCAAATTTATATGTCCAAGCTGACCTCACCCCAGCACTCCAGACTTGTTAATACCACTACCTTCTCCATGTCTCCATCACCTATCTAAAAGCCACCTCAAACTTACCATGGCCACCCTCAATCCTGCTTCTCTCCAGAACTTCCCACCTCAGTAAATGGCACTACTTTCACCCAGTTGCTTAGGCCAAAACCCTTGGTATCTTCTTTTATTCCTCTCCCGTTTTCACACTCCACATCCTTTTTCATCAGAAAATTCTAGTTGCTCTGCCTTTATAATAGAGCTTGATTCTGAACACTTCTCTCCACCTCCACTGCTAACCTCTTTATCCAAACCATCATCCCTTGCTAGATTATGCAACATCCTCCTAACTGATCCCCTTGCTTCCTCCCTCGCCCCACACAGCAGGCAAGCGTTCCTGAAAAATATAATTCAAGTTGACACTTCCGGAGGGGACCAAAGTGAGGTGGCGGGGCAGGGACTGACACCTCCCGCAGCAACCATGGCGTATACTGGCTTCACAGTGCCTCTCGTCGTGATGAGTGTGTTCTAGGGCTTCCTTGGCTTCTTGGTGCCCTGGGTTCATCCCTAAGGGTCCCAACTGGGGAGTTATCATCATCATCATCACCCTCTTGGTGACCTGTTCAGTTTGCTGCTATCTCTTCTGGCTGATTGCAGTTCTGGCCCAACTTAACCCTCGCTTTGGACCACAGTTGAAAAATGAAACCATCTGGTAGGTACCTCAAACATCATTGGTCTTGAGGAAGAAGACCTGCTCGCCAGGGCTCAGTCATTGAGGTCACGAAGAGAACTCCTCTAGATGCAAAAGCACCTCCATACCCAGACCACCTTCCCTGACTTGCCTGCTTTGGCCGTCAGCTGCCTTAAACATTCACACCACATTTGAATATCTTATTCTAGAATGCAGTATTTTTTCCTGTCTCCTTCTTTACAATTTGATGAATGATGTGTCTATTTAATCTAAACTGTGCTGCCTCCACAAAATGTTTATGTACTCTTCCGAGATAGAAAGTACCATCCTTCTGAGAAATAATGTTACTGTGTCTCCTCGGATCCTGTGGGTTTGAAGGTGGCTGCTGCCTGCTCACAACATGAGAATGAGGGAAGCGTTTGAAAACTGTTATACACGGTAAGACTGCAGTGGGGCAGTCAGTAGGAGAACATGTTCAGAGGGAAAATCTGTCTCACCAGAATTATACCAAAAATATATACCAAAGTATATTTTCAGGATGAATTTCTTATTTCTGCCATCTTTTGGAATAAATAATTTTTCTGCTTTCTATGGGGAAAAATATATATATATAAATAAAATTCAGATCATGACACTCCCTTGCTCAGCAGCTTCCTAGCACACTTAGCATAAAATCAAAGTCCTTCCATGACCCTGGCTGCTTCTCTGACTCATCTCCTACCTCTCTTTCTCAACCACTCTTCACTCCGGCCACACTGGCCTCCTAGCTCATTCCTCTAACACAGCAAACACATCCCGGTCCCTGCACTTTACACTTGCTATTCCCTCGACTTCAGAACTTCTTTTTTTTTGTTTTTTCACTTTGACTTTCTTTTTATTTTTCAATTTAAGATTATGTCCCAAATAAAACAGCCACAACAATAAAACCAAACAGGGAATTCCCTGGTGGTCCAGTGGTTAGGACTCCACGCTCTCACTGCCAAAGGCCTGGGTTTGATTCCTGGTTGGGGAACTAAAATCCCACAAGCCGCAAAGCACGGCCAAAACCAAAACCAAAACAACGAGAAAAAAAAAAAAAACCACGCCCCGCCTGCCACAGTCTGGAAACTTTCCTGTAACTTTTATTTTCCCTGCTTTACTGAGATATAATTGACATATAACGTTGTGTAATTTTAAGGTGTACAATGTGATGACTTGATATATGTATAAATGGCAAAATTATTACTGTAGTAAGGTTAGGAAACACATCCATCACCTCACATAATTTTTTGGTGAAAACTTTTAAGATCTACTCTCTTAGCAACTTTCAAGTATACAATACAGTATTGTTAACTGTATTCATCATGCTGTACATTAGATCCCCATAATTTATTCATCTTATAACTGGTAATTTTACCCTTTGACCAGCTTCACCCATTTTCCCTACCCCTACCCCCACCCCCTGCCCCTGGTAACCACAAATCTAGTCTCTGTTTCTGAGTTCAATTTCCTCTACCTGAGACCTCTTTCCCCAAGAACCATATGGCCACTTCCTTACTTCAGTCAGGTCACTGTTCAAATGTTGCCTCTTCTGAGAAGATTCCTCTGCTCCTCCTCAAGTATCAGTCTTCATCACTCTCTAACCCCTTACCATGCCACCTTGTTTTATTTTTCTTCAACCTTATATATATATATGTATATATAACTACTATATTATATATATATATATATATTATCACTACTATAGAATATAATCTCCATGACGGCAGGAACTTTGACATATAGCAGGTGTGTTGAATGACTGAATACAGTCAGTATGTATTGAATGACTGAATGGACATAATCCAAACATAGGGAATAATGAAACAAAATTTAAGCAGTTTCCTAAGGGCACCAGTTTCTCCACAAATGAATGGAAGAAAACTAAAAGGGCCTGGCTCAAACATTACCCACCACTCAGACAAGTCTTGGGTTTTCCTAAAGAGGAGCCCACTAACAGCACACTTTCCATCTTAGAAATACAATGAGGTTATTTTAACACAAATACAGTGCAGATGTATTTCTGCCAGTGGGTGGAAGGGACATGGGCAGATAGGGAGGGGATAAAGGAAGGGGCCTAAGAGAAAACAGTGTTCGTGCATCCTTCTAAATCTAAGAGTAGTTGTTAGATTGGGTGACTTAGGGTCCCTGGCATGTGAGAAAATATTCTGATGTCCTGTGGTCCCACAGCCTCCAGATCCCAGCCCTCATCCCAATGTGGCCCGTCTTGTTCAATGTGGACCATCAACCATGCAAAGATAGATGGTTTCTGGGCTTCCCTGGTGGTGCAGTGGTTGAGAGTCCGCCTGCCAATGCAGGGGACACGGGTTCGTGCCCCGGTCCGGAAAGATCCCACATGCCGCGGAGTGGCTGGGCCCGTGAGCCGTGGCCGCTGAGCCTGTGCGTCCGGAGCCTGTGCTCCGCAACAGTGAGAGGCCTGCATACCGCAAAAAAAGAAAAAAAAAAAAAAAAAGATAGATGATTTCTGTTCTCATCACCTACCTATAGACTCCCCCAGCCCACTGCTCTCCCATAGCTCTAGCCCCTTATCCCAGCTCTCTACTGGACAACTCCACCCATCACGCCTCAGATTACCAGAATGACCTCTCTAAAATTCCCATGTAAATAGACCATGCCATCAGTAAAATCCTTCCATGCCCCCTGGCTTTCAGAATTGTTTCATCTCCTCAGCATGGCCTCCAAGGCCTTCCAGGACTGGATCCCTGCTTACCTCTCAAGCATCACTTCCAGTCATATCCCTCTTCTCCAGAATTGTAAGTTTCCATTGGATCCTGTGATGAGGGATGTTCATTCACACCACCATCCCTTTGCTCATGCTGTTCTTTCAGCCTAGAAATCCCCCCCCACCTCCCCAACTTACTGGCTAAATCAATTAATTCTTCGGGACACAGCTCAGGTGCTGCTTGATGTCTGATCCTTGATGACAATCAAATGAAGTTCCAAGTCCTTTCTCCAGTTTAAAAAAGGTGGAGTCAGAACAATCACTTAGTACCTGTGTGATCCTGGGCAAGTCATTTAACCTCTCAAAGTTTTCTCTTGTAGGTAATAATAGTGCCAACTTGGTTATGAGGGTTAAATGAGATCTGTGTCTCCTCAACTTTAGTATCCAGCCATGGGTGATCATCTTCATGATAATTTCCATATCTATATATCATGTTTATAAATATATTTTAAAATAAACTTTAAATTGACTAACATTTTAAAACTAATTTTAATATGCTGTTTTAAATATATTATATGTATTAAGCAGAAGTTAGTGCTGGAAACAGAAACCTCTCTAGGTATTTCAAGAAGAGAGGGATACAATAAAAGGGATTATATGCTTTCAATATTGTTGGAAGGGCTGGAGGAGGAGTCAGGGGCCACAGCTTGAATATTTGTTTCAAGGTCACACCACCATAGTTGCAGCCCAGAAGTCAGCAGGCTGCTGCAACTGCAGGTGCAGCTGCTGCCACCACTGTAGCACGACCGTCTCATGCCCACTTATAGGAGGAGGATTGAACTGGTAATGCTGCACAATTCCAAAAGATAATGGAGCCTATGTCATTGGCTACCTCACCTGATGTCCACTGAGAGAAGACAAATAAGGGATGAAGGAAGGGGTGGTCTAAGGAACAAAAATAATTCCGGTTTTTGATTACCTTCGCTGCTCTTATAATGCTCTTTTTTTTTTAAGATTTTTTTTTTGATGTGGACCATTTTTAAAGTCTTTATTGAATTTGTTGCAATATTGCTTCAGTTTTATGTTTTGCTTTTTTGGCCACAAGGCACGTGGGATCTTAGCTCCCTGACCAGGGATCGAACCCACACCCTCTGTGTTGGAGGGTGAGTCTTAACCACTGGACAACCAGGGAAGTCCCAATACTCTTCCTTGAAAGGGGCTTTTATTTCCTGACCCCCATCTTCCCTCTTCCTTCCCACCCCACCACCTCTATCCTGCTGCTTCCAACTGTCTTTCATTTCCTCAAGCAGCTGTAATTGGTCATTTGCTGTAGAAGCCTGGGAGACGGTTTAAGGGAGTGGATATTTGTAAGACTGGTCCTTCGCTTAATAAATACACGTTTTACTTGTGTCTGCTCTGTATGAGGAGGCAACATGAGTAGAAGCTATGATCCCTTACATAAAAACTTTAGATAGATAGATAGATAGATAGAGATATATGCTATATGCCAGATAGTATGCTAAGGCCTTAATGTTGGTTATCTCATTTACTTCTCACAGCTCTCTAAATCAATGCTGTTCTCATCTCCGTACTCAGATAAGAAAAATGAAACACCCAGAGAACAAGCAATCTGTTTAAGGTTGCCGAAGCTTGAGAGTTACAGAGCCAGGTTCCAGCCCAGCCCTGTACACTCTAAAGCTACCACTCATGACCACAACACTGGCACTGCTTGCTACAAAACGTGTGGGTTTTGCAGAGTTACCGTTGAAATGACTGGAGTGGAAATCTGGTGACTTCAAACCACAAGTCCCCTCAACCTCCATCAGAAATGCCCACAAGTTACTGTGCAGTAAGCCCCGGAAAACACCCATTTGGCCCTGTGTTCAAGTCAAAGTCTTTAAAACTCAAAGGAAGAAGTAATTTCTTCTGGGTGAGGCCTTTGAGGACAGGCCTCCAGAAGGATTTGACATTTGATTTCAGATTTGAAGGCTCAGTATATATGGCCGGGCAGAGGTGGGGTAGGGAGCATGCTCAGGTGGAGAAGATAGCCTGAGTAAAGATCCAGATGTAAAAAGTCAGGACCTGCGTGAGGCCATAGTGTGCAACACATGAGCAGATGGGATGGGAGCAGGCGTGTGTTGCACTCAGCCTCCTACCTGGCACACAGGAAATACTGGGCATGTCTTCCTGAAGGGCCTTAGAACACACCGTAAGAGCTCTGTAGTCGGACGCCTGGTCGTAAATATCTCCGCAATAAAAGCTGCGAGACCCTGGGAAAGGCACATCTCTCTAGTGTCACTGACTCATCAAAATGATTGAAAGTGACAGTCCTACTTCACCGGGCCATGGTAAGGGTCTAATGAGCTAAGTCCTGTAAAGTGCTCTAGTCATCGTTTCAGTTGCAAATAACAGCAAACCTAACTCAGAAAAGCTTAAGTAAGGAACGGACTTTTTGACTCATGGTAAAAGGCCGGACGTATAACTAGCTGCCTGCGTGGTGGGATCCAGAGGGACAATGTCATCAGGTTTCCCCCTCTCTCTCATTCTCCATCTCTTCTCCTCTCTGCTCTTCTCTGCTTTTCTGTGTAGATTTCAACCCCAGAAGAAGAGAGAAACCCACTCTCTCTCGTACCTTTAAGTCAAATTTCCTACAGCTGGGCTTGGAGATGGGGGAGAGTAGAATGCTCTGATTGGCTGGCCTGCGGCTTGGGGTGGAAGAATGCTCTGATTGGCTGGTCTGTGTCACATGCTCAGCTCTCGTTAATGGCCACCCGACGGGATCTCACTAACGGGGGAACAAACGCCTTTCCTGGAAAGAGATTCCAACTAGCCAAACAACATTTAGAAGCTTTTAACAGCGTGCCTGGCCCTTGGTAAGTGTTTACTAATAGCTAATGCTATGAAGCTAGGCCAAAAAGAATAAGTTAGGGCCACATGCATGGGGCCTTGAATTTTAGGCTAAAACTAGCGAGCTTTAGTTAAACGTCTGTGGGGAGCCGCCAAGGCTTTGTCCAATGTGGTGGACAAAGTATGTTTTAGGAAGATTGGTCTGATAATGGGAGTGTGACAGAGGGTAGAGAAGTTGGTGGTAGGAAGGTCAGCCGGGAAGCTGATAAATTGGTCCGCTGGGAGGCTGATATACTCCGAGCTCAGTGTTCAGGATCCCGGTTAAAGATGTGATAGTAAGAACAGAATGAAGGAGATTCCCACTTAAAAGGCAGAGAAGGAAGAATGGCAGGCTTTGGCAGCTGGCTGCCTGGGGAGGGCACATAAATGTGAAGAGGTGAGAAGTCCCTGAGGTTACAAACCTGGCTGACTGGGAAGATGGTGGCCTGGCCCCTCGGGCTCCTCTCTTTCCTCCTTCCTCTTTTCATCTTCACCCTCCCTCCCACTCTCTTTCGTGAACTATGCAATTTTCTCTTATCCTAGACAGCACAGTCTTTCTCTGGTGCATTTCACTTGCACACCCACCAAGGGATCTACCTGGAGCAGCTTTAAAAGGATTGACTTATAAACAAATGCAATGTGTTAAGAAAGACTCAGGTGAATGCAGTGTTCCCCCATTACCGTAAAAGAAAACAAGCAAACAAGAGGGAATTTGTAAAATGGACAAAAGATTTGGAATAACTTAGGTCTCTTTTAAGAACATGAAATTAATTAGTTTTGGCTAGGAGCCCTGAGTATTGTATCTGTGTCAGAAATGTAAAGAGTGTAGCAGAAGATGGATTTCACCCACTTCAGGAGAGAGGTACAAGAGGTCTGTATGTGTGTGTGTGTGTGTGTGTGTGTGTGTGTGTGTGTGTGTCTGTCTGTCTGTCTGTCTGTCTGTCTGTAAGTGAGCTAAATGAGAACCACTGACATGTCAGAGACAGATGTATGTCAGAGTGATACTGACCCAAGTGGTCAAAAATTGAGGAGCAAACGTGAGGAAGGGAAGAGAGAGACTTCCTAGTTCTACTTCCAAAGTGCGTTTCTGGGATGTTAAGGGGAGGCTTGCACAATGCGGTGTCTCAAAGCCAACTGGTAGCAACCTGTCCCGTTCCAGGAGCCCTCACCCATGACTCCAGCTGGCCCAGGCAGTAGCCTTGATGGATTTCTTCTTTTAATCAATGATGAAAATTTTGTCTTTGTCCTTCACTTGTAACCTGGGTGTGTTACTGAATCTTGTGAAAACTTCAAGGGTGATTCCAATCCCCTACTCCATAATCTGGGAAGTAAAACTAAGTATAAAACAACTGAAGAAGTTATGGCGTGGTCGGTTATTCGTCTGTCACTTTTCATCCTCTTTCATAATATAGCCCCTTTAATAAAGGACCACATAGGGATGGCAGAGGAGCCAGTTAGAAGGAGCCTAGGACCCCAACAATCTGGCACAGACCTGAACAAGGGAATGACAAATGATGTTATCCAAAAGAAGCTGAAAGGCCCCTCTGCCCCAAAGTTTCTCTCTGACAATCTGCTGCAGACAACTCACTGCACCTTGCGTCCCACTTTAAGGTGAAATCTTTTCTCCTGAGAGCACTGGCCCTCCCTTTCTTTATGCCAAACACCTGCTCATCCTTCCGAGTTCAGCTTCAGCGATGTGCCTCTCCTGTGAAGCTTTAGCTGATCCCCACTCCCAACTCTCCATCCTCCCATCTATCTCTCTCTCCAGCATGGAGCTGACCATGTGGCTAGGTACTTATCTTCTCCAATGGCGGCCAGACCCCAAGAGGGCAGGAGCCTCATCTTTTCAATTTTGTATCCCAGCACCGTACACTGTAGTAGGGGCTCAAAAGATGAAGCAACGAATATGATGTGGAAAGGTCACTGAACCTGGACTTAATGATCATGTCAAACAGGCTCCTTGCCTGATGATCTTGGACAAGAGACCCAACTCTTTCGAGCCTCAGTTTCCTCATCTGACAAGGAAGAAAAACAATCCCCTCTCCCCTTTTCACACATCCCAGTTTTTCCATGGAACAAACGAAATAAGGTATGTAGCAGAGCAGTATTTAGGAAGAAAATCTGAGGCGACACTGGTCTAGCCCACTCATTTTACAGATGATAAAACTGGGCCTTAAAACTTTGTTTTTTACCGAAATTTACTATCCTTAGTCCCATTCCTCTAGGAGCTTGCTCTTGGAATCTGACCTGGAGGTAGGAACCTAATAAACTCATTTTTTCAGGCGGAGTTAATAATGGTTGTTCAGAGTGTGAGAGTACCTCTCTTAGAAATATTTGCATTTCTCTTAAGAGGTTTACAGTAGTAGGATTTCTTTCAGGTCTTTGAACAGACTAGTAGAGAGGTATTTTGTATGGGATGGTTTCCAAGTCTTCCCCAATTTGCATGATATAAAATAACTGTCTCTGTATATTATGTCTTGCACTGATCATTGGAGAAAAACTACATTAATGTTGATCTCCCACAAGTGTCCCATGCCCCAAAGTCTGGAGGACTCACCTTTTTAAAATATGAAAACTAGAAATCTCAGACCCCTGAAGTCACAAAAGCAGTAAACATCTTCAAAGAGATGAAAAAATAATCATGACACATTTTAAAGAATCTTTAAATAGAAGTAAGGAAATCTGACGCCCAGGTCTCACCCTAGCAAGTTATGTGAACTTGGTTAACTCAGGCTTTTTGAGCATTCCCCCCTCTTCAGTATTTTAATACTATTTTGTGTGTGTGTGTACATAGGTCAAAATTCAAAAGGTATTGTGGGGGACTTCCCTGGCGGTCCAGTGGTTAAGACTTTGCCTTCCAATTCAGGGGGTGCAGGTTCGATCCCTGGTCGGGGAGCTAAGATCCCACATGCCTCACGGCCAAAAAAACCCAAAACATAAAAAACAGAAACAGTGCTCACTTCAGCAGCACATATACCCAAATTGGAACAATACAGAGAAGATTAGCATGGCCCCTGCACAAGGATGACACGCAAATTCATGAAGCGTTCCATGTTTTTCCTTCCTTCCCCAGGTGATGGTGTAATTCAGTAACGGGTGCAAAGGCACAACTGCTGCGGTCCTGGTAGACCATTCAGGGCCTAGACTGGCCCTTTGTGCTGCCCTTTGGACCTTGTGAGGATTGGGGCGGGGGTCCTTTCCTTACCCCCTAGAAGTGATGAATTTCAATTCTGTCTCCGTCATCAGCCTCAGATGTAACCTTTCTGTACAATCATTTCCTCTGAGGTTTGAAGATAAAAATAAGTTAAGGAGAAAGGGGGTTTTAATCTTCAGGAAATTAAGAGTTAAATACAGCAGAAGCTGGAAGGAAAATATTAGGGAAGTAGAGATAAAACCGTACATTTTTTGAAAAGCACCAGGTAATTCAGCATATTCCTAGTCCTTTATTATTAGTGTATATAAGATCGTTTATGTGCATAATTAATATATAATCAATTTGACATATTTTTCAAAATAGAGGGTTTGAGATGTATAGTAATGGACAAGAATCATCCATAAACTATTGGGACCTGAATGGGGTTTGTCACGTGCATGAAATGTTGTTAAATGCTCATGAGAAGTGTTGCTATTTTATTCACCAATTCAGTCAGTGAGTGACTTGATCAGCCAGTTCTAAAACCCATGTGAGCTGGGTGCTGGCGAGATGTGGAGAATTCAGATGTTACTCTTCGGTTCTTTACCTTTGTTTAAGGGGTTTAGTTCCTTCCCCATGGGCTGAAAATCTTCAAGGGGGCATCTTGGCAGACTTCTCTGTTTCCTCCTTTTTGCAGTCTCTGTTTTTTCAGCAGGCAAACTACTTTAAGCCATTTCAAGATAATGAACATTAAGTATGTCAGTTTTTCTGCTTTGTCTCATTTGGATCTCACTGTTTTGTTAAAATGTAATGTTTTACCAGGGTAGTTTATTTCTTCTCTTTACACTTCTGGTGGAAAGTTCCTTGAAATAAATAAAATGTGAGAATATTCTGGTAAAAAAAAAAAAAAAAGCAGCAGCAGCAATATTGTAACAAGTTCAACAGAGACTTTAAAAATGGTCCACATCAAAAAAAATTTAAAAAGAAAAGGTATTGTGATATTATAGGAAATATATATTTGGTCTTTGTGTCCCCCTCCATGCCCTTCTTGATACAGAACTCCTAAAACCCTTGGAATTTTCTGAGTGACAGAGTGTCTTTTGTTATTCATAACAAGCCCCTTTCAACCGTGTCTGAGTTCGTGCTAATGAGGTGATTCTTGGTGGACCTCTAGATAGCTTCAGGATCAGGAGTGGTCTCCAAAAAGACCAAGCCTTGATTAGAGGGTTGGAACTTTCAGTCCCACCCCCCAACCACTGGGGAGGGGTGAGGAGAGGGGATAGAGATGGAGTTCAATCACCGATGGCCAGTGATTTGATCAGTCATACCCTTGCAATGAAGTCTCCATAAACATCCCTAAACAGGGTTTGGAGAGCTTCCAGGTTGGTGAGCACATCCACATGCTGGAAGGATGAAGCGCCCCAGCTCCACAGGGACAGATACTTTTGCACTCAGGACCCTTCTGGACCTCTCCTATGTGCCTCTTCATTTGGCTGTTCATTTGCCTCTTTTATACTTAACCAGTAAATGTTTTCCTGAGTTCTGTGGGCCATTTTAGCAAATTATCATACCTGAGAAAGGGGTCATGGGAACCCCCAATTTATAGCTGGTTGGTCAGAATTACTGGTGGCCCAGGAGTTGTGATTGGCATCTGAAGTGGGGGCAGCCTTGTGGGACTGAGCCCTTTCACTTGTGGGATCTGACACTAACTCCAGGTAGATAGTATCAGAATTGAATCAAATTGTTGGACATCCAGCTGCTGTTGGGGAATTACAGAGGTATAAAGAGCAAACAGTGAAAAATCACCTTTACTGTCCTATCCCCTAGCTCCTGTTTCCCTCCTTGGGCCAAGAGACAGCTGCTATTATCAGTTACTTAGTGCTATGGACTGAATTGTATCCCCCCCTCCCAAATTCATATGTTGAAGCCTTAAGTCCCCCCACCCCAATGGGATGGTATCTTGAGATGGAGCCCTTGGGAGGTAGTTAGGTTTTGATGAGGTCATAAGAGTAGAGCCCCCATAATGGGATTAGATTAGTGCCCTTATAAGAAGAAATACCAGAGAGCTTACTCCCTCTCCACCATGTGAGCACACAGGGAGAAGAGAGCCATCTTCAGCCAGGAAGAGAGTCCTCGCCAGGACGTGAGCATGCTAACACCCTGATCCCAGACTTCCAGCCTCCAGAACAGTGAGAAAATTCATTTTTCTTTAAGCTATCTAGTCTGTGGCATCTAGTCTAGTTGCAGACTGACCTAAGATACTGGGGATCCACTCAGAAACACTTTATGAATAAACAAGCAAAACTAAATATATTTCTATTAGTTTCCTTTTTTCACACAAATGGTTCTGCACCTTGCCGTACTCTATCTTGAAGAATAATCCAAGTCACCACATCTCTTTTTTCAATAGTTGCATGACATTTTTTCCATTGGATGAATATACAGTAGTTCATTTAACCAAACTTCTGTTGCTGAACATTTAGATTGTTTCCAGTATTTTGTAATTACAAATTATACTACAATGAATAACTTTGCACGTATACCATTTGCACATATGAGAGCTATTTGTTGGCTAATTTCCTAGAAATGATTGCTGGGTGGAAATATATTCATATCTATAATCTTGATAGATATTGCCAAATTGCCCTTTAGAGTCATTGTGCCAATTTACACTCCATTCAGTATGTGTAATAATGTTCATTTTTCCCTCACTTTCACTTGCATAGTATGTTAGCAAACTTATGAGATTTGCCAAATTGATATATAAAATGTTCTTTTTAGTTGTTCTTCTTTTTTTGCATTTCCTTATTATATGTGAGATTGAGTATCTTTCCATATATTTAAGAGCCTTCTGTGTTTTCTTCAACAGTACATCCTTTTTTATTTATTTATTTATTTTTAACATCTTTATTGGAGTATAATTGCTTTACAATGGTGTGTTAGTTTCTGCTTTATAACAAAGTGAATCAGTTATACATATACATATGTTCCCATATCTCTTCCCTCTTGTGTCTCCCTCCCTCCCACCCTCGCTATCCCACCCCTCTAGGTGGTCACAAAGCACCGAGCTGATCTCCCTGTGCCATGCAGCTGCTTCCCATTGGCTATCTATTTTACATTTGGTAGTGTATATATGTCCATGCCACTCTCTTACTTTGTCACAGCTTACCCTTCCCCCTCCCCATATCCTCAAGTCCATTCTCTAGTAGGTCTGTGTCTTTATTCCCGTCTTACCCCTAGGTTCTTAATGACATTTTTTTTTCTTTTTTCCTTAGATTCAATATATATGTGTTAGCATACGGTATTTGTTTTTCTCTTTCTGACTTACTTCACTCTGGATGACAGACTCTAGGTCCATCCACCTCACTACAAATAACTCAATTTCGTTTCTTTTTATGGCTGAGTAATATTCCATTGTATATACGTGCCACAACTTCTTTATCCATTCATCAGATGATGGACACTTAGGTTGCTTCCATGACCTGGCTATTGTAAATAGAGGTGCAATGAATATTTTGGTACATGACTCTTTTTGAATTATGGTTTTCTCAGGGTATATGCCCAGTAGTGGGATTGCTGTGTCATATGGTAGTTCTATTTGTAGTTTTTTAAGGAACCTCCATACTGTTCTCCATAGTGGCTGCACCAATTCACATTCCCACCAGCAGTGCAACAGCGTTCCTTTTCTCCACACCCTCTCCAGCATTTATCGTTTCTAGATTTTTTGATGATGGCCATTCTGACTGGTGTGAGATGATATCTCATTGTAGTTTTGATTTGCATTTCCCTAATGATTAATGATGTTGAGCATTCTTTCATGTGTTTGTTGGCAGTCTGTATATCTTCTTTGGAAAAATGTCTATTTAGGCCTTCTGCCCATTTTTGGATTGGTTTGTTTGTTTTTTTATTATTGAGCTGCATGAGCTGCTTGTAAATTTTGGAAATTAATCCTTTGTCAGTTGATTCATTTGCAAATATTTTCTCCCATTCTGAGGGTTGTCTTTTGGTCTTGTTTATGGTTTCCTTTGCTGTGCAAAAGCTTTGAAGTTCAATTAGGTCCCATTTGTTTATTTTTGTTTTTATTTCCATTTCCCTAGGAGGTGGGTCAAAAAGCATCTTGCTGTGATTTATGTCATAGAGTGTTCTGCCTATGTTTTCCTCTAAGAGTTTGATAGTTCCTGGCCTTACATTTAGGTCTTTAATCCATTTTGAGCTTATTTTTGTGTATGGTGTTAGGGAGTGTTCTAATCTCATACTTTTACATGTACCTGTCCAGTTTTCCCAGCACCACTTATTGAAGAGACGATCCTTTCTCCACTGTACATTCCTGCCTCCTTTATCAAAGATAAGGTGACTGTATGTGCGTGGGCTTATCTCTGGGCTTTCTATCCTGTTCCATTGATCTATATTTCTCTTTTTGTGCCAGTACCATACTGTCTTGATTACTGCAGCTTTGTAGTATTGTCTGAAGTCAGGGAGCCTGATTCCTCCAGCTCCAGTTTTCATTGTCAAGATTGCTTTGGCTATTCGGGGTCTTTTGTGTTTCCATACAAATTGTGAAATTTTTTGTTCTAGTTCTGTGAAAAATGCCAGTGGTAGTTTGATAGGGATTGTATTGAATCTGTAGATTGCTTTGGGTGGAAGAGTCATTTTCACAATGTTGATTCTTCCAATCCAAGAACATGGTATATCTCTCCACCTGTTTGTATCATCTTTAATTTCTTTCATCAGTGTTTTGTAATTTTCTGCATACAGGTCTTTTGTCTCCTTAGATAGGTTTATTCCTAGTTATTTTATTCTTTTTGTTGCAATGGTAAATGGGAGTGTTTTCTTGACTTCATTTTCAGATTTTTCATCATTAGTGTATAGGAATACCAGAGATTTCTGTGCGTTAATTTTGTATCCTGCTACTTTACCAGATTCATTGATTAGCTCTAATAGTTTTCTGGTAGCATCTTTGGGATTCTCTATGTATAGTACCATGTCATCTGCAAACAGTGACAGCTTTACTTCTTCTTTTCCGATTTGGATTCCTTTTATTTCTTTTTCTTCTCTGATTGCTGTGGCTAAAACTTGCAAAACTATGTTGAATAATAGTGGTGAGAGTGGGCAACCTTGTCTTATTCCTGATCTAAGTGGAAATGGTTTCAGTTTTTCACCATTGAGGACAGTGTTGGCTGTGGGTTTGTCATATATGGCCTTTATTATGTTGAGGAAAGTTCCCTCTATGCCTACTTTCTGCAGGGTTTTTAAAATAAATGGGTGTTAAATTTTGCCGAAAGCTTTCTCTGCATCTATTGAGATGATCATATGGTTTTTCTCCTTCAATTTGTTAATATGGTGTATCACATTGATTGTTTTGCATATATTGAAGAATCCTTGCATTCCTGGGATAAACCCCACTTGATCATGGTGTATGATCCTTTTAATGTGCTGTTGGATTCTGTTTGCTAGTATTTGGTTGAGGATTTTTGCATCTATGTTCATCAGTGATACTGGCCTGTAGTTTTCTTTCTTTGTGACATCTTTGTCTGGTTTTGGTATCAGGGTGATGGTGGCCTCGTAGAATGAGTTTGGGAGTGTTCCTCCCTCTGCTATATTTTGGAAGAGTTTGAGAAGGATAGGTGTTAGCTCTCCTCTAAATGTTTGATAGAATTCGCCTGTGAAGCCATCTGGTCCTGGGCTTTTCTTTGTTGGAAGATTTTTAATCACAGTCTCAATTTCAGTGCTTGTGATTGGTCTGTTCATATTTTCTCTTTCTTCCTGGTTCAGTCTTGGCAGGTTGTGCATTTCTAAGTATTTGTCCACTTCTTCCAGGTTGTCCATTTTATTGTCATAGAATTGCTTGTAGTAATCTCTCATGATCTTTTGTATTTCTGCAGTGTCAGTTGTTACTTCTCCTTTTTCATTTCTAATTCTATTGATTTGAGTCTTCTCCCTTTTTTTCTTGATGAGTCTGGCTAATGGTTTATCAATTTTGTTTATCTTCTCAAAGAACCAGCTTTTAGTTTTATTGATCTTTGCTGTTGTTTCCTTCATTTCTTTTTCATTTATTTCTGATCTGATCTTTATGATTTCTTTCCTTCTGCTAACTTTGGGTTTTTTTGTTCTTCTTTCTCTAATTGCTTTAGGTGGAAGGTTAGGTTGTTTATTTGAGATGTTTCATGTTTCTTAAGGTAGGATTGTATTGCTATAAACTTCCCTCTTAGAACTGCTTTTGCTGCATCCCATAGGTTTTGGGTCATCGTGTCTCCACTGTCATTTGTTTCTAGGTATTTTTTGATTTCATCTTTGATTTCTTCAGTGGTCACTTCATTATTAAGTAGTGTATTGTTTAGCCTCCATGTCTTTGTATTTTTTAACAGGTCTTTTCCTGTAATTGATATCTAGTCACATAGCATTGAAGTCAGAAAAGATACTTGATACAATTTTAATTTTCTTAAATTGACCAAGGCTTGATTTGTGACCCAAGATATGATCTATCCTTGAGAATGTTCCATGAGCACTTGAGAAGAAAGTATATTCTGTTGTTTTTGGATGGAGTGTCCTATAAATATCAATTAAGTGCATCTTGTTTAATGTATCATTTAAAGCTTGTGTTTCCTTATTTATTTTCATTTTAGATGATCTGTCCATGGGTGAAAGTGGGGTGTTAAAGTCCCCTACTATGAATGTGTTACTGTCGATTTCCCCTTTTATGGCTGTTAGTATTTACCTTATGTATTGAGGTGCTCCTATGTTGGGTGCATAAATATTTACAATTGTTATGTCTTCTTCTTGGATCGATCCCTTGATCATTATGTGGTGTCCTTCCTTGTCTCTTGTAACATTCTTTATTTTAAAGTCTATTTTGTCTGATATGAAAATTGCTACTCCAGCCTTCTTTTGATTTCCTTTTGCATGGAATATCTTTTTCCATCCCCTCACTTTCAGTCTGTATGTGTCCCTAGGTCTGAAGTGGGTCTCTTGTAGACAGCATATATATGGGTCTTGTTTTTGTATCTATTCAGCCAGTCTCTGTCTTTTGGTGGGAGCATTTAATCCATTCACATTTAAGGTAATTATCGATATGTATGTTCCTATTACCATTTTCTTAATTGTTTTGGGTTTGTTATTGTAGGTCCTTTCCTTCTCTTGTGTTTCTTGCCTAGAGAAGGTTCTTTAGCATTTGATGTAAAGCTGGTTTGGTGGTGCTGAACTCTCAACTTTTGTCTGTAAAGGTTTTCATTTCTCCATCAAATCTGAATGAGATCCTTGCTGGGTAGAGTAATCTTGGTTGTAGGTTTTTCTCCTTCATCACTTTAAATACGTTCTGCCACTCCCTTCTGGCTTGCAGAGTTTCTGCTGAAAGATCAGCTGTTAACCTTATGGGGATTCCCTTGTGTGTTATTTGTTGTTTTTCCCTTGCTGCTTTTAATATGTTTTCTTTGTATTTAATTTTTGACAGTTTGATTAATATGTGTCTTGGCGTGTTTCTCCTTGGATTTATCTTGTATGGGACTCTCTGTGCCTCCTGGACTTGATTAGCTATTTCCTTTCCCATATTAGGGAAGTTTTCAACTATAATCTCTTCAAATATTTTCTCAGTCCCTTTCTTTTTCTCTTCTTCTTCTGGGACCCCTATAATTCGAATGTTGGTGCGTTTAACATTGTCCCAGAGGTCTCTGAGACTGTCCTCAATTCTTTTCATTCTTTTCTCTTTATTCTGCTCTGCAGTAGTTATTTCCACGATTTTATCTTCCAGGTCACTTATCCGTTCTTCTGCTCCAGTTATTCTGCTATTGATCCCTTCTAGAGTATTTTTGATTTCATTTATTGTGTTGTTCATCGTTGCTTGTTTCCTCTTTAGTTCTTCTAGGTCCTTGTTAAATGTTTCTTGCATTTCCTCTATTCTATTTCCAAGATTTTGGATCATCTTTACTATCACTATTCTGAATTGTTTTTCAGGTAGACTGCCTATTTCCTCTTCATTTGTTAGGTCTGGTCGGTTTTTATCTTGCTCTTTCATCTGCTGTTTTTCTGTCTTTTCATTTTGCTTATCTTACTGTGTTTCGGTCTCCTTTTTGCAGGCTGCAGGTTCGTAGTTCCTGTTGTTTTTGGTGTCTGTCCCTAGTGGCTAAAGTTGGTTCAGTGGGTTGTGTAGGCTTCCTGATGGAGGGGACTAGTGCCTGTGTTCTGGTGGATGAGGCTGGATCTTGTCTTTCTGGTGGGCAGGTCCACGTCTGGTGGTGTGTTTTGGTGTGTCTGTGGCCTTATTATGATTTTAGGCAGCCTCTCTGCTAATGGGTGGGGTTGTGTTCCTGTCTTGCTAGTTGTTTGGCAATAGGGTGTCCAGCACTGTAGCTTGCTGGTCATTGAGTGAAGCTGGGTGTTGGTATTGAGACAGAGATCTCTGGGAGATTTTTGCCATTTGATATTACGTGGAGCTGGGAGGTCTCTTGTGGACTAGTGTCCTGAAGGTGGCTCTCCCACGTCAGAGACACCGCACTGACTCCTGGCGGCAGCACCAAAGGCCTTTCATCCACATGGCTCAGCATAAAAGAGAGAAAAAGGAAGGAAGGAAGGGAGGGAGGGAGGGAGGGAGGGAGGGAGGGAGGAAGGAAGGAGTTATTAAAATAAAAAATAATTATTAAAAAAAACTTTTTTTAAGTAAAAACAAACAAAAAACGAACGGACAGAACCCTAGGACAAATGGTGAAAGCAAAGCTATACAGGCAAAATCTCACACAGAAGCATACACATACACACTTACAAAAAGAGGAAAAGGGTAAAAAATAATATATCTTGCTCTCAAAGTCCACCGCCTCAATTTGGGATGATTCGTTGTCTATTCAGGTATTCCACAGATGCAGGGTACATCAAGTTGATTGTGGAGATTTAATCTGCTGCTCCTGAGGCTGCTGGGAGAAATTTCCCTTTCTCTTCTTTGTTCTCACAGCTCCCGGGGTTCAGCTTTGGATTTGGCCCCGCCTGTGCGTGTAGGTCGCCGGAGGGGGTCTGTTCTTCGCTCAGACAGGACGGGGTTAAAGGAACCGCTGATTCGGGGGCTCTGGCTCACTCAGGCCGGGGGGAGGGACGGGCACGGAGTGCAGGGCGAGCCTGCGGCGGCAGAGACCGGCATGACGATGCACCAGCCTGAGGCGCACCGTGCGTTCTCCCGGGGAGATTGTCCCTGAATTACGGGACCCTGGCAGTGGCGGGCTGCACAGCCTCCCCGGAAGGGGGGTGTGGATTGTGACCTGTGCTCACACACAGGCTTCTCGGTGGCGGCAGCAGCAGCCTTAGCGTCTCATGCCCGTCTGTGGGGTCCGCGCTGTTAGCCGCAGCTCGCGCCCGTCTCTGGAGCTCCTTTAAGCAGCGCTCTTAATCCCCTCTCCTCGCGCAGCAGGAAACAAAGAGGGAAGAAGAAGTCTCTTGCCTCTTCGGCAGCTCCAGACTTTTTCCCGGACTCCCTCCCAGCTAGCCGTGGTGCACTAACCCCTTCAGGCTGTGTTCACGCCACCAGTCCTCTCCCTGCAATCCGACCGAAGCCCGAGCCTCAGCTCCCAGCCCCCGCTCCTGCCCCAGCGGATGAGCAGACAAGCCTCTCGGGCTGGTGAGTGCCGGTCGGCACCAATCCTCTGTGCGGGAATCTCTCCGCTTTGCCCCCCGCACCGCTGTGGCTGCGCTCTCCTCCGCGGCTCCGAAGCTTTCCCCCTCCGCCACCCGCAGTCTCCGCCCGCGAAGGGGCGTCCTCGTGTGTGGAGACCTTTCCTCCTTAACAGTTCCCTCCCATTGGTGCAGGTGCCGTCTCTATTCTTTTGTCTCTGTTTATTCTTTTTCTTTTTTCTTTTGCCCTACCCAGGTACGTGGGGAGTTTCTTGCCTTTGGGGAGGTCTGAGGTCTTCTGCCAGCATTCAGTGGGTTTTCTGTAGGAGCTGTTCCACGTGTAGATGTATTTCTGATGTATCTGTGGAGAGGAAGTTGATCTCCGCTTCTTACTCTTCCTCCATCTTCCCCCTGTCCCGTTCACATCCTGTTTTAGTTGTAGGTATTTTTCTTATTGTTTTGTAGGAGCTCTTTATTATAACAGGAAAATAAAACTTATGCGTGATAAGAATTGCAGATTCCCCCCAGTTTATTTGTATTTTGACTTTCCTTATGGTAATATTTTTCATACTGAACTTTTTCATTTTTATATAGTTCAATTTATCAAACTTCTTTTCAAGCCTTCCAGGTTTCATATCATACTTAGAAAATTCTCCTACTCCAAGATGAAAATATCTCCATACTCCTTTCTACTTCTTATAGTTAAGTCTTTGACCCACCTGAAATTTATTTGGTGTAAGGTATGAAGTATGGGTCCAACGTAGTTTATTTCCAGAGAGTTACCCAATTTGTCCCAATGCCATTGACTGATAAATTTATTTTTCCTCCTCTTATTTGAAATGCACCTTTATCATATACCAGAACAACAGTAAATGTCATATACTATGTCATATATAAGTTTTGGGGTCGAGTCCAGGACTTTATACTCTGTTCCACTGAGCTGCTTATCATATGCCAACACTGCACTGTGTAAATTGTTTTGACTTTAAATGTTTTAATAACTGGGTTGGTTTTCCCCTGTTATTTTTTATAACTATCCTGGCTCTTCTTGCCCATTTATTTTTCATATTAACTTGAGAGGAATCTTAATTGGTCTCAAAAAAGTTCCTTACAGTATTTTTACTGAGATTGCCTTAAAGTAAGGAAAGGTGTTAGTTTGTTTGTTTTTTAAACCTTTTGTTTTTATTTTTTTGTCTTTTTTAAAAATAAATTTATTTATTTTTGGCTGCATTGGGTCTTCGTTGATACACGCGGGCTTTCTCTAGTTGTGGCGAGCAGGGGCTACTCTTTGTTGTGGTGCGCGGGCTTCTCATTGCGGTGGCTTCTCTTGTTGTGGAGCATGGGCTCTAGGAGCGTGGGCTTCAGTAGTTGTGGCACACGGGCTCAGTAGTTGTGGCTCGCGGGCTCTGAAGTGCAGGCTTAGTAGTTGTGGCGTACGGGCTTAGTTGATCTGCAGCATGTGGGATCTTCCTGGACCAGGGCTCGAACCCATGTCCCCTGCATTGGCAGGTGGATTCTTAACCACTGCGCCACCAGGGAAGGCCAAGTAAGGAAAGTTTACATGACTCCAATGTTGAGTCTTTTTACTCAAAAGCAGAATATGCCTTTCCATTTGTCCACATTCTCTTTTGTATCCCTCAGTGGTGTTTTAAGTTTTTCTTTAATTAGAACTTCCGTATTTCTTTTCAGCTTATTTTTTCAGTTACAATGCAAGTAAGGTCTTCCGTTACATCCTGTAATTGATTATTGTTTTTTATTTAAAAGACTGGTTTTTCAAAATAAATTTATTTACTTATTTATTTATTTTCAGCTGTGTTGGGTCTTTGTTGCTGTGCATGGGCTTTCTCTAGTGGCAAGCGGGGACTACTCTTCTTTGCAGTGCATGGACTGCATTTCTCATTGCGGTAGCTTCTCTTTGTCGCAGAGCATGGGCCCTAGGCACGCAGGCTTCAGTAGTTGTGGCTAGCAGGCTCAGTAGCTGTGGCACACGGGCTTAGTTGCTCCGTGGCATGTGGGATCTTCTCGGACCAGGGATCGAATCCTTGTCCCCTGCATTGACAGGTGGATTCTTAACCACTGCATCACCAGGAAAGTCCCAAAGGACTGTTTCATTCTGTTGGGTTCTTTGTTTTTGTTTTTTACCAAGCCAAATTACTTCCCATATTGTTTGACATCATTTTTCATGTGACTCAGACTTTCCAGGTATAGCATTACCTCATCTGCAGATAGTGATTGTTAGCTCTTCTTTTAAAATATATATATATATATATATATATATATCTGGTTTCTCTCTTTTATCTAACTGAATTAGTAAGTACCTGCAGAATAATGTTAAATAATTGCAGTGTTACTAGACATCCTTGCCTGTTTCCAATTTTAATGGAAATGTGTATTGTTTCTCCATTAAGCTCAATTCTGGCTCTTAGACTGTGATAGATATATTTAACCATTTTAAGAAAGTATCCACCTATTGCTAGTTTACTGCATCTTTACCAAGAATGGATATTGAATTTTATCAAATGCCTTCTTAGTTCCTGTTGGAAAGATAATATTAATTTTCTCCTATCATAATAATAGATTCCCAAATATTGAATGGTCCTTGCATTCCTGGAATTCCTAATTGTTAATGTTGTTCTTTTAATGTGCTACTGAAATCTGTTTGCTAATATTTATGTTGTATTGCTGTATTGATATTCATAAGTGAGACTGCTCTATAGTTTTCTTGTACAATAATTGTATATTTTTATCAGTGTTATCTTAGCTTCATTTAAATAATTTGGATGCTTTATTTCTCTTTCTTTATTCTGGAACAGTTTAAATAGCATTAGAGTCATCTGAATCTTTCATAAAATTCCTCTTTTTTTTTTTTGATTCCTTGCTTTACCAACTTTTTCAGTTAATCAACCATCTGTTGGTCACAGCTGCCTCAGAAAAAAATGTTTTTAGGGCTTCCCTGGTGGCGCAGTGGTTGAGAGTCCGCCTGCCCATGCAGGGACGCGGGTTCATGCCCCGGTCCGGGAGGATCCCACATGCCACAGAGCGGCTGGGCCCATGAGCCATGGCCGCTGAGCCTGTGCATCCGGAACCCGTGGTCCGCAGCGGGAGAGGCCACAACAGTGAGAGGCCCATGTACTGCAAAAAAAAAAAAAAAAAAAAGTTTTTATTATTTCTAAGTTTTATAAACACACATTACCCTCATAAACATAAGGATATAAAAATATCATTAAAATAAGGAAATAACCATAGAAATGTGAAAATGTCTATATGCAAAATTTTTCAATACAGTGTTACTTATAATACAGGCAAAAGATGAAGCAACTTAAAGGCTAAATGTTCACAGGGGACTGGTTAAATTATGGTGTTCTCTACATAGTAAAATACGCTGCAGCTATTAAAAATGATGTTTTGGTATGGGAAAATAAGACTTTCTTTTTTTTATTGATGTATAGTTGATTTACAATATTTTATTTGTTTCAGATGTGTAACATAGTGATTCAGTTATTTTTTTTTTTTTGCAGATTATGTTTCATTATGGGTTATTACAAGGTATTGAATATAATTCCCTGTGCTATACAGTAAATTCTTGTTGCTTATCTATTTTACGTGTAGTAGTTTTTATCTGTTAACACCATGCCCGTAATTTGTCCCTCCCCACCCTTTGGCAACCATAAGTTTGTTTTCTATGTCTGTGAGTTTGTTTCTGTTTTGTATATAGATTCATTTCTATTACTTGTTAGATTCTACATATAAGTGATATCATATGATATTTGTCTTTCTCTGTCTGACTTCACTTAGTATGATAATCTTTAGGTCCATCCATGTTGCTGCAAATGGCAATATTCCATTCTTTTTATGGCTCAGTAATATTCCATTGTATATAAATACCACATCTTATTAAGCCTGTTGTCTCTTGATAAGCACTTGGGTTGCTTCTATGTCTTCGCTTTTCTCAGTAGTGCTGCTGTGAACATCAGGGCACATGTATCTTTTTGAATTAGCGTTTTTGTTCTTCCTGGATACATACCCAGGAGTGTATTGCTGGATCATATGGTAGCTCTAATTTTATTTTTTTAAGGAACCTCCATATTGTTTTCCATAGTGACTGTACCAATTTACATTCCCAGTATAAGAGGGCTCCCTTTTCTCCACATCCTGTCCAGCATTTATTATTTGTAGACTTTTTGATGATGGCTATTCTGACAGGTGTGAGGTGATAACTCGTAGTTTTGATTTGCATTTCTCTAATAATTACTGATGGTGAACATCTTTTCATGTGCCTATTAGCCATCTGTATGTCTTCTTTGGAGAAATGTCTTTTTAGCTCTTCTGCCCATTTTTTGATTGGGTTGTTTGTTTTTTCAATATTGATTTGTATGAGCTGTTTGTATATTTTGTATATTAATCCCATGTCAGTCACATTGCTTGCAAATATTTTCTCCCAGCTTGTAGGTTGTCTTTTCATTTTGTTCATGGTTTCCTTTGCTATGCAAAAGCTTTTAAGTTTGATTAGGTCCCATTTGTTTATTTTTCCTTTTATTTCTTTTGCCTTGGGAGACTGATCTAAGAAAATCTTGCTACAATTTATGTCACAGAATGTTTTGCCTATGTTCTCTTCCAGGATTTTTATGGTATCATGTCTTATAGTTAAGTCTTTAAGCCATTTTGAGTTTATTTTTGTATATGGTGTGAGGAAGTGTTCTAATTTCATTGATTTACATGAAGTTGTCCAGCTTTCCCACTTGTTGAAGAGACTGCCTTTTCTCCATTGTATATTCTTGCATCCTTTGTTCTAGATTAATTGACCATAGATGTGTGGGTTTATTTCTGGGCTCTCTATTCTGTTCCATTGATCTATATGTCTGTTTTTGTGCCAATACCATGCTGTTTTGATTATTGTAGCTTTGTAGTGTAGTCTGAAGTCTAGAAGGGTCATGCCTCCAGCTTCATTCTTTTTCCTCAGGATAAGACTTTCTTTTTTATATGTTCCTGATTGTCTGAAGCTTTTACAGTAAGAAATTGTTACTTTTATAATCAATAATATATCATTTTAAAATTAAAATTAAAATGATGGCATAATTGTGTATTTATTAACATGGAAAAATGTTCACAATAGATGGTGATGCATGTTTCAGAGCAATATGATCTCATTTTTGTAATCTGTGTTTCTATAGTTGTCAAAAAAACATTTGGAAGTGGTTTTCTTGGGCTAATTGAATTTTGGATGTTTTTCATTTTTGTTTACATCTATTTTCCAGTTTTTCTAGGGTACTTATGAATTATAGCTGAATGGCTGGGCAAATAGATAAATAGATGGATGAAAAGCCATATTTCAGGATTAAACAAGAATCTTTTTATAATTAACTGGATGGAAGGTCAGGAATGCTACCTGGCTCCAGTCCACCCAAATAAGAAGTCTCCCAGTACAAACCACTGGTGAAAAGAAGAAAGTATTGTCTAGTCCCCCTCCATACTTCAGGCCAGAGATTAAAAATTGTGCACCCACCATCTGGCTGGGCTGCCTAGTATCACAGACTTGAGTTTCCTGGCCTGCATCAGTACGATGTGGTGCAGGGAGAGAAGAGGTGTCTTTAGGGACAAGAATATGTAAACCACATCCTACATAATGGCCACAAACCTTAAATGTCCTCCACCCTTCAAGGGAAGGGTCAACTAAGTGGGTGAATGCTGTAAACCATTGGTTCTCTAAGTTTGGTCCCAGACCAGCAGCACCAGCATCACCTGGAAACTTGTGGGAAATGCACATTCTCAGGCCCCACCCTAGACTAGCTGAACTATAAGCTCTGAGAGTGCATACCAGCAATCTGTGTTTAATAGACCCCCAGGTGATTCTGAGGCCTTCCAACCACTTCTGTAAATATTCCCAATCCAAGATGATTTCTGAGGCAGGGTGATGTAACTGCTGAGGGGAAAGAAAAGTCTCCTCCTTTCTAAAATATCTTGGAGAACATTACTTGTTCCCAGAAAATTTCCAGAAAAGTTTAAAGTCAATACATTCACAATATGTTGAAGAAGATTCCTGAGTTTCATGGAACTATTTCCCGTGTTAATCAAGTCTTTAACATTTGTCTGAGTATATATAGAGTAGGATCCTAGAATAACAGAATGTCACAACTGCTTAGACCTCAGAGATCGTTCTGGAACAGCCCCCTTGTTTTCACATATGAAGATGCTGTGCTGAGAGAGGTGACTTGGCAAACGGCAAAGTACAAAAGATAAATGCAGGCTTGTTTGGATTTGTTCCCAGTAGACCCTAAGAAACCCCAAACTGTGGTTATTTAATAATGTACCAAAGTGTCACTCATAACTGACAAATGAAGAAGTTCTGGAAGAAGCCACAGATGCTGCAGGAATAAGATATTCCCCTCTCCAGAGCAGTGACAACAATCTCTAGACAAAACTGACAAAATTCATTCTCACAAACTTTCTCACTGAGGATGAATTTCAGTTAACGACAAAACAACATGAATCCCAAATCTCTCCTGGAAATGCTAGGGTGAACAGTATAACTCAAATATTTCCTTCCTGAGTAATTTCACATTAACTCTTTCCTAAAATGCATTTTTCTAGAGCAACCTCTAAAGTAAACATATGCTGGGGAATTCCCTGGTGGGTCAGTGGTTAAGACCACATTTCCAGTACAGGGGGTGAGGGTTCAATTCCTGGTCAGGGAACTAAGATCCCACATGCCGCGAAGCATGGACAAAAATTTTAATAAATAAAAAATAAAAATAAATAAAATAAACATATGCTCTTCAAGGATGCTAGAAAGCACTGGGTTACATTTAATACTTCTCGAATTTATAAGAATCTTATCTCAGGCAAGGTTTCTTACTTCATTTAAAGCTGTATTTCAACAAATACCAGAGACATAGCCGATAGATAATTATTCAAAACAAGTAAGTCCATGGACAAGGCTTAGGTCATTGTGTTGTTCTATAAAAATGTTTTGCTCTTGTTATAATAGTATTTCTATATAGGGTTTTTTGAATTTATGGTTTAACTCCTCTGTGGAGCTTGGACTTTTGTGTATGTTCAAATAAAAAGAAAGTATAATCATTTTGGAATCAGAGTACTGGAAAGAAGCATTAGTAAGTCAGTATGTTTTTACATACAAATTACTTTGCTGATCACTGGAAGTACAGCCAGACAAGGTTTTAACACATAGTCCCTGCTTTTAAATAGCTTCATTACCAACAAAACATTTATCAGACTCATATAGGCAGAATTGAAAGCTAAGAAAGTTGAAATTAGGGACTTCTCTGGTGGTCCAGTGGTTAAGAGTCCACGATTCCACTGCAGGGGGTGTGGGTTCGATCCCTGGTCGGGGAACTGAGATCCTGCATGCTGCGTGGTGCACCCCACAATTTTTTTTTTAAAAAAAAGGAAGTTGAAAACAGATTTAAAACTTTAGTGGTCATGTTTTTTCATTAGATGTCCTTTCACCCTCATTTTAATAACATATTTTCTTCTGAGAGCAACCTTCTATCCTCTCCAGCAGGGACAGATCCAGGTTTTGTGAAGCTTGAAGTTTATGCAATTTGCAGAAACCACTTTAGAGGATAAAAATAATGAATACAAAATTACTTAGAGTAAGAAAAGATATGACAATACCTTACGATTTTCAAAAAACTGACTAATACAGGACTTCCCCAGTGGTCCAGTGGTTAAGAATCCGCCTGCCAACGCAGGGGACATGGGTTCTATCCCTGGTCCAGGAAGATCCCACATGCCACAGAGCAACTAAGCCCGTGTGCCACAACCATTGAGCCCACACTCTAGAGCCCACAAGCCACAACTACTGAGTCCACGCGCCACAACTACTGAAGCCCATGCACTCTGGGGACTACGTGCCGCAACTACTGAGCCGACATGCTGCAACTAGAAGCCTGTGCGCCTAGAGCCTGTGCTCCGCAACAAGAGAAGCCACCGCAATGAGAGGCCCGTGCACTGCGACGAAGAGTAGCCCCCACTTGCTGCAACTAGAGAAAGCCCATGCACAGCAAAGAAGACCCAGCACAGCCAAAAAATTAAAAAATTTTTTAAATAAATAAAGCTGACTAATTAAAAAAAAACTCACAAAATCTGGAAACCAACCTAATGTTTTTTCCTGAATGTTCTGACACTCTCTAAAATTCTTTTCATGACATGGTTTGCGGGACCAAACCTTACCTGAAGCCAACTACCTCTGGACTTTTCTGTTACATAAACTGACATTTCTCTTTATTGTTTAAGCTACTTTGAGTTATTTGCAACATAGAATCCAGAATCCTAATTCATACAAAGATATTTGGAAAGCTCATAATAAGCTTTAAGGATAGATGGACCTCAGCTGAGGAAGAAAAGCACTGGAGGATTTATCCCAGCTTGCAAAATATAGAAGATTTGTGCAGTCACAAAGAAATTCCCTGTGTTGACTGAAAAAAAATGCACAACCTAAAAGTTGAGAATTATGTTTTATTTGGCAGACTTTCTGAGGACTTCAAGCCCAGGAGGCAGCCTCTGAGAATAGCTCTGAGGGAACTGCTCTGAAGAGGTAAAGGAGGAGCCAGGATATATAGGGGGTTTTGCCAGGAAGACCAGGTAGTTGGTATATCAAAATATTACCATTAATTAAAACTAGAAATCTCAAGTTAATGAATTCAGTATTTTTCTATATATGGGAAGATGCAAGAGTCTGGGCTCACTGAAATCATTCCTCTGATATGCATTTACCTGTCTAGGCCAGTATCCTGTTCTTTCCCATCCTGAGTCCCCTCAAGGTGCACCGTTGGGGGCGGCTGCAGTGGCTGAGGCGATAGGCAGCCCATTTGTCTCCTTCTTGAGTTCCCTCATGGCTCACTGTCAGGGCGGCTGTAGTGGCTTGATGGCTGCAACATCCTTTGTTTACTGATATGGCTGGTAACATCTTTCACTCACACCTCCAATTGCAGAAGGAACTTAGAATCGCTTAATTTTTAGCACTGTGTGATAAATATAATTGAGTCACAGAAGAATATGGGAAAATAAAAACATTTGTTAGGTCAGAATAAAACAAAAAGATTATTACTGCCTTTACTAAGTGTTCAGCAATTAGCCCTGAATGGGAAGTGGTTACATGGCTCCTTTGATGTGATTGCCTAAAATTAATCATTACCTAGAACTTCTTTGTTTCCAGTAGAATAAAGAAATAATTAACCTGTATAAAGATGAAAAAAGGTGGAGCAAAGTTTAATTAGCTAAAAACTGTATTTACTTAAAATCCATTAAGAAAGGGCATTTGAAAGAAGTAAATGGAAATCGTAGCATGCAATAAACATCAAGTGATGTAGCTTTGAGATGTAAACGTGCCATGGGAAAACAACAATAGATCTGAGATAGAAAATTCTGTACAACTTTCTGTAGTGTGGAGAAACAAATGGTCATTTTGAAAGTGTGTGAGCTCAGTGTGGTTCTCTTTGGAATAATGACAGAAAGAAGCCAAAACAATAATTACATTTGGAACAGAATTGATTTAGAACAGAATCCTGCTATGATTGATTGTTTTATTTTTGCCAGCTAAGGAGCAGAAAAGGCCAAGCCCACTACGCTTTAGCGTATCTTTTACAATTGTGGTTTATTCAATGATGACCTCTCAGGATTTATCTGGAACCATAAGAGAGGAAAGAGGCAGGATGACTTTGATCTTGGGGGTGGGCTGCAGCGTGTGGTGGCTTGAAGTGGGCTCTAAGCTCCCTGAGTGGGAATTGAACCTGGACCATGGCGGTGAGAGCACCAAATCCTCACCATTAGACCACCCAGGGACTAGTGGCTAGAAGCAGGGCCCTGGCTCTTGTCTTCTTTGAAAAAAAAGAATTTTAGCAAAGAGACAGAGAATAGTGAAATAGGTAAAGTGTTTATTAAGAGACAGGTACATGCAGATAGGCACAAAGGCAGGCTCGGAGAGAGAGTTGCACCTTTCGGGTGGCTTAAATCACATATGTGGAGGCAGTTTCCCAGGGTTCCTCTGACCAGTCATCTTGCTTTGTCTGGCTCTGGGTCCATATTTAGTCTGACTCAGGGCCTTTCCCTGTGTGCACGTGCGTCTTTTAGCCAAGATGGATTCCAGCAGTAGGGTCTCTGAGAGGTTGGCAGAACATATTATGGGCTAGCGCCCCACCCCCCCCGAGGAATCTTGCTGTACATGTACAGTCTGGGAGGTCTTCTTGACCCCAAGAATGAGAACTATGTGGCCTCTTTATCTTTTACCTAAGCAGGGCTTAGCCCATCTCTGTTCCTGCCATTTCCATTATCTTGAATTGTCCGCAGGAGACAAAGTCAAGTTGCTTATCCTATTCCTGTTATTATCTTTGTCTCAAAGCGCAAACAGGAGGCAAATTGTAAATGTCTAACCTGAGGCCCATCTATCTCCTTCCTCAAATTGAGAGGCTTACAAAAACAGTTAATATTTTGGATGGATTTTCATTATAGTTTGACAAAACACCTTCCCTTTGCTACTCATAATGGAAAAATAGTTTCCGTGACAGAATCATGGCACTGTTGCGGGGGCCTCAGAGAACAACTCATCCAGGATACTTTTGCCCATAAATTAAGAGACTTGTTGAAGACCACACCATCAAGCTGATGGCAGAGTGGGCAGCAACTAACTCTGCGTAACAGGTAAAAAGGAGAGCCGAGTCTAAGGAGGAATGTTTGTGTCTGTTCCGAGTTGTAAAATGTATGCCTCCCCTCCCCCTGCCTTTGCATTCGTCAGTTCTCACAACCTTCCTTCTCTGCACCTACTCTCACTAGATACCTGAGACCATCCCTTTGTCCCCCATTTACTTCACTGCTAAAATTGAGACTTATTCTTACAGAAAATTATACTTCCATAGGTTATATGATCCATGAGGGATCTCTTCCACAATCACATCCTGACCTCCTGGTCTGGTGTGGGCTCTCAGTCAGTGTTTGTTGAATGAATTCAGTGCCACAGAAGGTAACAATTGCTCAGTAAAGGCCCACCCCACATCTCCCCACCCCTCCACCCGCTGCTCAGCTGTCCTTAAACTGCTTTGGTTTTCTAAGACGGCTTACCAGCCTGCCTGGTCGGTAGGCATGATGGTCTTGCAAATTCACTTATCTTTAATGGCACAATTTGACCAGCTGTCCTCCATTACAGGCAAAACTTCTCCCTCACCTCTTGTGTGACTGCCTTCAAGCAACCAGTCCTCAGTCTCAGCTCTTACTCTTATTGCACTGAGAACATAGCAGAGAAAAATTAGAGAACTTTCACCCACGGCACCACATCTAACCTCTCTTCCGCTTTTACCCCTGCTTTTCCACCATGTGAAAGATAAACTGTTCTAACTCAGGCAGCCCAGCAATGTGTGTGTTGGGTGCCCATCTCCTCTCACCTACTCAGGAACATCAATCATGCAGTTACCTCCTCTCTCTTCTGCATTCCCCTCTCTTCTTGGGATCTCCCACTGGCATACAAGAAGGTTGTGATATCTTGATCTTAGCATCCTCACTTGATTCCATATCCCTTCAGGTTAATGTCCCTTTTTTCCTCCTCCCTTTTAAGGCAAAATTCCTCAAAAGACTGATTATAAAATCAGTCTTCAATTCTTCTCCTCCCATTCTCTCTTGATACCAGTCCTGTCGGGCTTTTGCCCACATCAGAGAGCTCCACACTGTCAATTCCTATAGTCGATTGTAAGTCTTTATGTTACTATTGGATCTGTCAGCAGCATTTATCAAACTGGAAACCAGGTCTCCTTCTGTCTTGATGGCTATATCTTCTTGGTATCCTTCTCTGGATCTTATTCCTCTTTTCACTTTCTAATGCTGGAATGCTCTAAGAAGAGCCATGAACCCCTTCTGTCTCTGCACTCACTCCCTCTTGGTCTCATGGTTTTAGATACCATCCTTATGCTGATGACTCCTAAGTCAGTATCTCTGGCACTGAGCTTTTCCCTGAACTCCAATTTCTTGACATCTCCACTGGGAAGTCTGATGGGCACTTAACCTTAATATTTCCAAAACAGATTTCATGATATTGATCTTGTCCCTAAAGCTGCTCGTCCCCCAGTGACCCGTATCTTAGTGAATGGTACCTTTAATCTCTCAGTTGTTTAGGCCCCAAACTTTGGAATCTTCTTTGACTCTTCTCTTCCCCTCACATGCTATGTCTAAGCATTGGCAGGTCATGTTACCTTTACCTCTGAAATGTATCTCATTTCAAACACTTGTCACCACTATCCTTGCCACCACTAAGCCACTTAACCCCTCATCTGGACTATTTCAATGGCCTCCCAACCAGTCTCCCTGCTTTTGTTCTTGCTCCCTAACCCAAGTCTACTCTCAACACAACAGCCAATATTATCCTTTGAAAATATGAGAATTTACCTTCGAGAAACTCTCACAAGAGGACATGGGCTAGAAATTTTATTGTTTGTAATAGGGAAAAATTGGAAACAACCTGTCAAGGGATAAAGAAATTTTGGTCATGAGTATATGTATGCATGCACACACAAAGGCACACACATACTTACATATGTATGTTTTCTTCTGGCATTTTAAGGTTTGCTGGTTGGTTTGTGTTTTTCTCTTATATACAAAGCTTCATTGGAAATTTTCATCAGTATAAAGAGTGAGATAAGGATACTACATTCTTCCAAATGACTGACAATTGTCTCAAACCTATCTACTGACTAATCCACTTTTTCTCCACTGATCAAGTGCTACCTTTATTATATACAACATTTCTACTGTTACTATTTTAATTATTACCCCCGTCAGCAAGTTTTTAAACCCCAAGTTAATTACTAGTTCAAATTTTTTTCCTTGGATTTGTGCTACACACTTATAAAAAAATTATTGGCCCAAACACACTTATAAAAAAAATTATTGGCCCAAACCAAACCATATGTATATACAATGCCTCAATTATGTATTATTTTTGTTTTAATAAAAAATGTGTCCCAAACTGTAAAGAGATTTGAGCGTAAATATTGGCCTTATCCTTAAAAAAAAAAAAATGCAGGGGAGATCCTCTATTTCTTTGATAGATAGCCATGTTATTAATCCTAGAAACTGTGCCCACCCTGCTTATTGCTGCCTACATGCTTTCCACCCAGCACTGTGGGTATATAATCCTGTGTTTAACAAGCACTCATCTGGATTTATACAGTCATCTTGTATGAAACTGCCTCAGAACCAGCATGTGGTTAAGATTGTTCATCTCCCATTTAAATGCTGCTGCATATAGCACTGCCCAGCTGGGAGCTAGGCTTACTGCTCACAAGAGGTACATTTAAGGGTTGAAAAGGACTTGGAAAATTTCAGGTTTATTGAGTTCTGAGCACTTCTCTTCTTCCCCAATATATTCAGAAGGCAAAGTCTTCCTTTATTTCTTCCACCTCTCCAAGTAGGAAAGTTCCATCTATGTTCTGTGGTGCGATTGCACTGCAGAGAAACAATTTGTACATTCCATACAATTAATTTATAACTATAATGGTAACAGGAAGAGGTTAGTGGCAATCCTGGGATAAAAAATAACTGCAGACTTCTGTTTCTGGTAGTATTGCAGACTTGATTCCCTGGACATCCCTCCCCCTACAAAACAACTAAAAATGCTAAATGAAATTATTTAAATGCTTTAATTTATCTAAATTTAAATGTATAACAAAATGTTAAATTCGAAGTTTGAGTAAGATGCCAAGATATAACTATCAGACATATAAAGCAAGTTATGAGACAGACCAAGATGAAGATGTTCAACACAGCGGGCCAAGAATACAACCCACACTGAAGGCATAAAACAGTCCAGTGACTCTCCACCTGGAACTCCACTGAGTGGGCTGGTGGATAGGGTTCCTTGTCAAGAGTGGCTACTACGTTGAGAGGGACAATGGCACCTTCTCACAACCCTAGTAAGAGGAGCTTCCAGGAAACCTCGCAGAGAGCTTGATATGGGTGCCCTGAAATTGTGAGACACAGAGGCAAGTAATATAGGGCTGGGGAAGCTCCAGGCAGAGGCTGTGGTTTTTGGTGCGGGACAGGGCATACTGATGAACCTGCTTTCTAATGTTTATATGGAAATGCAAAGCACCTAGAAGAGCCAAATTCTTTGCAAAAAAAAAAAGAAAAGAAAGTTGGAGGAGTTGCAACTTTCTTTAAGAATTATTTATATAGCTACAGGAATTTAATAATTATTATATAGCTACAGTAATTAAGACAGTGTACATTGGTTTAAAGGTAGACAGATAGAGCAACTGAACAGAAAGTTCAGAAATAGACTCACATATATATGGTCAGTTGTCTTTTGACAAAGATCCCAGGGCAGTTCAGTGGACAGAGGATGATATTTTCAACAACTGGTGTTAGAATAGTTGGATTAGTCATATGAAAAAAAAGAAAAGAAAAAGAAAGACCTTTACCTTACACCATCTATAAAAATTAACTTCAAATAGATTAAAGACCTAAACATGAGAGTTAAAATTATAAAACTTCTAAAAGATAACTGTACTATTTATCTATTGCAGAGTAACAATATTACTACCAACTTAGTGACTTAAAATAACACACATTTTGTTTGTGACTCAGAATAACAAAATGTGGTCAGGAGTCCAGGAGTGGGTAGGTGACATCTCAGCTTAGGGTCTCACAAGGCTGCAGTCAAGATGTCAGCCAGGCTGTGGTCTCATTCGTGGCTTCACTGGGGACATTTATTGACAGAATTCAGTTTCTTGTAGGACTGAGGATTTCATATCTCGCTAGCTATTGGCCAGAGGCCGCCCTCAGCTTCTAGATGCTGCCCATAGTTCCTTACCACATGGGGTTTCACAACATGACCATTTGCTTCCTCAAAGCCAGAAAGAGACCCTAGCAAAATGGATGCTAAAGTCTTAAGTAACATAGTCATATAATCACACATACTCGTGAACATCCCATCAGCTTAGCCATATTCTATTGGTTAGAAGCAAGCTGCAGGTCCTGCCCTCACTCAAGGCCAAAAGCAATAGCAAAAGCAATTGAAGAATGTACATAGCTTTTCTGCATTGATGGGGAAAAATGTACACGACCATACAGATCCTTTGTTTGTTTAAAAAATAGTTCTACATAGATACTCCTTGTATACTGCATTGTATGGTGGCTTCTTTTCCATGTATGTTTTTAATCCCCTATTTAGGCCGTAAATTCCTGAAGAATGGAGCGTATCTTACACTTTATAAGTCCCAGGGAGCCTGGCAGCAGTGTCTCGCATGTATTAAGTACTCAAGAAAAATTTGGCTAGAGAGTCAAGTTGGCACAATGGAAAACGTGCAGGCTTATGGAATCAGGGGAAGATCAATTCAAATCCCAGCTCTGCCATTTACTAACTGGATAAACACAAACAGTTACTTAATATCTCCAAGCCTCTGTTTCCCTATATAACCTCAGAGTTTTGAGTCAAAATGAGATAATGTGTACAAACTGCCTGCCACGTTTGCTAAATGATAGCAGTTACTGTTGTTTGTAGATGTGGATAACTATAAAATGTTAAAAGTGAAAAAATTTTAATATCAAAATTTAAACTCAGGTTTCTGTGATGAATATTTCTTTGCATCTGTGAAAACATTGGGGTTCCTTTCAACTGCTGCCCGCCTTGTGTAAGGACAGTCTCACCCAGATGTACATGCTCTCAAGTGCCCTAGAAATGACTCTTTCTGCCAAACACCTTCTGTAAACCATCTTTTCCCTTGAACAAACTTTCCCAAATGTATCTGATCATTACTATATAAAATACAGCAGGGTGTGTCTTCTAAGTTCTAGTTGTAATAATACTTTTGCCACAAGAGGGCACAGTGTGACTGTGTATACTTCACAAAACAATTTACAATCCTAAAAGTTAATATTACAAGGCAGGATAAACTGTGCTCCAGTAACTTTTCATTTGAAGACTGTTTTTTTGTATATTTGAATTAATTTTATTCTTTAAAGCAAGAATAATTGAAAGCAGGAAATTTCCACCATTTCCTTCTGGAAGATCTTTTCCAAGGCTATAACTGGTTAAGCACAAACTTAGCATCATTCTTCTCTGTTTAAAATACTGCAATTCATCTCCTTTCTGGGAGTCATTTCCTGTAGGTCCTTAAGAGGCCTTCTAGCTCCAAATTACTGTACATTCCCAGTTCTTGGTATGTTTCCTGCAGGCCATCAAGTTCACGGGTTTTATTATAGCCTTGCAAATTAGTAGAAAAATATTTGCTAGCCCATAAACATTTTATCAACCTTACTTGCTCCTGGGGTCAGATTGGTAACAAAATAGCTGAAAGCGCTGTTATGAATAACTTACTCAGCTATGAAACTAATCATTGTCATGCAAACAGTTTCTAGCTATTTATTTTCTCCTGGCGAAGAGTGTGCATGTACACTGGATGTGGGCATAAATGTAACGAAGTAAACCTGTTGTGCAACACCACATGCAACCTGTGGCATGCATGGCAAGCATGACACACACAGGCAGATTTCACTGACAGATGGAAGTCACCCTCCTGTGAGAAGTTGCACTGGCCCCTGCTCAAGTGAATTACTGGCCAGAATGTGCTTGTTCCCTCCTCCTTCTTGCCCCTCTGCTCTCCCTGACCTCCCCTGGATGCCCAGTGGGAGAGTGGGCAGAACGTTGGCACATGATCTTACAAAGATTTCTGATGTCTGGACTGAAACGGATGCCTCCGCACTCAGGAAGTTGGTGCCTGTGTGGCGTGATGCAGTGGTCCAAGTCACTTGTCTACTTTTCCCCCTTTGCAGAGTCACATGTGTTTCTTTGTGGTTGCCAGGGCCATTTCAATTTAGACTTCATGTTCCATGCCAGCCTAATGTGGCTAAGGGTAAATGCCCTTACCCCTATATTTTGGGAATGCCTGCCCCTTTCTGTAAGTGTAGCTGTGGTTCATCATCCTTCTCTTTCATACCAATTATGGCTCTGCCCACCACATAGAACAAGGTGGCAGATAGACCACGCAATTACTAATAATGGAAGCAGGTACACCACAAAAGAGAAGCAGCCCGCAATAAGCAAGAGGGCAGGTGAGGACAGCAATGCAGAAGGAGCAGATTCTTTATCAACCACTGGCACTTCTCCCCTCTTAGTTCAAGCCTTAGAGAAGTCAATGGGAATCTGACTGACACCATTATTGGGTGTTTGCTCCTTATTTAAACCCTGCCCCATAAGCAAAGGGAGTTGGTGAGGTCAGTGGAGAGGTGGCAGCAGGAGGATAGGGTGGCTGAAATCAGGATTCCTGGTGGTTCCTAGGCCTGGGCTGCCAAGCAGAATGTGAGGATGCCAGCAACGTGAACTTCACGACAGATTTCAGAACCAGTTTTTCCCAGTGGATGTACTGAGAGAGCTTAAGAGTTGTCCCGTGAAAATAGAGTTTCATAAAGTTTCCTTAGTACAGGACTTCTCAGAGTCTTTAATATATCAAACTTTATCTCCCAAAGAGGGATATTATTTATTACAAATCCTGTTTTTGAAATAATGTCATACAAACCTAGGGTTTAGAGTTATATACATGGGAACTGGTATTCTAATCATCTAATTTGGACCAATTATTCTAAAAGAAAAAATCCTAATGTGTTATTCCTTATTAAATAAGAGCAAATATTGTTTAATTATATGTGACAAAAAGTAAGATTGAGGAGTACCTTTAGGGGATTATTAGGGGATTGGAGGTAACAGTATCATTGTAGATTTGCAAATACCTAGGGTCCAAGTGAAGGGTACAAAGATTGTCTTTCATCCAGGTGCATCTTTATTTCAACAAGCTTACAATGCTTTGCGGATGTCACCTTGTAAGAATTCCTGAGTTCTAGACACTGGGTTAGAGGTAGCATGGCCCATGGTGTGATGAATGAATAAATGAAGGAGCTCAGTGTTCATTAGGCAGAATTTAAATATCTGATATCTCAGAGAGATATACCCAGCAACTGTCTATTCTTGGTGAGGTATAGGATGCTACCCTTTCCAAACATCGTAGGCTAGACTATTCTCTTGCACAGAGTCAATACAAGTTGATGACCTGAAGAAGCTAAACTGATTAAAAGGAAGCAGGCTGTGGGCAAATAAAACCCCAGGAAAACCTGAAATAACATGTAACTTGATGTTGTTACCATTGTCTTATGTGAAAAGAATTGCTATGGTAACACATGAGATGAGGATGCAAGAAGACGTTTTGACTGAGTCCCTTTGCAGGCCAGGGTGTGTTTTTCTCTCATCTACAAAACTTCCCCCTGCTGATCTTGCTTTGCTCTGGACAGTGGGTGTGATGATGAATGACGGTGACTTTAGAGCATGTCCAAAAAAGTGGGGATTGGCAGGAATTATCTTCTGAATTACAAATAGTGGAAACCACCCATCAACGTTTAGGGGTGAAGAACAGATGACAGTCACTGAGTCCATAACTAATTCTGTTCATGTGATTTCGCCACAAACGATCAACACTTTGCACCTAAAGAAACTTCCTCTAGAGTGTCTGCTGTGAGTACTTGTGTCAAGTTGGTCCAAAAGTTGACCTGCAGCGTTCTGACCTGATACCAAACTCAGCCATCTATCCTGAGAAACCCAAGTCTGAATTTAAAACAAGAAAACCAGACACGAGAAAAAAAGGGGGAAAAAACCCCATAAAACCTTAATCTCCTCCAGACACCTAGGGAGAGAGAGGAGGTGCATACCAATACTTGTGGCCACACGGAGAGAAGACTTAAATGGCCCGAGAAAAAATGTGCCATTCTAAGTGGAGAAGAAAACAGCTATTGTCTAACACTTAAATAAAAAATACTGTATAAACAGCTAACAGCTGTTTTTCAGCCTTTGCTTTTTAGAGCAAAAGCCAATAAAAGAAAAGACATACTCTTTTAAATGTGGTTTTTGTTCAGAGCCCAGATTTTTTCTTCAATTAATTCCCAGCCCAGAAGCAGGCCCTGTTTCAGATCATTCTGTTTTGAAGGCTACAAAGTTCAGTTGAGAGCTGCAGATCTGGACAGAGGCAGAGCCAGACAGACTTTGCTGTACCAGGGGGGAAGGTGTATACACATCAGAGGGGATTTTAGTGATAAAAACCGAAACCAATCCTCTCAAAACCTTCTTCAATAAGTGGATATTGAAAGGAAGAAAACGTTAACTTTGCATGCAGAAGTAGAAAATAAGGTGCATCTCTTTGAGCTATTGTTTGATTTCAGCACCCTTCACTACAATATCATTAAGGAGAGTAAATGACATGGTCCATCCGTTCGTTGTCCAGGGATAAAAGCCACCTGATAAGGCCAGGAGGACTCTAATGAGCACCCATCTTGTAAATAAGGAAATTATAGAGGACTTTCAAAAGGGATATTCATTTGAAAATTACTAGCTAAGTCATAATTATGAAGCCAAAGGGATAAAATAACAGTAAGGCAAGGCCTGGTTTATAAACAGAGACTCAAAGATAAGGTCTTACTGATTCCCTCTTGGTGCCTCTGTTTACTCCTCTCTGAATACCAGTTGCTGTTCCTTAAAGTCTAATACTTAACTTCACGTATCAGCTCTTCACCCATCTCTTGTTTATTATATATATAAAAATATATGTGTGTGTTATACATATATGCATGTATACACATACATACATATATATGAAGAGAGGCAGAGAGAGCTTTGAAATTTTCTCTAATTATTTCTTATATCTTTATCTTAAAATTTTGAAGTGCAGGCTAGGCCTCCTTCTGCATGTGCATATATTGCTGTTGTGTCCAAATGCCCTGAACATTATGAACACGTGACATCCATTCCCAGCATTACAGCAGAGCCGATCATCTGAAGACCCTCCTGCCACAATTCAATTAGATCCTGAATACAGTGTGGTTTTTAATGCGTGCTGCTGGGCTTGCAGGTAGCAAAGAAACCCTCCAGAGTCCAAAGAAACAAGCAGTGAGCTGCAATCCAAGCAGGAGGTGGGAAGCGCAGACCAAACTAGAACAGTAAACCCTGGGCCCATTGCAAGGGACAAAGGCTAAACTAAGTCTCCCGCTTTAAGCCCTGACACTTGAAGGGGGCTACATTGGCCCTCTGGGTCCTGGAGGAAGCAAAGGGAGACCTCTGCTGAAGTAAACACCTCCAAGTGAGACCTTCAGGATTCCCATAGATGGAGCAAAGTGAGCTCAGAATCAAAGATCGCCAAAGAGCAAGAAAATAAGCCACGACAGGTAAGAGAAAGCAGAAACAACAAGCAATGCATTCATACTCCCAGGACTTCGGTACTGGAATTGTTAAATACAAAGTTTAAAATATTGTATATGAACTATTTAAAGAAATCCACGATGGAATCATAAGTGTGTGCACGTACGGAGAGACTGTGGACAATGACCAGGCAGATTTGAAACAGAGCCAAGTAAAACATTTATAAATGAAAAATATAATTGTTGAAATTAGGAACTCAATGGCTAGATTAAACAGTAAATAAGACACAGTTGAAAAGAGAATCAGTTAACTAGTGTGTCTGAAGAAATTACCCAGAATACAGTACAGAGAGACAAGAAGATAGAAAATATGAAAGAGTGACTAAGACATGGAGGATAAAGTGAGGTTTAGTATACTGATCATAGGAGTCCCAGAAAAGACTGGAGAGAATAGGTGAAAAGGCAATATTCAAAGAGATAATGGATGAGAATGTCCGGCACTGCTGAGCAATTTGAATCCACAGATACAGAAAGCATCATATATGTATACCTTGCAGGATAAATGTTTGAAAATCTACACCCAGACACGTTGAAGTAAAACTGCAGCATGCTAAGCTCAGAAAGGAAGATCTTAAAGGCAAGAAACAGAAAAAGAGGCAGATGTCCTACAAAGAAACAATTAGGTTGTCAGCCAACACCTTTGTACAGCAATAGAAACCAGAAAACTAGAATAATATCTTCAAAGTGATAAGAGAAAATAACTGGGAAAGCATGTGCAGCAAAACTACTTTTAAGAATGAGTTGAAATAATCTTCAGATAAACATTATATTTGAACAAAAAAATGAACAATATGATGAGTGCTATGCTTAAGCTCCTTTTTGGGCACCATACCAGGAATGCTTTTTCGTGAAGAAAAAGAAAGATTTAAGTATGAGATTAACATTTACTTAGTTGAGTGACAAAGAGGGTTTTTCGTGTTCCCTCACTCTCTGGGAATTCAGGAAACAATTGAGTTATGGGTGGTTTAAAATGTCAGAGAGGGCTTCCCTGGTGGCGCAGTGGTTGAGAGTCCGCCTGCCGATGCAGGGGACACGGGTTCGTACCCCGGTCCGGGAAGATCCCACATACCGCGGAGCGGCTGGGCCTGTGAGCCATGGCCACTGAGCCTGCACGTCCAGGAGCCTGTGCTCTGCAACGGGAGAGGCCACAACAGTGAGAGGCCCGTGTACCGCAAAAAAAAAAATGTCAGAGAGCAGTAACCACAATATGCTTCCCACTCAATTACTTAAAGCATTGTCAGATTTTGAGGCTATTCTTGAGAACTAAAATGTTTTTCTAGTATATATTGCGTAGTTTCCACGCTCTCAGTATGACTAATGCATTAGTCACAAGTTACAATATGAGAGACCCAAGAAAAGACAGTCTTGGTCTCTGGAATGACTTTCTTCCCAGTGCTTCCCACTCCAACCAGTTATTGCCCCTGGTCACTGAGACCGGTTCTGTTCCTGGGAGGAGTTACTTCCTGAGTAGAATCTGCTGCTTCTTGAAGCCTTTACTTCAGTAAAAGCTTCATCCTCCTTCTTGGGCAGACATTCCCCCTGTATTTCTCATCTCTTTTCCTATAATCTGTTGTCTACCAGTGGCAACATGTGTGAGCCCAGCTGTTAGAGAAGTCAGCAAGGGAGAGACAAGAGGAAAAATCACATGAGGCTGATGCAACTTGCACAAAGATATTTCAAGCTGTGCTTTTTGTAACATGGAAAAGCAGGAACCAACCCAAGTATCCCATGATCAAGAACTAGCTAAACAGATTTTAGCATATAGAAAAATGGAATATTATATTGCCATGAGTGATGATAAACGCAAGACTATGTGGACAGTGGGTACATGTGGATTATGGGACTACATCAAACTGTTTAAACTGATGTCAAACTGGTAAACATAGAGCACAGACTCAGTTGTGCACAAGGGTTGCAACCATGTAAGAATCATGCGGATATAGAGCTAAAGGTTGAAAGAGGACACAGAGCCTTCTAACTTATTAGTAAATGTATTATTTAAGCATTGGTATTTACTGTGCAAGTGTTTTTATGTTCTTATGTTGTTTTTGTTTCTTCCATGGTTCTTAAAGGAGGCTACATTTTTATTTTAAATGGTGGACTAAAAAATATAGTGAATGTATTAGTTAGAGTCCAAACAGGAGACAGAAACCACACAGTAATTTCTACAAGGAAAGTTAACTCTAAAGAATTATTGAGGGAATTCCCTGGCGGTCCAGTGGTTAAGACTTGGCACTTTCACTGCGAGGGCCTGGGTTCAATCCCTGGTTGGGGAATTAAGATCTCACAAGCCGTGCCGCATGGCAAAAAAAAAAAAAAAGAATCTTTGAAAGGGAATTAGAGTACGTGAGTTTGGCTAGTAAGTGGTAGAGATAGCACTAAAGAAAAACAGGAATAGCAAACACAGAGAGCAGCTATCACCCCTAGGGCTGAGATAGAGCATTCACGAAGAGGCCATCTCCTCCCAGGGCTGAGATCTAGACCTCATTGGAGAGGGTATGGCCACGGCTCTCTGGATGGTAGAAAAGTTCATAGGGGACCAGACCGGTGAAACGTTGCAGAACCTACTCTCTGGAGTGCTGAGGAAGCCATCCATAGAGTGGGATACCAGGCCCCAGAATTCACTGTGAAGCTACCCGGTGGGATGCCAAGGAAGCCATCCACCCATTTTGGCGCTCTACTATGAAGCCTCCTGTGGGGATTGCTCCAGAAGTCATTCACAGGGAGGTGCCCAGGGAAGCTACCCACAGAGGGCACCACTGCTGCTGGCTACCTGGCACTGCAGGAAGAGCTATGCCCACTGCAGGAGCCTGATGAGCAAGGCCACTGGAACCAGGAAGAGAAGCCCCTTCTTCTCACGGTGTCCCTTCAGGACCCTCTACTGACAAAACTTAACACCACACTAGCTGTCAAAGAGAACTGCTTTTCCATTATTGCCAAGCAGGTAATGAAGGGTCAATTTGGAGCCAAGAGGCAACAAAATGATAAATGTCATAATGAATTAAGCAGATGGGTGGAGCTTGAGCTATACCCATGTTCATTCCAGGTCAGAAGTCCCAGATTTTCCTGTCAGAGATCTAAGCTCATGCCAGAAGCTTGAGCTGCTGATCAGGCAGCTGAGTGAGCTGGTCTTCACCTTCTTGGGTGCAATATCTTTTATGCAAGCCCACTGGCTTTCCATAGTAATCATCATGTCTTGTCTGCCCCAAGGCAGGCTGGGCCACATGGGTCTACTGGGTCTTAAGATTTAAAATATGCACCTTACAATACAAAAATGTCGTTCAGGTATATTAAGGTAGATCATGAGTTAAGAATACTGCATATATGTATAGTAGCTAAATAAATGCCAATCATGGTTTAAAAATTTCTGCAACTTCCTCTTTGACGATATAGTGACCAAGGGCCTGGGCTCGGAGCCATTTACTAACTGTTTAACCTTGGGCAAATCATGTCACCTCTCTGTGCCTCAATTTCCCCATCTGTAAAGTGCAGATAATGAGAGTACCTATTTCAGAGGATTGTTGGGAGGATTAAGTGAGTTACTACATGTAAAGCTCTTAAGACAGGATAGCACATAGCACATAGTAAGCACTGTATATATTAGGTATTATTATTAATATTTGAGAACAGTAACACCTAGACTCATTTATGCTAGACTCTTCAGTACCCTACAATGTCTCCCACGCTCCTTCCTTAGAATTTTGACCTTCCTCACAAATGCTGCTCCTAAGGGGCACATGAGCATGGTACAACAGCTGAATCCTGCTGGGTAGCCCATCAGTTCCACTGGTCAGTAGGACACAAGCTTCCTCTTCTATCATCAACGCTGGACAGAAAGGCTGAAAGCCAAAACAAGTAAACCTGCCCCCACATAACTGATCCAAACAGCTTGGGGCCTGGCAGTACCAGTGGAAGAGCTTGAAAAGAAAAACAACCAAAAACAACGCACAGACTTGTCTTTGTCATGGCTGACCCAGCTCGCAGCCAGGCACGGAAACAGAGCGGCTTTATGAGAAAATGCCTTTCTTTCCACGCGGTAATTGAATCCAGTTGTGGATTGAGGTTGTACATTAGTGGGGTTTAAGAAAGGTTTGCTTCTTAGATACATCTACTGCAGCTAAACAATCATTTATTTCTGTTAAATTCTTGTTAATCAGGGTGCTAAAGCATCCATGAGCAATATAATCCTCTGGAATCTGGCTCTCACAACTCATCCTACAGATATGCTGGAATCTTTTAGGCTCTTCAAAAACTAAAACCTCTTGGGTGGAGTCCAAGACAGCCCCTCTGGACGGTGAATTCTGCTTTGTAGCATACAGCGTTTGCAGCAGTTTTAAGGCAGCTGATTGTTCAGGTCACTTTAGATTGACTTCACCATAACTCCTCTTCAAGGGGGCTCTCCTTGTGTGATTCCCATCTTTCTCCTGGAGAACCCGTAAAGGGGAAGAGTTTGCCTGTGGCTGGAGCAAGATGGATCAGAGTCAGATTTGGTTGCATCTTGTACCGTGGCTATTGCTGCCTGCTGAGAGCATACTTCACTGTGTTAATGAAATTAAACAGTCCCTGTTCTAACAACTGCCACCCACGTCAGGACACCAAGGCTTACACCACCCAGCTGGAGTCCCGCCCTGGAGCCTTCAGGGGCACAGATTCAAAGGCCTTAGCCAGCAGCTCTTCAGTAAAGCATGGTTTTAAAAAAATTTTTAAATTACTTTGGTAGTTTTGTAATGATGAAACGCTCCGTGTGGGAAGTGGAGTGGGATATGGGTTCAGTTAAATAGAGTTAAGTTTCTGCTATAGATGTAAAAACAAAAGACGTTACTGGGCATCCACTGTGTGTGTGGGACTCCAGAGTGCAAGGCTATCATATGTGGTACAGTCTCTCCTGTCCTCAGGTACTTTATGAGCTTCTGCTTTCCAGCTTTTCCCTGGGAAAGGCTTTTCCACCATATATATCAGCTTGCTCGGCAGGGAATAAATGGCTCATTCAAACACAGAGGAAAGTTGACTTAAAGGGACAGTCATCTCTCCCTGGTTGTTAAGCGCCCACCCCTCAGTGAGGCCCTCTCTGTCACTGGAATTTGGAAGGATTGGAATGTCTAAGCAACTAATACGCATAACATTTATGAGGGGAAGGCCTGTCTCCAGGCCTCCGCAGGGCGCCACCCTTCGCCACCTGCCGCCCAGCTCGATCGCAGGCCCCCAGGTCGCTTGGCCTGGTGCAGATGAGCATGAGGTGTAAGATCCCAGGAGAGGTTCCCCCTAGAAGCCCCTGGGGACCATGCTGGCTCCACTGTCACAGCTGAAAAGATGAAAGGTGGAAGAGAAAGACATCAGGACTGTGAGATCTTTGTTGATTTTTCTAAAATTGAGAGGGAATGAGAAAAGAAAAAGTGAAGACAAAGGAAAATGATTTCTGTGAGTGAAATTCTCTTCTGTTTATTTGAGCCCCAAATTTCTAAACGAATCACTGAGCACCTAGCTGTGGTCTCCCTGGGCTCAGCACAGAACACTAAGATGCCTGAGACACAGCCCCAGGTCTGTTTCAGGACCTCAGACTGTGGCCAAATGCCTTCCCCACCCCTGTATTAGTTTTCTAGGCTGCATAACAAATAATCACAAACACGGTGGCTTAATATAATAGACATGTATTCTATCATGTCTGGAGGGTGGAAGTCTGAGATTAAGCTGCGGGCAGGGCCATGCTGCCTCGAGGAGTTGTAGGGAAGACTCCTTCCTTGCCTCTTCCGGCTTCTGGTGACACCAGGCATTCCTTGGCTGTAGCTGCGTCACTGCCGTCTCTGCCTTTGTCTTCACATGGCCTTCTCCTATTCTCCCTGTGTCTTCTCTTCTGTCTCTTATAAAGGCACTTGTCATTGGATTAGGATGCACTGGATAATCCAGATGAACTCAAGACCCCCTAATTACCCCTGCAAAGACTCTCTTTCCAAATAAGGTCACATTCATCGTTCCGGGATTGGGACATAGACATATCTTTTGGGACATCACCACTCAACCCACTACGTGCCCTCCCCCCAGCCCATCTTCATTCTCTCCCTGCCTCTGGATCCTCACACTGAATCTAGAAACATGCTCAAGCTGCCTCATCAAAAGAAAAGTAAATTCTTTCTATCTCATTAACCTTATCAAGCATTGCCATCCATCCTTTTGTTCCTTCACTCAGCTATCAGACTCTTCCAAAGAGTAATCTGTATTTGCTACCTCCATTTCTGACTTACCACTTAATTTTTTCTCCACTTACTTTTTTAAAAAATAAATTTATTTATTTATTTGGCTGCACTGGGTCTCGTTGCTGCGCGGGCTGACCCAGGCTTTCTCTAGCTGTGGCGAGAAAGCTACTCTGCACTGCAGTGCATGGGCTTCTCATTGCAGTGGTTTCTCTTTGTTGCGGAGCACCGGCTCTAGGCACACAGGCTTTAGTAGTTGCGGCACGTGGGCTCAGTAGTTGTGGCTCGCGGGCTCTAGAGCGCAGGCTCAGTAGTTGTGGTGCACGGGCTTAGTTGCTCCGCGGCATGTGGGATCTTCCCGGGCCAGGGATTGAACCCGTGTCCCCTGCATTAGCAGGCGAATTCTTAACCACTGCGCCACCAGGGACGTCCCTCCACTTACTTTTTAAAGCAATTTATTATGATGTATTTCAAGCATAGGAAAAGTGTAGAGAGCGATATGACTTTTGAGATGTTTAAATTTTTCTCCCACTTTTTTTGTGGTAAAATATGACAAAGTTTGCCATTTTAACCATATTTAAACGTACTATTTAATTTTAATTTCTGTTTGGTACAGTAAATACTTAGAAATTATTTAATTAATTTAATTTAAATATTATATTTAAATATACATTATACTATTACAGTGACATTAAGTACGCCCACATACTTTTCAGTGCTTTATAATTTGGCTTTGACCCTCACCACTGTCCTTAATGATTCTCTCAAAGATCACCAGCTTCCATCCTCCACCTTCTCAGCCCCTTTACCAAAGTGGATACTACTGACCACCTCCTTCTTAAAACTCTTTCCTCAGCTTCCCAGACCCCTGCTCTCTTCCTGTTCAACTGTTTCTCTAACCCCTTCTCCCCCTGTTCCCGAAGTCAGGATTCTTCAAGGACCTGCCTGGTATCCCTTAGTTTTGATTGCTCCCTTGGAAACCTCCCATGTTCTCATCCAGTGTTATGGCTTCAACGAACTCAATTCAGATGACTCATTTAAGCTGAAGCTTGGACCAAAAGCTTAGCTAATAGCTTAAGCCTCCAAGGCTTTGTTGTCTTCTGATCTCCACCTACATGTCCCATTAACCCCTCAAACTCAGTATGTCCCAAAAGGGGACTCATGGTCTCTTCTTTCAAACTTGTGCTTCCCTTGCCCCATGTTCTCCCCAGATCTCTACATGGCACCACCATCCTCCCACTCACCCAGTGCCTTCCATAGCCACTCTGACCCTGTAACTTTTACCTCTACAGTAGCTCTACCACCTCACCTCACCCCTATGACATCTTTTCCATCCAACATTCTCCTGCTCCCCTTCTTCAGCCTGGGAGACTGTAGTGGACGTCTCTTGGGTTTCCCTGTACCCACTCTCTATCTTCCACTCCATTTCACACATTGTTAATACATTATTCTCCCTAAAACACAGTTCTTATCAAAAACCCTCAGTAACTTCCACTACTTTGAGAAAAAAGCCTAAACTCCTCAGCTGAGCCTTCAAGACCCTCCCTGAACTGGCGCTGACCCTCTCCTGACCGTCACGTACCCTTTGCTCCAGCCAAAGGTATGAACTGTTTGTCCTCTGGACACATCCCACGCTTCCTTTCTTACCTTTTCCCATTCGAAATATGGGTTTCATAGTCTTCTAAAAGACCTCTTTTCTTTCTGTTAAAATATGAGTAACAAAATAAGAGATACTGACCAAAGAGATGATTGCCAAATTCCACAAAGTGGAATCACCCACCTCTCATTTCCTGTACCAAAGACAAAACACACTGCAGATTATTCTTATCTGACAGAGTTACAAACAGAGCTTTGTTTGCTCATGAAATTCACCAGCTTGGAGTTGAACCATCACCTTTTGGGAACTCAAACTTTTTCTTGGTAACTCTCCTGTTGGGGAAAGCATCAACTTTCCTGCTCCGAATTTCTATAACAGAAAAGGGGCTCTGGTAGCAGATAAGGTGGTAACAAAAGCTATCACTTCAAACCTGAAATCTTGTGACTGAGAGTTCCAGGAAGTCAAACTGTGCTAAAGATGTGATGCAAAAATTAAAAGGAAACTTCAGCCTGTAGAAATCATTGGAGGCACAGAGAGGATACACTGTAAGGTACTTGCTTCTCATGTATTTCAGTTCCCAAGCCCTTGACCATACCAGGAGATGGCATCAGAATGCTTCTGAGTAGCCCACACGTGCACCTCACCAGTCCCAGCATGCCAAAAGGAAATAGCTCTTTTGGAAAACCTAAGTGTGGCATCCTTTAACCCATTTGAAAAGACCCAAGTAGTATATCTTTCTATCTATGCAATATCTGAAACTTTATTCTCTTCTTTTGGATTTCTTCTGCCATTTAGTGCTACTCTGCCCCTGTGGCCATTGAGATGTTCAAAAGCAAACTGAAGCTGCAGCTTCCGAAGGCACAGAAGCACTCTGGGCACTAAAAGCCCTCAGAAATTCAGCTGAACACAAGTTTAGGGAACTTTATGTTTTCTTATCAGAGAAAGATGTGCTGGTATATACAACCTGGGTTTGAATCAATTGGTGGGAGCTACTAGTTGTATCACCTGGGAAAGTTATTTAACCTCCCTCAGCCTCAGTTTCCTCATCTATAAAATGGGATTAGTAAGATTACCTTGCAGAGTTGTTGTAAGGATTAAAAAAAATAATATTTTTATTATTATAATAATAAAAGCACACATGCTTTAGGGCCTGTGCTCCACAACAAGAGAGGCCACCACAATGAGAAGCACGTGCACCACAACGAAGAGTAGCCCCCGCTCGCCACAGCTAGAGAAAGCCCGCGTGCAGCAATGCAACCAAAAATAAATAAATAAATTTATAAGAAAAAAAGAAGATTTGCCCCTATGTTTAAAATAAATAAATAAAAAGATATTCTTAAACAAAAATTAAAAAAATAAAAAGCTCAAGACCTGGAATGAAAAAGTTCTCATTAATAGTAAAATTATTTTTAACGCTGTAAATTTGGGTGAAAAGGAAGACTGGGTTGTTCTTCAAGTAGAATCCTTTTTGTGTTTACAAGAGACATGAGAGATTTTTTTTTTAAGAAACAAAAAAAGCCCTGTAGTATTAGATAAGCTACCGTGTACCCTTCAGACTTGTGTCCGTTTAATATTCTTATTTATTTAGTATTCTTTTCAGTCACTCTTTAGACATGACTCTAGCACTTATTACATTTAAAAGCAAAATAAAATGCAAGGAGCATTTCACTATTTCCTAAGATAGATGTTCCCAGCATAGAGCTAGATTCCCAGAACAGAGCTTGATTTTCATCTAAGGGTCTCCCTCCCCCACTTTTAGTTCCTGTGGGCTGGGTGAGGCTTCACCCCAACTCCAGGGCTGCAGCAAGTGGCCCAGATATAACCAATAAAAACATCATATTCTTCAGCCACAGTCACTGGTTCAGAGGTGAGCATGTGACCTATGTCAATCCAATGAGAGGTTCACAGAGGAATTAAGGGAGCCACTGGAAAAGACACTCACTCTTCTCTGCAGGTCTATCTAGACCCAAAAGGATGTAAAGCTGAGGTTGCTGCGGCCCTGTTGTCACCACATGGCACTTGGCCAGGAAGCCAGCACAAAGGCAGGCAGGCTGAGCGATGGAGAGAGCTCAAAGCCCAAAAACAGAATGGGATTTGAGCACAGAGAGGAAAAAATCCCGAGCTGAAATGGCAGAAGGGGCAAAGGATGAAGGAATTAAAGGGTGAAAGGGGAGAGAGAGAAGAGGGGAGCCTGGAGAGGGGAAGGGTGGATACAATAGGTAAACAGGAGGAAAGGACAGGCGCAGCTTCTCTAACCTATGGGGTCCAGCTTCTCCTCTTCCTCTACCTTCTTCTCAAGGTCCTCCTCTATCACAGAAATCCAGTTACTTGTGTAGAGGAGGAAAAATCATTTTCCCTCTACCCTTCTAGGTTCTTGGCCGAGACCCCCTGTAATAAAGGAGAGATTAACGAGAAAAACTAATTTAATTATGTACATATATACTAACGTGAGCCCGGCAAAGATATGAGACTCAAAGACTTGACCAAAGCAGGAAGCTTTTATACCTTTTAGACAAAGAAACAATAAATTTGTGACCAATTAACAAGACAAAGGGATTTGAGCTTGGGATAGTAAGTTGGTGATGAAGTAACGAGGTTTGTTTATATAGCCTTCTCAGTCCTAAATTCCCCATCTCAGTTGACAAGAATGTTTTCTACCTTCCTGGTCAGGGGAGGTACCTTTCACATGGGAGATTTATCTCCTGCTTTCAGGAGGACAAAGGAGGTTCAGAGTGTCCTTCTTGTCCTGGATGTTTCTCAAGTTCCTTTAATTCACAATAATCAATATGCCAAAGTGGTATATTGTGGGGTGACGCATTCTGAGCCAGCACTACACTACCTGTTAAAACACTACCTATTAAAATACTACCTCCTTGGTACAGCTTTCTTCTTGGAATTTATTCAAAGGAAATTATAAAGAATGTGTGCAAAGATTTGTGTGCAAGGGTGTTCATTGGACATTATTTAAGCGAACAGAAAGTTGTGAAGAATATAAATGCCCCACAATATATGTGCATAATATTTATCCATTTTGTGTTTGTGTGCCTGTATATATATATTATATATACATATATACTATATATTATATATATATATATATATATTTCATACACTCACCCAATCTGAGAGGAGATACTCAAAAATGTTAGTAACTATTTGGTGATGAGATTATGGGAGGTTGTTCATTCACTTACCTGTATGTTCTAATTTATTCTATTAAGAACATGTATTACTTGTGGAGTGAAAAAGAAAGAAAATAACCGAGTGTCAAGGTTTCAACCAGGGTAGAGCTCAGCTTCTGCTGACTTGTTGCCAAGAGCTCTTCCCAGGAGAGCCAGGTAGGATGTGCCCATCCCATCCTCAGGCAGAGACAACACCTGTGGCCTTCCTATGGGACCAACCTGGACTGCAACTGCAGAGCTGAGCTTGGCCCCAGAAATCATCCCTCTGCTGAAAAGGGACACATAGCTCCTGAGGCTTTTACTCACTGGGCCAGGTCATCACTCTCTCGTGTTTTCCTTCCAGTCAAATAGACCACGGCCCAAGGACCAGATGTGCTGGGAGTGAGCCTACCAGGAACAGGGTGGTGACAGTGGGGGGCTCTCCTGAGTGCCTCCCTGGCCTCATTAGCACCTCACTCACTTCTGGGGATCAGAGCACTAAGATGAAAAGCATCTTCACAGAAGTAATTGTACCTGTGGGGGAAAGACAGGGTTTTTTTGTTTTTTAAGACATAAAAGCTTTTTATTTTTCTTAAACACTCTTCCCAAATGTACTATACCAAGTCTACCTTCCCCAATGGTTAGTAGCTCTCTTAATGGCATCTTAGGCAGATCCATAACTTTGCAGTTGTTTTCAGATACTAAGTCTCAGTGCAGTTGAAAACATCAATTCCAAACTTGATTCTATTCTCACTTCCTTCCCTCTCCCGCCCTAAGCAATGTAAGCTTGAACCTAGACCCTGAGTGATTGGAGGTGTATTTCCAGGAGCCCCTGTCGCTACTTTACCCTTCCAGTGCTGGTTCCTCTAGTTGGGCTACGAGGTAGGACAGGGAAGGGGCAGTGGGCCATATAATTGCTATGCCTGGTAGTAGCTGCTGCTTCTCTGGCCAGCCTGGACTGACTGCAGATGCTCTCTGGAAGGCAAGCACCCGAATGCTGGCTTCCTCTGGGTGATACATGTAGGTTCTTTAGAAGGACTTACAGAGCAGAGATATGGCAACTCCAGGTTCAGCCCATGCATGCCCCCTTAGCTCCTGTCACCTGTGGATGTATACTCTACAAATTCTTTCTGCTTAAGCTTCCTGGGGAGGAGGGGAGAACTGTCTTAGGATGGGGATGGCACAAATCCAACTACTTTCTAAGCAGCACGCATTTGAACCACAGGGAACTCCTTCTCCAGCCTTGACAAACTGGGTGCGTTCAGACTACCTCCTGCAACCCTTCTTTCTCCCTTCTTTTCTTTCTTCAAGATTCTTCTCTGCTCCTAATGATGTACTGGTAAATCAGAAAACCCTTTTCCTAATTAAATGTCCAAATGGGGAACTAATTTACACGCTATCTTTATGAATGATTTTCTTAGAACCCCCTCACCAGAGACCAAGTATGGCTACTTCCATTTCCCATCCCCACAGGAAGGGGAGGAATAGCATCTCCTCATAATCATTACACTCCAGACTTTTAGACTGATTTCTCTCTCTCCTTCTCTCCTTCCTAGTCTTGTTAGGTAGAAGATGGTGGTTGGTGGAACATCGATCTCCTCGTATGAATGCTTGGTTCTCTGGTTCCTATGGATGTCAGCTCAGGGATAGAGAACTTCTCTGTCTTTACTCTTTGTGTGTGTGTGTGTGGCCGTGCCGCATGGCTTGTGGAATCATAGTTCTCCAACCAGGGATTGAACCTGGCCCCAGGCAGAGAAAGCAACGAGTCCTAACCACTGGACCGCCAGGGAATTCCCCTCTGTCTTTACTCTTGAGTCCTAGTAGTCAAACACAACACAACAAAAAGAGTCCCACTCAATAGCTTGTAATGTGTTTAAAGTAAATAAAATTCCATTTCCGGAGCTCTTCATTCCTTTGTGTCAATCCAGAATTTTATTTGGTATCATTTTTCTTCTGCCTGAAGGACTTTCCTTCTTTCATTTTTTTAAAATTGAAATATAGTCGATCTACAATATTGTGTGTGTTTCAGGTACACAGCATAGTGATTTAGTATTTTTGCAGATTATACTCCATTACAGGTTATCACGAAATAATGGATATAATTCCCTGTGCTATATCCTTGTTGCTTATCTATTTTATACATAGTGGTTTGTATCTGTTAATCCTATACCCCTAATTTGTCCCTCCCCACTTCCTTCTCCCCTTTGGCAAACATAAGTTTGTTTTCTGTATCTGTGAGCCTGTTTCTGTTTTACGTATACATTCATCTGTATTTTTTTTTTAGATTCCACATATAAGTGATATCATACAGCATTTGTCTTTCTCTGTCTGACTTATTTCTCTAAGCATAATATTCTCTAGGTCCATCCACATTGCTGCAAATGGCAGTATTTCATTCTTTTTAATGGCTGAGTGATATTCCACACATATACATACACATGTACCACATCTTCTTAACCCAGTAGTCTGTTGATGGGCACTTGGGTTGCTTCCATGTCCTGGCTGTTGTAAATAGTGCTGCTGTGAACACTGGGATGCACATATCTTTTCAAATTAGTGTTTTTGTTTTTTCCGGGTATATCTCAGGAGTGGAATTGGTGGATCATATGGTAGTTCTGTGTTTAGTTTTTTAAGGAACTTCCATACTGTTTTCCATAGTGGCTACACCAATTTACATTCCCACCAATAGTGTATGAGGGTTCCCTTTTCTCCACATTCTCTTCAACATTTGTTATTTGTAGATTTTTTGATGATAGCCATTCTGACAGGTGTGAGGTGATACCTCATTGTGGTTTTGATTTACATTTCTCTAATAATTAGTGATGTTGATGTTGAACATCTTTTCATGTGCCTGTTAGACATCTGTATGTCTTTGGGAAAATGTCTATTTAGGTCTTCTGCTCATTTTTTGATTGGGTTGTTTGGTCTGTTTTTTTTTTTTTTTTGATATTGAGTTGTGTGAGCTGTTTGTGTATTTTGGATATTAACCCCTTGTCAGTCACATCATTTGCAAATATTTCCTTCCATTCTGTAGATTGTCTTTTTGTTTTGTTGATGGTTTCCTTTGCTGTGCAAAAGCTTTTAAGTCTGATTAGGTCCCATTTGTTTATTTTTGCTTTTATCTCTTTTGCCTTAGGAGACTGATCCAAGAAAATATTGCTATGATTTATGTCAAACTGAAGGACTTTCTTTAACATTTCTTATAGTACAGGTCTACCAGGGAGCAGTTATTTCAGTTTTTGCATGTCTGCAAAAGTCTTTCTTTTGCATTCATTTTTGAAAGATATTTTGCTGGGTATAGAATTCTAGATTGACAATATTTTTCTTTACATACTTCAAAGATTATTGTTCCTCTGTCTTGTCACTTGCTTTGTTTCTGACAAGAACTCTGATATAATCCTTATCTTTGTTCTTCTTTTCATGTCATAACTTTTTTCTCTACTTTTAGATTCTCTCTTTATCACTGGTTTTGAGAAATATGATTATGATGTGCCTTAGTATTTTTTTCATATTTCTCTAGTTTGAATTTTACCTTGTTCAATATTTTTAAAATATTCTTGTGTGTTGTTCTGGGCATCATAAGTTACTTGGAAATAGTTTGATCCCTTCAAGACTTGCTTTTAAGGTTTGTTAGGAAGGACCAGAACAGCTTTTAGTCTAAGGCCCCACAATTGAAACAATGCCCTTGTGAGTACTCTACTCAGTGCCCCATGAATTATAAGATCTTCAACTCTGGTTTGGTGGGAATGGGGTCTATTCCCTGTCCTATGTGATCTCCAGGGACTGTTTTCTCTAATCCTTTTGGGTGGCTCTTTCCCTGACCTCATGCAGTTCCCTCATATGCATGCACTGATCAGTATTCATCTGAAAACTCAAAGGAGTTCTGTAGAACTCCAGAGTTCTCTCTCTGTGTAGCTCTCTCTTCTCCAGTATTCTGTTCTGTTAATTCTAGCTTCATTGGTCTCTCTGGGATCCCAGCACCATCTTCTCTATGAAGGAATACTGCTGGGGTCCACCCATATTCCCTTTCCCAATGCTATGGCCTGTAAGTTCTCTCCAGGCAGTAAGCTGGGGGCAATCATAAGACTCACCTCATTTTTTTCCCCCACTCTCAGGAATCACTGTCATGCACTACTGTGGTCCAATGTCTGAAAATCGTTGGTTCAAATACTTGGTCTGGTTTTTCACTTGATTCAGAATCCTGGTTTTAGTGTGCATTTCCTGGAATTCCTGGAATCATGGATGTTAGCTCTTAGGTGAGCTTTTTAGAAATCATCTGAGTCCATACCTCCCATTTGCCAGGGAAGAAACTGAATGGGAGAAGGGAGCAGGCTGAGTTTGTGGCAGACTCTGAACTGGGCCAGGTCTCCTGACTTCTGATGGAAGTTGTTTTCAAAGAAGTAAGCTCGTGGGAGAAAAGAAGGAACTTGGGGAACTTCAAATAAAGACTCCTTTGTGTCAAAGAGAAAGTAGAGTTAGTTGCTCTCAGTGTCTCACTGTCTTCCTCATTTCAACATTTGCCATTTTTTGTGCCTTCAGTGTTGGCCCCTTACCTCAATTTCTGCATTGATAATGTAGAGGCTTCCGTTCCCTCCAGATGTTCTCTATCAACTCAATCTCTTAGAAAAATTGCAAGATATTATGGAATCTCAGAACCAGGAAGGAGGCAGGTAGCAGAACTGGAATTTAAGCTCATACCCCAAAGACTTCCCAGGGGAGCCTGAAGAGCATCTGGGCCAACATATCATCTTATAAACAAGGAAACTGGGATAAGATAGGTTCACTGGTGCACCCAGACAGGGCTAAGGTCTTGGTTTTGCACTCAGATGCCCACCTCTGAAAGATGATGTGCTTAAGTGTTAAACAGTCAGCTCTTAATGGTGTTGAATTTATAATATACATTCAGCTCACTACATCATTTACCCACAAGAACTACTCCAAACCCAGCTGGAATTTTGTATCAGAAACTTTTCCAAGTCTTTTTGTCCATGTTTTCAGAGGACATATGATAGTTTGTTTTGCTTGTTCATCCACGCAGCAGGGTGAGAATTCCCAACAGGAACCTGGGGTCACTATGAGAGGAAGTTTTTGGAAAGGCAGACAAGTGTCCCAGAGAAGGAGGAGGAAGAAGGAAGGAAACAATGAAAGCAATAGCCCATTTTTCAGGTCATTTAAAAAGCCTCCAACTTGGACACAGCAGATAAGTAGCTATTTTTCTTTGCTTTAAGTACTTTTAAAGGAAATGCCCCCTCCCCATTTACTTGAACACAATACTAAGCACACACTTCTCAGCACGTAAAAAGGCAGGACGTTCCAGGTTTTGATGCACAAGGCAACCTTGGCTTTGCCTTGTTGATTAGTCATTACAATGGGGGCCTTTCACTGCAGGACCACATGGTTCCGGGCAACGTGACCCAAGGTCTGGCAAAGGCTCCAGGCAGCACAAAGGAACGGAACTTGTCTTTGTGCTGTGAGTTCAGTGTTGGTGTTTGGAGTTATTTGCGATTGCTCCTGGGTTCAGAGCTCAGTTGCACTTTTTTACCTCTCTCCTACACCTGCAGTTCCTCAGTGGCCAGAGCTAAGCCCGGCTCCCAGGGCAGAGGAGGAGGCGGGGCCAGGACGAGGCCCACCTGGGGAAACACACAATATGTGCATATAAAGATATTTGATAGCAGTCCAAAAACACCCCTCTGTACATACCTTGGTAATTGTTTTAACTTCTTTTGTGAACTTGTAAATTTTTCGAGATTGTTGAATTAAACACAGTCTGAAAGTAGAGCATTTTCACATAGGTAAAACCGTGGGAAAATGAAATCGTTTACTCAGGAAGAACCTCATATCAAAATATACCTTGCATCCAACTAAAGGAAGAACGATTTCAACCATTGTCTTTAAGGCAGATTCACTGTGTGTTACTTAATACTCCCCACACTGCCCGTACAACCTGAGGTGATGCCTCCAGAGAATTTTTATCTCAATCCAGCGGTCCCCAATCTTTTTGGCACCAGGGACCGGTTTCGCAGAAGACAAGTTTTCCATGGACTCGGGGGTGGGGGGATAGCTCAGGAGGTAATGTGAGCGACGGGGAGCGATGGGGAGCGGCAGATGAAGCTTTGCTCCCTTGCCCGCTGCTCGCCTCCTGCCGTGCGGCCCGGTTCCTAACAGGCTGTAGGACCAGACCCCTGTCTCAGTCCATAGGAAAAGACTTCAATTTTGGCAGGAAGGAGGGAGCAGGGTACAGCTGGGCTGGCGTGGCATTCTGTCCATTGATTAGTCTTCGCCTCTTCATGAGGGCAATAGAATGCTACCCAGACGTTTTAAAACAGCAACCCCAGAGTATGGGAAGGTCGTGATGTGCTTTCCAAACCACGAACAATTCCTTATGTTCAGCACCCTTTTGGGGGCTAAGTGAAAATGGTATTCATCATGTGGAGTCTATTGAACCATGTGTACTCCGGACACGCTGCTGTCCTCCATTATCACAGTTTCACTGAGGACCAGTCACCAAAAAAATCTAGAAAGCCATGAGAATATTAATGATAAGATAAACCATGTTTATCAAATTCTTATTCTGTTCTCGGCTCTTCACACATACAGTGTCTCATTTAATGCTGAAAACAATACCCTGAGGAGGGGACCAAGCACATCCCCTATCTTACAGAGGAGGAAACAGGCTCAGCGATGTTAATGAAGTGGCCCAAGATCGCAGGATGAAGACCTAGGATTCAAAGCCAGGCGATGTGGACCCACAGACCATGCACTTATCCACCAGCTGTTGTGGGTATAGTCAGGGAACAGAGCAGGAGGCAGAAAAAGGAGGAGCATAGCAGGTAGGGTTGGATAACATGCCCCGTGAATGTCCCGAAGCCGGGGTGGAGAATTCCAGTCCACTTCTACAGACTGAGAAAATGCAGAGAAAATTAAAAAAAAACAAAACAAAAAACCTGCTCCAAAGGAGGGGAGAGAAGAGTACGGATGTAAAATATCAATGAGATGCTGTGGTTTATGCTCTTTGTCTTTTCTCTCTGGCTCCCCTAGCAACAGTGAAGTAGCATCAGTGTTAACGCAAGTAACGTGCTGACTTTGTTCCTCCAGGCAGCATCGCTGCTAAACAGAAACGCATGCTGATTTCCACTCTGTTAAGCAAGGGAAACATCATCAGAGTCCGCCCAGTGGAAAAAGACAAAAAGCAGACAGAAAGATGTTTAAATTTCAAGGTTATGCAAGAACAGAGGAGAAAGAACAGATTGTAAATTAGTTTTTGAAATAGTAAGCTACTAACAAAATCCTAACCCCAATACAGAGAGCAGAGGAAGTTAAGGCGGAGGAGAGTCGTGACTGAGGCTGTTTTGCCACGGCATATTGCTGCTGCCACATTTTTCTCGAGTGTCTGAAAATATCAGGCTTTAAAATACACATGCATTAGTTTTTGAGACGTGTGTGACTATAGCCTCAGGGTTGAAAAACAAACAACTCTATTGCCCTGCGCTCACGCTGGAGTTGGTGTAAATTGTTTCGCCTCCTTATGTATAATGTTTCTAATTAGGACAATTACGGAGGATGAGCTTTGTGTGCTGTTGAATTGGCTCTTTGTGCTAATTGCGGAGGGCTCTGTACCGGCCTGTGCTCAGCTGACCTGCTTCTCAGAGGCATCACTAGATGGGGAGGGTGACCTCCGATCCCACTCTCTGACGTCCCATATTGAGAAACACCCGAGGGGGTGTTGTCTCATCCCCTCACCACACCTGTCATTAAAACAAGACATCTTTCCAAGATACATGAATAGACAATGACTGGTATCTAGTTTGCCCTTTTACTCCTATAAGACCTTTATGTTATGATGTGATTTCTTTTGCATTGTGATTCCTGCTCATCTCGTGCAAAACATAGGATTTAAGCTACATTAAGTAGTTCAAAATGGAGTCACAGTGGCCAGCGTGAACTTGCATGTTAGTTGTTTTGAAACGTCTGCTGTAGGACTGCTAGCATCTTTGATAAGCTAAGAGTGTTACTTTAGGTAAGGAATTTATTTGGTAACATTTGCAGAAAGATTTCACTGGAACAGAAGGAGCAACTGATAGAGATAAGACCCTGGGGTGTATCCATTACACCCTACTGGCAGACTCCTTAAAAAGAGACCACTGAGGACTTCCCTGGCGGTCCAGTGGTTAAGACTCCGCACTTCCAATGCAGGGGGTGCAGGTTCGATCCCTGGTCTGGGGATTAAGATCCCACATGCCGCGTGGCCCGGCCAAAAAATAAAAAGAGAGAGACCACTGAGCCTAGAGATTGGAAGCCTCTTCACTGGAGGACCCAACTCCATGATGCTGAGAGCCATTGGAGGGGACACTAGCAAGGCTCTGTTGGAGCCGAGGGTGACTTCTTCCCACTCACACTTATCAGGGACCCGCTGCCAGGCTGGGGCTGCTGAGATGCCTCCTTCCCGGACTTCTCCTTGGAGTGGTCATTTTCCTCTTTTCTGTTTCCCCTACTTTGACAATCCTGTGTTGTGTGCTAATTGTGTACAAGAAACCGAGTGACTTGTGAATTGAATGTTGGCTACATTTCTTGGTATCTCCGGTTCTGGGATTCTCACCTGGCCTCACTGCTGGGCCCTATGACAAACACTTTAATTAACAAAAGTCCAATTTGAGATCATTTCTCTAAGAGGGAACGATTTACCTAAAAGGAATAAGGTCAACAATAAACCCTGGCTCCTCCCTCTGCATTGAGTACTTGGGAAATGTCCCTCTTCACCGTTTGTGGCGTGAAAGTGGGCTAGGCCTCTGCTCTCCGAAACACTAAGGCCTTGGAGCAGGGGGTGACCCAGAGGGTATGGGCCTCCCTGGCTGGCACTCTCCTACTCCCCACTTGTGACATGCTTGTCTGTGCAGGTCAGAGACACTAGGGAAATCAGTCCTCAACCACCTGAGGAGCTGGTTGTGAGCAGGTGACTTCCTTCCACAGGTCAGCCTCAGTCATCCTTTTAAGAACAGCCTCATTGATGCCAGGCCCTCTGCCCTTCCTGGGTCTGGCTGTGGTGGGAGAGGCAGGAAAACAGCATTGACTTGGCTCAGAGGTCTCCACATCCTGGGTCTCAGAAGATCAAGTAAAGGTCCCTTATTGATCTAAAAACACATTTCCACTGTGGAACCTGGAGACACCATAGTACCCAGGGGGTGTCGGGATTTCATGGAGGGTGGGGGCCGGTGCTGAAAGTCTCCCCCAGGGATTCTGCTAAGCTCAGACGGGGTGATGGCAGAGGCCTCAGGCAGGCTTCCCACATCTCAGGCTGCTTGTATCACTGCCTTGTCCAGGCCTGCGGCGTCAGAAGAGCCCAGCTCACAGAGCGAAAGCCACATTGGAAGAAGCCCAAGATGGGGCCTGAGAGCCTGACACTGCCAGAAAAAAGCCCTGTCATGGAGGCCCCAAGGCAAACCTCAGACAATAGGCAGAGCCTTCTGCCCGCTTGCCCGTTGGCAGCTCCCGGAGGACTGGAAATGGAATAGGGCGGTAAGGCTCCAGAGCCAGCAGGACACAGGGTTGTGGATGTCTGGCTGCACACCAGGACAAGGGGGTGGCAGTGGACTGTTGCTCTGAACCACAGAAGCACTCGTGCCTTATGCCTGGTGGTTTCCCAAGACCCATCTGGATGCCCTATCCATGACCTAGTTTTCTAACCTAAGCTGAAATGAGAAAAACAAGCATAGCATAGTAAGTTTTTCACTAAGCAAATTTGCTGAATTTTAAAGAACTGCCATTTGCTCTGGTACTGTGTCCTTTCTACTTTTTTGGTAGAAGAAAAGTATTTTTAAGAAACAGATTGAAGATGTTAAAAAAAAAAAAAGAAACAGATTGGATAATATACTACATGATAACACTTTTGGTTTTGCTTTTTCATATTCCTGTTTATCAAAATAAAATATGACAGTACTATGTTATTCCTCCATTTTGTTTGTGTATTTGTTTGTGTGTGTATGTGTAGTAGATTAATGATGGTCACAAATTCTTTGGCGCTTCTCCCCCTGAGAGGTGCATCTAATTTTCTTCCCCTTGAATCTGGGAGGGTCTTAGAGACTTACTTGGCTAAAAATATATATAAAGTAATAAACTTACTTTATTAAAAATGTGATCAGTGTGACATTCTAGAACTTCTGAAACGAGGTCATAGGAAGCTTTGCAGCTTCCTCCCGGGCCTCTTGGAGCCCAACTGACATGCTGTTAGGAAGCCCAAGCAGCCATGAGAAGAAGCCCATAGAGAGACGAAGCAAGGCCCAGGCCAATAGCACTGGATGAGCTCGTAGCTGATAGCCAGCACCAACTTGCCAGTCACTGAGTGAACCCTTCTGGAAGTGGATCCTACAGCCCCAGTTAAACTGCCACAGCTGATACGACATGGAGCAAAGATGACTCCCCACTAAGCCTTGCCCAAATTACAGGTTTGTGAGGGAAATAAATGATTTGTTTTTTTTTTTTATTTCTGTTGTTTTAAGCCACTAAATTTGAGGATGATTTTGTTACATAGAAATAGATAACCAGACAGCTTGTTTGTTTAAATGGTTTGTGAAATTCAAAAGTCAGAGAAATGCTGACTCGCATTGTTTATTTAACATCTGTATTAGGCAAAATAATGCACCCCCCCAAAGATATCCAAGTCCTGATCTCCAGAATCTGTGAATATGTTATGTTACATGGCAAAAGGGAATTAAGATTACAGATAGAATTACAGATAGAATTGCCAATCAGATGACCTTGAAATAGGGAGATTTTCTTGGATTCTCTGGGTGGAGCCAGTGTAATCACAAGAGTCCATAAATGTGGAAGAGGGAGGCAGAAAAAGAGCGCAGAACGATGGAATGTGAGAAGAACTTGACCTGCTCTTGCTGGCTTTGAAGACAGAGGAAGGGGGCCACCAGCCAAGGAATGCGGATGGCCCCTAGAAGCTGGAAGAGGCAAGAAAACAGATTCTCCCGTAAAACATCTAGAAAGGAACATAGCCCTGCCAACACATTGATTTTAGCCCAGTGAGACCTGTGCCAGACTTCTGACCTCCAGACTGTAAGAAAATAAATTTGTATTGTTTTAAGCCACTAAATTTGTAGTCATTTGTTGACAGGCATAGAAAACTAGTACAGCACCTAGCCTACTCTGCTATATACTATTGACCTTTTAGAGTCAGAATTGATGGTTAAAGCTGTCTAAGAGCTTGTATGGTGTGAATTTTAAAGATGGGAACATGTAAGTCCATAGATTCCAAGGTCAAACAGCTAATTTGTAATATATACAGGAGTAAAACTTAGGTCTTCTAAAATTTAAACTCCATGAGGAAAGGAAATTTGAGGCAGCATCTGTTTTGTTCACCATTGTATCCCCAGTATCTAGAACAGTGCCTGGCACATGGTAGGTATTTGTTGAATGAAAAAAATGAAAACTAATTCCTAACTTCTGGTTTAATCACTTGCTCTAGTAAGGTTACCAAAGGACAAAAACTACAGCTTTTTTAAAGGCCCAAAAAAATCACCATTGTATCTTATAATTTACATCCGATTATTTGGCTTTTAACAATGTTCTTTTTTTTTTTTTTTTATGCTGTACGCGGGCCTCTCACTGTTGTGACCTCTCCCGTTGTGGAGCACAGGCTCCGGACGCGCAGGCCCAGTGGCCATGGCTCACGGGCCCAGCCGCTCCGCAGCACATGGGATCCTCCCGGACCAGGGCACGAACCCGTGTCCCCTGCATCGGCAGGCGGACTCTCAACCACTGCGCCACCAGGGAAGCCCTAACAATGTTCTATTTTTAAATCTCACCATTTGTTTTATTTTAATTATAAATTACTATATTTGTATACAGATACATGATACAGATTCAATGATACAGATACAAGTTCAAAAAGTATGAAAGAAGACAATGAAAAATAACTTCTATTTTCATCCCAGCCACCCAGAGGTAACCACAGTTACCGCTTTCTTGTGCATACTCCCAAAGATATAGAGCATTTCTTTGAGAGTTGAGAGTCTGAACAGTTTTAAATATGTCTAATGTAGTCACTGGATTTTTACACTACCCTCAGCACCTCTGTCATGATTCATCACTCTGGGCTTCAAGGCACTGTAAGAGTCTGAAATATTCCCCATAAATGCTCGGGACCCATCCAACAAGGCTCACCCCACCTGCTGCAGAGGTCAAGGTCTCCTCAGGCGCCAGGGCTCCCACAGACCTCTAGGAGTGGGGCTTATGGCAGTTAACTCCAGAGCTGATGAACTGAGGCCCAGCTGAATGGGAGCTCTGTCCCATGTCGTATAGCTGGTGGAAGAGCCATAGTATGTTTTGCTGACACACTATGGTGGTTGGTGTTTATACAATCACCGGGCACTGATTTAGTTCAATAAGCTACCTGGCTCCTTTTCATCAATCACAGTCGAAGGGGTGGCCAGTGTTTATTTCAAGATGCCAGGTGAGAAGGTGGGATCAAGGAAATAAAGTGCCCTTCGTCCTTCCTCACACATCTCACCTCTCCCCGAGTGAGACTCCTCATCATACTCTCTTAGTACTACACACCTCCTCTCGGCAGCACTGTTTCCTGTTACTCACATTTATAATACATTTTCATCTTTTATATTACATGTAAAATGCATTTGCAATAATTACATTGTAATATTTGATTAGAGTCTAGACATCCCTCATTTAGACTGGAAGCCTCCTGAGGGCAAGGACAGTGCTTCCTTTTACTCACCTTGTATCTCCATCACCTAAGAGCATGTGGCTGGCGGGCGCTCGATACAAATGTGTTGAATGACTAAATAAATAAGCTAAAGCCAATTCTTGTGACCCATGCCAGGCCTTAGCAAATGCTCTTTCAATTCTTGTAACAACCTTAGGTAAACAGGTTGCGTTATTATCCCCCTTTACATATAGGGAAACCAAGACAGAAAGTGCTTAAGTGCCCATGATTGCACAGTGGATGGCAGTCTGACACCAGAGTCCACCTGCTTAACCACCACATTACGTCACATTGCATTTTGATAAAATTTTAGGTGGGCACCTGGAGAGTGACACTCAGATGCCAAGTAAAGCAACAAGAGCCTGTGGAGCCCAGCCAACAGAAGCATGTGCAAGACCAGGGATATGGGAAGTGGAGGAAAGCGGCAGACAAGGCATGGCTCTGTGAACAGTGACCCTGGAGCTGTGCCTCATAGGTGGGAATCATAAGACTTGACCTTCAAGCCTTAAGGGGGTTTCCTCTCAGGTTCCTCATGTATGTCCTGGCCCTGGCCAAACCCAAGCAGAGCAGATTCTGAGGTGAGATGGGCAGGGGTGGTATTTTGGGTTTGCAGGGAGAGCACTGAGGCAGCCTCAAGGGAGTCAGGGCCTCACTGACACAATCAGCCTCAGGGGAAACTGCTGACACTCAGGCACACTGGTGACCCCAGGCCCTGCCCTCAGTGGGCTTCTGCAGCCTCCTCTAAGGCCAATCCTCATCTACCTGTCCCAGGCTGCCCTCAGCCACCCTGCACACTCTCCCCTAGCCCAGGGCCTCTCACACCTCTGATTCTTGTCCTGTAAATGGACTGCTCTCACCCTCAATTTCTGTCTCATGTCCTCTTCCCAGTCAGCCAACCTCCAGCCTCCTGCTGTACTTGTCGGAAGCTCGCAGCCCAGTAGCAGCATCCTTCATAGAATTATTCCTCCTGATAAATCAGGCCTGGCACCTTCTCCTTTTGATTCGAGATACACTGTGTGTGTGGTGCTTCTGGCACTTTGTTGTGTGCCCTGAATGAGAGCTGCAATTTGGTAATTATTTGTGTGAAGTCAGCCATGTTGCATCATAGAACTCTTGGTTATGTTATTTAGCTCAGAGACCCCAAGGATCCGAAGCTGTTCTCTGACAAGAATATAGAGGCAGTTTTCAGGTCTGGTGGAGAGATGGCTTCCAAACATGGGCAAAATCCTGTGGGAAGAATCCTCCATTCCTCCTTTCAGGGACCTTGAACTCTCAGCAGTCAGCTCTCTGACACAGCTCTCTATCAGTCATTTGCATTTTAGTTTGAATATCAGCCCATGGTTGTCCTTTCCTACAGTTATTAGCATTTTGGACCTTCTGTCTCTAGTGTAAATGCTCTTTTTAAAGGAATTTGGGGCATTGTCAAATACGTGGGGAGGTTTTTGGGGCCCAAGTAGAGAGGGATCCCACGCATCTCAGGCCCGGGCAGGCCCAAGGGTGGAACCCTGCTCCGTCGCAGCACTGGTACCAGCTCAGTGGGTCTGCCTCAGCTGTCTCAAGATTTAGTCTCCAAATGTGCCACTCTGGTCCAAACTGAGGGAGAAGAAGTTGTGTCACCAGAGCTGTGAACCAGAGCTTCAGGGAAAGTGGGAGATTGATAAGGAGAGAAATTGCTCTGTTTATCAACCACTGTTTCCTTCTGCAAACTGCAAAACGAAATATAAAATGAAATAAAATTACATTTTAAATCTCTGCCGGTGCTTTCAGAGGTAGGCCAGTTCTGGTCTCCCATCAGCAGAGACCAAATGCACAATAACCTCATTCAGTACCTGGTGCTAGAGCAACTGTTTACTTATAATAATGTTCAAGTTCCCAGCTAAGAACAGGGAATGAATTAATACTTAGGAATTTCTCTTTTCTGCACATGACATGCCATTTTAAAAAACTGCCACTTTGATGACTTCGTCATCACATTTCCTTCAAAGAGGAGCTAAGTGCCATGCAAATTACAAAGCCTGATTCATGTTCACATGCAAAAGCCCCCATCGTGCAGGGAAGGGCTTGGGGGCTGAGGCCCCTGGTTTTCACTAAGAACTCTGCTTGACTCCTGCTTGTTTGTAGGAAAGGGGAGGGGGCATCACATATGTAAACATTTACTATTTTTTTGTTTCATGCTTTCATTTCATCTTTTACTTTGTAGAAAGTGAGAAATGTTTTTACTTTGTGACTCTTTCACCCAAATCAGTGTTTCTTCCACTTCCTATATACTCCAGGAAATACTGGAGGAAAATTCTTTGTATTTCTTTAAAATAATAATATTTAAATTCTTTTTTTCCCCTTTTTATTCCTTTTATAGCAATCTAAACCAACAAGAAAGGAACTTCCTAAAAAAATTTATGAACATTAATTTAATGAAACAGTAACTTTTAAAAACCAAAGACAGAAAATGCAGCACACATTGCTTTGGTAAAAAACTGAGAAACAGAATATTAAGCCATTAGTATTAAGCCATTAGTATATTAAATAAAAACAACTTTTAGTCCCCCATACCTTATTGCTATATCAACTAAAGATTCTTAAAATAATTTAAAGCACTTGGATGTCCTTGGAAAATAATATTAAAATGTACAATAACATTTTTGTATTACATTTTCATAGATATTATTAGAAGGAATAGTAAATTGCATATTTCATTCAAAATATGGAAATCTGAAATACTAAAACAAAATTGACAAAATTATAATTGTAACCGTAACACAAATCGTGATTTTTACTACATATTACATACATTTGAGGGTATAAGAAACATATTTTTCTTGATTACACAAAATGCTTAATTGCAAAATGCTTAAATACAGCTCTCTAAGAACATTTCCATGTTCTTATCAATGACCATAAAGTGAATACAAGGCATTTTTCAAAATTTTGAGTGTAAGTTTAGGGGAAAGCAGGATGGAAGGTGACTGAGATCCAGTGTTTAGGTAACGTGGCGAGGTCGTCCAAGTAGCAGGCTGCAGAGTTATGGATGGGACCCAGGATTTTCTTGTCTAAAAATGCTGCAGATTAGTGTACTCAAGCAGAAGGGGAAGAGAATCTAATTACAACTGTAGAAACTTTTAATTTTTCAAAACTCAATTAGGTGTCTGTATGGTCCGTTGGTGTCGAGCTTTAACACCTGTTGCCGTAAGTACCGTGTTCCACCACAACCCCAGCTTCGGCACACTTGCTGTTAGCAGCTAATTCTTTTTTGGAGAGTCACAAATTGGGAATAAAGTTCTAACCCCTCTTCTTTTCCAGAGTTAGAGTGATACTGCATGCTTCTTCCTTTTACTCTCCCCCCAAGGGTGGCTTGAGGGATGATAAGAATGTTGCCAGGTAGATCCGATACAGAGACACGCTTGCCATTTTCTGTTTCACTTAATTTCACATTTAACAGTGTATTAACCATTTTGGGAAGAAGCTCTTTATCAGCTCCCTTGAAAAAGCACAGGTGGATCACTAATCCTCTCTGGACCTCCACCCACTGGGCCGCGGCGTTCCCTTCGGCGGGGCGTACTTGCAGCCGGGCGTGCAGGCACTGCTGCAGGAGGGCCCGGGCCTGAGGTGCCCGGCCACTTTCAGCCATGGCTCAAGCTCGCGCGGATATCCCCCAGGTTCCAGCCACGGGCCGCACAGGCCCGCCCCCGGTGCTCAGGGAGCATTGGGCGGGGCGGGACGCCTTAAATTCTTGTTGAAGAACTAAGCCATGTTCATTATTGAAAATTTAGAGGAAAACAAACTACCCATAATCCCAGGATCCAGAGACAATTATTATTTATAATTTTGATTACCAGCATAAAACCCACTAGGTTGTGATGTATTATCCTTTTATATATCCTGTTGGATTTGATTTGCTAATGTTTTGTTAAGGATTTTTGCACATATATTCATGAGGAATTTGAGTCTGTAGTTTTATTTTTTGTAATATCTTTTTCTAGTTTTGTTACCAACCCTCTCAAGTTGGTCTCCAACAAGAGTCCTTCTGCCCGGTGTCCTTTGTGCCAATAGAACGAGACTGAGTTTGGTTCAGAAGCAAAGGAAAGCTTTACTCTTTGGTCAAAGACAGGAGAGGCGCGAGCTTGTGCTCTAGAGCACGCGTGCTCCTCACAGGCTGTGGGTGGGGCTCCTTAATAGGGTTCTCCTTAATTGGGAAGGGGGCAGAATTCTCACGGAGCCTGCGCAGCTGCTCACGTTCTAGATCGCAGTGCCGGGCTGGAGCAGCGTCTCTGCACACGGCCCGTGGAGCTGAGGTGTTGGCTGCAGGCATTTCGCAGGAACCCTGGTCTGATGTGCTGGGTGCAAGGCCACTGCATGCGGCACCCTGTGAGCGAGTGAAACTAGAGAAGCCCAAGGAAAAGAAAGAGACAGGTTAGACTTTATTTTATTTCCCAGCTTCTATTTTTATTTCCCAGGAATTGTTAATTGGCTTTGCTGGTGAGAGTTTTGGTATCAGGGTAATGCTGCCCTAATAAATTGAGTTGGGATGTGTTTCCTCCTCTTCTTTATTCTGGAAAAGATTGTGTAGAATTGGTATTATTTCTTCCTTAAATGTTAGTAGAATTCACCAGTGAAATTATTTGTTTGTTTGTTTATGCAACTTAAAACAAAACTCCTTTGCTAACTCCCAGTTCTGTAGGCCAAACATCTGGGCATGGCATGGCGGGGTTCCCTGCTCAGGTTCTTATAAGGCTGAAGTCTAGGTGTCCTCATCTGGATACTGAGCTTCTCTTCTGAGCTCAATTGACTGAGTCAGAATTCAGTTCCTTGCAGCTATAGGATGGAGCTCCGTTTCCTTGATGGCTGTCAGCTGGAGGCCACTTTCCATACTCCTCGTCACATGACCCTCACAGTCTTCAAAACATGAAGTGGAGAATATTTCTGTAGTAGTCTGCTAGGGCTGCCACTACAAAACACCACAAACTGGGTTGCCGAAACAGAGGAAATTTATTTTCTCACAGGTCTGAAGTCCACAAGTCCAAGATCAAGGTGCTTTCTGAATTGGTTTCTGGTGAGAGCCTCTCTTCGTGGATTGTAGATGTCTGCTTTCTTGCTGTGGCCTCACATGGCCTTTTCTCTTGAGTGTGCAGAGAGGGGGTGGTCTCTGGTGTCTCTTCTTATAAAGACGCTAGTTATAGCACATTAAGGCCCCAGACTTATGATCTCACTTAACTTTTATTACTTTCTTATGGGCCCTGTCTCCAAATATAGTCACATCGAGGTTAGTGTTTCAACAAAGGCGTTTTGGGGAGACACAGTACAGTCTGTAATACTTCCTTATGTCAAATTCCTCTCATGCTTCAAAACTCTCTCACCAGGGAAAGTCTATCGTCGTTTAAGGGCCCATATGATTAGATCAGACCCACTGAGAATATCTCCCTGTCTTAAAGTCAACTGATTTGGGATCTTAATTACATCTGGAAAGCCCCCTCACAGCAGTACCTAGACTAGGTTGTTTTGGATTTGTTTTTTAGTTGAAGTATAGTTGATCTACAATATTATATAAGTTACAGGTATACAATACAGTGATTCACAGTTTTTAAAGGTTATAATCCATTTATAGTTATACCAGTGAAATAATTTACTAGAGTTTACTGAAAGGTTTAAACATCAATAGTTACTTTACTTGTTATAGATTTATACAGAATTTCTATTTCTTCTTGAGTAAGTTTTGGTAATTTGTGTCTTTTATGTTATTGCCATAAAATTCTTTTAATTTTTATCAGATTGGTAGTGATGTCTCCTCTTTTCATTGTTGATTTTGATAATTTGTGTCTTCTCTCTTATTCAGTCTAGCTAAAGGTTTTTCTTTTTTTTTAATCTTTTCAAAATACATACTTTTGGTTTAATAGAATTGATTTTGTTTTATTTTTGTTTTTTGTTTTATTGATTTCTACACTGATCTTTGTTGTTTCCTTTCTTCTGCTTAATTAAGGTTTAATTTATTCTGCTTTTTCTAACTCTTAATGTGAACATATGTAATTGACTTGTAATATTTCTTTTTTAATATAGCTATTCAGTGTTATGAATTACCCCCAACCACTGCTTTAGCTGCGTCTCATAAATTTTGATATATTTTGTTCTGTTGATTTTAAACTCATGTTTTTAAATTTCCTTTTTGATTTCTTTTTTTGTCCATGAGTTATTTAGAAGTGCATTGTTTAACTTCCAAATATTTGGAGATTTCCCAAGTTTCTTTATGTTGATGATCTCTAGTTTAACTCCATTGTGGTTAAAGAACATCTTTTAAATAATTTCAATCATTTAAAATTTATTTAGATTTGGCTTTTGGCCTAGCATATGATCAATCCTGGAGAATGTTTCATATGCACTTTAAAAGAATGTGTATTCTCCTCAATTTAAGTCTTCTCTACCATTATTCATTTTCTGTCCAGTTATTCCATCAATTATCAAAAGTTGGGTATTGGAATCTCTATAGTTACAGAATTGTCAATTTTTTTTCAATTCTGTCAACTTTTGCTTCATGTATTTGGGGCCTCTGTTGTTAGATGGGTATACACTTATAATTATTATATCTTTTGGATGTATTGACATTTCATCATTATGAAATACCTCTTTGTCTCCAGTGTATTTCTTGTTTTAAAGTCTATATATCCTGATATTAATATAGACATTTCAGCTCTCTTATGGTTATTGCTTACATAGCAAATATTTTTCCATTCTTTTACTGTCCGTCTATTTTTATCTTTGAGTTGTGTTTTATAGCCAGTGTGAGAATTTCTGCCTTTTCATTGAATGATTAATAATGTAATTTAATGAAATTATTGATAGGATTGGATTACGTCTATCATTTTGCTCTTTAATTCCTATATATTGCAGATTTGTTTTGTTCTTCTGTTGCCCTTTTACTCTCTTCTTTTGTGTTAAATATTTTAAGTGTAACATCTTTATTGCTGATTTTTAAACTATTTTTAAAATGTATTTTATTAATGATTGCTCTAGGGATTAAAATATACCTCTTACCTTGTCACAATCTAGTTCAATCTTAATTCCAGTAAAATACAGCAACTTTGCTCCAATATAACTCCATTTCAACCCTTCCTTTATGCTACTATTGTTTATATATTATATATATGTATAATAAGCTTAAATATAGTGTTATAATTACAGCTTTACAAACCATTATGGTTTTTAAAGAAATTAAGAGAAGAAAATAAATATATTTATAAGAACTTTATATTTACTGACGTATTTACCATTTCCTGTGTTCTTCATTCCTTCTTTGGATTCAAGTTACGATCTGGTGTCAGTTCCTTTCAGCCTGAAGAACTTCCTTTAGTATTTCTTGTAAAGCTGGTCAGCTAGCAACAAATTCTCTCAGTTTTTATCTGGAAATATCTTTATTTCATTTTAATTATTAAAGAATAGTTTTACTAAATATAGAACTCTTGGTTGACAGGTGTTTTTCTTTCAGCAATTTGAATATGTGATTCTACTCTCTTTTGGCCTTCGTGGTTTCTGACAAGAAGTTGATCATTAATCATATTGTTCTCTTGTACATGATGAGTCATCTTCTCTAAGTGGTTTCAAGATTTTCTCTTGTCTTTGCCTTCCAGTAATTTGACTATGATGTGTCTAGATGTGGATCTCTTTTTATTTATTCTCCTTGGGGTTTGTTGAGTTTCTGTGGTCTGTAGATTGTTGTTTTCATCAAATCTGAGAAATTTTCAGCCATATGTCATTAAATATTTTTCTGCCACTTTCTCTTTTAGCCTTCAGGGACTCCAATGACATGTATGTTGATACGCTCATTGTTGTCCCACCAGTCTCTGAGGCTCAGTTTATTTTTCCTTAATCTTTTTCCTTTCTGTTCTTCAGATTGAATGATTTCTAATGAGCTACTGGGCTGGCCAAAGAGTTCGTTCGGGTTTGGTCTGTCAAATGTTATGGTAAAAGCCCGAACGAACTTTTTGGCCAACCCAATATGTTCAAGTTCACTGACTCTTCTATGACCTCCTCTCATAGATTATTAAATTTCGGCTATATATATTTCAACTCAATTTCCGTTAGCTTCTTCCTTTATAATGTCTGTTTCTTTGTTGAGATTCTGTTTGTTGAGTCATTGCCGTTACCCAGTGCTTTAATTCTTAAGCATGGTTTCCTTTAGTTCTTTGAACCTATTTATAATAGCTGCTTTAAAATCTTTACTTGCTAAATCTAAGTCCTGGGCCCTCTCAGAGTTAGTTTCTGTTGTTTGCTTTTTCCCCTGAGCATGGGCCATATTTATTTTGGAGTATGAATCAGATTTTGTTTCTTCACATCTCATAATTTTTGTTGAAATCCTGATATTTTAGATAATATACTGTAGCAACTCTGGACTCTGATTTATTTTCCTGAGGTGGTTATTATTGTTTTTATTAACTTGCTTGTACTTAATCAGCAGAATCTGTGTCTCTGCAGTGTGATGCTGAAAACTTGGCCTCTGTGAACTGGTGCCAAATTGAATCTTGGAGACAGAATTTTGGGTGAAGTAGAAAAGAACAGCTTTATTGCTTTGACAGGCAAATGGGGACACAGCAGGCTCGTGCCCTTAAAAACTGTGTGTCCTAACTTAGGGGGATTTGGTGAGGAGTTTTATAGCAATGGTTCAAGGGTGGGGTTGTTGATAAGGATCAGGGTGTGTGCAGGGCCTGCATCCCTTTAATTAGGCCTCAGGTGGTCTCCTGATGAGCTTCTGTGGTTCTCAAGATTATCAAACTGTGACCTTCTCTCTGGAATGAAGAATGCTTCATCAAGGAGTTAACATCTTCCATTTCTTGGGGGTTTTAGTTCTGCAGAAGAGCTCAAAGATATTGTTACGTGTGTCCCTTGAGGGGGAACCAGGATCCTGTCCCAAGGCTGCACTGTTGTTTCTTGACTGCTCCTCCCTTGTCTCTGCATCCCCTCCCTTCCCTGATTAACAACCATTTGAACCTGCCCTTTGGAACTCAGGGAAGGTCTAGAAAGGGGGACCCAGAAAGGCTTTCATGCCCAGGAGCCCCACAGGGTCCTGCTCGGTTTCAAGTGTATGGCCACTAATGTCTCTGCTCAGTTGTTTTGTTTGTTTGTTTTAAGTTCTTATATTTAATTTTTAGCCTGGCTGCCTAGGGGTTGTCCCCTGTGTCTGCATAGTTTAGTGGTCAGCCAATGATTAGGCAGAGATTGTGCTCAAACACCATAAGTTTATAAGATCCATCCTCTGCTGATGGACGTGTGTGTGGGTTAAGGAATTCATTCAGAGTTCAGTCAGTTTTCAAGGCTGCCTGACTTGTACTTTCTTCCAGGCTCTCTTGACTCTCCCTTGCATAGACACATGCATAGTTTCCTGGTCAGCCAGGGATGCATGGAGAGATTATATAGCTTTTCTATGGCTCTCTCATTTCTAGGATTTCCCCTTTACATTTCTGGCTCGTCAGAGGCTCACTTCAACCAGGACTGCAATTTCAGGCTAGGAGAGCTGTGCGTTTTCCTTTTCAATTCCTACTGAGTTTGCTACTTTTACTGACAACACTGCTGGTTGTGGGTTTTCACCTTCCATTCCAAATCAAATCCACTCCACCTCTGATAGTGAGGCTGCTGGTTTTCACAGCCAGTATTGCCCTGGTAAAATCATCAGGCTAAATGTGCTAGGGGCACAGGGGAGAAAGCAGCTCCAGGCAGGAAAGCCACAGACTCATCATTCTTTCATAAAATTTTATGCAGCTTTTCATGACAAAATGTTTCTCAATTTGTTATTTCCCTTTGGTTGATTTCCAAAGCCTTGAAATTGTTTCTTATAATTTTGTCCAGTTTTATATTTTATTTTTGGGGGTGAGAATTTGCCAACCTCTTCATTCTCCCACAGCCAGAAGTCTTACCCAATATATAGTTTTAAAATGCAACCACACTGCACATCCTGTTTTCTACACTGAAAAGTCTAACTATTCTAGATTTTTAGTTTGATTTGTGCATTTGATAATTTGGCTTCTTTTTATTGATTTTCTAAATTCCCAAATTGGACTTTTGGGATCATTCCCTCCTTTGACCCAGAATCCCTTTAAAAATTCAAAGAAATCTTAAATGATCATGTAGTCAGGAGATTCCTAACTTGGGCACCTTAAACCCTAAGGGTGGGAGAAAGTAGTAACAGAGACAGGGAGGAGCAATCAATACATTATTTTCAATGTTTGAAAAACTCCCCAGGGAAATTATACAATTATCAGAGATAAGGCTAAGCTAACCACAATGTCCCATTTCTAAGTTTTGGGCTGAAATTACTTCAACTCAAAATAAGAATTCTGGTAATCTTATGCTGATCAGAGGTTTTTGTTGGTAGTTATAAATAGCACCGGTTGTACCGGTTAACAAAAGTGGGATGGTAAGCCAATTATTACCTAATAAAGCAGTTTATTTTAAACTTGGGTGTGGGTCCAAGGGAACAAAGTAACAATCAAAGGGATCCTTGGAGATAAAATAGGTGGAAACCTATGATGTGGCCCAGACCCGCCCTGGTACAGATGAGGGAACCTGAAGCCAGTCCAGTAGGCAAGTTGATGGCAGGACCCAAACCTACATCTATGGGCAACTCAACTTACCCTTTAAGCCTGCAAACATATTACGGCACACAGTACCCGACCACTGTCAATTAAGTCCTATGATTTAAATAATATAAACCATAGACCAGTGCTGTCTAACAGAACTTTCTGCAATCATGGAAATGTTCATATTGTACTATCCAAAATAGTAGCCACTAGTCACACGTGGCTATTGAGTGCTTGAAATATGGCTAGTGAAATTGAGGAACAGAATTGAATTTCTAAATTTAATTTAATTACAGTGGCTAATGTTTTGGAGAATAAAGATATAGACATATGTGTCATTCGTAAAACTAAATTCCTCCTCTAAGCTATTCCAAGTATAAAGCAGTTATTTTCAAACTTTAAATCACAGAATACCTTCTTAAAAAAAAAAGTGTATATATATATATATATATATATGGGGGTGGGCACCTTGGGCACCTCCTCAGAACCCCCAAGACTGCACTGAGCACAGTGTGAAAATCAACAAAAAATGCAGGAGACTAGAGCAGCAGCAGGTATTTCCCTAACAAATATTTACTGAGCAGCAGCTGGCACCAGACACTGGTCTACAGGTTGTAGGAGGAACCTACACAGGAAATATGACCCCTGCCGTGAAGAAACCAAAAAGACAACAATGTTTATCAATAACATCTCAGCCAGGTGCTGACCACACCTTATCTCATTTGGTCATCATATCAGTCCTATGAAGTAAGTGTTATGATCCTCATTTCACAGCTTAGTACACAAGGCTCTGAGAGAGAAATTATTCACCCGAGGGCACACACACAACTGGTCAGGAGCGGTTGGGACCCACGTCGGCCTGACCCAACCCTGCGTTATGCCCCTCCAGAGCTCATCATCCAGGTGGGGAGGTTGTCTGTGCCTGGAGGCTCAAGTGAGCTCTCTTGGGAACTGGAAATGTGAGAAATAATATTACTCTATGGGGGTTAAACTGTCAATGGATCAAAGAGGAGATATTTACAAAATAGGTCCCAGGCCCAGAAGCTTCTGTGGAATATATTCAATGTCCAATAAATAAACTCAGGTGGGGCTAGGGGTGGGTCAGCCATGAAAGAACAGAAAAGGAGAGGCCAAGATAGATTAAAAAACAAGACAGACACAGGCATAGTCAGGGACCAGAACTTGGCCGAGGAGTTGAGTATTTCTAACCCAGACACAGGCTCCCAGGGCATCCAACTGTGAGATGAATACATCAGTGTGATATTGTGATGTAATAAATATATATTTGGTCTTCATTCTCAGTTCCTGGCACAGAGCTCCTAAAACCCTTGTAGTTTTCTGAGTGATAGGGGCAATAGTAACATCTTTTGTTATCATACTTGGTCTTAGTCCCTGGTTCCTGAAACAAGAGCTTCTGAGAACCTTGGAATCTCAAGAGTGATGAGTATCTTTTTGTATGGTGTGAGGTGACAGATGGCTGGGGGCCCTTAGATAGTTTCAGGTTAGGGGCTGTTCACCAGAAAGACCGAGGCATGATTTCTGCCCCACTCTCCAACTTCTGGGGAGGGGAAAGAGCCTGGAAATTGAGTTAATCACCAAATGTCAATGATTTAATCAATCGTGCCTACATAATGGAACCTTCATAAAAACTGAGCAGGAGGGGCTTCCCTGGTGGTGCAGTGGTTGAGAGTCCGCCTGCCGATGCAAGGGACACGGGTTCGTGCCCTGGTCTGGGAAGATCCCACATGCCGCGGAGCAGCTGGGCCCGTGAGCCATGGCCGCTGAGCCTGCGCGTCTGGAGCCTGTGCTCCACAACGAGAGAGGCCACAACAGTGAGAGGCCCGCGTACCGCAAAAAAAAAAAAAAAAAAAAACTCAGCAGGGTTTGGAGAGCTTCTGGGTTGGGGAACACACCAAGGTGTTGGGAAGATGAGGTGCTCAGAGAGGGCATAGAAGCTCCACAGCCACCACTGCTCCTGCGCCAACATACCTTGCTCAGTGCTTCTTTTCTGTTTGGCTGTTCCTGTGTTGTATCCTTTATAATAAACTGGTAGTAGTAAATAACAGTTCTGTGAGCTGTTCTATCATATTATCAAACCTGAGCCCAGACATTCAACCGGCCCTGAAGTGGGGACAGTCTTGTGGGACTGAGCCCTCAAACTGTGGGGACCTCACTAACTCTAGGTAGTTACTGTCAGAATTGAATTAAATTGTAGGACACCCAGTTTGTGTCTGCAGAAAATTGAAGAATGGCTTGGTGTCAAAAACCTCCCATTTGGTGTCAAAAGTGTTTTGAGTAGAAATGGATCATAGTTTCCAGCCTCTTGAGCTTGAAGTCAGGGAATCCTCTGTGTCCAGGCTCACTGTACCCTCTCTCATGGGTCCCCTGCGAGAGGAGGAAGTGCCAGAGAGGGGACACTTTCTTTCCTCCTTGGGGATGCTGTCATTGCAGTTCTTCCGGAAGACCCTGACGGCTGACTCAGGCTACTCAGCCGTGGTTCACACGTCCTTCTCCCTCTAGGGCCCTCTCTCCTTAGCCGTTCCAACCCCAGAGGAGAATGGGAATTGATAAGTAAGGCCTTAGCCTGAGAGGTTTCTATCCTTGGAGAGGGAGTTCTCATGGTGAATTTTAAAGGTAGCTACTTACAATGACATGGTTTCCCTTGAAGTTTTGACCACAAGGAGCAAATATCCTGATTGAACATTGAGATGTGAGATTCAGGTTTGGGTAGTTGCCAGAGCTCATTGACTCTGAGTGGGCCCAGAAGTTAGCAAAGACTTCAAAGCACCTATTACGAATATGTTCAAAGAATTAAAGGAAACTATGATGATAGCGATTCAGTACATAGTGAGTCTCAATAAAGCAGTAGAAATCATAAAAAAGAACCAAATGGGACATTCACTTATGGCATGGAGTGAGGAGGTCAACACATCTTCTCTCAGAAATTATAAATCTGGAAAAAAAACCTGTCAAAACATATATAACATTAACTTCCTAAAACTAAGGAACCCTTTGTTCAAACAGAAGAATACATGGAACTCACCTGGTAAATGGAACAAATGGAAAACACCTGAGAAAGAAGCAGACCGACCACCCTCGACTGCACCCCAGGCCCCGACTTGCTGCCTTCTTTGATGGGTCTGCAGCTCCCCCTTGAGAACCATGGGGTGAACCAGTAAACTGGCATCATGGGGTTAACTCAGGCTCTCAGGGCCTTTAAAGCTGAGGGTAAGATTCTGGATTATCCAATAATAATCCCATCTTCAGCTGGCCTTGGTTTAGCTCAGCAGATCTCACTAGAACCAATACCTCCCAGAGGGCTTTTGAGAAATTTGTGGGGATTTTAGGGGTTATCTAATGATTGGGGCTTATTGCTGGCCTGCAGTGGACAAGAGCCAGAGTTGTTGGGCCTGCTAAAATGTTCAGGACTGTGCCCCACAATGAAGAATTGTCCTGCATCCCTTGCAACTTTTGAATATCCTTTCAGTCATTCATAAGGTGAAAAACCTGTTTATAATTATTTGAACTTAGAACTAAACTTACTTTACATATAAACAGAAAGTATTTTTGCATAGTTTTAATACATGCTGAATTGCTAAGATTGAGCCTACCACATACATCAAGGTAGGTTGTGTTTTGGCTTTTTGTTTTTTAACTTCAGCAAATTTTGTTCATCCTTTCAGAAAGTCACATCACTAATAGCACCATGATGTGTGGTATTTGAGTTGTAAGACATCTTGTATCAGTCTGCATTTTCTCCATAATTCATTGTGGCTTCTAATGCAATGCAATCATGTCAGTCATTTACATATTGAAATAGATATTACTTTATCATAAGTTACTTTCCTATTCTCTTTTAAACTACAGCTAGGGCATTGTATTGATATATTTTGAAATTATATGTGTAGGTCAGTTACCTTATCTATGAATTTCATAGATAGATGGCATTACAAAAGTATTTCATATAAAAAGGGGGTGTTGGGTCTGACAGTTGAGAACCATCAACTTAGACAATATTCTTATCACTTCCACCTTCTCTCTATTACTTTTCATTCAACAGAGGGGCCCAGATAAAATATTAACTAATAAGAGAAACTATGGGGTGAGTACAATTAAATGCCAAAGTAAATGGTTCAGACTGGGCATCTAGGAATAATTCTTTGAGAAGGTTGCTTAGTGGAGGCTGCAGGAATTAGGGAGGTTTCACAGAAATGAGACTCAAATAGGACTTTCATGGGGGAGTAAGGCTTGGAGGACAGGGGAGGGGAACCTCACCCAGAGCTTTGCACACAGGGAGGACTCTACGCAAATGTGTTGAACACAAAGGGGAGAACAGTCTTAGCCCTCACGTGGTGCAGCACACACCAGGCCACCACAGAGAGACACGGGGCTGTTGTGCACGTTCTGCTCCCTAAGAGGCTCTGAGGGATTTCATCGGTTGGTTATGGATTTCGTTGTTGCAGCACTTCCATGATTAATTATCATCATAGCCCATTGCGGTTGCTAAGGAATAAATGTTTAATTTTCTAATTTAGTGACACTAAAAATGTTGATATTAGAGTCATTCATTTAAATATAAAGATTTCAAATCCCAGTAATAATGGTAGGAGATGCTTAATTTGAAATAAGCTACTGCTTTTCAACAATTAACATTTCCAAACACATATTTTGAATGTTCTGTACTTGTGCCAGTGGTATGAAGGTTCTGACTTAGGTTTAGACCCCCATACCTGGATGATTTTAACTGCAAGTATTTAAAACAAACAAACAAAGTGACTTTTAAAATAAGGACATTTATAATGTCCCAGAAGAGAATTCCAAAGATAGAACAGTTGCAGAGCTGGTAAAATCAGTGATTCGATCCACTCGAGGATTCTGGCTCTTTCCATCTTCTCAGTGATCTTGGGTGTTTCAGCGTGCCTCTGAAGCTGGCTCTCTCCATGGTCCCATTGGTGGTCACAGTTGCCAACTCATATACAGAAGTCCAGACAGAGAAAATGGAATGTTAGTGTCTTAGTTTTTGTTTTTTTTTTAGTTTGAAACAAATCCTCCTAGAAAACTCCCCAAAAGGTTTTCCCTCAAATTTTATCAGCCGGAATTGCATGACATGCTCATGCTTGAACCAAAGGGAATGAGATCAAATGTGTTGGTTTTGGTCTCATCACTGTCCATCCTCTGGAGCTGAGGAGGGACCCAGCCTCTATGGAAGGCTAGAATGAACCAAACAGGCTTCTGACAGCAAGGAGAAAGCAGGGGAAGGTTGTGGAGGAGGCCCGTAGTGTGTCACTACTAGGGATTTCCAAATTGTGTTCTATAGAGCATTCTTCGGAGGTGCAGGAAAAAGGAGTTCTTTGGTCAAATAAGCATGGAAAAGGGTGCACTATATCAGTTCCTGAAAATTCACAACGTCTTCAGCATATGAAAGCCTCTGAGAAAGCCTGTACTTTGTGTTTTTTTTTTTTCTTTTCTGCTGTTTCCCCAATATTTGGGCAACGAATTAAGTAACCTGTGTGTATGGTCAGGCTTCTCAAGATGGCTGTTCTCTTGCTCTCTGTACATCCCCTGCCTGACCAGTGCCTGTTTCACCTAAACCTTATACACAACTGATCTTCCTTTGTTCTTGTCCTGGGCCCCAGCTGGTGACTGTTCTTATCAAAGGGGCGGTGAGGGGCGTGCCATTCCACTGGTTTCCCTCGTAACTAATGAGCCCACCTGACATCAATTCCCCTATAACTGGTAATCTTCCCTCCCCCGCTCACCAAGCAAGACTGCCACCATGTCCTGCCCACCGTCAGCTGAACACAGTGGGGTGTCACTCCAGGACTTCGCTTCAGACATGTAAGATTCCTCTATCAAACCATTGATGTCTCTGCTTCTGACTCTGGCTCTTTCTTCAGTCTTAAAGCTGGACAAGTGCAGGCCTTGCAGGCCTGTGGCGTGCAGCCCAACAACGTGAGTAGGCATCAAGGGCCCCTTTCACAAAGAAGAAACACCTGGCCTCAGGTGGGTAAAGGGCCTTGACCTCAGCTGGTGATGGGAGGAGCCACGGTGTATCACCCACCACTCCACCATTCTCCTTCCTTTCCCCACTTACCCAAGGTTTTCCCTGTATACGTAGAATCAGGAGGCTGCAGGATGGCTGAGAGCCTTTCCTTTGGTGGCTAAAGGTGGGGCACCAGTGACTAAAGCCCTGAAATTGAACTCCAGGCGTGCACCCACGTTCAGCAAATCCAGGAGGTAAAAATTTAACTTTGCATTGGCTTTTAATGGCTTCGTTAACCCAGGATTTAACCAGGTCTGCTGCTTTTGTTTTTCAGTCTTTACTTTGGGTTTTTCCAGTGATTGTTTCCCTTTATGATGGGAGAACGGTAGAAAATAAGGATAACAATCCAGTTTATGAAAGAATCACATCAACAAGCGAATTTTCTAGCATCGCGTTTGCAATCACTCCTAAGAATGCATCTACCAGATGAAAGGCTAGCGGGCTGGGGTGGGCGCGGAGCAAAGCCTCGGCAGCATCTAGGTAACCCGGTCCATGGTCCTCTAGCGCTCTGCGCCGGGGGTTCCTCCCCTCCTCCCGCTGGTGCAGCACGGAGACGCGCCCCCGGGTAGCTCCGAGCGGCCGTGCCTGCCCCTGGGGGTTATGTAGACCCCCCCCCCGCAAGTGCTGCCTCAGCTGGGGAAGATGGGGTTAGGGGCTCCCGCGCAGCGCCAGGCGGAGAACCAGGTACTTAGGGGAGATAGGGAAGGGTGCTGTTGTTCAGGGAGAAGCACCCGAGTGTTTTCCAAGCATTTGGCCATCAGATCGTGCACTCAGCCAGCGTATAAAATCGTAACGTGGGGCGGCGCTTGTATCCCCGACTTGGCTGAGGATGTGGCGGCTGTCTAGGCGCTGTTGTTCAATGCAGGCCACTCCTCCCGCCCGGAGGCCCAGTGCCGGTATCCCAGCCCCGGCCTGGCTGGCCTAGCGCAGAAGCTGCTTGCAGAGGGCAGCGCCAGCTGTACTTCGTGTTTAACCTAGAATTTTTCAGGTGTATTTGACCACGTACGGACATGTTTTGTTTGTGAAAATGTACGAAGTAGTGTTCCATGAAACACTGTTTGTGAGACACTGAGTTGAATACTGGACCTTCATTTGGCTTTCGTAACTATTTTAAGTTAGGTGTCAGTAAGTTTTATGTGCAGGTACATTTAGAAGAAGAATTTTAGACAGCTTTAATTTGGAGCGTTTTGCTACTTTTTTTAAGAGCATAAAAACGTTGCAGAATTCATTTGTTCCCTTCTCTGAATTAGAAAGGGTTTGGCGACCAGGGCAGGCTGGAGACTGACTTGTTTGCTGAAACTAGATCTGGTGAAAAGATCTAGATTCTAGGTCCGTTGTTTTCATTCCTTAGCCTTTGGAGCAAACAAAAGTTAATTCTGTTGGCCAGGGTGAGTTCCAGATAAGATGTCCAGCCTTTCTATTATTTTGTTTTCCCACAGGACACAGGGACAGGAACAATCCGAAGAGACTATCCAAGTCATACGGATTAAACCACCCTAAGGGCAATGTAATGGTTAATAATGTCCAACAATAAGGGTGTGTGGCCTCACTTAGGTCACTAACCAATTTGAAAAGTTTCCACTTAGGAAGTTATTCCATGTGCCCAACCTGAATCTTCCATAGCTCACTAACAGTGAAATTGGACATTCCTTATATTGACAAGGCCCTGGGAGATTCAAAGATGAACAAAATCAGAAACGTGGTCCTTGCTTTAACAAGCGCTATTTAGCTGGTGTCAAGATACAAGTCCAAATGTTAAAATAATAGGAGAGCAAAATGATGTAGGGAAATTTTAGAAGAAAGTCACCAGATAGTATTAAGGCTACATGAGACAGACACACCCTGAATTTCTGCTTTTAAAAACTGATTTTTCTTTGTCCAACCCTCACTAGAAAAAAAGAACATGTTACAAACAATCATACAAGAACCATTCACGTAATTTAGTTGGCAGGAGCCCGTACTTAACTGGTGGTTCTCTTTTGGATTATCTTCTTCAATGAAAGTTCCTATGAATTGCAAATAAGTAATTATACACACACATATATTACAATCAAAGCTAAGCTCCTTGTTCATGACAAAAGAGCTTTTATATACATAGTGTGCGTGGAGAAGCAAATATAAATCTATTCCTTATACAGAAAAATGTATGGAACTTTTAAAACCAATGGTACATCAAGAAGGTGGGTATTTTAAAAAGATTTTTAGATACGTGAGTGGAATTGAAATGCTCATCGTTTAAAAAGCTTAAGTTTCGGGCTTCCCTGGTGGCGCAGTGGTTGAGAGTCCGCCTGCCGGTGCAGGGGACACGGGTTCGTGCCCCGGTCCGGGAAGATCCCACATGCCGCGGAGCGGCTGGACCCGTGAGCCATGGCCGCTGAGCCTGCGCGTCCGGAACCTGTGCTCCGCAACGGGAGAGGCCACAGCAGTGAGAGGCCCGCGTACCAAAAACAAAACAAAACAAAACAAAACTTAAGTTTCTACAAATAGGTTAGGGAAAAAAAATTACTTTGGATTTTCTGGACCCACCTCTCCTGCTCCCTCCCGTTTTCATTTGGACCTGCTCTTTCCTTTGGCCTTGCTGCCCCTGCCTTGTTCAGTTTGGATGATGCTTCCAGTAGTTCCTCCTAAGTGCAGGAGTTTTTGGAAGGGAACTTTGTTTTATTGGTTTGGAGCTTGGGCCCAGACTGCTCCAACTCCATCAGCCCTTTTCGCAATGGCACTCACTGGCAGGCTGGAGTTCTGGAATGGCCAGACTCACCCACTACGGGCTGCTCTTCTCAGAGGGACTCCTTGTGTGGTCACAAAGAGAGGATCTCTTTCTCTTTATTGCTCCCCTCCTCTCCCCTTAGTGGGCCGGACCTTCCAAACCTAGCCTATAGGGGCTAAAAGGCAAAACTTAGGAGTTATTTTTGTTCCTGGAGATGTTTCACATGTGAATGGTACGAAAGTATTGGTAGTTGAGTTTTGCCCATTTCTGGACCATGTCTTTATGAGATTTGATCACTCGGGAGTTGGAAGTACAGGTGCTAATTTATGAGAACCACAGTGGAGAAATGGAGGAATTATGTACTCTTTGGATCCAGACTGGGTGGGTGGCTTCTGATTCATGTTGCAATTGCTTGTCCAGAAATGAGAGTTGCTCTCATTGGTATAACTACAGCTATAAATGGTATGGAAACACAATTTAATGAACTTCTTGTTGAGGTAGAAAAAAAAAAAGAGGTGATGGGTGAAGTTACCAAAACACAAGGAAGGAGTCCCTCATTTTTTGATAGTTTCATTAAAGAAGCTAAACCCTGGTGCCCGTTACATAACCCTCTGCTTGTAAGAGCGCTCCTTGGCATGAAGGGTGGTGTCCTTCTTGACCTGCAAGTGGCCGACCTAGTAGTCTGCACAGACGTAGATGGCATCTCTCAAAAGAGAGATCATCAAAGGGTATTAAACATATCATTTACACTAGAAACACACATTCAAGCACAGAGAAATTGCAGAGGAAAGAGAAAACCAATGGCATCCATTTATTGAGTGTCTCCTATGGGCAAGGCACTCTGCTGGGCACAACACATATTATCTTATTTAATCCTTAAACTGTGAGATAGGTGCTATTTTTGGCACTTTATAGATAATAAAACAGGATCAAAGAGGTTCAGTAACTTATCCAAGGCCACACATCTCAGAGGCAGAAGGGCTGGGTTTCAAGCCTAAGTCTGTCTCCAAAATCCATGTTTTTTCTGTTATGCTGTGTTGATATGGCTGATGTGGAGGTGAATATTACAACTCAATAATTATTAGGGACCATAGTAGGATTAGCCCTGTGAGATTTAACCAGCTCAACGTCTATGTGCTTTTCTGCAATGTGGTGAAAATATAATGGGAAACACCATGAAATCAATTCATGGGAACCCTTGTTAACCAAGGGTTTTCTGCTCTTGGACATTAGAAAGGTATCCTCTCTCAAAAAAAATCTTGAGATTGGGGATTAGGTCCCCCAAACACTTTTGAAGCTATCACTTGGGGTGACTACAGATCTTTGCTGCTCCTGTATCATCCCCACTGCTGCTCAGCACACTGGCACCATGATGCAAAGTATTAATTTACTTCCTATTTGCTTCTCCCTACTCCCAAAGAATGAGATCGACTTAGGACTCAAGCTAAGCACCACATGGTTGCCTGGCAAGGTCAGAACTGTTAGGGTTGATAACCCCCCAAAATGGAAGGTCAGTAGAGCCAGAAGCCATGCAGAAGAAAGGAAGCCCAAGCAGAACAGGAGAAGGGGCAGAACCTGTCTCTCTCATTGGAAGGAGGATTGAAATACTTTTTTAAAGAGACAAGATACTACTCTTTGTCTATCAGACTGGTGTATAAAGATTGCTCACAGTGAGGTTGGTAAGGCCGAGGGATATGGACACTCTCATTCACTACTGGTAGAAATAAATTAATAGCCTTTTCGGAAGGTAATTTGGGAATATGTGTGAGAAGAGTATGGTATAAGTCAGTGGTTCTCAAACTTTTGCATGCGTCAGAATCACATGGAGGCTCATTAAAACACAAATTGCTGAGCACCACCCCCAGAGTTTCTGGTATTGTGATATGGGGTGGAGTCTGAGAATTTGCATTTCTAACAAGTTCCCAGAAGATGCTGATGATGCTGGTCCAGGGAGTACATTTTGAGAAGCACTGGTGTAAGTGGTTAGGAGCTTAGCTCTGATGTTTATCAGCTGTGTGACTCATACAAGTTACTTAACCTCTCTGTCTCACCTGATTTTCATTAATTAGAAATGGGGACAATAATAATACCCACCTCATACAGTTGTTGTGAGAATTAAATGAGTTAATATATGCAAAGTGTATATAGCAATGCTCACTAAATGTTAGCTCAATAAATGTTGTCATAATTTAAAACACTCATTCCTTTTGACTTGACAGTTCCATGTGTAAGTATACATCTTAAGAGAAATAGTTACAACTTAGATGAAATAAATTCATTGAAAAATACAACTTAAAACTGACTCAAGAAGAAATAGAAAATCTGCACAGCTCTGTATCCTTTGAAGTAATCAAACTTGGGATTTAGCTGGTGGTCCAATGGTTAAGACTTTGCCTTCCAATGCAGGGGGTGCGTTGTTTGATCTCTGGTCAGGGAGGTAAAGATCCCACATGCCTCACGGCCAAAAAACCAAAACATAAAACAGAAGCAATATTGTAACAAATTCAATAAAGACTTTCAAAAAATGATCCACATAAAAAAAAATCTTAAAAAAAAAAAGTAATCAAGTTTATACTTAAAATTCTTCTCATAAAGAAAATTCCAGGCCTCAGGCCTCACTAATTTCTTCTACCAAATACTTAAGGAAGAAATAATACAAATATTGTACAAAGTCTTTCAGATAACAGAGGAAGAGAGAACATTTCCTAAATAATTTTATGAGTCCTGCATAACCCTGATACCAAACCTGACAAAGACATCACAAGAAAATTATAGACCACTATCTTTCATAAATATAGATACCAAAATTCTTAACAAAATATTAGCAAATAAAACCCAGCAAATTATAAAAATGATAATACATCATGAACAAAATCTATAATAGTTTCCTATGATTGCTATAACAAATTATCACAAACTCAGTGGCTTAAAACAACAAGAATTTATTCTCTCTCAGTTCTGGAGGCCAGAAGTCTGAATTAAGATGTCAGCAAGGTCACATCCCCTCCAGATGCTCTAGAGGAAATTTTATTCCTTTCTTCTTCTAGTTTCTGGTGGCTGACAGCATTCCTTAGCTTGTGGCTGCATCACTCCAATCTCTGCCCTCATCTTCACATTGCCTTCTCTTCTGTGTGTATCCCAGAAGTGCAAGGTGGTTTTAACATCAAAAATCAATCAACGTAGGCCCCAATGTACACACCTTGTATAATTCCCTCACTTGAGCAGGACTTGTGAATATGATGGAATAATCATATCTGTGATTACATTATATAAAACTCCATTGTAGCAGACTAGAGAGAAATTTTCCTGATGGCCTTGAATAAGCCAACTACCATGTTGTTGAGAGGGCAAGATGGCAAGGTACAGTGGGCAGCCTCTAATAGCCCTCCACTCACTGCAAGCAATTCTACAACAACAGGAGCTGAATTATACCAACAATTAATGATCTTGGAAGAGGACCCCAAGCCTTAGACAAGACTGAAGTTCCAATTACTGCCTTGAGATCTGGTGAGACCCTGAACAGAGGATCCAGTCAACCCACATGACCACACTCTTGACCCACAGAAACTGTGAGATAATGAATTTGTGTTGCTTAAAGCCAAAACAACAACAACAACAATAACAAAAAACAATGTTACTCATTACATTAACAACACAAAGGGAATAAATCATATAATCATCTCATATACAGAAAAGTCATTTAACAAAATTCAGCACCTGTTCATGATTAAACTTGTCAAAATAGGAACAGAAGGAACCTTCTTCTATTTGATAAAGGGCAACTATGAAAAATTGTATCTAACACCTTTATCTAATACTTTCTCTCCAAGATTGAGAACGTTGTGAGGTATTCACTCACACCAGTTTTATTCAACATTGTATTGGAAGTGCTAATCCATGCATTTAGGCAAGAAAAAGAAATGAGAGTTAATCAGATTAGAAAGGAAGATGTTCAACTCTCTTATTCACAGATGACATGATTGTATATGTAGAAAATCTAAAGGAATCCTCCCCACCCCCTGCCCCAAACAAAAACTACTAGAACAGTGAATTTGGCAAGGTTGCAAAATATAAAGGCAATATGCAAAAACCAAGTGTATTTCTATATACTGGCAATGAATAATTAGAAAATGAAAAATTTAAGGTGCTATCTATACTAGCAAAAAAAAATTTAACAGAGATGTTCAGATTCTACACTGAAATTTGCAAAACATTGCTAAGAAATGTTAAGAAGAAAAAAAGACCTATAAGTGTAAAGGTATATCATGTTCATGGGCCAGAAGACTCAAGATACTGACTCATCCCAAATTGATTTATAGATTCAGTGCAATTACAATTAAACCCAGCAGGTTTTGTAGAAATTGACAAGCTAATTCTAAAATGTATATGGAAATGTATAGAATCTAGAGTAGCCAAAACAATCTTGCAAATAAGAACAAAGTTATAAGGTTTCTGCTACCTCATTTCAAGATTTATTATAAAACTCTAGGAATTAAGATAGTGTGGTATTGGCTAGGACAGACAATAGTTAAATGGAACAGAATGAGGAGTCCAGAAATAGATCCATATATGCACAGTCAATTGATTTTTTTGACTAAGACACAAATGCAGTTCAGTGAGGGCAAGAAATTTCCTTTTATCAGATGGTACCTGAATAACCAGATATTTTATTAAAAAAAAAAAAGATCCTTGACCTCTACCTCACATCTTACACAAAAATTATTTTGAGATGGATCACAGACCTAAAAATAAAAGCTAAAACTAAAATCTATTAGAAGAAAATAAAGGTGACTATCTTCACACCTTGGGGTAATCAAGGGTTTCTTAGGATATATATATATACACACACTAAAAATGGAAAAATTGGAGCTCATCAAAATTAAAAATTAAAACAAAAAGTATTTGTGATGCATATATCTGACAATGGATTTATATTCAGACTATATAAAGAAGGCATAAAACAACTTAAAAGTGGAAAGAAGTCTTAGACACTACACAAAAAGATGATACTAATGATCTTTCATGTATTAATAAGCACATGAAAAAATGTTCAACATCATTGGTTAGCTTGGAAATGCAAATGAAAGCCATAGTGAGATACCATTGCATATATATTAGAATTGCTAAAATTTTTTAAAAGATTGACAATATTTTAAATATATGTTAATTGAAGTATAGTTTATTTACAATGTTGTATTAATTATTGCTGTACAGCAAAGTGATTCAGTTATACATATATAATATATATGCATTCTTTTTTCTATAGTCTTTTCCATTATGGTTTATCATAGGATATTGAATATAGTTCTCGTTCTATAGAGTAGGACCTTGTTGTTTATCCATTCTGTATATAAAAGCTTATATCTGCTAACACCAACATCCCACTCCACTCCTCCCCCAACCCCCATCCCCCTTGGCAACCACCAGTCTATTCTCTATGTCCGTGTTTCTGTTTCATAGATAGGTTCATTTGTGTCATATTTTAGATTCCACATATAAGTGATATCACATAGTATTTGTCTTTCTCTTTCTGACTTACTTCACTTAGTATGATAATCTCTAGGTCCATCCATGTTGCTGCAAATGGCATCATTTCTTTTTTTTAATGACTGACTAGTAGTAGTCCATTGCATATATGTATCACATCTTCTCTATCCATTCATCTGTCAATGGACATTTTTATGTTGTTTCCATGTCTCGGCTATTGTGAACAGTACTGTTATGAACATAGGAGTGCATGTATCTTTTTGAATTATAGTTTTGTCTGGATATATTCCCAGGAGTGGGATTGCTGGATCATATGGTAATTCTATTTTTAGTTTTCTGAGAAACCTCCATACTGTTCTCCATAGTAGCTGCGCCAACTTACATTCCCACCAACAGTATAAGAGGGTTCCCTTTCCTCCACACCCTCTCCAGCATTTGTTAGTTGTAGACTTTTTAATGATGGCCATTCTGACTGGTGTGAGGTGGTACCTCATTGTAGTTCTGATTTGCATTTCTCTAATAATTAGTGATATTGAGCATCTTTTCATATGCATATCGGCCATCTGTATGTCTTCTTTGGAGAAATGTCTATTTAGGTCTTCTGCCCATTTTTTTTAAGCTAGTTAAGATTTATTTAAGCATTTCATGAGTAAAACAAATCAAATTTAGTCATACCTTGAGAAGAGGGCATGGTATTTGTTTTTGTTTTTTAAAATTTTTATTGGAGTATAGTTTATTTATAATGTTGTGTTAGTTTCAGGTGCACAGCAAAGTGAATCAGTTATACATATACATATATCCACTTTTTAAGATTCTTTTCCCATATAGGCCATTACAGAATATTGAGTAGACTTCCCTGTGCTATACAGTAGGTCCTTATTAGTTATTTGTTTTATTTATAGTAGTGTGTATATGTCAATCCCAATCTCCCAATTTATACCTCCTCCCCTTACCCCCTGGTAACCATAAGTTTGTTTTCTACATCTGTAACTCTATTTCTGTTTTGTAGATGAGTTCGTTTGTACACTTTTTTTAGATTCCACATATAAGTGGTATCATATATTTGTCTTTCTCTGTCTGACTTATTCACTCAGTATGACACTCTCTAGGTCCACCCATGTTGCTGCAAATGGCATTATTTCGTTCTTTTTTATGGCTGAGTAATATTGCATTGTATATATGTACCACAACTTCTTTATCCTTCTTCTGTTGATGGACATTTAGGTTGCTTCCATGTCCTGGCTATGGTAAATAGTGCTGCAGTGATCATTGGGGTGCATGTATCTTTTCGAATTATGGTTTTCTCCAGATATATGTACAGGAGTGGGATTGCTGGATCATATGGTAGCTCTATTTTTAGTTTTTTAAGGAACTTCCATACTGTTCTCCACAGTGGCTATACCGATTTACATTCCCCCCAACAGTGTAGGAGGGTTCCCTTTCCTCTACACCCTCTCCAGCATTTACTGTTGTAGATTTTTTGTTGATGGCCATTTTGACCAGTGTGATATCATATCTCATTGTAGTTTTAATTTGCATTTCTCTGATAATTAGTGCTGTTGAGCATCTTTTCACATGCCTATTGGACATCTGTAAGTCGTCTTTGGAGAAATGTCTATTTAGGACTTCTGTCCATTTTTTGATAGGGTTGTTTGTCTTTTTGTTGTTGAGTTGTGTGAACTGTTTGTATATTTTGGAAATTAATCCCTGTTGGTCTCATCATTTGCAAATATTTTCTCCCATTCTATATAGGTTGTCTTTTCGTTTTGTTTATGGTTTCCTTTGCTGTGTAAAAGCTTGTAAGTTTGATTAGGTCCCATTTGTTTATTTTTGTTCTAATTTTATTGACTTGGGAGGCTGACCTAAGAGAACATTGGTACAATTTATGAAAAGATTGACAATATTAAATGTTACTGAAAATGTAAAGCAACTGGAATTCTCATGCACTACTCACAGAGTAGAAAATGATACAAAATTAGAAGACTCTTCGGCAGTTTCTTTTAAAGAGAAAACCTATCCTATGACCTAATAATTCCATTTCTAAGTATACCCATGAGAAATGAAAATGTATGTCCACAACAAAACTTCTACAAAAATATGAGTAGCTTTACTCATAATAACCACAAAGAGAAAACCACCCAAATGTCCATCAACAGACAAATTACTAAATAAATTATGGTATATTTATACAGTGGAATATTATTCAGCAATAAAAAGAAACAAATTAGTGATATATCAAATATGGGTGATTCTTAAAAACATTATGTAGTGTCAAAGAATCCAGACACAAAAGAGTACAAACTGTATGATTCCATTTAAATGAAATTCTAAAAAGACAAAACTAATACTTGTTGATAGAACAGTGGTTGCCTCTGTGAGTGTGGGGTATTGACTGGAAAGGAGAATGAGGGAATTTTCTGTAGTGATGGAAATGTTCTGTTTCTTGATTTGGGTTTTGTTACATAGATACATACAGTTCTCAAAGTTCGTTGAACTATACACTTAAGATCTCTGCATTTTACTGCTTACAAATTATGCCAGTAGAGATTTAATCATGCATTTTCAACTCAGATATGGCACCTGCAGCTGAAGTCAGTCAAATCTTGAACATCTTGTTTATAATTTAAGATCTATAGGTTTCAATTAATTTAGGTTGATCTTGCAACCAAAAGAAAAAGCTTGGTACATGACAGCATTTTCTTGGAGGACCAGATCTTTCAAAGGTGGGTGACCAGGACCAACCAATGCATGTAAGAAAATGAATGCAGAGGACAAGACCAGAGGAAGACAAAAGTCTGAAAATTTTTTTTAATTTATTTATCTTATGCAGATTTTAATTTATAATATGTAATTAAGTTATAGAAATACAGTAACAAGTACACAGGCATAAATTGGTTCTGAAACAAGCATGACTTTCAGAGAGTATTCTCTACTTCCTTGGTCTGAGTTACGTGCCCTCCTCTATATTTATTTATTGTTGGTTGCGTCGGGTCTTGTGGCACACGGGATCTTTTGTGGTGGCACATGGGCTCCAGAGCGCATGGGCTGTGTAGTTGCGGCACATGGGCTCAGTTGCCCTGCAGCATGTGGGATCTTAGCTCCCCAACCAGGGATTGAACCTGTGTCCCGTGCCTTGGAAGGAGGATTCTTAACCACTGGGGAAGTCCCCGAAGTGTTTAAGGTGCGTCTTCTTCCGCCTCAGTATGCCTTGCAACATGCTTTCTGTGTGTTGGACCTACCCAGTCCATCTTCCCCACCACTGCAAGAGAGAGCTTTTTTTTTTTTTAACATCTTTATTGGAGTATAATTGCTTTACAATGGTGTGTTAGTTTCTGCTTTATAACAAAGCGAATCAGTTATACATATACATACGTTCCCATATCTCTTCCCTCTTGCGTCTCCCTCCCTCCCACCCTCCCTATCCCACCCCTCCAGGTGGTCACAAAGCACCGAGCTGATATCCTTGTGCTATGTGGCTGCTTCCCACTAGCTATCTACCTTACGTTTGGTAGTGTATATATGTCCATGCCTCTCTCTCGCTTTGTCACAGCTCACCCTTCCCCCCCACCTTATCCTCAAGTCTGTTCTCCAGTAGGTCTGTGTCTTTATTCCTGTCTTACCCCTAGGTTCTTCATGACATTTTTTCTTAAATTCCATATATATTTGTTAGCATACGGTATTTGTCTTTCTCTTTCTGACTTACTTCATTCTGTATGACAGACTCTAGGTCTATCCACCTCATTACAAATAGCTCAATTTCGTTTCCTTTTATGGCTGAGTAATATTCCATTGTATATATGTGCCACATCTTCTTTATCCATTCATCCGATGATGGGCACTTAGGTTCTTTCCATCTCCGGGCTATTGTAGATAGAGCTGCAATGAACATTTTGGTACATGACTCTTTTTGAATTATGGTTTTCTCAGGGTATATGCCCAGTAGTGGGATTGCTGGGTCATATGGTAGTTCTATTTGTAGTTTTTTAAGGAACCTCCATACTGTTCTCCATAGTGGCTGTACCAATTCACATTCCCACCAGCAGTGCAGGAGTGTTCCCTTTTCTCCACACCCTCTCCAGCATTTATTGTTTCTAGATTTTTTGATGATGGCCATTCTGACTGGTGTGAGATGATATCTCATTGTAGTTTTGATTTGCATTTCTCTAATGATTAATGATGTTGAGCATTCTTTCATGTGTTTGTTGGCAGTCTGTATATCTTCTTTGGAGAAATGTCTATTTAGGTCTTCTGCCCATTTTTGGATTGGGTTGTTTGTTTTTTTGTTATTGAGCTGCATGAGCTGCTTGTAAATTTTGTAGATTAATCCTTTGTCGGTTGCTTCATTTGCAAATATTTCTCCCATTCTGAGGGTTGTCTTTTGGTCTTGTTTATGGTTTCCTTTGCTGTGCAAAAGCTTTGAAGTTTCATTAGGTCCCATTTGTTTATTTTTGTTTTTATCTCCATTACTCTAGGAGGTGGGTCAGAAAGGATCTTGCTGTGATTTATGTCATAGAGTGTTCTGCCTATGTTTTCCTCTAAGAGTTTGATAGTTTCTGGCCTTATATTTAGGTCTTTAATCCATTTTGAGCTTATTTTTGTGTATGGTGTTAGGGAGTGATCTAATCTCATACTTTTACATGTACCTGTCCAGTTTTCCCAGCACCAGTTATTGAAGAGGCTGTCCTTTCTCCACTGTACATTCCTGCCACCTTTATCAAAGATAAGGTGTCCATATGTGCATGGGTTTATCTCTGGGCTTTCTATCCTGTTCCATTGATCTATCTTTCTGTTTTTGTGCCAGTACCATACCGTCTTGATAACTGTAGCTTTGTAGTATAGTCTGAAGTCAGGGAGCCTGATTCCTCCAGTTCCTTTTTTCGTTCTCAAGATTGCTTTGGCTATTCGGGGTCTTTTGTGTTTCCATACAAATTGCAAAATTTTTTGTTCTAGTTCTGTGAAAAATGCCAGTGGTAGTTTGATAGGGATTGCATTGAATCTATAGATTGCTTTGGGTAGTAGAGTCATTTTCACAATGTTGATTCTTCCAATCCAAGAACATGGTATATCTCTCCATCTATTTGTATCATCTTTAATTTCTTTTATCAGTGTCTTATAATTTTCTGCATACAGGTCTTTTGTCTCCTTAGGTAGGTTTATTCCTAGATATTTTATTCTTTTTGTTGCAATGGTAAATGGGAGTGTTTTCTTGATTTCACGTTCAGATTTTTCATCATTAGCATATAGGAATGCCAGAGATTTCTGTGCATTAATTTTGTATCCTGCCACTTTACCAAATTCATTGATTAGCTCTAGTAGTTTCCTGGTAGCATCTTTAGGATTCTCTATGTATAGTATCATGTCATCTACAAACAGTGACAGCTTTACTTCTTCTTTTCCGATTTGGATTCCTTTTATTTCCTTTTCTTCTGATTGCTGTGGCTAAAACTTCCAAAACTATGTTGAATAAGAGTGGTGAGAGTGGGCAACCTTGTCTTGTTCCTGATCTTAGTGGAAATGCTTTCAGTTTTTCACCATTGAGGATGATGTTTGCTGTGGGCTTGTCATATATGGCCTTTATTACATTGAGGAAAGTTCCCTCTATGCCTACTTTCTGCAGGATTTTTATCATAAATGGGTGTTGAATTTTGTCAAAAGCTTTCTCTGCATCTATTGAGATGATCATATGGTTTTTCTCCTTCAATTTGTTAATATGGTTTATCACATTGATAGATTTGCGTATATTGAAGAATCCTTGCATTCCTGGGATAAACCCCACTTGATCATGGTGTATGATCCTTTTAATGTGCTGTTGGATTCTGTTTGCTAGTATTTTGTTGAGGATTTTTGCATCTATGTTCATCAGTGATATTGGCCTGTAGTTTTCTTTCTTTGTGACATCCTTGTCTGGTTTTGGTATCAAGGTGATGGTGGCCTCGTAGAAGGAGTTTGGGAGTGTTCCTCCCTCTGCTATATTTTGGAAGGGTTTGAGAAGGATAGGTGTTAGCTCTTCTCTAAATGTTTGATAGAATTCGCCTGTGAAGCCATCTGGTCCTGGGCTTTTGTTTGTTGGAAGATTTTTAATCACAGTTTCAATTTCAGTGCTTGTGATTGGTCTGTTCATATTTTCTATTTCTTCCTGATTCAGTCTTGGCAGGTTGTGCATTTCTAAGAATTTGTCCATTTCTTCCAGATTGTCCATTTTATTGGCATAGAGTTGCTTGTAGTAATCTCTCATGATCTCTTTTATTTCTGCAGTGTCAGTTGTTACCTCTCCTTTTTCATTTCTAATTCTATTGATTTGAGTCTTCTCCCTTTTTTTCTTGATGAGTCTGGCTAGTGGTTTATCTATTTTGTTTATCTTCTCAAAGAACCAGCTTTTAGTTTTATTGATCTTTGCTATTGTTTCCTTCATTTCTTTTTCATTTATTTCTGATCTGATTTTTATGATTTCTTTCCTTCTGCTAGCTTTGGGGTTTTTTTGTTCTTCTTTCTCTAATTGCTTGAGGTGCAAGGTTAGGTTGTTTATTCTAGATGTTTCCTGCTTCTTAAGGTGGGCTTGTATTGCTATAAACTTCCCCCTTAGAACTGCTTTTGCTGCATCCCACAAGTTTTGGGTCGTTGTGTCTCCATTGTCATTTGTTTCTAGGTATTTTTTGATTTCCTCTTTGATTTCTTCAGTGATCACTTCATTATTAAGTAGTGTATTGTTTAGCCTCCATGTTTTGTATTTTTTACAGATCTTTTCCTGTAATTGATATCTAGTCTCATGGCATTGTGGTAGGAAAAGATACTTGATACAATTTCAATTTTCTTAAATTTACCAAGACTTGATTTGTGACCCAAGATATGATCTATCCTGGAGAATGTTCCATGAGCACTTGAGAAAAATGTGTATTCTGTTGTTTTTGGATGGAGTGTCCTATAAATATCAATTAAGTCCATCTTGTTTAATGTATCATTTAAAGCTTGTGTTTCCTTATTTATTTTCATTTTGGATGATCTGTCCATGGGTGAAAGTGGAGTGTTTAAGTCCCCTACTATGAATGTGTTACTGTCGATTTCCCCTTTTATGGCTGTTAGTATTTGCCTTATGTATTGAGGTGCTCCTATGTTGGGTGCATAAATATTTACAATTGTTATATCTTCTTCTTGGATCGATCCCTTGATCATTATGTAGTGTCCTTCTTTGTCTCTTTTAATAGTCCTTATTTTAAAGTCTATTTTGTCTGATATGAGAATTGCTACTCCAGCTTTCTTTTGGTTTCCATTTGCATGGAATATCTTTTTCCATCCCCTTACTTTCAGTCTGTATGTGTCTCTCGGTCTGAAGTGGGTCTCTTGTAGACAGCATATATAAGGGTCTTGTTTTTGTATCCATTCAGCTAATCTGTGTCTTTTGGTGGGAGCATTTAGTCCATTTACATTTAAGGTAATTATCGATATGTATGTTCCTATTCCCATTTTCTAAATTGTTTTGGGTTCGTTATTATAGGTCTTTTCCTTCTCTTGTGTTTCTTGTCTAGAGAAGACCCTTTAGCATTTGTTGTAAAGCTGGTTTGGTGCTGCTGAACTCTCTCAGCTTTTCCTTGTCTGTAAAGGTTTTAATTTCTCCATCAAATTTGAATGAGATCCTTGCTGGGTAGAGTAGTCTTGGCTGCAGGTTTTTCTCCTTCATCACTTTCAGTATGTCCTGCCACTCCCTTCTGGCTTGTAGGGTTTCTGCTGAGAGATCAGCTGTTAACCTTATGGGGATTCCCTTATGTGTTATTTGTTGTTTTTCCCTTGCTGCTTTTAATATGCTTTCTTTGTATTTAATTTTTGACAGTTTGATTAATATGTGTCTTGGCGTATTTCTCCTTGGATTTATCCTGTATGGGACTCTCTGTGCTTCCTGGACTTGATTAACTACTTCCTTTCCCATATTAGGGAAGTTTTCAACTATAATCTCTTCAAATATTTTCTCAGTCCCTTTCTTTTTCTCTTCTTCTTCTGGAACCCCTATGATTCGAATGTTGGTGCATTTAATGTTGTTCCAGAGGTCTCTGAGACTGTCCTCAGTTCTTTTCATTCTTTTTTCTTTATTCTGTTCTGCAGCGGTGAATTCCACCATTCTGTCTTCCAGGTCACTTATCCGTTCCTCTGCCTCAGTTATTCTGCTATTGTTCCCTTCTAGAGTTTTTAATTTCATTTATTGTGTTGTTCATTGTTGTTTGTTTCATCTTTAGTTCTTCTAGGTCCTTGTTAAATGTTTCTTGCATTTTGTCTATTCTGTTTCCAAGATTTTGGATCATCTAAAGATTTACTATCATTATTCTGAATTGTTTTTCAGTTAGACTGCCTATTTCCTCTTCATTTGTTAGGTCTGGTGCGTTTTTATCTTGCTCCTTCATCTGCTGTGTGTTTTTCTGTCTTCTCATTTTGCTAATCTTACTGTGTTTGGGGTCTCCTTTTTGTAGGCTGCAGGTTCGTAGTTCCTGTTGTTTTTGATGTCTGTCCCCAGTGGCTAAGGTTGGTTCAGTGGGTTGTGTAGGCTTTCTGGTGGAGGGGACTAGTGCCTGTGCTCTGGTCGATGAGGCTGGATCTTGTCTTTCTGGTGGGCAGGTCCACGTCTGGTGGTGTGTTTTGGGGTGTCTGTGGATTTATTATGATTTTAGGCAGCCTCTCTGCTAATGGGTGAGGTTGTGTTCCTGTCTTGCTAGTTGTTTGTCATAGGTTGTCCAGCACTGTAGCTTGCTGGTCGTTGAGTGAAGCTGGGTGCTGGTGTTGAGATGGAGATCGCTGGGAGATTTTCGCCGTTTGATATTATGTGGAGCTGGGAAGTCTCTTGTGGACCAGTGTCCTGAAGGTGGCTCTCCCACCTCAGAGGCACAGCACTGACTCCTGGCTGTAGCACCAAGAGCCTTTCATCCACACGGCTCTGAATAAATGGGAGACAAAGTAGAGAGAAAGAATTAGTAGAAGTAGGAATAAAGAAAGAAAGAAAGAAAGGGAAGGAAGGAAGGAAGAAAGAAAAAAGAAAAGAAGGAAAAGAAAGGAGGGAGGGAGGGAGGGATGGAGGGATGGTGGGAGGAAGGAAGGAAGGAAGAAAGGAGGGAAGGAAGGAAAAAAGAAAGAAAGGAGGAAGATAAAGTAAAATAAAATAAAATATAATAAAGTTACTAAATTAAAAATAGTTATTAAGAAAAAAATTTTTTAAAAAAACAAAAAAAAACGGACAGATAGAACCTTAGGACAAATGGTGGAAGCAATGCTATACAGACAAAATCTCACACAGAAGCATACACATACACACTCACAAAAAGAGGAAAAGGGGAAAAACTCATAAATCTTGTTCTCAAAGTCCACCTCCTCAATTTGGGATTATTCATTGTCTAAAGGAGGAAAGGAAGGAAAGAAAAAAAGAAAGAAAGAAGGAAAGTAAGATAAAGTAAAGTAAAATAAAGTTATTAAAATTATTAAGAAAAAAAATTTTAAAAAAAAGGACGGATAGAACCCTAGGACAAATGGTGGAAGCTAAGCTATACAGACAAAATCTGACACAGAAGCATACACATACACACTCACAAAAAGAGGAAAAGGGGAAAAAATCATAAATCTTGCTCTCAAAGTCCACCTCCTTAATTTGGGATGATTCGTTGTCTATTCATGTATTCCACAGATGCAGGGCACCTCAAGTTGATTGTGGAGCTTTAATCCGCTGCTTCTGAGGCTGCTGGGAGAGATTTCCCTTTCTCTTCTTTGTTCTCACAGCTCCCAGGGGCTCAGCTTTGGATTGGGCCCCGCCTCTGCGTGTAGGTCGCTGGAGGGCGTTTGTTCTTCGGTCAGACAGGACGGGGTTAAAAGAGCTGCTGATGCGGGGGCTCTGGCTCACTCAGGGCGGGGAGAGGGAGGGGCGCGGAGTACGGGGCGAGCCTGCGGTGGCAGAGGCCGGTGTGACGTCGCACCAGCCTGAGGCCCGCCGTGCGTTCTCCCGGGTAAGTTGTCCCTGGATCCCGGGAACCTGGCAGTGGCGGGCTGCACAGACTCCCCGGAAGAGGGGTGTGGATAGTGACCGGTGCTCGCATACAGGCCCCTTGGTGGTGGCAGCAGCAGCCTTAGCGTCTCCCGCCCGTCTCTGGGGTCCGCACTTTTAGCCGCGGCTCACGCCAGTCTCTGGCGCTCCTTTAAGCAGCGCTCTTAATCCCCTCTCCTCGTGCACCAGGAAACAAAGAGGGTAGAAAAAGTCTCTTGCCTCTTTGACAGCTCCAGACCTTTTCCCGGACTCCCTCCCGGCTAGCCGTGGTGCACTAACCCCTTCAGGCTGTGTTCTCGCAGCCAAACCCAGTCCTCTCCCTGCGCTCCCAAAGCCCAAGCCTCAGCTTGCAGCCCCGCCTGCCCTGGCGGGTGAGCAGACAAGCCTGTCGGAGTGCCGGTCGGCAACGATCCTCCGTGCGGGAATCTCTCCGCTTTGCCCCCCGCACCCATTGCTGTGCTCTCCTCCGCGGCCCGAAGCTCCCCCCTCCGCCACCCGCAGTCTCCCCCCACGAAGGGGCTTCCTAGTGTGTGGAAACGTTTCCTCCTTCACAGCTCCCTCCCACTGGTGCAGGTCCCGTCCCTATTCTTTTGTCTGTTTTTTCTTTTTTTTTTCTTTTGCCCTACCCAGGTACTTGGGGAGTTTCTTGCCTTTTGGGAGGTCTGAGGTCTTCTGCCAGCATTTAGTAGGTGTTCTGTAGGAGTTGTTCCACGTATAGATGTATTTCTGGTGTATCTGTGGGGAGGAAGGTGATCTCCGCGTCCTACTCTTCCGCCAACTTCCCCTCCGCCCAAAGAGAGATCTTTTAAGAGCAATTTCGTTGCTCAAAATTTCTACCTCCTACAAAACACTAGAGCACAGTTCAGCTAAGTTCTTTGCCACTTTGTAACAAGGATTGCCTTTTCTCCAGTTTCCAATGACCTGTTTCTCATTTTCATCTGAGAGCTCAGCAGAATGTCATTTAATGTCCATGTTTCTACCAACATTCTGTTCATGATTATTTATGTTCTTTATCCTAAGAAGATGGAAGTTTTCTCTCCAGCTGTCTTTTCTTTCTGAATTGCCTTTTTTTTGTTTTTTTTTTTTGCGGTATGCGGGCCTCTCACTGTTATGACCCCTCTCCCGTTGCGGAGCACAGGCTCCGGACGCGCAGGCCCAGCGGCCATGGCTCATGGGCCCAGCCGCTCCGTGGCACGTGGAATCCTCCCAGACCGGGGCACGAATCCACGTCCCCTGCATCGCCAGGCGGACTCCCAACCACTGCACCACCAGGGAAGCCCCCTGAATTGCCTTTAACACTTTATATTTCTAGCATGCACATCTTTCAGCTTCTACCCACTACCCAGTTCCCAGGCCCCTTCTACATTTTTAGGTGTTTGTTACTGCAGCACCCTACTTCTTAGTCCAAAATATGTATTAGTCTGCTCAGGTTCCTATAACAAAATACCATAGACTAGATGGCTTAAATAACAGAAATTTGTTTTCTCACAGTTCTGGAGGCTGTGAAGTCCAAGATCAGTCTGGCAGGGTTCAGTTTCTGGTGAAAACTCTTCCTGGCTTGCAGATGCCACCTTCTTAATGTGTCCTCACATGGTGGGGAGGGGTGGGGTTGGGGGGAGAGAGAGGGAGAGAGAGGAGGGAAGAAAAAGAAGGGGAGAGAGAAAGAGTAGGGAGAAGGGAGTGGGGAGAACGAAGGGAGAGCATGAGCGCATTCTCTTGTGTCTCCTCTTACTGGGATACTAATGTTATTGGATCAGGGCCCTACCCTTGTGACCTCAAACATGGACCTCATGTTTATGTCCATAAACATCCCATCTCCAAAATAGCCACACTGGGGATAAGGCCTTCAACGTAAGAATTGGGGGGAGGACACAAACATCTAGTCCTTAATAGCATCTTTGTGTGACAGAAATTCAGTAGTACCTTGCACAAGTCTGAAGAGCAGAAAGTGTGAAAAATCAGGAGGAATGTGCTAAATATATATTAATGTTTTAAGTCAGTATTTTCATTTCTTTCCCCTATATTCTCTCATTTAGATCAAATGAACAAACTTTCCTGTTATGTTTGTGTGTTGCTTGTCCAAGCTGGCTTTCCGCTGCCTGCTAGATAAATGCTATGCGAGGCTTTAAGATGCCCTCCTCTAGGAGGACCAAAGGAAAGATGGCATCTAAAGAAGATGGCAAATATGACTAACTTGGCCTAATCTTTTATTCAAATGCAGTTTGAATTGTTTGTTCCTCTGGGGTGATATTTTATTATGACTTTGCAGCCAAAAAATATAAAAAATGAACCTATTTTAAGAAAGTAATGCCCCTAGGGAACCCTGTACACTGTAAATTGGTGCAGCCACTGTGGAAAACAGTATGGAGGTCCCTCAAAAAGCTACAAAATAGAACTACCTTATGATCCAGCAATCCCACTCCTGTGTATATATCCAAAGAAAATAAAAATGCTAATTCAAAAAGATACATGCACCCCAATGTTCATAGCAGCATTATTTACAATAGTCAAGATATGGAAGCAACCTAAGTGTCCATCAACAGATGAATGGATAAAGAAGATGTGATATATATACACACACATATATATCCCATTTTATATATATATATATATATATATATATATATATATATATAATGGGATACTACTCAGCCATAGAAAAAGATGAAATTTTGCCATTTGCAGCAAAATGGATAGGCTTGGAGGGTATTATGCTTAGTGAGACAAGTCAGACAGAGAAAGACAAATTATGTTATCACTTATATGTGGACTCTAAAAAAATACAACAAACTAGTGAATATAACAAAAAAGGAAGAAACTGACTCACAGATATAGAGAACTAATGGTTACTAATGGGGAGAGGACAGGGAAGGGGAGAGGACAGGAAAGTGGCGAGGGGCAAGACAGAGGTAGGAGATTAAGAGGTACAAACTACTCTGTATAAAATAAATAAGCTACAAGGATATATTGTACAACACAGGGAATACAGCCAATATTTTGTAATAACTATAGAGTATAACCTTTAAAAATTATGAATCACTATGTGGTACATCTGAAACATATATTATACATCAACTATACCTCAACAATAAATAAATAAATTTTTAAAAAGAAAAAAAATAAAGTAATGCCTATTTCTAGCATTTTCATTATTCATGGAACAAAAATATATTGGTTCATCCCTGTCCATATACAAATACAGCATATCAAGGAATTCTGTGCCAATGTACAAAACTGATGCTAATGACTCGCCATGTTAATCGTCTGCTCTGTGCTGGGCATCATGCCAGGTGCTAGGAGTGCAGGAGGAATAAAATCCAGACCCTTCACAAAGAACTTACAGTTGGCTAGGGAGATAGACCCATACTTTCAAGCTATTTTCCCAGGAGTGGTAAGGGGTTTGTGCAGTCGTCTGCTCTCTCTTACCCAGGTGGCTGCTTAGAAAGGCAGCTGTGGTCAAAGAGGTCTTCCAAGAGAAGCTCTACCCTGTAAGTATCACAGTATTAAATATACAATCTGTGTCAAGCAGTGAAGCATTTGGACATGTGCAATATCTATTTTAAATAGAAATGAAGTTTTGTGTTTATGTCACTTAAACATTCTTCAGTTCACTCCATGATGCCTTTAACCATTGGAATAACCATAGAAGATTCATCAAGTAAGTTTTAAGAAGAGGCAGCCAGGTACAACAGAATGTCCTTATAAAAGGAGAAACTCCCATTGCCATTCTACCCACAAAATGCTGCCTACTTGTTTTTTCTAAAACATTCTAATTTTCTTTTTTTTTAATTAATTAATTAATTTTTGGCTGTGTTGGGTCTTCATTGCTGCACGTGGGCTTTCTCTAGTTGCGGCGAGCAGGGGCTACTCTTCATTGCCGTGTGTGGGCTTCTCATTGCTGTGGCTTCTCTTGTTGCGGAGCATGGGCTCTAGGCGCACGGGCTTCAGTAGTTGTGGCACACGGGCTTAGTTACTCTGCGGCATGTGGGATCTTCCTGGACCAGGGCTCAAACCCCTGTCCCCTGCATTGGCAGGCGGATTCTTAACCACTGCGCCACCAGGGAAGCCCCATTTTTTTTTTTTTAAAGGATATTTCCCCTAGAGATGTTTTAAAAAACTGTCATTTTGCTTCTGAGGTATTTGCAAGCCTTGCCTCTTTGGTTTTTTGATGTCATAAGCATCCTGACTAAAATAACATACTGTAGCTCACAGGGAGACTTTGCATCTCTGCAGGACAAGTGTAATCTGAAAAGCTTCGAGGCACACACATAAAAATTTAACATTAAAAGTTGTTGTAGCAAGAGTTTTTCCTATATTTAAAAAATTCACACTGAAACAAGTCAATTAAATTTTATTACAACCAAGAATATAAAATAAATGCAATGTAATTTATTTTTGTCTTAACAGTCATTTCAGGAAGGATGTCAGGACAACTCAAAAGCGGGAAACACTCGGCTGCAAAGCAGCAGCTCATCCTGCAGCCCGCGGAGCAAGCCTCGCTGGAAGGCAGGGTGCAGGGGCGGGGGGCAGCTGGCTCTGAGTGCACACCTCGCAGCAGTGTGTGGAAAGCACACACAGTCATGTCTATAATCGTATAAAGAGGGACGCGTGCAGAAAATGACTGAAAAAAGAGACGACGACAGGTACACTTCACAAATAGGAATCATGGGAAATACAAACTAGGCAGTTTAGAGAGGATATACTACATAACATATATAAAAAGTACTTTAAATTGTTAAAAAGGACATCTTCAGTCCAGATTTTGTGTAATACTTTTAGTGTCTACACAGACAAATCTTTAAAAAAATTAAATAGTATTAATTTACTAAATATTTAAGAGATAACAGTGCATTAAGGATTTTTTTTTTCATATAATACATACATATCACTCCTTTGCAGTGATAGCACAGAAGAGTAAGTATGGCCTTAGGTACAACACATTTTAAAAAAATCCTAAAACAATGAACTTTGCTTTATGATATTTGTGACTATTCTTGAAGATTAAGGAAACCTAAACAGCTATGTTTTATATAAAATATTATTTATACTTGAATCCTTCAAGCCTCCTTTAGTCTAACTGCCATTTCACTGCCTTTCTCCATTCCCCAGAAAGATAACACCATAGAGGTTAGGATTCATAATTTTCATAGAATATTCCTTCATTGTATAGTTTCTGTTACATACAATTATTCAAAGCAGATTAAGCTGCAAGTCTTATTGTCCAACTATTTTTTCTTTTATCTTTAGCAGAGAAAACAGCATCCTTTTAGAGGCATACAACTAGCAGTTGCTTCACCAGGAATGAGGCAGTGAACACGTAAGCAAATGCCATCCCTTTCCATTCTTAAATGTAAATTGCGTTTACAAGAGCAAAGAGTAGTGCAGAAGTTCAAAGTTCTAAGTACTAAAGTTTTAAAACCACACAGATATAAAAATATACATGTCCTTGGGTTTTGTATGTTACTGCATGATCTACTTCATCATAAGGATTGTTTCAGCCTCATAGTATCAGTCCTGCCACCAGGCTACCTTACCCTTGACTCAGCTGTCCTGAAACCCTAGAATCCCTTTTCCCAACCACACAACTTACCAGAAAGAGCTAACTCGGAAACTGATTTGTACTGTGGAGCGCAGAAGACCTTCACTTTGCTTGCTTCCTTCCTTCCCATAACCTCCCCTGGTTTGGAAGTCCACCCTGCATTCTCAGGGGACATTGACGGTAATAAATTTTTAAAGAGGAATGGGGTCATTTGGGGACCAAAAAGGTAAATTTTAACCTCAAAAAGCCTCACAGGTCTCCTTCGAGGTCCCCCAGTTTTAGGGCCCATAAGTATGTTAAAGGCTTTGTTCCCCTTTACAAGGAAAAGGAAATTATGAACCAAAATTATTTCAAAGGGTAATGAGCACCAGTGGGCATCACCAACTCTCAGGCAAGAGCACAGGAGGAAAGGGCCAGTACCAGGGCAGTGACCAGAAACCCAGTCACACGTGTAATTGGCGTATCTGGCTAGATCCTGTGTGGAGAACACCGGGAGCAACTGAAAACATCCCCTCACGGTTTCTGTATCAGTTCTGCCACTAAAATTCACTACATACAAGGAAAGCAGGGTAGTCCCATGATCATACAAGCGCATATCACAAGGATTTATATCAAAGTTGCTTATAAAGTATTAAGGGGCATGATATTTTGGTTCATGCACATATTTGGGTTCGTCTTTTACTAAATGTAAGCTCTCCTTGAGGGCAGGAACAGAGCTTCTATTTTCACTGTAATTTCCTACAAACACTTAGTTGTGTTCTGCCTACAAGGGCCACCCAACTATTGTTGAAAGGCTGCTGTGAACATTTCAAATATATGTTAATGCCTGTGGTGATATTAATTGCTGGCTTTCTTGAAGGCAGACAAACATAGAAACCTCTCCATGACACTTGTTTATTACAGAGCAAAATTTGGAATAATAACTCTCTCTAAGTGGGTTTAGAAGTAAACGAATAGACCTTCATGTTCTAAGATGGTTTCATTTATGAGCCTGTCATCCCAGGAAAGCGTCCTGTCATGGAATCAATCATAACCTCTTCAAGGACAGAAAGTAGGTCTTGCCCTTTGTGTCTCACCCCCCAGCATAATGCTGGGCACGAGGTAAGGGTGCAGTGAGCATCTGATGACAGTGAGGCTTCAGGTCACAGGACAGAACTTTACTTGGGTAGCTACGTTATGCAGAGGGCTACTAATTTCTCATTTGCAAAAATGGAAGGGGTAAATTACTATGGAGACAATCAGAAATTCCTTCCAGTGGAGCATGTCAACAGTTTCATCTTCAGTGTTGATGAGTGTCACTGTATAGTCTTTGTTATTAATAAGCATTATTATGCTGAGATCAGTAAGGTCCTTGCTGGCTACAGGATCACATCAATAGTGCAAAATGTATACTGGCTTCTGTCTAAAACTTATTTTACTTGTATATGGACCCAGAGTATCATAACCAGGTAGATAAGTTCACAAAGAAGAGTTAAAAAATGCATATAACTTGCATATACAATAATCAGCTATTTCTTCTAGCTCAAGAAAACATTAAAACGAGGCTGGTGCTGCTAGTAGCATTTAGAAGAACACAAGTTTCTTGCCCCTTACATTACAACGGGAGCTCTAAGTCTTTACATTTCCTTGTGACTCTGCTGAGCGTCCTTACGTTGGCTAAGAAAGAGCTCAGTCTCTAAGTCATAGATCATAGAAATGCAAATAGCACTTATCTAATAGGTCGTATACTATCTGCCCATAGTTTAGGCACAATTATTAAGTTTTCTCCTAGGGGCAAAAGAAAGCATTCAGTGCAATGAAAAGATTCTTGATAGAATTAAGTTTCAGTAATAACAGCAAAATTATGCATACATAATACATACTTTAAACATGAACAAAACCTAAATTTTTAACATGCTTTAAAAATAGTCACTCTATGTCTAATGCAAATACGAATGGAGAACACTGCTCTTTATTTTAAAAGCAGATTAATTTGCAGGCTTCTATTTGAGTACCCTTGATTATGTAAGAAAGTTACTCAAACTGACCCAGATGTGAAGAAACCAACAGTTCTTTAGAGAAGCCAACTTTATGTACAATACACACTAAAAGCTTTTCCTTCCCTTTGATCAACATTACTCCTTAAAGAAATCCTAGTGCAGTTAATACTCTCTTCAGTTTTCTGGTGTGGGTCACCAGAGGACTGTGTTTCATCAAAGCTCTTGAAACCCTTTTTAAAGTAGACGTAAGCTACATGAAGGTTAAAATTATAATTCTTAATTACTGGATACTATTCAGAATAAGATGATTCTGGGAACTAAGTTCCATATGAATGGTTATATAAAAATTACCACGTACTTTAGTTCTTCATAGCATAAAGCATAGTAACTGCAAAGATCTAGGCTGTTTTTGGTTGCAGGTTCCCTCTGTACCACCATTTGTCTTTTTATTAGACCTTCCCTGAAACTAGAGAAATAAAAACGTAATAGTAAAGTACTGTGGGACAGTAACAGTTCCCATTTAAGACTTCCATGAGCAAAAGAGTTATATTCTGTGAAAACAACATAGTGCTTTAAAAGGTGCATATTTACCTGTGTTGCTAGATCAGTTCATGAAGTACAAAACTATACACCACTGGAATCCTGTTTCTAAAACATTAAAATCCTAGTAAAAGAGCTTTGAAAAGATAAATCATAGAGATTGCTACAGCATGAGAAAGGTGCACCAGGAAATCCTCCCCCAAAATGCTGAAGGTTACAGAAGTTAAGTGCTGGGATTAGATCAGACGCTTTATCAGAGAAGTCACAATGGAACACATGCAGGGAAAGGGTGCTGGGGAAACCACAAAAATCTTCTTTAAGTCAATAAAGACATCAGTCAGTCCTGCAAAATGCTCAGTAAATAGTTTTCCTCCTAAGTGGATGAGTTTTAAACAGCATCAGAGTTTGCATTTTTGGTTCTCTTCAATGCAGACGTCATATTGCTGGAGTCTGTGCTCTGGCTGTAGCGGGTCAGTAGCGGTGGGCCTGGTGAGATGGGTGGTACTGTGCGCTCTGCTGAGATGAGGAGGAATAGCCTAGTGAGCTCTGCGACTGAGAGGATCCCTGAACACTGCTTTGGTAATTCAGGCGCGAACTGGAGTGCTAGGAGAAGGAAACGGGAAAAGGGAGTGACTGATGGAGGAAGGGAACAGCTCAAGATGCTAATCACAACAGGACGGAGAGATGAGCCATTCTCATCAGAGGCTCCCGGTTCTGACCCATCGTAGCGACAGTTAATTTAGTTTGTTATTACATTTTGCTGACTTGACATCACAGCCTGCCACCACTGTTCTGGCATGCACGAAAGTTGGCTGGATTTCTTTGGGAGATAAGCTACACTGGCAACGAAAGGCAGAGGAGAAACTTAGGCTAATTCTGATTAGTTTCTCTTTGCATAACTGAGATTTGCAAACAGGAATAATCAGTTTGGCATATTGAATCGGTGGTGTTCATAATGTATACTGATGTGCTGTTAGTTTTCTCATTATAAATAACAAAGTTGTTGTGATTAAGAAAAGAGTTTTCAGAGGGAGAGGCTAGAGTGGCTCCAGCAGCTTCACCTACATGACAGAGCCAGGCGAGGCTGGGTAGGGGTGGCAGCAATAAGTGCTTTTTATAAACTTCAGGTGACATTTATTTTTTTAAAATTAATTATTTATTTATTTGGCTGCACAGGGTCTTAGTTGCGGCACCCGGGATCTTTAGTTGTGGCATGAGGGATCTAGTTCCCTGACCAGGGATCGAACCCAGGCCCCCTGCATTGGGAGCGTGGAGTCTTAGCCACTGGACCACCAGAGAAGTCCTTCAGGTAACATTTAGAATTTTAAAAAATTTCATATGTGAAAATTCTCTCAAGAGAAGGCTGAGACAAATGTATTTCAGTTCAATGTATTTTTATTACCTTAAGTGAAACATTCATCTTCATAGTACCAAGGGCAAATATGAAAAAAAATATGTAAAAGAAAAATTCACCTATAGAATAAGAACAGGGTGCCTGGTTAAATATAAGCATAGCTGGAACCAGTGTCTTTGGCTATGCCCAGAAGGCTGGTTCTTCCTGTGAGCGAAGTGGGAAAGATCATATGTAATAAAGCTATTACTTGGAGTTAAAAATGTAAATGACCTTGAGGTGGCACTGGCGGTTTGCGGAAGGACAAATAAGCAAGCGTGCCCCACTCAGCGCACAAGAAGCAGCCAAGCTGGACTTGCAACATCGGGTCCAAGACAACAGAGCAATAAGATAGTCTTGGTTAAAAATAATCTCGCTTAACTCCTTCCTGTGTTACACAACTCTGACGAGTTGTGTTGTTGTAAGAAGCCTTTCCAGATTCTAACTATGTTTTATTGTCAGTTTATTATGGGAAAAAAAAATGTCCTTTCCATTCACAAGGCCTACAGTTGCTGAGCTGGCTACAACTGCTTTCACTTTAGCTGATTAGACTCAGCATAGTAGCTCCTCCGTACTGGATAAAGAACAAATGTGTCGATAATATGAGAGTTGCAGACAGGTGCAATGGGACTCCCTCACCCCTCATGCTAGTCTTTCCAACTAACTAGCTGAGAAAGCTACCCATTTCACAGATATGCTGTTTTATTTTTAAGTAGACAGCTCAGCATGGACAAAGAAAAGCATTTGAAGAACTCCTGGATTTGAAAGGAATAAATACAATAGCTAAGTAATCTGTCCATGATCGACTATAATCAGGTTAATATAACACAATCAGAGACACAAAGATGAGCCAGTATATAGTAAAGGTTTGTTGCTCATATAATAAGAATAAACTAATGTTAGGGGGAAAACTGACTTTATAGTAAAATTCAAATATGTTCATGACTACTACCCAAATAGCAAGCTGTTTTTAGCAGATCAAACTGATGCCTTGATTACTTTAATTGGAACCAATGGAAGTGCTATTATATACTCCTCTGCTTGCAGGGAATCTTCCAAGATAAATTCTCAAAGTAGTTGTGCTGAGATATTCAGAATGTAAAGCCAGTTAGACAGCTATTTATTATGTCTTTCTTGTTAATGTTTCTCTTGTTTCCAGTTCCTAATCAGTGAGTTTATGTCTTCCTTGCCCACGGTTTTGTTTTCTGTTATCTATCTCCTGTGTGCTTCTTCTCCACCAGTTCCCTGAGGGACTGTGGTTCTAAACCTTTTTTTTTTAAACCTTTAAATTCCTTTCCCTTCTTAGATCTTTTCTTACCTTGTTACTACCTTGAAAACTTTTTTTTCTCCCAAGAATCCCTACAGTTTTCACCAGTATTTTTACCTCTCTCTCCAAATACCAATCCTTAGACTTTTTTCCTTTAATTTCCTGAATTGGTAATACCTTTAATTTCCTGAATTGGTAATATAATTGTAGTTTTCTTTTAAATCTTAATAACAAAATGTATTTTCTAGCCTCAAAATTATTTCTAGTGAGATTTAACAGTTATTCCTGAGAAGTCTCAATCTTAGTCCCTTTCTCTTCTATGTTTATGTGGCTACTTACTGATTATTTCCTCCCAGTGATGGCAGATCCTTCTGAAGTATGCTGCTTACTTTTTTCAAAATAAGCCGCCATTCCTCTCCCTTTTCAATTGCTTATCTATCTAGGTATCTTTTTCTGACTCAAACCTGATAGGCAGCTGTAAGGGTAAAATGAGACATTTTCTTTGAGGAGGAGCTGCCTGCCTCACCTTCCCTCCTCAGGGTTTTAGGATAATCAAATCAAGAAACAAAATATCTTGCAATTACATGAAATGACAAAAATCTTCATTTTCATATAACGCCCTAGAAACAGGATTGTACAGTTTGTATAGTCAAACTTTAGAGTTAAGTACCACTTAATTCTAAAAGGATCTACTATTAAGTCTACTTCCCATTTTATAAAATGTATTGTTAAAAAAGAGACGACAGGCTCAAAATGGAGTCACTTGTGCTAAGCCCACATCACCAAACTGAGACAGTGCCTAACCTAACTGCAGTTTCAGCCCCTCCCAGGAATGTACTCCTCCCCAGTCAGTCTGGAATCTCCTAGTCAGCATTAGAGAAGTAATCTACTTGGTAGACTCCTGTAGTCCCCAAAGGAAGGTTCCCCGGGCCTGAAACAATCATCTCTCTGTTAGTGTCCTTGTCCCACCTCCTTCTGCCGATAAACGTCTTCCATTTTGTACAGCTCTTCAGAGCTTCTCTGTATTTGCTAGGGGAGATGCTACCTGACACATGAATCACTGAATATAGCCAATAAGACCTTTAAAATTTACTCAGTTGCATTTAGTTTTTTAACAGTATATGAAAATTAAAAAGTACAAAATTCAGGGGAGTACCTGATAATCTGACGGCATTACAGGCCCGCCTGAGTTTGTGCCTGAAGGCCCTAGCCGCGGTTTCTTGTTTGGAGGCACCTGATTAAGGCCGGAGTCCTGACTGTGCTGCAGCCCTGCTCCGGCGGCCCCGGGCCCCGCCCCGGCCCCTCCTGCAGTCCCGTTGGCCTGGGTGCTGTTCTGCTGCTGCGGGGCTGCCTGTGGAGGGGCTGCTGCCTGCTGCGGCGGGGCTGCGGGCTGCGGATGTTGGTTCTGCTGCTGTTGCTGATTCTTGTAGAGAGGGAAAAAAAGCAAGCTTGCTGTGGAACTAAATTACATCTTCCATGACACGATATGCACATGAGACTGCTGACCAACCTGGGGAGGGACCTCTGTGGGACACCAAAGTGACTGGAATGACCAGAGAATGGAGCAGCCAGGGAATACAGCAGCTCCAGAAGTCAAAGTACTGAGCCCCGAACAGGACCCGTTCTCTGAAGTTCATTTAGATTTGCACAGTAACCCTGCAAGTCAGTCACAGACATCCCACTGAAGAGCACAGGCACACAGGAAATAGCAACTCATTAAAACAGCTGTAATAGTCTTTTCAATCAATTTGGAAAAGTAGGGCTGTGTGGGGAGGAGTCAACTGCAATCAAAGAATAGAGCGATGCTTTAAAAGCAGCCTGCATAAAGTGACGGCAATGACATGAACAAACAGAAAGCAAGAATTAAGAATCAGGGAATAAAACAGGCAATAGAACGAATCAGGAAGTTCATTTATCTGTGATCGCATATTTCAAATCGCAAAGTACATCTACAATAAAGTAAGTACATAATTAAATAAAAGGCAGTTAAATATATGGGAATTATTAAATTATCCATTCCTAAGTGCAGTATATACCTTGTCACCTTTCTCTTCAGGTTCATCTTCATTAAGGAATTCTCGTTTGGGGTATGGAATCTGGCAGCCAGCAAACACACTAAAAACCATGAAAAGGAAAAAAAAAGAATTCATGTCATGACGTAAAACCTACAATATCACTGACCTTGTTCATTTAAAATTCCACTATTTTTTCTTAAAAAAAATTCCCCTTTTTTTCCCTACTCTTCATCTGTGGCTGGTTATGCCTCTCAACACAATTTAAGCAATAAGAAAAGAACAATCTGTCATCTAAGTTTTACATGAATTGCCACTTTCAATAACAAATCTTAACTGTGGTTATAGCTAGTTGACATATATGACATAGAAATTTCTCCACACAAACTTCATCAGCACTAAGAACAACTGAATGTGTGTTTGCTTCAACAGTGAAAATAATTTTCTCAAGAAAAGCTGCACCTCTAATAAATCCAAGCACAATTTATATATGTGGGTGTAACAAGGATGGGGAAGTGGAGGAGTCTGGTTGTACAGTAGACACACAGAATTTTAAAATCTCAGTTCCCTACTGATTTGGTGTGAACTGTTCTGGCTGACCGATCTATAAAAGTCTCCTCTGTTCTCAGCTTTAGTTTTCATCTGTAAAACGGATTAATGGTCATTCCTAAAATACTTGTTTTCATTCACACCTCTCTACAGCTTTACCTGTTTCAAAATACAGGACCTCCCTCTTGACTAGTTTTTCTCTGCAGCAGTATTAACAAAGAAAGTAAAATACTTCAGTAACAAGTGCTTCTCTTGCTTTCAGCCACCATCCAATGTCCTCAGCCTGGAGCTAAGCACACAGAAAAGGAAGGATACATACTCTAATGTCGGCAAGGGGTCCTCCTGAAAATAGGGATCCTGCAGAGCCTGCTCTGAGGTAATTCTCTTGGTTGGATCCATAGTAAGGAGTTTCTGAAGCTTGAATAACACATAAGAAATTGACAGCACATGAAAAGTTTGTTTCCAAGTCAATGTTTTGACTTTTGTGTTGATGTCTAATAGAATATCAAATGCCATTTTGTATAGCTCACCACAATATTAATACACTAGACACATTTATGTGAGACTAGCAGAAATCATTAGCATTAGAGCCCTTTTAGAATTTAAATTTTTTTCTGCTGATAAACCACTGGACAAGGCTAAAAGTCAAGGGTGACATCTCAAAAGAGAAAGATTTAATTTTGCCCCAGCATCCACCAATTTCCTTTCTTTCTAAAGAGGAGGAAGAGCTGGGACAATTCCGTGGTAAGCAGGGTGGGGTGAGGGCTGTGCTAAAGGATCCAAGTTCCCAGTCTGGGAGAGATGCACCTACCAAGAGGAACACTTTGCTGTCAGGCTTGACCTTGTGTTTCTCCATGTACTTTATGAGGCTACTGTTGGCGTACCTGTAGACATGAGAATCACACACTATTAAGAACACTCAAACAATTTACAATTTTTAATGGAAAGTTCCAAGATTGGTTTTCCTATATGGTATGTGTTAAGTTAAGCCATTGTTTTTTCTAATTAAAAAGGAACACATAACCAAATGTTGGTAAATGTGTGAAGAAATAAGAATTGTTACACACAGCATGTAGGAGTTTATATTGTTACAATTACTTTGTAAGATAATGACTCATGAACTATAAGAGTTGAAAATGTGAGTATCCTGTGACCCAGCAATTCCTTTCCTAGGTACATACTCTATATCAGGATATCAACCCCTCAGGCTGAAGGGTGAGTAAATGGGTATTATTCATTTTATTATCCTAAATAGACTACATATTTTCATCATATATATTGTTTCCTATATATGAAATACTTCAAATTAAAAAGGTCAAAAAATAGGTGATCTATGTTCATGGTAGAAAATTTAGAGAATATAGAAAAGCATAAAGAAAAAAATTGAAATCACTCATAATCAACCTAGCAGCAATAAAAAAACACTGTCATCAAGATTTTGATAATTTTCTTTTGTCCTTTTTCATGCATATATATGATACAAACACAGGCATTTTTGTCTTTATAAAATTAGAATCATACTATATAAATTGTGCTAACTTTTTTCACTTAATATTGTTTCATAAATATTTTTCCTTGCCAAATGCTCTTTAAACTTATTATTTGTACTGAATGTATATTTTCTACTGTTACTAACGATGTTTGTTTCACAACAGTTGTAAAATGCAGGTTCTTGAAGGTCAATCTAGTACACATGTAGGGAGACAATACTGCATGGCAGGTGAGAATCAGAGACCCCTACCAGACCCTGGCACAATCATTTACCAATTGTGTGATCTTGGGCAGTTAGTTAACCTCTAGGAAAGCCTTAGGTGCCTCATCTTAGCTATGTGTGGCTGCTTTGACTGCCTTCTCAGGATAAATTCTTAGAATTATTAGGTCAAAGGGTATGTACATTTCAAAGCCTTCTTGCTACACAAACCTGGCCCTCAGACCAGAAGCATGGGCACCAGAGAGCCTGCAGTAGGAATGCATGTACTCAGGCCCTATCCCAGATTCTGAATCACAATCCGCATTTTTAACAAGGTCTCCATGTGATTTGTAGGTACATTAAAGTTTGAGAAGCATTCATTCTCTCACCAGTAGCATATAAGTAAGCGTGCCCATTTATTATATTACCCTTGCCAACACTAGGTATTTTTATTTTAAAAAATCTTTGCCATGTATATTAATTTAACAATTATTTTCCTCCAATACCAGGAACATTTTTATTGGCAAGGTAGCCATTAAGTTTGGTAATGGAAAGAAACTTTAAAGTTTATGTAGAAATGGAGTCTGTCAACATGGCTTTAGTCTTTATGTTGAATCAACTGATTTCTTGGGTTAACTCCAGATTCTAGGTTATTTGTTTCTATCATAATATAAAAAGTCTTGAAGTTGAGAAATCCTATTGCTCAATTCCCATTGTGGTTTCTTATTTTTCCTAGTATTAAAGCTAAGATAAATTCTTTGTCATTTTCTGAATTATCCTCTTCCAGATTTGCTACAGTTTAAGAGCTGAACAGTTTTCAAAGTGACTCAAACTTTTTATACACATTATAAAGCATTTTATCAGACCATGTTTATTCAAACATTCAATTTTTAAAGTCAACTTACTTATTTCCTTTTAATTCTATTTTCACCTTGCCTTCTAATGAGCTAATGAGAGCTGACAGCTGACATTGGAAAGATTACAGCAACTTCTGTTATTATCCTTCACAATTCACTTTAAGGGTAATTTTTTTGGTTCTTTTTATCTAATATAAACAAGTTATTATTCGTTTACTTTTTATGTCATCTGATATAACATTTTCTGGAATTTTTTTCTTTATTATACTTTGACATGTATGTATTGTATTAGATTTAGCTAATTTTTAATAAATTCCTTCTTGTCTTATGCATCAGTAGCCTGATTTTATGTGGATAAAATTGTCTGCTTAGGAAGTATGGCTCTTATCTCTGAACTTTTCCTATTACCTTTCTAACTGAATTTCAGTTATCTTTTAAAATTTCTCTCCTTTTATCTCTGGTTATTGTAAATACTATCATTTTATGTAAAATTCTTCCTCTGGCCTTTAAATACTAAGATAAAATGTTAAGTGCCTTCATTAATTTTCTCTATCTTTTATATTACTAGTGTATCTTCAATTACTTGAACCACTTTCTCTTCTTTTTTTTTTTTTTGAGGTACGCGGGCCTCTCACTGTTGTGGCCTCTCCCGTTGCGGAGCACAGGCTCCGGACGCCCAGGCCCAGCCGCTCCGTGGCATGTGGGATCTTCCCGGACCGGGGCAGGAACCCGTGTCCCCTGCATCGGCAGGCGGACTCTCAACCACTGTGCCACCAGGGAAGCCCGAACCACTTTCATTTAATACCCATTTGACAAGTAACTAATGAGACTGCACTATGTACCAGGCCCTGGGGATACCTATAATGGTGTATAAAATAGGCATCATCCATATTCTAGAGGGAAAGATGGTAACTGTTCAAAAGCCAACTGCAGAGCAAAGTGATCAGTGCCAAGAGAAGCAGCACAGGATATGCTATGGGAGTACAGAGGGGAAGCACCTAACTCAGACTAGCAGGTCAAGGGGAAATCTCGTCAGGATAGAAAGGATAAATAAAGGAGTTAATCGGATGAAATAGGTGGGAGGAAAGTATATCCCAGACTGAAGGAACAGCATGTGTAAAAATCCAGAGGTCAAAGGAAACTTAGGGGTTTTGAGGCTCTTAAAGAAATTCATGATGTCTAGGCTATAGAGTACAAAGTGGACAGAGGTTTAGGAGATGAACTTGGTGATGTAGAAGCCAAGGCTCTGTAAGCTATATTAAGAAATTGAGAGCAATGGTGAATTAAGAGCAACTTGAAGACTGACATGATCAAATGTGCTTCTGGCAATGACTGCAGTACAGACAGTGAGGTGGAGTGAAGACTGAAGGTAGAAATCACTTAGGAGGCCGCTGCAGGATTCCAGGCGAGAGACAGTGGTGGTCTGGCCTACAACAGTGGAACGGTAGATGGAGAGAAATATAAAGATCCAAAGGATATTTAGAACAAAGAATTTACTGGATTTGCTAATTGTTTAGACACTGGGGGGTAAAATGGAAGACAGTGAGATAGAAGAAGGATCAGGGATTTGGCTTGAACAATCAGATGCATCATGGAGCTATTTCCTAAGATAAGAAATATAGTGGGAGGAGAGGTTTAGGAGGACAGATGATGAGTTCAGTTTTGGACATGTATTTTGAAGTGTTTATGGGACATTCAAGTTGGGATTCCATAAGGCAATTAGATAAATGGGTCTGAAACTTGGGAAAGAGATCTGAGTAGGATGTATAAACTGGGAGCTATCAGCATAACTGATGGTACATTGTGGCCATCAAAATCACGGAGACTGCCTGGGGAAATGTCTAGAGTGAGAAGAGAGCCCAATTCAGACCCTTGAGCAATGTCAGTGCTCTCTTTAAGGGATGAAAAGAGGCAAGGACCCTAGCAAGGACTGTGTAAAAGAGAGGCCCAAAATGATTAGTGCCATTCCCTGCTTCTCTTTATGATGTCTGCTTTTGTTCCTACAAGCCATCCAGTCCTGAAATTTTTCTGTTAAGTTGCCCAAGAGAGAACCTCTTCCATCTTTTCCTCTAGGTGTGCACATTTGTAACAAACTTCTCTCACTTCTACTCAGCATACATGTCCCCACCAGTTTGTTTTACTCAAATCCCAGGCCATGTGTTCTTCCTCCTGCCACCCTTCCTGGTTGCCTAGCCCAGCATTTCAGTCACCAGTCATTAGTTAGATAAAGACAAAATCATAGTTGTGGCCTTGAACTGAGCCTTTATCAAGCTAAAACAGAAGAGACATTTAAACTATCCACTGACCCTTAAATTCTTAAAAGTTTTTAAATACTACAGCCTAAGCCTGGCATATATGTTAACAACATCTGGAATATCTTCTTTAAATCATAAACATAATTAATACACTAAAATCTAAGTTTCTGGTTGAAATAATATCTTTTTAAAAAAGGATTAATTTAAATATTCCCATTGAATATTACTTATATGTAATATGGAATTACTTACGTTGTTCTTCTAAAGTCTTTTTGAAGTGTGGGGTATTCTGGCATCTTTCTAATATCTTCCCAGTCTTTATCTTACAAAAAATATTGAATATTGTTATAGGAAATAGTGTTACTTATCAAAAATCTAGTTATTTTAGCTTAAAAATATATATTAAAACTAAATATACATTAAAATATGCTTTTCAAAAAGAATGTTTTTGAAATATGACTCATTATTTTGAAATAAATAAATAAATTACCTGCAGGAAACCCCATGACACTAAATATCCGATCTAGTTGATCATGATGAAAAGGATTGCTTGTTTTTATATCTTCCTGACGACAGTGAAAAATAGGTTCTGAAGTCAACAATTCAGCAAATATGCAACCTATTGCCCATATGTCTATAAAGGAAGAAAAACAAGTTTTTGCACACATTTATTATATTTCTTTGGTTATAATTTCTGGGTATAATCACAACCTACATATAAAAATACTTTTGGGGGTAGGGGGATGGACGAAATAGGTAAAAGGGATTAAGAGGTACAAACTTCCAGCTATAAAAAAGTCAGAGGGATGTAATGTACACATAGGGAATACAGTCGATGATACTGTAACAACTTTGTATGGTGATAGATGGTAACTGGACTTATTGTGATTATTTTATAATGTATAAAAATATCAAATCACTATGTTGTACATGTTAAACTAATATAACATTGTATATCAAGTATAACTTTTATAAAGTAAAGTATCCCCAAAATAAAAAAAATTTTTTTAAACTTTTCAGTGAAGCAATACACAAAATACAATAAGTATATTAAGAAAACATATATATCACATGAAATAGCTGTATCATCACATAACATACTGAAAGCCAAATAAAATACATTTTCTTGTAAATTTCCTGATCAAGATAAGCTTGGGAAACTCAATTTAGCAAGCAATGCATTTACATTTAGGCAAAAGCCTTTCAAACCACTATTAATAATTTAATCGCCAAAGGAGTCAACTGATAACCTACTACAAGGCATAATACTCAAGATGTGACAGACTGAAATAATATCATCATCAGGTGCGGTGATACATTTCTTTAAAGCAATCAAATGCATAATGACAGAGCAGAATTTCTGAGCTGTCAGTCTAGACAGACAGTACAGATCGCACAAGATGATTTGGAAAAACTCAACTTTTGTCTGAAAGACACCAGCTTCAGTTTTTTCAACAAACAGTGAGCTCTAGAAGCTGATAAATACAAGTATATATAGACACTGTACGACACCAGTAGAGGTAGATGTGATCCGAACATATTCACTTAGATGGTGCCCCAACTCTCCAATGTGCCAAGATAAAATTAGGCATCTTTCAAAGTTTTATTAACTATTTCAAATAACCAGTTATGGATTATTCTATTTGGATTTTATACATTGAAAGACTATAATAGTTTTAATTTAGATTCTAAGAGTATAATGTTATATTCACAATGTTTTGCCAAATGTACATGTGAATTTTTGTAAGATGTATGTTCATACTCACCCACTTAAATAAATGCTGTTTAATAAGTATTTTAAGTATTTTATTTATTTTTTTAAATAAATGCTGTTTAATAAGTATTTTTTTTAAAAAACAACACACAGGACTTCCCTGGTGGCACGGTGGTTAAGAATCCACTTGCCACTGCAGGGGACACGGGTTCGATCCCTGGTCCGGGAAGATCCCACATGCCGCGAAGCAACTAAGCCCATGCACCACAACTACTGAGCCTGCGCTCTGGAGCCCGTGAGCCACAACTACGGAGCCCACGTGCCATAACTACTGACACTCGTGCGCCTAGAGCCCGTGCTCCGCAACAAGACAATCCACCACAATGAGAAGTCCTCGCACCACAACGAAGAGTAGCCCCTGCTCGCCACAACTAGAGAAAGCCCACGAGCAGCAATAAAGACCCAATGCAGCCATAAATAAATAAATTAATTAATTAATTAAAAAAAAAGAATGAGTGAATGTGTGTGTATTTATTACATCTGCTATGAATACACTTCAAGCCTAAAGATAACTAATGTGGGGATTACTCTTTTTCTATGTCTTAGCTTTTTTCTTAACTGCTATCCAGAATAAGTAATTGGGACTTGACTAAAATTAGAAATTAGCAATTATGTTTTTATCTTTAATTCGTAAATCTTATTTTTACTGAGCAAGTAAGTCGCAAGCTGGTTAAAATTCAATTTCAGTTCTCTTTACCCTGAGGAAATAAGAAATACAGTTGGTTTCCAATTCATACCCAATTACCTTTATTTCCAAAAAAACACATCTATTTTTTATTCCAACAGTAGAGCAGTTAATCAGAAAATATTCATAAAACTATGCTTCTGAAAGTGTGGGGACCACATACAACAGAATCACCAGTGGTACCTGTTAAACAGAGGCCTCACTACCATGGGTTTGCTAAGAATCTCAGAGTGAGACAGATTTTGGTGGGGCATCATTTAGTTGGTTTTTGGCTGAACCTGCCTTTTCTTCCTGGAAATCTCCCTTCTAGACATAGACTGCATAGTGCTTGGTAAGAGCCCAATGCACATGGGTGTCTGCTGTTGTCACATCCTGTACTCCCACCCTATGCCCTGGGTTATCTCATCATCAGTCCTGTTCTAAGGCACCCCCTGTTGCTTCCAACTGACACTCCCCTTCTCTCTGGCTTACATTTGGTTTCTTCCTATCCTCTGGTACCTTCTGAGATTGTCTAGATTTTACTGTTCTCAATAGAGAGACCTAATAACAGAAAAAGCAAACATAATTCTAAATGTCTCAAAAATATAGCCCCTCAGTAAAAGTCATTCATTGGAATGTAAATAGAGTCAGGGTCTGATTTTCACTCCTCATTCTAAGGACCGCTCCATCCCTTCCATTTGCTTTTTGTAGTTCTCCTTTATTCAAAGACAGCTGCCACTGTCCTTGGCAGACAGAGTGGCAGCCTCTGGTAAGGGGCCTTATTACTATAAGCTCAACTGCCAGGGGACAGGTCTAAGGTCAGTCTCACACTCCTCTACTATCAAACACAAACTGGTTTTCCTCACAGTGCTGTGGCTACTCATAGCCTTTTTCACTAATTTAACAAAATCCTTTAGCAGTATTTACGAAGAATTATAATATTCCGCACTGTGCTAGTGTCTCAATCCCTAGACAAAGAAAGTATAAATGTGTTCTGGGTATCTGAGTTTTGCAGAAATCAGACCTCCTGACGAATGAGGACATTACTATATTTTTGTTTCCCTTTTTACCCATGAATAGGTTAATTATGAGTCTAATCTTTTCAAACGTGAGAACTTCATTTATAGTTCTTTGGCTGCCAGCAGGTTTTTCATAAGCTTAACAGAAAAAGGATTGAGCTGACTTGTCTATTTTTAATAATTTTACAGCTTAAGTGCCTTTATCAAATAGAACTCAACAAAAGCGGCTAAATGTAGTCAAAACAGATATTAGTCTAATACAAGTAAACAGAAAATTCAAGAAAAGGAAAATTTAAAGAAACACACTTAGAGCAAATTTAAGTACCTTACAGAACTAGCCCTTCACATTAACAGTACTATTTACTCCCTCCCTCCCCTCTCTTTTTACCTCCTTTAAAGCAATATCTAGGTCTGAGGACAGCTCTCTCTTCCTGACTCCCTCAATTAGCAGCTGGGACCTCTGAGGACACTGTAATGACAGGTAGCAAAATCTCTGATGCCTCTGTTCTGAAGGAGACTTAAAATTTTACAGAGTATGTTTATAACAGGTTTTCTTACTCAGTTTTTTCACTTGGTGAGATGGCAAGATGCTGAGCACAGCTAATCTACCCAGGCTCTATTTCCTACCTTAATGGAGAAACTGCCATTCTGAAAACTGTAATGGCAAGAGAGAAAGATTAGTCATATTGTTTCTTGCTTAGGAAAGGACTGACTGACTAACTTTTCCCCAAATAGAAGGGGCTCTCTCCAATAACTACACTACTCCCGTTTTTCTGTTTTTTTCTTTTTGTGAAGAAAACAAGTCTAAACCTCTCTCCAGTTCTTCTGATTGATAGTAAGTAAAAAATAACATTTGCATGTTATTGTTTCTATAGCAACTCAACAAGATCAGATACTTCTATCCTCTGAAAGAAAATTTCTTTTTTTAAAGGAATCATATTCTCCTATACAGTTAAAAATCCAAATCTACCAGATTACAAAATCTGGGAATATAAACAACAGGACTTTTACAAAGAAATTTAAAGTGGTTTTTACAAAGCAGCTTTATTATTATACCATTTAGTATTTATGATAATGCAATATCATATGATAATGATATGATAATGTAATACTTACCAACTATAAGTAAATCATTTTAGACTAACTTACCAATGGCCTTTGTATAATGCCTTGCACCAAGCAAAAGTTCTGGAGCCCGATACCAAAAAGTCACAACTACTGGATCCAAATCTGCTAGTGGCTTTAGAGGAGAATTGAATAATCTGGCAAAACCCATGTCAGCTAAAAAATAAAATAATAAGAAATCAGGTTGGCATGCTCTTATAACCATGCAAGGTTGATGACAATAGCCCACTAACCTTATAAAGCAATCCTTTTTCCTCTCTTTTCAACCAGTGGTCTGTACCAGGCACCAAATCTCCCCTTCTGAGGTAGATACTACTATTGTGCCTATTTTACTGATGAAGAAACTGAGGCTTAGAGATATTCTGACTTGTCCAAGGTCATAGAACTAGTAACTACAGAGTCAGAATTAGAATCCAGGTCTGACTTCAGATTCCTGGCTTTCAGAGACAGAATAATATTCTTAAATATTTTAAAAATAGAAAATAGTCTAAAAGTTTCCATGATTGATTATGACTTCTGTATGCCTATATATCAAAAAAACCTGACTATATCTTAGTTCAGTGTGTGCTAGAGTTGGTTGGCTCTCATGGACCCAGCAGAGCCAATTCATACACATCTTTTGAACTCTGTTCAGTAACGTCATGTTTGTGGCTTGAAATTGGCTATGGTGGGAGTATTTACATCATGGAAAACAGCAAATGCTACAAATTGGGGTTTTCCCCCCCAGAGAGCCAGTTGTTGTACAGTTATCAGCACATCACATACATGGTTCCAAGAACATAGAACACATAAGAGAGAATGTTATAATTCAGCATTTAACAAAGGTCTATACCAAAGATAACTAAAATATTAGAGGTACACAAAAGTAGTAAGACTATTACTATAATAAGGTGTTGGTGACTAATTTTCTTAAGATTTCCTAAAGAATAAATACCTTATACCTATAAAGCACTTCAGAGTTTACAAATGGTTTTCACATACATCATACATCACTTCGTCTAATCCTCATAAGAATGCTGGTTTAATAAGTACTGCCCTTGCCACACTTCTGTGATGAAGAATCTAAGGCCCAAAGCAGTTCAATGACTTGCCCAAAGTCACAGGGATAGGAAGTGAAAATGCCAGTACAAACAAAAAGCATGTTATAATTTAGCAGCTACATTCTTAACCATGGAACTGATATCCAATAGATTACACATATGATAACTGCATGTCACAAAGGCAAAAATCACAAAAATGATAAACCTCTATAATATGAAATATATACACAGTATATTTTGACTGTATAAGGGTCCCTAGTGTACTATACAATGCACAAATAGTAAAGTTTCAGCTACAGAGTATCATTTAATCGAAAACCAATATACTATGATATACATTAAATTTTTAATTTACAGTGACTTTGTTTCTTTAGAGTTTGAATAATTTACAAGACTTTCTGAGAATGCTTTGGAGGACCCAGGTCTTAAAAAATAAAGCTACCCAAGGATGCCTATGCTGATGCCTACACTTTCTTAAGCAAATTTCCCTATAGCAAACGCAAATATTCAAAACCATTCTACCAATATTACACCTACCTCAAAGCACTGCTCTATATATTTAGTAGATGCTGATTGTTGTTGATGGCAAAGTAATATGATGGAATACTCTTTCATACATAGAAAAGCATGCTATTTTTAAGTAAAGGCTAAAGCCAGTATTTCTCCCCTTATTCTCCACCTTCTAAGTTTTATATAAGCCACATCTATTCACTGAAAAATGAAATCAAGGCCAGACGAAACAATAAATATTCTTAAAAACAATTCCCATCTATTGTATGAACTTTAAAGGAGTTTCAAACCATTTTTCAAATAATTACTAATTTAGACAAAAGGTAATTAGCCTAAACATTCCTAACACCTATTTTCCTAATAGGTGTTTCCTAATAGATATGAGTGAGTTTATGATATAAACACCTAATAGGTGTTTCCTAATAGATATGAGTGAAATTGTTCAATTCAACAGACAGGGGTAGTAAAATTCTGGTGTGGGTGCTAATTAGACAGTATCAAATGATAGAAAAGCAGCAGAAGGCAGTGTCTACTGCCAAGGAGCTTACATGAAGGTGAGATGACAAAATACATGGAGTAGATAAAAATAAAAAGGATAAGTACTGTAAGACTAAAGGAGAGTTGCTGCTGGTTTCTACTAGACTTGAAGTCCCTTGAGGGAAGGGGTTATGTCTCCCTCACAGTTTTATCTGGAACAATGTCTGATAAACATTTGTAGGAGTGGACTAAATCGAAAGTGGAACTTGAGCTGGATTCTGAAGGATGGATCACTGTGAACAGTAAAGGCGGCGATAAGCATTTTAGGTAAGACCTGGAAGTCTTCAGGTTGCTGGGGAGGGGAAGCCTCAGATACAGGAAAGGGCACAGTATGTTTTCCATTTGACTATGCTTTCTTTCCCTTTCAGTCAAAAAAGAACTGTTATAAAGTGTGAAGCATAGACATCAGAGCATTACTGATTTTTTTAAAAAATAATGTGCTATTAAAACAAAATTTAAAAACAATTTAATCAACTAGATTAATCGTTCACTAGACCTTTAATACCAATTATTGCTTACTTTTAACCCTGATTTTATCTTTAATCTTGGATAGAATTATAATCCTAAAACTCTTAACAATAAGGCAATTAACTGGCCTGGCTAGAATACAGAATTTATGTTGAGGAGTAGTAGGGCTATTTGGGAGAATAAGGAGAAGACATTAAGTTTGGTGACTGGCATAAATGTGATGACTGGTACAGCATGCGAAAGTATAAGATGATGATGATGAATTTGGTTTGGAATTAATGCAATATAGGTTGCCAGCAGAACATCCAAATAGAGATAAACATTTCATCTAGGGTAAGAGAATAGAATCTGAGATGCAGATCTCAGAATCATTTTCATAGAACCCAAGCTTTTGAGGCCACAACGTATCAATTCCCTAAAGAAGTCATTGTGGAGGGAGGCCATGTCCCAAGCCAGTACCTAGGCTGTCTTGAAACAAAAAGGTAATAGGAATAAGAGGCAAAAATGAATAAAATACAGAAGTAACAGCAAAAGTAGTAGATAGAAAAATAGAATTACATGATGTCATATAGACTAAAGGAAAAGACGGTCACAAGGCCAGACTAGCCAGAAGAACAAATAACAAGACAGTAAAGGAAAACAACAATTAAACACAGGCCATTAGATTTGGTAAGACAGAGATCATAGATGGCCTTTTAGAGAGCAGTTTCAATAGAGGGGCAGAATTAAGACATCAGATAATAACAAATTAGGGTAAGTGAAAACAATGCGTAAACATCATGTATTTTAGAAGTAGAGGAACAAGGGGAAAAATTGAACAAATTGTAAAGAAAACAAAATGGATATGAGAAAATTTATGTTAAACTGGGGTGAGGACTATGGAGAACAGTATGGAGGTTCCTTAAAAAACTAAAAGTAGAACTACCATACGACCCAGCAATCCCACTACTGGGCACAGACCCTGAGAAAACCATAATTCAAAAAGAGACATGTACCACAGTGTTCATTACGGCACTATTTACAATAGCCAGGACATGGAAGCAACCTAAGTGTCCATCGACAGATGAATGGATAAAGAAGATGTGGCACATATATACAATGGAATATTACTCAGCCATAAAAAGAAACGAAATTGAGTTATTTGTAGTGAGGTGGATGGACCTAGAGACTGTCATGTAGAGTGATGTAAGTCAGAAAAACAAATACTGTATGCTAACATATATATATATAGAATCTAAAAAAAAAAAGGTTCTGAAGAACCTAGGGGCAGGACCGGAATAAAGACGCAGACATAGAGAATGGACTTGAGGACGGGGAGGGGGAAGGGTAAGCTGGGACGAAGTGAGAGAGTAGCACTGACACACACACACTACCAAATGTAAAATAGATAGCTAGTGGGAAGCAGCTGCATAGCACAGGGAGATCAGCTCGGTGCTTTGTGACCACCTAGAGGGGTGGGATGGGGAGGATGGGAGGGGATGCAAGAGGGAGGGGATATGGGGATATATGTACACGTATAGCTGATTCACTTTGTTATACAGCAGAAACTAACACAACAATGTGAAGCAATTATACTCCAATAAAGATGTTAAAAAAAATTGGGGTGAGGATTATGAATGTTTAAAGGTGAAGAGGAGAAACTTGAGAAGGAGAGAATGGAGATACTGTAATAAGAAGGGCTCAAGTACAGCAGGAGATATTTAGAAGCTAGGAAGGACATCAGATAGGACTTAGGAGAAAGAGACACTCTTTCTCTGAGACTGTTTCAAAGGCAGAGCTGTGCTGACAAAAAGTGGTCAGTGAGGTCATACCAGATAACTCCGATATCACTAGGCAGCAGTGTTTGGAGGGAAAGAGACCCCAGACTTGGAATTCAAGTCCTTCCTTTGAAAGGCTGAGTAAGCTACAGTCTCTCTAAATCCAGCTTTCCTTATCTGCAGTATCTACCATAGAGGGTGGTTGTGTAAAGCAAATGAGATAACATTTGAAAGTATCTATCTTAGTGTCCCCCATAGAAGAACCATCCTTTATTTCCCTTTCACGAGGGTCTAGAAAAACTAGGTACTCAATAAATGCCTCCAAGTAAAAGTGTGAGAGTGAAACAGAAAAGTGAGGAGCGGTAGAAAGGGGATGGGAGGGAGGAGGAAGGAAAGTGGAAAGGGAAGGAAAGCAGCCACCTGGTTCTTAACTAACAACAACAGAATTTTTTTATGACTCAATCTCAGTAAAGTCAGAGTAGAGGTTTAAAGAAAGAAAAGTTGGTTTAGAACAGCTTCTTCAGGAACTGGGCTAGTGAATTAATTGAAGAAGTAGAAAACCAAGCAGCAGGGCACACTTGGTTGAAGCAGGACAGAATGAATTTGTAGTATGTCAAGTTAGCACAATTCCGCACCACTTCGACCATGATATATTCTAACAGCAAAGAAAGCAGGTTGCTGAAACAAAATTTACTTTAAGATCTTTCTAAAAAGCATTGGACATCAATAAATGTTAAGTTCTATTGTAAGAAATTAGAACAAAGCATTTCTTAGCTCATTTTCTCCCCAAATATGTCATAGGTATAAATGATGCCAATTTCTTTCAGAACTTTCAAGTTGCAAAGAAATTTTTAATACAGAGACAAGACTTCTGCCAGTGCCTTAATCTAAGACTGGCAAGCAAGAGAGTCTATAAATATATACATTCATTTGGAAAAGATATGTTGGTACCTGGCACAGGACATGTGGTGGAGGGAGGGGAGGGCGGGGGGAGGTATCTGTGAAGATCTGTATGTACTAGGTCAGGGTGAGAGGGATGTATTCCGGGAAACATTTGGTAAAGCTGAGACAAAAGTAAGATTCAGAGATTATGTTTAGGGTGACTGTGCAGGACGGTAATAGTAGCATAAACGCACACTTGGGGTATTGTATGGGAATGAATTTTTTGCTTGCTTCAGCTTAGAATTATAGAACCTTATTTTGGGAATAAATCTGAGGGATTTTACAAACTATCTACATTTCCCAACATCTTTTCTACAAATATTATGAGGAATTAATTTTTAAATTAACTACTTAAATAAGAGTATTAAAAAGGGAAACCATCTTTGCAGTCACTTCAGTTTCTTAGTAAATTATTTTAGAAATAATTACCTACCTATTTTGACTCTCCCCCTCTCAGGACCTTCTCCCATTACTAGGATATTTGCTGGTTTCTAGAAATAAAAATAGAGCATTCAAATTACTATATTTATTCTTTTGACATGCTCTAAAATGGAAAAAAGTTCTTATAATATGAAAATATCACTTTTGGATTTTCATCAAAACTATAATTGAATATCAAGTACCCTCTATATAGTTAAAGCATTTGACATACTTGAAGTTAGCACTAACTTTCCAAAAACATCCTTGCTATAGAAACATCTTATTTTCAAAATCATATCATACAAAAAATCACAAAGGAATTAAAGCTATCATTTCTATTTACCCCACAAAAGTAATGAGTAAGAATAATTCTTAAACCTGCACAAATTATAAGCTGTCCTATTGCTGCCCACAATAAAGGGCTTTTGTGGTTGAAAATTTTTACATAAAATTTCCAGCCACAATATAACTACCTTCATTTAAATGAATCAAGTGGAATATTCCTTGCTAAATATTTCTAAGCTACTACTATAGGAAAACATGGTCAACATTCAGCAGACTCCATTAAAATTCATACACATTTTCAGCCATAGTTCATGTAAAAGTGAGAAATTCCAAATATAATTTCAAGATGTAGGAAAATAAAAGCCAAGGCTAATACAGAGCTATATAAAGAAAAGAGTAGGCTGCAAATGTATCCAGCGTCTTTTAAGTCATCCTTTTTTGTAGACATTTGGAAACAGAGAAACTGTGAAGATACACACTTTTGGGCAAGTAAGTCTCCTCTGTAAACTCTTTGGAGAGAAAAATTTATGATTCACTTATTTAATCAATGAATATATTTTTAGTGTCTTCTAGGGAGAAAGAACCAACCATACTAACCATACAAAGAATTAAGAGGAAAAATAAAGGCACAGTAAACCAAGTTCCTAACCTCCAGATGCTCACTACATAAGTAGAAAGAAATATCAGAAGTTTTGTATAATTCTAGAAGGTAATGCTAATTATGAGTTATGGAGAGGACTGAGATCTTGGGTTAGAGGCTAAACTAGATTACTTTTAAGATCTCTTCCAATTTTCCAGCTCTTTTTAAAGTTTCAATGAAAACAATAAGCATTAAAGAAAAAAAAAGTTCAAAGAAGGAACTGATTAACAAGAGCTTCCATTGTTAAGGGAAATGTTCACTGGAGGTGGGGCAGCGGCTATGTCCATCATCCAGATCCTGAAAAATGAACAGAAGCTAGAATGGCAGAGCAGAAGAAAGGTAAGGGCTGGGTTTCCCTGGTGGCGCAGTGGTTGAGAGTCCGCCTGCCGATGCAGGGGACACGGGTTCGTGTCCGGTCCGGGAAGATCCCACATGCCGCGGAGTGGCTGGGCCCGTGAGCCATGGCCGCTGGGCCTGCGCGTCCGGAGCCTGTGCTCCGCAACGGGAGAGGCTGCAACACTGAGAGTCACGCGTACCAAAAAAAAAAAAAAAAAGAAAGGTAAGGGCTATGCACGAAGCAAGCTTAGGAGAGAGTAATAAGTCTGACTTGACAGAAGGCAGAGGACTCATGTTGGAGGTGGTAAAATGAACCTAGACCCTGCAGAGTCTTAACTGCCAGGTGAAGTAATCGGACCTTTGTACACATTACAGGCAGTGAGATTACAGGAAAGAGGGAGGTATCAGAACTGGGTGTAAGGTGATAAGCGCTTCATCCAAGGACTTCTCAGCTGAAATGACGAGGGAGTTATGGAGCTGAGGAACATTTTAAAGGAGAAATTAACAGGACTTTGTGACTAGTTGAAGGCAGAAGATTAAGACAAAGGGTGATAAAGATTTCATTAAGGTTTTGAGTTTATGTGACTGGAAGAATGGTGCCCTTGTGATAGAAAATTTATGAGAGGTACTGATTTGGGAGGGGGAACAACAAAGAGAAGGAGACGGCACATTGAGTTTGAGTGATATGAGAGGCCTAGTTGTACTAGCCAGGGGAGTGGAAATAGGAAAATTTAGATTTTTTTAAAAAATAAATTTATATTTTATTTATTTATTTTTGGCTGCGCTGGGTCTTTACTGCTGCATGCGGGCATTCTCTAGTTGCGGTGCGGGGGCTACTCTTCATTGCAGTGCGCAGCCTTCTCATTGTCGTGGCTTCTCTTATTGCAGAGCACGGGCCCTAGGTGCATGGGCTTCAGTAGTTGCAGCACGCAGGCTCAGTAGTTGTGGCTCGTGGGCTCCAGAGCGCAGGATCAGTAGTTGTGGCGCATGGGCTTAGTTGCTCCATAGCATGTGGGATCTTCCTGGACCAGGGCTCAAACCTGTGTCTCCTGCATTGGCAGGCAGATTCTTAACCACTGTGCCACCAGGGAAACCCAAAGATTTAGATTTGAAAGTAATTGTCACTGGAGTGTGATAATTGAAGACATGAGACAAGATTAGTTTACTGTAGCAGAAAGAGAAAAATGCATCAGACAAAAAACCAAACCTTCAAAATTCAAGTTTAACAACTATTTATCAAAGATCCATTATGTATAAAACACTGTCCTGCAGACTTTCAGGAAACAAAGAGAAATAAAACATGAAGCCCTTGACTTCAAGGAGTTTAATATCTAGTAGGGAAAGACAGACAGATTACTTTTTAGAGTACAAGGCAGATTACAGAAAGTACCAAAACAGCAAAATAAATTGCCAGGAATAGATGATTCTTCTCAGTGAATATCAGGATAGTCTTTAGGAACGAGATGACTTTTGATGAATTTAAGAGTGCCTAAGATTTTGATAAGCATAAACAGAAGAATGACTTTTCAGGCTTAGAGAACCCTAAAAGTAAGAGCCTGGTCACAAAGAAAACCCAGGGACATGACATACTGGGAGAGCCTACAAGTATTTTGATTTTGACTAGAGCATAGAATGCTCAGTGTAGAGCATTCCTAAGGCTAGGAACTATGTTGGAAATTAAACGTCACATTAAAGAAACTACAATTTATGCTATAGGCTAAGCCGACACAAGACAGTGAGACAATCAGATCTATATTTAGGAAAAAACTCTGGTAGCACTGTGAAGGATGAACTGAGAAGGGAAGGTGGACCACAAAGTAGAGACAGAGACCAGTTGGAAGTGGTTACAATAGTCAAGGGAAAAGTAAGGGGTCCCTAACTTGTGACAATGGTCATGGAGCAACACATAAGAGCATTTCAAGGGAAAAGTTCAAGATTTGGCATTGCTTTTTTGCACCACCTTCACTTCCCTCCATAGTCACTCATTCAACAAATACTGATTGAGTATCTAGCAGTGATTTAGATGCTAGAGATACAGTAGTAAACAAAACCAGGCAAGATCCTTGACCTCATGGAGCTTACATTCTAGTGGGAAGAGAAGGGCAATAAATAACAAATGTACAGTACATCAGTATTGATAAGTACTGTGGATAAAAATTAAATAAGGAGAACACAAAGAGATTTCCGCATCTGGTATTATGGCTGAGTAGGTGCTCTAGGAGACCCTGCCATTACAGAACAACAATATATATGCTGCCTAAGAAACGTTCCTTGAAGGATCCTTGATCTCACAAGAGATAAGGCAGGGGTCCCCAGCCCCCGGGCCGCAAACCAGTACCAGTCCGGCTGCACAGCAAGGAGGTGAGCGGCAGGCAAGTGAGCGAAGCTTCATCTGCCGCTCCCCATCGACCCCCATCGCTCGCATTACCGCCTGCACCATCCTCCCCACTCCAATTCAAGGAAAAACTGTCTTCCATGAAACTGGTCCCTGGTGCCAAAACGTCTCGGGAACCACTGAGATAAGGATATCTACAACAACCCCAGCCCCACCCCCAAATAAGGGCTGGAGAAGGAAGGAAAGGCAGGATGGACCTGGGAGCAGATGCCAGTAACACACTTCACTGGGGACACTGAACCCTGGACCACCAGCAAGGTGAAGAAACTGAGCCTGTTCCCTGACAATCAGTCAAGACTCCCATGGGGACTAAAGTAAACCAGAAGAAGCAAAAGGAAACCCTTTCTGTAGGAAAAACTTCCTAGCTTAGGCCTAAGGACTAAAACAATACATTTTCCTGCTAAAAACATACTTTAATCCATTCACATACTATTTACAAGAGATCCATCTGAGTGGAAGGACCATAAAAGCTGAAAGTAAAAGCCTATTAAAAGAGCAGGCAAACTGCTAAAAGAATCAACTATAGTAATGTCAGACAAAATAGCTTTTAAGACAAAAGCATTATTAGGAGTAGAGATGGTCACCACGTAATGATACAAGATTCAATTCACCAGGAAGAGAGAACACTCCTAACACTCATTATGTACTTGAAATATATATGTATTTGATATAATTTCAGGGAGGGAAAAGACCAAGGATAACAAACGTTTCTCAATAATTGATATGTCAAGCAGACAAAAGATTAGTAAGATATAGACCATCCAAAGGACACAATTAACAAAGTTGATCTAACAGGCATATACACAACTTTTTAATTAGAGAGTACACATTTTTTTTTTCAATCATACATGGAACATTTACAAATGTTGTTAGTGTACTAGCGGGTCTCAAGAAATTTCAAGGAATTGTTATCAAACAGACTATGTTCTCTGACCACAATGAAATTAAGTTAAAAGTCAATTACAGGGACTTCCCTGGTGGTGCAGTGGTTAAGAATCAGCCTGCCAATGCAGGGGACACAGGTTCGATCCCTGGTCCTAGAAGATCCCACTTGCCGTGGAGCAACTAAGTCTGTGCGCCACAACTGCTGAGCCTGCGCTCTACAACTACTGAAGCCCATGTGCTGCAACTACTGAAGCTCACACGCCTAGAACCCATGCTCCACAACAAGAGAAGCCACCGCAATGAAAAGCCCACACTCGTCGCAACTAGAGAAAGCCCACGCACAGCAATGAAGACCCAATGCAGCCCCCCCTCAAAAGTCAATTACAAAAGTATAAATCTAAAACTCCATATATTTGGAAATGTAAAAATACCTCTAAATTATTCAAAGGTAAAAGGAGAAAGTATGAAGAAATTTAAAATACTCAGAAATGGAATAATGATAGTATGACCTATCAAAACCTGTGGAACTTACAAGGGAAATGTATAGCCTTAAATATTTACGTTAGGAAGAAAGGCTCAAAATAATTATGTGCCTAAGTTAAGAAGTTAAAACAAAACAAAATTCAACAGACTAAAACAAAAGAAAGTAGAAGTATAAAGGTAAGGACAGGAATTTATGAACAAGAGAGGATTTATGAAGCCTTTAGGACAACTACATCAAAAGGAGAGAAAGTGCAAATAGATGATATTACAAATTTTAAAAAGAAACATAACTATAGATTCAGTGGAGGTTAGAAAGATAAAAGAACCCTATTAAAAAACTATATCTGTTAATTTAAAAATATATACAAAATAGGCAAATTCAAGAAACTGTAACCTACAAATTGACTCAAAATGAATTAGAAAACCTGAAGAAACCAAGAAGTAGTAAATAAAGTAAAACTGGACTTAAAAATCTTGCTACCAAAGGGTAAGCTGGGACGAAGTGAGAGAGTGGTATGGACTTATATACACTACCAAATGTAAAACAGATAGCTAGTGGGAAGCAGCCGCATAGCACAGGGAGATCAGCTCGGTGCTCTGTGACCACCTAGAGGGGTGGGATAGGGAAGGTGGGAGGGAGATGCAAGAGGGAGGAGATATGGGGATGTATGTATATGTATAGCTGATTCACTTTGTTTAAAGCAAAAACTAACACACCATTGTAAAGCAATTATACTCCAATAAAGATGTTAAAAAGAAAAATCTTGCTACCAAGAAAACAGATGATCACAGAGGCAAGTTCTCCAAATTTTCAATGAACAGATTGTTTCAATTTTATTCAAACGTTTTCAGAGAATAGAAGAAGAGGGAATACTCCCAACACATTCTAGAAAGCCAGTATAACCTTGACAGAAAAACCAAAAAAGGATAAGAAAGAAAAACTTCAGGCCAACTCCACTCAAAAATATTAAACAAAATAGTAATAAGCCAAATCCAGAAAAAGGAATGCCAGGATGGCTTAATATAAGAAAATCTATATAAGTCCATCACCACAGTGACAGATTAAAGAAGAAAGATGATTTAATTATCTTGATAGAGGCTGAAAAAGCAGCTCATAAAATTTAACACCCAGTCATGATAAAAACTCACAGCAAGTTAGACTAGAAAAAACTTCCTTAACCTGATAATGGGTATATATCAAAAACTAAGAAAGAAACATTGAAATCATTTCCTTTAAAATCAGGAATAATGTAAGAATACCCACTATTAACACTTCTAAAATCAACACTGTACTATAAGTCTATTACTATAAAACAATAATTAAAGACATATATATTAGAAAGGCAAAAATAAAACTATTGTTATTTTCAGATAATATAATTATCTACATAGAAAGCCCAGAGTATTTACAGGCAAATTATTAGCAAAAGTAAGAGAGTTTAGACCGTCTGGCTACTTGAACAATATGAACAAGTCAACTGTATTTCTGTATATCAGGAAAAAAAAGCTAGGAAATATAATTTTTCAAAGACAGCATTTCTATAGCAACAACAACAAAAAAGTATAAGGTGCCTAGGAATAAATATATCAAAAGATTTATAAGATTTTTATACAGAACACCTTGAAACCTTGTTTTAAACGATATTAAGAAGTTCTAAATAAATTAAGAGCTCATGTTAATAGATAAGAAGACTCAATATAGTAAAGACATCAATTCTCCCAATACTTCTCTGTATATTCAATGCAATTTCAATCAAAATTCCATCAGAGTTTCCTTGTGGAACTTGAAAAGCTGATTTTAAAATGTATGTGAAAGAGCAAAGAGCTAAGAATAGCCAAGATATTCACAAAGTGTTAGGGGTAGGGGATGAGGAGAGGAATCTGGCTCAAAACATTATATCAAGATTTATTTTAAAGCTATAGTGATTAAACAGTGTGGTTCTAGTACAGGGATAGACAAACTGATCAATGGGAGAGAATGGAGAACCCAGATGGAACCAAAATACTGAGAGAGAACTTCAGATCAGTGGAGAAAGGAAGAACTAATCAATAAGTGGTGCTGGCACAACAGGTTATCTAAGTGGGAAAAAAATAAGTAAAATGAATCCTCACCTCATATCATATAAACAACAATTTCAGGAGGATTAAGGAATTAAATGTGAAAAGCAAAACTTTAAAACTTTGGAGGAAATAAAAACTGGAGAATATCTTTCTGAGGTGAGGAAGAATTTCTTAAACAAGATACAAAGAATAACCATAAGAGAAAAGACATAAATTTGTCTATTAAAATAACTTCCAATCATCAAAGATAAGGAAAATAAAAAGACAAAGCACAGACAGGCAGAAGTATTTGCAACACTTATCAGTAACAAAGGTTTAGTATCCAGAATAAAGAACTCCTACAAATCAATATGAAAAACAAGCTAACAGAAAAATGGACAAAACGTCCAAACAGGGATTTAACAAAAAGAAGAAAATGTTTAACCACTAAGCATATGAAAAGATGATGCTATACCTCATCAATAATGGGGAAAATGCAAATTAAAATCACAGTGAGATACCATTTTACACCTAGTAAATTGGTTAAAAATTAAGAACAGTTGAGTAGGAAGTACCTCAGGGGAGCTCCAATACATTGCTGGTGGGAGAATAAATTGGTACAACTTTTTTGGAAAACAATTTGGCATCATCTTGCAAAACTGAACAATTGCATACCCTTTGACTCAGTAATTCCATTTTTAGAAACACCAAAGAATGTTCATAGCAGCACAGTTTGTAATAAAAAAAAAAAATCTGGACGCAACCCAAATTTCTAGCCAATAGGAAAATGGAGAAATTAATCGTGGTAGAGTCACACAATGAATTTTAAAACAGCAGTGAAAATCACTGAATTACAGACAAAAGTAAAAAATGTTCAGATCTTGGAAGCATTATGTTGAGAGAAAAAAAGCAAGTTTTAGAAGACTATATACACAGGATGCCATTTTCATAAAACTTAAAACCGAGCAAAGCTAAAAAATGTTCTGTTCAGGCATATATACAAATGTGATAAACCTATTTTTTAAAAGGAGTGAATAATAGGTTCAAAATTCAGGATATTTGTTACCTCTTGGGAGGAGACAAGAGGACAGGATGAGGGAAAAAACATAAATAGAAGCAAGCTATTGGTAATATTCCAGTTATTGAGTTAAGGGATAGGCTCTTGACTGTTATGCCTTTTAAGATAATATATAAAGCAAGGAATGGGGATAGGTACTGTTGGGAGTGGGATGACAGGGTGTTATTTCCAACATCATTTAAGCATAATTTTAAATTACTTACATAATGCCTCTCTGAGAAGGTAACATCTGGGATAAGACGTGAAGAAAGTGCAGTAATAAGGGAAGAGCAACTTGAAAGGCTTGAGGCACAGGTAAAGCAGAGACACGTTACGGAGAACAGTGGGCATCGGGGAGAACAGAGTGGTAAGGCACTGATGATTCTAAAGAGAAGGAAACCCTAGGTAGTGCTCGCTTGCTGTTTGCAGTGGTTCTGCTTTTGGCACAAGTCATTTGGGTAGCAGAACTGGATGGGTTTGTGTGTGTGTGTGTGTGTGTGTGTGTGTGTGTGTGGTACGCGGGCCTCTCACCATTGTGGTGTCTCCCGCCGCGGAGCACAGGCTCCGGACGCGCAGGCTCAGCGGCCATGGCTCACGGTCCCAGCCGCTCCGCGGCATGTGGGATATTCCCGGACCGGGGCACGAACCCGTGTCCCCTGCATCGGCAGGCAGACTCTCAACCACTGCGCTACCAGGGAAGCCCCTGGATGGGTTCTTGAGCACTGTCTAGCCTGTGCTCTGAGAGTTGATGAGGGCTACCACGAGATCTGCAGCAGAGCAAGATCATGGTGTTCGGAGCAGTGAGGAAAAACCTTGGTGAGCTGGCAGGGTGACTCACTGGAGAAAGAGCAAGGAGGTCAGTGCGGTTGCAGTCAACGTGAGAGGAGGGGAGTTTGCCCAGGGGCAGCAGAGGAGGGGTGGGGCAAAGGTTAGGGAGGGGTGCCGGTCAGACAGAATGACGTGGGGGCTCGGAAAGACTAGGTTTTTCATGACTAGAATTAGCATCGTTTTGTTATATTATCCATCTTACCCATAATTTTTACAAATTGCATAATTTATTTTATATATATCCTGCCTGATCTCTGATAGCAGGGTTTGGAGAGATTACCATTTTCTACTATATTATATATTTCCATAATGTTTGATTTTGTATATTTTGGTATTGTTTACAAGTAGATAAATGGTATTTTAAAAATATAAGAAAAAAATAATGCTGAGAGGAATAAAGGGTAGAAGAACAAGAGCCAGTGAAAGAACTGGTGAAAGAGCATCCAAGGTAAGAAAACGGTCAGCATAGGGTTCTAGAAGCTAAGAGTTTAAAAAGGAAGAGGTAGCCTTCAGCTGCAACAGAATGAAAGCTGAGAAGAGGCAACCTTGGGACAATGAGAAGGTCACTGGTGACACAGAAAAAATAATTTCTGTGCATTTACAGAAGCTAGACACAATAAATGAGACCCACATAAGTGGAAAAAAGGTAAAGGCAGATTTAGAGTACATTTTTCAAGGCCTTAGTGAGAATGGGAATCTCTGGGATACAACAATTTTTGAAATTGTAAAATCATCAAATAAACCATTTTATGTACCATTTGTTACACTGTTCGCAATTCCTAAATTTTGGATTTAGGAATTAAATCCTTTTAAAATAAATATATAAGATAAAAACACAAAGCATGATATAAGGGAACAAAAATTGCTTCGTATAAGAAATGAAAATAGATTATGAGCTGCTGAATGGGAGAAAAGCAGGAAGTTCATCTTGGACCACTGTTAGCTCTTATTAGAAGTTCCTGCAGTCACACCATATGGAAACAGAGAATATGAATATGAGCACAACCACAATGGAATGAGGAGAGAGAGAGAGAGAGAAAAGAGGATCTAGCTAGTTCTGAAGACAGTAGAGAATACCTTTGACGTGATCTACTTGAAGCCCATGGAAGCTCTAAGAGTGAGGCCTGAGATGAGGGCAGAAGTGGTGACATGGTTTAGGGGAGCAGCGACTGTGAGCTCTTTTGTACAGTCTGAGAAAGGAACCTAGAGCTTGGGCAGTATCCATAGAGAAGGGTTCCTGTAGTCAAGTAAAAATCTTGAATCACAGAGGGAATCTTTTTTTTTTTTTTTTGCGGTACGCGGGCCTCTCACTGTTGTGGCCTCTCCCGTTGCGGAGCACAGGCTCCGGACACGCAGGCTCAGCGGCCATGGCTCACGGGCCCAGCCGCTCCGCGGCACGTGGGATCTTCCCTGACCGGGGCATGAACCCGTGTCCCCTGCATCGGCAGGCGGACTCTAAACCACTGCGCCACCAGGGAAGCCCGGGAATCATTTTTTAATGCACACCTCTTAACTGGGATTTATCTGTCCCCTTCAGGACGAGTGAATGTGTTATGGTCATAAGATACTTGATGTTTCAAAATAACAACAATAACAGCAAAATAAATAACATGATCACCATGAAAATGCATTTAACTTAGGGAACTATATTCAATATCCTGTAATAAATCATAATGGAAAATAAAATAAATAAAATGCATTTAACTTTTCAAAGCATTTTCACATCGATTTTCTTCTTCTTAAGGGAAATACTCAAGGACCTACAGGGCTAGGGGCAAGTCTCTGAACAACTCCATATAACCCTCAAGATTCCACACTGAGTTGTGTTTACAGATATTATGCTGAATTTTCAAAAGACTAACTTTGACAGTGATTAATTAAGTGAAGGTATATGCTATTAAAAAACAAAGGAAACTGCAGCTCATGCACACACACCCACACACACACGTACAAACCTAAAAGAATGAAAAAAGGATACCAAAATTGTTCTGACCTAGTTACATCCCAGTTAACACAGACTATGCTTTACTAAAACCCCTCTTCTTACTGTGAACACAAAATGCCAGCTGTGAAAGAAAGTGATACTGCTGGGTTTGCACACTTTAGTTACCATAGAAACAGTAGAAATGGCAGGAGTTGGATGTCTCATATTCAAGTTATCAGCAATAAAATTGGACAGACAAATCAAGGCTGCAGGGTTCGTTTTAGTTAAATTGTATTTTAAAGGCAAAAGTCAGGGAATTAATGTGATAAACAGTATGGTTACTCAGAAATTATTCTTGAAATATCTATATTTTAGCAGAATTTAGTTAATTCTTGAATGTACATTCATGATGTTTTGCATGTATTCTAGATTTGCTTTTTCCTTTTATAGAATCAATTTTTTTCACAGGGTTAAATTTATTTCAGTTAATTGGCACATCATAAATAGAACAGCCTAAAGATATACAATTATCCTACTACATTTGCTTTACATTTCCTACACCAGGACATTTGGAACAAAAATATGAAACCCACAAGATGACTCTCATCAGCACCAGTAAAGAAGACAGAAAAACAAACACAACTGTCTACAATCCTGAATAATAGGAAAAAACCAATCAGACATCAACTGGACTAGTTTCTGAACAATGAACAGTGCTAGCCTAATATTAATGGCTACAATTATTCTTTTCTTTAAATACAGCAGTGGCATGACTCTCGTCACATTTCATACAGAAGTACATTCCCAGGAGAAAATTTTCAGTTTATGTTCCTTTCTTTACACTGTTCTCCATTGTTCACCTTGAACAAATAAGATTCTGTATTGTAACAAACAGGACAAAGAACTAAGAGTGAGAGACATGCTTTTTTTCTTAAGCACAATAGTCATTTGCTAGTAGCATCAGTCTATCATAATTTTACCTCTTAAAATAACTTCATTGACAGTAAAGGATTTAAAAATATAGAGAATCTGATTATTGTGACTGCAACCTCCTAAAGGACAGGGAAGATATTTCTATCACCACTTTATGTATCTGCTGAAATCCAGGCATACAGCATTTAATAAATATTTGTTGAATGGGTTCGCAGAGCGAGTTGAAGGTGAATGCCAGAGGACTTGGATCTCAGCTAAAGGACAGTATTCCAGTTACTGAACTTTCAGCAAGTGGACCTTTTGAAAGTCATGATCTTCTTCGAAAAGATTTTTCTTGTGTGAAAAATGAACTTTTGCCCAGTCATCCTCTCGAATTAACAGAAAAAAATTTCCAGCTCAACCAAGATAAAATGAACTTTTCCACACTGAGAAACATCCAGGGTCTATTTGCTCCACTAAAACTACAAATGGAATTCAAGGCAGTGCAGCAGGTTCAGTGTCTTCCATTTCTTCCCAGCTCAAACCTTTCATTGGATATCTTGAGGGGTAATGATGAGACTATTGGACTTGAAGATATTCTTAATGACCCGTCACAAAATGAAATAATGGGAGAACCACATTTGATGGTTGAATATAAGCTCGGTTTACTGTAATGCAGTGTGCTGTTCATGGAAATAGAGGGGCTGCATCTTTATAGTCATTTTTTACTATAATTTGATGTGCACAACATTAAAAGTACTGACACATGAGAATTTTTGCCTAAATAGTATCTGTGATCATTTGAAATTATTTGGGTCTTTGGTTTATGTGATAATTGAAAGCACTAAAGGGAGATGGTTTTAAAACTTCTAATTTATATTAAAACAATAGCTTTCTATATCTTTAAAAAAATGTTGCTAATTAATATCATAAAACTATCCACAGGTTCCAATTCAGTCTGTTTTCTAGTTATTCCATAAATTTACTTTTACGTAACGATTATCAGTATTTGAGTCTGCAAACTTCATAGTAGCATCTTTCAGAATAAACATCTGTTCAGTGGCAGCATTTCAAAGTAAGTACAAAATAAGAGTATTATATTTTACCTTCTTTCAGTATAGTCCCTTAACACTCATAAGAATAACACTTGCTTTATTGATGCTGCTTTAGAATTATAACTATATTCTTTGATTCTTTCAGGTTGAAAAGTATAAGTTCAGAGGTTTTGATTTTGGTCTTGTTTTTAAAGTGAAAAATTAAATAAAACAATCAGCAGATGTCAATTAAAAAAACAGATTTGTTGAATGAATGAACAATTAAATGAATGAATGAAAATTGCCAATGCTCAGTATTCATCGTCCTTTGGTAGGCAAGTTCTCAATTTTGAAAGAAATTGTTAAGAAACCAGAGTGAGCACTTACCATGAAATATGCCAGGCTCACTTCTGAATATAGATTTTTTAAAGACCTAATTTTAATTCAGTCCAGGGTTTCAACAATCCCTCATATGCCAATGACTCCAAAATCTATACCTCTAGGTCTCTAAGCTTCTATATATCTAGAGATATGTCAACTGTATGCTGGCTATCTCCACAATCATCTCAAATTCAACTTGTTCAAACTGAATCTTCACTGTCTCTCTTTCTGATAGTATTCCCTTCTCAGTCACTCAATCAACAAAAGCAGAAGTCTGAACACCTGTCCTTTATTCCTAAAATCTAACCAATCCTCAGGCCTGATTATCTTACCTCCTAAAGATTTATCTGCTATCTCCCCCCCCATCTTGATTACCTCTGACCTGATTCAGGCCTTCATCATTTCTCAACCAGCTCATTACAACAGCCTGAGAAAGCTGCTATCCCTGCACCCTCAAACCAATTCTCCACATCCCTGTCTCAGTAGTGTTTCTCAAGCAAAAACCTGACCAGCTCAGCTCTGACTGACCACAGGAAAAACCCATGCTTCTAAACGTGACAATTAAGATCCACTGTAATCTGGTCCCTACTTCTTTCTTCTTCCTCTTCTTTCACTACTTTTTTGCTTTGCCCCAGTAATATCAAAGCGCTCACAGTTTCTTACCCCATTCCCTTATTCATGCTGTCCCCTCTGCCTGGAATGTTCTCCCCACCCACGTCCCCCAAGTCATTCTTATAAATTTCTACTCATCCTTTCAGATTCAGCTCAGTCCTCCAAGAGAGCCCCATCCCAACTGGTTAGGTATGCTTCTGTACTCTCAGTACCTTATGCATAGCTAATCCCGGAACATACTTTACAGTTTCTCTTTTGAACCTTACTATTTTATGATTATCAATTTATGTGTATCTTCCCCACCACGCATTCATTAGGAAAGGGACTGTATTTTACCCATCCCTGTATTTCCAGTGCCTAGCATACTGTCTGGAACACCTTAGAAGGACGAAATATGTTTATAAAGCAAACATTCTAGGTCTAAAAACCAGTACTTCCCCCACAGAAATCCAGAAAAATGGACATTAGGTTCCATAGTTCTATTAGTGTCATACTTTAGGTGTACTGTGGGTTAAATAGGCCTTTGTATTCAGAGAACCTAACCACTATTTAAAGTGCTCTTTCTCAGCGAAAATTCCTTCCCAGTTAGAAATTATGTATCAATAACTAGATGTAGGCTGTCTTAAAATGAGCAGTCTATAATACTAAAGGCTGTGATTAATTTCATTTTACCTTAAAATGGTCTAGAGGTATCTGTAACGGGTACTTATGTTAATTAAACCTCGGTATTCATGGTAAACAGCTGCCAGCCCAGCTCTGCACAACAGTTAACAATGCACTTCTTTGTCTTTGCCTTTTAGGAGTGGTTACAGGCCTGAACAGCAGAGATAAGGTTTTCTTTTCTCTAACAAGAACCAATAAAAAGCAGCCTTTATAAAAAGCTTTATGCAAGACAAACACATGTATCTAGAAGGCAATTTACCTAACAAACTTCAAGGTCACCAACAGTATAATCAAGATATATTCCACACTGACAGCAAGGCCAGGAAACAAGGCTACAAAGGTATTCACAGATGCTATCCTGTTCATTAACTAGTACAATCCATCTGCAGAGAAGCAACACTGGTAGAAAGTAGTTTTCCATTTACATTTGTGACAGTCACATTCAAATCAAATAATTCATTCTTATTATCATGAGAAATTAAGAATGCCAGAGGTAGAAGTTATCAAACAGCCCTCTCATTTTACTCATGAAGAAACACAAAAAACCTATAACCTCAACTAAGTCCACTGTCCACAGTGGCAGACCCAGGCTTAGAACCTAAGTCTCTCAGAGATGCACCCCAGGCCAGGGTTATGAGAACAAAAGCACACTTGGCAAATAAACAATACTTAATTGACTTATAGTCCTCACCAACAGAAGACTTCTACCCAGATGTGTGCTTAGTTGAAAATATGATCACACAAAATAACCATCATAAATAATCTCCCAGTGAAACGAATCATCAGCCCTTAAATGCAAGATCCCCTCTTGACGAAGATACCATCATTCTCAGTAAGGGATCTTGAATCATCCTACGGTGTTGGTCACATAGAATGCCTGTGGTAGCATACACATTTGTCCTAATTCATCAATTTGTAATTAAAATGGGTATATTTTATTGTACATAAATTCTACTTCAATAAAATTAATTTAATAAAATAGGATGTCTGAATTGATTCTTCAGTTCTAAACATAGGCCTCAAAGTACTGGGGCTCCTTCTGTAAGTCTTCACTCCTAACCAGTTTCTGCCATTGCTGTCACTGTGGAATATATCTTGACTATATACCCTTTTAGGGACTATGAAGTTAACTTGGCAAATAGCCTTCTAGAAATGTGTTTGTCAGTACAGGCTAAGAGAACTATACTAAAGTCAGGATCATCAAAAGAGCCCTGTCGCCGAGCTGAACCTTCAGAGGCCTCATAAGCCACTGTGAGTCAAACCACGTCCCCTTTGAAGCTGGCCCTCTTAGAAGTATGATTCTTAGTGTGTATCACCTGCTTGTCAAACAGATGGTAGAGCACTATGCTCTAACTCAAACCAGCAGATGTGCAGGGCTCTGCTGCAAGCTCCGGTTACTGGGCTATGGTGTGGATGATGGAAAAGCTGACATGCCAGAAAGAATCACAGCCCCGTATCTAGAACACACCTCAATAATACCTTCTTACATTTGTAAGCTGTGTGTCACAGTATCCAGAGCATTGTAAGAAACACTACCATACCTATCTTTACAAGGCCTTGTATAGAAGCAGTAGAAGCATCTGTACACAGATGACACGACTACCATCAAAGGTCTTCAGGCTGCCATCATGAGCAGCTGAGCCACAGACTGTGGAGGACCAGCTCTAAGGAACTAGTTAGGAACAAAAGGTCACCAGCAAAAGCCCTAGTGTGATTCAATTACAAGATCTGTAATTGTCCAAAATCACCTAAAATTGAAGGTTAGATGATAACCAGGCCATACTTAACTTTTTTCATTGTTAGCTCTGCATTCTGAAAGAAATTAGGGTGACTAAATCATACTGAAATAAATGCTGCTTTCTGTCACAATTTGTCAAGTGAAACGTTAATAAATCAAATGAAAAATAAGTCATTTGATTAGCATGGAATTGTTAGAATGAAAAATTAAGTGAAACACTAACTTTGATCTATTTAAGCCAGTTTTTTAAAACTTTTTAAAATATAAAATATTTAGCAATATTTAAATATAAACTAGATGAAACATGGGCTACTTTTTTTTTTTTAAACACCAAGAAGCATGTTTCACATATTTACAGTAGGGCTCTACTCTGTAAAGCATAAGTGGCTAGGAGGAATATCAGGCTACAGGAATTCTGGGGAAGCAAGTGGTTAAAAGAAAGGGCATCGCTGCACTGCTGATGATATTCAGAAGAATGGACAGAAGCTTCTACAGAAAGGAAATCAGGAAGAATTCAGGAACTCTGGAGCTAAGACAATGGAATCAACAACAATATAAAGCACTTATCATTATTGCCATTTTACAAATGAGTAAACTGAGGCTTAAGTAGCAAGATTAACTATCTTGGAAATATTTTTTTTATTTTTTTTTGGCTGTGTTGGGTTTTTGTTGCTGCACGTGGGCTTTCTCTAGTTGCGGCGAGCGGGGGCTACTCTTCGTTGCGGTGCGCGGGCTTCTCATTGCAGTGCTTCTCTTGTTGCGGAGCACAGGCTCTAGGTGCGTGGGCTTCAGTAGCTGTGGCCCGTGGGCTCAGTAGTTGTAGCTCGCAGGCTCTAGAGTGCAGGCTCAGTAGTTGTGGCGCACGGGCTTAGTTGCTCCGTGGCATGTGGGATCTTCCCGGACCAGGGCTCGAACCCGTGTCCCTTGCATTGGCAGGTGGATTCTTAACCACTGCACCACCAGAGAAGTCCAGAAATAATTTTTTTTTAATCTAGAATCTCAAAGCTCCCATATCATAAGAACTAAGCAAAGCTAAAACTCTAAAACATTATGAAAATGCTTGCAAAATGCTGCCATGATGGCTACAGTAAGATTTTAAGGGTTTCTTTGAATTATAAACATTTGCCTTATCAGGCCCTGTTTAGCATAGACAAAATTAAAGACTTGATGCATCTCCTTGTCACACAAGTTATGAAGAGAAGCTGTGAGGCAAAGAGAGATTTCTAGACAATTCTCCAACAACCAAGCATTTATTTTAATCAAACTTTCACAAAGAAGAACAGCACAGCACTTTTTTTCCAGCTGAGTAGAAAACAGAGGGCCATCTTTGACTTCACATATTGGATTTTCATACTGTGCTGTTCCTAAAAAGTCTTCAAATGCTCTTTTTGGCTAAAGGACTATATTTCATGCTGTCCTTTCACTGCTTGTCAGCTAGCTGTTACAACTCAGCAGCATTACCAAACTTGGAAAACAAAGGTTTTGCTATCATTTAAAGTTTCCTTTGCATTTTTACTTTTGCTTTACACAAGTGTGTGAAAAAGAAAAATAGAAATAAAAAAGTACTAATATTAGTGATAAGCATATGCCTCAGACTGCATAACAAAGAAAGAATCTCTAGGTATGTTCAAAGTGAAAAATCCTGGATCTCAATTGAACACACCCTCCAGATTTAAGTGGATTAAACTTGTGGTTCAATGCAGGGTGGGAAAGGAGGGAGGGAAGAGAAGAGGAGGGGAAAAGTAAGGAACATATACCAAATTCTGGGAATAAATCACTGAAGAACGTAAAAGGGAAGGAATAATTGGTACATTATAATGTTTTTTCACTCTCTAGAACTATCCCGAAACTCTTACTACACAAGCAATTTTTATACATGGAAAAAATTATATATGAAAGCAGGGGGCTTCCTGCATTTTCTATACCATATTATAACTAACTTAAAAGGACAATAACAGGATCCAAACATCATTTAAAAGCCTCTCAGACTCTATGGTACGCAGCTTCAGACACGGTTTCCAATCATCCCCACCCCCAGTATACACACTCTTACGTAACTACTCCTCTTGAGTGTAGGCTATACCTAGTGACTTCTAATGAACAGAATACAGCAAAAGTAATGAGGCGTCACTTCCATGATTAACTTACAGAAGACTGTGACTTCCATCTTGCTAACACACATTCTCTCTCTCTCGCCCTCAAGTTTGCCACTCTGGTAAAGAAAACTGCCATGTTTTGAGATGCTCTATGGAGAGGTCAACGTAACAAGGAAACAAGGAGGCCTCCACCCATCAGCCTGTGAATCCTGTAAATAACCACGTGAGTGAACTAGAAGTGGACTCTTCCCAATCAAGACTTGAGTTGACTGCAACCTTTCAAAGAGACTCTGAAACAGAGAATCCAAGTAAGCCACACCTAGATTCCTGACCCATAGAATCTGTGAGATGATAAATGTTGTTTAAACTTGGGACTTGCTGATTAACTAAAATGAAGCAACAGACATTCTAGCTCCAGAGAAATGTGTAATAAATGACTCTGGGTGATTTTGGCATATTAACTGGCAAAACTACATAGTTTTGGTTTGGCAATATTTTTTTTTCTTCCTTATGACACACCGTTGGTTCAGGCAGAATTTTTACTGGATTTTCAACAGCGCTGTAGGCTGTTTATGACATGTTGGCTATGTATATTTTACGTGTCTATTAATAACAAATTGCCCCCACATGTAGTATCTTTATTTTTTAATTAATTAATTAATTAATTGTTTATTTTTGGCTGTGTTGGGTCTTTGTTGCTGTGCACGGGTTTTCTCTAGTTGAGGCGAGCGGGGGCTACTCTTTGTTTCAGTGGGTGGGCTTCTCATTGTGGTGGATTCTCTTGTTGCAGAGCACGGGCTCTAGGCATGCGGGCTTCAGTAGTCGTGGAACGCGGGCTCAGTAGTTGTGGCTCACGGGCTCTAGAGTTCAGGCTCAGTAGTTGTGGCGCACTGGCTTAGTTGCTCCGAGGCATGTGGGCTCTTCCCGGACCAGGGCTCTAACCCGTGTCCCCAGCATTGGCAGGCGGATTCTTAACCACTGCACCACCAGAGAAGCCCAAGAAGCTCATAATTTTGAAAAAGAGATAAACTATATCTTGGCATTCTTCCAACCTACCAGAATAGTAATCCCATAAAAATGAGTCATCCTGTATTTCATCTTCTTACTCTTAGCTATATCCTGCTGTAAAATTAAAATACATCTTTCCTCCCTTGGTGTTTACAAGTTCCAAATATTTATAAACTTATGTCTCAACTGTCTCTCTGCTAAGATGAATATATTTAGCTCCTTTTCTCCTTTCCTTTTAAAGCAATTCCTCAATATAAGTCATCTTTTTGGTGACTTTATTTAAATTCTCTATTTCTGTATTAAATTCTAGTATTCAAATGACATAATTAAAACACTGTTCTAGATATGAAATCAATCACAATGAAAAACACCAACCTCACTGATGATGTAATGCTTCTTTGTGTGAAGTCCAAAACACTGGTTTTTATTTACTTTTTAAATTTGTTAGGTTATACTATTACTGCAAATTTATATTTACTCTAACACCTTTAATTGTATGGATTTTCTAGGTTTCTCACACCAAATTAAAATTTAAAGATGGCATGCACTCTGAAACAGTTGTGACTAACAAATTCCCTATCATAATAAGAAATGAAGCATTTAAAAACCCTAACTCATTGACTAAAAATGCAACTCTACTCTTCAGCTCACATACAAAATAATAATTTTTCAAATGTCTCCAACATATCCCTTTTAACCATATTCATACTTGATATACTCTATCTTTCTGTATCTACCACTGAATATATCTATAAAGTAAACATACACTTTAAATCTTCTACTCCTGAAAATACTTTGGCAAAACCATGACAATATGACAATATGGTCCAGATAGCAGACCTCATGATCAGAGAAAGAATTGAGTAGGCTATCACAGACTATATTCCTACTGGCTTAAAGTTTCAAATCTTATTAGAGTTACTTAAGCAGTAGAGGCACTAGGGGAATGTATAGGTAAAATACAAACAAGTGTTATACTAGGTCAGAACCACCTTCAGAACACATCTTCGATATTGTGTCCATGCTAATACAGACGGCCAATAGGCACATGAAAAGAGGCTCCACCTTCCCTGTTGGCACAGTGGTTAAGAATCCTCCAATGCAGGGGACACGGGTTCAAGCCCTGGTCCGGGAAGATCCCACGTGCCGCGGAGCAACTAAACCTGTGCGCCACAACTACTGAGCCTGCATTCTAGAGCCCGCGAGCCACAACTACTGAGCCCACACGCCACAACTACTGAAGCCCACATGCCACAACTACTGAAGCCCACATGCCTAGAGCTCATGCTCTGCAACAAGAGAAGCCACCACAATGAGAAGCCCACATACCACAATGAAAAGTAGCCCCCGCTTGCCACAACTAGAGAAAGCCCAAACGCATCAACGAAGACCCAACACAGCCAAAAATTAATTAATTATTTTAAAAAAGAGTCTCCACATCACTAATTATTAGAGAAATGCAAATCAAAACTACAATGAGGTGCCACCAGTCAGAATGGCCATCATTAAAAAGTCTACAACTGGGGCTTGCCTGGTGGCGCAGTGGTTGAGAGTCCACCTGCTGATGCAGGGGACACGGGTTCGTGCCCCGGTCTGGGAAGATCCCACATGCCGCGGAGCGGCTGGGCCTGTGGGTCATGGCCGCTGAGCCTGTGTGACCGGAGCCTGTGCTCCGCAACGGGAGGGGCCACAACAGTGAGAGGCCCGCATACCGCAAAAAAAAAAAAAAAAAAAGTCTACAACTAACAAATGCTGGAGAGGGTGTGGAGGAAAGGGAACACTCTTATACTGTTGGTGGGAATGTAAGTTGATGCAGCTACTATGGAAAACAGTATGGCGTTTCCTTAAAAAATTAATAATAGAGTTACCATATGATCCAGCAATCCCACTCCTGGGAACATATCCAGACAAAACCATAATTCACAAAGATACGTTCACCCTTACATTCATAGCAACACTATTCACAACAGCCAAGACGTGGAAACAACCTAAATGTCCATCAACAGATGAATGGATAAAGATGTGGTACGTATATAAAATAGAATACTACTCAGCCATAAAAAAGAATGAAGTAATGCCATTTGCAGCAACACAGATGCAACTAGAGATTATCATACCAAGTGAAGCAAGTCAGAAAGAGAAAGACAAATACCATATGATATCACTTATATGTGGAATCTAAAGTATGACACAAATGAACCTATCTATGAAACAGAAACAGAATCACAGACATAGGGAACAGACTGGTGGTTGCCAAGGGGGAGGGGGTTGGCGGAGGGATGGAGTGGGAGGTTGAGGTTAGCAGATGTAAGCTATTATATATAGAATGGATAAACAACAAGGTCCTACTATATAACACAGGGAACTATATTCAATATCCTATGAGAAACCATAACGGAAAAGAATATTTTTAAAAAGAATGTGTGTGTGCGTGCGTGTGTGTGTGTGTATAAATAAATATAACTGAATCACTTTGCTGTACAGCAGAAATTAACACAACGTTGTAAATCAACTATACTTCAATTAAAAACATACATATTGTGTCCATGCTATGGATGAAGTAATAATAATCAATGGTGGCTTCTTTAATGGAGAAAAATAATTTCATTTGGGAAAAAAAAACTTCATTCTGTTGCTCACAAACTTTTAGCACTTAAAAACAAACAAACTCCCTAGCCTGATATTAGGGCCTTCCTCGATCAGGCTCCAACCCATATCTTCCTAGTCTTACTTGATACTACCCTAATTCAGCTTATCCATTTTTGAGCCAGACAGAACTACACACTCTTTCTGGGATAATTCAAGTGCTTTCTCACCTCAGAAATGTTACATCCAACACTTCATTAGGTTACCCTCATCTCTCAAATCTCTATTTAAATTCTACTCATCCTTCAAAGTCCAGCTCAAATGGCACCTCTCTGAAGCTTGTCCTTATTCCCCCACTCAGAACCTCTTCTAACCCTGAATAGCATTTAGTCTGTACTTCTCACATTGCCATGTTCACATTCTCTCTCGTCTATCGGATAGTAAAATTGTTTGTGTACATGTCATTATTTCTTCTCTCAGACTAAACTCCTGAGAAGGTCTTGATACAGTCATGTTTGTACTGTCCTCACCCTTTCATGCTTTGCACATACAAGGAAATAATAAAAATTTATTTGAGAAGTGTGCTGAATACATATGTTACCTGATCCAAAAACATTCTGTAGTAATTAATATTCTTACTGATATTCATTCACTAAGGAAATATTTACTCAGTATCTATTGTGTACTGGAGCAGTAGTGTACCAAAATGAGTCATAGACCCCACTCTCTCCATAAGTTTATGGTCTAGAACATCTTCTAGGCATCTATATAAATTACTATAGTACTAATAGGCAAATGCCAGAAGAGAAGTAAAGATGAAGTACAACAGCAACCAACAAGGAGGAGAGATTATTTCTAAGTAATGATGGATATGAGGATAAGTTTTAACATTTGTGCAGGTCCTGAAAGACAGGTAATATTTGAATATGTAGAGATGGGGTAAGGAGTTTTAGCAGGAGAAATAAAGGCCACTGAGGCAGGAACTCTCAGGAGGATCCAGGGAACAATCAATAGTTAAACAGTACAGTGTAAGTAAAAGATTACAGGGATACAGAAGAAAATTTTTAAAGGCAGTTGGAGCTATACCTGAGAAGACCTCAAAAGCCAAAAAAGGAACTATAGCTTTAGTCTGTAAGCGATGAGGAACTGTTTCAAAGTTCTTAAGCAGGGGCTGAGTAATTATTCAGAAGATCTAAAGTGGACTGGAAGGGAAAGAGATTGTTGATAAGGAGGCAATTTAAGAGGCTAGCACCATACTACAAGAAAAAGATAATAAAGGCCTGAACTAGGAATGAGGCACTAGGAATGGAAACAGATGAATGGAAGAGATATTTTAGAGGTGAAACTGACAGGATTAGGCAAGTTCTGGATGTGGAGTACAAGGGTCTGCAAGTGGTAAAAGAAGTTTCTAGGCTAGGAGGCGGGTGCTGCCATAACCAAAATAGAGGACACTAAAGCAGCAGCAAGTTTGGATGGGAGAAAACTGAATCCTGCTTATATTAGGTTTTAGTACCACTGGATATTCAGGCAGTGACATCACAAATAAAATGTGTTAATCTATGCTATGTAGAACAAAATATACAATTTTGTCACAAAAAGAGAAGAGTTGAGATCAGTTAATCTTCAGTAAAGGATTCTGATCAATGATTCAAACATGAATATGACCTCAAAAATATAACTCACATAGGCTATGTTATATACAGCAAATTAAAATCTAAAACCATTTATGAAGGAAGGTTTGACCTAGAACAACTTCAGGTACCCAAGGATCATTTTAAAACATGCTGATTCATGGTTAATAGTAACGTGGATAAGTGGAAGGCTTTGAGAACCTTAGTTTAAAATTATGAGGTGAAATGCTTCTATTGAAATGGTAAATGCATTTTTGTGGTTCCTGTCATTTGGCCCCAATGTAACTTCAATGCCACATCAAGAGATGCTCAAGCCAGAAGACTAGGCCTGACTGACAAGGTAGCAAGGGGTACTATCTAGATCCCCTTATGTATTCATTCCTTTCTATAATAAATACTTCTCCTCAATTAAAAAAATTGAGTCGACCTAGATCTATCCCTACTATATCCCTAGAATCTGCAAAAGCCTAAGCAAAATAAAACTTGCAACTATAAACTCAGTGGTATTACAGCTATTAAGTACCCATATTTCTTAAGAACAAAAAATCTCATCAACATAAACTAAAATGATAACAATGAAAAGATGAATAAAATAACTTGACATTAATAAATGTTTGTTATATGTGTACTGAGTAAAAAAGTAAAACCAAACATCAAACATTTGAATTATGGATAATATGCCTAATAAGTATTGATATATTTCCCCTGTTAGTTACTTATTTACTTATTGTTAATACTAATAACATTCTATTTACTGGAGGCAGTGTCATTATTTCAGTTTAGCTTTGAAAACAATGTGAACTCAGTCTTTAATTATTAAACTGTTTACTAATGGTGAGCAAAATTACGAAAAACAAAATGAATCAAAAGGTACTTGTTTCGCATATGGCCATCCCATTAAGATTACGCTCATCGTAAATCAACTATACTCCAGTAAAAATTAAAAAACAAAAAAGATTATGCCAATCATTTGTTGAAAATCACAATGACATTTTATAGCTGTGCGTAAATGTAAGAATATACACCAAAAGTTAATAATGGTAATCTTTTGATCATAGGCTTATGGTGATTTTTATTTCCTTCTTTTTTGCTTATGTGTATTTTCAAATTTTTCTATAATTCATGTTCATCGTAACTGTACCAAGAAGAAAGATATTTCTGAAAAGAGAAAGACACATATTGAGCGATTTAAAAGAAACATACTTACCAGATCTCTGTGAAGCACCCAATTTGCATGGAGGTAATGGATACCATCAAGAATCTGGTAAAGTAATGATTTAACCATAGATCTTGGCAACTGCATGGGCTTTTTATTTGCTTTTGATGCACGATGAAACTTAATAATATGCTAAAAATTAAAATATATATATTATAATAACATAGTCTTTGCCTGTGTCAATAAAACACAATCAAGGCTGCAATAAATTCTCTACATTTTAAGATTACTTATTAAAGGCCAATAATGACACAAAGAAAAATAATTTGAATAATAAGATCAAACCAAAACAATCTATATTGAGGGTAAATATGACAGTATTAATGTGGTTATAATGACTACATTTACTGAAACCATTAAGATTTTCATTAAATAAAACCAAGAAGTAAAAAGCGTTGGTATTTAAAAACCTGCCTAAAAAATTGTATTAGTTGTATTCCCTACTGACAGAAAGAGTAAACAAAAGGAAAAAAACCCTGTAAATCTTTCCTATTCTATAAAAAGTTGGTGCATTTGGGTAACATCACTGGCTATATGTATTATTAGAATTATTGGAAAGTTCACCTTCTTTGGCACATAATGAAATTAGGATATATTCTTAGTAGTCAATATTAAATAGCAAATCACTACTAGAAAGGAGCAGGGAGAGAAAAAAGAATTCAGTCCCATTGAAATAAATACATCCAGATCATCATATTCAAATTTTTATGTACACATGTTACATTGTGGGTTATAAAACTTTGTAATGAAGGGGAAGAAATTCTACCTGCGCCCACCCCTCACATCCACCTCTATCTCCACTCCACCCTTGTCCAAAACATGCCAAAATGGGTACTAAATATCCATGGCAGAGGAGATTGTTGTCAATACCTGCTATAAGAGCATAAACTGAAATCTCCTTCAAGACCTATGAGTTTGCTAAAGTTATTCCTAAAAAGATTTATAATTTTTATAGATGACAAACCACACTATATTGAATCAAAATTTAATTATCCAAAATTTGAACTTACTGCCAAATTGGAATTTTTTTACTTTTGGCAACTCCTGGGATAAAATGTTTAAATGCCCTGATTCCTAACTTTAAACATTTGGAATTAAAAATTTTGGCTTCTTTTATATATTGATAAAAACAACCCTAATATTTGCAAAACCGTAGGTACTCTTCCATCTGGTGGAGTCCATTTTAAATGGCAAAATGCTGCAAGATTGACCTTAATTTAGAGAGAGAAACTATTCACAGGTACATAACTGGTTAAATTTGAACTACCGTGTGGACCACAAAAGAAAGCAATTTTCACTACACATATTAGTAAACTGCCATTAATTACCTGGCTAAAATTACAATTTCCCACTCAGTAAGATTTTTGGAAGTGAAATTTCTGAATGTTACAAATACTATCTTCTCAGTAAAACAGGATGCTAATGTTTATTGCTCTAATTCTTTTAAATCAAAATTTACATTTAGTATATTTATTTTGAACTATGGTCAACAGAGCAAGTTTTCCTTTCTGTGCATTAGCAGTATGGAACACATACATTTATTTCTTCATACCTATATAAAAGTACCCTAAAAACAAAGTGAGTTTAGACTTACCCATAAATCATGCTCAGCATAATCAAACAGCAGCCACACCTTCCTGTCACTGTGAGAAAGGAACACCTTCTGCAGGGCGATCACATTAGGGTGCTTCAATTCTCGCAAAAGCTGAATGCAAGAGGAAGAGAGGGGTCACTATCCTGTTAGCAAGGGGAGGGGGGATGATGCATACTGGCATGCTAGTTTTGCCTTAACTCCCATAACTTCAAAATGAAATTTTTGAAAATTTAGACAATCCAGATAAGCAACATTAAACACACACACACACACACACACACACGCACGCACGCACGCACGCACGCACACCCAAATACCGCTACTCAGAGATAAGCTTTGTTAACATCTTGGTGCATTTCTTTCCAATCTTTTTTCTATGTGTATGTGTGTGTTTTTAAAATGGGATCCTTTTACATGGTAAAATGTAAAATAGTAAAAGCAAAAGTAATATCATATTGCTAAATAATTAAATATATTTTACATGTGCGTATTTTTTTTTTTAACTAGAGGAAAAACTTGGGAAGCAGAAATACTGTTTGTATCCACTCCAGCACAGTATGTGCTCAATAAATATTAGACAAAAGAAGGAAAGATATTTAACAATCCCTAACTTATCCATGCCTAGAGCATGAGACTGAGGTTTTTTAGAAGAGTAATGAGCATAAGGCAATGATTCTCAAACCCACTGATAAAAATTGGTGTGGAGAAGAGGTCCTGTAAATAGGGAAAAGAATAGGCCTACACAAAGCAGAAAGCTTCAAGCTGGACTCTGATAATAAGAAGGAAAGATAGACCAGATCAGCAAGTGAAAACTTAGTACTTGGCACATAACAGGCAGTTGCTTGATAAAATATTTAGCAACAATAACGTTAGCTGCTCAAGGTGAAAGCCTTATAAATATGCCTGCCTCATGCTGTCCTTAACCAGGGTTCAGACTTAATAGGTAGAAACATACTCAGTTTGATAAATATTTCAAATGCCTTTTAAATGTAAAGCTCTGTGGAAGATACAAAAAGGGAGAGTTTATAAATTGTTTTTCTCACACTTAATCCTCCTAACAACACTATGATGCACACAGAAGCTGAGGTTCAGTGTAATAAAAATAACTTGAGCAAAGTTCAACATTAGAAAGAGAAGAGGTTTGGATTTAAATAGATCTGCCTGATTCCAAAGTCCATGCTTTTTCCAGTTCAGTTAAAGTCCTTGTCTTCAATTCCTACCATGTGGTAGGGAAGACAGACATACAAATAGATCAATGAGGCAGAGAGAAATAAATCACTTAGCCATCTTAATAACTTTAAATGAGTAGCGCATACCTTGAATGCTTGTGCTGGAATCATGTCAAAGTCATCTGAACTCCACCTCTGCAACTTTTATAGGCCACTTCCCAGTTGTGTATTTCTTCACTACTTTCAATGACAGATTTCTCAATTCTCTCATTTTGCCTCTGTCACTCAGCTCTTTCTCTTCACCTACACCTTGACAACCTTGCTGGAAAGTGCTCTACCAGCTATAACTTGGGCATGATTCCCAGATGTGACTCCCTGGGTTCTCCCTCCAAACCATATGCCCTGGAACACAGCTAAGAAATAAAAGTAGGATGGGCTGAGCTGCCCCTAGCAGGTCTTTACTTCTCACAGCCTGCCTCAGGATTCTACCTGTATTTCCTGTTGGATGTAGGTGGGAAAGAAGGAGCTGGAAGAAAAATGACCAGAGAAGATACAACAGTCCTACTCCTTTGCTGAGGGGTAGGGTTGGGGGTGCAGAATTAGGTGGGTGCTCAGCTATCAGCTACTGTCTCTGCTCCCATGGCCTAAGAAACCTTAAGCAGTCCTGCTTCTGGCTTCAGATGCAAATGTTACACATCATATGTTCCTAATTAATGATGGAATCAGAGAAAGCAGCATTTTAGATTAATGCAGAGCTATATTCAGACAGTTTCCTGCTTTTTGAATGCTTTAGGCTCCTAGACTCAGTCAAATAATGTGTTTAATGATGACCTCACTTGCCATGGTCAACCTTGCTACTGATGAACTTAGAGAATTTGATTTTATTAAGTGTCTACCCAGAATATATGTTCTCTTTCCTGCTTGCAGGGGAAGAAAAGGTGAAACTCACTTCTGCATCTAAACCAGGCTCTTGAAACACCAAACACTGGCACAGACTCCTGAACCCTGGACCCCACTTGTCTGGGAGAGGGCACGTCACATGTAGCAATATTTAATCAATACCTCTAAAAAAATTATGTTTTTTGTGACTACAAATTACTGATCACTCTACAATGAATCTACCTTAAGTCCTATGTTATTTTGTTTTTGTTTGTTTGTTTGTTTTTTGCAGTACGCGGGCCTCTCACTGTTGTGGCCTCTCCCATTGCGGAGCACAGGCTCCGGACACGCAGGCTTAGCTAGCGGTCATGGCTCATGGGCCCAGCCGCTCCGCGGCATGTGGGATCTTCCTGGACCGAGGCACGAACCCATGTCCCCTGCATTGGCAGGCGGACTCTCAACCACTGCGCCACCAGGGAAGCCCTTAAGTCCTATGTTTGAACATTATTTTGAACAGGTTATACATCTATATAGTTCAAAAATCAGAAGTACATAAAAGGAGATACATTGAGATGTCTCATTATCACTCCTGCTTCCAGTGACCACAGGCCCTCTTGCCTCCTAGAAGTAACAACTTTTATTAGTTACTTGTTAATCTTTCCAGTGTTTATTTATGCAAATAAAAGCAAATATGAATATTTACACAAAAGATAGCACCTATTTATTTTTAACTTTATCCTGTAAATCTCACATTACCAGTACAATATTAGTTTACAGAAATCCTTCTGTTCTTTCTTACAGCTCCACGGTATTTCCAGGTCACTTTTTTTGTGGTAAAATATATATAACATAAAATTTACCATTTTAACTATTTTTAAGTATGCAGTTCAGTGGCATTAAGTACATTCATATTGTTGTGTAAGAACCACCACTGTATCCTTTCTTCAGAATGTTTTCACAAACTGAAACTCTGTGCCAGTATGCATCTCCCATTCCCAGCCCCTGGTATCTGCTATTCCATTTTCTGTCTCTATGAATTTAACTATTCCAGGTACCTCATATAAATGGATCTGTTCAATATTTGTTCTTTTGTGTCTGGCTTTTTTCACTTAACATGTCTTCACGATTCATCCATGTTGTAGCATGTATCAGGATTTCCTTCCTTTTTAAGGCTAAGTAGTATTTCATCGTATGTACACACCACATTTGCTTATTCATTCATCCCTCCCATCATCCCATGGACATCTGGGTTGATTCTACCTTTTGGCTATTATGAATAATGCTGCCTTGAAGACTGATGTACAAATATCTGTTTGAGTCCTTGCTTTCAATTCTTTTATATACTCAGAAGTAGAATTGCTGGACCCTATAGTAATTCTATGTTTGATTTTTTTGAGGAATTGCCATTCATTCAGGTTACCTTCTAATATGACATACAGGAGGGAAGAGGGTAAAGTTTGCAACTGCATGCATTTACTAGAAAATTTCCCCTTATCTCCAAAATTGCATTATATAGAAACATACACTTTCCATTTCTGCATACCTACTATGCCTTTTCTACCCTACAGGTCTTTTTGCTTTTTGGCCACACCACACGGCATGTGGGATCTTAGTTCCCCAACCAGGAATCAAACCCGTGCCCCCTGCAGTGGAAATGCAGAGTACTGACCACTGGACCACCAGGGAATTCCAACCCTTCAAGTCTTTATAAGTCACTAAATATCAATGTGAAGGCAGGCTGAGGCTAATAAATAGCAAACTATGCCTGTTTCATTCCCTCTCCTAATTCATTTTTCACTCTATAGCCAGAGTGGTGTTTAAAAAATACAGAGTTGCAGCCATAAAAAAAGAAGGAAATTTTGCCATTTGCAGCAACATGGATGGACCTGGAGGGTATTATGCTAAGTGAAATAAGTCAGACAGAGAAAGACAAATACTGTCTTACATGTGGAATACACTTAACACGTGGAATCTAAAAAATACAACAAACTAGTGGCCACAACAAAAAAGAAGCAGACTCACAGATATAGAGAACAAACTAATGGTCACCAGTGCAGAGAAGTGGGGAGGGGCAATATAGGGATAGGGGATTAAGAGGTAGAAACTATTATGCATAACATAAGCTACAAAGACATATTGTACAACACAGGGAATATAGCCAATATTTTATAATAACTATAAATAGAGAATAACCTTTAAAACTGTGAAAGACTAATATTATACGTCTGTAACATATAATATTGTACATCAGCTATACTTCAATTAAACAAAAAGAAATCGATCACCTCTGTCACTAGGGACAGAACTGAGGAAGTAAAGCAAGAGATAAGGCAAAGGGCAAATAATAAGGAGGCTTGTAAGCCATGCAGAAGTGTCACCAGCGAGGTTCTCCAATATCACTAGAAACATGCTGGGTACAGTGGGTTAGTGGAGAAGTCAGCTGATATACAAGGTACCACGCTGTGACTTTCTTCCGTGAATGTCTCATGGTCGGGCCACTGAATGAGTGAGTTTGGGGGTGATGGAGTTTAGGATGACTCAGATTTGACTTCCCTGAATCATCTGTACTTGATATGTATTTATCTTAGTATACTTGATATGTATTTGTATTAGTATACTTTTATACAGTATTAACTGTTTACATCCACCTCCTCTAGCAGACCATAGGCTTTTTGAGGACAAACACAATTTTAAATATATCTCTACAGGGACTAGCACAATGTGTGGCATGTAGAAGTGATCTCATCCAGTTTGGAGGCTTTAAATGTCACCTGTACATATTAACTCCCAAATGTTTATTTCTAGCCCACACAGATTCCCTGAAGTGCAGCTACGCATGTATATATAACTGCCTCAACATCTCTACTTGAATGGCTAAAAGCCGATACTGAGGTTGTGATCTCCACCTCCCCTGCCCTCTTCTCCAACTGCTCTTCCCCAATCTCAGTTAGAAGCAACTCCATCATTCCAGTTACTCAGGCAAAAAAAATCTCATCTACTTTAGCTCAATCCTCAATATCACCTCCTCAAGTCTTCTACAGTCCTTCTATTTAAAATGATAACCACCCCTCTGCATCTTTATTTTTCTGCAAAGTACTATCACTATCAAATATACTATAGTTCTATATCCCTTATCTATAATTCTAGAGAGCTCAGAAAACCAAAAGCTTTCTAGTAACTCAAGTAAGAGAAAAAATTTACACTTCAGTGGAAAAATGCATTGTCAAAGGCACATCATTTCAGGTTATCTGATTCTGATTCTATGGAAGCTATTTTACAACTCTGTACATTATAGATAACTGACAATGATGCAGAATAAGTCATGTCTATCTACACGCAAATTCTGTCCTGTCCAGTAGATGTTCGTTGACTTCCCTCTCCCATTGTGGGAGATGCTAGTTTTGCCTTAATTTGCACATCATTTCAATATTCCTGATCTATAAATGTGTCTGTCCTATGAATTCTTCTTTGAATGGGTTATAACATCTACTTGGTTCCTTCATTTAAAAAGTTAAATAAAATCTTTAAAATGTGTTCATTTTACATCTGGATCACAGTCATAATTTTACCTATTTTGAAAACTCCCCTCTAATACTCATTTTATAGAAGTATCTCATTTGCACTAACATGAAGTGGCTATAGTCTTTATTTAGTCCATTGAGTGTGAACCCTCACACTTTTATTATAAAAGAAATAATAATAGGTTTGGTTACTGCATCAGAATTCCCCCTGGGTGTTAGGTAATACATAATATATATACCACATTATCTTCCTAACAATAATTTACTTTATGTTGTTTATTGTCTGTTTCTCTCCATTAACATATAAACTCCATGAAGGCAAAGTTTCCACTGGTTTTATAACCCCAGTGCTTAAAATGGTACCTAGCACACAGTAAGTACTCAATAAATATTTGTCAAAAGAATTAAATATACTGAACTTACCTGGTTCTTACAAAATCAACCAGTAAATAGCTTGGAATATTATAAAACGTTGCTATCCTTTCAAAAGGCGTTTTGAGAGATTTTGTTTTTAATAAATTGAATAGACTGTGTTTAAAATAGTTCTTCTAGGGACTCTAACTTTCCACAAGCTCCATTTACTTTAGGCTTAAAAAGGAATTTTTCTCTCAACTAGCACCCACTCTAGCAAAAGTATGAGTGCTGGCTTGATGTAAAGAGCAGAAACATAGCTCTTAATAGCTCAGGGTGAGATATTTAACCTGGTACAGAACCGAAAGAGCCCCTAAGGGGTACTATGAGGGTGTTCCTTGAAAGGACTGTGAATGCAATAAATGCTACAAAATCCTGAAGAAAATGATACATAGGGGGCTTCCCTGGTGGCGCAGTGGTTGAGAGTCTGCCTGCCGATGCAGGGGACACGGGTTCGTGCCTCGGTCCGGGAAGATCCCACATGCCGCGGAGCGGCTGGGCCCGTGAGCCATGACCGCTAAGCCTGCGCATCTGGAGCCTGTCTTCCGCAATGGGAGAGGCCACAACAGTGAGGGGCCCGCATACCGCAAAAAAAAAAAGATACATAGGAACAGAGAACAAAGGGAGACACACTGAGGAACTAATAAAGCACAGATTAATCAAATCACTGTTTACTTTCAACGCTAGCAAAAATAAATATGCTAGGTCCTAGACAAGCGCCACATGAAAGTGTATTCTGTCTCTATTTACTGAAACAAACAAAAAAGTAAATTTCTCTACTGCTATTTACTGAAGAAACAAATGAGCAAAAACAGTAAACAACACAAATGGCCAGCCAATAGTCAGAAAACTGATAATTATGGTATATCCACGTATCACAGTCTCAAATATATATGCCAAAAGTTTTTAAATACATGAGAAAAGACTTCTGCTCTAATGTTATAATAAAAGGCTGTGTGGTGATCGTTTTGTAATGTACAGAAATATCGAATTACTATGTTGTGTACCTGGAACAAAGATAGTATTGTAGGTCAATTATACTTCAATTTTTAAAAATCAGAGAAAGGGAAAAAATGTGTTTTTTTCCCTAGCCAGGCACACTGGTACAGAGTTTCCCATTTATTTGCCTTCATCAGATTTAAATTTCATCTTTTATTTTGGAGGAGGGTGAAGGGGATCAGAATATGCCACTCCAAAATATGACACTTTGGCATAAGAATGATTTTGAGCTGAAGGCATTTGACATTCAACAGATGCAGAAAGGAGCCTTCCTGCAGCTTCCCTTATCTGACTAAAAGTAGAAACTCTAAGAATTGAGGACTGCCATAAATCCCCTCTCCCAGGGAAGTTTTATGACCATGAAGAAGACATAAAGTCAGCATTGCCTTGGACCAGCACAAACAAGCCATGCTAAGACAGCCCTTATCTTCCATTGGTTTCCCCTATACATTTACCTTCCCACAGTTTGCAGCCCCTAGAAGTCTAAAAACCCTTTCCTTTGTCTTGTAATGTCTCTGAAATTTATTGCTCTTTGTTAAAAATGACATCAGGTCTCAGGCCTACCCATTTCTTGGCATCTTCATTTCTTTTCTAGGAAAGCCCCTGTGTCACACAAAACTTAACATCAAATAAAATTTGTATGCTTTTCTCTTGTTAAAAAATAAATTAAAATAAATAAAGGCTGCAAAATATAAAATATGTTTATAAACCAGGAAATATATCAAAACGTCAACATAGTTATCTCTGGGTAGTGGGATTATGTGTGATTTTTCTTTCTTCCTATTTTTCTACAAGTTTTCTAAATGAGCGTTACTCTTATAATGTACACATACACGTGAGCGCGCGCGCATACACACCCACACACACACACACAGAAAAGACAGCTCTTTCTCTCCAGAAATCTACCTGCTAAGATATCAATACTATCATGCTAGCTAAGCTTCTTACACAGTTGATCTGAGAAGGGATAAAAGAAAGGAGATGATCATGCTTGTACTTTCCTGAATTCTTGGCAAAATCAGATTTTACCAACGGAGTTTAATCTCTTGTCACACAAATATTTGTTCAACGTGACATCATGCAACTACAAATATGCTTTAATCACATAAAGAGCAGTTAAGTATAGCATGATTTTCCTGTGAAAATCCCACACTAAGTGATAACATCCCGTGCCAGACACTTACAGAGTACTAATGTGATCCAAAAGGAGCCTAATGAAGAATGTGCAGTGGGCATGCCAAGACTTTTATCTGATCCCCCTTCCAGGGCATCTAAGTGACTATTTAAAGTGTCTACTCTTCACTATCCTAAACATAAAACAATCTAAAGCTATAATCCTAAACTTTTTTCTCTAAAGCACTATTTAGGATCCTGACTCCATTGAGCCTTGTGCTAAATTAACATTTACAGAATCCATTTGTATTTTTATCCACACATCTTTCTTCCTCTTTCATCCGTACTTTCTGTTCTCCAAGTCTCTGATGCCCCCAGGGCTTCTAGATTTTTCTTTTTCAGGGTATCTCATTGGAAAGGGTCCTCTTATACTTCAATAACTCACTTATCTCAAAGTAAATCCAATTTTTTATTCTTATTTGATCTGTTATAAGTAATGGTATGATTCATTTGACCATTGATCTTTATTTTTAGAAAACTTTATTTTAGAGACTTCCCTGGGGACGCAGTGGTTAAGAATCCGCCTGCCAATGCAGGCGACACAGGTTGGATCCCTCGTCCAGGAAGATCTCACATGCCGCGGAGCAACTAAGCCCACGTGCCACAATGACTGAGCCTGCGCTCTAGAGCCCATGTGCCACAACTACTGAAGCCCGCGCGCCTAGAGCCCGTGCTCCTTAACAACAGAAGCCACCGCAATGAGAAGCCCGCGCACCGTAACAAAGAGCAGCCCCTGCTCGCCGCAACTAGAGAAAAGCCCGCGCGCAGCAACAAAGACCCAACACAGCCATAAATAAATAAATAATATTTTTTTAAAGAAAACTTTATTTTAGAAAGCACTCATGGAGTGTATCTTTTTTTTTTAATGTGTAACCCTCCACTCTCTGCAAAAAAAAAAAATGACGATAAATGAGGCAACGTACTTTATGGCAAATAGGAGATTCACCTAAATTCAAAATGCCCCAGCATTCCTAAACTGACATTTAAAAACTTACATTTTGAAACCTGACACTTTCACACCTGTGACCACCTTTTTGGAAGGACTTTACAAGCACGTAGATACATTATAACCTTCCAGCAGGTGGCACTCATATGCTGAAGAGGGGTCTATAAAACAGTTAACCAGCCCTGGTTCAAGGCGGCCCTAAATTTTCTGCTTTATTTTACTCTAGTGACACTGCTCAGGTACCAGTCAGAAGCTTCAAGGAGGTCAATGTTCCCCATCGCCACTCGACAGAAGTAATAGTGAGGTAGCAGGTATAATGCAAAAAGTACAGATTTTAGAATTCAGAGACCTGAGTTTAAGCCCTGACCCAGCTCTATGACATAAAGCAAGTTGCTTAACCCCTCTAAGCGTTATGGAGGAATAAAAATATCTACTGACAAACATACAGTTTCTGTAAGGATTTAAAAAAATGTACATTAACTACATAACACAATGCTTAGAAAATATTAAATACTTGACAAATTATAGTTATTACTCTTCTACCTACCACTATTGGCAAGAACGTTGTGAGGACTAAATGAGATAACAGATGTAGAATGCCTGGCATGCTACAAGTTCTTGACAAACAATAGCTGTTACTTATGCTGTACATAAGTGAGAAAGGTTAAGCACTCCAGGCAGTCAGAGATACTTGTTTGAGAGATGCTGCAATGGGAAATGCCATCTCATCTCCTTCCCAAAGTGCCTAAAACACTCCTCTAGTAGATTCTATAATAATAGTATAGCTATAGGAAAGTTATTTCGCTTTCCATTTGCAACAAACAATCTAGTTTCCTCTTCTCTGACTTCAAGTACTACATGTACTTGGTCTGAGAAAGATATTTGAAACCAAGTGCAGTCTGTAAGAAATAAGTTTACATCCCCTTGACTACAAGAGCATATATGTTCTTTTAAAATATGAGTATTTAATCTTTTATGTAACATATTCCATATGAGAAAATTGGATACACTTCTTGGATACAGGAAACTGGTTGAATAAATTAAGGTCCATCCCTACAGTAGAATATTATATAGCCATTAAAAAGAATGCAGTAAGAATAAGACAGACCTGTATTTTTGGTTTGGAATGATTAGTAAGATATAGTACTAAGTGATAAAGATGGAACAGAATATATAGCATCCCTTGGTATTTTTAAAAGATATACATACATGCTGGTATATGCTTAAAAAGCACTGGTAAGGCCAGAGGTCAGCTACAGTAGTTACTTTTCAATGGGACTCTGAGTATATAAACTTTAAATACAAAAAATAAAACAGACACAAATCAAAATAAAGAGTTTACAAAGTAAAACCTAAATTACCTGGAATTCTCAGGGGCATTTTGATTCATTGAGGGGTAATAAGAAAATCTTTCCTTGCTTCAATGATCCTTGCTGTAAACCTTCCCTACCTTCACAATTATCAAAACTAAATTTATCTTTGACTTTAGGCATATTTTTAGTGTTTTGGGGTTTCAGTAAATATGAACTCCTAACAAATGTTTATTTCCTCCTCATTTATCCTTTTTTCTCCTTGAAGTAAAATGAGGAGAAAAAAAAACTAACTTAAAACTCCTTATTTAGATTCTGCCTTCAAAAGAAAAAAAGTATTTTCTTATTCCCCTCTGTCTCTAGTCCTCTTTTCCTTCTCCTCTATTCTGCAGTCTCTTTTGATACCTAACCCATGTGTCCAAGGTTTAGCTACTACTTCTATTGAGAATCTCAAACCTCAATCTTTACCCCTAATCTCACCCCTAAACTCTGACATCAGTTTCCAACTGTGCATTCTATACATCCATATGGAAATCCCACTGTACCTCAAAACCCACAGATCCAAAACTGAACATCACTTGCCCACCTCCACCCAAGAATAGTGGGTCCACTATTCTTGCAATCACACCAGTATGTCCCAATCACCAAGGCACATTCAAAACCTTAAAACCAATCAGTGTTCAGTTACTGAAGAAGTGCTATATACTCCACCTTTTAAATATCACTCATGAATTCTCACCTTGACAATTAAAATAAACCTTTAACTGGTATTTATACATGTGCTCTTGTCTCTGCCTGGAAACATCTTCCCTACCCTCTTCACCTGATTAACGCCTACTTGCTTTTTAGAAAGGACTAATTTATCACTGCCTCTAAAAAGCCTTCCCTGAAACTCCTAGTCCAAGTGGGTGCCTCTCTCCTGTGTTTCCTTCCATCCTGTATTTCTCTTAACATGCCACTAATTAAATAAAATTATAATGTAGTTTAATTATCTATCTCCCCTAATAGATTGTAAGGTTCTAGAATGCAGGAACTATGTCTTCCATCTCTACATTTCCATTGTCTACAAGCCTGACACAGGGTTGGTATTCAACAAATGGTGGCTGAATTAATGAGTGATGATCTATCGCCTATCTTTTCACGCATTGACATGCATATCGCCTACATTTCATGCACTGACATCAAGATATCTTCCTAAAATGAAGAGTCTAATAATGTTAATTCTCCCATCCTAAAATCTTAAATGGCTTCAAAGGTAAAACTCCCAAATAAAACATTCAAAACCATCCACTCCAAAGGCTAAATCTATTTTTCCTACAAATAATTTATTGGTGGGGGGAGACTGAGATTCAAGATAAAACTGCACTGTAAAGATTTTAACCAGGGCTTCCCTGGTGGCACAGTGGTTGAGAGTCTGCCTGCCGATGCAGGGGATACGGGTTCGTGCCCTGGTCCGGGAAGATCCCACATACCGCGGAGCGGCTGGGCCCGTGAGCCATGGCCCCTGAGCCTGCGCATCCGGAGCCTGTGCTCCGCAACGGGAGAGGTCACAACAGTGAGAGGCCCATGTACCGCAAAAAAAAGAAAAAATTTAACCAGCAATGAGGCAGGTAGATAAGATCCAACTTAAGGACCAGTGAGCTTTGCCCTGATAAAGGGAATGTCATAACTGGCATAAGTTGTGGCCTTCACCTTTGGGATACTCCCTTTACAATCATCATGAATGGGCTCCCAAGGTCTCCACTGCACAGAATTCTACCCATTACCTATTGTCTCTTGTAAAGCCTTGCCCTGGGACATGGGGATGAGGCAGAAACATGATGGAAAGTACCCATCAGGTAGCAATGACTTAAAAAAGTCAAAATTCATTAATAAATATTTAAGTGCCCAGCAAATTCCAGGCACAGGGAGCCTCAGGGAGTTTATGGCCTAATAGAGACCAAAGAGAAGGCAGATAAAGCAAATAATTTTAAAACTATAATTATGATGAGGCTATTAAGAAAAATACAGAATATGCATATACAGCAAACATAACCTAGTCTGGAAAGTCAGAGAAGGTACTCCTAATGAAGTATGCTTGTTGGAAAGAGGGAACTGAGAATTACAGAGACTCAACCAGCAAGAAAAGTGTACTAGCAGATATTCTCATCATGTCATGAATATACTGAATCTAAGAACTCCTTCATTACTCATCTTCTAGGAGTAAATATTAAATGAAATCCCTACTTTATTCTAAATTTGCTATGGCAGACTTCTATCATATGTAATAGAGCATAGCTCTCTTCTTTCCAGATGAATATTTATAAAACCACTTATAGCACAGAACCTGGAACAAAGTAGGCATTCAACAAGTTTTCTTGAATAAGAAAATGAAAGCAATGGTACATGAATTGGTTTTTGAACACGTTGGTTGACATTTATCCCACAATGACATTTATCCCACAATGCGAGAATATTGTTTTCAAAACTGCCATTATCAATAAGAAACTGACAAACAGAATTAAGAATGTTCAAAAAAGTTAATGGCTGAAAAATAACTTGAAATTGGTAATTAATTAATTCAGCAAAATAATATAGTAATAGTTTTATCTTAGATGCCCATAATAAACCTTATTTTTATCTCAGTGCACTCTCAAGCTATCTGGTTTTATATCTAACCCATATCTTTATAACTTGGTTGGCCAAAAAGTTCGTTCGGGTTTTCCATTAAGATGTTATAGAAAAACCTGAATGGACTTTTTGGCCAACCCAATACATTTCTAAAATGCACAGTTTACATTTTCTTGAGTAAAAACAGGCAGCCAAGTAGCCCTGGAATTCATCTCTTCCCCCCCACCGCCCCCCAGTTCCTAGACAGTACTGGCTGAGGATGTATAGGGAGAGGGTAAGGCTTTTGCTTTCTGAAGGAACTTGTCTAATGTGTGTTAGATGTTTCACTTTTCAGAATGACTGGTCTGACAACCCACCCCAGATGCTACAACAAAATGTACTAACATTTACAATTTATAGCTAAGGGTTTTAATTAAGTATTAATGGCTAAATTATCAGTACCAATAATCCAATGTATTTCATATCACTGTGCTTCTAGAGAAGATAAATGCAGTGAAGTCAAGGCTCAAATAAATTAATCATTTGTAGTTCCTGAAGACCTCACAGGAATTTTAACAGTAGTAATAAGGAAAGCTACTAAATGATCTAACCAAAATATAATCCAGGAAATGTCTACTGTATTGTTTCCATTAAATAGAAAATCTACTTCCTTCCTACTCTGCTAAGAAATCTTTATACGTATTATGAGAAAACACAGAGGGGGATGAGTTTCCACAATGAAATAAATTACTTCTTTCTTTTAAAATTATTTCTTTTATTATTTTCTTTTAAACATCTATTAGATTTAATCAATAAATTCTATTTCTACTGAGTGTTAACTTTAATTTTTTTTAAATAACTACAATGTGACATATGTGGTTTTTATGAAAATATGTTAAACACTGTTTAGGAAAACACTAGAAATCACCATAATAATTAGAATAGTTCAGGGCTTCCCTGGTGGCTCAGTGGTTAGGAATCCGCCTGCCAGTGCAGGGGACACTGGTCCGGGAAGATCCCACATGCCGCGGAGCAGCTAAGCCTGTGTGCCAGAATTACTGAAGCCCACGTGCCTGGAGCCCGTGCTCCGCAACAAGAGAAGCCACCACCACGAGAAGCCCATGCACTGCAACGAAGACCCAACGCAGCCAAAAACAAAAACAAAAAAAATAGTTCACAATACTATAACTTTCCATAATTTTGTGTTTATCAGAGCACATATGCAAAAAGGACAACATTAAAGTAAGCTTTCTGTGAATGATTTTGGAGCTTTGAAATTTAATATCTACTCAAGGCTGCTTGCAATGTACATATAAAATGTCAAATCTCACTAGACTGTCCTCTTTGAAATGTTCTTCTCCAACATAAGTTCTGATCACACTCTTTAAACTTAAAAGAAACAAACATCCACTCTGGGGAAAGCTCCTTTTAAATAAAATCCACAGGGAAAAGGTGGATTAATTTGACTACAAAACTATCTTTCACAGAAAATATATTCTAAACAAAGGCTAACAACAAACTTGGAGAACATCACCAAATTGTAAGACATTAGAGGGAATTTGCTTGATTTATAGAGCTTATAAAAAATCATTAAAAAAAAGAAAAACACTTCAACAGTGGGTAGGGAATACGAATAGACATTTCAAAAAATAGATATAAATTTAAATAGTCAAAAATTATATGATAATATGGCTATCTCACTTAATTTAAGAATACAAATTGAAGCAATGGAGACATATTTTTCATCAGACTGGGGAATTTTTTAAAAGCTTAATAATATCTAAGTGGTATCGACAGGAAACTGATTGAATAAATTAAGGTCATTCCCTACAGTAGAATATTAAATAGCCATTAAAAAGAATGCAGTAAGAATAAGATAGATCTGTATTTTTGGTGATATTAAGTGATAAAGATGGAACAGAATGTATAGCATCCCTTGCTGTTTTTAAAAGACATACATGTGCTAGCATATGCATAAAAAGCATTGGTAAGGCCAGAAGAAGTCATCTATAGTAGTTACTTTTGTGCAGGAGGACTAGGTTGAGGAAAGTAGAAGTGTAAAATTTTTCATTTTAAGTCTTTCTATATCTTTTGAATTCTTATTATGTTTATATATTCTTATCACTCATATTTTTCTTTAATATTTCTGAAATGTCAACAGGAGTTACCTAGAGGAACAAATTATGAATAATTTTGATTTGCTACCCTATAATGTTCTACAATTTTTAAAAATTAATTTTTAGAAAAATCTACTCTAAGATATTGTCAAACTGCAACTTATAACCCATTAGTGGATTATGAAATCAGTTTAGTGAGTTGCAAACAGCATTCCCCACCCCGACTCCCAAAGTGAAATCATTGAACTGGACTGGAGTAGAAAATAATTGAAAACACCAGTGCACATCATAGGTTATGAGCAAGAGAGAGCGCCAGAGCAAGAGTGGATCACAGTCAAAAAGTTTGAAAACCACTGCTCCAGGATATTATGTTAAAAAGTATTTTGAATAGAGCATTCAGGAAAAATCTTAACAACCTTATAATTTCTATTTCAAAACCAAGAATTGTTTTATATTAAACTGAGTTTTTATGTGTCAATTCTTACTTTTAGTACGACCAACTTGAAAAACAGTACTAGTTGAAATGGTAATGAAGAAAAAATATAATTTTCAAAAGTCACAGAGAAAACTCTAAAAAGAGGAAAAAGATGTATTAATAAGACAGATGACATATGCTAAGACTTGAATGATTTCTAAGAAATGAACGTATATACATATATTTGGAATGCCCCCCATTGTAACTTATACATATTAATAATCGCTGGAATTGACAAGATTGAAATTAAAAGTTTAGTTAAGATTGTTTATAAAGAGATCACCAAAATAACAGATTTTTGAAAATGCTAGGCTATCTCAGAATTTTAGAATACTGACAAAAGACCACATAGCTCAGATACACGTACAACGGATCTTGAGGGCATGTATTTTAAGTTGTTTTTCTGGTGTCAAAGGATGTGTTGGTTCTGGTTACAAACACAATCTATTGCCTAATTGCGTGTTTGATAAGAGCAGATAACTACAAAATGACTAGCCAGGATTAGGAACATAGTCCAGTCCCTAAATTAAAGGACTACAGGGCAATGAAATCAAAAGACTTTGGTTACCAAAGGGGAAAGGTGGGGGGGGGGAGGATAAATTAGGAGTTTGGGATTAACATATAAACACTATTACCTATAAAACAGATGATCAATAAGGACCTACTGTATAGCATGGGGAACTCTATTCAATACTCTGTAATAACCTATATGGGAAAAGAATCTGAAAAAGGATGGATATAATGTATATGTATAACTGAATCACTCTGCTGTACACCTGAAACTAACACAACATTGGAAATCAAGTATACTCCAATATAAAATAAAAATTAAATTAAAAAAAAAGATTTTGTTTTCACTAACATGGCAACCACACCATGTATTTTAGGCAGCCAGAGCATCCACAGAAAGCTTGTTTTTTAATTTTACTAACTTCCGTTTCATGTATCTTTATGACTTACCTTACGTTATCTTTTGCTCCCTTTTATCCACTCCCGATCCTTCACTAGCCTTGCCAGCTGTCTACTTCCTTTGTTCCTTTCCATTCATTAAGGACTTTACTATTAACAATCTCATGCCCTTCAAAACCCCTATGGCAATTATATGTACCACTCATTTGGAATTTAACAAATGGCCTCTTGAATTATTTATATTTTTATACATATCCTAATGTTTTTATATATAGATATATACCTATATTAACTACTTGGTAAACTCTATGGTCATTCCATATATGAGTATAGTCAGTATCAGTAAATCCTTTTAGTTATATTTTTAAGTTCTCATATAACCTAGAAGTCAAAAGTTGTTCAAGGCATAGGTTCCATGACTAAATAAATTTAGATAATTTATATATGCCCCAGGAGTGTGGAAGTAGGAGTAGAAGAAAAACAAATCAAGGGCTCCCCTGGTGGCACAGTGGTTAAGAATCCGCCTGCCAATGTAGGGGACACAGGTTCGAACCCTGGTCCGGGAAGATCCCACATGACGCAGAGCAACTAAGCCCGTGCACCACAGCCACTGAGCTTATGCTCTAGAGCCTGCGAGCCACAACTACTGAGCCCACGTGCTGCAACTACTGAAGCCCGCATGCCTAGAGCCCGTGCTCCGCAACAAGAGAAGCCACTGCAACGAGAAGCCTGCGCACTGCAACAAAGAGTAGTGCCCGCTCACTGCAACTAGAGAAAGCCCGCGCACAGCAACGAAGACCCAACGCAGACAAAAATAAATAAATAAAATAAATTTTTTTAAAAAATCAAGCAACATAGGATTATGATACAGAACAGCCTCCTTATGAGCGAGTGAGTATGGTGAAATCAACTACTAAACCACTATATCTTTTCCCAGCTTCCTCCCTTCCTTTACTTGTAAACTCACAAATTCTTTAAAGATGTCCCTGTAACAGTGGCAACAAGACCTTGTAAAAGTCATTGGTTGGTAAGGCTGAGGTGGTGAGGAGGGGGCAGAACTAAGGGAAAAGGGAAGGAAGAAGAAGGAGCTGAAAAATCCTTCGGCAAGGATATTCTTAAGTCAGGAACTACTACTAACATAGTCTCAGTTGTCAATATAGTGATATGGTAAGATCCACACCATATAAAAAACAAAAAACATGATCTCACATAAACTCCCATGGTTCAGAACACCTCAATTTTAAATCTATGCAATCTATTAAATGTGAGCACTTTCTTGAAAAATCTGATCAAACAAAATAATGCTACTTTGTCAGCAGTTGCTCTTATCCTAAAAATATTCCTGAAAATATCAACACTGAAGCCCCTTGACAATCCTGATTCGCCCGCTTTCTCACTGACTGGCCTCTTGCTTGCATCCTACCTTGACCACACCAAACCGCCTCTAGGCTACCTGATGCACCATGCTGCCTCATACCACAGCTCCTTCCTTGCCAGAAAGTAATTTACCCCAACCTGCAAACACTCAGACACTCACTTTCAAGAGTCAACTCAAGCATCCTTTTTTTAAAAAATTTTATTTATTTATTTACACAGCATGTTCTTATTAGTCATCAATTTTATACACATCAGTGTATACATGTCAATCCCAATCTCCCAATCCATCACACCACCACCTCCACCCCCCCGCGGCTTTCCCCCCTTGGTGTCCATACGCTTGTTCTCTACATCTGTGTCTCAATTTCTGCCCTGAAAACTGGTTCATCTGTACCATTTTTCTAGGTTCCACATATATGTGTTAATATACAATATTTCTTTTTCTCTTTCTGACTTACTTCACTCTGTATGACACTCTCTAGATCCATCCATGTCTCTCAACAAATGACCCAATTCCATTCCTTTATATGGCTGAGTAATATTCCATTGTATATATGTACCACAACTTCTTTATCCATTTATCTGTTGATGGGCATTTAGGTTGCTTCCATGACCTGACTATTGTAAATAGTGCTGCAGTAAACACTGGGGTGCATGCGTCTTTTTGAATTATGGCTTTCTCGGGTATATGCCCAGTAGTAGGATTGCTGGAGCATATGGTAATTCTATTTTTAGTTTCTTAAGGAACCTCCATACTGTTCTCCATAGTGGCTGTATCAATTTACATTCCCACCAACAGTGCAAGAGGGTTCCCTTTTCTCCACACCCTCTCCAGCATTTGTTGTTTGTAGATTTTCTGATGATGCACATTCTAACTGATGTGAGATGATACCTCATTGTAGTTTTCATTTGCATTTCTCTAATAATTAGTGATGTTGAGCAGCCTTTCATGTGCTTCTTGGCCATCTGTATGTCTTCTCTGGAGAAATGTCTATTTAAGTCTTCTGCCCATTTTTGGATTGGGTTCTTTGTTTTTTTAATATTGAGCTGCATGAGCTGTTTATATATTTTGGAGATTGATCCTTTGTCCGTTGATTCGTTTGTAAATATTTTCTCCCATTCTGAGTGTTGTCTTTTCTTCTTGTTTATGGTTTCCTTTGCTGTGCAAAAGCTTTTAAGTTTCATTAGGTCCCATTTGTTTGTTTTTATTTCCATTACTGTAGGAGGTGGATCAAAAAAGATCTTGCTGCAATTTAAGTCAAAGAGTGTTCTTCCTATGTTTTCCTCTAACAGTTTTATAGTGTCCGGTCTTACATTTAGGTCTCGAATCCATTTTGAGTTTATTTTTGTGTACGGTGTTAGGGAGTGTTCTAATTTCATTCTTTTACATGTAGCTGTCCAGTTTCCCCAGCACGACTTATTGAAGAGACTGTCTTTTCTCCATTGTATATCCTTGCCTCCTTTGTCATAGATTAATTGACCATAGGTGTGTGGGTTTATCTCTGGGCTTTCTATCTTGTTCCCATGATCTATGTTTCTGATTTTGTGCCAGTACCATATTGTCTTGATTACTGTAGCTTTGTAGTATAGTCTGAACTCAGCGAGTCTGATTCCTCCAGCTCCATTTTTTTCCCTTAAGACTGCTTTGGCTATTTGGGGTCTTTTGTATCTCCATACAAATTTTAAGATTTTTTGTTCTAGTTCTGTGAAAACTGCCATTGGTAATTTGATAGGGATTGCATTGAATCTGTAGATTGCTTTGGGTAGTATAGTCATTTTCACAATAGTGATTCTTCCAATCCAAGAACATGGTATATCTCTCCATCTGTTTGTGTCATCTTTAAGTTCTTTCATCAGTCTTATAGTTTTCTGCATACAGGTCTTTTGTCTCCCTAGGTAGGTTACTTCCTAGGTACTTTATTCTTTTTGTTGCAATGGTAAATGTAAGTGTTTCCTTAATTTCTCTTTCAGATTTTTCATCATTAGTGTATAGGAATGCAAGAGATTTCTGTGCATTAATTGTGTATCCTGCAACTTTACCAAATTCATTAATTAGCTCTAGTAGTTTTCTGGTGACATCTTTAGAATTCTCTATGTATAGTATCATGTCATCTGCAAACAGTGACAGCTTTACTTCTTCTTTTCCAAATTGTATTCCTTTTATTTCTTTTTCTTCTCTGATTGCCATGGCTAGGCCTTCCAAAACTATGTTGAATAATAGTGGTGAGAGTGGACATCCTTGTCTTGTTCCTGATCTGAGAGGAAATGCTTTCAGTTTTTCACCATTGAGAATGATATTTGCTGTGGGTCTGTCATATATATGGCCTTTATTATGTTGAGGTAGGTTCCCTCTATGCTGACTTTCTGGAGAGTTTTTATCATAAATGGGTGTTGAATTTTGTCAAAAGCTTTTTCTGCATCTATTGAGATGATCATATGGTTTTTATTCTTCAATTTGTTAATATGGTGTATCACACTGATTAATTTGCATATAATGAAGAATCCTTGCATCCCTGGGATAAATCCCACTTGACCATGGTGTATGATCCTTTTAATGTGTTGTTGGATTCTGTTTCCTAGTATTTTGTTGAGGAGTTTTGCATTTTTATTCATCAGTGATACTGGTCTGTAATTTCCTTTTTTTGTAGTATCTTTGTTTGATTTCAGTATCAGGGTGATAATGGCCTCATAGAATGAGTTTGGGAGTGTTCCTTCCTCTGCAATTTTTTGGAAGAGTTTGAGAAGGATGGGTGTTAGCTCTTCTCTAAATGTTTGATAGAATTCACCTGTGAAGCCATCTGGTCCTTGACTTTTGTTCGCTGGAAGATTTTTAATCACAGTTTCAATTTCATCACTTGTGATTGGTCTGTTCATATTTTCTATTTCTTCCTGGTTCAGTCTTGGAAGGTTATACCTTTCTAAGAATTTGTCCATTTCTTCCAGGTTGTCCATTTTATAGGCACAGAGTTGCTTGTAGTAGTCTCTTAGGATGCTTTGTAATTCTGGGGTGTCTGTTGTAACTTCTCCTTTTTCATTTCTTATTATATTGATTTGAGTTCTCTCCCTCTTTTTCTTGATGAATCTGGCTATTGGTTTATCAATTTTGTTTATCTTCTCAAAGAACCAGCTTTTAGTTTTATTGATCTTTGCTATTGTTTTCTTTGTTTCTATTTCATTTATTTCTGCTCTGATCTTTATGATTTCTTTCCTTCTGGTAACTTTGGGTTTTGTTTGTTCTTCTTTTTCTAGTTCCTTTAGGTGTAAGGTTAGATTGTTTATTTGAGATGTTTCTTGTTTCTTGAGGTAGGCTTTTATTGCTATAAACTTATCTCTTAGAAATGCTTTTGCTGCATCCCATAAGTTTTGGACCATTGTGTTTTCATTGTCATTTGTCTCTAGGTATTTTTTGATTTCGCCTTTGATTTCTTCAGTGATCTCTTGGTTATTTAGTAACATAGTGTTTAGCCTCCATGTGTTTGTGTTTTTTACCTTTCTTCCTCTGTAATTCATTTCTAATCTCACAGCATTGTGGTCAGAAAAGATGCTTGATATGATTTCAGTTTTCTTAAATTTACCGAGGCTTGATTTGTGACCCAAGATGTGATCTATCCTGGAGAATGTTCTGTGTGCACTTGAGAATAAAGTGTAATCTGCTGTTTTTGGATGGAATGTCCTATAAAGATCAATTAAATCTAGCTGGTCTATTCTGTCATTTAAAGCTTGTGTTTCCTTATTTATTTTCATTTTGGAAGATCTGTCCATTGGTGTAAGTGAGGTGTTAAAGTCCCTCACTATTATTGTGTTACTGTCGATTTCCTCTTTTACAGCTGTTAGCAGTTGCCTTATGTATTGAGGTGCTCCTATGCTGGGCGCATATATATTTAAAATGGTTATATCTTCTTCTTGGATTGATCCCTTGATCATTATGTAGTGTCCTTCCTTGTCTCTTGTAACATTCTTTATTTTAAAGTCTATTTTATCTAATATAAGTATTGCTACTCCAGCTTTCTTTTGATTTCCATTTGCATGGAATATCTTTTTCCGTCCCCTCACTTTCAGTCTGTATGTGTCCCTAGGTCTGAAGTGGGTCTCTTGTAGACAGCATATATATGGGTCTTGTTTTTGTATCCATTCAGCAAGCCTGTGTCTTTTGGTTGGAACATTTAATCCATTCATGTTTAAGGTAATTATCGATATGTATGTTCCTATGACCATTTTCTTAATTGTTTTGGGTTTGTTTTTGTAGGTCCTTTTCTTCTCTTGTGTTTCCCACTTAGAGAAGTTCCTTTAGCATTTGTTGTAGAGCTGGTTTCGTGGTGCTGAATTCTCTTAGCTTGTGCTTGTCTGTAAAGCTTTTGATTTCTCCATCGAATCTGAATGAGATCCTTGCCGGGTACAGTAATCTTGGTTGTAGGTTCTTCCCTTTCATCACTTTAAATATGTCATGCCACTCCATTCTGGCTTGTAGAGTTTCTGCTGAGAAATCAGCTGTTAACCTTATGGGAGTTCCCTTGTATGTTATTTGTCGTTTTCTCCTTGCTGCTTTCAATAATTTTTCTTTGTCTTTAATTTTTGCCAGTTTGATTACTATGTGTCTCGGCGTGTTTCTCCTTGGGTTTACCCTGTATGGGACTTGCTGTGCTTTCTGGACTTGGGTGGCTATTTCCTTTCCCATGTTAGGGAAGTTTTCGACTATATTTCTTCAAATATTTTCTTGGGTCCTTCCGCTCTCTCTTCTCCTTCTGGGACCCCTATAATGCGAATGTTGTTGCGTTTAATGTTGTCCCAGAGGTCTCTTAGGCTGTCTTCATTTCTGTTCATTCATTTTTCTTTATTCTGTTCCACAGCAGTGAATTCCACCATTCTGTCTTCCAGGTCACTTAACCGTTCTTCTGCCTCAGTTATTCTGCTATTGATTCCTTCTACTGTAGCTTTCATTTCAGTTATTGTATTGTTCATCTCTGTTTGTTTGTTTTTTAATTCTCCTAGGTCTTTGTTAAACATGTCTTGCGTCTTCTCGATCTTTGCCTCCACTGTTTTTCCGAGGTCCTGGATCATCTTCACTATCATTATTCTGAATTCTTTCTCTGGAAGGCTGCCTATCTCCACTTCATTTAGTTGTTTCTCTGGGGTGCTATCTTGTTCTTTCATCTGGTACATAGCCCTCTGCCTTTTCATCTTGTCTATCTTTCTGTGAATGCGGTTTTTGTTCCACAGGCTGCAGGATTGTAGTTCTTCTTGCTTCTTCTGTCTGCCCTCTGGTGGATGAGGCTATCTCATCCTGTCCTTTTTGAAGCCTTTTCCTGATGGCCCCTTTTTATCTTTCTCTGCCCACCACCCACCCTCTCTCAAAATACAACTGGACACGCTTCACTGGTACCAAACTGAAACAGAGTCACTTATGTCAGGGATAAACTGGAGATGGTCAACCCAGGTGCATAAAGGAAACTAACCTAATCTTACAGGAATTTAGAGCTCCTATCAGAAATCAACGGAGGACACCAGCCAATCCCCAAATGCCAAGTCTTTCATGTCACCTCTGGACTTCCTTGTTCACATGACTCAGGCAACCATCCAAAGTCAAGAAAGAAGACCACTAGGCAATCAATCAGCTGAAAAAGCCAAATAACTGCCATATCTATCCCATAAAAATTCCTTAGTCTGTGAGCGACTCAGAACTCATTGCTCCTGTAGCCTTGAGTTTCCCAGCTTACAAGTTGAAGCCTCCCAATAAACTCATCTTTCTGCTTTGTTTTATTGAGTATGCAGAGTTTGTCTTTTGACATATCCCATTATTCTCACTTACCTCTATCATACCACTTATAACATCTGATTGTTTTATAGCACCTGACCGTCTAGACAGTCACCTGCCACTGGAACAATCCTTTTTCATTCATCTTATTCCCCAAAGCCTATGACAGAACTTGACATATAACATGGCTAGGCAAAGTGAAATACAAAAGATTACTGCCCAAAGCTTTTTTAATACAAAATTCAAGACTATCCACCAAAGCAACACCCTAACTAGATATCTATAGCTTTGCCAACAATCCACATCACCATTAGACCTACTGAATTTGAGCCCTAGAAATAAGCAATAACAAAACAGAATCATTTCCAAATAGAAATAAATGTACTATTTTTGCCCTGATTATGAAGGATGTAAGTTAAAACATAACTCAGTGTACACTATATTTCTTCCCAGATGTAAATGGGATTAAAACTATAATTCTACATGCAGAAATGTGTTTCAATTATATTGCTATGTTTCCATCGGCCTTAATTTTACAGATTTTCTATAGTCACAAAAATGGCTGTTGCAGTTCTGAAAAGAGTGATGAAATCTATATTAGAAGTCATAAATCTTTCATTCATCTACCATGAGTCATTTTTGCTTAACTGGTATATCTTATGTTAATAACTTAGGGTAGGGACATAGAGAGTTTTAAACATTTTTACATTGTAAAAGTAATACATGCTCAATTGCAAAATCTGAATCAGAAGACATAGAAAAGCACAAAGAAGAAAATGTACATCATTGGTAATCCTACCAACCAAAGACAACTTGTTAATATTTTGATATGTATCTCCTAAACTTTCTCCTATGCACATATACATATGATAATAATAACAATCACCATGACCATGAAAAGGCTGCCATTTTTTATGATCACAGAATAATACAGGAACCATACTAAGCAATTCAGCCACATTATTTCATTTAATCTTCAAAAAAACCCAATGAGATAGGTACTGTTTCTAGCTCTCTTTCAGAGCAGAAAAACTAAGGAGGCTTAGAGGCTGAACAACTTGGCACAAAGTCACAAAGTTAATAAATGGCAGAATAAGAATTAAGATAAATCTTTTGATGCCTAGGTTCCAGATCCTATCTGTCTATCTATGTACATGTGTATGTACACTCACATACACACACATAATATTTTCAAATATGTACACCAAAATATAGGAACACACTAACCACAGTTCTGTAACCAGCCTTTTTTCACTTAACATATTGGAAACAACTTTTCTGTCAATAAATGTCTGTATCAGCAGTTTTGATGGCTGCATAGCATTCCACTGTCTGGTTACGAAATAGACTGCTTTAAATAGTACATTTGTGTTATTCCAATATTATATATGCTTTTAATAGTATAAATATTAATATTATAAAAATTATGATAATTATTAAAACTATAATTTATAAAAATTATAAATATAAATAAGCATTTATCAATGCTGTGATAAATAGCTTTGTACATTTGTCTAATTAACTCCTTAAGATAAAAATAACCAAAAGAGAAAAGCTCTTTTTTAAGGCTTTTGGTACTTATTCAGTTCCTACCTACATTTCAAGTGCTCAGAAGTCCTACAACTAGTGGCTACAGTATTGAACAGCACAGCTACTTCCCTCATTGCAGAGTTCCATTTGACAGCGCTGGTCTAGATTGTTCTAGATCATGCAGATCATTGTTCAATTTCTAAATAGTGCACAGCTTCCCCTCTCGACGTGAAGCTGGTTAGGGTAGGAAGCCCCTCTATATACACATACTCCTGGAGACCACCCTCTGCTCTGACCCTACAGCTGCATCACATAGGATGTGCTCTAGAGCAGCGGTCCCCAACCTTTTTGGCACAAAGGACCGGTTTCGTGGAAGACAATTTTTCCATGGACCAGGGGTGGGGGGGTGGGGGGGGGTCAGGGATGATTCAAGTGCACATTTATTGTGCACTTTATTTCTATTATTATTACATTGTAATATATAATGAAATAATTATACAACTCACCACACTGCAGAATCAGTGGGAGCCCTGAGCTTGTTTTCACTTGCCACTCACTGATAGGGTTTTGATATGAGTCTGCAAGCAATTGACTTATTATGGTCTCTGTGAAGTCAAACCTCTCTGCTAATGATAGTCTGTATTTGCAGCCGCTCCCCAGCGCTAGCATCACTGACTCAGCTCCACCTCAGATCATCAGGCTTTAGAGTCTCATAAGGAGCGCGCAACCTAGATCCCTCGCGTGCGTAGTTCACTGTAGGGTTCGCGCTCCTATGAGACTCTAATGCCACCGCTGATCTGACAGGAGGCGGAGCTCAGGCGGTAATGCGAGGAACAGGGAGCAGCTGTAAATACAGATGAAGCTTTGCTCCCTCGACTGCTGCGCACCTCCTGCTGTGCAGCCTGGTTCCTAACAGGTCACAGACTGGTACCAGTCCGTGGCCCAGGGGCTGGGGCCCCCCGCTCTAGAGTGTCAGCTCCCTCCTCCTGCAGCTCCACCGAGGCTAGGAGATCGAGATTTTACCTACTGATATTACTGTTCCTATTCTTGTCTCCAGCCCTGGCTCCCAGCCTGAACATGTTACTAGATTTACACGGAGGAGCAGGCTTTCTGACCAACCTTAGTAAGTTTCCCTTGAACGTGCTGGCTGGCAACTGGCAAGTGTGCCCTCACTCTACTCTTACCTTTACTGTTTCCTACCAAAGCTCTTCAATATGATGACACTGGGAATGAGACCCTTTTTTAATTTTCCAAGAGTGAAATAAATTCTTCTGAATTCTACCATTTGGGTTCTTTCAACAGAAAACTGGTAAGAGGGTGAAAGGTGAATCACTACCTTGAACTCAGAAATTAACGCTTTTAAAATACATAGATATTAAAACAGTTTTCAATAACAACTTGATATCTAAACTGGCTCTCTTTACTCTTCCATTTAAAATCTACTTAAGAAATCAGTACCTGGAAAAGGTTTCCCTTAGTAAAGTGTCAGAATATAATAAGCAAGAAACAGCAAATTGTCACAAATTTATTTTGTAAACAGCAACTGGACTCTACATAGTATCATTACTCATGGAAATGCAATTTCCTTGAGGTAGAAAGGAAAGAGGTATTGTCCAATTTTCTACATAAGAAAATAAATATCAGCTCCCATGTAATTACAGAATGAAAGAGCAAAGACAAAAAAATAGAAATTCTGGGAATGTAAATTGATACAGCCACTATGGAAAAGAGTATGGAGGTTCCTTAAAAAACTAAAAATAGAACTACCATATGACCCAGCAATCCCACTACTGGGCATATACCCTGAGGAGACCATAATTCAAAAAAACACATGAACCCCAATGTTCACAGCAGCACTATTCACAGTACCCAGGACATGGAAGCAATCTAAATGTCCATCAACAGAGGAATAGATAAAGAAGATGTGGTACATATATACAGTGGAATATTACTCAGCCATAAAAAGGAATGAAATTGGGTCATTTGTAGAGACGTGGATGGACCTAGAGCATGTCATACAGAGTGCAGTAAGTCAGAAAGACAAAAGCAAATATCGTATAATAACACATATATATGGAATCTAGGAAAATGGTGTAGATGATCTTATTTGCAAAGCAGAAATAGAGACACAGAGAACAAATGTATGGATACCAAGGGGGAAAGGGGTGGGGTGGGAGGAATTGGGAGGCTGGTATTGACACATATACATTATTGATACTATGTATAAAATAGACAACTGATGGGACCATACTGTATAGCACAGGGAACTCTACCTAATGCACTGTGATAAGCTAGGAGGGAGGGGATATCTGTATACGTGTGGCTGATTCATTTTGTTGTGCAGTGGGGGCTAACACAACATTGTAAAGCAACCATGCTCCAATAAAATTTTTTTAAAAAACAGAAATTCTAATTCAAATTCTAATTCACAATCATACCAGGAAGCCCATTTTAAGAAGCTGTATTATTCTTGAAAACTTTATACACCATCAAAAATATATATGAGTACAATCTGACCAAAATTAATATTAAAGATAAAACCTCTTATGCGCAATCACGTTATTTGTTAGCGATATACAACTGTACTGCATGACGTTACTGTTTTGCGAAGCAGACAAATAGGATTTTGACTTAAGGAATTCATCATCACAAAAAAGATTACAGTATCAATTCTTACTTCATGCTCAAACTCACTCTAATTCAGAGTACAGAGCTGAAAATATTATGACATACAAAGTAGATCACATATAACAATGCAAAGTACATACTAGACACCATTTAAGAAGAAAGGATGCTTGTGACCAGAAAAAGCAAAAAACAATAGAAAGAAATTAATTTCTAAACAAAAAAACAAAACTAGTCTTCAAGCCAACTCAAACAAAAACAGTTTTGTTATATAAGCTTTCACTTCATGCTTTGTCTAAGTGCCAAGACTGTCTTGTGAGGGAAGATCTGTTCTGTCTCCTCAGCAACTCACCTGGGAGTCATTTTATCTCATCTGGGAGAAGCTCTGAAACCACCATGTTCTATGACTGCCAGACCTGGCTGACTTGTACATAGGATCAGGAGCCAACCACATAGAAACAACTCTGAACAGTACCCTGGGGCAACAGTCAAAAGATAGAGCAGGTCTGAATAGAAATAAAACACACCCCTAAAACACACAAGAGGAATCTAATCCTCAATGCTACAGACTTCACTTCCCATTAGATTCAAGTACTACATCCAAAAAACAAAAAAGAGGCAAGCCACAACTGATCTAATCTTATCCTGTCTATATAATAAGAGCTTCAAAATAATTTACAGCTATTAGGGGTGCCCCTTATAAAGTTCTCAAAAGCAAGAAAGGCAATGTAAGAAATGAGAGCCATTTTATACAGAAAAGAAATTCAAGTACATGAAAAAGCTAATGCTTTTTCAACCTAAAATCCGACACCAATTAAACCTGATGAAAAGAGAAAAAATGACACCTACTATAGGTTTCTTAGGGATATACTGTGATACATAATATTAGTGTCTACATATTTATATGTTAATAATAGATAAACACTGAATGCCAGCTATTTGCTGTAGGGAAGTATTAACAAAGTAATGAATTGTGCCTATTTATTAATTATACTTCTACATCCAAGGCTAATTAGTTTTTTAAGGAAGGGCTTGTCTTTTTTTTTTTTTTTTTTTTTTTTTTGGTACGCCAGCCTCTCACCGCCGTGGCCTCTCCCGTTGCGGAGCACAGGCTCCGGATGCGCAGGCCCAGCAGCCATGGCTCACGGGCCCAGCCACTCTGCGGCATGTGGGATCTTCCCGCACCGGGGCACGAACCCGTGTCCCCTGCATTGGCAGGCGGACTCCCAACCACTGCGCCACCAGGGAAGCCCAAGGAAGGGCTTGTCTTGACAAAAGTGCTTAGTAAATGAAAACATGATTTGGATTTCAAAAGGGTGTTTGAATTATACAAGTCTTACATTTTATACCGGGCTCAACAGACTTTTTATGTACTACAGCTTTAACAGAGGTAAGCAAATTTCATCATCAATTAAAACTGGGAAAGTCCTAGTGCTTTATCCATCCCTCAAAAAAAGATTTTGGTATGATTAAGTAAGAAGGAGCAAGAAAATCACTGAAAGACAACAATCTGACACTTGGAAGTAAAAGGAAAGAAAGTGAGATTTATCTTAATGGAGAATTTATAGGCTAACTAAATACATATATTGGATTACCCAAATAGTTTGCTCGTGTTTTTCTGTAACATCTTAACAGGAAAACCCGAATGAACGTTTTGGCCAATAGAAGACAATAAGTTTATTAAATAGATCATATGAACCGCAGGTATTTTTTGGTCCTAGCTGGTAAGAGTAGCTACCTTTTCCTTTTCTTTTTTTTTCTTTTTTACTGCAGTTGTACAAATTCGCCATGCTCTGAGATAGTGTCTCCTCGACTGATGTTATGTAAGACTTCAATAGCTGTGCTCCCCTCTCTCCCCTGCCAAAAAAGTTCTGGGCTCAAGTAAGTTTGGAAATCCTGAGTTGAACAGGTTTCTTGATTACATCTCAGAGCCCTTAGCATGCTAAGGTATGCTATGGCCCTCCAGCAACCTTTCCTAAATATATTTGACCATGGAATCCTCCCCCTTCCAAAGCAGAGCTTCCAGTAATATTTGCAGGTACCAGTATTCTGTGCAACATGATTTGGGAAAGAAATACTACTCTCAAGACAGCCTACATGTTCTATGTTGAACAGACACATACATTTACTAGATAAGCTGTACAATAAACATTAAACAACATTGGATCTTTTGAAATAGCAGGCTTATATGGAACCATAGTGCTAACGTCTATGGACGATTTCTCTTCTAACAGATTTCACAAAGAAGACAGGGCCTTTGCTTTATTAGCTCTCATTCTCCCCTCCTCCTTATCCCTGTCTTTACGGTCCTTGCTATCCAGGTTTCCTTGGTAAGGCAGAGGAAGCAAGGATGATGAAACATAAAAGGATCTATGTAAGTGAACAGGACCATGGGGAAGCAGGATAAACAAGATGTTTATCCACAGTGGCTGGAAACTGTCACTAGAGGAGTAGGTTAGTTAAAGAAAGGGAGCTAGGGCTTCCCTGGTGGCGCAGTGGTTGAGAGTCCGCCTGCCGATGCAGGGGACACGGGTTCGTACCCTGGTCCGGGAAGATCCCACATGCCGCAGAGCGGCTAGGCCTGTGAGCCATGGCCGCTGAGCCTGCGCGTCCAGAGCCTGTGCTCCGAAACGGGAGAGGCGACAACAGTGAGAGGCCCGCATACCGCCAAAAAAAAAAAAAAAAAAAAGGGAGCTAGATTAGTGCTAATCAAGGAGAATATAGTTTCACCTCAGAAAGGCATGCATGAAGCTCACAACAGCAGGAAGTCAAGCAGATCTAGAGTAAGATAGCAAGGGAAAGTGTAAAAGGTCGCGAGACACTGTTCATGACTGAAAAGAGAGCCGGCTAGTTAAAAAGCAACGTACTAGCCACAATACGCTGCATGAGACTGCCTTGTAGTGCTTTATTCTAAGGTTCTTTGTACCTAACAAAATTCCTTTGAATGAGGCCTAAAACAGACATATCTTTAATCAAAACCTCTAAAGAATGTTAATTTGACTTCATATATATTTTCACCAAACAATGTTTTATAATTTTTATAAGTACAAAATAACAATGTTGAAATAAAGTTTCCTTTGATTTTAAAATTTTTACTTTGGTAATATTTTACTAAGAAAAGGATTATAATCATACTGCATATTCTTTTTTTTACTGGGATAAAATTTATATAACACAAACTTTACCATTTTAAAGAATATAATTCGGTGACTTCAAGTACATTCATTCATAATGTTGTGCAACCATCACCACTATCTAATTCCAGAATATTTTCATCATCCCCAAAGAAATCCCATACCCAGTAAGCAGTTACTCCCCACTCCTCCCTCATCCCAGCCCCTGGCAACCATTAACCTGCTTTCTGTCTCTATGGATTTGCCTACTCTGGACTTTTCATAAAATGGAATCACCTAATATGTGGCTTTTTGTGTCTGGCTTCTTTCACTTAATGTTATTAAGGTTCAGCCATACTGCAGCAAGTATCAGTACTTTACTCATTCTCATAGGTGAATAATATTCAATATATAGATACACCACATTTTGTTTATCCATTAATCAGCTGGTAGACATGTGAGTTGTTTCCACATTTTGGCTATTATGAATAATGCTACTATAAACATTTGTGTACAAGTTTTTGTTTGAACACCTGTTTTCAGTCCTCTTGGGTATATACATAGGAGTGGAATTGCTGGGTTGTACGGTAATTCTATGTTTAACTTTTTGAAGAACCACCAAAATATTTTCCACAGCATCTACACTATTTTACATTCCCACCAGCAGTGTATGAGGGTTCCAACCTCCACATCTTCACCAACAGTTATTATTTTCCTTTTATTATTATTGTTGTTGTTGTTGTTGTTATCATTCTAGTGGATATGAAATGGTATCTCACTGCGGCTTTGATTTCATAATATCTAACTTATCAAATAGTAGCTTACTAAGTGAGACTCAACATTATGTTAGTAGGTTAACGGGGTCAAAATTAACTTGGTCATTTAAACTCAGCCAATATTTTTTGAACATTCTTATATACAAGACACAGTGTAAGCTTTAAGTACTTAATTAATTAAAAGTCTAACGAATCTTTAATGTCTTTACAATGGTGCTATCATTCATTTTGTGTGTTCAGCTCCTTGGCAAAAACTTTATTTAAATGATCATCAAATCTCTGAACCTTGAAATGTCATGCAATTTGCTTTTCATAGCATTTTTATATGATTAAGTAATAAACCAAAAACAATGGAACATCTTTCTTTCATAAGAATAATTTTAAAGTATTTTTGGATTGTAAATATTTTTATATTAGCATCCTAAAATAGTTGGCACTACTCAGTGACATTCTTCATGAACAAAAGCATATTACATTTATTAAGAAAGCATACATTTTCTCTATGGAAGGAAGTGTAACAATACTAATTGTGTTTTTAATCCATGGGGACCATTAAGTTGAGTTACATAAATAATATTGTAACTTCTCTTCTGAGCTTGGGATAGGCAGATAATGAAAAATATATATAACGTAATTAATTTACAGATGTAAAATGTTTCCTTAATTCCACATCTAACACTTAACTTTTAAGAATTTTTTAAAAATTTAAATAATACTAAAGTAAATTTGTGATTACAAATTTACCAACATATTTATCATGTTTATCAGAGTATTTAACATATTACACCATAGAATTAATAAGCACTCTCTCTGTATAAAAAAATAAGCCAAGCCATAAAACTCATACTTCATCTATTTATAAAAAGTATCCATCACTGGGCCATTTGCGAGTTCAAGCATTTTATTAAACTTTAATTTGAAAATCATGACAAAGAAGAATATCTAATGAATGACATGGGAACAGTGTGCACTGTGTAATCCCAGGTAATGCTGGTGCTGAGGATTCAGTAAACACACTGTGAGAACCACTACCTTAGATCACTGCAAAGAGTCTTCCTACAGAAAGATCCATTTAGAGAAGTATAAAATAATCTTTCTAGAATATTTAGTCAGACATGCCTAGGATAGTCGCAGGCTTTGACAGACTCCTCAAGATAAACAGGAAACAGGGGCTCAAGTGTATCACTCCACAAAGTCTACATATTTCTCAAAACAACACTTTAAATCCTTTGGTGGAATAAAGCAGACAATCAATCAATAAGAACTTAGAGCTCTGTACATATTATACACTTCAACTAACATTTACAACAGCACTCTGGAAATCTGAGATGGAGAAATAAATCTTGTTTCAAGTCTTTGATTCCATTAGAAAGTCACTCTTGTTTTCAAGACTCTCATTTTTTGATTCTTCCTGTTGAACACATTTTAAACATTGAATATGAAGAGACAAAAAAGGAAGATTCCCAGGTGCCAGGAACAAAGAGAGAAACTGAATCAGAGCCAAAAGAAGGAGCTGATATGAAAAGCCTATGGGGATTTGAGACCTGGAAACAGGTCCTAGAAGCTGGGGTTCTAAATTCGTACTCAAAAACAGAAGATGATGTCTTAGTTGTGTATGTTTGAGGCACTGGAACGAGCCTCCTCCACAGAGCCCAGAGCCTATGAAGAACAACAGTGAGAAGTTGGTGAAAAGAGGACTAGAAAAACTCTATCCAATGGCCTAGTGAAGCAGTAAGAAGTGTGCTGCATGTCCTGGGCCTTGTGTTGTGCAGTATGTAGAACACATGCAAGGCAAAGAGAAACCTTAAAATCAGAGAGAAAACAGATTTCCTAGAAAGGCAAGGCTATTACACTGACAGCAGACATCACATCAGCAGAAAACAAGGCCAGAGGACCATGAATCTTCAAAGTGCTGAAAAAACTAACTTCTAATTCTATATCCAGCTAAATTCTATTTCAAAAATGAGGGCAAAATAGACATTTTTGGTCAAAGTCCCCCCAAAAAATTGTCGTTAAACAAGGCCTTGATGAAAAAAACACTAAAAATATACCTCAATAAGGAGTGTGCACAAAAAAGAATTATGTAAGTAAATCTAAATAAGCCCTGACTGTAAAGAAACTAAAAATATACAAAGTTGGGGGGGGGGCGGTAGTTAAATTAAAAAACGGTAGAACTAAAATAATAGAGAGAAATAACAGGAGGGAGAGAGCTAAGTTAAAGAGTTCTAAAGTTCTTGTACTACTTGGAGGAAGCTAGAAAAACTTGAGAATTTAAGTCAAATATGTATGTAAAAATGCAAGAGTAATTATAATTACTAAATCAGAAAGAATATGTTATTTCCAAATCAGAAGTCTAGAAAAAAAGGAAACAAGGAAAACTCGATCCATACTTCAGAAGTCAGAAAAGAAGGGGGAAAAAAATCAAAGCATGGGACATAGAAAACATGAGAATAAGACAGAAATAAATCTAAATATACAAATAAGCACATTAATGTAAACAGATTAAATTCTCCCAACTCAAAAAGGATGCCTAGATTAGAAAGGATATTAAATTTAAAAGAGAATTAAAAATAATTCCACTTTAAAATTCGTGAATCACTATATTATATACCTGAAATTTATATAATATTGTACATCAACTCTACCTCAATAAAAAAATAAACAATTTTTTAAAATTATAGTTCCACAAAAATCAATTTCAATTAGAAGGGTGTTACTGTTTCTCAGGAATAAAGAGCTAGAATAGTAAGCAGAATGGTTTTTTAACATGCCAGTGGTTTAACAATCTGATAGATTACAAGTGTTCTGAAAATCCTGATTCATGAAGCTATGTAGCAGCAAATGGAATCAGCATCCCCCAGTGCTTTGAGACTTGTACTTTGGAGAATCAATGAACTTCTCTGCAATAGAAAACAACCTTACATTGCACTGCCATTTCAAAAGAAGCTTTTGACAAGGCAGTGATTCAGGGCCCTGACTGGGATAAAGTGTGACTTTCAAGACACTGGACAAGACTTCTTTCAGGATCTTTGGCAGAGTCTCTGATGCTAATGTAAAAGCAATGATTCATAGAGACCTATGGAGCGTCTTCCTTCACCAAAACAGCAAAACCAGATGTGTTACCAGGTACCCCATCAGCTTTGATGGCAAGCCACTTTTCACTGTTTTATCTCTCAATGGTCTTTCCAGTTCCCAAAATGAGTTTACAAAACAAGAATTCTTGATGGCATCAGCATGCTCTTAAAGGACAAAAAAGAGAAACTAGCTTCACTAAGTATCATCAGAACTCATTCGGTTACATGCTGAAAGAAAATAGCATAAGTGCTGACTCTTTTAAAAGCTTGTTTGAGGGACTACCAGGAAAAAAATGTCCATGATTCTAGAAGAGGCCCTCGTTGTTCTACTCTTGCCCACAAACCATCCAGAGTTCAGAGGGCTTCACCCAGGCCTCCCCAATCTTACTGCTACTTTAGCTTACAAGATTTTTAAGATAAGGCTTTTGTGTTGGGGCAAATCCCAATTTAGGTAAGGTTCCAACCTTTTCAAATTAAGCCACCTTCTTGTCAAAACAATTTCACACTGTCCAGTAAGCTTTCTATCTGGGCAGACATAGGGGCCTCTTCAGCTTTGCAGGCTTCCGGCTTCCATTAGCAAGAACCTTGCCAGATGAGAGAAAGCTCAGCTCTGTATCCCTGCACCCTCAATCTTTTAGAGTAAGACCAAAAGACACACAAGTTTTGCCCTACTTTCTTTTTCTTTTCTCTACTTTTTCCCTTTTTTTACTGTAGTTATTTTTTTTCCATTTAAACTAGACTCTGCATAAATACAGATGACATAGTAAAATACAGATGACATAGTAAAGTTTCATTGATTCTTATCAATGGGAAACTGTTCAATATAGTCGCCTATACATGAAGCAACAATGAAAACTACACATAATCTAAATGGAAACACTAATGATCCATGAACCTTGTACTTGTGTAAAGTAAGGGAAGGTAAAAAAATACCTATACAGTTTTGACTTGAGGAGAAAAAAAGCTTTAAAAAGGCAATTTTCAAAGTAACAGAAAAATGTATTTTTAAAACCCTTTTTTTGTTTGTTTTCAACCTTCAGTTCACAAACTCCTAAAGTCCTAAAATCCATTCATGGATAAAGAATTCCTGATCTCTTACCTTTAAAGTCATAAAATATGGATTTGCAACCAAACAAAATACTGGCAAATATTGGACTTGACTACAATAGGCAGAATGTATTTTCCAAAGATGGCCACAACAGTAACTCTGGTACTACATGCTCTTCTAGAACTTGCCACTCTCCCAGCAAGAGATGACATCTATCTGGGTATGCATATGATCACTTGTAACCACCAATGCAGTGAGTGAAAGTGACAATGCATAGTTTTTGAGGTTACCATGTTGTGCAGAAGCAAGGCCACATGTAGGCACTGTGGTCAACAGTCCTAGCCTCTTCAAGTGCTCCCAGACCAAGTGCCAGACATGGTGGTGAACAAACCTTCAAATTATCAAATAATTTTTCAAATTATTCCAGCCCGGGACTTCCCTGGTGGTCCAATGGTTAAGACTCTGTGCTTCCACTGCAGGGGGCTCGGGTTTGATCCCTGGTCAGGGAACTAAGAGCCTGCATGCCTCGCAGCCAAAAAAAACAAAAAACAAATTATTCCAGCCCCAGCAGTTGATCCCAACCTTCAAGTCTTCCCAACTGAAACCCCAGACATCATACAACTGAGAAAACCATCCCTACTGCGCCCTTTTGGAGTCCCCAACTCACAGAATCCATGTACATAATAAAAACGGTTTTTATGCCACTAAGTTTTGGAATGGGTGTTAAGTAGCAATACTAACTGGAATAGCTATCTCAGGGGGGAAAAGTTAATCCAATCTCTAAAACTGCATGTTTTTTTAGCCTAAACAAAGTTAGTCTCCCTGTCTTCCAACAAAAGATTGATAAAATTATATATGGGCTTTCTCTTGGGTCTACCACCCCAAATTTTTAAATAACTAAATCAAACTTATACTAGCGACTCCTGATTTTCACAACTGACATTAAAGGCCTTTTATACTCTTTTTTTATACTTTTTTTTTTGGCTGCGCTGCACAGCTTGTGGGATCTTAGTTCCCCGACCAGGGATTGAACCCAGGCCCTTGGCAGGGAAAGCGCCGAGTCCTAACCACTGCACCGCCAGGGAATTCCTATACTTCAACTCTTAAATAAGTCCCACAGAAATTATATGAACAAAGTCATGGCCACTGGCTCATGCTAGCTAAATTGCTCATATAAATTGTGATACTTCCCCCTGCTGAGTATTAGAGAAATATTATCTCCCCATTATTTAGAAATGATTAACAAAGTCCAATAACTCCTAATATGTCTTTTTTACATAGTCAACATTTGATGGTAATCATTTCTTGCAAAAGCTAAGCGACTAGAAAATATACAAACATTCTGAACAAACCAATTTTAAAAGGAAATAATAAAAAACTAGCCATTATAAATGCAACAAAGTACATGAAATCTTACTTAAGTGCAATCATTGACTCAAGGCAATAGAAACTGGTTCTGAAATACCCTCTCTAGCACTATGATTCAGAAGACCCCTTTTGTCTATTCCAGTATCTGGAAAAAGAGAAGAAAAAACACATATCAACAAAACAAGTACATAACCTTGTGAGAGGTGAAAATGTATGACTGACCACTGCCCACTGATCCATCCTCCAAGGGACAACAAGGTTGGGTAGCCTAGCACCACTTCCTTACCAAATCTTAGTGTAATGGTTCTCATTCTAGCTGGAAACATTCTGGAGCAGAGGAGTGATACAATCATATTTATAGTTTAAGAAGATTAATTCAGTGGCTATATTTAGAATAGGGTGGTAGAAAGGCAAGAACAGACTACTACTGCTAAAGTTTAGGCACAGAGAGATAAGGGCTTAGATAAAGGCAGTAAAAGTAAAATTGGAAAAACTAAGGATGAAATACTTCTTGAACAAAAAATTAACAAGATTTGGAAATCAAGTTGGGTAAATCTGGAACTATTACATAAAAGACTCCTTTCAATAGATGAGAGAAGATATATAGGTAGATAAGATTAATTTTTAGTTTCTGTGCCTGAATTAAATATGAAACTATAGTGCAACATCAGGAAATATTAATATACAGGCCCTTTCCTAGCTGGAAAATAAAATATACACAATCACCTAGACTTCTAAATTATACAGAATGAGGATGGTATCAGCCAGCGGAGTCTTTGAAAATGGCACTGTGAATATAGAGATGAATAGAGTCAAGTAAGCAAATGCAAAGGGTCTTGACAAAAGCATCCAAAACAGTTAAATCTCCAGCTGATATCCATCCACTAAGTAAGCTACATTAGGACAGAATTATTATTGTCTGTGTTTTTTTCACTACTGTATCTCCAGCATCTGGAATTTATTGAATGAGCCAGTAATTAAAGTACATTAAATACAACCTCCATAAAATATAATCTATGATAGCTTCAAAGGATTTCTTATGGATCGGTAGCTTTCAAAAATTCCAGCAAGAGAATGGAAACGAAAGAGAATGGTGGCCAAACTAGAACATATGGAATTAGTTCATGCTTTTAGAACCTTGAAAAAGCCAACAAGTCTGAGTTAACAGAAAATTAAACCAAATTTAGCGGGAGAAAACTAAAGTAAATAGAAGAGGAAAACATAGGATTAATAAGCTTACTTATAATGTCTTTCCCAAACCCTCTTGAAAAAATAATGAAGTAAATGCTGAGATGAAACGTAATATTACTAAAGATCAATAGTATTGTAATAGTGATAGTAAGAAGAGCTTAAAATGGATAATGTAATTTATACAATTTAAATGTAAAAAGATTTAAAATACCTTGACATTGATTTTACAAAATTGGTAGACCAAATAAATAAATAAATCAGAGGAACAGATCCTGAACAAAATCCATCATGCAGCCTAAGAGCTTAGAACATCATTATAAGAGTATTATGAGCTTGCTCTAACAGTCTCATAAGCAGCCTATAAACTTCGGAATACAGGTATTATATTTAAATAGAACTTAAGAATTATTTAACTGAAATCTGGCAGGATTTAAATTTTCTATTTAAACTGTTCAAGTTTAATTAAAAGGGGAAAAATATTGATTTAATACAAATTCAAAAATGAACTTCTACATAAGCAAGAAACTCACTGGGAAGCTCACTTTACATCAACGTGTAAAATCCTTGGTTACAGTCTGCTTAAAAATGCTTTTTAAAAAATAAACTGTTGGGCTTCCCTGGTGGCGCAGTGGTTGAGAGTCCGCCTGCCGATGCAGGGGACACGGGTTCGTGCCCCGGTCCGGGAAGATCCCACATGCCGTGGAGCGGCTAGGCCCGTGAGCCATGGCCGCTGAGCCTGCGCGTCCGGAGCCTGTGCTCCGCAACGGGAGAGGCCACAACAGTGAGAGGCCCGCGTACCGCAAAAAAATTAAAAATAAACTGTTAAGTTCCATTGGCTTGATTTTATAAATAAACTCTTTCAGGAAGCATTTCTCTTTTTCAACCCAACTTGTAAAAGATGTAGTTTTTGCCATAAGAAATCGGTAGGGTGTTGCTATGGGAACAATATTTTAATATCATTTTAAAACACCAGTAGCTTCAAAGAACAATGAGGTAAAGAAAAGAGAGGGGGAGAAGTATTTCACAATACTATTGTATTCCTAGTATTTCACAATACAACCATTATAATCATGCTGCAACAGAGCTTCAAATACTTTTTTCATTCTGTACTTTAGAGAGAAAGTATTAGGAGATACTTTAGGAGCTAACAGGAGAGTATTAGCAAAGGCAAATTAACACCAGCTGTTTTGAGACAGAATAAAGAATAAACAGATGTAATGAGGTCCTTCTCTCAAAAGTTAAAGAAAGGAAAGGATTCTGATGTGAGGTAGAACTACTGAAGGACTACCCCACTGATAATCCTGGAAAGCCCTCAGAATCAAAAAATGTGTTCTTTCAACTCAAGCCTGGAGAAAATGGGGAAGGGGGAATTGACTAAAGGAGGTAAGGCCCGAAAATGTTTCCCACTTATTGTTATAATGGTTTCCTCTCCCCTCCTCACTTACTTATCCTTTAAAGCCCACCTTAACTATTTTCTTACCTATGAAACTTTGAGAACACCTGTCCAAAGTGGCCTCACTCCACTTACTGTACTACTCTTTCAGAATGTATTCAATCACATCACCATAGTACTAATCACACTTGAAAATGTGTCTTAGCTCTCTGATCAACATATACGCTCTGTGATGGCGCTTCCCTGGTGGTGCAGTGGTTAAGAATCCACCTGCCAATGCAGGGGAACATGGGTTTGAGCCCTGGTCCGGGAAGATCCCACATGCCACGGAGCAACTAAGCCCATGCACCACAACTACTGAGGCTGCGCTCTAGAGCCCGCGAGCCACAACTACTGAGACCATGCACCACAACTATTGAAGCCTGCGCACCTAGAGCCCATGCTCCACAACAAGAGAAGCCACTGCGATGAGAGGCCCGTGCACTGCAACGAGGGGTGGCCCCTGCTCGCCACAACTAGAGAAAGCCCGCACGCACAGAAACAAAGACCCAACGCAGCCAAAAATAAAATAAATAAATTTTTTAAAAAAAGCTCTGTGAGGGAAAGAACTATATTATTTGCACAATCTGTTGTACATCATTTTCACCATCCAGATCATCATTGTCTCCTCTCCCTCCTCCTCCTCTTAGATGTCTCTAGGCATCTCAAATTCAACATGTTGAAAAAGAAAAATCCATCCCTCTGCTCTCCAACCTAGCTCTCTGCTAGGATTCCCCTCTCAAAAAGAGGCATCACCATCTACTAAACTAGCTGCCAGAGCCAGAGAAATCTAGAAATTCTTGCCACCTACCTCTTCCTCACTACCCATAGGCAATTCAACAATTTCTATCAGTTTGACCTCAGAAATATCTCTCAATTTTTTCCACTTCTTTCTATCTCTCCTAGGCTGAATTTCTGCAATAATTTTCTAACTACCCTCCCTATATTTTCTTCCTCATCTCCACTCTCATCTATTGACACTAGATGAGAGTAGTAATTTAAAAAAACAATCTGGGAATCCCTGGTGGTCCAGTGGGTAAGATTCCATGCTCCCACTGCACGGGATCTGGGTTCAATCCCTAGTCAGGGAACTAGATCCCGCATGCTGTAACTAAGACCCGGCACAGCCAAATAAATAAATAAATATTAAAAAAAAAAAATCTGATCATGCCCCAAATCTTTCCTACAGCCTACACAGTTCCAAGTGCTGGCCCTGTTTTTTTCTCTTAGGTCATTTTCATCCTCACTTGTCATTCCAGACACACTGGCATCCTCTGTACCCTCAAATGTGCCATGCTACCTCATACTTCTACACAATGTTCCCTCTACTCTGCCTAGTCAGTGCTTATTCATCCTTCAAATCCCTGCACAAGCATTACTTCCTTGGGGAAATCCTCCTTGATGCCCTAACTTCAGCTGATATTCTCTTGTTATTCTGCCATGTACTTTTCCTTAGCTCTTGTCAAACTGCACAAATACTTGTTTATGTAAACATTTGCTTATTAACTATGTTCCCCAACAGGCTTACAGGGCCTAGCACATAGAATAGCCAAAATATACTTACTAAACGAATAATAATAATAGAATCAAATATTGAATGAACCCTATATACCAGACACTATGCTAAATCTTCCATAAATTAGCTCATTTCATCTTCCAAATCCTTATTAGATAAATAATATTATTATCCCTATTTTTTACAGACAAAGAGAGATTAGTAATTTATCCAAGATCACAGGGCCATTAAGTATTAAAAGCTAAGACGGGAACCTCAATCTCTCAAATACAAAAACTCATCCTTTTTACCATTAATTGAATTTGCCTCCCTCAAACCACTGCCTATAGGACTAAATAAATACTTGTTGATTATTTTAAATGTCTACTCAAAATAAACAGATAGATATTAAGATACTTTCACACTAAGATAAAGAGTAATGGCAAAAAATATTTAATCAGAATTTCTTTTAATTTGGAGATATTAATCCACTGAGTTAACCAACATAGCAGGGTTACTAGCTGGGTCCCAGAAATAAAGAGGTAGTTGTCCTGGAACTAAATAGCTGGGGAGACAGGCCTCTGCTGATGTGGAGCAAGGCTCTGTGCTAGTGTAACATGAGCCTTGCTATGGGCAACTCAGCCCCTACTTCTGACTTCACTAGGAGTCAACAACCAAATCCAAGGACCCTTCATGGGATTTATTATACCCCAATTAACTGGAGATTAGGGAAGAATCTTAATGAATTCTCAAAATGTTTTTCTGTGTTCAGCTTAACCAGGCTAACTTACCAAAGGAGGTAGCAATCATGGTTGTTTTACTTCCTGGCAAACCTAGTCAACCCAAAGACAGTACAAGGAAACCCAGGTCTACCCAGAACTGGATGGACAGAGAACTTGATTTGAGTTTGTCAATAATCTACTAATATGAAATTTGTAAGAAAGCTTCTTTCAGAAAGAAGTCAGAGCTGAGTATTGGAAAATGTTTAAACAAGAACAGAGTCATACTTACAGAACAAGCTATAATTCAGCTTTCTTAACTTTGATTTCATTAACCTAATTATGGGTACAAATAGGGCCATAATTAAGCGGCCTCATACATGCAAACAGTCAGGATGTACAGAGAAATCACTTTCAAAGATAACTGACAAAGAAACACTACTAAGTAAACTCAGTATATTAGAATATTTCCCCTAGATTCGAGCCAGCTGCTATTTAATAATTCACTTACATTTAGAGTTCAATTTCTTCTGACTGAGACATCTTTGAGCCTTACTACTCAAAGTGACATCTTTGGACCAGCAATATAAGGATTCTTTGAGAGCTTGTTAGAAATTCAGAACATCCGGTTCCATCCTAGACTTACTGAATGAGAATCTGCATTTTAACAAGATCCCCAGGTGATATGTAGGCTCATGAAGTTTGAGAATCTCTGGATTACAGAATGACCAGCTGTGATAATGCTGTAGACAGCTAATATAAAAAGAATATAGGAAAAAAAAAAGAATATAGGATAACCGATTCATTTGCTGTACATCTGAAACTAACACAACATTGTAAATCAACTAAATGCCAATAAAAATTTTAAAAAAAGAATATAGGATGATCGATTCACTTTGCTGTACATCTGAAACTAACACAACATTGTAAATCAACTAAATCAACACAATAAAAATTTAAAAAAAAAAGAATATAGGAAAATCCATAAAGACAGAAGGCAGATTACTGGCAGCCAGGGGCTGAGGGGAAGGGGGAAAGGGAAATGTGTCACTACTCGGTACAAAGTTTCTTTCTGGGGTGATGAAAATGTTCTAGAATTAGACAGTAGTGACCATTGCACAACTGTGTGAACCAATGAACTGTATACTATAAAAGGATGAATTTTATGGTATATGAATTATATCTCAATTTTTAGAAAAGAAGAATATAATAGCACTGGGCCCTTTGCAGTCTCCCCCCATGAAGGAGTCTAACTGGTTATTTCAATACTTAATGGTTGGCTGGTTTCAATACTAGCTGTTGGCTATTAAAATTAAATATGGAGGGGGGACCTTCAAGATGGCAGAGGAGTAAGACGTGGAGATCACCTTCCTCCCCACAAATACATCAAAAATACATCTACATGTGGAACAACTCCTACAGAACACCTACTGAATGCTGGCAGAAGACCTCAGACTTCCCAAAAGGCTAGAAAATCCCCACGTACCTGGGTGGGGCAAAAGAAGAAAGAAATAACAGAGACAAAATAACACGGTGGACCTGCACCTCTGGGACGGAGCTGTGAAGGAGGAAACGTTTCCACACACTAGGAAGACCCTTCACTGGCGGAGGCGGGGGGTGGATGGGGGGAAGCTTCGGAGCCACGGAGCAGAGCGCAGCAACAGGGGTGCGGAGGGCAAAGCGGAGAGATTCCCGCGCAGAGGATCGGAGCCGACCAGCGCTCACCAGCCCGAGAGGCTTGTCTGCTCACCTGCCGGAGTGGGCGGGGGCTGGGAGCTGAGGCTTGGGCTTCGGTCGGATCCCAGGGAGAGGACTGGGGTTGGCTGCGTGAACACAGCCTGAAAGGGGCTAGTGCGCCACAGCTAGCCGGGAGGCAGTACAAGAAAAATTCTGGACCTGCCTAAGAGGCAAGAGACCATTGTTTCAGGGTGCACGAGGAGAGGGGATTCAGAGCACCGCCTAAATGAGCTCCAGAGATGGGCGCGAGTGGCGGCTATCAGCGCGGACCCCAGAGACGGGCATGAAACGCTAAGGCTGCTGCTACAGCCACCAAGAAGCCTGTGTGCAAGCACAGGTCACTGTCCATACCTCCCCTCCCGGGAGCCTGTGCAGCCCGCCACTGTCAGGGTCCCAAGATCCAGGGACAACTTCCCCGGGAGAACACACGGCGCGCCTCAGGCTTCTGCAGCATCACGCCAGCCTCTGCCACCGCAGGCTCGCCCCGCATTCCAATTATAACTACCGTACCCCTCCCTGCCCCCGGCCTGAATGAGCAAGAGTCCCCTAATCAGTTGCTGCTTTAACCCCATCCAGTCTGGGCGTGGAACAGACGCCTTCAGGCAACCTACATGCAGAGGTGGGGCCAAATCCAAAGCTGAACCCCAGCAGCTGTACGAACAAAGAAGAGAAAGGGAAATCTCTCCCAGCAGTCTCAGGAGCAGTGGATTAAATCTCCACAATCAACTTGATGTACCCTGCATCTGTGGAATACCTGAATAGATAATGAATCATCCCAAAATTGAGGCAGTGGACTTTGGGAGCAACTGTAGACTTGGGGTTTGCTGTCTGAGACTGATTTCTGATTTTTATGTTTATCTTAGTATAGTTCTCAGTACTTGTTATTGGTGGATTTGTTTATTGGTTTGGTTGTGCTCTTACTTTTTTATTTTATTTAATAATTTTTTTTCTTTCTTTTTTTTCTCCCTTTTCTTCTGAGCTGTGTGGCTGACAGGGTCTTCGTGCTCTGGCCTGCTGTCAGGCCTGAGCCTCTGAGGTGGGAGAGCTCAGTTCAGGACATCGGTGCCCAAGAGACCTCCTGGCCCTACATGATATCCATCGGCGAGAGCTCTCCCAGAGATCTCCTTCTGAACGCTAAGACCCAGCTCCACCCAACAGCCAGCAAGCTCCAGTGCTGCAGGTCCCATGCCAAACAACTAGCAACACAGGAACACAACCCCACCCATTAGCAGAGAGGCTGCCTAAAATCATACTAAGTTCACAGACAGCCCAAAACACACCACCAGACCCGGCCCACCCAGCAAAACGACAAGATACAGCCCCACCCACCAGAACACAGGCACCAGTCCCCTCCACCAGGAAGCCTACATAAGCCACTGAACCAACCTCACCCACTGGGGGCAAACACCAAAAACAATGGGAACTACAAACCTGCAGCCTGCGAAAGGGGGCCCCCAAACACAGTAAGTTTAACAAAATGAGAAGACAGAGAAATATGCAGCAGATGAAGGAACAAGGTAAAAACCCACCAAATGAAACATATGAAGAGGAAGGAGTCAGTCTACCTGAAAAAGAATTCAGAGTCATGATAGTAAAGATGATCCAAAATCTTAGAAACAGAATGGAGAAAACATAAGAAACATTTAACAAGGATCTAGAAGAACTAAAGAGCAAACAATGATGAACAACACAATAAATGTAATTAAAAACTCTCTAGAAGGAATCAATAGCAGAATAACTGAGGCAGAAGAACAGATACGTGACCTGGAAAATAAAATAGTGGAAATAACTATCACAGAGCAGAATAAAGAAAAAAGAATGAAAAGAATTGAGGACAGTCTCAGAGACCTCTGGGACAACATTAAACGCACCAACATTCGAATTATAGGAGTCCCAGAAGAAAAAGAGAAAAAGAAAGGGTCTGAGAAAATATTTGAAGACATTATATTGCAAACTTCCCTAACATGGGAAGGGAAATAGTCAATCAAGTCCAAGAAGCACGGAGAGACCCATACAAAATAAATCCAGGGAGAAATATGCCAAGACACATATTAATCAAACTATCAAAAATAAAATACAAAGAAAAAATACTAAAAGCAGCAAATGAAAAGCAACAAATAACATACAAGGGAATCCCCATAAGGTTAACAGCTGATCTTTCAGCAGAAACTCTACAAGCCAGAAGGGAGTGGCAGGACATATTTAAAGTCCTGCTTTAAAGATGAAAGGGAAAAACCTACAACCAAGACTACTCTACCCAGCAAGGATCTCAGTCAGATTCGATGGAGAAATTAAAAACTTTACAGACAAGCAGAAGTTAAGAGAATTCAGCACCACCAAACCAGTTTTACAACAAATGCTAAAAGAACTTCTCTAGGCAGGAAACACTAGAGAAGAAAAAGACCTACAATAACAAACCCAAAACAATTAAGAAAATGGTAATAGCAACATACATATCAATAATTACCTTAAATGTAAATGGATTAAATGCTCCAACCAAAAGACACAGACTGGCTGAATGGTTACAAAAACAAGACCCTTATATTTGCCATCTACAACAGACCCACTCCAGACCTAGGGACACATACAGACTGAAAGTGTGGGGATGGACAAAGATACTCCATGCAAATGGAAATCAAAAGAAAGCTGGAGTAGCAATTCTCATATCAGACAAAACAGACTTTAAGATAAAAGACTATTAGGAGAGACAAAGAAGGACACTACATAATGATCAAGAGGTGATTCCAAGAAGATATGAGATAGACCATATCTTGGGTCACAAATCAAGCCTTGGTAAATTTAAGAAAATTGAAATCGTTATCAAGTATCTTTTCCGACCACAATGCTATGAGACTAGATATCAATTACAAGAAAAAATCTGTAAAAAATACAAACACATGGAGGCTAACAATATGCTACTAAAAAACGAAGAGAGCATTGAAGAAATCAAAGAGCAAATCAAAAAATACCTAGAGACAAATGACAATGAAAACACGATGATCCAAAACCTATGGGATGCAGCAAAAGCAGTTCTAAGAGGGAAGTTTATACCAATACAACCCTACGTCAAGAAACAAGAAAAATCTCAAATAAACAACCTAACCTTACATGTAAAGCAATTAGAGAAAGAAGAACAAAAAAACCCCAAGATTAGCAGAAGGAAAGAAATCATAAAGGTCAGATCAGAAATAAATGAAAAAGAAATGAAGGAAATGATAGCAAAGATCAATAAAACTAAAAGCTGGTCCTTTGAGAAGATAAACAAAATTGATAAACCATTAGCCAGACTCATCAAGAAAAAAAGGGAGAAGACGCAAATCAACAGAATTAGAAATGAAAAAGGAGAAGTAACAACTGACACTGCAGAAATACAAAGGATCATGAGAGATTACTACAAGCAGCTATAAAATAGACAACCTGGAAGAAATGGACAAATTCTTATAAAGGTATAACTTTCCAAGACTGAACCAGGAAGAAATAGAAAATAGAAACAGACCAATCACAAGTAATGAAATTGAAACTGTGATTAAAAATCTTCCAACAAACAAAAGCCCAGGACCAGATGGCTTCACAGGCGAATTCTATCAAACATTTAGAGAAGAGCTAAGGCCTAACCTTCTCAAATTCTTCCAAAATATAGCAGAAGGAGGAACTCTCCCAAACTCATTCTATGAGTCCACAATCACCCTTATACCAAAACCAGACAAAGATGTCACAAAAAAAGAAAACTACAGGCCAATAGATGCAAAAATCCTCAACAAAATAGTAGCAAACAGAATCCAACAACACATTCAAAGGATCATACACCATGATCAAGTGGGGTTTACCGTAGTAAGGTAGATAGCTAGTGGGAAGCAGCCGCATGGCACAGGGATATTGGCTCGGTGCTTTTTGACCGCCTAGAGGGGTGGGATAGGGAGGGTGGGAGGCAGGGAGACGCAGGAGGGAAGACATATGGGAACATATGTATATGTATAACTGATTCACTTTGTTATAAAACAGAAATTAACACACCATTGTAAAGCAATTATACCCCAATAAAGATGTTAAAAAAAAAAAAAAAGAGGACTTGTTCTAGGGCTTCCCTGGTGGCGCAGTGGTTGAGAGTCCGCCTGCTGATGCAGGGGACACAGGTTCGTGCCCCGGTCCGGGAGGATCCCACATGCCACGGAGCGGCTGGGCCCGTGAGCCATGGCCGCTGAGCCTGCACGTCCGGAGCCTGTGCTCCGCAACAGGAGAGGCCACAACAGTGAGAGGCCCGCGTACCGCAAAAAAAAAAAAAAGTCCACAAACAATAAATGCTGGAGAGGGTGTGGAGAAAAGGGAACCCTCTTGCACTGTTGGTGGGAATGTAAATTTATATAGCCACTATGGAGAACAATATGGAGGTTGCTTAAAAAACTGAAAATAGAACTACCATACGACCCAGCAATCCCACTACTGGGCATATACCCTGAGAAAACCATAATTCAAAAGAGTCATGTACCACAATGTTCATTGCAGCACTACTTACAATAGGCAGAACATGGGAGCAACCTAAGTGTCCATCGACAGATGAACGGATAAAGAAGATGTGGCACACATATACAATGGAATATTACTCAGCCATAAAAAGATATGAAAGTTATTTGTAGTGAGGTGGATGGACCTAGAGTCTGTCATACAGAGTGAAGTAAGTCAGAAAGAGAAAAACAAATACCATATGCTAACACATATATATGGAATCTAAAAAAAAAAGAAGGTTCTGACGAACCTAGGGGCAGGACAGGAATAAAGATTCATACGTAGAGAATGGACTTGAGGACACAGGGAGGGGAAAGGGTAAGCTGGGACGAAGTGAGAGAGTAGCATGGACATATATACACTACCAAATGTAAAATAGATAGCTAGTGGGAAGCAGCTGCATAGCACAGGGAGATCAGCTTGGTGCTTTGCAACCACCTAGAGGGGTGGGACAAGGAGGGTGGGAGGGAGATGCAAGAGGGAGGGGATATGGGGATATATGTATACATATAGCTGATTTACTTTGTTATACAGAAGAAACTGACATAACATTGTAAAGCAATTATACTCCAATAAAGATGTTAAAAAAAATTAAATATGGAGAGTTACAATGTAAACCACTCTCAAATAAAATCACCCAACTTTCTCTTTCCTACTGTGTAAACTATCCAGTGTTCAGTAGCTGTACTATGCATAGCCTATGAACGGCAAATCATCTAGCTCTTCATAAAGACAGAAGAAGAGGTAATGAATAGTTTGAACAGAAATAAATATATAATGATTATATTGTAAAAAATCCTTGAAATTTTACAGTATTATATTTCTTATTATAATATTACTCTTATACGATATTCTACATATTTCCCCAAACAATTAAGCAATCAAGTCTGAAATTCAGTTCACCATCCTCACCTAACTACCCCCTCGTGCCCAACTCTCCTCTTTTGCTCAGTAAACTGGACCATCATCTACCTAGCTGATCAAGAGAGAAACATTGTGTTCAACCTTATCTTCTCTCTCATTCACCATCACTAAATGTCTCCTTCCTCCAACCTCTCTGCTACGATCTAATACAAACCACTATCATCTTTCATTTTGGCTTCAGCAAAAACTTTTTAACAGGTCTTCCTACATCCATTCTTGCCCCTCTCCAATCCACTCAGAAGGCAAAGATGGTTTTAAAATTCAAACTTAACATTATCCCTCTTAAAAATCTGCAATGGCTTCCTGATGTTCTTAGGATAATCCTTGGTAATTTACGAAGTCATTCAAGATGGCTCCAGCCTATCACTTCACATTTCTACTTCCAACTCTTCTTCTCAAGCCAACCATATTAGAGTTCTTTCATTCCTTTGATGCACCAAGCTCTCTAGTTTTTACTTTGTATTTTTTATACCACTAGTACTTTATTAAGTTACAATTTATATACAGTAAAATGCATAAATCTTAAGTGATTAGCTTGAATTTCGACAAACTTATACACCTATGTAACCACCAACCAGATGAAGGCTTAACATTTCCATCATCCCTTTAAGTTCCTATGTGCCCCTTTCCACTCAACCCTTCCCCCCACTCCAGGAAACTATTCTGATTTCTATCATAGTAGAGATTCTGTTGTTCTTGAATTTCATATAAGTGAGATCATGCCCATATGTATTCTTTGGAGTCCAGCTTCTTTTGCTCAACTTAATGTTTCTGAGATGCATCCATGTTAGTGTACGTATCAGTTTTCTTTTTTAGAGTTGAGTAGTAATTTTTCTTATAGGTATACCATGAATTGTTCATCCATTCTATTGATGGCCATTTGGATTGCTTCCTGTTTGGGGTTATGAATAAAGCTGCTATGAACATTCTTTACAAGTTTTCTGTGGGCATATGTGTTAATTTTTCTTGGATAAATGTACATAGAAATTGAATTGCTGGATCATACAACAGATATGTGTATAAATTCATCAGAAACTGCCAAACTTTTTGAAAAAGTAGCTGTACATTTTTATGCTTCCACCAGCACGTTACTCCATACCCTTACCAACAATGGTGTAATCAGTCTTCTTAATTTTAGCCATTCTAGTGGATATACAGTATTTTTAAATTTAGTTTAATTTTTTATTAAAATAATATATTTATACTGTTAAAAAATAACATAGCAGAGATTATACAGTAAGTCCCCTACATACGAACGAGTTCCATTTGGAGAGAGCATTCGTAAGTCCAATTTGGTCGTAAGTCCAACAAAGTTACCCTAGGTACCCAACTAACACAATATGTACTGTATTGTAGTAGGTTTATAATACTTTTCACACAAATAATACATAAAAAAACAAACACAAACTAAAGAAAACATTTTTAATCCTACAGTACAGTACCTTGAAAAGTACAGTAGTACCATACAACAACTGGCGTAGAGGGGCTGGCACTGAGTGAACAGGCAAGAAGAGTTACTGACTGGAGGAGGGAGAGGAGGTTGGATATGGTAGAAATGAAGGATCGTCAGCAATAGGAGACAGAAGGCAAGCTGTAATTTCACTCACGCCTGACACTGATGGCACAGGTTTTGGTTACTTGCTGGAACCAGATGCATGTTCGCATCTTTGAAAGTTCACAATTTGAAGGTTCGTGTGTAGAGGACTTACTATAATTAAATAATCCTCTGGTCCATCCTTCCCCTTCCCTATATACAACTACTTTAAACTTTACTGTTTTTGGTTCCTCTGATTATTTCATATCTCTAAGTAAATATTTATATCACTATTCTTGACTCACCAACTTTAAACATTATTGATTTTCTGATATAATAGATGCAACTATAGCTCATTCACCAACCCCCATCTCCATCTTCTTATATTCATATGATCATTTTCAGTTTATCTACTGTTTACTTTAAAAATTATTCTTAACACCAATTTTTTGTTTCAACTTTGGACAATGCCTCTATTATTCACACATTAGTGAAGGTAATCCTAGCTGCTGCAGTAAATAAATACCCAATTTCAGTTGCTTAACACAACAGAAATTTACATATTGTTGCCGTAATAACTAAATAATTTGGTAAGCTTGAAAGGACTTAAACCAGCACACTCCTCCATAGTTGTTCATAAAACTAAGAGTACCCATGCTCTCTCTCACTTCTGGGCCTTCCTACATGTGTTTCCTCGGGCCACATGCTCTCCCTCACTTCCTTCCTTCTCCTTCACCCAGCCAACTCCTATTTGTCTTTCAGACTTGTAGTACCTCAAAACGCCCAAGGAGTCCTCCCAGACTCCCAGGAATGGGCTAGCTGCTCCTCTAGCACTCTGTGCTTATCTCGTCTTGGCCTTGATTATAGTGTTGAAATTGGTGTTTTCTTCTATGTCTCCTCCAAAACTATAAACTTCTTCAGGGAAAAATTTTGTTCACTACTGTATCCTTAGCATTTAACACAATGCCTGGATTATAACAGATACTCAAATATTTCATGAAAAAATCAACTTCTTTGAATAATTATTCATATAAATATTATTTCCACCAGTTATTCATTAAATCATACATGGTTATGGGAATCAGAACGGATCCAAAATTTTAGATAATGAAAACAGTTCACAAAGTTTAATATTAGATTTCAAATAATAATTTGCCCAAACAAAGTTTAAAATCTAGTATTGAAAAAACTTCAGCCTTTAATTGTTAATATTGTTAAAATAACAAATTCAAATAAACTGTTGCATTTATTCAATAATTAATTAAGAGCCCACTTTGTTCCAAGCACAGTATTAGACAGATTCCAAGGATTCAAGAGTGAATATATCAGACACAATCCCTGACCTAAATTTTATGAAGGCAGAGTGAATCCACACTAAAAATATTTTTTACATGCTAATGTATGAACAAAAACAAAAAACCTACAACAATGGAAATCTCAATTCCATAAAGCCCACTGGACTGTTAACTTTTGTTTTAGAGAAAAATGAAAGCATTTCAAATTGTGAATTAATAACTTAGTTGAGCAATTTTTTATGTAATAAAAAATTTCCTTATGCTTCTGGGGAAATTCTGCTATAAAGCTACCTACCATCTGAGTATGAACCTACATACCATGCATAACTGAATAGATAGGAAGACAGTCCCAGATAAGAAGAAAAACAGATAACACAAGTACAGACATTCTTTGTGGAATTACAAACAGCTACAGTGATGGAACAGACCTACTTTTGGCAAATGGTAGAAAAAAAAGACAGAAAATACATAAGACATAAGAAACAAGAAGAGAAACAACAAACAGGATAAGCAATTAGAGAAAAAGAAGTGAAATGAAAAATCAAACAACGAGATAAAGATATTAGTTAGCATACTAATAAGCTTCACACTGTTTTGAATTCAAGGTAAGAATTTGGGGAACAATTAGAATTTCTTTTCCAAATCTCCCACTGACTTGTGAAGCCCACAAGCTCATCAATTCACCTATACCACAGTACAGATTTAGCACAACACACACAAAAAAATGATAATGCAACACTACCCAAACCACACACTGAGTGTCAACTCGATTACATGTTCCACAATTGGGTATGCATCTATGACCTGATTAGCATTTAGATATTATAATTAAAATGTCTGATTCTTACATATTTAAACATGTTATTTCATTATAAATTATTACCTTTTTATTTTTTATAATATATTAAGGGATTATGGTGATTTTTTAAATTAGGCATATCATCTATGAATTTCAGTTCAGGATAATAAAGGCGACTAGGGATTAATTATTATAAAATGGGAGATTGGGTCCATTGGGGCTGAGAAGCACTGCTACAGCATAGATATCTAGGAATGAAGTTGTTCGGTAAAAAGGTATGTGTATCTTAACTTTGCTAGACAAACAAACTGTTTTCCTCAGTGTTGCAATATAATAATTTACAATTCCACTAATACTACATGCCAGTTCCAGTATTCTACATCATTGCAAATACTTGATACTGTTTACCAATCTGGAGGGCAAAAAAGTATATCTTACTATGGTTTTATATTTCTCTGATCATTAATATAATTGAGCATCTTTTTTATTTATTGGCTATTAATGTTTCAATTTTTTAAAAGTTCCTGTTTAACTCTTTAGCCTGTTTTTCTACTGGATTAAAACAACCTAACTTTAAGAATTCTTTCTGAGGAGAATTAAAGTATAAATACCATGCCAGCAACATCCAAAGACCAAAACCACAAATAAAGTTAAGCTTATTAATCAGATTAATTTAACATAAGGTGGCAAAATTCAGAAAGGCTGGCAATCCAGAAGAAAAAAAAAAGCTTCTTTTTAAAATTAGAATTTACTTACAGAGAAAAAAGGTGACAAAACAGCTTGTACCCATAAATCAACTATACTTCAATAAAATAAATTTTTTAAAAAACAGCTTGTACCTAAACCTTAGTTACTTACTACTCTGCAAATAAGATTTTCAAATATCTTTTTCTTTTCTAATATTATTTTACTATATAAATACCAGGCGGACTTCCCTGGTGGCAGAGTGGTTGGGAATCCGCCTGCCAATGCAGGGGACAGGGGATAGGGGTTCAAGCCGTGGTCCAGGAGGTTCCCACACACCGCGGAGCAATGAAGCCCGTGCACCACAACTGCTGAGCCTGCGCTCCAGAGCCCGCGAGCCACAACTACGGACGCCCGCATGCCTAGAGCCCGTGCTCCGCAACAGGAGAAGCCACCGCAGTGGGAGGCCCGTGCACCGCAGCGAAGAGTAGCCCCCACTTGCCACAGCTGGAGAGGGCACGCACACAGCGAGAAAGACCCAGCACAGTCAAAAATAAATAAATAAAATTAATTAATTAATTAAAAAAAAAGAATACCTAACATTATCTTAAGCAAACTGTAATCTGCTGGCAGTCATTTTGTTTTAAATGCTGATTTTCTTCAACTATTTGAACGCTATATTATCTAATAACATCACTACAATCTAAAAACTGTAAAATTTCCAATTAATTAGAACAATCTTCTAAGAAAAATAGCCCATTCAAGCTTTGAAATTACTGAGCTGCTGAGTATACTAAGAAGCTTGTAAACCAATACAGTAAGTCCTTCTACATACAAACAAGTTACATTCTGAGAGCGCATTTTTAAGTCCAATTTGTTAGTAAGTTCAACAAAGTTAGCCCAGGTACCCAACTAATACAATCGGCTATATGGTACTGAACTGTAATAGGTTTATAATACTTTTCACACAAATAATACATAAAAAACAAACAAACATAAAAAATAAAGAAAACATTTTTAATCTTACAGTACAGTACCTTGAAACGTACAGCAGTACCAGCTACATCACCGCTGCTTTTACACTTGGTTCCGGACATCCTGGGCTTGAAATAAAGATACTGTACTACTGTACTCTATACAGTACTGTACAGTAAAGTACACAAAAGCACAACACTTGGGCTTCCCTGGTGGCACAGTGGTTGAGAGTCTGCCTGCCGATGCAGGGGACGCGGGTTCATGCCCCGGTCCGGGAAGATCCCACATGCCGCGGAGCGGCTGGGCCTGTGAGCCATGGCCGCTGAGCCTGCGCGTCCGGAGCCTGTGCTCTGCAGCGGGAGAGGCCGCAACAGTGAGACGCCCGCGTACCGCAAAAACAAACAAAAAAAAAGCACAACACTTGTAGAGGATGCATGCATGTCAGACCCGTGAACTAACTTAACGTGATTGGACACGCGAACACAGGTTCACATCTTTGAAAGTCTGCAACTTGAAGGTTCATATGTAGGGAACTTACTGTATCTATGTTTTATCAGTTTATCTCATTCCCATTATAATAATATATAACTGTCCATTATAATAAAATACAATTATCTGGTTTTGAACTATAATCTTCATCCTTTCCAAATGCAGTCTATTAACTCTAGTTTGTATCTGTTAAAGTTCTACTTCATCTTGACTTTGCACTGTTCTGATTGGTTACTGTTTGTTTGTTCGTTATTTTATTTATTTATTTATTATTTGTTTGGCTGTGTTGGGTCTTCGTTGCTGCATGCGGGCTTTCTCTAGTTACGGCGAGCAGGGGCTACTCTTCGTTGTGGTGCATGGGCTTCTCATAGCAGTGGATTCTCTTGTTTCGCAACATGGGCTCTAGGTGCGTGGGCTTCAGTAGTTGTGGCACGCAGGCTCAGTAGTTGTGGCTTGCAGGCTCTAGAGTGCAGGCTCAGATGTTGTGGCACACGGGCTTAGCTGCTCCATGGCATGTGGGATCTTCCCGGACCAGGGATCGAACCCATGTCCCCTGCACTGGCAGGCGGATTCTTAACCACTGCACCACCCGTTTGTTCATTATTTAAGTCAAAGATCTATATTAAAAATGTGAACAGCTTATATCACCAGAAGTCATATAAGGCCAAAGTAAGAGAAGAATAATATGTGAGACTATGTCATTATGATAATCTACTGGTACCTGAAGTAACTAAACTCCTTTTCCCAAATAATCTAAATTTTTTGTTAAAATGTGTTATTGTACCAAAATCCTAATTACGGCCTTTCCCTATTTGTGATCCCTATCACTTTAGACTTCCCTGTCCACTAGCTCTCTCCACTGACTCAAGATGGCTACTGATCGGCCAAGTGCCTCCATTCCTCGTTTTCCTGGTTACTACCTGAAACCCTACCAGCTGCCTAACAGGTCCCCCAGCCTGCCTTAACTCCCTCATTATCTACTCCCTACTCTTTTTCTCCCAGGTGAAGAACTATCCCCCAAACCCGCTGCTTGGATAATACAATTTCCATTCCATACTTCTGGGTGCCATAAAACCACCTATCCTCTGACACTATGGCTTATCTCCCCCAATCCCTACTCTAATTTCTAATGCCTTGAATTCTTGGCCAGTGACCTGAACCTGAAGAACCTGTTCCCATTTAAAAAACTATGACAAGGCAAGATGTATCCTGGCATGTAAGATTTTAATTCTGAATGTGTTCTCCATAGAAACAATGTTATAGGTAGCCCTCAAGTACTACAGTACTAGAGTACCATAATTCAGCTACCCATAGGCCAAACAGGTTTTGGTGGCAGAGACCAGTAACCTGGGCATCATTTATGTCAATGTTTCCTGAGGGAAAAGACATTTCACATTCCCAAAAACTGATTTAAAAAGACTGCCACCTTCCTGAAAATACTGCTCTGTATTCTCTCAGCAAGCAACACTATGTGTTCCAAAGAGCAGTGATCAATATCTGTTAACTGACTGATATATTTGAGGAAGGGGCACAACTGTATCTGCCACTGAAGTACATTTTAAATATAACTTAGCATTCAGAGACCACAACAAAGTGACTGAATTTTTAAAAGACATTTACCGGCCCCCTATTTATTATTACTGATCTAAGCTAAGGCCACCCACAATTTACTTTTCCATCACACTAACAAATTCAACTTAAAAGAAAATGGGAAAGCTAACCTTCACTGGGAACTGAAGGTTATGAGCCAAAAGGCTTACATACTTTAATTTATCCTTAGTACAATTCTGTGAGATTAGGTACTATTAATCTAATTTTAGACATGAAGAAACTAAGGTTAACAGAAATCAGATATGTTGATAGTTGGTTTATAGGATTAATAATTTTTATTAGGCCAAAAAAAGAAAAAAAGAGACTGCACAGACTGAGAAAGATGTTTAATTCCAAATCCAGATAAATCAAAGTAGTCTGAAAGATGAACTAGAAATAAGAGTGGAAATTAGCCATATTTTAACCCAAAAACTTAGATGCAGTATGTACCACTAACATATATGCAAGGCTCAGACTCTCTCCTCTCACATGCAACTCCTCCCTCCTAAGAACTTACATGATTCTTGAACATATTTGAAAAGAAGTGTTTTGTCAAAATATTTATGAGATTTAGTTGATAGTCTGGTTATAAGGTGAAGCTGAGGATGATCTGGAACATCAGCAAGTTAAGAGGCTCAGGGATTCTGACAATCCGAGCAACCTGTGGACTGCTGCATGGCCTGCTTCCTTGGCACTGCCAGCCCTCGAAGCAAATCAGGTACAACCTGATTCTCCCTGAAAACACCTTCATTTCTACAGCCACCTAGAAAATGGGTCCTTGCTCAAGATATAGAGAAGTAATGGTGAAGTCCAGATACAACCTCAAGTCTATCTGATACCAAAGTCCATATTCTCTCCCCCTTTACAATCTGAAACCTAAGGCATATTTTTTTTTCAAATAAATACTTTGTTTTCCCACTTCAGTCTCTTATTTTGAATGTAGAATTACCAAGTTTGTTAAATTTTATAATTCAGTATCTTCTATAATAATAAACTTTAAAAATTAAATGTGTAGTTCCTTAAAAATAATTTACTTTGACCACAGAAAACAATTTTAACTAAAAGTGATGTTTTTTTAGTCAGAGTTTAAATAGGAAAAAGTTACTATCAATAATAATAATAAAACAACCATTGACACACACACACGAGAAACTGGTGAGCAAGACCAGTATTATCTCTTCTCAAACTGTTCCTTCTCACATTTGTCACCTTTATACAAAACCCCAGAAACTTATATGGCCCACCTCTTTTCTACCACTGGCAACAATAGGTATTTAAATCTGCTGCTGAGAATACAAAGATTGGTCACTTAGTCTTCTCAGAGGAAACATAAAGCAGCTTGAAACATACTCCAAAAGGTGCATGCATGCACACACACGTACACGTACACACACACACACACACACACAAATAATAATAACTTTGAAGAGACTCATGACCTAATATCTACAATAAGGTAGACAGATACACGAAAGGACTGGAGAATCTATCTTGCTTGCTGACTCCTTCTACCCGCCCCCTTGCACTTTTTCAGCTTTTGAAAGGATTTATTTTCTATCCTATGATGGTTCCTCCCTTTGTGCTGACCCTATATCCATCTCCCAGACTCATCCTAAAATAATCCCAAACCCTACTCCCCAACTCATACAAGGCTTCATTTTTCATTACAAGAGTCAGCAAGAATATATTTATTTAAATGCCAAACAAACTAAATATATTATCTTCATGAGAAAAGTAGTAAATATCACTATCCAATGCAAGGGGAAAAAAAAAATCCCCACATTTTAAAGAAGAAAAAAATCTATGCTGAGTCTTCAATCCCAAAAGTAAACTTCTGTTTGTCTCTAAGGAGAACACAAAGATCATACCAAAGAACAGATTTTGCTCCAAGATGATTTCATACATGATTAATTTAGTTCTAGTCTCCCAAATCATGCCAAACTTTTTATGAAAATAATTATTACAGAAGACCATGTTAAAAGTCTACTGAAAAAAGAAAACTTTTTGTACCTTTAGTATTTTTCACAAAAATCTTAATACTATATTTTGATTTTGTCCCTTGCATAGAAAGGGTAAAGTACCTGAATCACAGATTTATTTCCACAAATCTATACTCTTAGAAAGTTGGACACATATTTAAGAAAAAATCTGCACTCAGTGCAACATAAAAGCAATTGAGATACAATTAAATAATCTTAATGAAAATAAACAGACATTTCTCAACTTTCAATTCATGAAATTTAACAAAACAGTTTTAAGATTGATAAAAATAAATGTATTAGTAAGAATTAGAGCTTTGAGACTTCCCTGGTGGCACAGTGGTTAAGAATCCACCTGTCAATGCAGGGGACACGGGTTCGAGCCCTGGTCCGGGAAGATCCCACATCCTGTGGAACAACTAAGCCCATGCACCACAACTACTGAGCTTGCACTCTAGAGCCCGCAAGCCACAACTACTGAGCCCACATGCCACAACTACTGAAGCCCACGTGCCTAGAGCCCATGCTCCACAACAAGGGAAGCCACCACAATGAGAAGCTCGTGCACCGCAGCAAAGAGAAGGCCCCGCTTGCCACAATTAGAGAAAGTCCGCGTGCAGCAACGAAGACCCAACAGAGCCAAAAATAAAATAAATAAAAATAAAAAAAGAATTAAAGTTCTCAAGGAATCCACAGCAAACACACATTTTACCATTTCCATTTCATTAAAAAAAAACAAAAAAAAAACAAGGGCTAATTCCTTGAAGACAAGGGAAAGTTCTAAGCATTCCACTTAAGTTCACATAGCGGCCTGCTACGCCACCAAGGTGGCAAGACAGGGAAAAAAAATAGTAGCAAATAATGTTTTAACTGCCACTCCACCCTGCCTGCTTTGTGCTATGCAGAAAAACGGCAAGCAACAATCCATTACAACTGATCCCACCTGTCACCATGGGAGCATCGATTCTGGGATGCTGGCAGATACATACACTGGGCAAAACTGAGCAGAGGTGACTGAGGAAGTGGCTTCTCAGCAACACAAGGCAAAACTGAGGAAGACGCAATCTGACATGAAGTCAGGTTTTCTCTATTCCTCTTCCCTCCTCAACCTATGCCCTCCATCCTTCTTCCCTTGACTAATTTTCCTTCCAGTCTGTCTTCACTTTCTTTGGGACCATCTCAATTTTTTGAAGAGTACTCCAGAGTTATAATTTTTCTTATATCCCACAGAACTAGCATAATTTTTTTTTTTTTTTTTGCGGTATGCGGGCCTCTCACTGTTGTGGCCTCTCCCGGACCGGGGCACGAACCCGCGTCCCCTGCATCGGCAGGTGGACTCTCAACCACTGCGCCGTCAGGCAAGCCCACAATTATTATTTTGATAGTTAAAATTTTACCTTTGTATTACCCCAGATGAAATTACATTTTATAAAAAATTGATGGACTCCTCACTCTTATGGGAAAAAAATCCTCTGTATTTTTGCAAAGAAAAAAGTCTAGAAGACTATACACAAAATATTAATACTGATTATTTCTAAGTGTTAGTGTTAACAGATGCTCTTAACATGATTCTTCCACACTCTCTGAGAATTTTTTTTTTTTTTTTTTTTTTGCGGTATGCGGGCCTCTCAGTGTTGTGGCCTCTCCCATTGCAGAGCACAGGCTCCGAACGCGCAGGCTCAGCGGCCATGGCTCACGGGCCCAGCCGCTCTGCAGCATGTGGGATCTTCCCGGACCGGGGCACGAACCCGTGTCCCCTGCATTGGCAGGTGGACTCTCAACCACTGTGCCAGCAGGGAAGCCCTCTGAGAATTTTATAATAAACACTTTTGAATTTCATAACCAGGAAACAAATTAATAGGATCTGAATTAATGGTGTTTATCACTTTTTCAACCTAGCAACCTTGTGATTACACAGGCCACAAAGGTAAAAAAAAACTTTACATTAGAACTCCCCTGTAACCTCAAGCTAAAAGGGCTCATGTTCACGTGTTCCTAGTATGTTCATCACCCAGAATTATTCCCTGTTACGGCATATTGTAAACTGTAAAGCACTGTACAAAGATATGGGGTTATAATTCACCTGTGATCAATAAGGTTCAAATGAAATTAAAATGTGATACGATTTTCTTTATTGGTGACACTTGAGGTAGTGATGCATCTTAGTTCTTAAACTTCTTCCCATCCTGTACACATTCTTCCAAGTTCACTCCATGGCTACAAGTTCTTTGACTTCTTTTCTCATCATTCAACCCTGCTCTCAGAAGGTGTCCTGCAGTCACAGTCCCATTCTTTTAGAGTAATGAGTGAAACTGTTCCTAATTTTCTCCAAATCAAAAGCCTCCTACCTATGTGTCTATATATGAACGAGAAAATGCCAGGAGGTAGATAATATTATGGGATACAGAAGGAAAAAGGCAAAGAACAAGTTCTATCTGCTTTTTCATTTATGATGTTGTCTACATTCTCCCCAACCTATCAGTCCCTCCTAACCTCTCTGACTCCCTACCACCTTACATTTCCTGTCCTACTGCATCAGTCAAAAAAAATTCGAATTCTCCCTTCTTACACTGGGCTTATAATGAAGAAAACAGTACAGTCATGCAGACTGGTGCCATGACTGGTCTCCTACTTTAGGTGGACTATAACACTTCTATAACCTTATTTTTGATCAGCACATTTTCACATAGCCTTCAATAACTTTAAACATTCACCACATTAACATTCATACACACACAAAAAGAGGCACACAAGAATGTAACTACCTCATCATCTCCCTAGCAAACTGACATATGTTGACACCATCCTTTCTTCCGTCACTGTAGGTTCACAGGATGAACTATCTGTTCCATTTCCTATTCAAGGCCAATCCCTCCAGTTTTGCTTGTGATCCATTGATTCTTACAAATTCCTCTTTCACAGACCCTTGATCCACTAATAATTCCATATGCCTTTACTGATTTCCCCCTGAATTTACTGAGCTATAAGTGCATACCATTTTCGAGTTTTACTGTTGATACAAACCCATGAAACCATCATGACAATCACAATGATGAAGACTTACATCATCCCCAAGAGACTCCTCATGCTCCTTTGTAATATATCCCTGTTTCTATTCCTATCCCCACACAGTCAATGATCTACTATCCACCACTACAGATTAGTTTTCATTTTCTAGAATTGAAACTAGGTAATAAAGACTGTAACCATGCCAATATGCAAAGCTGTGGGTATGTCCAGGAAATATCCGAACAGACTCTAATCTCACATCTCTTAATGCCATACAAGCAGGACTTAAAGGCTAAAGCAGAGTTTCATTAAACAACAAGATACCACTACACACCTATTAGAATGGCTAAATCCAGAACACTGACAACAACAAATATTGGTGAGGATGTGGAGCAACAGGAACTCTCATCCACTGGTAGTGAGAATGCAAAATGGCACAGCCACTTTGTAAGACAGTTTGGTGGTTTCTTACTAAACTAAACATACTCTTACCATGCAGTCCAGCAACTGTGCTGATATTTGCCCAAAGGAATTGAAAAGTTATGTCCACAAAAAACCCTACACACAATGTTTACAGCAGCTTTACTCATAATTACCAAAACTTGGAAGCAACCAAGATGTACTTTGGTAGATGAATGTGTAAACAAACTGTAATACATCCAGACGATGGAATATTATTCAGCACTAAAAAGAAATGAGCTATCAAGCCATGACAGATATGGAGGAATTTTAAATGCATATTATTAAGTGAAAGACGCCAATCTCAAAAGGCTACATACGGTATGATTCCATCTATATGACATTCTGGAAAAGGCAAAATTATGTAAACAGTAAAAAGATCTGTGATTATGGGGAAGGGGGGTGGGGAATGGGTTTAGGATGAACAGGTGGGGCACAGAAGATTTTTAGGGCAGTGGAACTACTCCGTATGATACCATAATGGTGGATACATGTCATTAGACATCTGTCCAAACCCATAAAATATACAACACCAAGAGTGAACCCTAATGTAAACTATGGTCTTTGAGTATCAGCATAGGTTCATCAGTTGTAACAAATGTACTACTCTGGTGGAGGATGTTGATAATAGGTTAGGCTATGCATGTGTGGGGGTAGGGAGTATATGGGAAATCTCTAGAACTTTCATTCAATTTTGCTGTAAACTTAATACTGCTCTAAAAAGTAAAGTCTATTTAAAAAAAGAAGAAGAACCATACAGCAATTTTGGAATCAAAAAGTAAAATAACTACAATGAAAATTTCACTAGAGGGGGGCTTAGCAGCAAATTCAAGCTGGCAGAAGAAAGAATCATTAAACTTGAAGATAGGCAATTGAAAACATCCTGTCTGAGCAATAAATAGAAAAAGAGAATTAGAAAAAAATCAACAGAGCCTCAGTGACCTTTGGGAGACCATCAAGCCTATAAATATACTCATAATGGCAGTCTCAGGAGGAGAGGAGAGAAAGAAAAGGGCAGAAAGAATATCTAAAGAAATGATGGCTGAAAACTTCCCAACTCTGATTAAAAAAAAAAAATTAATCTCTACATCCAAGAAACTCAACGAATTCAAAGTAGGTTCCACACCTACACATACAATCAAACTTTCAAAAGACAAAGACAAAGAGAGAATCTTGAAAGTAGCAAGAAAATAACTCCTAATGTTCAAGAGATTTTCATGCATTAACAGCTGACTTCTCATCAGAAACCATGGAGGCCAAAAGGCAGTGAGATAACATAGTCAAGGTGAAGAAAGAAAAAGACTGTCATTCAAGAATTCTATATCCGTCAAAACTATGCTGCAAAAAACAAAGGAGAAATAGGTGATAAAGGAAAAAAAGAAGAAATTAAGATAGTCCCAAATACAAAAACTGAGAAAATTCATTCCTAGAAGATCTGCTCTACAAAAAAATACTAAAGGGAGACCTTCAGTTAAAATCAAAGAACTATATATATGACAGTAACCCATATCTACACAAAAAATAAAGAGCACTGGTAAAGGTAACAACATGGGTAAATAGAAAAGACAGCATAAATGTATTTTTGTTCTTAACTCTTTTTTCTTCTATGTGATTTAAAAGACAACTGCATAGCACATATATACAATGGAATATTACTCGGCCATAAAAAGAAAGGAAATTGAGCTATTTGTAATGAGGTGGATGGACCTAGAGTCTGTCATACAGAGTGAAGTAAGTCAGAAAGAGAAAGACAAACACTGTATGCTAACACATATATATGGAATTTAAGAAAAAAAAATGACATGAAGAACCTAGGGGTAAGACAGGAATAAAGACACAGACCTACTAGAGAATGGACTTAATGATATGGGGAGGGGGAAGTGTAAGCTGTGACAAAGCGAGAGAGTGGCATAGACATATACACTACCAAACGTAAAACAGATAGCTAGTGGGAAGCAGCCGCATAGCACAGGGAGATCAGCTCGGTGGTTTGTGACCACCTACAGGGGTGGGATAGGGAGGGTGGGAGGGAGGGAGATGCAAGAGGGAAGAGATATGGGAACATATGTATATGTATAACTGATTCACTTTGTTATAAAGCAGAAACTAACTAACCATTGTAAAGCAATTATACTCCAATAAAGATGTAAAAAAAAAAAAAAGACAACTGTATAAAGCAATAATTATAAAACTGTGCCCGTGAGCTTATAATTTACAAAGTATGCACTTAGCCACTATGCAATAACATACATGCTAACTCTCTGTCAAAATCCCTATCATGTTGCAGTTAAGTCATTCAGGAAATGATAAAAAAAATTACTCAATCCAGAAACTCTGCATACTTCCTAAAGTTCTATTAGGCAAACCCTCAATAAAAATATAGAGACTGTGAATGAGTTTTCCAGCTTCTGCACAACAAAAGAAGCAATCAACAAAATGAAAAGGCAACCTACAGAGTAGAAGATATTTGCAAACTATTTATCTGATAAGTGGTTAATATCTAAAATATATCAGGAAAGCATACAACTCAATTGCAAAAATCATCATCAACATCATCATCCAATTAAAAAATGGGCAGAGGGACTGAACAGATATTTTTCCAAAGAATAAAATATACAGATGGCCAGCAGGTCCATGAAAAGGTGCTCAACATGACTAATCATCAAGGAAATGCAAATCAAAACCACAGTAGGATATCACCTCACACCTGTTAAAATGGCTACTATCATAAAACAAGACATGACAAATGCTAGTCAGGATGCTGAGAAAACGGAACCCATGTATTCCTCAGAAGATGTCTCTGTTTCAAAAAGAACATCTAGAATTGGGTTTTCATTTCCTAATAATCAATATCTTAAATTGCAGCTATTAACCCAATTAACTCACGGAAGTTGAATTAATGCTATACTAAATTATGGTACTCTAAAATAGCAAAATTGCACACCAGTAATATTCATATTGATTGAAATAATAATGTTTATGACTTTCAGGGAGTTAAAAATCACATATCAAATGCTTATTCTGGTAGGGCATTATAAACACCAATTTACAGTTAATGGAAAACTGCCAAAATGAACATTTTAAATAATAAATTTATATTCTAAAGCAAACTTAGGATCATATAGAACTTTTTTGTTCTGTTTATTTATTGATTTATTCAAAAAACATTTATGGGGCACCTGCTATGTGCCAGGTAGTTATGCTAGGAACTAGGGATAAAAAGACAAGGTCCCTGCCCTTCAAACTGTGCACAGTCTACTGAGAAGCTCCCATTCTGAAATCAAAGAATTTATGACTAGAAAGGACCTTATAATTCCCTTATTTCACAAATAAGGAAACTGAGACTCATGGCTAGCTTAGCCACTAAGGCAGACACTCAGTTGTAAATAAATCCTGCCTCATGTGTTCTTTGCATCATTCTTTTTCTTATGATTAAGAGTGATGATGTAGTGCTTCCATGTGAGTGAAGTAGAAATATGGAACCGTGGGCAATATATGTAATAATTACCAAATGAGAGACAGAAATATCTAATGGATATGGACAATATATTTAATAATTTAGAGACAGAAATCCCTTATAGATGTGATATCATGATAAAGCCCCAATAAGAAACTAAAACACTAAAATAAGAAACTGAAGAACTATAATAAGGGAACATAATATTAAGACTTCTAAGCCATAATTATGATTTTGCCTCTGTTTACTGATCTGTAAAATGGGGATATTAAAAGTACTTATTTCATGATTGTGAAAATTAAATTAATTAATACTTTAAAGCACTTAGTAAGCCTGGTACCTGGTAAATACTCAGGAAATGTTAGGTATTCTTATGGACAATCATTTCTTAAATGTACAAGTATGCCATATAAAGACAAAAAAAAATGATCTTTCTTTAAGGAATTCTCCTATTATTATGATACTCTTATTTTTCTAGCAACTAGTAAAATGTAACACCAAAACACTTATTTCAGAAAAAGTATTTTATATGCATAGTATCTAACAGTATCACCCTCTTCTCTATAAAGACATATATCACTCCTAAAACTACAGAAAAGACAGATATTAATTAAATTACTAATTTAAATTAATAATTATACTCAATCATAATTCAAATTAATTAAATAATCATTTAGCTCAGTATTCCTAAGATTATAAATCCTAAATATCATTAAGAAAATGTTCAACGATGACTTTCAAGTAATCAAAAAGTTTATGCAACTTTTCTCATCTTATATAAAATATCCTTAAACTAATTAACATCTTTGAAATAATATGCATTCTATATATTAGTGAAGCTTTTATATTAATATTAATCACCATCCAATATCATAACAAAATAAATAATGTATTTATGTCCACTTACTGCAATCTCTCTACAAGCCGACATGGATATTCCTGTGCCTTCAATTTGCTTCAATGCATATTCCTTTTCATCTTTTCTGCATATGAACAAAAAAAATTATTTTTTTCTACAAGTTATTTTCAAATTCAAAACTGTAACTACAAAAACAATGAAATGCACAACTCTCAGTAATATGTAAACACCCTCACTATGCATGCATTGCTTATTATTTCTGATAATATTTCCATTACATTAATGTGAAATACCAAACAAATTCATGTCACAATGAAAACACTAGACAGAAGCAAAACACGAAGTACAAAATTGAAACAGAACAGGATACTAAACACAGCACTAGTTTCAAAAAGTAAACAAGCATAAATATAAACTCAAGCATATTGTAAGATAATTCTACTGTCTTAATTATCTGGAGTCCATGAAAGCATTCTGTTATAAACATTAATTACAAAAATAAATGACAGATGTAAACTTCTACATTTGTTTAAAGTAATTTCACAGTATAAGACCCACTTAATAAATGGGGGAGTTATAGAAGAATGTTTACCCACTAAGACACGCTAGTTTTCACCTAGGACGGGGGACATTCAAAATCCCTAAGACCTCAACCAAAAGCCTTGGAAACACTTCAAAATTGGCCACCAACACCTCATTCTCAAGATATCTAGGAAAAACTCAGTAGTTACAGTGAATTTTCCAATTAATGGAGGTAGAATTAAGGAATTCTGGGAAACCCCGCTAGTTACCAGGGTGCTTAACCAAGGGAAGACAACAGATCAATAATGGTGATAGGTCCATAAAAACAGTAATAGTATCAGATGAGTGTCTAGTGCAACACTGTATCCTCAGGGTACTGACACCAGAACCAGCCACAGCAAGGCCCCAGCTGAATGTCACAAATGTGATTCCTACCACTGGTTATTCTGACAAGAGGAGTATAATCCATGCCCTCTGAGTTTTGCCTTTTGACTATATTAGAGCCTCAACAGGGTATCACCATGTCATGAAGGTTTTGTCAAATGATAGTACCTAAGTAGTGCTGCATCTGTCCTACTTACCTATTCCTCATTTTCCCCATTCTGTGTTTACTAGCAGATAAAGCAGTTTAAGAGGTTACTCATAATATGCATTTTAAAACATCATTTTACGTGCATTTTGAAGATTTTCACAATCGTCTGTTTTGAGCAAATAATTGAGTTATGGTTACTTTTTCCCACAGTCTGAAAATTATATCCATCTTTCTTCCAATATATGACATTCAGGAAACAATTAAGCAGCATTTTGATAAACAGAAATTGTACCACGTATGTCAACAGGATAGACTGTTACGCAATTATTAAAATGATAATCATGGAGATCATTGGAAACATGGAAAATGTTTACCATATGTTGCTGAGAAAATATATAAATCATACCGTATAAAAATATGTACATTTAGACATATGTTGAAGGTGATATAAAAAAAGAAAAAGTTGTGTTAAGATGTAGAAAGTTATGTTAACTACCTTAATGCCAATATTACATTGTCTTTTAAATTAGAATTAGAGGGAAAAAGAAAAAATACAAAATAATTTGATACTCTGAAAACAGTCACCTATTAAAACAATTATTTTCAAAGTGATATCTTAGGCATGTTTTAAAGAGCAAAGTGTTCCTTTTTCTCCATCCTGTTTCCTCCAAACATAAAACTACACGTTTTTCAGACCACCCAGAGGCCACTAAGAAGTACAAGCAGCAGGTGAAGGTGACTGAATGTAATTAAAGCCAAATATCCCCCATACCTTGAAAGTATGTATGGGTATGTGTGTGAAAGCATTTGTGCCTGAGATGCTTAACACAATGCTTACAATGTAAATTTCATACAAGTAATAATTAAATTAACTACCAGGTATCTACTACTAAATGTTTAATTGAATAAATTCTTAAAGTTATACATGCTTTCTGACAAAACTTTCATATGGAATTATAATTTTCTTTTAAACAGAAATATTTCAATCCCCAGTTCCCCTAAATGAAGTGCTCCAAAAGCTCATGTAATTGCATAGTTTTATTTTTAATACTGTAAAGAATATTACACAATCTGGATAGGTTATTGTTGCTATGGAAACTATAAGATTTTTGCAGTAAGTCAAAAAGTGCAAAATTAACACATCACATTAATGACTTTTGAATTTCACATCCAGGCTGTCAAAAGAATTTGAAAGCCTGAGCAGAATAGACTGAAGCATAGGCCTCTTACTCTGAATTATATGGACAGGATCTAGGAACAAACCCAGTAATTATTTCACTTAATAAGTTTAAATATAACTTCCATCTGCTAAATTAATAAAATACTCAAAAATCTGCAAACTTAAGATTTATCTGCAGCTTTTGCATTGAGAATGAAATAAAGTGCATATATCATCACCAGTTCTCTTGTACATTAACTGTTGGATGATAAGCAATGATGTAGCACCTCTGAGGTTCACCATATGAAGAAGTGGCAGAATCCCAGCGGGCATACGGACTCACTTTCATCACTGTGCTATTTCAATGCTAATCTGTGGTCAGATGCCAATACCTTAGTTATGAAAACTAAAGATTTGTCCTTTCCCACAATGCCCACAAATATTTCAGTGACTGGCACATGGGGCAGAGAAGCCTTATTGCTCTCGTCCCATGTGAGAGCCCTTCTCCGGGAGCTCGTGTGAAAATTCATACCCCATGGCTTATATGTTTCAGGCACACATAATATTAAGTATCATAAAGGTATAATTTGTTCTTTTACCCGACAAGGCTAAAAAGGAGGTGAACCTGGCCTCCATGGCTGTGATAACCTGGCTTTTAGAGGCAGCCCAGTTCTTCCCTAAAACTATTTTATTTCTAAATTACTTTTATCTAAATAAAAGAAGTTTATTATTTACTGTAATAAAGACAGAGCAATTCCAAAGCCTTCAGGGAAACTGCTTTCTAAATTTTAGTGCGTATTAGATACTACCGTCAGAGCCAACTGCACATTGAAAATAATTAAAGGAGTTTACTAAATAAATCCAGGTGAATTAAAAATAAATTTATAGTATAAACATGGATTTATTTAATATAGAATGTTTTGAATTTAAAGACATTTCTCCTATACATCTGTAATATATATCAAAACCATGCCAGCTTCCCTCTCAGCATTCATCACAAAGAAAAACAAGTGTTCAATGGGAACATTATATAACTACAAAATAGAAAAATTAATTTGGCAGAGACTGGGATTCTATTACATTTTCCATCTGAGACACTATGTTCTGGAAAACTCTTGATGCAAGCAATTCTATAGATAGTACAAAAAATAAGAAGCACATATTTGTGCAAATTGTAGAAATCACTGCCTTAAAATGAAAGCATTATCTCAGGCAGAAAACTAGGCTCAGTGGTAGAATTTAAATGTAATTCAGGGAAGAATTTCTCAAGCCTAAAGATGCAGTTTCAGTAGGAACAACTTTTGAATGAACTATTAGGAACTGGTCTGATGAAAAAAATAGTCTTATACCTTTCAAAAATGTCCAAGTTTGATGACCAGCCTCCAGTCACGTTTAGCAAGGTGAAGCACCATTCAGCAGCTCGTATGCACAAGTGTAGTTAAGGTATGGTCAAACCCCACTCGTTACAATCATAATTAGACAGGTCCAAGGCTTTTTGGCTCCTATTAATAATACTACCAGGTGTCCAGATCAGCCCTGGGCCATCTTTGGTCCCAAGGACCTATGACAGACAAAAAATTTAGAAGAATCTTTTAAGAAAAGATGAAGGAATTCAAGCTCAAGCAAAATCAAGGGAAAAATTTTAGTCTTCAAACTAACAGGGTTAAAATCCTTTTTTGTTTCTAAGGAAAACAGAGGCTCCTTACTGTTTTATTTTACATCAAGCAACAAACAAACACAGAGTCAATATTCTGTGTTCCAATACTGTGCCAAACTCTGAGGATGAACAAAATTAAAGACTAGCTACCCTAGATATCAGAGTTCACAATCCACCTGGAAAGAGGTTCTGAGTGGGAAATATAAACAGATAACTCTGATATGACCCCCTCTGCCTCCAAGACGTATGCATAACAGGCACAGAGAGAATGAGATTAGTATTTCTTCTCAGAGCTTTAAGGAAGATAACTACATAGTGATGCCTTTGAGGGAGGAGTTTCCCAGGCAGAAAAGGATGAGAGGGTCAGAGAACTCCAGGTAGAAGTAGAGCGTGAAAGAAATAAACAGGAAACCGCTGGTATTCAGTATGGCTGGAAGCTGGGGGCATGATGACAAGGTGCAAGAGATGAGGTTAGGTCAGAAAAGTAAAGGGAAGGGACCAAATGAGTTCTGCAAAGAAACTTGTACTTCATATATAAACAGTGTGGAGCAAAAGGTTTTGAGAACAGAGAAGATATGTAACAGATCTTTGCTCAGAGAGATAAATCTGGTAACTACAAACTGGTGGCAGAGCAAACATCTGGGAGGTTGCTCAAACGTCCAAAGAGAAGATGAGGACTAGATTAGAATAGGCAGAGGAGAACAAATATGGACTCAAAAGACATTTCTAAAAAAAAAAAAAAAAAGACATTCCTGCGTCAGAAGTGATATAATTTAGTAACCAATTTGATTCTGTAGGTGAAGGAAAGGAAGGCTGTGAAGATGGGTGAAGCTTCCACTTTGCCTAATCGAGCCAATGATAATGATTAAGCAGAGAAATGATGACATGAATAAATGGAGACCCGGAAATATAAGATTTTATCCTAAAGGCAATGAAAGTTACATATGAAGACTCATTTTATTAGGAAGGACTGAGATTAGAGGTGTGAAAAACAATTAGGAGTCACTGCAATGAAAGGGTGAGAAGGAAAGACCCTGGATTAGTATAACAGAATGTTAGCTTCCAAAAGGGGCTCGCGACAATCCTGTTACAACCTCCTCATGAAGATGAAGAAGTTAGGCCATCAGCCAGAAGCAGAGCTCAGATGAAATCTTCCAAATGCAACATTCTCCATAACAGAATAGTAACTAACAATAAGACTGGAGAAAAGAAGAAATACTTGTGACAGTCATTTTTAAAGAGGAATTGGCAGGACCAAATGAACAAATGAGGAAAATCAAGAAGGCTGAATCAAAGATAAGTCTGGGGTTCTGGCTTGGTTGATGGGGAGGATGATACTATTGAGAACAAAACTCAGGTCACATCTCAGAAGGTTCTTCAGCTTGTAAATGATTCCTTCAGATAGAAAGAAACTCCAACCAAAAATATCTGAGAAGTTCAAAAAGAAGATGCCCTGAAGATGTTACCAGGTTTATTGTGGTGATCATTTCACAATACATACAAATATTGAATCATTACAATTTTTTACACCTGAAACTAATATAATATTATATGTCAATTACACCTTGATTTAAAAAAAAAAAAAGATGTTTACTGAGGGCCTGCCATAGGAGTTTCAGATTTAAAGGACTTGAGCTTACAAACATGATATTGGATTGGAGGAAGTAGCACGTAGATAAATAACTTTTTTGGTGCCCAGGAAAGAAGTTGAGGCAACATGGGAAGGAGGAAAGGAGAACAAGAGAGAGGGAAGAAAAGAAGAAAGACAGAACAATTTCTGAACACTTCTCTCTCACATCCCTTAGGAAGACAAACAATTCTATGAATTCGTCCTTTAAGTTTTCTTTTCCAAACCTTAAGACTAGAATTCAAATTAATGGAATCATCAGAAATATAGTACTCAAGATGGCACAGTATGACCATCTACAGATTTTATAACCAGGTGTTACCAATAAGACTTTATTCAAACAATATGACACCTGAGTCTTGCCAACTTTTTTTTTTTTGCAGTTTTTTAAAATTGAAGTACAGCTGATTTACAGTGTGTCAGGTGTACAGCAAAGAGATACAGTTATGCACATATATAATCTTTTTCAGATTCTTTTCCCTTATAGGTTATTACAAGATACTGAATATAGTTCCCTGTGCTATAACAGTAGGTCCTTGTTCTTTATCAATTTTATATATAGTAGTATCTGTTACTCCCAAATCCCTAACTTATCCGTCCCCCCTTTATGTCTGTGAGTCTATCTCTGTTTTGTAATCGTATGGTATTTGTCTTTCTCTGACATACTTCACTTAGTATGATAATCTCTAGGTACATTCATTTTGTTGCAAATGGCATTATTTCATTCTTTTTTATGGCTGAGTAATATTCCACTGTGTATATATACATCTTCTTTATCCATTCACCTGTTGATGGACATTTAGGTTGCTTCCATGTCTTGGCTACTGTAAATAGTGCTATGAATATTGGGGTACATATATCTTTTCAAATTAGAGTTTTCTCCAGATATATGCCCAAGAGAGGGACTGCAGGATCATGTGCCAACTCTATTTTTAGTTTTTCAAGGAACCTCCATACTGTTCTCCACAGTGGCTGCACCAATTTACATTCCCACACCAACAGTGTACGAGGTTTCCTTTTTCTCCACACCCTCTCCAGCATTTGTTATTTATAGACATTTTATTTTTTTTTGGCTATGCTGCACAGCATGTAAGATCTTAGCTCCCCAATCAGGGATCGAACCCATGGCCCCTGCAGTGAGTGGAAGCATGGAGTCCTAACCACTGGACTGCCAGGGAATTCCTGTAGGCTTTTTAATGACAGCCATTCTGCCCAGTGTGAGATGATACCTCATTATAGTTTCAACTTGCATTTCTCTAATAATTAGTGATATTGAGCATCTTTTCATGTGCCTGTTGGCCATCTGTATGTCTTCTTTGCAGAAATGTCTATTTAGGATTTCTGCCCATTTTTTTATTGAGTTGCTTCTATTTTTTTTATATTAAGTTGCATGAGCTATTTGTATATTTCGGAAATTAATCCCTTGTCAGTATCACTGTTTGCAAATATTTTCTCTCAGTCTGAAGGCTGTCTTTTCATTTTGTTTATGGTTTCTTTTGCTTTGCAAATGCTTTTAAGTTTAACTAGGTCCCATTTGTTTATTTTTTGGGTTTGTTTTCCATTACTCTCAGAGATGGATCTAAAAAAATATTGCTGTGGTTTACATCAAAGAGTGTTCTGCCTTTGTTTTCCTCTAGGAGTTTTATAGTGTCCAGTCTTACATTGAAGTCTATAATCCATTTTGAGTTTATTTTGGTATATGGTATTAGAGAATGCTTTAATTTTATTCTTTTACATCTAGCTGTCCAGTTTTCCCAGCACCACTTACTGAAGAGACTGTCTTTTCTCCATTCTATGTTCTTGCCTCCTTTGTCATAGATTAATTGACCACAAGTGCGTGGGTTTATTTCTGTTCTTTCTATCCCGTTCCATTGAGCTATGTATCTGCTTTTGTGCCAGTACCATCCTGATTTGATTACTGCAGCTTTGTAGTACAGTCTGAAGTCAGGGAACGTGATTCCTCCAGCTCTGTTCTTTCTTCTAAAGATTGTTTTTGCTATTCGGGGTCTTTTGTGTTTCCACACAAATTTAAAAAATTTTTGTTCCAGTTCTGTGAAAAATGTCACTGGTAATTTGAAAGAGACTGCATTGAATCCGTAGATTGCTTTGGGTAGTATAGTCATTTTCACAATACTGATTCTTCTAATCTAAGAACATGGTATATCTCTCCATCTGTTTGTGTCATCTTCAATTTCTTTCATCAGTGTCTTACAGTTTTCAGAGTACAGGTCTTTTGCTTCCTTAGGTAGGTTTACTCCTAGGTATTTTATTCTTTTTGATGTGATAGTAAATGGGATTGTTTCCTTAATTTCTCTTTCTGATATGTTGTTGTTAGTGTATAGAAATGCAACAGATTTTTTGTGTATTAATTTTGTATCCAGCAACGTGACTGAATTCATTGATGAGCTCAAGTCGTTTTCTGGTGGCATCTTTAGGATTTTCTATGTCTAGTATCATGTCATCTGCAAACAGTGACAGTTTTACTTCTTCCTTTCCAACTTGGATTTCTTTTATTTCTTCTTCTTTTCAGATTGCTGCGCTTAGGACTTCCAAAACCATGTTGAGTAAACATGGCGACAGTGGGCATCCTTGTCTTATTCCTGATCTTAGAGGGAATGCTTTCAGCTTTTCACCACTGAGTATGATGTTAGCTGTGGGTTTGTCAATAATTGTTTTCTTCAAGAAGAATGCTGCCATAATTCAATGTTATATCACTTTTGCTTAATATATGATTTCCCTTAGCAGATTAAGAGGCTTCCATATCACATAGAAAATAAGAATAAAACATTCTTGGGGGTGGGGCTAATGGCGGACTCTGGGAAAGCTCACCCCAAGGAGTACTTCCAGGAGCTTCTGCTGCCAGTGTTCTTGTTCTCACAGTAAGCCACAGCCAACCCCCCCTCCCGCCTCTGCAGGAGACCCTCCAATACTAGCAGTTTTTCAGGGGAGAAAAAGCTCATATTTGAAAATGAAGCACAGATATCTTCAGCTTCTCCAGTGAACAGAGCAACTGAAATCAGATATTCTAATAAGAGTACTCTTAAAATCATAACAGGTATTCTGATAGAGGTAAAAAGATAAAAATAGCCTGGGTCAGAATATCTTTGTAAAATTTAAACAATTCTTCCACAAATGTTCTTCATACCAAAAGAAAAGAAATTTTCCGACCAGATAACAGACAGCAGAAGCAAGAAGAACTACAATCCTGCAGCCTGTGGAACAAAAACCACATTAACAGGAAGAGAGACAAGATGAAAAGGCAGAGGGCTATGTACCAGATGAAAGAACAAGATAGAACCCCAGAGAAACAACTAAATGCAGATAGGCAACCTTCCAGAAAAAGAATTCAGAATATGATAGTGAAGATGATCCAGGACCTCAGAAAAAGAATGGAGGCAAAGATCGAGAAGATGCAAGAAATGTTTAACAAAGACCTAGAAGAATTAAAGAACAAACAAACAGAGAGGAATGATACAATAACTGAAATGAAAAGTACACAAGAAAGAATCAATAGCAAAATAACTGAGGCAGAAGAACGGATAAGTGACCTGGAAGACAGAATGGTGGAATTCACTGCTGTGGAACAGAATAAAGAAAAATGAATGAACAGAAATGAAGACAGCCTAAGAGACCTCTGGGACAACATTAAACACAAAAACATTCGCATTATAGGGGTCCCAGAAGGAGAAGAGAGAGCAGAAGGACCCAAGAAAATATTTGAAGAAATATAGTCGTAAACTTCCCTAACATGGGAAAGGAAATAGCCACCCAAGTCCAGGAAGCGCAGAGATTCCCATACAGGATAAACCCAAGGAGAAACATATCAAGACACATAGTAACCAAATTGGCAAAAATTAAAGACAAAGAAAAATTATTGAAAGCAGCAAGGCAAAAACAAAAAATAACATACAAGGGAACTCCCATAAGGTTAACAGCTGATTTCTCAGCAGAAACTCTACAAGCCAGAATGGAGTGGCATGACATATTTAAAGTGATGAAAGGTAAGAACCTAAAACCAAGATTACTCTACCCGGCAAGGATCTCATTCAGATTCGATGGAGAAATCAAAAGCTTCACAGACAAGCACAAGCTAAGAGAATTCAGCACCACCAAATCAGCTCTACAACAAATGCTAAAGGAACTTCTCTAAGTGGGAAACACAAGAGAAGAAAAGGACCTACAAAAACAAACCCAAAACAATTAAGAAAATGGTCATAGGAACATACATATCGATAATTACCTTAAACGTGAATGGATTAAATGCTCCAACCAAAAGACACAGGCTTGCTGAATGGATACAAAAACAAGACCCATATACATGCTGTCTACAAGAGACCCACTTCAGACCTAGGGACACATACAGACTGAAAGTGAGGGGATGGAAAAAGATATTCCATGCAAATGGAAATCAAAAGAAAGCTGGAGTAGGAATACTCAAATCAGATAAAATGACTTTAAAATAAAGAATGTTACAAGAGACAAGGAAGGACACTACATAATGATCAAGGGATCAATCCAAGAAGAAGATATAACAATTTTAAATATATATGCACCCAACATAGGACCACCTCAATACATAAGGCAACTGCTAACAGCTATAAAAGAGGAAATCGATAGCAACACATTAATAGTGGGGGACTTTAACACCTCACTTACACCAATAAACAGATCATCCAAAATGAAAATAAATAAGGAAAGAGAAGTTTTAAATGACACAATAGACCGGATAGATTTAATTCATCTTTACAGCACATACTATCCAAAAACAGCAGATTACACTTTCTTCTCAAGTACGCATAGAACATTCTCCAGGATAGATCACATCTTGGGTCACAAATCAAACCTCAGTAAATTTAAGAAAACTGAAATCATATCAAGCATCTTTTCTGACCACAACGCTATGAGATTAGAAATGAATTACAGGGGAAAAAACATAAAAAACACAAACACATGGCGGCTAAACAATGTTACTAAATAACCAAGAGATCACAGAAGAAATCAAAGAGGAAATCAAAAAATACCTAGAGACAAATGACAATGAAAACACAACGATCCAAAACCTATGGGACGTGGCAAAAGCAGTTCTAAGAGGGAAGTTTATAGCAATAAAAGCCTACCTCAAGAAACAAGAAACATCTCAAATAAACAAACTAATCTTACACCTAAAGGAACTACAGAAAGCAGAACAAACAAAACCCAAAGTTAGCAGAAGGAAAGATATCATAAAGATCACAGCAAAAATAAATGAAATAGAAACAAAGAAAACAATAACAAAGATCAATAAAACTAAAACCTGGTTCTTTGGGAAAATAAACAAAATTGATAAACCAATAGCCAGACTCATCAAGAAAAAGAGGGAGAGAACTCAAATCAATATAATTAGAAATGAAAAAGGAGAAGTTACAACAGACACCCCAGAATTACAAAGCATCCTAAGAGACTACTACAAGCAACTTTGTGCCAATAAAATGGACAACCTGGAAGAAATGGACAAATTCTTAGAAAGGTATAACTTTCCAAGACTGAACCAGGAAGAAATAGAAAACATGAACAGACCAATCACAAGGAATGAAATTGAAACTGTGATTAAAAATCTTCCAACAAACAAAAGTCCAGGACCAGATGGCTTCACAGGTGAATTCTATCAAACATTTAGAGAAGAGCTAACACCCATCCTCCTCAAACTCTTCCAAAGAATTGCAGAGAAAGGAATATTCCCAAACTCATTCTATGAGGCCACCATCACCCTGATACCAAAAGACAAAGATACTACAAAAAAAGAAAATTACAGACCAATATCACTGATGAACATAGATGCAAAAATCCTCAACAAAATGCTAGGAAACAGAATCCAACAACACATTAAAAGGATCATACACCATGATCAAGTGGGATTTACCCCACGGATGCAAGGATTCTTTAATATACGCAAATTAATCAACGTGAGACACCATATTAACAAATTGAAGAATAAAAACCATATGATCATCTCAATAGATGCAGAAAAAGCTTCTGACAAAATTCGACACCCATTTATGAAAAAAGAACTCCAGAAAGTGGGCGTAGAGGGAACCTACCCCAACATAATAAAGGCCATATACGACAAACCCACAGCAAACATCATTCTCAATGGTGAAACTGAAAGCATTTCCTCTAAGATCAAGAACTAGACAAGGATGTCCACTCTCACCACTACTGTTCAACATAGTTTTGGAAGGCCTAGCCACGGCAATCAGAGAAGAAAAAGAAATAAAAGGAATATAATTTGGAAAAGAAGATGTAACACTGTCACTGTTTGCAGATGACATGATACTATACATAGAGAATCCTAAAGATGCCACCAGAAAACTACTAGAGCTAATCAATGAATTTGGTAAAGTTGCAGGATACAAAATTAATGCACAGATATCTCTTGCATTCCTAAACACTAGTGATGAAAAATCTGAAAGAGAAATTAAGGAAACACTCCCATTTACCACTGCAACAAAAAGAATAAAATACCTAGGAATAAACCTACCTAGGGAGACAAAAGACCTGTATGCAGAAAACTTATTATAAGACACTGATGAAAGAAATTAAAGATGATACCAACAGATGGAGAGATATACAATGTTCTTGGATTGGAAGAATCAATATTGTGAAAATGACTATACTACCCAAAGCAATCTACAGATTCAATGCAATCCCTATCAAACTACCAATGGCATTTCTTACAGAACTAGAACAAAAATCTTAAACTTTGTATGGAGACACAAAAGCCCCCAAATAGCCAAAGCTGTCTTGAGGGAAAAAAACGGAGCTGGAGGAATCAGACTCGCTGAGTTCAGACTATACTACAAAGCTACAGTAATCAAGACAATATGGTACTGGCACAAAATCAGAAACATAGATCAATGGAACAGGATAGAAAGCCCAGAGATAAACCCACACACCTATGGTCAACTAATCTATGACAAAGGAGGCAAGGATATACAATGGAGAAAAGACAGCCTCTTCATTAAGTGGTGCTGGGAAAACTGGACAGCTACATGTAAAAGAATGAAATTAGAACACTCCCTAACACTATACACAAAAATAAACTCAAAATGGATTCGAGATCTAAATGTAAGACCGGACACGATAAAGCTCTTAGAGGAAACCACAGGAAGAACACTCTTTGACAGAAATCACAGCAAGATCTTTTTTGATCCACCTCCTACAGTAACGGAAATAAAAATAAACAAATGGGACCTAATGAAACTTAAAAGCTTTTGCACAGCAAAGGAAACCATAAACAAGATGAAAAGACAACACTCAGATGGGAGAAAATATTTGCAAACGAATCAACTGACAAAGGATTAATCTCCAAAATATATAAACAGCTAATGAAGCTCAATATTAGAAAAACAAACAACCCAATCCAAAAATGGGCAGAAGACCTAAATAGACATTTCTCCAAAGAAGACATACAGATGGCCAAGAAGCACATGAAAAGCTGCTCAACATCACTAATTATTAGAGAAATGCAAATTAAAACTACAATGAGGTATCACCTCACACCAGTTACAATGTGCATCACCAGAAAACCTACAAACAACAAATGCTGGAGAGGGTGTGGAGAAAAGGGAACCCTCTTGCACTGTTGGTGGGAATGCAAATTGATACAGCCACTATGGAGAGCCGTATGGAGGTTACTTAAAAAACTGAAAATAGAATTACCATATGACCCAGCAATCCCACTACTGGGCATATACCCAGAGAAAACCATAATTCAAAAAGACACATGCACCCCAATGTTCATTGCTGCACTGTTTACAATAGCCAGGTCATGGAAGCAACCTAAATGCCCATCGATAGACGAATGGATAAAGAAGTTGTGGTACATATATACAATGGAATATTACTCAGCCATAAAAAGGAATGAAATTGGGTCATTTGTAGAGACATGGATGAATCTAGAGACTGTAATACAGAGTGAAGTAAGTCAGAAAGAGAAAAACAAATATTGTATATTAACGCATATACGTGGAACCTAGAAAAATGGTACAGATGAACCAGCCTGCAGGGCAGAAATTGAGACATAGATGTAAAGAACAAACGCATAGACACCAAGGGGGGAAAGTGGCAGGGGGTGTGATGAATCGGGAGATTGGGATTGACATATATACACTAATATGTATAAAATGGATAATAAGAACCTGCTGTATAAAAAAATAAATTCAAAAATCCAAATTTCTAAAAAAAGGAAAAAAAAGAATAAAATATGGAATAAAATTTTTGAAAAACAAAAACCAAAAATATCATTTAGTTTTACATTGGTAATTCTGAATTATTCAATATCATGAACTCTATATTCACTCAGCCTAGCAGCAATGATTCCTTATTTGGGGACTCTTTCCTTTATTATACAATACCATAATGTTTTTTAATTTATCATGAAATTTTCCAAAAATGAACAAACAAAAAATCAAAATAAATGACAGTGATACTCTATGTAACTCTCACACAGCTTCAACAATTATCAATACGTGGCCAATCTTATTTCTACTGCCTCCACTTTTCTTGATTATTTTGAAACAAAACCCAGACATCCTATCATTTGCCATAACAATTCAATACCATAGCATTTTTAATAAGCAGGATTTTTTCATTTAAATGACAATAGTCCTTTAAAAATAATTCTGAAATATTGAAAATCTTGTACCAGAGGATACTGTTATTATTTTGTATTCCCCTTATTAACGAATAATGTCAAATAACACTAGCACCTTCTTTATGCTTTCATGTACCATATATTTCATCTACTCGTTCTCTAAGTATCACCAAAGTACAGTAATAGTCTCTCTTATTCAAGTTCAGTATTTCCCTGCAACATGGAAATCTGACAGTTTATCTTTTTGCCTTCATTCTTTAGAAAGACTGCTTTTTATTTAGTCTCTTTTCTTAAAAACTAATTTATTAATATATCTCTCTTTCTCTAAAAAACAATCTTCATTTTATAATATTTCTTTTATTCAGAATTCTAATTCAGATAAACATTTACTGTTTTAAAAGCTCTAAAATAATAAAATTCCAGAAACTCCTATTATGGCAAATTCTTATTGCTCAGAAGTGATTTTAATTAAAACAAACATATCCGCAGTAATGCTTTAAGAATTCAGGTATCAAAAGTGTTAAGTTTAGGGCTTCCCTGGTGGCGCAGTGGTTGAGAGTCCGCCTGCCGATGCAGGGGACACGGGTTCGTGCCCTGGTCTGGGAGGATCCCACATGCCGCGGAGCGGCTGCGCCCGTGAGCCATGGCCGCTGAGCCTGCGCGTCCGGAGCCTGTTGCTCCGCAGCGGGAGAGGCCACAGCAGTGAGAGGCCCGCGTACCGCAAAAAAAAAAAAAAAAAAAAAAAATCCATGCTACATTCAAGAAATTAGCAGAAGACAAGTATAGCTAGAACACAGAGATGAAGTAATACATAAAAAGAGTAAAGAAGATGGAATTACCATAGTCTTGTATGGTATGCTAAAAAAGCTGGCATTTTTCCTGTATAATGGGAAGCCATCAGAGGTTTTCAAGCAAGAGAAATATATGATCAAACAAGTATTCTCAATTAGCAGATAGTATGCAGGGTGAATCAGAAGGTTTAAAGCCAGAGGTAGACAGACCATTGTAAAAGTTCTGGGAAGGACTGCGGAAGGCCAAAATTAGAGTAAATAAGGTAAGAATGGAGGGAATGCATTCAAGAGGCCATCCAGATATAGACTTATCTACTGTGGTCAAATATATATATAGAAACACTGTAGGCATTAAAGATGTATTTGATGAATAAATGTGTATGCACATATGTGTACATGTAAATAAGAGAGTGCTAAGCAGACAGCCAGAGAAACAGCTGAAGATGACTGAGGTTTCCAGTGAGTGAAAGCAAGGCTATTTACACCACACCTTCTACTACCCCTGCCCAAGAAAAGAATAATACTGACAATGAGCCAGCTAGCAAGTAAAGAATAAATTCATTCTGGATGTGTAGATTTTGAAGTGACTACTGGATAGCCAGGAGAAGATGAACAAAAGGAAATAAAGTGCAATTTAGAAAAGAAAACATCACTACACAGGCAACTGTTAAAGTCACAGAAGTAAACGTGATCACAAAGAGAGCACAGAAGAAAAGAGCTGAAGATGGTAGCCTAGGCTCTTTCACATCATGGCACCTACCTAATGTTAACATTTATATTGCTTACCAGAGTCAACTGACAGTGCTCATGGGCTGCCACTGCCCCAAACTCCACCAGTGGCTGAAGAACTTAGAGGATTAATAATAGGACCCATAACTTATTCACAGTAGCCATGCCACAGGGATTGGGAAGCCCTTCTCTGCTGCATGCCACTACCTTCAACAGGCTGCAGGAGAAACATTTAAAGGTCCTTGATAATAGGTAAATCTAGATGTGAGACACTACAAGAAAATTGGTCTGACTTCTAAAAAAAAAAAAGAAAAGACTCCTAAAAAAGGTAGGGTTGGGGGAGAGTCTACTCAAGACATGTAACAACTAAATATTATGCACAAAAACCTTATAGATTGTAGTTTATAAAAAAACAGCTACAGGGCTTCCCTGGTGGCGCGGTGGTTGAGAGTCCACCTGCCGATGCAGGGGACACGGGTTCATGCCCCGGTCCGGGAAGACCCCACATGCCACGGAGCGGCTGGGCCCGTGACCCATGGCCGCTGAGCCTGCGCGTCCAGAGCCTGTGCTCCACAACGGGAAAGGCCACAACAGTGAGAGGCCCGCATACCGCAAAAAAAAAAAAAGTTCACCAGAAAGCAACGATCTCCTTCTAGGAGGGAAGGAGAAAAATATAAATATTTTGTCATTCTCTAGTCTAGCACTATCAAATCAGATAGAACTAGATCATCAACCTGCTCCTTTAGGTACACTTTCAGATTTCAGTCTTCATGAAATCATCTCAAATCATAAGTATCAATGAGAAAACAAACACTCAAAAAAGAAATCCACAAGTCAAGATATCAAAATCAACACTTAAAATTTAAATATATACTAGTTTTTCACCATACTCCTGAAAGTTCAGCCAAACTGCTGTGGCCTCTCCCGTTGCGGAGCACAGGCTCCAGACGCACAGGCTCAGCGGCCATGGCTCACGGGCGCAGCCGCTCCCCAGCATGTGGGATCTTCCCGGACTGGGGCATGAACCCGCGTCCCCTGCATCCCCCTGCATTGGCAGGCGGACTCTCAACCACTGCGCCACCAGGGAAGCCCAGGAATCTTCTTTCGATAACGTTTAAGCTATTACATGTTTTTCTTGGCTGATCTTAAGTACTATGATAACAGAGAATGTGATACTGTGATATAATAAGAAAACATATCGTGGGGTCTTCCTCAGGGGTTCCTCGCTCACAACTCCTAAAATCCTTGTAATTTCCTAAGTGATTAGAGCATATGAGCATCTTTTCTTATAATATTTGGTTTTTATTCCTGGAATAGCTTCAGAAGGATAAAAATAAAAGAAGCTCTTTTGTTATTCATAACAAGCCCCTTTCAACCACACCTGAGTTTATGTTAATGAAGTGACTTTTGGAAAGTCCTTAGAGAACCACTTGATGGGGACTGGTTGCCTGGGGAACAAACCAAGTAATCAGAACTTTGAGCATGCCCACCGCCACCCCAACCCCAAATGGGGCCCTGGGGATTTAATTATTCACCAATGGTCAAGGATTTAATCAATCACACCTACATAATGAAGCCTCCATAAAAATCCCTAAAGTACAGAATTCAGAGAGCTTCTGGGCTGGTGAACAAGAACACATCCACTTGCTGGGATGGTGGTACACCCCAAAACTCCACAGGGACAGAAGCTCTTGTGCTTGGGACCCTTCTGGACATAGACCTAGCCCTATATATTCTTCATCTGACTGTTCATTTGTATCCTTTAATATATCCTTTGTAATAAACCAGTAATCTAGTAAGTAAACTGTTTTCCTGAGTTCTATGAGCCATTCTAGTAAATGACTGAACCTGAGGAAGGGGTCGTGGGGACCTTCAATTTGTAGCTGAGTCAGAGGTTGTGGGCAACCTGGGGGACCCAACACTTGCCACTGGCATCTGAAGTGAGGGGCAGTCTTGTGGGACTGAGCCTTTAACCTGTGGGGTCGAAACTGAGTTAAATTGTAGGATACCCAGCTGGTGTCGGAGAATTGGCCAGTATGGGGAAAAAACCTGCACATCTCTGGTGTCAGAAGTAATTTGGGAAGTGTTGGGTGTAAGGGGAGTTGTGAATAGAGAGATAAACAGAGTTTTTCCTTTCAGATAGTCTATTTCCTAATACAGTAAGTATCCGTGCTAGAATCCGAACCATTTGAACCATTATAATCCACAATCACTGAAATACACTTGAAAAAGCAAATTCCTTTAAATGACTTTACTTGAAACTTTAATCAACATGACATATATCATAAAGTAAAAAGTCAGCTATTAGCTATAAAGAATTAATTTTTTTTAGAAGTTTCCATATAGGTTAACCTGGATTAGTCTGTATAAAAATTCAGGTAAACCTAATGTTGTCAGATGATCCATTTCATAGGAATATCAACCTAAGATCAAATTCTAGTCACTAAAAAGCTAAAAAACAAAACAAGAAGTTAGGAAAATAAAGCTGTTGCCCAGACAAGAACAAAGATAAATACCAATAATAGGGACTTCCCTGGTGGCACAGTGGTTAAGAATCCGCCTGCCAATGCAGGGGACACAGGTTTGAGCCCTGGTCCGGGAAGATCCCACATGCTGCCGAGCAACTAAGCCCGTGCACCACAACTACTGAGCCTGCGCTCTAGAGCCCGCGGTACAACTACTGAGGCTGCACTCTAGAGCCTGTATGCCACAACTACTGAAGCCCGTGTGCCTACAGCCCGTGCTCCGCAACAAGAGAAGCCACTGCAATGAGAAGCTCGCACACCGCAACAAAGAGTAGCCCCTGCTCGCCGCAACTAGAGAAAGCCCGCATGCAGCAATGAAGACCCAATGAAGCCAAAAATAAATAAAATAAATTTATTAAAAAACAATAATAATGAATCAAGTCATAATTTGAGAAAAAAAGCATTTTTCTTTTATCATTAAATCACCTTTAAAACATAAAAATTTATGCTATCCAGTACCACAACACATTTATAATAAGAGTTATAAAAATAGCTACATTTATATAGTACTTAGTATAAGGTAGGTATCGTTCTTTGAGCCTCAACCACATTAACTCTTTTAATCCTCACAACGTGCTAGGAAGCAAGTACTATACTCTCTCCATTGTACAGATGAGGACACTAAAAGCAGAGAGGTTAGATCACTCTAGGTCACACAGCTAGTTAAGGGGCAGATCCAAGATTCACCAGGATCTAGGAAGCCTGGCTCCAGAGTCTGTGCTTTTGGTCACTACAGCTTCACTTCTTCTTATCCCCCTTCTGCAAAAGGGAATAGCACGTGTCAAGGCTCAGAGGCAAAAAAGAACGATGAATTTGAAGTTTGGTAAAGCTGGTTTAGAATAGGGGAAAGCAAGTTAAAGCTGAATGAAAAGAAGGCAGGGCCAGTTCAAACAGGAACAGGTAAGCCACATTAAGGAAACTGGACTTCATCCCAAGCAGAAAAGGATTTTAATCAATCTGTGTTTTTGTGAATAGTTTGGAGGTGAAGAGGGAACAAGGAGACTAACATTAAAAGGCCTTTGCAGTAATTTAAGAGATGACTACAGTCTAAATTAGAATGGTGGCAGAAGAAATAAAAAGTAGATGGAACTGAAAGATAATTAGGAAACAGTATCAACAGAACATGCGGTTAAGAAACAAGAGAAAGTAAAGCAAAAATGATTCTCACTTTTTGACTTGGACAACTGGGTGACAGTGGTGCCATTCACTGAGCTAAAAAGAACAGACTGGGGAAGTTTTTGTAAATTGAAGTTGAGAGAACTTGTTTAAATGGAGATGTCGAAAAGGCATTTGGATAAACCTAGAGCTTAGAAGGAAGATGTGGGCTAGAGACAGAGAGTGAAAAAATTTAGAAATGAAACTCATGACAATAGCAGAGAGGACAGAACCCTGAAGAACATCATTTAAGGAGAAGAACCTCCACAGTATTAACAGTGTATACTACACTACATGATGCTTAACACTGCTCAGTGGTTTCTAATTATGTTACTTTACTCTGGTCTTCCCAACTAACACAAACGTCACTGAAAGCAAGGACTCGTTCTATTAGGGCTTTGCAACTCCCCAGCTTTTAACATATCAATGGCTAGTTGTGGGGTACTTAACCAACTGAGATATGCGAAAGGGATACATAAAATATAATTGACTTTAGGAAGCTCCTTTTTTTAGGGTTCCTCTGATCTTTCAATTTGCCCCAGGCTTTTGCTCCCCTCCACACTTGCTGCACTGATTGCTCTAACTCAGCAAAGAAGTTGTTGGTAATTGATGATGTGGGACTTACACAATGGTTCTGTGGTAGACTCTCTCGTTCTCAACACCTATAAGCAAATCCAGTTGAAATTAAGAGAAAAATGGAGGCGTTCTTATTTAAGATAATAGACACAGTTTGTTCTATTGCATTTTACTACAACAGTAGAAATGTTTATATTTTTATATTATACTGTCAAATCACAAAATACTTGTTGTGTTTGGCCCTCGGTCTTTTCCACACTGATTGATCTTCCTGATCTCTCTTTCCTTTATTCTTCTCTACATCAGACAAGGTTGACCTTTCCAGAAATTTTGTGAACACTCTACTCTAGCCTGAGGTCAAAGCTCTCTACTCTGCATTCACCAAGCACATTTCTGTACTATACACATGACATGAGGTCAAAGCTGAGGTCAAAGCTCTCTGCTCTGCATTCACCAAGCACATTTCTGTACTATACACGTGACATGCATCATATACCACTTCGTAAGGTAACTTTTCCATAGTATGTGATTTAAAGAGCTTAGATGATGGAATTATACACCTATTATATTGATGCTAAGTCACACAGCTAAGAAATTACTTATACCCTCATAGTACCAGTTTTTGCACCTGTTAATTAAGAATAATACTAACATTGCACAATTTTCAAGATAAATGAGATCACATATGTAAAATACCTAGCACAGTGTTATAGCTGAGATATAGTCTTTGCCCTAAAGAAGTTCACCAGAGAGTAGAGGAAGTAAGTAATGTGCACAGTTACTAAATATAAGGTATTATGTGAAAAAGTGCCTGAATCCCATCATTTAAAATATTTTTACAACCATCAATTTAATCCTATCTTTCTCAAAGAAGTTTAGGTGAGGGAAAGGGACTGCAGGGTGGGAGAAGAGTCCTCTTATGACCTGATATGAGCAATACTTCACATCTTTTATATCACTAATTAGGATAATCTATTGAGATTATCATAGGTCATGAAAAGAAACTAGATGGTTTCCCCGATAAGATCAGGAACAAGGCAAGAATATCTGCTCACTCTACTCCTGTTGAAAATCATACTGGAAGTCCTAGCCAATACAATAAAATGTGGAAAGGAAATAAAAAGTACACAGATTAAGAAATAAAATTGTATTTGTATAACTGTCTGGAGAAAATCCAAAGAACAAGAGAACTCCTGGAACAAATAAGCAATGATAGCAAGGTTGCAGGATACAAGGTTAATATACAAAAGCAATTGCTTTCTTATATACCAGCAATGAAAAGTTGGAATTGAAAATTAAATACACAATAATATTTACAATAGCACCCAAAAAAATGAATTACTTAGGTATAAACCTAACAAAACATGTGTAAGATCTATACAAGGAAAACTATAAAACTGAAGAATCAAAAAATATCTAAATGAAGGGAGAGATATTCCATGTACATGACTAAGAAAACCTAATATTGTCAAGATGTAAATTCTTCTCAATTTGATCTATAGATTCAACATAATCCCAATCAAAATCCCAGCCAGTTATTTTGTGGACACTGACAAACTGACACTCAAGTTGATATGGTATAATCACATTGGAAGACAGTTTGGCAGCTTCTTACAAAACTAAACATACTCTTATCATACAATCCAGCAGCTGCACTCCTTGATATTTATCAAAATGAACTGAAAACTTCAGTCCCCACAAAAATCTGCACACAAATGTTTATAGCAACTTTATTCATAACTGCCAAAACTTAGAAGCAGCCAAGATATCTTTCAGTAGGTGAATGAATAGATTAACTGTGGTATATCCAGATGGTGCGATATAATTCAACACTAAAAAGAAATGAGCTATCAAGCCATGAAAAGGCATGGAGGAAGCTTAATGCTTATTACTAAGTGAAAAAGGCTCAACTGGGGCTTCCCTGGTGGCGCAGTGGTTGAGAGTCCGCCTGCCGATGCAGGGGACACGGGTTCGTGCCCTGGTCCAGGAAGATCCCACATGCCGCGGAGCGGCTGGGCCCGGGAGCCACGGCCACTGAGCCTGTACATCCGGAGCCTGTGCTCAGCAACGGGAGAGGCCACAAGAGTGAGAGGCCCGCGTACAGCAAAAAAAAAAAAAAAAACCTAACCTGAAAAGGTTACGTACTGTATGATTACAATTATGACATTCTGGAAAGAGAAAACTATATAGACAAAAAAAGATCTGTGCTTGCCAGGGGCTCAAAGGAAGGGAGGCAGGGATAAATGGATGGAGCACAGGTGAGAGACAGGAGGGAAGGGAGCAGGGCAGAACCATTAAAAGAATAACACAGCTGTTGAGGATATGGCAAATACTGGTTAGAACAAACTAGGCTCAAGATGGAGGAAGAATCTACTTCCAGTAGATCCTGAGCCTCAATATACGCTCATTGTAATACACCCACAGGTGCCATGACAGTTCCAAGGCTGACCCTAAAAGGCCAAAAAGTGGGCAGTGGCCCAATTCCTAGAAATCCCCACCCCTTCTCCAAGATAGTTAGAATATTCTTCCCACTTGTTAGCCTATGAAATTACCCAGCCCATAAAAACTAACCACCCCACAGCACGGGGCCACTCTTGCCTTTGGAGACATCTGCATTGTGCCTATGGAATGTGTATCTCTCTAAATAAACTTGCTTTCACTTTACTATGGCTTGCTCTTGAATTTTGCCCTGCACGAAGCCAAGAACCCTCACTTGGCTGCCCGTCCCAGGAACTCGCCCAAGACCTGTGACATGACCAACCTCTTGTGCCCCATTCTCCTGCAACAGGGGATATGTTTAGAGCAGTAAAATTATTCTGTATGATACTGTAATGGTGGATACATGTGATTACGCATTTTGTCAAACCCACAGAATATACAACACAAAGAGTGACCCTTAAGGTAAACTACGGATTTAGTTAATAACAATGAATAATAATGGCTCATCAATTGTAGCAAACATACCACTAAAGCAAGATGTTAATCATAGGGAGATGGGGGTGGGGAGGATAGGGTTGAGGCAGTAAAAGGGTATATAGGAACTCTCTGTACCTTCCACTCAATTTTTCTGTAAACCTAAAGCTGCTCTAGGGACTTCCCTGATGGCGCAGTGGTTAAGAATCCGCCTGCCAACGCAGGGGACATGGTTCAAGCCCTGGTCCGGGAAGATCCTACATGCCGCGGAGCAACTAAGCCCATGCGCCCCAACTACTGAGCCTGCACTCTAGAGCCTGCGAGCTACAACTACTGAGCCCACGGGCCACAGCTACTGAAGCCCGTGCGCCTAGAGCCTGTGCTCTGCGACAAGAGAAGCCACCACAATGAAAAGCCTGCACACCTCAACGAAGAGCAGGCCCCGCTCGCCAGAACTAGAGAAAGCCCACGCGCAGCAACAAAGACCCAACGCAGCCAAAATAAATTAATTAATTAAAGAAAGAAAGAAAGAAATTACTTCCAATCTATTGTTGGTAAATAGAAAATATCCTCCAACTGGCCAGTGAAAAAACCAAAAGAGGGACTTCCCTGGCAGTCCAGTGGTTAAGACTCCGTACTTCCAATGCAGGGGGGTGCAGGTTCGATCCCTGCTTGGGGAACTAAGATCCCACAGCCTGCGTAGCGTGGCCAAAAAATTTTAAAAAAAAGAAAAAAGAGAGAAAGGAGAAAGGGCGTAGGAGGTAAAATTGCAGCTAACTCAATAAAAAGCCTGAAACTCCTCTAGTTAAGAAGAGCAGCTCCTCTGAATAGAAGGAAAGTGAAAGAAATAGTGAAATTGGGTTGATCGTAAAATGGAGTGATCCTGTGCAGGGCACAGAGTAGAAACTTAATAAATATATACTCCCCTAACTTCACATAGGTGTATATCCTTAATATACAGTATAATATGCAGTCACTTGATATCAATACAAATATAATTTCCAGAAGACATAAGAAAACCATTCCTCTACTTCCCATTCAGAATCTATCTGAAAACTAGCCATGTTATTAACTTTAAGAATACAACACTGTTAGCTGCTATAGGTCTTAAAAAAAAAAAAAACCCTACTCAAGTATCATCTGAAGAAAGTTCATAAATGGTTTCATAAATTCAAAGAAAGTAATATCTGTGATATCTGACACCTAAATGGCAACATATTTGTATTTTTTTAAAAAATCAAAGAAGTATTACCCAGGAAAGTTATGTCATATTATTTTCTGAAAAATAACTCATTAAGAAAGTCTCTATAAAAACATATTTTACAAATGTGTGGGATCTGTCTGTTTCTCTACTGAAACAAGAACTAACTTGAGAGAAGAGCATATTAACAAGTTCTGAAGAGAGAGGTAATTAGCATATTGGAAACTCAAGATTTTTGGCACATGGGTCTGTCCTCCAGTCATGAGTCATGGACTAGGCTGCCTATTTATTGTGAAGCAATCTTTCAGTAAAAAGGGCAGCAAGGAAGAATACAACATGAATAATGACTTGGATAACTTCTGAGGAAGAAATCATAGTGAAATTAGGTCTGAGAAAGTTAGATAGCATATACTATACATTATGCTAATGCTCTTTTCCTTTTACTCTTACTGTTTAGTTAACAGCAGAGAAACTGAAATTTAGTCCTTAGTTCTATTTAACGTTTTCCATTTTTTATGGATTTTAGTAATACTGAATAAAATTATTCAAGTATTAGCTTGGCTTTACGTTTTGTGAAATGCACCATTATAAATTATTTTGTGATAACATTTGTGAAAACCTCTCACCTGTCACATACCCACCCCAGCACACACACACAATGACACCAGAAGGCAACACTCTGCTTTACCTTCTGCTGAAAAGTCTGCTACCTCCAACGCTTGAGGTCCATACACGAAGCCCTCCTGGAATCTATGAACACAGCAGAGGCAAAAGGCAGAGAAGTTTATGTAGATTTAAAGTTACACTGCCCAAAACATAAAATGCCAAACGCCTACCACAAGTCTACATATCTGCCAAGGATATCAGATTCTGGATTTGACAATGAGTAAATCAACACTATACTGATATCATTCAGAGTTCATTATACATTATGCAGCTAATTACCTGAAAAAAAACAAAAGTTGAGCCTTAACTAATATATATTCTCACCAATATAGGTGATTTACACTATCAAAAATGTTAATAACAAATTTTTAAAATCATGTGAGAGAGCCAATACATATATAAGGAATATATAAGAAATTAAGTACAAAAATATACTTCACATAATGAAGTGTGATAGACTCTACAGCTCAAGGTACATTCTTTCTTAGGACCGGAGACTGCTGGGAATATAGGAGAAAAACAATTAGAAACAGACATGCATAGGGGAAAGGGAAAAGTAGAACTGTAAAGATATTCTAATGCCAAGATTTAATTTAAGTCTGACAGCAATGTTGAAATGAGTCAGATATTACATATGCTAAGCAGTATAGGGGAAATCTACCTTGTTCGAATCATATAAAATATAAACATGAAATGCTTTTCAGAAAACATTCATGTAAAAAAATTAAGAATTTAGGGACTTCCCTGGCAGTCCAGTTAAACTCTGCGCTCCCAATGCACAGTTAAAACTGCATTTTTAAACTCTGCACAGTTAAAACTCTGCGCAGGTTAAAACTCTGCGCTCCCAATGCAGGGGGGCAAGTGTTCAATCCCTGGTCAGGGAACTAAGATCCCGCATGCCCCACAGTGCAGAAAAAAAAAAAAATTAAGAATTTCATCAGGTGTATAGCTGATTCACTTTGTTATAAAGCAGAAACTAACACACCATTGTAAAGCAATTATACTCCAATAAAGATGTTAAAAAAAAAAGAATGAGATACAAATAAATTACACTATATAGCAAAAAAAAAGAATTTAATCAGGTAAAACATTTAGATCTCAGATTTCATTTCATTCTTTGCTGATGTTGGGCTTAAAGACTACAAAATGCAGCTAGTATATGAGAAAAGGAGTCAGATAAATTTTACTAGCTATTAAATTTAAAAGAGGGAGGCATGCTATCTTTATGTAATATCGAGAAATCCTCAAAAATACCATCAAACAATGAGGAAAGAAAGAACGAAGCATTGTCTTAAAACATGATGATATGTCGGGCTTCCCTGGTGGCGCAGTGGTTGAGAGTCCGCCTGCCAATGCAGGCGACACGGGTTCGTGCCCCGGTCGGGGAAGATCCCACATGCCGCGGAGCGGCTGGGCCCGTGAGCCATGGCCACTGAGCCTGCGCGTCCGGAGCCTGTGCTCCGCAACGGGAGAGGCCACAACAGTGAGAGACCCGCGTACCGCAAGAAAAAAAAAAAAAAATCCGCCTGCCAATGCAGGGGACTCGGGTTCGAGCCCTGGTCTGGGAAGATCCCACATGCCCGTGCGCCACAACTACGGAGCCTGCACTCTAGAGCCTGCAAGCCACAACTACTGAGCCCACGCACCACAACTACTGAAGCCCTCACACCTAGAGCCCGTGCTCCGCAACAAGGAGAAGCCACCGCAACGAGAAACCCACGCACCACAACGAAGAATAGCCCCTGCTCACCACAACTAGAGAAAGCCTGCGCTCAGCTATGAGGGTCCAACACAGCCAAAAATAAACTTATTTTAAAAATAGTAATAATCACAGAATGTTATATTTTGCAAAAATTTAAATCAGTGCATTTGACATAAATTAACAATTTAATAAAAGTTGTTAACTAAGAAACACAGGGAATATAGAGTGCCAAGCCAAAAAATTTGGGGAGGAAACCCAAAGAAGCAAAGCAAAAGGCTGAGCTGGTCAAAAGAGCCTAGAGTAACAGACAGGGCTAAATGGCAGCCAGTAGGTCACAGTCTCCAAGAGATGGTTGTATCGTGTTACTAATTTAGCAGTTTGCCCAGTACTCTCTGCCTTGGGTGTATCTTAATTCCCAAAACAACCTTATAGACTACACCCTCCTCTAACACAGTGCTTGTGACATTTTAAGCTAAGGACCTGATACACAGTAACTACTTTCATATTGCATATATTTTTAAAAACCTGAGATAAGATCCCACCTAATAAAACAATAATGGAGCAAAAGCTTATCTAGTATGTATGATGTGCCAGGCACAGTTCTAAAGCTCTACAAGTACTAGCTCACTTGGTCTTTACAACTCTGAGATAAGTTCTGTTATTATCCTCACTTTACAGATGAAAAACTGAGACACAGGGAGCTTAAGAAACTTGCCTAGGGACTCCCCTGGTGGTCCAGTGGGTGAGACTCCACGTTGCCAAAGCAGGGGTCCCGGGTTCGATCCGTGGTCAGAGAACTAGTTGCATGCTGCAACTAAGTTCGCATGCCACAACTAAAAGATCCCGCGTGCTGCAACAAAGATCCCACATGCTGCAACTAAGACCCGGTGCAGCCTAAATAATTAATTAATTAATTTAAAAGGAAAAAAAAAACTTGCCTAAACGCACAAAGCCTTAAACCCAGACTGTCTACTTCTAGACCACACTCTTAGTCACTGTATCATCCAGACTATGGAATTAAAATCACACAAACCAAGCACTTAACTATAGGTAAAAAGTTAAACAATTAAAAACTGTTCTTAAGTATTCAATCATGTTATATATATTCCTCAGCATTTGCGACATTTCCTTGGAAAATTAAAATTCAAATGATTGTTGTACAAAATACGTTAAAAAATGAGAAATGCTTACAATACAAAACCAAAAGAAAAAATTTAAAAACAAAAAAAGGCCTAAAAAAGACTAAAGAACATATATCCAAATAACATTCAAATAATATTGGTGTTAGAGTAGCAAAATTGAGTGATTCCATTTCCATTTATTAAAACGTGTTGTCATATGATTACACAACTAAGACATTTTTAAACCTTCAAAAAAATTCAACACAATGGATACTACCACATACCAATTAGGATGGCTACTATCAAAAAAAAATTTTTTTAAGGAAAAAAACAACAAGCGTTGGCAAGGCTGTGGAAAAGTTGGGACCCCTATATACTGTTGGTGAGAATGTAAAATGGTGCAGTTGCTATAGAAAATACTATGACAGTTCTTCAAAAGATTAATAATAGAATTACTACATTATTCAGCAATTCCACTTCTGGGTATATAGCCAAAGGAGTTCAAAGCAGGGATTCTCAAAGAAATATCTGTACACCCATGTTCACAACAGCCTTATTCATAACAGCCAAAAGGTGGAAGCCACCCAAGTCTCCATCAATGGATGAATGGATAAACAAAATGTGCTATATACATACGATGGAATAGTATTCAGCCTTGAAAAAGAAGAAAATGCCTGCACATACTACAACATGGCCTAACCTTGAGGACATTACGCTAGATAAAATAAATAAGTCCCAAAAGGACAAATACTGATGATTCTTCTTATATGAGGTACCAGAGTCATCAAATTCATAGAGATAAAAAGTAGGATGGTGGTTGCCAGGGGCTGGGAGAAGGGGAAAAATGGGAAGTTATTCTTTAATAGGTACAGGGTATCAGTTTTACAAAATGAAAAGGATTTTGTGAATAGATGGTGGTGATGGTGGCACAAAAACATTAATGTATTCGATGTCGCTGAACTGTACATTTAAAAATGATTAAAATGGTAAATTTTATTTTATGTGTACATATGTTGTCACAATTCTTTAAAAAAGTAATAGGTGTTAAGTGTATAACATACAAAAAGGTATGTATAAAAAAAGATAAAGAAAATTATGTTATTTCATCTTCCAGAAAAAGTACTATAAATCCTTTTTTTAAAATGTATTTCTTTTATTTATTTATTTTTGGCTGCATTGGGTCTTCGTTGCTGTGCACGGGCTTTCTCTAATTGTGGTGAGTAGGGGCTACTCTTCGTTGCAGTGCGCGGGCTTCTCATTGCAGTGGCTTCTCTTGCTGCAGAGCACGAGCTCTGGGCTCGTGGGCTCTAAAGCGCAGGCTCAGTAGTTATGGCGCTTGGGCTTAGTTGCTCCGCAGCATGTGGAATTTTCCCAGACCAGGGCTCGAACCTGTGTCCCCTGCATTGGCACGCGGATTCTTAACCACTGCACCACCAGGGAAGCCCTATAAATCTCTTTTTAATGTATATTGTTACATGGTTGAAACAAGTATACTATACACTTTTTTTAAAAAAGTAATTACTATCAATGCTATGCTTACCAATGTCAATCCTCCTTAGTACTGAAATAATTTTACTAAACATTTAATTGGAAAAAAAATTTTTTTAACTCAAAAGTTAAAATAATTAAAGCATTAATTTTGCACCAAGAACTTAAAGAGTATAATATCAAAATAATAGTTTAAATTTTCTAGGTTTCCCAGCAGAACAGCTTCTCTACTCAGAGTTACCAAAGTTACATTCTTGTATTTTAAGACTTTCAATCAAATCTCTTTTGTAAGAGATTACACATGTATTATTACTACTTAGGCTATATTGGTCTCCCTACCTCCATTCTCAATCCCTTTTGTAGCAGACATACTGGCGGCCTACCATATACCCATTCTCCCTTTCTTGCTTAGTAACAGACCCTAGTTTTACTCTGGGCAGCATACCCACATAAGAGTGTACACTTCCTAGCCTTCCTTGCTGCTAGGACTGGTGAATGAGCTAGAAGTGGAAGTCATTGGATGGGACTTCCAGGAAAGCTACTGAAAGGGGATGATTTGGTTGTGTGTCTGTCTGCAACTTGGACAGGATGAATTGCACTCCAGCAGTCATTTTGGACCATGAGGTAACAGAATTTATGCCAAAGGACAGTGAGGCAGACAGAAGGAACTCAGGTCCTTGATGAACTCAGATCCTAGAGTCGCCATACAAAGCTTCAGTGTGAGAAATATACCTCTATCTTGTTGAGACCACTTGTTTTGTATCTAGGTAAACCAGAATCTAATTAAATAACTCACTTTTATGCTGCTATTAGTGATCTTTCTAAAATGTAAATCATAATTATCAAAATCCTTATCTTGCCACATAGGCCCTTCCATGACTTCTTTGGCCTCTGCTTATTTCTGCAGCCTTACCTTAACCTTAAGCTCCAGCCATAAAGAACCACATGTAGGATGGTGACCGCAGTTAACAATACTGTATTGCATGTTTGAAAGTTGCTAAGGGAATAGATCTTAAAAGTTCTCATCACAAGAAAAAAGAATTTTGTAACTACGTATGGTGACATACTAAAAAGAAATAGGGAGAGAATATGTATTCTGCACCCAGGATATGGTGTACAATCTATGCCATTAGGTCAATTTTATTAACTGTGTTACCTAAATTGTCAAAATCCTAAAGATTCCTAACTGTACTGTTGTATCATTTACTATGAAACGTATATTTAAACTTTTACTCTGGAAAAAATAAAAGAAATTCAAATGTGATTCATTTCAAATCACAAAAATTCTGATATTAAGGAATATATTAGAAGACATCAGGATTCTAAGCCAGTTGATAATACTTAATTTCGTTAACTATAAAATATCATTTCTCTTCCCAAACAAACCAAGTATCCTGAGTGGATAAATAAATTTTTTTTTTTTTCAGTACAACTTTTGAGGTCTTGAGGAGAAAAAGGCAACAGAGAACATTTTCTCTCTTGCAAGACATCCTTACAACAAATATTCACTGAGTATCATTTATGTGCCAAGCATTGTACTAGGCAGTTAAATACAGAATAATGAGCTCTTTGAAAAAGCACCAAGGTACTAAGAGTGTATTTATCCTCATCTACGTGAGATGAGAAAGCTTAGAGGAGATGGCATTTAAATTGTTTTAACGGGAAAATGAAACTTAAGAAAAAGAGGGATTTAATTTTCCATATTTTATGAGCTCCATTTGTTTTTAGGTAAAATAGGAGGAGCCAGTGTCTTTTTAGTGCCCACTATGTAGCCCTGTACCAGGTTCTTTACATTTAATTATCTCAATTAAGCCTCATAAAATTTCTGTGAGATACTTCTTAACCTCATTTTAAAGGCTAAGAAATATAATACATAATTTGTTAAACAGCTAGGATCTGAGCTCGGAAATCTCTGCCTCTAACAACTGATACTCATTACACATTAGCTCTTAAAGTTTTAGATATAAACATAAAATATAGGGGCCAAGAGAAAGTTATCAATAAATAACTCACCAATTAACTTAGCTTCCATATGCTTCATCACTAACTACAACAGTTTAGCTGGGTATAAGGAAGCCACTTTTTAAGTGACGAGGAAAAAACTGACTTTAAAGAGCACAACTGATAGAATCAAAATTCAAACTTTCTGAAGTAAGCTTTAAAGCATAAATAAAAACCAACAGCAAAACTTCAGAATAAATCTTTCTCATTACAATCGTCTTTCATTCCCTCCAGTATTAAGTAGGAGAATACATTGCAAGAGATAACGTCTCTCCTAAATTCTATGTATGTTTTACAATCCCAATCGATGACCCTGAGAGAAAGCCTATTTCTCACCACATAATACTGATATTTAGAATAATACCGCAGATGAGTAACTACATCCATTAAAAGTTTAGTAAAAATACTAATAATAATAGAGTCCAAACAAGAAAATAACTCTAGGGAAAAAATTAATTTAATGCTATGACTGTTGTGATTCAACAATCCTTACCCAGATCTCCTCAAGCCTCAAAAGAAATGTATTGTTACAACAGTGCATGTATCCAGGCAACTCTTTATAAGAGGTTCAGGAAAGGATATAACCTAAAACTAAATAAGAAGTCCCCGGAAATGGTGGCACAAGACATTTCAGATAGGTAGAATAAAGTGTCCCAACAGTGAGGATGGTTCAATGCAATGGTGAATAACCAAAAAAGCTTTAAATTTTCTCCTATGGGAATATTTTAAAATTCAGAAAATTTTATCTATATGAAAGTTCATGTTTAATCCTATCTGAAAACAAAAGAGGTTGGCATCAGCAACCTAAGTCTTTCTCACCCAGGAACAAATGCCTTAGCCCCATAACCCCCAGCCATTAACCAACCAATCATATTTTAGTCACCTGGTTACTGAGGATCTTCCACTGGGTCCCAGAACTCAGAGTCCACATCAATAATGCCTTGTTATGCATATTTTTACACAACATAGAACAGAGGTTTCACACTGCGAACTTTACAGCCATGTTCCCCATGGTGAGAAACACAGCAGAACCTGATGAAAGTAAGATCCTACTCAGAGACCCAAATAACCCTTAATTCAGAGTCAAAGAACCTCTGCCAACAACTTGCCCAGGTGCCTCTCCCACTGCACTCTGATCCCAATTCCTCAGAATAAAAATTTAAAGATTCCAACAGGAAAGTTGTGAAATATAAAAACTAATGCTGGGACTTCCCTGGTGGTGCAGTGGTTAAGAATCCATCTGCCAACGCAGGGGACACGGGTTCAAGCCCTGGTCCGGGAAGATCCCACATGCCATGGAGCAACTAAGCCTGTGCGCCACAACTACTGAGCCTGCGCTCTAGAGCCCACGAGCCACAACTACTGAGCCCACGTGCCACAACTACTGAGCCTGTGCTCTAGAGCCCACAAGCCACAACTACTGAGTCCGCATGCCACAACTACTGAGCCTGCGCTCTAGAGCCCGTGAGCCACAACTACTGAGCCCGCGTGCCACAACTACTGAAGCCCGCACGCCTAGAGTCCGTGCTCTGCAACAAGAGAAGCCACCGCAATGAGAAGCCCGCGCACCACAACAAAGAGCAGCCCCTGCTTGCCACGAGAGAAAGCCTGCATGCAGCAACAAAGGCCCAACGCAGCCAAAAATAAATTAATTATTTTTTAAAAACCACTAATGCTACAGTTACACACCAAAACAGAAGCAGCTTCTCAAAGGAACCTGCTATCCTCAACTAATTCAAGGGAGAAACACAATTAGTAAGAGAAAAGGACATGATATAACAGTTCTTACCTGTCAAAACAGAACTGAATTCTTACTTTTATACTACCTGTCTAAATAAACCTGGAAATACAGGAAGAAAATAAGAACAAAGGATACACTTTCCACTCTGTAATTATGCAGTTGGTAAAACTGCTATTTTTCCTTTTATGCCACCTCACTGACCCCACAATTTGGACCCAGGTTCTGGGCAACCCACTCAGCTACCTTCCTGGCCTTTTTCAGAGCTGCAAGAGCGGGCTCTTCACCCCACTCATCCAACTGGTCACTGAATCCCACTTATCTCCTAAATATCTTTTGACCTTCCTCCCAGCTTTGCCCCTTTTCTTTCTTTTTAAAAAATTTTCAGTTTATATCGGACTATAATTGATTTACAATGTTGTGTTAGTTTCAGGTGTACAGCAAAGTAATTCAGTTATACATATACATATATCTATTCTTTTTCAAATTCTTTTCCCATTTACGTTATTACAGAATATTGAGCCGAGTTCCCTGTGCTATACAGGAGGTCCTTGTTGGTTATCTATTTTAAATATAGTAGTGTGTATATGTCAATCCCAAACTCCCAATTTATCCCTCCCCCCCACCCCCGCAACCTTTCCCCTTTGGTAACCATATATTTGTTTTCTAAGTCTGTGAGCCTGTTTCTGTTTTGCAAATAAGTTCATTTGTATCATTTTTTAGATTCCACATATAGGTGATATCACATGGTATTTGTCTTTCTCTGTCTGTCTGACTCACTTCACTTAGTATGATAATCTCCAGGTCCATCCATGTTGCTACAAATGTAGCTTTGCCCCTTTTCTACCCCCACAGCTGCCACTAAGAAACAGGTCCTCCTCATTTCTCACCTGGACCTCTCTAACAGCCGCCTGCTCCACTCTCCTCCCTCTCTGGTCCACTCCACCATCCACACTGCTGCAAAACTGATCATGAAATTCCACTCTGTGAGGTTACACACCCAACTGTTAGCAGTAGTTATCTCTAGTGAATGCCTACATTTCTGGTGTTACTTGTTTGCACTTTATAACAAGCATGTGTCCCTTTTACAATCAGAAAAGAATGTTTACTATTTCCATTTTGGGAACTATTAGAATCTATTCCATTTGAAATCTATTACCCCACTTCATCAGGTTAAAGGTCACATTCTTTATCCAGGCACACGATGATCATGCTCTGCCTTTCTCAGACATATTTCTAATCTCCATCCCCAGTACTTACCTTAGCCATACTGAATTACCTGCTATTGTGTTTCTTGATATCCTAATTTTATTTTTTAACATCTTTATTGGAATATAATTGCTTTACAATGGTGTGTCAGTTTCTGCTGTATAACAAAGTGAATCAGCTATATGTATACATATATCCCCATATCCCCTCCCTCTTGCATCTCCCTCCCTATCCCACCCCTCTAGGTGGTCACAAAGCACCGAGCTGATCTCCCTGTGCTATGCGGCTGCTTCCCACTAGCTAGTTATTTCACGTTTGGTAGTGTATATATGTCCATGCCATTCTCTCACTTTGTTCCAGCTTACCCTTCCCCCTCCCCATGTCCTCAAGTCCATTCTCTACATCTGCATCTTTATTCCTGTCCTGTCCCTAGGTTCTTCAGAACCATTTACTTTTTTTAGATTCTATATATATGTTAGCATACAGTATTTGTTTTTCTTTCTGACTTACTTCACTCTGTATAACAGACTCTAGGTCCATCGGCCTCACTGCAAATAACTCAATTTTGTTTCTTTTTATGGCTGAGTAATATTCCATTGTATATATGTGCCACATCTTCTTTATCCATTCATCTGTCTATGGACACTTAGGTTGCTTCCATGTCCTGGCTATTGTAAATAGTGCTGCAATGAACATTGTGGTACATGACTCTTTTTGAATCATGGTATTGTCTGGGTATATGCCCAGTAGTGGGATTGCTGGGTCGTATGGTAGTTCTATTTGTACTTTTTTAAGGAACCTCCATACTGTTCTCCATAGTGGCTGTATCAATTTACATTCCCACCAACAGTGCAAGAGGGTTCCCTTTTCTCCACACCCTCTCCAACATTTATTGTTTCTAGATTTTTTGATGATGGCCATCCTGACGGGTGTGAGATGATATCTCATTGTAGTTTTGATTTGCATTTCTCTAATGATTAGTGATTTTGAGCATCCTTTCATGTGTTTGCTGGCAATCTGTATATCTTCTTTGGAGAAATGTTTATTTAGGTCTTCTGCCCATTTTTGGATTGGGTTGTTTGTTTCTTTAATACTGAGCTGCTTGTAAATTTTGCAGATTAATCCTTTGTCAGTTGCTTCGTTTGCAAATATTTTCTCCCATTCTGAGGGTTGTCTTTCATCTTGTTTATGGTTTCCTTTGCTGTGCAAAAGCTTTTAAGTTTCATTAGGTCCCATTTGTTTATTTTTGGTTTTATTTCCATTTCTCTAGGAGGTGGATCAAAAAGGATCTTGCTGTGATTTATGTCATAGAGTGTTCTGCCCATGTTTTCCTCTAAGAGTTTGATAGTGTCTGGCCTTACATTTAGGTCTTTAATCCATTTTGAGTTTATATTTGTGTATGGTGTTAGGGAGGTTCTAATTTCATTCTTTTTACATGTAGCTGTCCAGTTTTCCCAGCACCACTTACTGAAGAGGCTGTCCTTTCTCCATTGTATATTCTTGCCTTCTTTATCAAAGATAAGGTGACCATATGTGCGTGGGTTTATCTCTGGGCTTTCTATCGATATCCTAATTTTATACATTTTGCTTCCCCTGTGTAGAACACAGAAATGTAACAATAATCTTGAGTCTGTTCCTAATAATCAATCTACCTCCCACTAATAGCTATGTCATTAATCTAAGAAAAATAGACTTATCTCACCTAGCAGCACATTATGTCTAATTGTAGCCCACAGTACCACAGTGGTACCAACATACTAAATTCTTTCCTTCTAACCAGGGAGGAACTGGCGTTTTTAAAAGGATAAATTAAGAAGGCACTCTGCATCCATAGCCAAAGAGATGATATGGGAAGAGGCACAATGCAGAGCGCTCAATTTGGGTAGGGGATCGAAGAGTAGAGAAAAATAGGGCAAGTACCCTGGATACATTTGCAGCACAACTTCTCACTGAGTGGAACAGCTTTATCTGAAGTGTTACAAATTTTCATCAAGTAAAAGCATAATAAAGTTAAACTGGAAATAGTACGAATATTTATATTATTTTCCCTTCTTTTAGCATGAAAATTTAAAAGTTGGCCACTTTTTCAAAGCACATCATTGGTTTCACCTTCCTTCAGTTTCTTCTACTACGTAAACAAGTACAAACAACCATATGGAAATTACAGAGACTATGTGTAACTTAATGAAATCTCTTCTTCTGATTATAAATTACACACAATTCTCTCTTTCAAACCATGTTAAATACAGAAGCAAAACAAAGATCTTTACAACTACAAACCAAACACATGAAAATAAGTCAAAACATTCCTTTCATTTGATTGTGTAACTGGGTAAAATAAAACCAGCAAATTGCATTGCCCAATACAGATTTCTACCTAAAGAAATAAATCAAGAAAAAGATAGGGCTTCTCTGGTGGCGCAGTGGTTGGGGGTCCGCCTGCCGGTGCAGGGGACACGGATTTGTGCCCTGGTCCCGGAGGATCCCACATGCCGCGGAGCGGCTGGGCCCGTGAGCCATGGCCGCTGAGCCTGCGCGTCCGAAGTCTGTGCTCCGCAACGGGAGAGGCCACAACAGTGAGAGGCCCGCGTACCGCAAAAAAATAAAAACAATCCGCCTGCCAATGCAGGGGACACAGATTCAAGCCCTGGTCTGGGAAGATCCCACATGCCGCGGAGCAACTAAGCCCGTGCACCACAACTACTAAGCCTGCGCTCTACAGCCCGCGAGCCACAACTACTGAGCCCGTGTGCCACAACTACTGAAGCCCACGCACCTATAGCCCGTGCTCTGCAACGAGAAGCCACTGCAATGAGAAGCCCGTGCACCACAACAAAGAGTAGCCCCTACTCGCCACAACTAGAGAAAGCCTGCACACAGCAACGAAGACCCAATGCAGCAAAACATAAATAAATAAATTTATTTTTTTAAAAAAAGAAAAAAAAAGATAGGGAAAGAGGGATGGGGACAAGGACAGTTCAATAGGTTACAATGGCTGAGAAGCAAATCTAAGGATTTTCATACTTTTTGTGCTACATTATATAATCTTCATTCTATTAAAAGAACAAAATTACCATGTTCTTACCTGTAATAATGGTATTATGGTTACGCAGGAGAATGTGTTTATTTTTAGGAGAGGCATGCTGAAATATTAAAGGCTATAGTGCCATGATGATTGCAACTTAGTTTCAAGTGGCTCAGAAAATATATATACGTATGTACAAACATATTTACAGACAAAGCAAATATAGCAATCTGTTAACTATTTAATCTGGACCTGAGGATGGCAAACTACACCCCAAGCCAAATCCAGCTGAGCCTGTTTTTGTAAATAAACTTTTACTAGAACACTGCCATGCCCTTTCATTAACCTGTTGTCTACAGCTGCTTTCTCTCTACAACTCCAGAAGTAATAGTTGTAACAGAGACCATATGGCCTCCAAAGCCTAAAATATTTACTGGCCCTTTACGTAAGTACAGAAAATATCTGGCCCTTTACGGAAGAAATTTTGCTAACTCCTATGTAGACAGTGGATATATAGGTGATCATAGAACCAAGTCTTTAAGACTTTCTGTATGTTTGAATTTTTTTACAATAAAAAGTTGGAAATACATACACTTTTATACACAAATCTTTTGATTTCTTCAGAATACAGACAAATACAGAAACAGATCATTGAAAAAGAGAGCTTGGACACAATCATAATACTGGTATGATACTAAAAAGAGTTATGCAGTTTTTAGTGCAAATGGAACAACTTTTTAGGACAGCAATTTGGAGATATCTAATTTTAAACACTCCTACCCTATACCTATCCTACAAAAATACACAAGTGTGAAAAGATTAGTAGCAGTGCTTGTTATCTGTCAGACCCTTCACATGTCATGCAATCCTCACAACAACCCTATGAGGTAAGTAAGGACCACTATTCTCCCCATTTTACATACGAGGAAACTAAGACATAGAGTTAATTTGCCCAAGTCACACAGCTAATGGTATCACTGGGATTATGAATTCAGATAAAACTTCAAAGCTCAATCGTAATTACCATATAACACTGCCTGTTGAAAAAAAGGACAAAGGAAGTAAATGCAAAATAACCAAAAGATGAATACATAGAACCAATACACAATGCAGACATTCAACCTCCCTGGTAATAAAATAATAATAACATAAATGAAAGCAAAATATCATCTGCCTGTCAGCTTAGATAAGCAGAAAAAATCTAATGTGGGCAAGAGTAAGGAGAAAGAAGCAGCACCGTGCCCTTTTGATAGACGTGTAAGTAAAGTCAACCTACTTGGAGAAAAGAGTGTGGCAATATGTTCCTAAATTCTAAATGGGCATATCCTGTGATCCAACAATTCTGCTTCTAAGAATTTATTCTAAAGGGATAATCAGACAAGTGGGCAAACATAATAAGCATTATTTGCTACAGTAAAACAAAAATAAAAACCCAGAAACAACATAAATGTTTATTAATAATAGAAAAATACAGACAATGGAATACCATAAAGCAGTTCAAAATGATTATATAAATCTCTTACTAACAGAAAGATACCAACATATAGCATTTAGATATTTAAAAAGAACAGATTAAAACCACATACGGAGGATGATCCTACTTCTGTAATTTTTTTTTTAAAGGTGAGTATGTTTGTTTGTATACAGACCACAAATGGATGAAAAGATGTCAGGAAGGAAATGCACCAAAATATTAAGTAATTATCTCTAGATGGTGGGATTTTGAGTGTTTCTTACTTCCTCCCTTATTTCTTTCCTTATTATCTAATTACTTTTGCACATTGTATAACTTTTATAATTATTTTTAAAAACCAATTTTAAATATTTGCTTTTTACAGCTCAATAATTACTATTTCCTTATTTATAACATGTAGTATATATTAAGGAGTTCAGAACAATTTGTTAAGGACTTAATGACACTCTAGAAATAAAGAGATACTGAATAGCCAATGATCACCAAAATTTCATGTTAAAAAATTAATGGTAATAGGATTAACACTTTTTTTTTTTTTTTTTTGGCCTCTCACTGTTGTGGCCTCTCCCCTTGCAGAGCACAGGCTCCGGATGCGCAGGCTCAGCGGCCATGGCTCACGGGCCCAGCCACTCCACGGCATGTGGGATCGTCCTGGACCGGGGCACGAACCCATGTCCCCTGCATCAGCAGGCGGATTCTCAACCACTGCGCCACCAGGGAAGCCTCATATATTTTTGATAGTATAAAAGCATCATCTCCTTTATTCCTCACAACTCATTCCCCATTTTTACATACTACTCTTTTCAGACCCTAATCCTTTCCAGTTCTTCCCAAGGTATTAAAAACACTTTTTATACACGTTTAGAATTTATCTTGCCCAAACACCTCCAGATCTCTGAGTTTATTATTTCTTTTACCTCTACACTATGTATTTACCACTCATCCTACTAAACTAAAAATCACTTCTCTGTCTGGCTCACTCTTCATCCTTCAAAACTCAGCTCTCATAGGCTTTCCCTGCTCTTGGAAGCTTTCCAAATCACCCGCACAGTCCTGGGTCAGTTCAGTGTCCCTCCTGGTTACCCCCACAGCATCCTGTGCACACCTGTAAAACAGAATTTATAGCCCTGTATTGTAATCTATTTCATTCTCTCACTAGATTGTAAGAAAAGGAACTGTCTTCTATCCTTACACTCCTAATTCCTGCATAGGGTTATTCAGTGAGTCAAATAAATGAGTGAATGATATTGCTTGTTATCTTTTTTCACTGTATATTTTTAATTTAGCCCAATATACTATAAATCCTTAAAGGATGGAACTTTGTCACATGTGTCTTTGCTTTAAAAAAAAGTTTTTAATTGGAAAAAAAATACTATCAGACTTAAATGTAAGACCTAAAACTACAGAACTCTTAGAAGAAAACAAAAAAGTAAATCTTTGCAACCTTAGATCAAGCAGCAGTTTCCTAGTACAAGCAACAAAAGAAAAAAAGACATAAAGTGGACATCATCAAAATTAAAACCTTTTGTGCTTCAAAGGACACCATCAAGAAAGTGAAAAGGCAATCCACAAAATGAGAGAAAATATTTGCAAATCATAAATCAGATAAGGGCCTAGCATCCAGAATACATAAAGAACTCTTACAATTCAACAACAACAAAGAATAAAAAGACAGCCCAATTAAAAAAATGGGAAAGGGATTTGAACAGACATTTCTCCAAAGACTATACACAAATGGCCAAAAAGCACGTGAAAAGATGCTCAATATCATTAGTTATTAGGGAAATACAAATCAAAACCACGATGAGATACCATTTCATACTCACTAGGATGGCTAAAATAGAAAAGACAGACAATACCAAATGCTAACAAAGGAATTGGAACCCTCACACATTGCATTTCGGAATGTAAGATGGTACAGCGGCTTTGCAAAACAGTCTGGTAGTTCATCAAAAGGTTAAATATAGAGTTTACATACAACCTTAGGTTCCACTCTTAGCAATTCCACTCTTAGGTATAGGCCCAACGATTTAAAACATATGGTCAAAAAAACATTCTACATAAATGTTCATAGCAGCATTATTTACAATAGCCAAAAAGTGGAAGCAACCCAAATAACCATCAACTGATGAATGCATAAACAAAATATGGTATATCCACACAATGGGAATATCTTCGGCCACTTACAAGACTGAGGTACTCATAAATTCTACAACATGAATGAACTCTGAAAACATTATGCTAAGTGAAAGAAGTCAGAAATAAATCACATACAGTATGATTTCAATTATATGAAATGTCCAGATTAGACAAATCCATAGAGAGAGAAGTAGATTAATGGTTGCCAGGAGCTAGGAGAATGGGGAAATAGGGAATATTGCTAATTGGTAAAGGGCTTCTTTTGGGGGTGATGAAATGTTCTAAAATTAGATACTGATAATGATTACACAACTCTGTGAATATACTAAAACCACTAGGTTGTCAAAAAATAAATTAAAGCTTCTGCTATGATGGACCTAAATAAATATTTTACTGATGAAAAATACAATAACTTATCAATCAATCAATCAGTATCTTAGAAAGTTTATGGAAAAGTGCTCCCTGACAACTGACAATAAATAATTTGCCTTCATCAATCTCTTCAATAATCATCATGGATGCTCCATAGGCAAATAGTTCTCATTACATTTATATTAGACATCTTGTTACAGATAAGAATGTTGGGGTGGGAATTAGAAAAGGACACCAATATATTAGAAACTGAAACATACTTATGTGATCTTAAGGGAGTTATTTAGTGTTTCTGGACTTCTTTTAAGGCAAGCGATTTAACAAGATATAAGATTCCATGATTTTTTTTTTTTTTTTTTTTTTTGACCGTGCAACATGTGGGATCTTAGTTCCCCAACCAGGGCTTGAACCTGCGCCCCTGCACTGGAAGCACAGAGTCTTAACTGCAATCACTACCTTTAAGTACATCTGGAAAGAGATTTTTAAGTTTTTAATTAAATTATGTTCTTAAAACACCAACTTTGGGCTTCCCTGGTGGCGCAGGGGTTGAGAGTCCGCCTGCCGATGCGGGGGACGCGGGTTTGTGCCCCGGTCCGGAAAGATCCCACATGCCGTGGAGCGGCTAGGCCCGTGAGCCATGGCCGCTGAGCCTGCGCGTCCGGAGCCTGTGCTCCGCGACGGGAGAGGCCACAGCAGTGAGAGGCCCGCGTAACGCAAAAAAAAAAAGAAAGAAAAACACCAACTTTATGCAGATCAATATAGTAATACTAGGCAATACTAGGAAACACCAGTTCACTTTGAAGCTCCTAATCATAATCTCCACTTTAAAGTCAAATATTGTTGAGCATAGTTTGATTTATGTACTCTCTCTTTTCACTTTATATTTTTCACTTTAGAAATTCCCTCTCTCAGGGACTTCCCTGGTGGCGCAGTGGTTAAGAGTCCACCTGCCAATGCAGGGAACACGGGTTCAAGCCCTGGTGTGGGAAGATCCCACATGCCACAGAGCAACTAAGCCCGTGTGCCACAACTACTGAGCCTACGAGCCACAACTACCGAAGCCTGCAGGCCTAGAGCCTGTGCTCCGCAACAAATAGAAGCCACCACAATGAGAAGCCCGCACACTGCAACGAAGAGTAGCCCCTGCTCTCACAACTAGAGAAAGCCCATGCATAGCAACAAAGACCCAATGCAGCCAAAAATTAATTAATTAATTAATTTTTAAAAAAGAAATTCCCTCTCTCAGAAAAACAAAGTTTTAACTAAATATCTGTTGATCACGGTGCTACATGTAATAATAAAAAGTTACAACCTAAGCATCAATCAACAAAGTAAACTGGTTAAACAAATAATGGCACATGTATATGGAGAAAGTCATTAAAAACATAGAACAGTGACTTTCTGAGGAAAGAAGGTCAGAAAACAGACTTTTAACCCAAACCCTCAAGAGTAACTGCATATAATTGATGCTATTATTGATGGAAGGTTTGTATATGGGAATGGTATAGATTTTCTTGAAAAGAAAACCACTGCTGAAAAAGAACATTTCATGAATTGAGACAATATCCATTACATATTGTTAAACAGAAAACACAAGTTACCAAAAATCATGTAGAATATGATCACATTCTTGAGAAAATAAAAGCATATATTTGCTCAGAAAAACATGTATAAAAATATATACTACACCATTCATAGTGTTCATCTATGAATTATTTGAATCCTTTTGCTTATCTTTATTTTTTTCCAGCTTTGAGAATTATATAAATTTAAGGTGTACAATGTGATGATTTATGTGTATATACTGCTGATTATCACAATAGGGTAGTTAACACATCCATCATCTCACAGTTAACAATTTGTGTGTGTGTACTTATCTTTAATTTTTCTTAAACATGTTCTATTTATAAGAAGAAAATTTTAATTAAAAAAAATAAGACTCTCCTCTTTCATTTACAGGCTTAAAGTAAAATAGCCCATCATGGAATCCATTTTTCTTTCCTAATATAATAAAGTTTCTTATAATAATTAATTGTAGATGGGGAAAAAAAATTCTATCTTCCTACTGAACCTAATAAGGTTAATCCTCATTTTCAAAACTACAAGGTGACTATAATTTTTACTCAATACCTACCCTTTCTTTTTATTTGCTAATTTAAGCCTCAGGGAAATTTACTGAGGAAACCCCCTTATATTTTTGGAGAAAAAATAAACCAATACTTTGGTGGGGACTTTTATACTCCTCATAGCAACCACATGAGATGGTAATTTATCATCATATAAATTTTACAGGTGGAGAAACTGAGATTGAGATATATTTTACCAAAATACCACAGCTAGAGAGTATTAGCCCAGATTTGAAATAAGTTTCCAGTTCCAAGGTTTCCTTATACCACAAGTGTATCTTTATATTTTTATCTTTAATTGAGAATCAGAAGTAAAAATCCCTCTCTGAGAAAGGAAAATTCAAGTGGTTCTTTAAGAAGGAATAAACTTTATTTAAATCATTTGAACCCAAAAGTACTTTGTTTATTTAAAGGCCTTTGTGACTGGAAAATGTCTTTCTGATAAAGGCACTGAATTTACCACCTCAATAAACTGGACCAAAAAGCTTAGTCAGTTGGTGTGGAGCAAGGGTCACATGTAAAATTTAATATGTCTAACTCCTGTTCTCTTACAAGCACCAAATTTCTCTGTTGTGTTTTCCTTTCATTTGTACAAAACAGACAAGAAGCCCCATAATGCAATATGGCTTTATTTAAAAGCCCATCTTTACCCATCTAAATTTTAAACCTTTATATTTACATGGATTTAAAGGTCTACAAAATTTGTATTGGTTAATTATGTAAAGTCTTTACATAGTGTGAGAGACAGTGATACTTCATTAACTGTATTTATCATTAAGCACTTTGGTAATAAGGCCCAAAATAGAGTCACTTATGCTAAGCCCCACACTAACAAACCTTGACTTAATTACAATTTTGCCCCCCCCAACCCAGAAATGGAATCTTAAAATGAGTCAATCAGGAATCACCTGATCGGCACTAGTTAGGTAATCTGCCTGAGAGACCCCTGCCATTCCCTAAAGGAAAGCGACCTTGCCATAACCAATCTGCTTATGTGCCTAGTATAACGTCCTTGTTCCTGCTGCCTTCTGCTTATAAAAGTCTTTCATTTTGTACAGCTCCTTAGAGCTCCTTTCTGTTAAGATTGAATGCTGTCCAATTCATGAATCATTGAATAAATCCAGTAAGATTTTTTAAATATACTCAGTTGAATTTTGTTTTTAAACAAGTTTGGTGGCAGTGATGGGATCCAAAGGAGACTTCTGATGACTTCGTGGATGAGAAACACAGGCATTGGTACTGTGAACCCTTTGAGTTCCGTGTCTTTCCAAGAGCCATCGGTAAGCTCCTCTTGGTTCTGAGCTCTTTTCTCTGTGTTGAGCTCCCAATCTAACTGGCTTCCCAGTCCAAGGCTTAGAGGGTCAGCTTGAGCTGCCAGACAGTTCCACCTGGAACCCGAGTCCCTAGCCCTTGGTTAGTCCACAGTGCCCATTTGTTGGGATCTACTGGTTCAGTCCAAAATTCTACTTTAGAAACTACCGACAGTTGCACTTAGAAACATCTAAGGCCTTCTCTTGGCAAGTCCACAATACCATCTCTTTGGTTACTGCTGGTGTCCACAGTTCCATTTCCTTGGTTACTGTTGGGTTCTGTTACTATGCACATGAGGTAAAGGAATAATAGATCTACTGTGAATGGGAATCTCAGAAGCCAAAGTGACAACACTGATGGGTACAGGTCAGGTACTTAAAAGTTGTTAGAGTACTCACTGCTCTAAGACACCCATGCTAGAATAAGTTGGTCATGGAACAGGTTAGATTTAACACTAGGTCACCCACCAACCTCAAGAAAATTTCTGTGCAACAAGATACACTGTAAAACATCACAAAATCCCCAACCAAGCAGCACATCCCTATCAGGTATTAATTTGCTCCAAGAGACCCAAAGTATAGGTAAAGAAATAGGATCCTCAAGTTTCAAAGGATTGAGCACATCACCTTCTGATACAACTGCTTATTTTAATTCTAAGAACTATGGTCCTGGAAGCTGTTGATATCTATAAAAATGGCAAAATCTTACTAAGACAACCTAGAATTATAATGGTCATTAAGGGGAACATTCCAACTAAACAAGATCAATCATTTAAAAAGTGCAGGGGCTTCCCTGGTGGCGCAGTGATTGAGAGTCCGCCTGCCGATGCAGGGGACATGAGTTCGTGCCCCAGTCCGGGAAGATCCCACATGCCGCGGAGCGGCTGGGCCCGTGAGCCATGGCCGCACTAAGCCTGCGCGTCTGGAGCCTGTGCTCCGCAACAGGAGAGGCCACAACAGTGAGAGGCCCGCGTACAGCCAAAAAAAAAAAAAAAAAAGTACAGTTGAAAGCAAGGACTCCAAAGCAAACAAACAGAATGGGATACCTATTTTAATTAACATGCAGAAGCTTCCAAAAGGCTTCAAGATTCTAAAATAGCTTGGGACTTCCCTGATGGTCCAGTGGCTAAGACTCCACACTCCCAATGCAGGAAGCCCTGGGTTCAATCCCTGGTCAGGGAACTAGATCCCCCATGCTGCAACTAAGGAGCTTGCAGGCCACAACTAAAAAATCCCGTGTGCTGCAACTAAAGATCCTGCAGGCCACAACTAAGACCCAATGCAGCCAAATAAACAAATACATAAATGAATAAATATTTTAAAATAAATAAGTAAAATAGCTTCATTGAAAGACTTATAGTAAAATGCTAATGAAAAATTAAAGACACAAGAGGTACCTAAAACAGGACTACAAGACCTACGTGAGTCCTACTACTCCCCTCTATCCTACTTTACTTGAGCACTTATTCTACTAATCCTCTGTATGAATCATCTTTCCACTCTGAAGAGACTACAAGACCATAAACAAAAGTCTCCCAATTAGTGGCCTTACAGACACCCCCATATTTACCCTCAAAGGTGGGCCCCCATGTGGGCCTCTCTCAGGGTTGACAAGATTCTGGGGGATTTTCTGGTTATTCCCTTAAACAACCAATGGGAAACTAAAATTAAAATTAATGGAAAATCTTGCCAAATTCTGGTAGATACCAAAGGTACACTCTCTACTTTAACCCCCACTCTGAAGTCTGCAGATGGGATCCTGGGAAAATCGTCAGAACCTGGCAAAGGATGAGAATCTTACCAGAGTCAGCTCTCCTGAATATATGCTTGTAGTGCCAGAGAGAGAAAGGTAAAATTTCATGTTGTCCCTTCCTTTCCAAATCCACACTGCTTATCCACGCTGGTTATTAATCCTTTCTCTCCTAGAGACACCTATTGCCTTCTTGTGTGTCTCTTTTTTGTCCTGAGAATTGTCTAAGTCTTTCTTTCTTTCTTCCGGGTATCTTTGAGAGTGACTCAGGCTCTTGAAAAGGTAGTATATTTTGCACCCTCTTTGGAGATGCCTCTTGAGTCCAAGGGGTTGTCCAACACTGCCAGGAATATTTACTGTTAGTCCCAATTGAAACCTGATAAGATATTTGAAAGGATTTTTTTAAAGTAGCTCTGGGTCAGAAGTTGGCCAAATTGTAAGCGATATTCAAAGCCTGACAGGAACTTTCTTTTAGGCCTTCTCCCCTAAGCTGAAATGAAAGGAAACTATGTCCCCAGAGTGGGGAAAACTACTCCAAAGACAAATAGGTCTAGATCTAGAACACAGGAATCTTTTGATTTCTATCTTAGTTGAAGATCTTCTCCCTGACATAAAGAAGCAAACTGAAAATAATGCAGTCAGATGGGAGGGTCAGCCCTTTGAAGTCATTTTGGTTGCAACTCAATTCTTCAAGGAATTAAAAATAACTGTCCTCGTCTTATAAATGCAGCTCTAGAAGAAATTCAAAACCTACCTATCCTTTTTAACCAATCCCAAAACCTCCCCTATTCATCTCAAAAGGTTTATAGGTATTATTAACATTCTGGCCTTAGGAAACAAAAGTCCTTCTAGGAGGAACTTTCATTCTTTCTCTGTGCCTTCAAGATATAAATGTTCTGCCTGGTCTTCCCTAGAAACTGAAGGCCCTATCTTTGAAATGCAAACTTCAGGGAGGTAGTTCTTATCAGAAGGAAAGAAAAAAAGGGGGTGAAATGTTATCTGGAAACTAGGTGAATGAAAAATCATAAGTGTCTTCTCCACAAATATTAGTGAAAAGTTCAAGCATCTGAGCAGGTAACCTTAACTTATTCCATCTGCCAGAAACACAATTTGGACCCAACTGTTCTTTTATAATCTACTGATTTTTGCATATCATACCTATCTCATAGCTAAAATGTTGGAATGGAAGCTACAAGATCTGTTTGCAGTCTGAATGTTTATGAATGTCCACGCATGTATGTTATAGATGGGTGATATTTTCCTACCTTCAGATGATACTGCCAGAATTAATTTGTAAAAAGCTCTATTTAATTGGCTTAAAAACAAACAAGTGCTATGCAAATCAAGTATGCGTTCAGAAATTTAAAAACCCACTTTTTTCAAGTTCATGTGATCTAGAATAAATCTTTAGTAAATAAAAGCCAGTGTAAGTTTGTTGGTTTAATTAGAATAGGCAAGTCCTTAAGAGTTATCAACATTAAATATAAAACTTACTCTACCAAAAAAAAAAAAAAAAACTTACTCTACAAAGGTGTACCAAAAGTCAAGCTCACGTTATCTGTTACAGAATTTGTCAGCAAGAAAGGTAACTTAAGATGATAGTTAGCTGTTAATGTCTCATGAAATTCTCATGAGTAATCTAAACTTAATTGTTAAGAACAAGTGACATAAATAGATGTAAGTTTGTAAATAAACTTCAAAAATAATTGTGCTTTATGGTATATGTACTTAAAAATAGTTTCCAAAATCTTTTCAGTAACTAACACATTGTAAAGCAACTATACTTCAATAAAAATTAATATAAATAAATAAATAAAAATCTCTTTGGTTACTTGAAATCTTAAAGATATACTGAGATAAGTTAAATGATGGAGATTCATTGAATAGCTAGACCATTTCCAAATAAGATAAAATACTAAAACATCAGTTATTGAACATAGGTTTACCAAATTTGGGCTTCCTTTCATAGAGGAACTAAAAATATTTGGGTCTTTTATTAAAAATATTTTGTGTTACATTGTAAAATTTAATATGAGGAGGAATATGCTTAAGAAATTATGAAATGTATTCATAAATTTGCCAGTAACAGTTCACAATTGTTTACTTCTTAATTTTCACTGGAAATCAGGTTTTTAAGGATTAAAAATTCTAATATAAGTAATTAAAATGACTAGAAATAATAAGGGAAACATCTCTGTATGCAAGGAAAGTAGGATGTGTGTTTTCAAAAAGAAAATGTATGAGAAAAGGAGATGTATTTTGGTTAAAAGAAGTTAATGTTGTCCTAAAGTATAGATGGTTATTTCAGAATGGGAAAGAAAAGAAAAAGGGACAAATTATGGACACAAAAAGTTGAGGAGAGAGGGAGACAGACAAAGAGAGAGAAAAGGAATCTTGTGTGGTCAAACTGGCTAAAAATTGAATTATTATTATAACAGTTTTTAAAATAAGCTTTAATACCTATACTGTACTTATATAAAACGAAAACTTAATTTTCTTTCATCTGCTAAAAAGAGAAAGCTTCATTGGACTAATGGTCTGCTCTTGATAAGCTACTGTGAAAGGTTTCCATTTTTAAGTAATCTGCCTAGAAAGTAACAATTTTGTGTTTTATCAAAATAATTTCCTGTGCTTCGTGTATCTTTATCACCAGGTCTTTGATTACTTGAAAAAACCTAGTTTTCTCAATATTAAAGTTTTGCTCAGAACTATGTAGTCTTCTGTATTTGCCTTTGAAATCCTTAATTGTCACTTTGGTTAAATGGATAATTAATTATTGTTTCATAATGATCTGTGATCTTTTTTAGTCAAGTGTTCAAAACCTTTTGATATTTTGACAAACTTCCCAATATTGAATTCTAAATGAAGTCTTTCTGACCTCCAACTAACTTTGGGATTTTCCAGAGGGCCCCTGGAAATTTGTTCTCTCTCCTCATAAAAAGAGAGATATTAAACTAGTTAGGCTTATTTGGTATGTTAAATTACATGGGAAGCATTGTCAAGTAAGAAGTAATGCTGAACTTTGTATCAAGATACATGTTCTAGAAATTGTATGAAATTCCTAGAAACCTGATATGCCCTGGTAGAATATTATTAGTCGTAAGATTATAATTCTAGTTATAATCTTAAAATGTTTTGTGTCACAGAAATAACCAAATTTCCTTGTCAATAATGAACTCTCATCAGATCTTTAGCAATGGACATTTTTAAGTCTTTTGTCATTTACAGACAGTTATTGTTTTACTCTTATGCTTTTGCAAAAGTGAGACTCACGGAAAGGATGCTACCAAGAATTCTTTACCACTGACACCACTGTAAATTATAAGGTGTAAAACCTTGGGTACATATTTTACAACTGAAGAAGGTTCCACTTGACACCTTGTCCTGTGCAAATGCTGGAGGCTTCGAAATCAAAATGACTAGGGAACGACGAAGTAGCCAACATCTATGTAGACTGCTTCCTCCTAAAATGTCAGATCAGGAAAGTTTCTTTCCATTCCTCCTTCCCTCTCTAACCATACTTTTCCTAATTCTTACACCATGAAGGTATTTATGATTTTTTTGTACACTTCTTACCATGCTCTGGCCTGGAAATAAAATGCCATTGTCTACATACCCCAGGCCACTGCAATCCAACTTCCAAATGACTGTTGAATTTGCCATGATTCTGGTGATCCTATAGTTCTGCCTGTCACAAAATTCTCCCTGATGTCCAATGCCTCACTTTCTTGGAACAAACTCAGTCCCCCTCTATGATGTCATACTCCCTAAATTTGGGGGTTTATTTCCCTGTCTCTGGTTAAACCCCCTCTTTGTAAAGAGCCTAATTACAGGGAAACCTGTATTTAGGCTCTTTACAAAGAAAGGGACACAAGGGAAGGTAACCAGAATAAAAATGCCTGTGTGGTCTACAGAAACCTTAAATTTTAAATTATCAGGAGGCATTCATGATTCAAATTCGCTTCCTTTGGCAGATCCCTCCTCCCTTGGCTAGGGAGTAAGTGCAAATGAGGCTATGATCAAGAACCTCTCCTTAACTGTTAAAGATACTGCAAAAACTACTGCTAAAAAAAAAAAAAAACTACTGCTAAAGCAACAGCGGCCCAACAAAAATCTCTAGACTCTCTGGCCAGGTTGTTCCTGATAACAGGATAACCCTTGATTATCTTTTAACTGAGGAAGGAGGTATCTATGACATGGCCAAACACCACTTACTGGACTTGGATTGACACTTCTGGGAAAATTGAGACCCAGCTACATAAGGTCACTAAACAAGCCAGTTGTCTTAAGAAAGTTACTTATTTAACAGAGTCTTTCTTTGACTTATTTGATTCTGATTGGTTTGGGTCTTGGGGACCATGGGTCTGAAGTACACTCCAGACATTAGGAATTATCCTGCTTATATAAATAACTATAGTAGTCTCCCTGGAACACTGTATTCTCTCAAAAGTTTTAAATACATGTTTCCAGCCACTACAGCAAGTAAATGATCTCCTTAGCTAAGACCAGAATGTCAGAAAAGGAACAAAGAGGGAATTCCCTGGTGGTCCAGTGGTTAGGACTCCGCACTTTCACTGCTGAGGGCCTGGGTTCAATCCCTGGTGAAGGAACTAAGATCCCACGAGCCGCAAGGCACGGCCATGGAAAAAGAAAAGTGTTAGTCTTTGCTAACTGACATTTCTAATGGTCCCTTTCCCCTTTCAGCGATCCCTTATACTAGTGCATCTGCCTATCATGACTGACCTCTGTTGTGCCCTTCTTGATAGCTGTTTGAGTAAGAACATTTTTAAAGAATTATAACCAGCTTTTACAAATTTAGGAAAGTGTAAACCAGAGATTTTGTTTCAATCCTTCCAACTATATTATAAACACAGGGGCCTCAAATTTGCAGCTAGCACAGGATCAGACACAAAGTAGAATTCAGTAAGTTATTATATTGATTATAATTCCCTACACATTGATAAGTAAAATATAATTTCTCTATGAGTGAAAACAGAAAATGTTCCCATTGTCTTGGTCTAGCACTCAGATTATAAGAAAAAGAAGGAAAAGCTAAAAATAGCAAAAAGAACCAAAAAATCACTAAAGAACTGCTTATAATGGTGAAACATCAGAAACAACCTAAATATAAATAGGGAATTTATTTATTTTATTAAAACAATGCCTTGTTGAATTCAGGCAGACTCCTGAATCCAGTTCTTGCTGAATAAAAGAATAGCAACCCCAACTGAAGACCAAATTGGTAATCTAGAAAATTAAATAAAAGAAATCGTCCAGAATGGAGATGGGAAGGAGTTGAACATTTTGAGAATGAATTTGAGACAGGGAATATAGTGCATAAAAAGGTCAACATTTCTTAATAAGCAACCTGAAGAAGAGAACAAAAGAGGTAACAGAAGAACTAAATAACAGGAGATAAAAATTGCCCTAAACCAAAGACAAAAGAAAGGGCCCACTTAAAAGATCCATAAGAAACTGGCAGGATTGGAAATGGGAAGTGAAGGCATGAAGGTAGGAGGAATGCTACTAAAGCTATTGAATACCACCTTTTAACTTTTGAAGTTGAAGTTATGTTCATAGATCATCTATTCAAAAAATAAATAATGTATAAAAGACACAAGAAACAAAGCTAGATAAATGAAGGGAAAAAAAAAAAAAAAGACTTACACTTTCAAGACAGACTTTGGTGAAACTTTAGAATGCACGGATCAAGTGAAAACTCCTAAGAGTTCCACAGAGGAAAAAAACAAGTTTCCAGAAAGAAACTTCCAATGAGCAACAAGAAATGCCAGAAGCCATGAAGCAATAGTTTTGGGTTCTGAGAAAAAATATATTCTTAATATAGAATTCTATATTCAGCCCAACTATCAATCAAGTATGAGGACAAAAAACACTATCAGACATGCAAGAACTCAGAAAATCTACACATCCTATATGAAAAAGCTACTTAAAAAGATATCCTCAACTAACCAACGAGAATAAAAAAGAATCCAAGTAAAACCAGCCATGGGATATAAAGAAATTTGCTAGCTGAGTATGACCCAGAAGACTTGAAAAAAGGGCAAAATAAAGAAAATCCATTGGGCATTACTACCTGGAGGACTGTTTCAAGCAGCACTTATTTGGTACACAAGCCTACATTTCCTTCTCTATGGGTCTCGATATACTAATTCATTCAGCAATAAATAATTTCATAATCGTAATATTTTAAAGCTGCTGAATGGCTTCCAGTGTTCACTTTTTTAAATCAACCCATAGACAAAAAGCAATGGATAAACTAGAAAGCTATAAAAATTATACTTTAAAAATCAGGAGATAGAGAAAAAGAACAGGAAAAAACTTTGTTACCTTCCTTAACATTCACACGAGGAAGACCACAGATAATATCTGAATTGACAAACCAAGAAAAAGAAATTTAAGTTTATAGCTTAAAGTCATAAAAGTAATCACCACCAAAAAAATTTAAATAACAAAGATAAAAAATTTGAAGGTTGAGATGGGAAAACGGAAAACAGGGGATAGTGAAATCTCTCAAAATTGCTCAGCTCTTCTAATGGAAAGTCAACAGAAACTGCCTAAAGTTGATAAGACAGAAGTATACGTATGCTACTTAAAGTTATAATGGTAAGCAGCAGCAAAACTTAAAACGGAAACAGTTAACACTGGTTATCTCTGAGAAGTGAAGGGGGCTTGGGAGTGGGCAGTGAGAAGGAAGTACTGTTGGAGTTCTTTAATCATGTGCAACTATTATTTGATAAATTTTTATTTATTTATTTATTTTTGGCTGCATTGGGTCTTCATTGCTGCATGCAGGCTTTCTCTAGTTATGGCGAGCAGGAGCTACTCTTCATTGCAGTGGCTTCTCTTGTGGCGGAGCACGGGCTCTGGGAGCACAGACTTCAGCAGTTGTGGCACGACGGCTCAGTAGTTGTGGCTCGCGGGTTCTAGAGTACAGGCTCATTAGTTGTAGTGCACGGACTTAGTTGGTCTGCGGCATGTGGGCTCTTCCTGGACCAGGGATCAAACCCATGTCCCCTGCCTTGGCAGGTGGATTCTTAACCACTGCACCACCAGGGAGTCCAATTTGATAAATATTAATAGCATAAAAATAAAAATATTTCCACTTTGATACAAATTATAAAGATGAAAAGATTGCTGAGAACTTAGTTAATAGAACTTTGGATTTCTAAATTACACAAGCTCAAATTACATATAAATTTCCAGAAGAAAGGAAGGTCACAAACAGTTTTATAATTTGCACCAAAATCCAAAACAATAGGATTCACTCAGGTTTAAGTCACTCTTAAAATGCAAATATAATTAGGGACTTCCCTGGTGGCGCAGTGGTTAAGAATCCACCTGCCAATACAGGGGACACGGGTTCGATCCTGGTCCAGGAAGATCCCACATGCCGTGGAGCAAATAAGCCCATGTGCCACAACTACTGAGCCTGTGCTCTAAAACCCGCGAGCTACAACTGCTAAGCCAGCATGTCACAACTGAAGCCTGCATGCCTAGAGCTCATGCTCTGCAACAAGAGAAGTCACCGCAGTGTGAAGCCCACGCATCACAAGGAAGAGTAGCCCCCGCTCGCTGCAACTAGAGAAAGCCTGCACGCAGCAACAAAGACCCAATGCAGCCAAAAATAAGTTACTTAATTAATTTTTTTAATGCAAATATAATTGTAAAAGGGAAAGGGGAAAAGGAAACTAACTTTTGTAAAAAGCAACAATAGTTTGTGCCTCAAACTGCTTAGGTCTCTCACCAATGAGCTTATTTAACAATCATAACTAAAATAACTTTTCTACAGAAAGATGCAACTAACCCACCTATGAGGTGAAAGTTTTACCTTATTTTTCCAGCAGCCATAGACTTACCTTTCTGTCCAAATGTAAATATCTATAGATATCTGCAAAAGTTTGCCATGACAGGGCTTTGGTCTGTGATCACAGAACAAAACAAAGTTAGCTGGCCTACCTAGTAATTAAATCCATATGCTGATCACGTTCATCTTAGTAACTGAGATCAACCACAAAGTCTCACTGAAATAATATTTTTAAATAGAAAATATACAAGTTCAAAGCCTCTGTAAGGAGGGTATATTTTTCCTTTAGAAAGGCTGACTCAATTAGAAATTAAAAGTATTTTATAAGGACATAAATTATTTGAGGACTTTACAGGTTATTTCTCTTCGATCCATCACCCACTTCTGTATAAGAACTCACACCCTCAATAAAAAACTACTGCTGCACACTTGTATCTTGAATTACATCCTGTCCTCTCTCTCGAGATTCTTTTATCCTGCACAATGCATGCTCAAAATGGCTATTACAGGAAGTGTTGGACTATCAGCTATTTATAAATGGACAAAAATCTTTAAATAGCTCTGTTAGCTACCTCTTTATGGTTCTAGACCTTAAAAACTACCTGTTTTCAAAGACATAGTCATGCTGGTAATTCAAAGTGTTCAAAGTGTCCTTTTATTTTGGAATCCAAAGCTGCACTAAATTATATAGTCACAATATCACAAGATAACAAACAAGCTGATCTTTAAAAACACATTAGTCGAATACTCTTAGTCTAATCATTTACCACCAAGAAAATTCCAAATTGCAATATATTGCCTTCAAGCCTTCTATATTGATGTCTAACCCACACTACACTACTTCAGAATTTTGCAAAAGACACAATTTAACACCACATATTAACTTTTTATCCAGTATATCCAGTTCAAAAATATAGTACACAAAAGTAAAAATTCTTAATTCATCAATATTGATATCCATTGTACTGAAAAAAAAACCCTTTCCATTGATCTACTTTTTTCCTATCTAAAACTGACATGTCTTTCCCATGCTGCTAAAACAGTAACTTGCATTTCCTATGCAAACTAATAATTTAGAACTCATTTTGTATGTATTAATAATTATTATTTTTAAAGTCTTAACATTTCTCTTCCTTATTCTCAGCCCTCCTGTCTCCAGTCTTTAGAGATTTATATCGGGTACATCATCATATTTACAGATCATTTCAAGGCATTACTTCCAAAAGTAAGCAGCTTTTAGAAACTTAACTTACAGGGATACTAATATGCACAAAATACTGTACCTACTAAGGATATTCACCACAGTGTACTTGCAAAAGACTGGAGACAGCCTAAATGTCCATCAAGAGGGATAGTTAAATGTATGTAAGTCAATACAATGTAATATAATGAAACTATTATAAGGAACTAGGCATCTCTGTACATAACATATGTAATGATCTTCAAGGTTATATACAAGGTTAAAAAATATACAGCAGGAACAGTACAGCACACTACCATTTATCATTAAACACACACACCTCCGAGAAAATCTCTCTAAAAAGGAAAACCAAGAATGGTTGCCTCTAGAAAGGGAAAAGGGTGACTGGGAAAGGGAAGGCTTACAGTATGTTGTATAATCTTTTTTTTTTTTTTTTTTTTTGCCATTGAAGAATTTATTGAAGCATCAGAATACTCAGAACAAACACATTGAATGTATTACAAATTACAGATTTGGCAAAACATGGAGGGTGGCAACCAGATTATATAAGCTTTTTTATGCACACACATTTACTACTTACTAAACACATATGCTCTTTTTATAAAATGAAATACTTTTTTTTGAATAGTAATCAAATATCCTTGATAGATTCCATTCACAAATTGACAGCTTTTCAGTTCAAGTATTAGCAAACTAATACTCAAATTTTCTATTACTTGAAAGAAAAAATACAAACTTTCCTATTTCATTTGTCCACACCATCAGTTATACGTTTTTATTAAAAGGTCACTTCATGGATTTACGAATTGTGTTGCTAAGCCGCTTGTTCCAAAAAACTCTAAACCTGAGAAGTCCAATATCACAGCTACTAGCCAGTTTCTCGGTCACACTAACTGCATTCCTTGAGCCACACGTGGCTAGTGGCTGCCATACTGGACAGCACAGATGCATTTTCATCATTGCAGAAAGTCCTACTGGACATCACTGCACTAGACTAAGGGCTGGCAAACTAAAGCCTGTGAGCCAAGTACAGCCCACCACCTTTTTTTTTTTTTTCCTCCTGGAACACATTCTAATTTGTATTCATTTATACATTGTCTGTGGATACTTTGGCACTACTATGACAGATTCAAGTAATTGTGACATAGATGGTAGGTATGGCCCACAAAACCTGAAATATTTTGTTTCTGCCTCTTTACAGAAAAAGTTTGTCAGCCAGTGCTCTAGACAATCAGATTTCATTGAAAAGAACATTCCCCTGGGCTCCAAAAACAAAGTTCTGAAGGCTTGCAGTGCATAAAGAACCAATTAAACAAGCTGATGTCCACTTGATTTACTAAGTGATAAAAGTATTTAGTTTTTTTAACATGAATCCATAATACCAGAAAATTTCCTAAAATATGTTTGAATGCTGACGTTTTCTAAGCATCTCTATAACATCGCTAGTAAAGCACAGAAGACAGATTACTATAGTCTAGCAATTTTAGAAGAACTGGCCTAAGAAGAAAAAAAAGTGCTTAATAATTCAAAAAATTACCCGTTACTTATCAAACTATTACAAGAAGTGTTATCAACTGTCTTGAAAAGCAGCACATTATTTCTTACAGAAAAAATTACACTAGACCTAGTTAATGTTACATAAATATTTACATTGAACTGCTTATCTCATATAGCATCCCCATATTTCAGGCTTTCAAAACAATTACTGAAAACACCAGTTAAGTATGTTTACCAGAACAAATATATATATGTTTTCCAATTTAGGGCATTTTTTTTTTAATTTAATACAATTTTTGAGTGTGCTTACATACCCAACCCTGTACAAGTTGCTGGAAACAGGATGATGATGATCCATTTGTAGTTAATAGTTTATGGAGCAGACTAGTATCACAGTGATATTATACACATAAGAACAAGAGGGGCAGACGCACAGATAATGAGTACACTGGGTAACTAAGGGAAGACTTCTAGAAGAAAAGCTATTTGAATTGGATATTGAAGTGGGAGCAGGACTTCCCCAGGTTTGTGGGAGGGGGAAGGAAGAAAGGAATGGCAGAGCAACACCATTCTGGTTTGAGTGCAGAAAAAGAAAATGAGACATGAAAAGGACTTAGCAAATCCTAGGGAAAAAATGAGCAGTTGAATGCTACAGAAGCATATGGCTTGAACACACTGGGAAAAAAGGAGGGAGGTGGTGGCAGGCGTAAAGGCTGTAAAGACTAAAGACTTTAAGATCCAAATGCAAATGGCTTTACACGCCAAACTAGGGAATTAAGATCTGATGTAACCGTATGAGCCACAGAGAATATACAGCTTTACAAGAAGAGATATGACATGATTGATTTTATTTTGTTAACACTGGCAGCAACTTGGATCTTGGACTTCAGTGAGGGAAGACTAATGGCAGAGACCAATTCGGCTATTATGCAAATCAGAGATGATGGCCAAAAGTAATGAGACTGAAGATGAAGAGAAACCAGATAAAGAGAAGCAACTGCATGTGGTAGAATCTCCAGGCCTGAACTCCTACATTTTTAAAATGCCCCTGATATGTGATACTTTCCCTTTTCCATATTTTTCGGTACAGATGTAGTACCCTTTGCATGGAAGAAGTTTATACAATAAGATTGTCAAAAGTGGAAGCAATGTGGTCTTTTTTGTTTTTTCTCCCAAGGTATTAGGAGGGAAAACACATTAGGAAGTACAAGAGCTCAAGAGATCTGGATTACAGGCTTGTCTTTGCCAAGACTATGGGCATGACAACCTCTAAAAGCTCTGGTTTTCTAATTTGTAAAAAGAAGAAATTAGACTAGATGATCTGAAACTCTTGAAAGCTCTAAAATACTATGATCACAGTGATACATCTTTAATCTTTGGGAGGTCTCCAAAAAAATGCAAATACAATTATCTATTTTAACTACGAACAAAATGTGAAAAACCTGTTAAAATCATACTACACTTATTGTGAAGGATTCATGACAGACATTAAAACATGTAGTTACCAACGACTTCTCATCTGAAACCCTAAGGCAAAACTGAAACTCAGATAACTCTGTCAGCCATTTCACTTTCAATTACTATATTTCAAAATAACTCCAAAAAGCAGCATTCTTTTATTGGAGTGGTTCAAAAGACTAAATGAATGTCTGCAAAGTTGAATGGTAGTATTGTTGGGTACAACAGTTTTCAGACATAACACTAGTCTATGGAATCATGTTTGCTTGAACCTCTTATTCACAAAAGAACTTTTTAACAATATTCCTTTATCAATCAAAACAAGAAGTGTTTCAAACTTGATAAATATGGTCTTGAGATTTGTAACCACACTGTTATGTGACTTTTTCCTAATGTTGAAAACTGTATTACAAATTCTTGCTCATAAAAAGTCTAGAAATATTCTAAACTGGTTTCTCTTCAAGAATAACTTCTAAGCCTGATTTTTTATTTTAAAAAAAAGGATAGCTGGGTCAAAAGACCCCCTTCCTTCAAAACAAAAAGATGGAACAAATAACATTGCTATTAAAGGTGAAAAACCCAGATGTAAATCTTGCATTTCCAGTCCATTATAAATTTATGTAGCATAATTAATACAGCCTAAGTTAAAGTCATATTTCAAGGGAAACAATATTCTAAGGTTCTATGAACTCTAGTATTAAACTATAAGCAGAGGCTTTTCTAATGATGTTTTATGTTACATTACTTCTTCCAGTGTTTCTTCTAGAGACCTGAACAATTTTGGGATTATATGCTACATTACATACACCAGAATAGTTCCTCTTTAAGGTACTCACGTGATTTCTCTCTTGCTCCCTAAAATAGCATTATACATCTGAGTTAACCAAAATAAATTCTGGAAAGAGCTATACTGTAATTTACTATGATCTGAGTGTAAAATCCTTTACTATGCGAATCTGTATCAGTTTAGAACCATCACTAAAAACTTTCTGTTCTTTCAAATCACTGGTATCAATGAACATAACACTAATCCTGCTACCAACCCACAAGAGACGTGGGTGTTTACTATAAAGCCTTAAATCTCAACTAGACTCTTGGTTCAAGAAAAAAAACTTTATACTGATTTTTCTTACATGTAATTTAGTGATTTAAAGTAATGCTTTCAGATCCTGAAAGTTTTTTTTAAAAGCATATATTTTGAAGATATACAAACTGATCTTACTCTACTAAAGAAGCTTTATTAATTCTAATTAAACAAATTTCACTCAAGAAGGAAGTGTATTCAAATCAAGAATTTTATAAGAGGGGAAAATATTCAAAGAACAAATATAAGCGGGAATTAAATTATCTGTTCTTTGTTGTAGCCCGTGCTATCCAAATACAATTCAGAAGCAGAAGTTAGCTTTTCTTAAAAGCTGCTTGCTAAAAAACAAAAAACTTTTTTTAAAAACAGAATTAAAATACATTTTTAAAATTCCAGTCCAAATATATTATAAATTTAGCATGAGGAGTATGAAAAACACCGCCCCTGATTGGTTTTGTAATGCCAGTGCCGAAATAGGAAAGCTAGATGTGCTTTCTCCAAATATATCTGATAAGATTCCCACAGGAACACCAATATAACAAGTAGAGTGGATATTCCAAAGACAAAACACAAGTTAATTACAGTACTTCACATTCCAAGACACTCATCCAAGGACACCTGGCAATTAACTAAGGAATTATGAGAAAAGTTTACAAACAACTGAGTACTATGGTGTCCGTTCACTTACAACGAGAAGAAATTATTTGCAATAATAATAATCCTTTACACTTGTAAAGTACCTTGTAGTTTTCACCATGCGCGCGCACGCGCGCGCGCACACATACACAAACCCCCCTACCTACTTTGGTCCTAGAGTTCATCAATCAACCCAGAGAGTGTGCAGAACGATAAGCAGCACTTCAGGTCTTACTAATATCACTGTGGCTGATATTCAATTCATTCAGAAATGTTTCGCTATGATCCTAAAAACTCATCCACATAGTTTGATCGTCTTTAAAGTTTAAGCGGGATACGCAGATGTTCCCGGGCTCCCTAACTCTGGGGAAGGGGAACTCCTGCCAAGATGGGCCCTGAGGTGACAAATGGTTTTAACCCACCCTTCGCAGGCAGAGAACTGGTTCCACCTGTCCTGGAGTACGAGCCGTGTGCCCTCCAGTACGAAGGATAGGCATTCTCAATACAACGTCCAGCTCTCCTTCTCCTATGAGAACAATCAGTAAGGGCTTCCTAAGGGGTTCCTACGATTCTCCCTCAACTCCCAGGAAGACAAAGGTTCAGACCCACTGTGTTACTCGAATTCCGTTCTGGATAATCTAGGTGCCCCATAAACCTCAGCACGCAGTCATTTGGCAGAGGATGGAGGGGAGGACCTAAGAATACCCAAGGTGCGGGGAAAGGAGCTACCAGAGCAAACTCTGAAGTTCTGCGAGCAAAACGCGGTTAACCTCTCAGAAGGTCCTACATTCGAGGGAAGGTGCGGAACTGAGAACGTGAGAAATCGAAATCGGAGGCAGGCGAAGTGGCGTGGAGAAGTGGCCGGGTATACGACTGGGACTGAGGGACTGCGCGGAGGGGCCATCGGGTTGGCTGGCCCCAAGGGCGAAGGTGCCCAACAGCTCAGATCCGTGAGGCTGGCGAGGACCCAGACGCACGGCCGGCCGACGGACTCCTCGGCTAGGTTTCAAACCGCCGCCCCCGGGAGGCGCTCAGCCGATTGGAAGTTCCACCACGACCGTCACCAGCCCAAGGCCGGAGCGGCAACTCCTCGGCGGAGCTCTTCCAGCCCTCCGCGTCTCCCCTGGAGACCAGACACCCACAAACTCCACCTCCCACCGAGGTCCCAACTCGAGTCCCGCCGCCAGCTCCATGCACGCAGAGGGCGCCCCGCAGGACCGGACCTACGCCCCCCGACCGGGCTGCGCCGCGGGAGTTCAAGGGGTGCGACGGGGCCGCGCGGGGGGCGAGCAGAACCCACGTCCCTCAGAGTCTGCCCCGGGACGCGGCCCCGCGACCACCTCCGCCTCGCCCCCCGGGCACGGCCCGACCCGGCTCCGACCCACCCATCCCGCGCGGTCGCGGGCAGAGCTAGGACCCGAGCAAGCCTACTCCCCCCCGCCCCTGCTCTTACCCATCTTTTCGCCTCGCCTTGTAGACGTGCCCGTAGGTGCCGCGTCCCACTTTGCACCCTTCGTACTCAAACAAATCCTCCACCCGCTCCCGCTCCGCCGCCAGCTTCGCCTTGAAATCATAATCCATTGTCTGCTTTCCCCATAGAGGCACCGGAACGCGGGGGCCGCCGCCGCTCAGTCCCTCCTCCTCCTCCCCCCGCGACCGCCGCTCCACTTCTCGGGCCACCTCTCGGGCGCGCGCGCGCGCGCCGCCCGCCGCCCTGCAATCCGCCTTCAGCAAGGGACTCCTCGGCGGCCGCGGCAACCACCTCCTCCACCTCCTCCTCCTCCGCGGCAGCGGCGGCGGCAGCTCCCGCAGGAACCCCCAGTCCCGCCTCCCCCCTTCATTTCCTTGTTTTGGAACCTGGTGGGCCGCGCCGCGGCTTCCTCGAGCTCATTAACGAACCAGCCCGCCCGCCCCGAGATCGCGGAGACTCCTGGGAAATGTAGTTCCTCGGGCCTCAGGAATGGCTTGAGTTTTGCGGCTGAAGGAAATACAACTCCCAGGCTGCCGTGGGCCACTACAGCCCCACCTTCACAAGGCGTGCACGCCTGCGCACTGAGACCGCCCCCCCTCAGGTAGCGTTGGACTACCACCAGTTCTTGTTAAGGTAGAAAGCGCAAAGTTGTGGTGTGCTTTCTGCGAGTTTGTGGGAGCTGGTGGAAAGAAGGCGCTTGTTCTGGTGCAAGGAAGATACTCTATTATAATTGCCCCCGTGCGAGAAGGAGAGTGGAAAGTGTTTAACAAGCGCCTTGCCCAGGAGCTTGCTCCAGTGGTTTACGAGGGAAGGACTGTGGTTAGGGCAGTTGTACTGAAGATTGTTGTTTGTTTTTTTGTAGCAATTGTCCCGCCTCTTACCCCGCCCCCATCCAGCCGCTCATTGGCGGAGAAGAGAGAATGACGTCCTCGTTGGTGCGTGGGTATCCCCAGGCTTTGGCTTCTTTCCGACTCTTGATTGGTAATTGGATGTGCTAGGTTCTTCCTGATAGGATAATCTTTTTTCTTTACGATGCAAAAACCGTATTTCAAAAGCTGAACATTCAGCGGTTTCCTACTTCTAGCATCGGCCAGAGAACATTAACTTCTGCGCCCTAGTCAGCCAATCATCCTTTTCTTGGCGCTCTAGTCATGGTCTCCTCTTACCATATGTGATTCCCACAGCCAAGCTTTTGGCCATCTGTCTAAGGACAATTAAGGTGCCTGCGGAACGCAGCGTTTTGAAAACAATCATTTGGGTTGGATTGTAAACGGATTTTTTACGGTTTATGCATAATGGTGTCGTTGTCCTAGAATGTTTAAGAAAGTCTCCTTTATCAAGGTGAACGTTGATTCATTATTGCATGCATAAAACGTAGCAAATGTTTGGGATGCAATCTTAAACATGGTGCTAGGATGGGACTTACACACCACATTCAGTGGGAGCATAGAGCAGGAAATAGTCAATTCTACCTGAAGTGGTAAGGAAAGTTAATAGTAGTGACCCGCCTGCTAGGTTTTGGAAGAAACCTGGAAAACTAGAGAGAGGCGTGGGGGTGGGGTGGGGGGAATTGTTTACTTACTACAACAATGTTTCCTGGGAAACTTCCTCAGATCTTGAAATAAATCATGAAGTATCTGAGTTTCTGTTATTTCCAAGCACTATGATAAGTGCTGGAGATACCAGATGAAAATTGGTCTTTTCCATCAGGGACTAAAATGTATTGAAAAAATAAACATGCAAACAAATTAAAAACTATGTGGGTACAAAGAGCAATAGTAGAATAGGAGGGCTTCCAGAAGAGTCAGGGTAGGCATCATTAAGGGGGTAGTTTTCAGCCAAAATTTAAATAGTCTTATTTGAAGGACAAGTGGGGAAGTAGAAAAGAATTATTTCTGGCAGAATGGCATGTGTATATATCATTGACAGAACCTGATATATTCTGACAAATGCAAATAGCTTGAACATTACAGATTAAGACAGGAAAAGATGATGGCTAAGAAGAGACTGGAGAGATAAGCAGAGGTCAGAATATGAAGACCTATATATGTCAAGCAGAAGCTTTAGATTTCCTCATTCTATAGGCAATAAAAAGCCGTTGAAGACTTTTGAGCCAAGAAGTAATCAATATTGTGTATTCAAAAAAATACTTCTGGACTTCCCTGGTGGCACAGTGGTTAACAATCCGCCCGTCAATGCAGGGGACGCGGGTTCAATCCCTGGTCCAGGAAGATACCACATGCCGCGGAGCAACTAAGCATGTGTGCCACGACTACTGAGCATGCATGCCACAACTATGAAGCCTGCGCACCTAGAGCCCGTGCTCTGCAACAAGAGAAGCCACCACAGTGAGAAGCCTGCACACCGCAAGGAAGAGTAGTCCCCTCTCGCTGCAACTAGAGAAAGCCCGCACACCCCAACGAAGAGCGATGCAGCCAAAAATAAATAGAATTAAATCTTTAAAAAAAAAAAAAAAAGAATTTGACCACACCGTTGTTACCAAGGATGGGGGAAACAGACATTCTCCTGCATTGCCAGTGGAAGTATATATTCACAAAATATGTACCAATACATACATTAGATTTTGGTTTGGCAATATCTATCAAAATTACATAACAGTATCCTACAATTATACTCCTTGTGGCAGATGCTCTGATAAGCCTTCCTAGACACACACCCCTTCAGGACTAAAGGATGTACTATTCCCCCAAGCTGCTGGGAGTGCTGCCGCAGCCTTCAGCTCTCAGCCCTCTTCAGGAATTGCCTTGTCTAAAGAGCCACCTCATCTCACCTCACCTCACCATTTTCCTGGAACACCCTACATCCAATGACTGATTAATGCAGGGATATAAAGGCCCAGACCTCTCACCCCACTTCGGGACAACCCTGATCCTATCTTCAGAACTCCCTGTTGGGCTGACTCAGACCGTCACTGAGAATGCATTGCAGACCAACTTCTCAATCTCCCCCATCCTGCTTTCTTCCTTTTCCTTCCACAAGATTGATCCCATCAACATTCTGTAATAAACTGATTACATGTTAATCTCCATATCAAGGTCTGCTTCCCCAGGAGCCCAGTTTGTGGAATTCCCCATGTGTGCAATATGATACAACTTAAGGTTATTCATTGAGCATTGTTTCTACTAGGAAAGGACTGGGAAACAACAAAAGTGTTCATTAGAAAAGGACTGAATAAATAAATTATGGCACATGCACCAATGGATTATTATGCAGCCCTAAAAATAATTCAAAAGCTATGAAATATGCCCCTCAAATCTCCTCCTTGCAAGAAAGCCCCAGTTGCTAAGCTCTGGATCTACCACTGCATTTGCAATGAGGCCACAGTCCCCAATGGTTGCTCCTAGCCTATGACTGACCATAGCAGGATACTATGCTGGGAGTGCTGCATAGGCAGGTCCATTCCTGCAAGATGCAGAGTTCCTCTGACAGGTGAGTTGAGCCTAAGGACTCCCCAGGCATAAGCCTGTCTGACACTTCCTTTGAACTCTGTTGCAGTCTGAGTCACTGCCTACCCAACCCTCCTTCCTTCCCTCTCTCCTTCACAGGGGCAGATTAGCCTCACGATCTGACAGCTCCTTCAGCTCCCCCCCCGTCCCCCCCCACCCCGTTCTCACAGGCATTTCCTCCAATAAGTGTCTTACAGGTCTAATCCCATCTTGGCATCTACTTTTCAGAAGACCTGATCAATGAGGAAATTGTTTGGGTATTGAAATGGAAAGACCTCCAAGATATCAATATATTTTTAAGTGAAAAAAAAAGCAAGAATCAGGAGAGTGTCCATAATATGCTAACATTTTTATACAAAAGAAAAAATACATACTTTCTTGTGTATGCATGACTTATCTGTAAAAGGACCACAAGAAACTGCTCAGGGAAGGAAAACTGTGCTTGAGAATCAGAGGTAGGAGGGAGAATTTGTACTGTATACCTTTCTGAATTCTGATCCATGAAATACTGCCTTTTCAAAAGGTAAGTAAATAAAATTTAAATGAAAAAAAGTAGAAACTTGGCTAAAAAGGAAGGCGAAAGATAGATAGGATTGTAGCTACCATGGTCAAGGGAGGTTCAGAGTTTTGTTATTAGTTTGTGTTTAATAAGGGGAAGGAACTTTTCATATATATTTTTTATTGGAATATATTTGCTTTACAGTGTTGTGTTAGTTTCTGCTGTACAGCAAAGTGAATCAGCTATATGTATACATATATCCCCTCTTTTATGGATTTCCTTCCCATATAGGTCACAACAGAGCATTGAGGAGAGTTCCCTGTGCTATACAGTCAGTTCTCATTAGTTATCTATTTTATACATAGTAGTGTATATATATCAATCCCAATCTCCCAATCCATACCACCCCCCTTCCCCCCTTGGTATCCATACATTTGTTCTCTACATCTGTGTCTCTATTTCCACTTTGCAAATAAGTTCATCTATACCATTTTTCTAGATTCCACATATAAGCGTTAATATACGATATTTGTTTTTCTCTTTCTGACTTACTTCACTCTGTGTAACAGTCTCTAGGTCCATCCACATCTCTGCAAATGGCACAATTTCATTCCTTTTTATGGCTGAATAATATTCCATTGTATATATTTACCACATCTTCTTTATCCATTCCTCTGTTGATGGACATTAAGGTTGCTTCCATGTCCTGGCTATTGTAAATAGCTGCAATGAACATTGTGGTGCATGTGTCTTTTTGAATTATGGTTTTCTCCAGGTATATGCCCAGGAGTGGGATTGCTGGATCATATGGTAGTTCTCTTTTTAGTTTTTTAAGGAATCTCCATACTGTTCTCCATAGTGGCTGTATCAATTTACATTCCCACCAACAGTGCAAGAGGGTTCCCTTTTCTCCACACCCTCTCCAGCATTTATTGTTTGTAGATTTTTTGATGATGGCCATTCTGACCAGTGTGAGGTGATACTCATTATAGGAACTTTTCATATATTGAAGGAAAAGAGCTGGTGGAAAAAGAAAAGGCGAAACCAATACTCTTCAGTACGGTGTTCAATAAATTACATGAGATTTTGAACACTTTATTAAAATAGGCTTTGCGTTAGATGATTTTGCCCAACTCTAGGCAAATGTAAGTGTTCTGAGCATATTTAAGGTAGGCCAGGCTAAGCTATGATGTCCAGTAGGATAGGTGTATTAAACCCATTTTCAACTTAACAATATTTTCCATTTAACGATGGGCTTAACGGGACATAACTCCATCGTAAATCAAGGAAGATCTGTAATAACTTTTCATTTCTATATGACATGGGAAGCATGATCAAATGCAGAGAAAAAAAGCGGTGGCAGTAAGGGCAGGGGGCTTGAAGAAGGAATGATGATTTTGGCAAGTAAGTGGAGTGAGAATGAGAGCTAACATTTACTGAATCCTAGGCATTTTATATAAGCTAGCTAAATATATAATCCTTACAACCACCATGGGAGGAAGGTATGCATTATCTCCATTTTACAGATAAAAATACTGAGGCTCCAGGAGGATAGTTTGTGTAGTCAGTCAATGATAGGATTTAATCCCCAGTCTCTAAGACAATAGAGAACAAAGACTGCACTGCCAAGTATCAGTGTCATTTATCAAGATCAAAGTATCCCAATGAGACATTTATCCTTTTGTCGCACTCTATTTTATATGTTGAAATTACCGCCTCTGCTTTTTTTCTTCATATTTGGTTGATATCAGTCACTAGTTCCCCTTTCTCAGTGCATGGAAGAGTCATAGAGCTTATGAAATACAGAAAATTTATAGTTGCCACTGCCACTGAGATGTTCATTGTCTCAGTATGTATAAGAGGGCTTCCTTGCCTTTGCTCTTTCCACTCAACCAGCAACAGTTCTCTGGCCAATCAGATTTTACATGTAAATACCTGTTATGCTTCTGGGAGCCATATTCAGTACTTGTGGCACACGGGCTTAGTCGCTCTGCAACATGTGGGATCTTCGCGGACCAGGGCTCGAACCCGTGTCCCCTGCACTAGCAGGCAGATTCTTAACCACTGTGCCACCAGGGAAGTCCCTATCCTTTCATTCTTTAAATTTCTTAGCCCCACTATAGCATGAATTGTTCCCTGACACCAGAATGCAGCCTGCCCTAGGTGTTAAACAAAAAAACAAATAAATGATAACCACCCAGAAATTAATAGGGCCTAATCACATGCCAGTAAGGAATTTGAAAAGTTTGATCTAAACATTTAAAAAATGAGTTTATTTGACATAGGTAGAGAATGAAAGAATAAAGTGATGGTTTCAACAGTTTGTTCAAGTCAAAAGGAAAGGTTGGATTTCCCTGGTGGTGCAGTGGTTAAGAATCTGCCTGCCAATGCAGGGGACACGGGTTCAAGCTCTGGTCTGGGAAGATCCCACGTACTGCGGAACAACTAAACCCGTGCACCACAACGACTGAGCCTGTGTTCTAGAGACCACGAGCCACAACTACTGAGCCCACGTGCTGCAACTACTGAAGCCCTCGCACCTAGAGCCTGTGCTCCGCAACAAGAGAAGCCACTGCAATGAGAAGCCCCCGCACCACAACAAAGAGTAGCCCCCACTCGACGCAACCAGAGAAAACCCGCGCGCAACAACGAAGACCCAATGCAGCCAAAAATAAATAAATAAATAAATTTATTTTTTAAAAAAGGAAAGATCGGTGTGCCCAGCTTCCAATGGGTTAGTCGTGAGGAGAACTGAGCTGCAGATCTTGCATATCAGGTTCACTGCATATGTGATGGAATTAGTAAGCAAAGTCATGAATTTTTTAATGCTTATGCCCTTAGTCATGACCAGTTTATAAGCTATGTGGAAGTCAAATTTGAATATGGATAAAATTTCTCTTAACAGTCGTATCTAAGTCAAGGAAATTTATTGAAGTGATTTACTAAGTTGTTTCCTCATGGTTTAAGGCTCAACTCGCGATCATCTCTTTCAGGAAGTCTTCTCTTCCCTCCCCCAGACTAGGTTGGGTGCCCCTCATCCGTACTGGTAACAGCCTGTGAGACCTCTCTGCACTTTGCTTATCTTATGCATACCATGTTTATCTGTCTTTCTTCCCAGATAGTCTATGACCTCCTCAATGAGCAAGGATTAGATTGGTTGCTTTCCACATTCTTATATTTGATTATTTTTTTGTCTGGGTATACAATTCCAAGTTAAAAATGAATTTTTCTCAGAACCATGAAGGCATTACCCCCACTACTTTCTAACATTCAGTGGTTCAGATGTGTTATAAGACTGTTTTACTCCTTTTTAAGTGTCCTATTTTTTCCATAGAAATGTTTAGCATCTGTTCTGTAATCTTGAAGATATAATCTTTCACAGGGATGTGTCTGGTTGTGGGTATTTTTCATGCATTTTGCTCTGTCATTTCCTCTGGTATTTTCCTTCCTCTTCTCCAATGCTGTCACGTCACTACCCCTTTTTGCACCCTTTTCCTGTAAACTGAATCACTGTGCTGTACACCTGAAACTAAGACAATATTTAAATCAACTATACTTCAATTTAAAAAAAATCAGGCGAGCTAGTGTCTTTGGCAGGTGATTAATATATGTTAGCAATGATACTAATCAGTCTTAACACTTCTGAAATGTTAATTCTTTATTAGCTGAACCTAAAATAAATCAATAAGAGTATTGAAACATAATAAGGATGAAATCCAAAATTTGTTGAACAGGAACAATATCAATGGTATGTCCTATATGAAGATTATTGTGTGTGATCATTTGGTTTTATGATTATGATATGTTTTAGTAAATGCACTAGTTATATCCTTGCTGATGTATTTTTGCTAATCTTTCATAAAGTGAAAGTTTTGTTGTGATGATACATATCAGACGGTATTCAGTGTTACAGAATCAGTATTCTACAGAGAATGAAGAAATAAAGCACTAACTTAACTGGAAAAAAAAGAAAAGAATCAGGCAAGTGTGCAGTTATATGTACAAAGATGAACGTGACTATGGTTTTTATGATAAAAGTTAGAAACAGTTTAAATAATGGTTAAATAAATAATAGCATATCCCTTCAGTGGATTACACTGCAGCCATTTAAAAGAATGGTATAGGGCTTCCCTGGTGGTGCAGTGGTTGAGAATCTGCCTGCTAATGCAGGGGACATGGGTTCGAGCCCTGGTCTGGGAAGTATACCACATGCCGCAGAGCAACTGGGCCCGTGAGCCACAACTACTGAGCCTGCGTGTCTGGAGCCTGTGCTCCGCAACGAGAGGCCGCGACAGTGAGAGGCCTGCGCACCGCGATGAAGAGTGGCCCCCGCTCACCGCAACTAGAGAAAGCCCTCGCACAGAAACGAAGACCCAACACAGCCAAAAATAAATAAATTAATAAAATTAAAAAACAAAAGAATGGTATAGATCTAATTTGTATTAATAAAAAGGAATATCCATTTATAGTGTGGAGTAAACAACAAACAAACAAAAAACCTCACAATAGTTTATAAACTATGGATAATTTGCCATACTATTTTTCATATAGGGTATCTCCCAAACATTTCTGATCATGCATTTTTGTTTTAAACTGTTAGGAAATTCATAGGAATTCTATGCTAATATTTTCATATTTAAATCATAATAAAACATAAGATATCAAATGGCTTAAGTTGGGAGGTTTTAAATATCTATATACACCTTCATTTATTTTACTGAGAGTGAACCTCATGGGAAGAGCAAGTTAATAATATTTATAAGCTGATGAAGGGTTGGTCCCTATTGGTAGGTACAAAAGGATATTTTCTTCCAGTTGTCTACATGCCTTCTATAGAGATTAGAAGAATTCTGCCTGAAGTTTTAGCATCCCCGTCTGTACCTGATACATAAAATATTCCTCTGATTGTGTAAATTAAGTCTTCCAAGAATTAGAGATAATCCATTTCTAAAAAGCTTATTAAGAATTTTTTTCAGCCTCTGCTGGGTTTTAGTAATTAAGGAAGAAGAAAAAATTCAGTCTATATTCCATCTGTATTTAGTCTGCAAGTATAAAGAACCATAGACCCCGTAAAAGTCACATTTTCATTTTCTTAACAACTACTTTCTAATTGCACCCTTGAAATATATCCCATTAAATTGTTTGATGCTCCTTGGAAAAGGATCTATGTTATGTGATACATTCCTTTTGGACCTTAATACCAAGGAAATTGTCTCTGGAATAATTTCCTTATGTAATTTACTGAGTTTTCCTTTTTGATTTGGTGATTAGGAAGCTCAGTGTTAATATTTCAAACTCGCCTATAGTAACTGTGTTAGGCTATGTGGTAGGTGTTTTCCTATTCTACTTTCACTGATTCTAATTTGTTTTAATTTAAACTTTTCTGTATGTGTCTCATAAACTATTTCATTCTTTATGGAAACTTTTATAATTTATATCTTACCTATTCATGAACAACTGGTCATTATTTTAATACCTATCATTTCTTATGGATTTATAAAAATGGTGTCTCCTACACACTTGAGTGATACAGGGAAAAGTTATTTTATTCTCTCCAGGCAAGACATGAAAAAGGAAAGTAAATAAACTAGCATTACTGCATACCTACCATGTGATAGGCACTGTCATAGGCAGTTTTTAGCATACATTATCTTTTTATCCCTTTAACAATCTTGTGAAATAAGATCCTACATTTAGATATGTTAAGTGATTTGCTGTCACACTGTTATTTAGGAGTGGACCTCAAATTCTGATTCTTTAAATCATGCTTTCTCCATTGTATTATAACCACCTCCAAATTTTATTACTGCTAGAGTCATCAGCAACTGCACCTTTAAAGCATTTTTCTAGGGCAGTACCTCTCAAACATTAATGTACAGATGAACCACCTGAAGATCTGGTTAAAATGCAGATTCTGATTCAGTAGGGCTGGGGAAGGGCCTGAGCGTCTGCACTTCTAACTGCATGCAGTTGGTGCTGATGCTGATTCTGTTGATCCTGGGCCACACTGAGTAGCAAATTTTCAGAGTGTGTTAACACCACCGTTATCTAAGTAGTTACTATGTCAAAGGTATGAAATTGAACAGATGCAGCATTTCTAAAATTGCCAACAGGGCTTCCCTGGTGGCGCAGTGGTTGAGAGTCCGCCTGCCGATTCAGGGGACACGGATTCGTGCCCCGGTCCGGGAAGATCCCACATGCCGCGGAGCGGCTGGGCCCGTGAGCCATGGCCGCTGAGCCTGCGCGTCCGGAGCCTGTGCTCCGCAACGGGAGAGGCCACAACAGTGAGAGGCCCGCATACTGCAAAATAAATAAATAAATAAAATAAAATAAAATTGCCAACAAAATAATCAACGAATGCAGCTGAAACCTCACACCTAGTCTCACAATGGGACTCAAACCCAATCACACCTCACATGGGATTCGAATGTAGCCGAAAGTCAGATTGGGACTTGAGCCCACGGGCCGGGACTGAAACCCACGTCTTTTAATTAAAATCACTCACGTGGTATCCGGACCTACTGAAGCTCAGATTCTTTTATATATATATATATATATATATATAGGCTGCATTGGGTCTTCCTTGCTGTGTGCAGGCTTTCTCTAGTTGTGGCGAGCAGGGGCTACTCTTTTTTGGGGTGCACGTGGTTCTCTTTGCGGTGGCTTCTCTTGTTGTGGAGCATGGGCTGTAGGCACGCGGGCTTCAGTAGTTGTGGCACATGGGCTCAGTAGTTGTGGCTCACGGGCTCTAGAGCGCAGGCTCAGTAGTTGGGGCGCACGGGCTTAGTTGCTCCGCAGCACATGGGATCTTCCCAGACCAGGGATCGAACCCATGTCCCCTGCACTGGCAGGCGAATTCTTAACTACTGCACCACCAGGGAAGTCCTGAAGCTCAGGTTCCTTATGTCTTGGCACAGAAGGAATTCAGTGAGAGGCAAAGTGACAGGCAAGTAGATTTATTAATATAGGACTCTTGTGAGGGATACAAGCAGGCAGCCAAGGGGACTCTGCCCTGAGGACTAAGTGGGAAAGCAGGTTTATTCAGGGAGATACACACTCCATAGACAGAGTGTGGGCCATTTTTATGGCCTGGGTAATTTCATAGGCTAACAAGTGCGAGGATTATTCCAACTATTTTGGAGAAGGCACAGAGATTTCCAGGTATTGGGCCACCGCCCACTTTTTGGTCTTTTATGGTCGGCCTTGTAACTGTCATGGCACCTGTAGCATGCTAATGTATTACAATGAGCATATAATGAGGCTCAAGGTCTACTGAAAGTCGAATCTTCTGCCATCTTGGGCCAAATCAGTTCTAACCAGTTTATGTCTTATCCTCAATGGCTGTGTCATTCTTTTAAAGGTAGTGCCCTGCCCCCTTCCTTCCTGTTTCACAACTGTGTGCAGTGACTATATACAACTTAGAGAATCCTGAGGCTTTGCTTCCTGTGTATAACAGCCTTATGTGGGGTGGTATTACTCCCAAAGCAGACAATTCTTCAGATAACTAGAGGAAAAATCTAGTCAACTGAAAAAACCTCATTTCCTAATCATGTTGGTTAAGTATATTCTTTTCCAAGCTTGCCAGATTTCTGGATGAATCCAGCATTCATACAGATGACTCATGATACCCTAAGCTCCAATCTTTATTATCTTCCCTCCATTTCAGCCACCCTAGCAGTATGGGAGATTAGAGACACAGAATAACCCTCTCTCTCTCTCTCACACACACACACACACACACAAACACACACACACACAAACCTTCATAGAACATGAGAAACATCTGTTCAAATACATTATTGAGCTAGCAAAAAGTTAGGAACACTCAGAGGCCAAAGCCAAGTGAAAGCAGGAATTTGGAGAGGAAAAGAAGCACAAAAGGAAGATTTTATAGGGGATGGAGGGTATCTTCTAAATTCTGGTGACCTTGAACTAGAGTTCTAATGGTCATGAAGGATATGGGAACAGGAAACAAGGCCAAGACCCCAGCCAAGGTAGCGAGTCTAATAGGAGATCCTCACAAACAAACTAGGACACCTTACCTGTCTTGACCTTGGCTTTAGATAGAAGGGAAGGAAAAGCTACCCAAATAATTTGCAAATACAAGCAAAGATTCGTGGCCCAATTCAAACTACCTTTTTTATTTTTTTGCGGTACGTTGGCCTCTCGCTGTTGTGGCCTCTCCCGTTGCGGAGCACAGGCTCCGGATGCGCAGGCTCAGCGGCCATGGCTCACGGGCCCAGCCGCTCCGCGGCATGTGGGATCTTCCCAGACTGGGGCACGAACCCACGTCCCCTGCATCGGCAGGTGGACTCTCAACCACTGCGCCACCAGGGAAGCCCTCAAACTACCTCTTGTTAGGAGATAATTCTTCATGACTCTGTCAAGTTTCTGCACATCTTGTGAGCAGAGGTACTGTCTTTTCAACAGTTTATATAATGAGCAGTCTTGGAGGATAATGATGGCACCTCCTTCTGGAGACAGATTTGCTTACAACCTTGGAAAATAGCCATAACGTCTACCTCTGGGAAAAAAGGCAGTCATGCTTACTGCCCATTATAAAATATCCATGTTCTATAAGTTCTGTGTTCCTTTCCGGTAGTGAGACCTACTGCATGTATAGATGTCACCTAGCCCACTTTGTGTGCCCTGTGGGAATTGGGACTTGGGGAGCCAACACAAATGCTGACACTCTGTTATTGGTTTGAGTAATAACCTGCCCTTAGTCTCTGTCACAAGAGTGGCATGTCTTCTGCTAAAATCCATGCAACTATGGCAGGCTAACTGTGGCAGGTAAAATCTCAGACCTTTCACAGTTCTTAATGTCTAGGTGGCCCCAAACACTTTATGCTGAAATTTTATTTTAAATTGGTCCTAGATTGGTAGTACCCATAGACAGCTAGTATAAGCAAAAGAAAATCCTCTCTAGAGAACACCTTTCAACTCAGGCCTCAAACATTTCCCACAGATAATGTAAAGGAGCCATGAGCTTTTAGTCAATTTATAAAACACACAAGAAAAAAAGGCATGATGAGTTAGAAGCAATTTCAGAAAAGCTTCAGATATTAGAATTGCTACAGAATATAAAATAAGTGTGTTTAACATCTTTAAAGAAATAAAAGATAAGGTTGAAAATTTGAGTAAGAAACAAGAGGTTGTTAAAAAATGACTAGTCAATTTGCAAAGGAACCAAATAAGACCTCTAGAAATGAAATATATAATTGTTGAAGTGAAAATTTTAATGAACGGGTTAAACATCATTAGAAATGTAGCTGAAAAGAGAATTAGTACACTGGAAAATAGATCTATAGAAATTACCCAGAATGTAATGGAGAGCAAATAGGAAATGTAAGATTACAAGCCATGAAAGATAGAGTAAAAAGGTTGATATATGTTGAATCAGAGTCCAGAAGAAAAGAATGAAGAGGCAATATTAAAATGATAATGGCTGAAATTTTTCCAGAATTGGTGAAAGAAACTGTTAGTTTCCTACCACAATGTAACAAATTACCATAATTTAATGGCTTAAGGCAACACAAATTTATTATCTTACAATTCTGTAGGTGAAAAGTCCAATTCAAGTCTCACTGGGCTAAAATCAAGATGTTGGCAGGTCTGTGTTCCTTTTTGGAGTCTCTAGTAGAACATCTATTTGCTTGACCTTTGCAATTTCTAGAAGCTGCCTATATTCCTTGGTTCCTGGCCCTCTTCCTCCATCTTCAAAACCAGCAACAGCAGGTCAAGTTTTTCTCATATCACATCATTTCTGACCCTTCCTTTTCTGCCTCCCTTTTCCATAATGAAGGACCTTTGTGATTATATTAGGCTCACCTGGATAATCTAAGATCATCTCTCTATTTTAAAGTCATCTAATTAGCAATCTTATTTTCATCTGCAACCTTAATCCATCTTTGTCAGGTAACCTAACATATTCATAGGTTCTGAAGATTAGGACATGGACATCTTTGAGGGTTTATTAATCTGCCTACCATAGACATTAATCTACATGTCCAAGAATCCCAATAAATTTTAAGTAGAATAAAAAGAACCTATGCCTAGTCAAAATCCATAGTCATGTCATAAGGAAACTTCAGAATGCCAAAGACAAAGAGAATATATGAAAACAGCCAGGGAGAAGAGAGATTTCCTACAAGTGGACAATAATTATACTAATAGTTGACCTAATGCAACAACTCAAGTCAAAGGCAAAAGAATATCTTTATTCTTTTAAGAACAAATAATAGTCAACTTACACTTATTTACCCAAAAATTATATTTTAAGAACAAGTGATGGGGAGGGGATAAACTGAGAGATTGGGATTGACATATGTACACTAATATGTATAAAATAGAAAAGTAATAAGAACCTGCTGTATAAAAAATAAATAAAATTCAAAAAACAAAAACGCTTTGGGTGACTTTGATTGTTTGCTGATTTTCAGAAGTGTTTTGTGTGTGTTTTATGGGGGAAAGAGAAGGAACTCTTAAATAAATCTAAAAGAAAAAAACCACGTGATTAACAATTTTCTAACCAAGTGTAAACTCAGAGAATTTTCCACTCAAAGACACTCAAGATCTTCTAAAGGGCACACTAGGCTGCAATTAAGCACACATGGATCTGAGATGCAAAAAAGAATGATGAAAAAAGAAACTGCAGAATATGCATTAGCCAGACTTTTACTACAATGTGCTGCATAATAAACCACACCATAAATTTACCAACAATAAGCATTTATTCCCATGCTTACTGGTCTGCAGGCCCACTATGGTTTAGCTGATCTAGGTTGCCTCAGCTCTGCATCAAGCTTCAGGCTGCAGGTTGGGCTCAGGCTTGCTCTTCTTGTCTTACTCTGGGTGCAAGGGCTGAAGGGGAAGTAACTATTGTTGACCAGTGTGTGCATCTCCCACTAGATTGCAAGTACTTTGGGGAATGGCGAGGAGCATACTTTATTCACTATGGAATTCCTGGTAGCTTGTACTTTGCCTAATACCAAGTGGGAATTCAAGAAGTTTTTGCTAAAGAGATGCATAAATCAACCATAATTGCCATTATGAATTGTAAGTATGTTACAGTTATGGATTGCATTCATAATTGCCAAAGAGCCCAGCAAGTGTTAGTACTTAGTACATGTCCAATAATATATTTCAGCACTTTAAAGGAAAGAGAGAGGCACTTCCCTGGTGTTCCAGTGGCTAAGACTCTGTGCTCCCAATGCAGGGGGCCTGGGTTCGATCCCTAGTCAGGGAACTAGATCCCAAGCACTGTAGCAAAAAAGATCCCGTGTGCCGCAACTGAGACCCAGCGCAGCCATATAAGTAAGTATTTTAAAAAAAAAAAAAAAGGAAGGAGAGAGGGAGGGAAGAAAGGAGGTAAAAAGAAAGGAGAGAATTTGATAGATTTTTAAAGTAAATGTATCTAAAATGACCTGTGCTTACCTACTAAACCTTTCAATCACTTGGCCTGTTGATAACAAAATAATTTTCTATTGTTAACATGGCCTTTTGAAGATAGGTCTCCAAAATACAGAGACAATGTTTAAGTTGAAGTATAGTTGATTTACAATGTTGTGTTAATTTCTGCATTACAGCAAAGTAATTCAGTTATACATATATATATATTCTTTTCCATTATGGCTTATTACAGGATATTGAATATAGTTCCCTGTGCTATACAGTAGGTCTGTATCTGCTTTATATATAGCAGTTTGTATCTATTAATTCCAAACTCCTAATTTATCCCTCTTCCATTCCCTTTCTCCTTTGGTAACCGTAAGTTTATTTTCTATATCTTTGAGTCTGTTTCTGTTTTGTAAATAGTTTCATTTGTGTAATATTTTAGATCCCACATGTAAGTGATATCATATGGCATTTATCTTTCTGATTTACTTCACTTAGTATGACAATCTCTAGGTCCATTCATGTTGCTGCAAGTGGCATTATTTCATACTTTTATATGGCTGAGTAGTATTCCATTGTGTATATATATCTCACATCTTATTTATTTTTTAAACCAGCTTCATTCACTTTATTTTTCTCATATAAAACTATGTGGTGGCTCCAGCTGGAGCCTGGGTCCTCTGCAGGGAAGCTCTGGTGTGGGTCTCTACAAGGTGGTCAGTGAATCGCTGACATGGAGACTTGGTGAACACCGTCTCTTTCCAGAGATCAGGAGTGAGATAACTGTAGGTCTTGGAATGGCATCAAAAGTGGTCTTGGGGGCTTCCCTGGTGGTGCAGTGGTTGGGAATCTGCCTGCCAATGCAGGGGACACGGGTTTGAGCCCTAGTCTGGGAAGATCCCACATGCTGTGGAGCAACTAGGCCCATGCGCCACAACTACTGAGCCTGTACTCTAGAGCCCGTGAGGCACAACTACTGAGCCCACATGCTACAACTGCTGGAGCCCTCGCACCTGGGGCCTGTGCTCCGCAGCAGGAGAAGCCACCACAATGAGAGGCCCGTGCACCACAATGAAGGGTGGCCCCCACTCGCCGCAACTAGAGAAGGCCCGCACGCAGCAGCAAAGACCCAATGCAGCCAAAGATAAATAAATTAAATAAATAAATTTTTTAAAAATTAAAAAAAAAGTGGCCTTAGTGAAGTTGCCTAGTGTGGTGGTGCAGCTCCTGGGAGAGGTGTAGCAGTCATTGATTCTGGCCATCTTCAGTAGCTCCTTGGGCACAGGGGCTGAGATGATGCCAGTGCCCCTGGGAGCAGGGATGAGGCACACCAGCACAGAGCCACAGTGGCCAGTCACCCTGCAAGGGACGGTATGGGGCTTGGCTGATCTTGTTCCCTCAGTAGCATCACCACACATGGACGATGGAGAGCTTGGCCAGAATGATGGCCTCATGGGTGGCAGTGGCTACCTCCTTACAGCGCTCGACACCCAAACCAACATGTCCATTGTAATTCCCAATGGCGACAAATGCCTTGAACCTGGTCCACTAGCCAGCACGGGTGTGATTTTACACAGGCATAATCTTCAAAACCTCGTCCTTGAGGGATGCCCCCAAGAAAAAAACCAATGATCTCAGATTCCTTGATGGACAGAGAGAAGAGATAGATCTTCAGGGACTTGATCTTCATGTCCTTGACCAGGCAGCCCAGCTTGGTGTTGGGGAGCCACTCCTTGTGGCTCCTTGTCCTCAGCCTTGCCTCCGTGAGCTCTGCCGTCTCTGCCCCCACCGAGACCCGGGCCAAAACCCCGGACCCAGACGCTGCTACCAAAGCCTCTGCAGAAGACACTGGGGCCTCCCATTCCAGGGCCCCGGGGCCTCTGGGTCCTCCCGCAGCACTGCCGTCATCCACCATTTGGTGTTTTTACAGCGAAGAAGCTATACCACATCTTCTTTATCCATTCATCTGAATATGGACATTTAGATTGCTTCCATGTCTTGGCTATTGCAAATAGTGCTACTATGAACATTGGGGTGCATGTGTCTTTTCGAGTTAGAGTTTTCTCCAGATACATGCCCAGGGGTAGGATTGCACGATCACATGGCAACTCTGTTTTCAGATTTTTAAGGAACTTCCATAATATTTTCCATAGTGGCTGCACCAGTTTACATCCCCACCAACAGTGTAGGAGGGTTCCCTTTTCTCCACACCCTGTCCAGCATATTCTACTTGTAGACTTTTCTTTTTTTTTTTTTTTTTTTTGGCGGTACGCGGACCTTTCACTGTTGTGGCCTCTCGCGTTGCGGAGCAACAGGCTCCGGACGCGCAGGCTCAGCGGCCATGGCTCACGGGCCCAGCCGCTCCGCGGCATGTGGGATCTTCCCAGACCGGGGCACGAACCCGTGTCCCCTGCATCGGCAGGCAGACTCTCAACCACTGTGCCACCAGGTAAGCCCTATTTGTAGACTTTTTAATGATGGCCATTCTGACCAGTGTGAGGTGGTACCTCATTGTAGTTCTGATTTGCATTTCTCTGTTAGTGATATTGAGCATCTTTTCATGTGCCTTGTGGCCATCTGTATGTCTTCTTTGGACAAATGTCTTTTTAGTTCTTCTGCCCATTTTTTGATTGGGTTGGTTTTTTTTGTTGTTGTTATTGAGTTGTATGATCTGTTTGTATATTTTGGAAATTAAACCCTTGTCAGCTGCATCATTTGCAAATATTTTCTCCCAGTCTGAAGGTTATCTTTTCATTTTTGTTTATGGTTTCCTTTGCTGTGCAAAAGCCTATAAGTTTGATTAGGTCCCATTTTGTTTATTTTTGCTTTCATTTCTGTTGCCTTGGCAGACTAACCTAAGAAAACATTGGTACAATTCATGTCAGAGAATGTTTTGCCTATGTTCTCTTCTAGGAGATTTATGGTGTCATGTCTCATACTTAAGTCTTTAAGCCATTTTGAGTTTATTTTTGTGTATGGTGTGAGGGTGTGTTTTAACTTCTTTGATTTACATCAGCTGTCCAGCTTTCCCAATACTACTTGCTGAAGAGACTGTCTTTTCTCCATTGTATATTCTTGCAGAGGTATTTTTTTAATTCATAAGTTATCTATCTGCTTTTATATTTGAACTTAAAATGTTTTTTAAACTTTTATGAGAAGTTCTGAAATGAATTTTATAAATTTACATTGAAACATGACTGTTTATGCCTGAAAGTTCTTTTGAAATTAAAAGATTAGAAAACCTTATTTTAATTTTCTTTAATTAAGGGTTTTTTAAAATTTTTTAGTTTAATATTTTTATAATATCTAGATTAAGGCTACTTTATTTCTAAAGGAATCACTGGGTCTGAAGGTTTTCCCTGTCTACTCCTGTTCCCCCTCCTTTTATCTTTCACAGACATTACCCTCAATAAATCTATTGTGCTCCTAATTCCTTCTTGACATCTATTTCCTACAAGACCCAGTCTTCATAAACACTGACCATATATTCATTTTTCAGTAAACAGACTCTCAAGAAGAGAATTTGGGGATTGGATTGTTTACCTAGCATAGCATAAATGAAGTGAAATTGGAACACTAGTAAAACATGCAGGGCTGCTTCATGGGCCTCTGGGCCTCACTCTCAGAAAGGCCTCATACTTAATTTTATCTTTGAACTTGTGTTTTGTAAGTGAAGTTCAACGGGACAATAAAGTAGTCCTTTGGGTAAGGGAGATACACTTGGGGAGAAAGGAGGCAGCACATGCAGACACATGTTCAGACCTGTGGGCATAGCAGACAAGCCTGGGTGTTCAGCAATTGGTCTGACAGCCCAGCACACTTGCCTATAGCTGGGGCAGGGTCTGGGTCCAGACTGGTATTGGTGATGGTGGTAGCAGCAGCACAGAAAACAGAGGTGGCACCCCCTTCTTCCTATAAAAGCCTTTCATTTTGTACAGCTCTTCAGAGGGAGCTCCTTTCTATTTGCTAGATGGAATGCAGTCCAATTCATGAATCATTGAATAAAGTCAGTTAGACCTTTAAATTTACTTAGTTGTATTTTGGTTTTTTAACAATTCCAAGAGTTTACAAATAAAAACTGAATTTAAACATTGTCACATTTAACAGAAAAGAATACTGTTTTCATACAAAGCTTCAGGTGAACAAATTATTAAGAATGATGACAATTTTAAATTAATTTTTCCTTTTAATTGAAGAATGCATAGACAGCCATCTTGAATTTATACAAATCAGAAAACCACTTTCAATTTCTTATATGACTGTTACAATTACAGGAAATGTCAGAGGAAACATTAAATTTTCATTTACAATGAAATTCAGACTTAAATGAAACTGATGTATATGCAGAGTTGTCTTTTTAGAAAAATTATTCCATCTGAATTATTAGATCTATACAAATTAAAAGATATATTTCAAAATAATTTATCAGAAACTTAGCCCAATATTATCATAGTCTGTATAATGCCTTTTTTTCTATAAAATACTCTTAATAGCTCCAGTAACAGTTGCATCAGCAGAAAAGTCCTTTTCAAATTTTAAAATTATCAAAAATTATTTGCCATCTGGCATTTACCAAGACCACCTGGTGTAGCTTTCAATTACACTAATTGAAAATGAAGTTGCTAAAAGTATCATGATGGCCTATTATAATGAATTTGCAGACAAGCAAGCCAGAAAAATCTTATGATCAATCAAGATATCACATTAATAAAGTATTATTTATTAAACATTATGACACAAAAATCAGTTTTTAGTAATTTTATGTTGTGACTCACCTCTGTATGTTTTATAAATAATAAAAAATTTTTAAAGGAAAATGTTTTATATTTTAGTACCTTTGATAGCACTTGTTTCCTGCTTTTTGAACAAGGGTTCTCATGTTTTCATTTTGTACTGGGCCAGGCAAATTATGTAGCTGGCCCTGAATCCATGACATGTGTATCAGTCAGGGTTCTACCATACAAACAGAACCCATCATATATATAACATATACATACATGTACTGTTTCTCTCATACACACACATATATATATATATATATGTATATTGCAAGAACTGTTACCTTAAGCAATCTTGGGGGCTGGCTAGGCAAGACTGAAGTCTTGAGGGCAGGCCCTCAAGCTAGGAACTCAGGCAGAAACTGAAGCTACTGCCCATTAGATGCAATGTCTTCCTTGGGTGTTTTCTTAAGGCCATTGAACTGACTGGATGAGAATAATCATCTAATTAATAACAATAATAGAGGATAATCTCCTTAAAGTCAAAGACAACAGAAATTAATCCCATCCCACCTACAAAATTCCTAATAGCAACATCTGGGTTAGTGTTTGATTGAATAACTAGGTGCTATAACCTAGCCAAATTAACACATAAAACTAAGCATTACAGGATGGGACAACAACATGATTCCTTAAAATGTAATCTGTTTGGGAGGAAGTGTCCAAAAAAACAAGGCTTTGAGAATTCAAGTATGGGCTAGTCTAGTATAGTAATAAAGATGACCACAAGGTGAGATTTCTTTTAGTTGTACTGGAGAATAAAAGAATATTCAGGACTTTCCTGGTGGCGCAGTGGTTAAGAATGCAGGGGACATGGGTTCGATCCCTGGTCCAGGAAGATCCCACATGCCGCAGGGCAACTAAGCCCTGTGCCACAACTACTGAGCCCTCGTGCTGCAACCACTGAAGCCGATGTGCCTAGAGCCTGTGTTTTGCAACCAGAGAAGCCACCGCAATAAGAAGCCCAAGCACCGCAATGAAGAGTAGGCCCTGCTCGCCGCAACTAAAGAAAGCCCACGTGCAGCAACGAAGACCCAACACAGCCAAAAATAAAAAAGAATATTCAGTAAGAACATGAAAATGTCAGGGTGTTGAGCTCTGAGCTGAAGGAATAGGTAGAGAACCAGAGAAATTCTATGATAACCTTAAAAGAATTGATCTCGCAACTGCCTGGCAGACAAGGCCCCAAATTTAATTTTGCAGATAGAATTACAACAGAATACACAACCTCACCAAGTCTTTTCTGTTAAGATTAGGATATTAGTTGGGAAGGAGGGAAATTCTTGAGACTTGAGTTAGGGATATTTGGATGGACTCAGACAAAACTGGGAATCTTGTACCTTCAAATTTCCCTGCACCTGCCTTGCTGGTGAAGATAGAACCTCCTTGCCTACCTGAGTTTAAGGATCTATCAAACCTTGCCTTAAAGCAGTAATCTTGCTCTAGGGCAGCAGTCCCCAACCTTTTTGGCACCAGGGACTGGTTTCATGGAAGACAGTTTTTCCATGGACGGGGTGGGGGTGGGGGTGGTTTCAGGATGATTCAAGTGCATTACATTTATTGAGCACTTTATTTCTACTATCATTACATTGTAATATATAATGAAATAATTATACAACTCACCATAATGCTAACAGGAGGCACAGCTCAGAAGGTAATGAGAGCTATGGGAGCAGCTGTAAATACAGATGAAGCTTCCATAGCTTTCCCACCACTCACCTCCTACTGTGCAGCCCAGTTCCTAGCAGGCCAAGGACTGCTACGGGTCTGTGGCCCGTGGGTTGGGGCCCCCTGCTCTAGGGGATGCCTAATCTCCTGAAGACCCACCCCCACCTTCCTTTCTGCCTCCAGAAGCCAGTTAGCTCCCAGGATGCCCTAAGGGGGAAAGCGCACTGTTCCGAAGAGATATGCAAATGTGTGTTAATAGGAAACTGGGAAACTTGTGAGAATGGATTCTAAGAGTTTTAGAGCAAGGAAGATGGAACATAACACCAAGTTGGGCAAAATTTATCAATCTAAAGGTTCTGACTTGTGAGTCTGAATTCAACATTCAAACTGGAGCAGCTGAGATTAGTTTGCTTGATGAGCAACTAACAGCTTGCTTGATTAGTTGACTGAAACCTAGACTGAGCAGTGATTATTTGAAAAGAAGATATCCTGGTTTAAGTTCTATTTGTGATTGATTTTTCAAATATTCAAAGTAGTGTTTGAAATGCAGAAGAAACATATGATCATTGTAAAACCATTTATCTAGTAAAAAGGTATATAATATAAAAAATTAGTACCCAGACTGGTGATTTCATTCCCCAGAAGTAACCACTGTTAACTGGTGTGCATCTTCCAAATCTTTTTCTTTTAATGTGTATGTAAATATGTTTATTCTTTTTTTATATTGTATGTGAATATAAAGACATACTTTTTAAGGACTGAGAGTAGGAATAAATCACATTACTACCAGGAATGCAGGAAAGAATGCAAGGAGTGTTGAAACCCTGCAACTCAGATAGGGACTTGAACCTGGTCTTTTAATTGAGATCACACACCTGGTCTCAGGAATTAATGAAGCTCAGGTTCTTGATGTCTTGTCGCAGAGAGAATTCAGTGAGAGACAAAGTGATAGGTAAGAAGTTGGATTTATTTAGAGAGAAACACACTTCACAGAGTTTGGGCCATCTCAGAAGGAGAGAAGCCCCGAAATATGGCGTGGTTAGTTTTTATGGGCTGGGTAATTTCATAGGCTAATGAGTGGGAGGATTATTCCAACTATTGGTGGGAAGGGGCAGATATCTCCAGGAATTGGGCCACCACCCACTTTTTGGCCTTTTATGGTTAGCCTCGGAACTGTCATGGCGCTGGCGGGTGTGTCATTGAGCATGCTAATGTATTATAATGAGCATATGATGAGGTTCAGGGTGCACTGGAAGTCGAGTATTCCGCCATCTTGGACCTAGTTCTAACCAGTTTTTGTCATGTCCTATGGCTATGTCATTCTTTTAAAGGTTGTACCCTGCCCCCTTCCCTCCTGTTTCAGTGTCATCACTACAAGGATTCTACATCCTAAATTTTCTAAGCTGAAACAGATTTCAATATTCTACCCCCTTATTGGACTATCAATCAAATCAAAAACTAGATACCTCAGAAACTAGATACAAAAGCCCTGTACTTGATTTATTTTTGATTTGGATTTGGAACTGTTACAGATCTGACAAAGGATGTATCCTGCAAACAGTTATGAAATATTCCCTGTGCCCTGGCCCTCATATGACAAACAGATCCACCTCATGAAATCCTGCAAATTCAGCCTTCTAATTAGGGCTCAACTAATACATTGTGAAGTGTCTTTTTTTTTTTTTGGCCACGGGATTTTATTTCTCTGACCAGGGATCAAACCAATGCCCCCTGCATTGGGAGAGCAGAGTCTTAACCACTGGACCACCAGGGAAAACTTCCCCACTGTGAAGTTTTGAGTAAATTTTTCACCTCTCTAAGCCTCAATTTCCTCCTTAATAAAAAAGGGCTGGGGCTTCCCTGGTGGCGCAGTGGTTGAGAGTCCGCCTGCCGATGCAGGGGACACGGGTTCGTGCCCCGGTCCGGGAAGATCCCACATGCCGGAGCGGCTGGGCCAGTGAGCCATGGCCGCTGATCCTGCACGTCCGGAGCCTGTGCTCCGCAACGGGAGAGGCCACACCAGTGAGAGGCCCGTGTACCGCAAAAAAAAAAAAAAAAAAGGGCTAATAACACCTACCTCACAGGATTAATGGAAGGAACAAATGAAAGGATATTTATATGAAGATGGATTTAAAACATAAATCATCATAGAAATAAAGGTCATTATTATCTCAATATTACTTTATGTAATAATAACTTACTATGTGCAGGCACCCTTCTAAGGGCTTTACGTGTATTAACTATTTCAATTAATTAAAACAAGGTTTAATAAGATGCATAACAAATAATTATTCATTTTATGTACTGTGAAGACTTTAATTATTTCATTTAATCTTCAAAACGACTCTGTAGGAAGTTACTACTAACACAATCTCCATTTTGCTGATGAGGAAGCTGAGGAATACAGAGCTTAAGTAACTCGCATGAGGTCACTTACCTGGAAAGTGGCAGTGCTGGGATTTGAATTCAAATGCTACTGTACCTATCATTTTGTGTGCAAATTATGTGAGCCAGAAATCTTGATAATTTTTTCTTTATTTTATATTGTGCTTAATTTTGTAATATTTCTCTTAAGTAATCTATTTAGAAGTATTAGGAAAACAAGCCCAAATTTCTTTTCCTTTTTTTGGCCATGCCATGCGGGGATTTTAGTTCCCTGACCAGGGATCAAACCCAAGCCCTGGTAATGAGAGTGCAGAGTCCTAACCACTGGACAGCCAGGGAATTCCCCAAGCCCAAATTTATTTATTGGATGTCATAATACAAAGCTAAATTTCATCCTAAATTTTCATGCACAGCTATAATAAAACATGTTTTCTTCATTTCTGGTGAAGACAATGTTTTTCCAGTTCCCCAAATGGTGAGGCATATCAAAGACATTGTTAGCAACAGATTCCTGGGCCCCAGTCAAGACTCAATGAATCAGGATGTCCAGGGTAGAGACCTGATAATCTACAAATTTGATAAGTGGCCCAGATTCTAGGGATGTTTGGGAAACTAAAGTGTAGAGGAAATGGGCTCCTGAATCCTAATAGCCCTTAGCTTTGCTTAAGATTTTTTGACCATCCCTTTCATAGAAATATGTTATCTTATCACTCCTTAGAAATTTAAAAAATTATTTCACGATTTTATTATGGTCTGTGATGAAGAGCTGATTTTAAATATAAAATACTTTAGAATTATTATTAAAAATAATGTCAGTTCATTTTAATATGTTGTTTAATAATATCGATCACACACATGTTTGTGTCTGAGGGAACCCAGTAAGCATTATCTCTCTTCCCCACCTGCGATCTGAACTAATTGAGAGATAAGACAGGGTAGGTATGTGAAGAACCAAGTTATCCTCTTTATTAATATTAAAAGCGGATATTAGAGAATATGGCTTACATCTGTGGGCATGAGGGCTTCCTAACTCTGAACTCCTATGCAGGCATATTTGCCTGTCTTGTCACAGGTAATGCTGAAAAACCACAGGCTACACTTGAAGAGACCAGCCCCTTTCCCCATATGACATTAGTCAGGACACACCTAGAGGCTGCCAGCTATCAGGAGGATGGAACTGAGTGGGATACACATACCTGGTTTCTTCCCCCAAATTCATTAATCAAATTACTTACCTTAGCTAAGAGGCATAGGGGAAAGTAGCTTGGATTGTTAGGCTAGTGAATCCCTCTTCACAGAAAAGGAAACATTTCCCATTTCACAAGAGAAATATGCTGTTTAATTTACTTTAAATTCATCGTGTTAAAAAAAAAAAGCATAGTTTGTTGATTTTTAAAAATCTTTAGCATGTTCTTGGTTTTGTTGTTGTTGTTGTTGTTTTTTGCGGTATGCGGGCCTCTCACTGCTGTGGCCCCTCCCGCCATGGAGCACAGGCCATGGACGCGCAGCTCATGGGCCCAGCCGCTCCACAGCATGTGGGATCTTCCCGGACCAGGGCACGAACCCGTGTCCCCTGCATCGGCAGGCGGACTCTCAACCACTGCGCCACCAGGGAAGCCCCATGTTCTTGTTTTTAAGACAAAATGCGTGGGCTTCCCCGGTGGTGCAGTGATTAAGAATCTGCCTGCCAATACAGGGGACACAGGTTCGATCTCTGGTGGGGGAAGATCCCACATGCTGCGGAGCAAATAAGCCCGCGCGCCACAACTACTGAGGCTGCATGCCGCAACTACTACAGCCCGCGTGCGTAGAGCCCATGCTCCACAACAAGAGAAGCCATGACAATGAGAAGCCCGCGCACCGCAATGAAGAGTAGCCCCCGCCCACCCACCGCAACCAGAGAAAGCCCACGTGCAGCAAAAAAGACCCAACACAGCCAAAAATAAATAAAATAAATTAAAAAAAAAATTTTTTTTTTAATTGCTGTACGCGGGCCGCTCACTATTGTGGCCTTTCCCGCTGCGGAGCACAGGCTCCAGACGCGCAAGCTCAGCGGCCATGGCTCACGGGCCCAGCCGCTCCGCGGCATGTGGGATCCTCCCGGACTAGGGCACGAACCCGTGTCCCCTGCATCGACAAGCAGACTCGGAGCCACTGCGCCACCAGGGAAGACCCCTAGTTCAACACTTTTAAGTGTTAGAAACATCTTGATGTACCATATGAAATTTTTTTTTTCTTTTTTAGTTGCATTGGGTCTTCGTTGCTGCGCGCAGGCTTTCTCTAGTTGCAGCGAGCCCCCTCTTTGTTACGGTGCAGGGCTTCTCACTGCGGTGGCTTTTCTTATTGTAGAGCACGGGCCCTAGAGCGTGCGGGCTTCAGTAGTTGCTGCGCATGGGCTCTAGGGTGCACTTGGGTTTCAGTAGCTGTGGTTCGCAGGCTCTAGAGCGCAGGCTCAGTAGTTGTGGAGCACAGACTTAGTTGCTCCATGGCATGTGGGTACTTCCCGGACCAGGAATCAAACCCATGTCCCCTGCATTGGCAGGTGGATTCTTAACCACTGCGCCACCAGGGAAGTCCCTACCATATGAAATTTTGATCAGGAAATGCAATGAAGCTCATGGGGAGTTGTATAGCATAGTGATTAATGGGGAGGGTTCTGGAGACAAACTGCTCAGATTTGATTCTGTAGTTCAAGCTGTATGACTTTGGGCAGCTTACTTAACCTTAGTTTTACTATCTATAAAGTGGCGATAATGACAGTATCTACTTAGAATGTAAAGGAGATGAAGCATGCAGAATTAACATCTCTCCAACCTGTATAAATTAGGTGCTCAATATTAGCAGTGTTTATATATTTTAGGCATATTAAGTTTGCCAGAAAAAAAAGGAAAGTTATCCTAGACATAGAATAGGGGATGAATATGCAAAAGTAAATAACAAGCACAGGTCACTTTAGACAATAATATGCTTTTATTTAAAAATGTGTGTAGGGCTTCCCTGGTGGCGCAGTGGTTGAGAGTCTGTCTGCCAATGCAGGGGACACGGGTTCGAGCCCTGGTCTGGAAAGATCCCACATGCCGCGGAGCAACTAGCCCCGTGAGCCACAATTGCTGAGCCTGCGCGTCTGGAGCCTGTGCTCCGCAACAGGAGAGGCCGCGATGGTGAGAGGCCCGCACACCGCGATGAAGAGTGGCCCCCACTTGCCGCAACTAGAGAAAGCCCTCGCACGGAAACGAAGAGCCAACACAGCCACAAATAAATAAATAAATAAATAAATAAATAAAATTTTAAAAAAATAAAAATAAAAATGTGTGTAAACTGGATTAGAGTCAAACCAAGAGCTTCTTGTTTAAAAGGGAACTCTGGTAAATTCTTCTGTAACAATATATTTTCTAATGTGTATTATGTAGCTATTGATGTTTGGATTTCCTCTCCACCTTCCATAATAATTGGGAAATATCTGTTCTGTAACCCATAGCCATATCAAATAAAAGCATATATTCTAGCCTTATCTTAAAAGTAAATAATAAATGTTATTGCAACGATAATAAATATTTTAAGGAATTGCTGATTTTGATCTTTATGCTTTTTCATTTTGATAACAAACTTCTGATGGAAACCTCATGATATCAATATATGAGTCTCAGTTTTAGTACTTAAGATGTAACAATGCCATAATAGGTACTCGATGGATAGTTGTTGAATGAATAAATGATTGAACTAATTCATGAGTTCATGAATACAAAAAGATGATACCTGACCCTAAAAGTGTCCGGGGAAAAACAAGACTAACAAGAAAAATTCAAAGGTATAAGTAACCATATCATTCTTAAACTACCTGATCTTTTAGAACTAACAATTGAGGTTAGGAATTCTCTGTTTTGCCTCTCTGTATCTATATAATATTGCAGCTCTTTTATTATATTGTGGAAAGATTGTGAACCAGCAGAAGGCTCGAGGTTGTGTCATCTGATAGGCCCACTACAGAACTGTACCCCGTGTGTTACTTAGCAACATTTCCCTGCCCCTCCTCTCTCATCTCCTGTTGGGAAACCTGCTCGGAGGCTGTGGAGCTTGGCAGGGATGAAGGAAAATCCAATGACTGATATAGATGACTTTTGGTTTGGGGATGGTGTTTTTTCTTTTTTCTTTCTAGCTTTTTCCCTTTATTTAAGGATTAGAACATATATATCAGAGAGTTTACTGCACAGTGGAAGATGAGGAGCAGGAACATGTTTGACTGGAATTGGGTTATTTGGTACCGGTGGTGCCACGCCTTAATTGCTAAAGACGTTGCTGTTGGGAAATGCTGACACTTCCCTTCTCACACTTCGGGTTACAACCCTGTTGAATTAAGCAATACCCTGCTTCACACTGGAGACTTGAATTGAAATAAGTGACAACTAACTTTTTTGTTGTTTGTCTTAATTTTTGAATTTTATTTTATTTATTTTTTTATACAGCAGGTTCTTATTAGTCATCAATTTTATACACATCAGTGTATACATGTCAATCCCAATCGCCCAATTCATCACACCACTATCCCCACACCCCTGCGGCTTTCCCCCCTTGGTGTCCATACGTTTGTTCTCTACATCTGTGTCTCAACTTCTGCCCTGGAAACCAGTTCATCTGTACCATTTTTCTAGGTTTCACATACATGCATTAATATACGATATTTGTTTTTCTCTTTCTGACTTACTTCACTCTGTATGACAGTCTCTAGATCCATCCACGTCTCAACAAATAACCCAATTTCGTTCCTTTTTATGGCTGAGTAATATTCTGTTGTATATATGTACCACAACTTCTTTATCCATTCGTCTGTTGATGGGCATTTAGGTTGCTTCCATGACCTGGCTATTGTAAATAGTGCTGCAATGAACATTGGGGTGCATGTGTCTTTTTGAATTATGGTTTTCTCTGGGTATATGCCCAGTAGTGGGATTGCTGGATCATATGGTAATTCTATTTTTAGTTTTTTAAGGAACCTCCATACTGTTCTCCATAGTGGCTGTATCAATTTACATTCCCACCAACAGTGCAAGAGGGTTCCCTTTTCTCCACACCCTCTCCAGCATTTGTTGTTGGTAGATTTTCTGATGATGCCCATTCTAACTGGTGTGAGATGATACCTCATTGTGGTTTTGATTTGCATTTCTCTAATAATTAGTGATGTTGAGCAGCTTTTCATGTGCTTCTTGGCCATCTGTATGTCTTCTTTGGAGAAATGTCTATTTAGGTCTTCTGCCCATTTTTGGATTGGGTTGTTTGTTTCTTTAATACTGAGCTGCATGAGCTGTTTATATATTTTGGAGATTAATCCTTTGTCTGTTGATTCATTTGCAAATATTTTCTCCCATTCTGAGGGTTGTCTTTTCGTCTTGTTTATGGTTTCCTTTGCTGTGCAAAAGCTTTGAAGTTTCATTAGGTCCCATTTGTTTATTTTTGTTTTTACTTCCATTACTCTAGGAGGTGGATCAAAAAAGATCTAGCTGTGATTTATGTCAAAGAGTGTTCTTCCTATGTTTTCCTCTAAGAGTTTTATAGTGTCTGGTCTTACATTTAGGTCTCGAATCCACTTTGAGTTTATTTTTGTGTATGGTGTTAGGGACTGTTCTAATTTCAACCTTTTACATGTAGCTGAGTGACAACTAATTTTATGTAGGAAAATAAAAGAGTACAAAGGAGAAAGGAATCACTCCTTTTTATGTAACTCCTTAGACAGAAGTATAAATCTGAGTGGATAAAGTAAATATTCCTTGAGTGTAATTAGAATTCTGAGTGGATAAACTATATACAGTTGACCCTTGAACAACACAGGTATGAACTGCACGGGTCCACTTATACACAGACTTTTTTCACTAAGTACACACTTCAGTACTATGTGATCTGCAGTTGACTGAATCTGTGGATGCAGAACTGCAGATATGGAGGGCTGACTGCTCAAGGGTCAACCGTACATCGACACCCGCCTATTTGGACAGAGCTAGGCTAAATTTACTGCAAGAGAGTTTGGGGGTTTTGAGCATGAACCACCCATTCTCCTTGCTTGGCCCTGCAATAAAACTTCCTCTGCTCCGAAAAATAGAATAGAATAGAATAGAATAGAAAGAATAGAATAACTGCAACACTTTGTTCACAAAATTGTTCTTTAAAAAAAATTAAGCTTTAAAATATCTAATGGAAAGTTAAAGTAATAATTAGGTAAATTGAATACTGAATCACTATGTTGTACACCTGAAAATAATATAATACTGTGAATCAACTATACTTAAATTTTTAAAATTAGATAAATTTGGGACTCCGCTGGCAGTCCAGTGGTTAAGACTGCCCTTCCAATGCAAGGGATGAGGGTTCCATCCCCATTCAGGGAACTAAGATCCCACATGCCACATGGCATGGGCAAAAAATTAAAAAATAAAATAAAAATAAAAAATTAGATGAATTGAAGTGATTACCTCCTTAAATATTGTTTTTCTTAGGAAAAGCTTATACCCTTTATTTATTTATTTATTTTTGGCTGCGTTGGGTCTTCTTTGCTGTGTGTGGGCTTTCTCTAGTTGTGGTGAGTGGGGGCTACTCTTTGTTGCAGTGCACGGGCTTCTCATTGTCGTGGCTTCTCTCGTCATGGAGCACAGGCTCTAGGTGCGTGGGCTTCAGTAGTTGTGGCTCACGGGCTCAAGAGCACAGACTCAGTAGTTGTGGCGCATGGGTTTAGCTGCTCCACGGCATGTGGGATCTTCCCGGACCAGGGCTCGAACGCGTGTCCCCTGCATTGGCGGGTGGATTCTTAACCACTGCACCACCAGGGAAGTCCCACTTATACTCTTTTTAAGGTTAAGTGAAAATAATGCTAGATATAAAGTAGGTTGTAGAAATATCAAGGTGAATGGGAAAGTTTCACGTTTCCTTTAGGTATGAAACTAAATAAACAGTATCGTGACTTCACTATTCAGAGTAGATAAGAATTGTCATATATAGTTAAACATATAAAATATTCTACTTTTTAATTAACTAAGGATAAAAATAACTTATTTCCTTTCATCCATAATTATGATGATTTTCATTTTTGGTCTTCCCTACTGTCATAAGAATTTAATGAGTGTAAATAGTGTGACCAACTTATAAATAAACATATGGTTTTTATTATCTCAGAATTTGAAAGTCATTTAAAGAGGAAGCTGCTTTAAAAGTGCAACTTTGTGATATGACCTCATACAAAAGTCTACATAATTATCTGATGTTTACCCATACATGCTTTACACACTTTACTACTCATAACAGTGGCATCTCCCCTACTTCAAATTTTTGTAATTCTTACACTCTGTGGAATAAAATTCATTAGTTGAGTTTATACTGAAATGTATAAATTCCTAGTTTCATGCATTTCATGTATAGTCCTTTGAAGGGTCCTGATCTTTGCTTTCACATAGTACAAAGCACACAGGAGACAAAACAAAGTTTTGCTAAGTTGAGAACTACGGTTGTGGATTTTGAATGAGTAATACCAAACTGGTTCTGTAAAAATTATGAAGGTTAGGTTTGTTCATGAATATCAGAGAATGTTCTCTCCACATGCTCTGAATACATGACTGAAAATTGATAATTTCTCAGCAGAGGCTTTCTCAAATAGAGATATCAATACCACATAGTTTGTTAAAATAAAGATTCAACAAGGAACCAAGAAGGAAACTGCATCCCCACCAGAAAAAAAATGTGATTTTATTTTTTTAATTTTTTGGCCACACCATGCGGCTTGCAGGATCTTAGTTCCCTGACCAGGAGTCAAACCCATGCCCTTGGCAGTGAAATAGCCGAGTCCTAACCACTGGACCACCAGGGAATTCCCCTCCACAAAATGTAATTTTACATTTTTTAAAACAACAAAAAAGGGACTTCCCTGGTGGTCCAGTGGCTAAGATTCTGCACTCCCATTGCGGGGGGCCCAGGTTCGATCCCTGGTCAGGGAACTAGATCCCACATGCTGCAACTAAGAGTTGGCATGCTGCAACTAAAAGATCCCACATGCCACAACTAAGACCCAGCACAGCCAAATAAATAGATAAATATATTTTTTAAAAAGTAACTATCTTGCCTGATGTGGAGCAGTGTTTTCAACGTCTGGTGGTGAGGAGCTCGGAGTATTTTTGTCCAGCAAAGCATTGTCAGTTCCATTAATTATGTCAGTGTATAAAGGAGAGTTTTTAGATTTTAATTTACTGAGTGTCTTAAGGTTATAATTTTAAATAATAACTTTCTCTATTGTTTTAGAATCTGCTCTCTCTAGCAGATAAAATCTATCTTGGATGATAGTTTAATCAAATTCATTTTGGTTTTTGCAAAATTCCTTTTTTTTTCAGATTTTTAAGAATCCCGAGGTCAAGGAAATAAATGAAAAATTTCTAAAAATGTTCATGTATACTTAAAATACTGTAACTATATGTATTAAATCTACAGAAAAACTGATGGAAGGAAACTGCAACTAAGGTTTAATAGCTTTATTTTACAAACCATAATAAATTTAATAACTTTATTACAACATTTACTTATAAATTACAGTTTGACATAATTATAAATTAATAAATGGCATCAAATTATATGGATTATTAATCCAGTGGCTGATCATCTGGCTGCTTCTAGCATCTACCAGAACTACTGAAGAGCAGGCTGAGTCTTGAAGAAGGTGATCCTTTAAGCACCTATGAATCCCTGTGACTAGAAGGATCCAGGCATCTCTTCTGTAGGACAATGCAAAGGAAATGTCTTCTCCTCTCCGATATTTCCCTGCCCCCAACCAACATAAAATATATTACAAGAGAGGTATGAAAACGTAGAAGTGTGGGGTTCCAAACATGCACTTTATTTTTCATTTATTTACTTATTTGGTTGCACAGGGTCTTAGTTGTGGCAGGCGGACTCCTTAGTTGCGGCTCAAGGACTCCTTAGTTGTGGCATTCGAACTCTTAGTTGCGGCATGCATGTAGGATCTAGTTCTCTGACTAGGGACCGAACCCGGGCCCATTGCTTTGGGAGCGCAGAGTCTTATCCACTGCACCACCAGGGAAGTCCTGCAAAAATGCACTTTAAAAAACTGTTGGGTCAAGGATTCTTTGGTTATAAGCAAAATGAAGCTATCCAGGGCTTCCCTGGTGGCGCAGTGGTTGAGAGTCCGCCTGCTGATGCAGGGAACACGGGTTCATGCCCCGGTCCGGGAGGATCCCACATGCCGCGGAGCGGATGGGCCCGTGTGCCATGGCTGCTGAGCCTGGGCGTCCGGAGCCTGTGCTCCGCAACGGGAGAGGCCACAACAGTGAGAGGCCCGCGTACCGCAAAAAAAAAAAAAAAAAAGAAGCTATCCAAATTAACTCAAGTAAAAAGCATGAGGTTAGAAATCCATAGGGAAATCTCGTGGATCCCAAATACAAGTATAGGAATCATCAAAGCTATCAGACCACTGTTCTCTCAGTCCTTCACTAGGGCTGTATGATTTCTGCTTCCTTTAGCACATCTAGGTTATGGCTTATTTCTGAACGGTTTTCTCAGTTTATTTGTACGCACACATCAAAAAATGGCGCCTGTTCTGAGTCTACCTGACCTTACAGCTCTACAGCCTCTATGGAGTTACTGACTCAGTATCTAGGTCTCTGGTTAAATAATCAAACAGAAGAATCTGTTTGGGCTAGGTTTCTCCCCTGGTCCCATCAGCTGTGGGTCTGGAGACAAAGTCTAATGCCAGTAGGGCTGCCGCTACCAGGAACTGTGGGTGGGGCAGATTCTCTGAGAAGGGCATGCAGGTGGGAATGAAACAATTACTATTTCAAGTTCCCAGATACAGGATATGTTGAAGTTGGACTTTCTCAGTTGGTTTCTCCCTCTCTCCCTCCCTCCCCTCCTTCTTCCCCCTCTTCCTCCCTCCTTCCCTCCCTCTTCCTTCCTTCCTTCCTTCCTTTTTCTTTCTTTTCTTGCTTTCTTTTTTGTTGGAAGTTCAGGCTATGGAAGACAGAAGCATATTCTCCTTAGAGAATATCAGCATATTCTCCTTATTTCAAAAAAAGGCAGGGTTTTGGTATGTGGCAGGTATACCTTACTCTATTAAAAATGGGAGAGGACGGACTTCTCCGGTGGTCCAGTGGTTAAGATTCTGCACTTCCACTTCAGGGGACACGGGTTTGACCCCTGGCTGGGGAAATAAGATCCCACATGCCAGCGGTACGCGGCCAAAAAAAAAGGGAAAGGGGTATACTAAGGCTACTGGTTTCCCAAGTAATTTTCTAGTGTCCAGGTTGAGAGGAAGCTTTGAGTAACCAACTAAAACCTGTTTCCATTTGCCAGAATAGTTTTTGTTCTAAAGCTCCAAATAAAGATATCCTAAGAGACTGGCATCTCCCTCGTGGTCCAGTGGTTAAGAATCCGTCCTGCAATGCAGAGGACACCGGTTTGATCCCTGGTGGGGGAACTAAGATCCCACATACTGAGGGGGAACTAAGCCTGGGTGCTGCAACTACTGAGCCTACACACCACAACTAGAGAGACAGTGTGCCTCAACTAGAGAGCCCACATGCCACAAACTACACAGCCCATGTGCTCTGGAACCTGTGCGCCACAACTAGGGAGAAGCCCCCACACCGCAAGGAAAGATCCCACGTGCCGCAATTAAGACCCGACACAGCCAAGAATTAATTAATTATTTATTTATTTTTTAAAAAAGACATCCTAAGAGAGATAACATATTGATACTGATAGTTTATTGATCCAATTATTCCTTTAATTAACTTTCTCAAACAGGAAGATTACAAGAGAATAAGCCACGAACAGAACTTAATTCTTTAATATTTTGATTCCATTGCCCTAATTGTAATACCATTCTATGTGTGATGAAAACAGAAAAATCACATTTTACTTCTGATTTTTAATAGTTTGAGGGATCACTTCCTTTTATTAATTAATTGTTAATAGGTTATAATAAGTTGTAGTGACAATTTGCTCTTGCTAGTGCTTTGCATAAAACATGATACATTCAGTTTAGCACAGTGCCTATCCAGAAACCAAGGTACTAATGTACAGCATGGTGACTGTAGTTAATAACACTGTATTCCATATTTGAAAGTTGCTAAGAGAGTAGATCTTAAAAGTCCTGATCACAAGAAAAAGAAAAAGAAAAAAATTTTTTGTAACTATTTATGGTAGCAGATGGTAACTGGACTTATTGTGGTGATCGTTTTGCAATGTATACAAATATCGAATTATTATACTGTTCACCTGAAACTAATATAATGTTATATGTCAATTATACCTCAACAAAAAAATAAATAATTGACAAAGAAAGAAAGAAAGCCTAGGTATAGAGTTCTCAGGTAAAAATACTTTTTTCTCAAAATTTTGAAGATATTGCTCCCTTGTCTTTAAGCTTCCAGTGTTGCTGCTGAAAAGTTCAGTGCTCTCTGATTCTTTATTCTTTGACCTTTTTTTCCCCCCCACTTGGAAGCTTTCAAAATCTTTACCCAATGTGTTCTGAAATTTCAGTTATATGCCTTGCTTTGGGTCTTTTTTTTCTTTCTTTCTTTCTTTCATTGTGTGGGGTACTGAGTGAGTCCTTTCAATCAATATCCTTTGTTCTGAAATTTTTTATTATATTATTTTTTTGATAATCACCTCCTCTCTCTTCTTTCTTTCTCTTATTATTTGGGTATGGGGACTCTTGGACTGATCAACTAATTTTCCTAATCTTTTCTATCTTTCATCTCTGGCTTACCCTGCTTTCTCAGAGATTTCTTTAAATTTATCTGCCACCTTTTTTTTTTTTTTTTTTTTTTTTTGCCGTACACGGGCCTCTCACTGTTGTGGCCTCTCCCGTTGCGGAGCACAGGCTCCGGACACACAGGTCCAGCGGCCATGGCTCACGGGCCCATCCGCTCCGTGGCATGTGGGATCTTCCCGGACCGGGACACAAACCCGCATCCACTGCATCGGCAGGCGGACCCCCCAACCACTGCGCCACCAGGGAAGCCCCCACCTTTTTTTTTTTTAATCACTCTCAGCTATCCTATTTTTAATTTCCAAGTACTCTTGCTTGTTCTTTGAACGTTTCTTGTTTATATATTTTATGTAGTATTCTATTTTTGTTTGTTTTGTTTAGTTTTTATGGATAGACTCTCTTCTCTTATCCCTATGGAGTATAATTATGGTCTTTTTTTCTTAGAAGTTTACTTCTACTTCCTATTATTATTTGTTTTTTCTGGCTTCTTTTTTTTCCTATTTTCTTTGATCTCCCGTCAAACACTGAAGGCTTCCTTCAATCTGATACTTGGCTATTAGTATTTAAGCGTGAAGCACAACAGAACAGATTGTAAGCTGTTGGATTCTGGACCTCACCATAAGAAGACCAGGTTGCATTTTCTTTTATTGAAATGAGCCTCAAATGTCAGTATGTAGATAGAGCTCTTTCATTTGGAGCTACTCAGTGTCTACTGAGTAGAAGCCTCCAAACTCTGGGATATAAACTTGATTCTGCTTTCTGATATTAAACATTAGCACTGGGGGTAGGGGGAGAATAGGGCTAATTTTCTCTAAGACTTATAAATAAATACTCAAAAGAACTTACTTCCTGTAGTACTTGACTTAAATATTTACCATAAGCAATAGACACAATAACTAAATTTCTCTAAATATTTGTCCTTAGAGAATGCGGACTTTTAAATTTCAATCTGACAGGTTTTTTAAGATGGAATGGACAGTGGGACCCAAAAGATTAAAAACCTCTACTCTAAGAAAACTTTATGTTTACCAGCGGCATTGGAAGACTAGAAGAGAACTGGGGGTTTGGGGCTTTAAGCCACAGTTATAAAAGGCTTTTAGAAGCAGCAATCTAGAAATAACAATTCTGTGAACTTTCTGGAACCAGTACCTGAGACCCAGGTGGAAGAGCCCTGCCCTGGACCCCACATGTCACAAACATACCTAAAATGAACTTATTAAATAACACACAGGCACCTCTGATACTTGGAATCCAGTGCATATTGCTGGCACAATTGTGACTCATAAACGTCCATTCCTGGAAATAACACCATTTAGTCCCCAAGGAAATAACTCTCCACATCTTTTGCCCTACGTCCACAATACAAAAGGCAACTGAATACAAATACCATGGAATACAGTTTATGGTGCGGTTGACATAGGAGAAAGAACTTGCTTTGGAATGTGGGGAGGATTTGAGTAGCAGAGACAGATAAGAGAAAAGACAAAATAATTAACTTGTCAAATTCTTCCTCTCATTGTGAATGCAATAGCTTTTGGCCTAATGAAGTATCTTCCCTAGTGCCAAGTATCCATTTCCTTGCTTCTCTCAGGACACCAGAGATACTCTCAAATTAAAGTAAAATTTCAAACATTTGAACATAGTAGCTGAGGAACATTTTACAATACTGAACACTTTTATATTATTTTTCAAATTGTGTGTATGTAGGTGTAGACATAGCATACACGAAGTGTGATACAAACTCTACATTAGCAAAATGGACGTGTTATACTAGAATTGCAGATAGTTTGATTTTCATAAAAATATGTAATAAGGTTTCATTAAATTTTCAAAAATTAAATTTAAAAACTTTATAATTGTGACTTTGAGTTGTTAATATTAAATAAAATTCATATATTTATTTTTTTAATTTTAATGGGTAATTATACATTTGGTAGGAAAATAGCTTTTTGAGTTATCTGAAAATAATTTTAATTTGTGATTTTTTTTACATTTACTTTAATTTATATTTTATACACATTCAAAATAATCACTTTTTTAATCCTTTGGATGACAGAATGAGTACAAGTTGAGATCATGACAGAAAAAGAAGATAGAAGAGTGGAGCTCAAAAACAGTAAAAAAAAAAAAAAAAAAATCTCAAAAGGAAAAATAAATTTAAAAACCTTCAAAGAGGCTACCGGCTCGAATATTTAAAAACTGAAACAATGAAAGTGTTCATGAACCACATGAAATTTGCAAACAGCACATTACAAATTCTTTGCTTACTGAATATTTAATTACTGATGAAAGTGACTAAGAAACTTATGCTAACATATTTGGCCAGGACACTGGTCAACTACACTGTTTATAAATGACTTTGTCCTTTTACATTAAGGTCATTGTATATCTTTTCTTATTTTCAACTTTACATCTACTGTTAAATATTTAATTTGGCTTAGGAAACACCATCATCACTAAATTTGTTATATTCTGAGTTTCTTATTCTCGCTTAGTAGTTTCACTTTCTTCTGTTACCTGTCTTTCCCCTGTGTCTGATAAGTTGAATACAATACAGAAGATGAAGGGGAGTCATTCCAAACAAAACTGCTTTTCGACTTTTGGCATATCTCCTCTTATCCATGTTAGTCACAGCCAAGAAGTCAAATAGCTTCTGGGACAGATTATATCTGGGCACTTTTGTTTCACGATTTAATGTAAAACATCTCAGGCATTGCAATAGTGTTCCTTTCTTCGGTACTTTTGCTTCTGTATTTTGTAGTAATAATACCATACCTTATCTACAGTTTCCAAATCACTTTTATTACTTGTAATGCCAGTGAAGCCCCACAACAGCCATGGGTGGTAGAACTCACATTTACAACAGAGCAAACCATGTTTTTAACACCATCAAAGTGACAGATTTGTGACAACCAGTGATATACTGGTAAATGTTTAACAACTGTCTCTTGGAGGATATGGAGAGCCCTGCTTGTAGAGTTTACCAATTTCCTTGAAGTGACTACTCCCAGCATGGCCAATGTCAAGCTACCTATGTGATGTCAACTGGCTCCTAAAAGTTCTGAAAAGTTAACAAAGGGCTCTTGCAAACAAGAGGAAGTGAGCTCCAGCACACCAACAGTCACTTTAAATTGAATCCAAAGTATATGAAACATATACATGCATATGTGCCTTGTTTTGAGATTAGGATTATCAAAATAAAAAAAAATTGGATATGCCAATGTAGTTGGTGGATTAAACCAACAATTAAGCTATTAAGTGGTAAATTATCAATATATGTGGTCTCAATTACAAATGCTTTTGGAGTTCTCAGAGGGTAGTGAGTTGATGGACAGTTTCTAAACTGGCCTTCAATGACGTCCAATTCATGGTACTCATGCCCTTGTGGAATCCACTCCCTTCAGTGTGGGCAGAACTTGTTACTTTCTTCTAACCTCCTTAACCAACAGAATATGGCAAAGGTGATGGGATGCCATTTGTGTGATTATGTTATGTTAGACTGTAACTTTTGTCTTACTAGCAGACTCTGTTTCTGGCTTTGATGAAGCAAGCTGTCATGTTGTGAGCTGATCTATGGAGAGGTCCACGTGGCAAGGAACTGAGGTCCTCAGTCCAACAGCTTGTAAGGAACTGAATTCTGCCAACAACCGTGTGAGCTTGGAAGCAGATCCTTTCCTATTAGAACTTGAGATGAGACTGCAGCATGGACGGATACCTTGCTTGCAGCTTTGTGAGATACCATGAAGCAGAAGACCAGCTAAGCCATGTGCAAACTCCTGACCCCACAAATAACGAGATAATAAATGTGTGTTGTTTTAAGCCACTAAGTTTGTGTAATTTGTTATGCAGCAATAGATAACTAATATAGTCAGTGTGTACTGGAGTATTGTCCTAGAGAATGTTATATGGGATTGTAGTATTAGAAATTTAAAATTTAATGAGTTTTGATAGTGCAGGGATTGGAGGGGGCTTTGAGGGAACGTTGGAAGATAAGCTTAGTTTGAAAGAGTAGGGTCTATTAAGAAGGCACTTAAGGGTTCGTGACCTGGTCCGGGAAGATCCCACATGCCACGGAGCGGCTGGGCCCGTGAGCCATGGCCGCTGAGCCTGCGCATCCGGAGCCTGTGCTCCGCAACGGGAGAGGCCACAACAGTGAGAGGCCCGCGTACCGCAAAAAAAAAAAAAGAAAAAGAAAAAAGAAGGCACTTAAAAATTCATTTATGGGGCTTCCCTGGTGGCGCAGTGGCTGAGAGTCCGCCTGCCGATGCGGGGGACACGGGTTCATGCCCCGGTTCGGGAAGATCCCACATGCCGCGGAGCGGCTGGGCCCGTGAACCACGGCCGCTGGGCCTGCGCGTCCGGAGCCTGTGCTCTGCAACGGGAGAGGCCACAACAGTGAGAGGCCCGCGTACCGCAAAAAAAAAAAAAAAAAAAAATTCATTTATGGGAATTCCCTGGCAGTCCAGTGGTTAGGACTCAGCGCTTTCACTGCTGGAGCCTGGGTTCAATCCCTGGTCATGGAACTAAGAGCCCTCAAGCTGTGCGGCATGGCTGAAAACAAAAATATAAATAATTTTTTTTAAATAAAATAAAAATTCATTTATTCAACTAATAATGATTTAATACCAACCTTATGCCAAATACTTTTGGAGGGCAATGCTATACAGTATTGAGAAAAGACAAACAAGATTTATGGAGCTTAAAATTTAATTGCAGGTAAGAGGGAGCTGGCAATCAACAAACAAGTAAATACAAGAGAACAATAAGGATTATGCAGAGAATTAAAGCAGAATGGCGTGTTAGGGAGTGACTAGCTGGCTACTGTAGATTAGGTGGTAAGAAAAGGTGTGGCAGGCCTGTAAATTGTCCCATGCATCCATTTTCTCCCTCTTTCCTTCTAGTAACAGAATCCCCCAAGTTTTCACCAGGCAACTTGAAATGTAGACAGGTATGGACCAGCTTCAATCATGTGAACAAAGATTGAACCTTCTGAACAATCTAGAACAGGCTAGAAGGAACCTGGGTCCCTGAATGATTTCATGGAGCAGAGCTGCCCACTCACGCTTTACCAACTGCCTACCTCTGGACTGTTATGTCAGAGAAATAAACTTTAATATTTTTGAGTTACTATATTTCAGGACCTCTTCGTTATAGTACTGAGCCTATGCCCTGCTACTACAGGTGACCTCTCAAAAGAGGCAACATTTAAGCTAAGACCTAAGTGACAAGAATGAACACACCATACAAAGAAGAGGAGAAAGAGCATTTCAGACAAATGTAAAGGACCTAAAAGGAGAAAGGTCGGTATGGCTGGGGCACAGGGAGTGAATGGCAGAGATAAGCTTGGAGAATTAGCCTGGGACCAGATCACATAGGGGTTTCAAGGCTACGGTAGGGAATTTTTAGTTTAAATGTTATGGAAAACCATTCGAGAATTTTAAAATATTCAAATAAGAGAAGTGTCATAAATGGATTTTAAAAAAATCTCTCTGCCTGCTCAGTGGTAAGTCATCTGAGGGGGCAAAGTGAAGGCACAGAGATTTTTTTTAAAATCTTTATTTATTTATTTGGCTGTGTTGGGTCTTAGTTGTGGCACGTGGCATCTTTCATTGCGTTGCGCGGGCTTCTCTCTAGTTGCAGCGCATGGGCTCCAGAGCGCACAGGTGCGGTTGCCCCGCAGCACGTGGGAGGGATGTTAGTTCCCCAACCAGGGATCGAACCCTCGTCCTCTGCATTAGAAGGCGGATTCTTAACCACCGGACCGCCAGGGAAGTTCCAGAGAAATTGTTTAGAAAGCTACTGCAGTAGTCCAGGGGAACAAATTTTAGTGCTCTAAACTAAGGTAGCAATGAAGATAGAGGATAAATCCTTGAAATGTTTTAGAAGTATCAACAAGAAAGCTAATGATAGATTGGATTGGTAGGAGGAGTGCAGGAAAGAGTGGAATGAAGGATGACTTTGGGCTTGAGCAACTGCTATTATTATTTTTTATTTTTTTGCGGTACGCGGGTCTCTCTCACTGTTGTGGCCTCTCCCGTTGCGGAGCACAGGCTCCGGACGCGCAGGCTCAGCGGCCATGGCTCACGGGCCCAGCCGCTCCGCAGCATGTGGGATCTTCCCGGACCGGGGCACGAACCCGTGTCCCCTGCATCGGCAGGCGGACTCTCAACCACTGCGCCACCAGGGAAGCCCAAGTAACTGCTATTTAATGAGATAGCTGCTACGTGAAGGATGGACCATAAGGATGCAAGAGCAGAGCAGAAAGGTCAGCCAGGGAGCTTGAATTTAAGACAGCTGGATTTTTTGTTTTTGTTTTTGTGGGGAGGGGGCAAGTTTTGCTGTGAAAAGGAATAGCTCTCTTAGCCACTTTAGCTTCAATATGCTTATTAGACATTCAATCTGAAATGCCAGGTAGGCAAGTGTCCCAAAGGTCTGGAATTCAAAGGAGATGTCTGGGTTGGAGATATAGATTTGAAAGTCACTAGTATATGGATGTGTTATAAAGCCATGGACTGGGTGAAGTAGGTCACTCAGGGAGAAAGTGCACATGGAGAAGAGGGCGGAGGAGAAGCCAAGGGCACTGCAGTGTTGGATAGTATAGATGTCAAAGGAAAACCGAAAAAGAGAGGTGTCACAAAAGCCTGGAGAATTGTTTCAAGAAGGAAGGTGTAGTTAATTGTGTCAACAGTTATTGAAAGACAGTTAAATGAGGACTGACATCATTCTTTGAACCACTGGCTTTGACAAGATGTGGGCCTTGAGAAATATCCATTTCAAGGGTGAAGAAGAGATGAGGAGGTGAAGACCAGAAGTATAGACATGTCTTTTAGGGAGTTTTGCTGTTGAAGGAGAGCAGAAAAATTGGGTGCTAGCTGAAGGCAGAAGTGGGGTCAAGTAAGGATTTTTTTAAATTTGGGTAAGATTTCAATAGGAAGGATTACTAAAGAGAATGAGGGGTGAGGGGTACAGTTAGAGGTGTCTTAAGAAGGTCTAGGGGATGGGAATCCTTTAAGTCCTTTAGGCAATCGTTTATGTGCAAAGCAAAAAATGTTCAATAAGAATTTCTTTTTTAAACTCGTAAAGTGGGAAAAATCATCAGTGATAAAAATAGGGCAGATGGGGCTTCCCTGGTGGCGCAGTGGTTGAGAGTCCGCCTGCCGATGCAGGGGACACGGGTTCGTGCCCCGGTCCGGGAAGATCCCACATGCCGCAGAGCGGCTGGGCCCGTGAGCCATGGCCGCTGAGCCTGCGCATCCGGAACCTGTGCTCCGCAACAGGAGAGGCCACAACAGTGAGAGGCCCGCGTACCGCAAAAAAAAAAAAAAAAAAATAGGGCAGATGATAAAGGAGTGACAGATATGTTTTGGACATATTAAGTTCAGTGAAATATTTAAATAAGATTAACTGACCAACTTAGTACAAGAGACTTTGAGCTTCAAGATAGTAATAATCCTTAAGAAAAACAATATATTTTACAAAGGATCAGTCCAGTTGGCAGACACCATTTAAATTATCCTAGGAACTTCCCTGGTGGTCCAGTGGAACTAAGATCCCACATGCTGCAAGGCATGGCCAAAAAAAAAAAAAAAATTATCCTATATAAAATTAACAAGGACTTACCTTGCCAAGATTCTCGGCACTTTTATATTCATTTAAATTGCATTGGGAAAAAGCATAACAGTAATTGAAAAGCAACTACTTATAAGCAATTACAAGCCAAATTATGTTTATACCAAAATTAGTGTTTGAGGTGGTTTAGTAGACTGATTCTTCATTTCAATAAGCAACTATCAAATAATTGAATAGCTTGTAAAACACATAAATACTTCTTTTATCTTTATTCCGAGTGTAACCACCGCATTCTCTTTGAATTATTATAATAAAATAAGCAACATTCATTATTTTTTGTCCCAATCCCCAGTTTGAGTTGGGTGCTTTTAAAAACAAGGCAAGAGTAGCATATGTACCTAGTGCACAACATAGCTTCTTTCAACAGGTTTGACATAGAAATGCGAACAAATTCATGCTCCTGTAAAGACAACTACTATCCTGCAGGGAATCTAGAGTACAAACTCAAAGCACTTGACGCTTACAACATTGTCTTATTTCACTTGTAGTTGAGGTAAGTCTTTCTCTAAGGATGATAAGGAAAGGTCTTTTGTCTTGTGACTGCTGATTTTTACATCAGGTTGGTTTTTTTCTCCCATATTTCTGAGTAAAAGTCACAACTTTGTTACCACAATTTTGCCACCTCAGGTTAAACTGCTTGACTACGACTCGACAACTTTTACAGTTTACTTGATTACTGAAATTACAGATTCATGACTCTAAATCACGACTAGTGATAGCTCTGAATCCCTGTTACGTTCATTTCCCTGCAAACAATTTCAGATTATATTTATTTTTGGTTCATTTTTATTGAATGAAGGAGTCTTTAAACTCTATAGTGCTTCACAATTTTCAAGTCTCACACAGATGATTTCATACAATCCCAAAATAACCCCCCCTTTCCCTCCTACCCCTTTATGTCCCACTTTCAAATTATACTTAATAAATCAGGTTCTAGAAACAGTTTTGCAGAATAAAGTCCCACCAGTTGACCTAATTGAGCGCGGAGTTGCCAGTGCTTCACTGCAGCTACTGCGCTGGGCCAACTCGGAGGCTTGGCGAGCCACATGCTGGGAGGTAGGTAGAGCCGGAGCCCTTCGAGGCTGGGCGCCACGTTGCTTCTCCCTTTTTGAATAGGGAGACAACGCTTCTGGCTATTGTGTAAACCGGTCGAGAACTGCGTTCATTCGCACATAAGCTAAAGCGAGAGCAGCATTAAAGCGCCTTCTAATCCGACCCCTGGTAACATGTGCGTCACGGACCAATGTTGAGTTTTAATGCCTGGCTTCGTTCGCCTTGGGGAAGCTTACTTGAGAGAATGGCCGAGTACCTCGACAATCGCGACGAAGTGCACAGGATCAAAACCCCCACGCCAGCCCAGCAGTGGCCACCGCCCCCGCCGAACCCCGCCAACCCTCCAGAGGATCCACCCATGTTCCCCGATAACCAGTTGTTTTACGCAGCGCTACACAGCCTTTCCTCACTCCGTCCCCGCTCTCCCACCCACTCCGCATTCGACCCCAGGTTTGTAGTCCCCAGCCGAACAACAGACCGCCGTCTCCCGCCCAGCTGCCAGCCCGAACCCGCACCGCAGCGAGGGAGCCAGCTCCCCGCGCTCCTCGCAGGCGGGCGGCCAGCCAGCCGCAACTGGGTGGTTGGTGATTGACAGGAGGCTGGAGCAATGAGCCGCAGGGGCGGGACGCTGCGTCACTTCCTGGCTTTTCGGGTAGACGGGGTATATAATTTCGGTGCTCACGCAGCGGCCTCGCTCCCACAGTATGGCCGGCGACATTAGCTAGCGCTCGCTCTACTCTCTCTAACGGGGAAACAGCGGACTACAAGAGACTGAGCTGTATCTGCCTCTATTTCCAACAGACTCACGTTCAACTTTCGCTCACACACACACAAAAAAAAAGCCGGGAAAATTTTATTAACCCTTTTTTTAAAAAAGTTAATATAAAATTATAGCAAAAAAGGAACCTGAACTTTAGTAACACAGCTGGAACAATCCGCAGCGGCGGCGGCAGCGGCGGGAGAAGAAATTTAATTTAGTTGATTTTCTGTGGTTGTTGGTTGTTCGCTAGTCTCACGGTGATGGAAGCTGCACATTTTTTCGAAGGGACCGAGAAGCTGCTGGAGGTTTGGTTCTCCAGGCAGCAACCCGACGCAAACCAAGGATCTGGGGATCTTCGCACCATCCCAAGGTGGGTGCTCGGGGCTCTCGCCCACAGTCGGGTCTGGGGGCTGTCGCCGCCTGGGAGGCACCAGCCCCAGGCTGGGGGGCGGGGGCTGGCTTCCCGCAGCCTTCAGGTGAGGGCAGGTTCGCGGGCGGGGGTCGTTTGGGCGGCCGTGGAGGGCGGCCCCGGCGCTATCGGGAGAGGCCAGGTCCACGCGCGGCCCGAGCCGGCTTCTCCCGCCACCGTTGCAGGGCCGGGCGCTGCCCGGGGGGAGGGGAGAAGGCCGGCGCCGCCGCGTGCTCAGGTAACGTCCCCCGCGCGGCGTGCGGTGCAGCGGGCGGCGACGCTCGGGGTGGTTTGGCGGCCCTCGCCTCCCAAACTTACCTCCTCCTCCACGGGAGTTGGCGGTTCGGGGCCCTGGGTGAGGTGCCCGGGGGTGGGGGCCGCGCGGGCTCCCTCCCAGCAGGTGTGGCTCGGCGGGCTTAGTCAGGCGCTAATTCGGGCGTGTCTGCCTCGGGAATGGAGGAGGGAGGGAGCGGGACAGGAGTCCGACTCGTTCTCTCCGCGTGCTGCGGGAGGAGGGGGCCCACCCGGGGCCGGGCCGAGGGGCTGACGAGCAGGCCTCCCGCCCGCGGTCGGCGCTGGCAGCATGTGGCGCCCGGGCGGCGGGGATTGGGCGGGAGCAGCTGTGTCGCAGTGGCTGGGCCCCACCGCCGCCCTAACGTGCTCTGCACCAAAGCCTTTTCGGGGCGGCCCAGGGAGCCCACCGAGGCTCGCTCCCGACTCTCTTGACCTTGGGTTGTGTAACCTGTTACCGAGTCGGCGGGGTCCGGGCGAGGTGCGGGGTAGAGTGACGCTTGCCTATATTCACGGGCTAGAGGCCCGTCCGAGCTCGGACATAATACCTTTAATGCCTAATCCAGCAAAGGAATCTGGGGCCCCAGCCTCCCACCCCGGGCAGTCACGCGAGAGAGCTGGGCGATCGCGCAGAAAAGGAGAGGTCTCGTAGTGGCCTTGATCCAATCGCAGACGAGGGCGCAGGCGACCCCTGGGGTGGCTGGGCCGGCTCCCCCCGGCTGGGCTCGCTAAGCACCCCTTGGCTTTCTAGGCTTCTCCGCGCACAAGTGCAGCTAGCTAGAGTGGCCGTGCGGCGGCGGCGGAGCCGGCGCGGCCGCTTCATTGAGAGGCGACGACCAATGAGCTCGTTGGCCCGACCGGGAGCCTGGCCCCGGGGTGTGGGCCAATGGGCGTTTCAGGAATGTTGGCTGTGCTCGCCGCCTTCTCTGACAAAAAGCAACTGGAGAAGGGAATCCAGGCGGACACGTGCTGCCGGGACTTTAAGGCGATCTATGTTGAAGGAATCTCCTGTAGAAGAGCATCGCGTTAGCTAAAGTGTGACCGGTTTCATTTTTCAAGCTTTGTGCGACACTTAAAAATGTCTTAATATATCCCTTTACTCTAAGCACTTTATGTTTATAGGAAGCAGTTACTTACAAAATATGGGGAAGCTTAGTATTTCCTCCATTTCACAGATGGGGAAGCTCCCTGGTGTTGTTAATGCGCCTTTGGTAAAACGATTGTGATGGGATTATCTAGAAAATGTTGTCAGGAAGAACTAATGAGTAAGAACAGTCTTATAAAATGAATAACAAAATTTTCTGCTCTGGCTCTTTAAATGGGTTGAAGCTTTATTTGTAAGCACGCGTTCTTAATAAAGGGAAGGGAGTGTTTCCTCCCCGAGTTCTTGGGCAAAAATGCCAGAATTTAAGCTTGGGCTTTTTTGGTTAAGAGTTCCCTGAATCAAGGAGGAGAAAGGCTTATAAATGGGCAACTTGCTTTCTTTAAATGTTTGAGAACCGCTTTTGTACTTTAATCAGCTGAAATTGTTTTACTGCTTCAGTGTGGATCTTAAAATGATGGCAAAAGTTATACCTTCAAGGACAGGATGTTCAGTTTTGTTGAATTCGTGATTTAGTGCCATACGTTTTGTAGACACTTAAAATTTGTTACGTCACTGTTGTGAGAGTTTAGCACATTTCAGCTGTTGAAACATCTATTGGATTTAACAGAGATGTCCGTTGGTAACCTTCGAGGAACATTTTTCAGTGACCTCTCAGGCAGAGATCAACTGGTTAGGTTATTTATTCAGAAGTTTAAAAAAAAGTACCTGAAAAACAATACATGCTTGATACATCACCTAAAACCAATGGCCTGGCCAGAGAAAATCACTGGCTTTTGGTCTCCGAGGAGGTGGGGTGCAGGCCCCAGAGACCACAGAGGAGTTATCAGTCATCCAGAAGAGTAATGCATAATGAGATGGTTTGTGGATGACCTATGGCATGTCTAGATTTGAATTCAAATATCATCTAATAGCTAGCTGTTCGATATTTCCATGTCTCTAAAATGGAGAAAATAATGGTACCTACCTCATAGGGTAATTGTGAGGATTAAGTGGGTTAATACATATATAGTACTTAAAAACTGACTGACAAATTGTAACCATAAGTGTTAACATCTTTATATTTGATTCTTTGCCCTTAAGGACAGAATCTTTTTTTCTTTTCCTTTCTTTAAGCAAACCAGGCTGGAGGAGAAAGTATATCAGATACTTAACATTAAAGGGTGCTCTACCAAGTTCATGTATTTTTATTCAAGTAGAGGAGATATGGTGAGTTTTGGATTGCTTAATGCAGTTAAACCTTAATTCTTCCACAGAATAATCAGTCTTTAGTAGCTTTGTTCTTTTTTTAATGATATAAAAGTTTGGAAGCCAGAAAATCCTTCCTTGTCCTTAACCTCACATCTCCAACCTCAGTAATACTGCCAAAATGCAAATAGACAAAAGTCATAGTCAAAAGACATTAACTAACAGACTGGAATAAAGTTAACAACTTAACTACACTGTTTATAAAACATAAAACTTAAGGTTATGGAAAGGGTTAAGAGGTCCTAAGAGGGCATCACTATCCATTAAAAGATAACAAGGATATTATGGGGAAATTCCTAGAAAAATACTTTTCCACACTGATGCAAGAAGAAACAGAAAATCTTAATAGTCCTATTACCATTGCATGAATTGAATTAATCAGTAATCATCCCATGAATATAAATCTAGGCCCAGATGGTTATACTGGAGTGTTCTAACATTCAAGGAAGAAATAATTCCAATCTTCTTCATACATTCTAATAGTTAACAGAAAGGGAATACACATCACAGTTCCTTTTGTGGTTTGTATAATTTTGATATCAGACCCCTGACAAGCTGTGAAGGAATCAGAATTTTCATGCACTGCAGATGGGAATGGAAAACAGTATATCCACTTTGGAAAATGGTTTGGCAGTTTCTTAATAAGTTAATACATCTGTCATATGATCCAACCAGTCTAGTCCACTCATGTATCTGTCCAAGTGAACCGGAAATGTGTCCATACAAAGACTTTTACATGAATGTATTCATAACAGCTTTATTTTCCAATAGCCCCCAAACTGGAAACAGGTCTCTATTAACAAGCAAATAGATAAACAAATTATGATTATTCATACGATAGAATACTACTCAGTAATAAAAAAAAGAGATGAACTGTTATTGATACATGCAACAAATAATTGTGCTGGAGAAAAAATAATAAGCCTCACAAGAAGTACTATACTGTAAGATTTCATGTCTATAAAACCAGAAAATTCTAAGAATCTGACAGGCCAGATCAGTGGTTGCCTGAGGATGGAGTTAAGGGGGAAGGGTGGATTACGGAGAGGCATGAGGGACCTTTTAGGGGTGATGCATGTGGTCAGTGTTTTGTGATAGTTTCCAGGTATACATGTATGTCAAGAATCTTGTAGATTTAATGTAAACGAAAAGATTCAAATGAATTTGAAGTTTAGAGTACTATATGTCCCCAAATTCTTTGTACAGTAACAACGATGAATATGAATTTGGAGAATTTGAAAAGCTGCTGAAATAGTTTTATAGAAAAGATTCTGCTATCATCAGGTATAAGGATCCAAAAAAATACTTAGTTGGAAGCAGTGTGGGGTTTGAAGAATTTGTGACATGAAAATTATTCCACAGACATCAACCAAGAGAAAAAAAACCGTAGGGCCATTTTGAAGGAAATATTCCAGCAGAGCTGGAGAAAGTGGTAATCTGCCAAAATAAAACAATATGATTTGAAAAATCTGACTAATAGTAAAACAGCATATCTTCTGAATACAGATATTTTGGGTTTTTTGAGCTTTTTGTTGAAGCATAACACAAAAGTTAAGAGAATCATGGGCTTCTCTGGTGGTCCAGTGGGTAAGAGTCCATGCTCCCAATGCAGAGGGCCCAAGTTCAGTCCCTGGTTGGGGAACTGCAGCGAAAAGACCCCGCATGAAGATGCCAAGTGCCGCAACTGAGACCCGGCACAGCCTAAATAAATAAATACTCATAAGTACATCTCTGATTTTCACAAATTGATCACATTCATGTAACCAGCGCTCAAATCTGAAGAATGTAACTAGCCAGAAATCCCCCGTACCTCCTTCCAATTATAACCTATTCCCCTCTCCACCTAAGGGAACCACTATCCTGATTTCTAACACACCATAGATTAGTTTTCCCCATTTTATATATAACATGGAGTCATTTAGTATGCTTTATGCCTCCTTTGGTCAGCATTATGTTTGAGGTTTTTTAGTTCATTCTCAATGTTGTATTTTGTGTCCATATGCCACAGTTTATCAAATCTATTGTTAACATGGGTATTTGAGTGATTTCCAGTTTGCTAATACAAATTATGGCTATGAACACTAGTGTGTCTTTTAGTAAGCAATATGTATGCTTTCCTGTTAAATATACACATACCTAGGAATGGAATTGCTAAGTCATAGGGTGTGCATATAGTCAGCATAAGAGTGCTGGTTGCTCCATATCTTCATCCAACACTTGTATTGTTTTTTTAATTTTAGTTATTATTGTGGGTATATAGTGGTCTACGTATTTCCCTTCAGACTAATGGAGTTGAGCATCCTTTCATATCTTTATTCACCATTTGGCTATCTTTTTTGAAATGCTTGTTCAAGTCAGCCTGTTTTTCTTTTGGGATGATTTTTCAGTTTGCAGGAGTTCTTTATATATTATGGATGAATTATCCGTCCAGTATGTGTATTACAGATATTTTATACACTCTGGTTTCCTTTTTCGTTTTATTAATGATAGCTTTAGAAACAAAAGTTCATAATTTTAATGTAGTCCCATTTATCAGTGTTTTCACCTTTAATGGTTAGTGGTTTTGTATCCTATTTAAGATATCTTTGCTCATCCTGAGGTAACGAAGATGTTATTTTTTCCCTCTAAACTTTGCTTTACTTTTCATATTTAGATCTGCAATCCATCTGGAATTGATTTTTTAATATGGTATGAGGGAATAGAAAGCACATGAAGCAAAGTTGGCCCATCTTTCCAAGCTTTAACTCCAAGTCAAGCTGGAACCCACTCTTTCTTTTTTTGTGGGGGGGTGGGTGGCAGCACTGCACAGCTTGTGGGTTCTTAGTTCCCCAACCAGGGATGGAACCCAGTGCCATTGGCAGTGAGAGAGTGTAGTCCTAACCACTGGACTGCCGGGGAGTTAATTCCCTGGAACCCACTTTCTGTTAAACATTTCCCACTCTCCTGTAGGCCATTTAGTAGAATTGCAGCATTTACCTTCAGTGTAATCTGAACAAATGACATAATACTGAGAATCTTTTTTTTTTTTTTACTAATTTCTCAAGGGAGTCAAAAGGGGCACATTATATAGATTTTGTTTTATTTTTTTAAGAAAGAAAATCTTTTTTGGTATGGCTTGGGTTAAATAATACTGGTTAACAATATGTTGGAGAAAAGCAGTAGTCCAGACATCCAAATGAATAAGGAACAGATGATGTGTTCTAAAACTGACTTATTTCACACAGTAATTAAAGTTGAAATATAAAAAGAGGGAGTAGTATATTAGGTTTAACCTGCAGTTTTCTCTACTGAATTTTTAAGATTTCAAATGATGTTGAATAGAAATAGACCATTTATGTCTATTTCCATAATGTCTTAGAATTGCCGGACTAAAATCCTGGACCAAACAAAAGCCTTTTTATAAGAAATGGCAGCTATGGGGAGGAAGTATGTTAGAAGATAAGAAATTTTGGTGAGGAAAGATAGTTTAATCTGATCTTTCAGGACTCTAAAATTGGCTTTCCTTTTTGCTTTAGAATTCATCTCAGACCTGAGCTATATATATTCTTAGTAATGAGGTAGGTTCACATGGGAAATTGTAGTGGATGGAGGTGAAGAGAATATTTTACTAATTGTGGGAAGGTTAGAGGTGTTAGACGTGTTACTAATTGTGGGAAGGTTAGATGAAAACTACCATCTATAATTTTAATATTGGAAAAGACATTTAGGACTAGTGGCATGTTCTGCTCTTCTTTCTTTCCTTCACTCAAATTTGTAAGCTAAAATAAAATCTTCAGTAAAGGACTGGGGGCAGTTGCAAAAATAGTAAATTACACCTCAGCATTAACTTTCCCAGAACTCATGCCTTACTTGACTAAATGACTGCACCATATTGCAATATCAATAATTCACATTTAAGGAATTTACAACCCCTTGCCAAGAAACCTTTTAGCCTAAATGTTTAGGAGTGAAAAGCTTCTTATTGAGTTAAGCTTCTCATTACACTCCTCACAGCAGTTTCAGAAAAGTTTGAACTGTTCTCTTTAAACCACCTTTCTGGGCTTCCCTGGTGGCGCAGTGGTTGAGAGTCCGCCTGCCGATGCAGGGGACACGGGTTCGTGCCCGGGTCCGGGAGGATCCCACGTGCCGCAGAGCGGCTGGGCCCGTGAGCCATGGTCGCTGAGCCTGCGCGTCTGGAGCCTGTGCTCCGCAACGGGAGAGGCCACAGCAGTGAGAGGCCCGCGTACCGCAAAAAAAAAAAAAAAGTTAAACCACCTTTCTTTGAGAGGTACACATTGAAAGTAATAATCAAATGAAAGTAGCAGTAATTATACTCATTTAATTTTTAGGTAAAGTTTGAGATGGAGAATTTAGTACTCTGATTATAATTAACAGTGCATTCTGGGTTGATTTCTTTGAACAAAAGATAAAAGCTTATTTCTCTGGATAATCTGAATTAAATTCTGGTCAGTCTAGACGTTGCTAAAGAATAATCTCATGTTCTAGGATAGGTTTGACTCAGACTGCTATTACTAGTACTACTACTTTGGGTATGGTGTTGAGGCCTGAATGTAATGGGATAAGGAGAGTCTCTGAAACAGATAGGTCAAGCTAATAGCTAAGGTCACAGTTCAGGGAAGCTTCAAATAGTTCAGTTGGGTGGCTTTTTGGGTAAATTACTTGATAGTCCTGAAACCAGTGATTTTTGCTTAAAGGAAGAAAACCATTAGAGGAATCTAATCACATGGAGCCCTTTTAAGTAAATGTAGGTTTCGAGGCACCATCTGCAGAGTATCTGACCTACAGTATCTATGGGTAGAATCTAAGTGATAAGAGTGAAATGAAACTCTGCTCTAAAGGGTTTCTTCCACCTGCTTGCAGCATTTTGTTCCCTCCATCATTTACTTCTTTTAATTGATGTTTTAAAAAGTCTAACAAAGTGTACAATTAAGCAGTATTCAGTGTGTGTGTTTACATTGTTGTGCAGATCTGTAGAACTTTTCATTTTGCAAAACAAACTACCCATTAAACACTAATTTCCCCTCCCCTCTTCCCCCAGCCCTTAGCAATCACCTTTCTTTATGATTTTGACTACTTTAGATACTTCATATGAATGTATTGATTACCTCATTTAAGTGGAAACCTACAGTATTCATCCTTTTGTGACTGGTGTATTTCACTTAGCATAAAATTCTTAGATTCATCCACGTTGAAGCATGTGATAGGATTTCCTTTAAGACCACATAATCCATTTTATGTATTATACCATATTGTCTTTATCCATTAATCCCTTGATGGACATTTGGGTTGCCTCCTTCTCTTGACAATTGTGAGTAACAGTGAACATGGATGTGCAAATATTTCTTCCAGATCCTGTTTTGTATTATTTGTGTATATACCCAGAAGTAGAATTGCTGGATCATGTGGTAAATTCTATTTTTAAATTTTTGAGGAATGTCCATACTGTTTTCCATAATGGCTGCACCATTTTACATTTTCACCAACAGTGCATAAGTGTTAAAATTTCTCCACATTCTTGCCAACACTTGTTCTTTCATTTTTCCTTTTAAATAGCAGACATCCTAATGGGTGTGAGGTGGTATCAAGAATGTGATTGGCGTTTCTCTTATGAATGGTGGTGTTGAGCATCTTTTTACATGCTTGTGGGCCATTTGTATATCTTGGAGAATTGTCTATTTAAGTCTTTGCCTACTTTTAAATTGGGTTATTTTTGTTGTTGGAGTTCTTTGTTTATTCTGGATATTAATCTCTTATAAGATATATGATATTTTTCCAATTCTGCTTTTTCACTCTATTGAATGTTTTCCTATGATACATAAAAGTTAAGTTTTATGTAGATCCATATGCCTATTTTTGCTTTTGTTGCCTGTGCTTTTTGTGTAACATCCAAGAAAGCTTTGCCAAATCCAATGTCCTAAAGTTTTTCCCTATGTTTTCTTATAGGTGTTTTGTGTCTTGATTTAGGTGTTTAACATTTATATATATATATATATATATATATATATATAATATTTATTTATTTGGCTGCACTGGGTCTTAGTTGCGGCACGGGGGATCTTCATTGCGGTATGTTGGATCTTTAGTTGCAGCAGCATGCGAACTCTTAGTTGTGGCATGTGGGATCTAGTTCCCTGACCTGGGATCGAACCCCCTGCATTGGGAGCGAGGAGTCTTAGCCACTGGACCACCAGGGAAGTCTGTTAATGTAGGTGTTTAAGTCCATTTTGAATTATATGGTGTAAGGTAAGTATCTAATTTCATTCTTTTGTGTGCAGATCCAGTTTTCTCAACACCATTTGCTCAAGAGACTCTTTGCCCAATTAGTCTTGTACTTTTGTTAAAGGTCATTTGACCTGAGGTGTTTACTTCTTAAATTTTTACATTAAAGAGTGTAGCCAGGGAATTCCCTAGCGGTCCAGTGGTTGGGACTAGAAGCTTTCACTGCGGTTGCCCAGTTCAATCCCTGGTCGGGGAACTAAGATCCCACAAGCCATGTGGTGTGGCAAAAAAAAAAAAAAGTACTCAGTTAGCCATTACAAGTGTTATTGAATCAGATGACGTAGAAGTCTCTTGTCATTTTAATTGCCTCTCTTACTGTGTTAACACCCCAGTTTGTTCTATTTTTATTAGACCACAGACTCTTTAAGAAAACTTATAAAATATGGCATGCCATTAATGTTTTACTTTTCTGGCATAGTGACTAAGATCATTCAATCCATGTACTGTCATTTGTAAAGAGCATACTATTTGGGATATTTATCATGATCTGGGTGTGGTTAGGATCCAAAAAAAGCTTTATTTACAAAAGGAGGCTTATTTTCCCCTCAGAAATGTGATATTAATAATTTGCTGAAATTCTCAGCTGTTTGGTTTTCTCCTTCTTCTTTGTGTTCATGTATGGCATTGTATTAACTTCTTCAATTCTGTATCTCTGTTGCATCTTTCCTGCCCTTTGATTTATTATTTTTTTGAGCCAACAGTGCTCCTAAGATTGTGTTTTTATAATCACTTGGTTGATAGACTGTTCAACTGTGTTTGGCTTAGGGTGTTTTAAAGCAATTCCTTTCATACTGTGACTTTGAAAAATCCTACTTGAAGGTTTCTATTAGGTGAGGAAGAGTTTGGTTGTAGAATTAACAGTGATGAATGAGTGCAAGAGCATTCTTGTTCCATCAAGATGGAATAAGCACACTCTATTCTCACTAAATGCAACTAAAAAACCTGGACAGAATGCATGGAGCAGCTATCTGAGAACTCTGAAAAGTAAATGTTAGGTGAATTGGAGAAGGAAGCCAAAACTCAAAATATCACTGAAATAGTCGGGAGTTTGTTTCTTTTTTTCTCTGGTATCTCCTGGGGTGGTCTCAAAAGCTGCCAGAAACCTGGAACTGCACACAAACTGAGCTCTGAGAGAGGTCTTTTTCTGGAATGCAAAGAAGGAAGGGAAGGGGGGCCCCTTTGGGTTAGAGAGAGTGGGGAAAATCCCTTTTTTATTTTCGTATTGCTTTGCTTTTTTTCTGTTCTCTCCTGCCACAGCTCAGGCAGTCCTGTAGCAGACTGCTGCAGAGTGGGGAAACTAAATTGGCTTTCTAGCCAGAGGACCAAGAAGCAGGCCATCTTCACTACCACCCCAGTCCGCCCCCCAAACCCCCCCCCCACCGCCTTGAGCCAGAAGTTGTTGTGGAGATTATGGAGAGAAAGAGGTGAAGAAGGTGATCCCTTAATGATTTATATGAACACTCCTTAGCTGATCATATGTGGATCTGACCCTAAACAGTGTATCAAAGGCTTTGAAAACTGACAGATTGGCCACTGGGTGGCACATATGCAGGGCAGCTCAGAATTCCATAGCAATGGCTTTCATAACTCTGAAATCGTAACATAACCCATAGAAGTTGGATAAGAACAAGACTGAACTTAACCATTTCAACTGTCTGCTAGCACAATTTTTTTTTTTTTTTTTTTTTTTGGCTGCGTTGGGTCCTCTATGTGGTGCATGGGCTTCTCATTGGTGGCTTCTCTTGTTACAGAGCATGGACTAGGCGCACGGGCTTAAGTGGTTGTGGCTCGCGGGCTCTAGAGCGCAGGCTCAGTAGTTGTGGTTCATAGGCTTAGTTGCTCCATGGCATGTGGGATCTTCCCGGACCAGGGATCAAACCTATGTCCCCTGCATTGGCAGGCGGATTCTTAACCACTGCATCACCAGGGAAGTCCCCTAACACAGTTCTTTAAAATCAGCATGCTCCATAGGATTTAAAGGAGATGTAAAATCGTATAGTGTGATGTCCAGGATGCGATCATAAATTACTCGACATACAAATAAATGACCAGGAAATTCTTTCAAAGGAAGACAATCAATAGACTCCAGCCTCTAGGTGATGCAGATCAAAATTTAAAAGCATCTATCATAACCATTCTACAAGAAATAAGGAGAACACTTAGAAGTCTTAGCAGAGAAATAGAAGATGGAACTAAAAAATAACTACTGGAATAAAAAGTTTACTGAATGGGCTTTATTTAGTAGGATGGAGATGACAGAGAGTGAGTGAACTTGAAAACAGATCAGTAGGAATTGCCCAGTGTGAACAACAGAGAAAATATTGAGACTGAAAATGAACAGATCCTGGTGGGACAAACCAAAAGTTTTAACATTTTGTGTCAGATTCACAGAAAGAGGAGTGTGATGCAGAGAAAATAGTCCATGTCTAGGTTCATTATAATGAATGGGTTCTATAACAGCTAAGATATTAGACAGTGAAATGACTAAGCTTCATTTATGCAGGTTAAGATAGCATTTCAAGTGGAAGATATATGTGTAGCTCATTAACAGAATAATTCTGTTAAATGAATCTTTCATTTTTTTCTTTTTAAGAACTCACCCTCTAAATACCTGAATTATTATGGTGACAAATTTAAAAAACTGAATGGGATCATGTAGCAGTTTAGATTTTTTAAATTTAAGGCTCTTTGATTTTTTAGTAAGTTTGTAAGATCTAATCAAAATTATTGCCAGATGCAACAAATATTTTAGGACCTGCTGTGAACTGGGCTAGGCACTGAGGATGGAAACAGTAAATTACACATTCAATCCCTAACTACGTGGAATGATTCTGGTGGGATTAACATGAATACCAAAATAGCCACACAACTAAAGCACTTAGGTAAGCCTTCTGAGTTTTAAAACATTTTAATGGCAGACTTGATCTGGTGGGGGTAGTGGGGTGGCTTGAGCTGGAGGAAGGGAGGTGGGGACAGAGGTTCTAGGTAGAGTGAAATCCATTCAGCAGTATCCAGAACAGTCAAAGTTTGCACCTGTTGTCTCAGCATAATTATAAGGATCTAGTTCACTCTCAGGTGGCTTGATTTGGGTGAATTAGTTATCTATATGTCTGTCAATGTACACTTTATTTGCTTTAATTATTCTTCTCATTGTCTTTTGTGTGTGGGTGGCTACTTGGGTCTTTGTTGCTGCCCGCGGGCTTTCTCTAATTGCAACGAGCTGCGGGGCTACTCTTCATTGCAGTGTGCGGGCTTCTCATTGCGGTGGCTTCTCTTGTTGCAGAGCACAGGCTCTAGGCACGAGGGCTTCAGTAGTTGTGGCGCACAGGCTTAGTTGCTCTGCGGCATGTGGGATCTTACCAGACCAGGGCTCAAACCCGTGTCCCCTGCGTTGGCAGGCAGATTCTTAACCACTGCGCCACCAGGGAAGTCCCTCGTTGTGTCTTTATCATATAATGTGTCAGATGAGAAGGGGGGATCCCAGGAGATCTGAAGATTAGATAATAGTTTACTCTTTGGAGAGAGTAAAACAGGATCTTTCTGAAGTAAGGGAAGCAGGTACAGTTGAGGGGTAGAGTCACTACACGGAAAACAGAATAAAAAGTTTATACTGAGTGTGAGATCCGTAGCCCTTTATCAGCTCTTTTACCTACCAGAAATCTTAATATGCTCCAGGCAAGACAACCGAATATTTGGGTAATCTGACCTACCCAGGAAAGAACAACAGCAAAAAAACACGGAGTTCCCAAGTGAAACAGCCTAGATAGAGAGAGGTCCACTAAACAAGCATAGAACTTCTGACTAGCTAAGTCTTAGCACCCTATTCTTGGCCAAGAACCACTTAAAAGAAACGTTGAAAGAGGAGACATTTGGGGGAACATCTGAGGATAAATTTGGATAAGTGTGTAGAAAACAGAAGCAAATGAAAAAGCAAGACAGCTTTGAAAAGCAAATGAAAAGCAAGTCCAGGAAAAAAACCTATACAAGCGAGGAAAAGTTCTTGTTATACTATATCTAGCTCAGCCACAGAACACATTTAAAAGTCTTAACATCCTATAGTTAACACTGCTGTATGATATGTGAGGAAAATGTTAAGAGAATAAACCCTGAGTTCTCATCACACCGAAAAAAATTTTTTTCTTTTAATGCCTTTTTTTAATTGTATTTATGTGAGGTGATGAAAGCTAACTAAACTTATTGCAGTAGTCATTTTGCAGTATACATAAGTGAAATCACTATGATGATGGGCACCTGAAACGTACACAGTGCTGTATGTCAACTATATCTGAATAAAACTGGGGGAGGGTAGTTAACTTTAATCACCGCTTTTCAGTTCTATTCACTATTTATGTTATGTCCCGTGGATAGAAGAGAATATTTGCAGGAGTGCTTAATTCTAGTGGGAAGTCAGTATGTAATGACATTAGCCAGTAGCATTATTGGAAGATCTGAATTAGATCTCTAAAGAGATCCCTGTGCTCCAGAATTTTACTTAAATGCTTCTAATGTTTATAGTGGGTATTTTTATTATTTACCTTCATATTCAGTATTTGAATTCTAGTAGGTAAATTTTGTATGCATTATGTAATTTATTATCAGTCATGTGAGGTAGGTTTTATTAAACCAAGCCCAGGGGTAATTGTAAGAAATGTCACAAAGCAGAAAAGCAATAGCTTCAATAAGAGCCTCATGTTTTCCTTTAGTTCTGGTTATTTCTTTTTGCATGAAGGCATATTCTTTGTGGAATTGAAATACTGTGGGTTCTGGAATGTTGTTTGCACATTTAGTGACCTTTGAATCTTAGAAATATGAAACTGAAAGCTACTACTTCAGTACCTAAGACAATCTATAAATTTGTGTTAACTCAGAACTGGGTCTTAATTGCAACTGTTTTTCCTTCCCTAAACAAATTGAACCGTTTTTAAAATTTGAAACAAACTGCAAAAACATGGCCAAGTCTAATACGTATTTTCTTCTTTATATAAACAATCAGTAGCACCTCTTAAAAAGAGTAATTGTTAGCTCTTTTTAAAAGTTGCTTTGTAAAAAAAAAAAAGTTGCTTGATAAAGTTATGGGCAAATAGGCTTTATAATTAATCATTAGCAAGGCTAAATCATTTAAGTTTTCAGATGGGTCTGAGTAATGTTCAATTTAATCTACCAGTGGGAGGAATTACTACTGCCTTGTGGCTGGTCATCCAATAGCCCATTGGGCCAATAACATTCATTCCCCCCCCCCGCCCCGGTACGCGGGCCTCTCACTGCTGTGGCCTCTCCCGTTGCGGAGCACAGGCTCCAGACGCGCAGGCTCAGCGGCCATGGCTCACGGGCCCAGCCGCTCCGCGGCATGTGGGATCTTCCCGGATCGGGGCATGAACCCGTGTCCCCTGCATCGGCAGGTGGACTCTCAACCACTGCGCCACCAGGGAAGCCCCCAATAACATTCTTTTAGAAAAATGATGAAACAGGCACAAAATTCTAGCAGGATTGATTGGTATTATGTTTGCCTTTAATACAAAAGAATAAGCATACCTATTTCTGTGCTGGCTGTGCTGTTGAGGATTTCTCTCACAAGGTCTTAACTGGAAAAGAAAACTTTAATGTGCCATTTTCTTGGGTATACAAGAATGGGTTGCCAAATATTAAGAGGCTTAAAACATATTTCTAGCCTTTAATCTGGTTATTTTAAGCTGTCCTGTGGGAATATTTTATGTTAACTTTCTGTTTATAGTGGGCACACTGAAGAGGAAGCACTACCTTAGGTCTCAATTGGGTAGATTAAGACTAGCCCATGACTTCCTTTTTGCTGTCTACTGCCTTACTGCATTTCAGCTTTGTTGAAATGGGCATTTTGTCATCCCATTAGAGTGTAACAGTATTCCCAAGATCTTATGGGTATGCTTGTACTATTGAATTGTCAGCCAAAGGCATTTTTTGGTTTTTTTTGACAATGCTTCTAGACCTTTAAACAGCACTGGGCATTGTGATTAGCTGCCAATTTGATAGCAGAAAATAGTATCAAAACTGTGTGAGAGTACCAGCTTACTTTTGCTGTCAAACTTAAATCTCTTTGCCAATCTAATTGGTGAAGGAAATGATGCTTTTAAATTGTAATTCATATAGTAAGGTTAAAAATCAGAATTTGAGGGACTTCCCTGGCAGTCCAGTGGTTAAGAATCTGCACTACCAATGCAGGAGGCGCAGGTTTGATCCCTGGTCGGAGAACTAAGATCCCACATGCTGTGTGGTGCATCCCCCCCCCAAAAAAATCAGAATTTCATAGGGGAAAAAGTATCTCATTTTAACTTGTATTTCTTTAATCACTTAGTGAAAGGTAATGTTATCCCTTGGTTTATTGGCCTTTAGTATTTCCTCTGTACATGGCCTATTTACATTATTTTGTCCATTTGTCCACACCCCCCCATTTGTCTTTTTCTTAATAAATTGCAAATACGTAGTATAATTTCCTGGGTTTCGGTTTGCTTTTTTGTTTTTTACATGCTATAGCAAAATATATCCATCTTATTTGGTGGATATGTCTTTTTTTTTTTTTTTTTTTTTTTTTTTGTACGCGGGCCTCTCACTGTTGGGGCCCCTCCCGTTGCGGAGCACAGGCTTCAGATGCTCAGGCTCAGCGGCCACGGCTCAGGGCCCAGCTGCTCCGCGGTATGTGGGATCTTCCCTGACCGGGGCACGAACCCGTGTCCCCTGCATCGGCAGGCGGACTCTCAACCACTGCGCCACCAGGGAAGCCCCAATATAAATTATTTTGAAACAAAACTAAATGTTGGTATTCATAAGAGAAGCTGGAACAAGAATGTGACAACAAATATAAAATGTGGTCTTAAATCATTGGAAACCTTTGAGACCTTTGTAATTTTTATGAGTGTACTGTTATGAATTAATCATCCTCTTTTTGGTTAAATAATAGATCCGAGTGGGACATACTTTTGAAGGATGTGCAATGTTCAATCATAAGTGTGACAAAAACTGACAAGCAGGAAGCTTATGTACTCAGGTAAGTCCTGTGAAACAAGTGTTGGCTAACCAATTTCAGTCTGAATCATACTTTACATGGAATAGCAAATCATTTTTCTGGATCTTAGTTCTATAATTGTTTTCATCTTATTTTTTAAAATATGATGTAAAATAAAATGTTTACTTCTGATGTCCCTAGGCAGTAGGTTTTTGAAGTCCTACCTAATAGCTCTTCAAGATGGTTGCCATCTTTACTACCTCCTTGAGGTTAGCAGGAAATGTCTGTGAAGGAGGGGAGGGTAGAATGGCACTGTTCCTTTGCCCACAGTCCCTGATACAGGTCTTCCTTTTTAGTATATGCCTCTCTCTCTCAACTTCAGGCAAAGTGAAAATTAGCTTCATCATACAAATAGGATTGCTGTATGTAAGAGAAGAAAGCCATGCAACCTTTTTATAGGTATAAAGATACTATATTGAATTCTTATAATAATATTGTAACGGGCCTTGGGGCTATTGTATTGAACATGGTACCTGCTTTTTATGAAGCTTGTGCTTGGCATGTACAGATGTTTATCAAATGATTATTATGTGCCAGGCCCTAGGGATATAATGGTGAGTAAAAACAAACATTCCTTTCCTCATAGAGCTTATTATCTAATGAAAAGTAATGAGATGGTTACAGAAATACATGAGAGTGGGCAGTTCAAAATGAGGTAAAGTATGAATTTAGTGTCCTAGGTTAGGTTAGGTTAGGTGAGGAGGAAAGTTGACTACTAAAAGAGAGTTTGTGTAATGAGCTAATATGCTTTATACCTAATTTAAGTTCTGTTTCTGTGGGGTCCTATAACCTTACACTGATTTTTATATAATAGAAGAGGAAGAATACTATAGTACATTATTTGCCTCCTTGAGATCTTAACATTTAAAATTATTAGCCAAAAATTTACACTGTAAATGACAGTGCAATAATAGATTAAGCATCTCAGTAGTACATAAACATTGTTATAATATTGTGACTTTTTTTTAAACTGCAGTGAGAGTAGCATGTTTGTCTCCAAGAGACGTTTCATTTTGAAGACATGTGGTACCACCCTCTTGCTGAAAGCACTGGTTCCCCTGTTGAAACTTGCTAGGGATTACAGTGGGTTTGACTCAATTCAAGTAAGTAATCAAAAATCATTTATCCTTTTGCGGGGTGGGGCGTAAATGTTAGGGTTTGGTGATGTGCCTGGTAAATAAATTTGTATACTTGTTCAGTTTTAATGGGTAAGGACGTTCACAACATGGGGAGAAAGAGTGCCTGTTGCTCATTAATAGCAAAAAATATGGAGGAACCAGAGAATGGGTTGGGATAAAACTCAAATGGGAGAAAAGAAAACCAGACACTTTCAGTAGTTAATTCCTTAATATTATTACTATGAATGGTAGAGAAACTAAGAAAAAGAAAAGCAAGAAAAATCATCCAGTCTTCATAATAAAGAATTGATTATGTTAAAGAGCAATAGTCAGTTAATTCTTGAATGCTATCAGAATTTATACTTAGGGTATAATTGTTCTGATAAGCAAATGTTGAATTTTAATAATTAACTATGGCAAGGATAGCTGTCATTAGGACCTAAAACAGTTTTTGTTAATTATTGACCCTTTTAAGAAAATCTAAATTTAGCAATATGTTCTTAATTTTTGGATCAGTGACTCTTTTGAAACTAAATATACACATGTTCTGCCACAAAATTTTTGCTTACATGCCTGTTATAAAGCTCAGATTAGGGACTCTGGTGGCACAGTGGTTAAGAATCCACCTGCCAATGCAGGGGACACAGGTTCAAGCCCTGGTCCAGGAGGATCCCACATGCCACGAGCAACTAAGCCCGTGTGCCACAACTACTGGGCCTGCACTCTAGAGCCTGTGAGCCACAACTAGTGAGCCCACGTGCTGCAACTACTGAAGCCCGAGTGCCTAGAGCCTGTGCTCCGCAATAAGAAAAGCCACCGCAATGAGAAGACCGCGCACCACAATGAAGAGTAGCCCCCACTTGCTGCAACTAGAGAAAGCCCGCACACAGCCAAAATTAAATTTAAAAAAAAAAACGTATTAGAAACTCCTGCTCTAGGGCTCCCCTGGTGGCACAGTGGTTAAGAATCCGCCTGCCAATGCAGGGGACACAGGTTCGACCTCTGGTCCAGGAGGATCCCACATGCCGTGGAACACCTAAGCCCGTGCGCCACAACTACTGAGCCTGCGCTCTAGAGCCCATGCTCTGCAACAAGAGAAGCCACCGCAATGAGAAGCCTGCGCACTGCAATGAAGAGTAGCCCCCGCTTGCCACAACTAGAGAAAGCCCATGCACAGCAACGAAGACCCAACACAGCCAAAAAACTAAATAAAACAAAATAAATTAATTTAAAAAGAAAGAAAGAAAACTCCTGCTCTAGGGAATTCCCTGGCCATCAAGTGGATAGGACTCCGTGCTCACACTGTCAAGGTTCCAGGTTCAATTCCCTGGTTGGGGAACTAAGATCCCACATGCCACGTGATATGGCACAGAAAAAAACAAAGAAAGAAAAAGAAACTTCTGCTCTAGAAATAAATATTGTACCTTGTCTCTACAGTTGTTATGACCCATCATTAGTAGTTGGGCATTTTTTAGTTTCTAGAAATTCAGTGACACTATCTACATGGTTAATGTTCTATTTAGACTCTCTTCACAGCTGAAAAACAAAATTGCTCTGTATAACACTAACCCATGGGTATTGGTCTGAAACCTTGCTCTTTGACACAGTGGCCTTTGCCTTTGTTTGTCGGCCAGCAAAGTACTTATACATCTATTTAGCATATTAAAGGAAAAACACTATGTTAGGTGTCATTGGGGAAAATATTTGTGGATATAGTTTTGATTTTGATATGTATATGTAGAAAATAGTTGATTGGTTTAGGAAAGGTGATAGAATTCAGTGTATGAAGTTATCTGTCTGTCTTTTTATAGAGCTTCTTTTATTCTCGTAAGAATTTCATGAAGCCTTCTCACCAAGGGTACCCACACCGGAATTTCCAGGAAGAAATAGAGTTTCTGAATGCAATTTTCCCAAGTAAGTTTTAATAGAATTGAATCCTGCTTTCTTAAAGTTAGAAGATATATTCTCTCGAATGTGTGTGTGTGTGCGCGCGCGCCTATGTGTCAAATGCAGCACATTATATAGTTAAGATAAATATATCAGTGTAGCTGATTACAATTTTTGGAGTATGTTGTGTAAGTGTTGTTGAAATGATGGGGGGAAAATCAAGGAATTGATCGCCTGCCAGAGGGAGAGCTCATCTTCATCTAGCCAGTTGCCCTCATTTATATCTAACTTAGTGGTTATGAAGGCTGTAATCCCTTCATCCAGAAAAATGCCCAGTCACCTCATAAACCCAGGCTAAGGCACTGGTCCATGTTAAGAAACTCTGTCGCGCATTCTATATAGGAATCGTCCTAGCTTAAAAATGGTCAACTTAGTGAGAGCATAGTGTCACTTCAAGTAAATTGGCAAGATTTTTTCCATCCATTTGCTAAGGTTTTATTTATAGACCTTCCTTTTTGAGCTTCAAGGACAGGGAAGTAAAGTTTATCTAATCTAACACCCTCATATCCTAAAGGAGGCTGAAAACCTGGATGATTTTAGTAACATGGCACAAAGTTGTCCACAGGGATGATTTAAAAAGAAAATCAGATTTCTATCCTACTGTTCTTACCTCATCTACTAATATGAAATTGTACTAGTTATATAAATAAGAGTGCTGAGTATAATTTAGTTTAAATATCTACCAACTATTAATTTACTGTGTTTAATGAGGCTTTGAAACACTATGGACAGGAGGACGTATTACATAAAATAACTTTTTACTTGAGAGAGTAGATAAATGGGTGACCAAATTCCATTTCCTAATGGAGTTTTAGGGGAGAGTAAACCATAGTTTTCTCAGCACCATTTAGACTGACTCACTAGCTGAAGTGCATCTCTAAATGACAGCCAGTAAAGTTTTTTCTTAAAAGGTGAGGGGGATCCTGCCTACTTGCTATCGAATGGATCTGTTAAATTTATTTTATGTTCTCCTTCAACAGATGGAGCAGCATATTGTATGGGACGCATGAATTCTGATTGTTGGTATGTTGGACCCAATTTGATGGAAGTTTTGTTCTACATAAGATTTACTTTGAACTTGGAGTTGTCATTTTTAGAAACTATTTTGTACTTTTACATAGGTACTTGTATACTTTGGATTTCCCAGAGAGTCGGGTAATCAATCAGCCAGATCAAACCCTGGAAATTCTGATGAGTGAGCTTGACCCAGCAGTTATGGACCAGTTCTACATGAAAGATGGTGTTACTGCAAAGGATGTCACTCGTGTAAGCATTTTCAATAATAATTCTGTATTCTGCTTGGTGACTAAATATTTTAACTCATTCTCCATTTATTTTTCAGATTTGTTTTTAATTCAGTTTTTGGGCTTTTTTCCAGGAGAGTGGAATTCGTGACCTGATACCAGGTTCTGTCATTGATGCCACACTGTTCAATCCTTGTGGGTATTCAATGAATGGAATGAAATCGGATGTAAGTAAGAATATCTTGCTTAATAATTGAAATATTTAAGTGTGCCCTTTCCATTATTAACACAAAACTATTTCTCAAAGGGAACTTATTGGACTATTCACATCACTCCAGAACCAGAATTTTCTTATGTTAGCTTTGAAACAAACTTAAGTCAGACCTCCTATGATGACCTGATCAGGAAAGTTGTGGAAGTCTTCAAGCCAGGAAAATTTGTGACCACCCTGTTTGTAAATCAGGTAAAGTATTTTATTATCGACAATAAAATCTTACAGAAAATAAAGATAGTGAAGCATGTCATAAAATGTATTCTGAGATGGCACATAATCATTCAGCTATTCAGAGGTACTACTAATTGAGGTGTTTGGTAGATGAGAAGCTTTATGTGTTTCATTAGACTTCTGTTGGTCCTTGTTTTTATACCTAACCCAGTTCATGGGCTCCTCTTGTCCTATTTTCCCTGTTGATAGACCTTGGGGTGGGGGGTGCCAGGGGATATAAGGTACCCCACTTCATCCCACCCCTAAGAAGTCAGCTAAAATATTTCAGTGCCACAGTTTGACTAAAATAATAGTCTTAAATATTTATTGCATGACTGCTTTGTTCGAAAATACTTCTGCAGGTTGGAAGCACTCATGGTTAATTTAATTTTTTTCCCCAGAGTTCTAAATGTCGCACCGTGCTTTCTTCACCCCAGAAGATTGAAGGTTTTAAACGTCTTGATTGCCAGAGCGCTATGTTCAATGATTACAATTTTGTTTTTACCAGTTTTGCTAAGAAGCAGCAACAACAGCAGAGTTGATTAAGAAAAATGAAGAAGAAACGCAAAAAGAGAACACACATAGAAGAAGGTGGTGGCTGCTTTTTAGATATTGATACCAAGGGCCATGCTTTCCATAACCACCACCTTGTAGTTGCAGAAAGCCCTAGATGTAATGATAGTGTAATCATTTTGAATTGTATGCATTATTATATCAAGGAGTTAGATATCTTGCATGAATGCTCTCTTCTGTGTTTAGGTATCCTATGCCACTCTTGCTGTGAAATTGAAGTGCATGTAGAAAAAACCTTTTACTATATGAAACTTTACAACACTTGTGAAAACAACTCAATTTGGTTTATGCACAGTGTAGTATTTCTCCAGGTATCATCCAAAATTCCCCACAGACAAGGCTTTCGTCCTCATTAGGTGTTGGCCTCAGCCTAGCCATCTGGGACTGTTCTATTAAATTGCTACCAGGATTTTGCATCCAGTTACCTCCACTTTCTAGAACATATTCTCTACTAATGTTATTGAAACGAATTTCTACTTCATACAGATGTTTTTGCAGCACCAATCAAAGTTCTTCTTCCACGAGTCGAGTCCTCTACGAAAATGACTGCAGTTATCCATTTTGTGTATTACTATCTCACTGCTTCCTATACTTGTGTGACTTTGATTCATTCCTCACCATGGTGTCTCCCTCCCAACCACACCCCCTCCATAAAGCAATACACTGTTACACTGTGGGTTTACACTAACCTTATACCCCAGAGGGGGAACGGGGTTGGGGGTGGACCCTGGGCTTAATTTTCTTTTAAGGTCAAGGGAGTTTGGCATTTTTCGTTACCATGAGCTCTTTTGGAATAAGCTGGTGTTGATTAGTGAAGAAGGTGTAGATTGATACTAGGGAATATTGGCAGAACTGTATGCCATACTGTGCCCCCCATTAAATGAGATTAGCTTCTCATGGGTACCATGTCTTTATTAACTTGCTAAGTAGTAGTATAGGAAAATTATCACTAAATTTGTTAGCAAGGAGATTTAAGATAAAGGTTGTGTTGGATTCAACAAGTTGAGTCAGCTCAGATGATTCACCTCAACTTTTACTTTCATAGCCATTTCCACTAATTTCTATTAATGATATGCCATAAACTTTCGTTCAAAGCAGAATCGATGTCTTTGCCATCTTTGTGACTTAAAAAGTTCTGTGACTTTGTGATGCATGTGATAGTGTTCTGACGCTTCCTCTTACTGGTATTTCTTTCTCCATGGAGTAACATCAAGTGATGAATGAGAACTGTTCAGGTTATTCAGACATACTACACAGTGAAGCAGAGTGCTATCCATAAAACATAACATATAAAATTCCAAAATGGTCAATTGGAAATGACTAGAAATACAGGCTTAAAAGAGTTGGCATCTTTTAGCTGTATTTGCTAATATGGACATTTATTTAAGCAGCTGAGAAAAGAGCAAAGTTGACTCAATTTTGTATTTCTTCTTGTCCTCAAACAATTTTTGATTCATTCTGGATGATGCAGTGATGTTTTTGTTCCTTCCGTACTTATAAATGAAACACTTTTTTTTTAGTGTTTCTAAACATAAATTCTACTTGGTTTGAAATCAAGTGGTTGGAACACTTTTGACTTTTAAACATGTTGATTCAGAGCTTCATTGAAGAAGCTTTCAATCAATGGATCAGTCCAATTCTGTAATTAGTGCACAGTACCTAATGTTTTGGTGCTATTATGAGGACCAATGCTCAAAGTGGATTTTGTTCTTGAACAGTGTCCCAGTAGATTTGATGAACACTTATTGGCTTGAGGTCTGATCCCTGCCCCAGCCCAATAGATTTAAGATTTCTATTTAATGTTGAGAAACTGCACAAATTTGTATGGAACAAAGCCTAGAAAAATAAAAACTATAGATTGAATAGTAATCTAAATTAATCCTAGTGTGTATGATAGAGGAGGGAAAATTTTGGTGCCATAATTTCTCTCTTCATGGTGTTGGACTTAAATCAGTTGAAATGTATTTCTGTACCACAATTTAAGCTTCAATAAAGGTTTGCTTAATTCATTGTCTAGTGACATTCAGAAAGTTTTCTGTTGATGTATTTTTTTAAATAGTATACATGACCAAATACTAGACATCTAAAGTTTTTATAATTAATTGAGTAAATCAGTATTTAATGATCATTTTTTAAGATTTATGGGAGTTGTCATGAAGATAAGATCTCTAAGCTCCTGGGAGAACAGATTTAAACATTTTTTTGTTAGTGGCTTCATACCTGAAGCTCAAAGGAAATCATCCGGGCTATATACCAAGATATCAAAGAGTAGAAAGGGTGTAAGTAGTAAGAATAAGAATGCTAGAGTTTGGAGCTAGAAAAGTGAAAAGTTTGAAGGTGGAATAATCTAACATTTATTATGAAATAGGCTCTTGATGGTGGGGTGGGGGCAGAGTTTAACTCATGGTTATTTCTATTAACTAGAACAGAGTTATAAGCTTTTGATCATTGTGCCATGCGGGTACATATCTCATCTGAGTTTAAAAAGGTTGATCATAGAAAAGCAGGTTGTTACATATGTGTGCAATACTTACAGCACCAAATTCTTTTACATGAACAGGTAACTGAGTTTGGCAGACACTTGGTGTTAATCAGATTCAGGGACATAATCTGAAAAATATGGTAAATGTGATATCACACTATGAAAGATAAAAGGCTTTTATTGTCCTAGTCAGATAACTCACCATTTCCTGGCTACCCACCTTCAAACTTGACATTCTCATCTACCCTTTTTGTCATAATGGAAGAAGTATTGGTCCTTTGGATTCTATCCACCCATTCCTACTTTCAGAGACTTTATAACTGAGTTCACTGCAAGCATGTCCACTGTTGATCACCATCAGTTTGTTTTACTTTTCTGGTTTCTTCCCACTTATGTTTGCTCCTTAGGGTCTACTTTATTAGTCCTTTACAAGATGATAAGTGTCAATTCTTACCCCAAACTGAACCCTCTTCAGACTACTTCTTGCAATCTAGCATTTTCCTGAGTTGTTGAAACCAGAAACCTAGGATGAAATTGAGGCAGGGTCAGAGAGATCTGTTATGTGACTAAGTTTGGAAGAAAACCATTGGCAGTGTCAAGAGATGTCCAATATGCTGTTGGATATGTGAGCTAGGAGCCCATAAAAATAGGTTGAGATTTGTAATTAAACATCTTAATTGGATGTATATTTAAAAAAATTGTACCTTGAACCTTCACACCCTAGCTTCGATAGTCCTCAGTTCTGCTTTGGTACATTCATCTGTCCGCTATGCACACCTCTTACTAGGTAAGATTTATTAAAAAATTGAAATACGCAAATCTTAACTACAATTTTGAAAATGGATACTTTTAGCCCACAGCCATATCAGGACAAGGGAAGTTTCCCTTATACCCCTACCTAAGCAACAAAGCCACTACCCCTACTTTAGTTGGTAGTTTAACTACTATCCATATTTTTTCACCATAGATTAGGGTTTCCCTCCCCCCCCAGCTCTGAAACTAAATTGAATCACTTAATGCTTTCATTAGTATAAAGTTTTGAGAGGTTGAACCATGTATTTCTTTTTATTGCTGAGTAGTATTCCATTGTATGAATGTACCACAATTTGTTTAGCTATTCTCCTGTTAATGAACATTTTGTTTCCAATTTTGGGGAAATATGAATAAAGCTGCTATGAACATTTGCATATAAGCATTGTGGCTTCTGAGTATGTAATAGTATCTTGTATTAATCTACATTTCTCTAATGAACATGCTCTGTGTCAATTAGCCATTTACTATATTCTTTGAATGAAAATAAGCTTTGTATATTTTAAAATTAGGTTGGCTTTTTATTAATGAGATACAGGACTTTTATATATTTTGGATACAATTTTTTGGTCTAGTATTTTGCAGATATCTTCTAGTCTGTCTTCATTTTTCTAAGTGTTTTGATGAGTAGAAGTTCTTAATTTCAAGTCTTAATTTATCAACTTTTTTAATGGATCTTTTCTGTGGATAAATCTGCCTTCCTCCACATTGTGATGGTGTTGTTTTCTTGTAAAAGCTTTATAATTTTTGGCTTTTACATCTATGATCCATCTCAAATTTTTCTAAGTGATACAAGGTAGGGATCGAGGTTCATTTTTATCCATATGATCAGTTAATCCAGCACCATTTGTGCTTTTTCCATTTAATTAATTTGGTGCCTTTTAATAAATTAGGTTGACCATGTAAGTGTAGGTCTACTTATTGCTTTGACTATTTCGTGTACTTTGTATTTCTGTGTAAATATTAAAGTAAGCCTGTTGATTTCTATTTTTTAAAAGCCTGATGGGCATTATGATTAATTAGCATTGAGTTGAATCCATCTGTCATCTTTAATTTTTCTCAGCAATATTTTGTGTAATGTGTGATTTTGATTATGTCATAACTATTTTAGGTTTCTTGACGCTAAAAACCTATCAATGGGATTGTTTTTTTTCCAATTGCTAACTTACACAATTAAAAAAAATTTTTTTTCTTGTATCATGAGACCTTGCTTAAGCTCACTGGTTTTAAAAATTTTTTATTTTCTTCTCTATTGCCCTGTTAGGACCTCTAATACATGTTGAGTATAAGTGGTAAGAGCAGGCCTACTAAGATGAGGTTGGGAAGACAACCTAGGGAGCAGAATTCAAGGAGGTAGTGTCAGGGTGATGCAAGTGGGCATCTGGGAGTGAGTGCATCCTTGCATTTTGCTCCCTAGGGGCTTTCCTCGCCTCAGCCTTATCCTGGTCTTCTGTTAAGGCATGCTCATCCCAATTTTAGGAAGAAAAGAGCAGTCCGTCAAGAATGCTATTGGTAGCTAGCGGGAACCTGCTGTATAGCAGAGGGAGCTCAGCTCCGTGTGGCGGCTCTGTGACAACCTTAGATGGGTGGGATGGGGGGAGGTGGGAGGGAGGCCCAAGAGTGAGGGGATATAGGTATACATATAGCTGATTCACTTCATTGTACAGCAGAAACTAACACAACATTGTAAAGCAATTTTACTCCAATTAAATTTTTTAAATGTATTTGTATTAAATAAATATTTATTAAATAAGAAAAAATGCTATTGGTTTTATGTAGATGCCTAGATGGATACCTTTTACATAGTCTACTTCTGTTTAGTTTGCTCTGTTTTTCTCATGAATGGGTACTGAATTTTGGCAGACTCCTTCCCCCCCCATCCCCCCTCACCCACTTTTTGCATCCACTGAAATGACCATATGGTTTGTCTCCTTTATTCTGATAACATACTATTCCTGTCCTTGGGGAGGAGGATTTAGTTAATGGAAACTTAAGACTGAAACATCCCCCAAACTGTCCTGTTTAAAGTAACTTGCCCAAGGTTGCACAAGTAGAAATGTCTAGATTCAAAACTGGCTCATTTTCTTAATCACTGTGCAGTCTCAGCTAAACCTTTTCCAAATAAGTCTCCCTTTTATAGCTACCTAAAACTTGGGGATTCAGTTATTTCACCTACTTTATTTACAATTGAAGAATTCGTTCCCCATCCTTGATAGTACATTTGCTTCTTCTGACTTCAGTTTTAGCATTTTAGTAGTAAGGTTGAGTTGAACCCTGGAAGTTGGCCGCCTTCATTAACCCTGTGATGTCCTTTACCCTGATGCTCCACACAGGCTCATGGTATCTCCCAGTCAACATTTTCCCCAACCAGCCCTCAATATTTTGCAAGGATTAAAAGCCTGCAAAATAAGGAAAAATAATGAAATCTAATGCTGATGAAGCTTTTATGGAAATACATACCAATTCAATGATGGTACCCTGGAAAATAGTTCCTAGGAAGGATGATCTGGCAGTGCATTTTTAACTTGAGGGAATATGTAGGTAGATAGCCATATACGAAGTCACTTGTAGAAACAACCTAGATGGAAAAAATTAGGGTCCCAGTTAATCTGGTCATAATGTCTATGCAAGTACATTAAAATTTTAAAGGAAATGTGCTCACTATAATAACTAGGTAAAACTACATGAATAGTCGGTTAAAAATACTGGGTGTGAATTAAATGCAGAACATAGTGCTAGATGCTGAGAATATAGAAGTGAGTAAGACGTAATCACTGTCCCTCCTAGGATCTCATTCTAGTAGAGGAAGTAGATTATAAAAGGTGATCTGATGTAGAGAACAAACGTATGGACACCAAGGGGGGAAAGCGGGATGGGGGGGGGTGGGATGAACTGGGAGATTGGGATTGACACGTATACACTGATATGTATAAAATAGATAATAAGAACCTGCTGTATTTAAAAACAAAACAGTGATCTGATAGTGACGTGCTGCAAGAGCCTCTTACCCCGGGAGGTTAGGAAAGATTTAATGGAAGAAGGTCATCTTTGAGCTAAGAGCTGTGGGAATATACTAAGTAACAAGCAAGGATGTAGCCTTCTAAGCAGATCTTTTCTGAAAGAGTTCCAGGTGAATTGCTTGCTATAGAAATAGCAAGAATCTCCATTTAGGTGGAGGGACTGAGTGTGGAGGGAGGAGGGAAAGTGATTAAGATGGTGGAAAGATTGCCAGTGGGTACTTTGGTGCTAAATTTGGATTTCATTTCCCCCTTGGCTTGCCCCCCACCCCCACCCCAGTACTGGCTACTGGCGGCTCATAGCTGACTCTAGAAATTGTTCTCAGCTAAAGAGTTCTGTATCATAAGGAAAATTTTTTGAAGAAACTTAACTTGGGGGCAAAAAATCCTGGAGGGAGCTTCAAAATGGATTGCAGAAAGTTAGGCTGGGGAGTTCCCTGGTGGCCTAGTGGTTAGGATTCCGGGCTTTCACTGCCGCGACCCAGGTTCAATCCTGGTCAAGGAACTGAGATCCTGCAAGCCGCACAGTGCGGCCAAGGGGGGAGAGAAAAAACTGGATGTCAGGAGACCAGTTAGACTCCTTCAAGAGGAGAGGTAAGAAATGTTACCACTAATGCAGTGAAGTCACTGCAACAGAAAATGATAAACATGAGACACTAAAGAGGTAAGTAGAAGACCTAGTGTTCTCTAGCTTGGCTCTACTGACAGTTCGGGAAAGGGAAGAGGACTGGGGTAGGAGATAACAGGTCTGTTTTTGGACATGTTGAGTTTAATGAGCCAAAAGGTGGATAAAGGAGCCCAGATTTGCTCTGCTGAGATTGTGAGATTATGGGCACTTTCATAAAGAATAAACCTTTATGCAAACTTCTTCAATTTATTTACTTATAATTTGAAAGAATTGCTTAACAGGCCTGTGGGCCTGTAGGGAACTGGTTAAATAATCGTCCATTGAAATGTGTTGAAGCTATCAAAACTTATAGGTCTATGTTGGCATGATAACAATTTTGTAACATGTTAAGTGAGAAAAGTAAGTTACGGAGCTATAGTAAATAAGAGTATCTAACAGAAAAGTTCCTGCTGTTGCTCACACCTCCCCTTGAGCCACCTACCATACTCTATACCATGCAGGGACAGTAGTATGAATTTAGAAGACAGCTCCCTCTGGGCAGGCACAGCCCTGTGAAGACATGCTGGGCTGATTATATTGTGTTTCAGCCCAGATGCAAATATAGGATGGAGGCCAAGGTTGCAGTAAGGCCAGGTGGGTTCAGAGAGAGGCCAATGGAATTCACACATTCAAAAAGACAAGGCTGGATTGATGCAGGAATCACTAGGCCTTTTTTTCTGTTGGTATTTGGGCTAAAGGGTCACCTAGAACAGTGTTAACATTTTTGACATGAAGGACCAGTTTTTGTTTCCAATCTGTCATGGACGGATGACTGTGTAAACTGCTGTAAGTCAATAACTATGAAAATGAATTTTTAAAAAGATACAGCCTGATTTTTAAAAGTTCAACCGACAGAATTACTCTGCCAAGTATTATAAAAGCTCTTAAACGCTTGCCCTCAGTTTCTGTACTTATCTTGTTGCAAGCTGGTAACAGTTTGGGACTGACAGGAGTCAGCAGACGTTTTGTAGCGCTGATAAAGCTCTGTACTTTAGAATGTAGAAACTGGGGAACGGGAGGGGAGACATGACACGAGTGTCATTTTCCCATCTTTCTGGAAGCCGTGCCACCTGATAAAACAGGGATCCAAATGCATTTGGGGGCAGATGCTAACCCACCACACAGCTCACTCATTCATCATGATGTTCAAAAAACACTGAAGTTCTGGTACCGCCTGTCCTGAGGAGATGAACTCTATGCTAAGGCAGAATAATTCTGAGTAATTTTTTGAAGATTTTATTTATTAGGCATTTATAAAACATGTTATTAAAATACACATAAGCAAGTGTAACAACACTTCCTATAGAACATAAAGTTCTTACAGCTGAGAAGCAGGTCATCACATTTAAAATAATTATCATTGTAGAACCTAATTAAAGTGGTTGCTTCACAGTCTAACCTTTCTTGCACCTGACAATTATGACCAATAAGTCACTAATCTAGTAGCTAACTGTTCTATGCCCTGGAAGGAAATTTGATCAGATTCTTTCTTATTAAATTATCAGATCTTAACATTGTACTCTCCTTTTAAAAACACTACATTGTGACTCAGTGACACTATATTTGTGATGCACTGCTTGTGGTCATAGTATAAAACGCTATCATGTGTTGTCAGAGTAGACAAAGGGAAGCCGCCTTTATTTCCATTCAAAAGAATGAGACAATGGGACTGAAGACCTTTTTTTAAGTATGTAAATTATCTTAATGGTATTTCTAAATTATTTTTAGCTACGTGGTGTAGCCTGAAGGTTCCACTATGTTTTATCTGCCTCAAAACAACTCCCCTGATTCACTTTGTTATAAAGCAGAAACTAATACACCATTTTAAAGCAATTATGCCCCAATAAAGATGTTAAAAACAAAACAAAAAACAAACAAACAAAAAGAAAACTCCCCTTCTGGCTGCCCTAGGACTATCGGGCAGTCGTCACTATTAGTATGTAACTCTTAAGTCAGCATTTTCACATATGGCTCCCATTGAAATCAGTCCACAAATACTTACTGAACAGAAGTGCAAGACATAGTAAGAGGGAATGAAAAAAGTATAAAACCCTCTGCTCAGAATCTTCCAATAGTTCCCCATTTCACTCAATTTTATTCCCTCATCTCTAACCTCATCTACTGTACTTGCACACTCCACTCCAGGTATGCTGGCTCCTTGCTGCTCCTAGAACACATCAGGCATGGTTCTGTCTCAGGACCTTTGCACTGTGCCCTAGAATGCTCTTCCTTTAGATACCTACATAGCTCACTCCCTCCCCACCCAAAGTCTTTGTTTAAATATATCAGTACGACCTACTGTGAACATCTTATTTTAGAATTGCAAACTGACCCCAAAGCAATCCTAATACCACTTCATCTTTATTAAATAGTTTTTTTCCATTAGTTGCTGAGTAATTTATCATGTTATTATTTATTGTCCATCTGCTTCTACTAGGATGTAAACTTTGAGGGCAGGGAGTTCTGTCTGTTTTGTTTCTCTTTCTCAAGTGTGGAGGCCACCTTCCAAGATGGCCCCCAGTTATTCTCACATTGATAGGGCTGATTTAAGTAGCCAGTATGATAACGCAGAAATTATAGAGTATGGCTTCCAAAGAAAGGTCATAAAAGGCATCTTGGAAATAAATCCTCTAGACCCAGTCAAGCCGTTAGATAACTGCAGTCCTGGTCAACAACATCTTTTCTACAACCTCAGGAAACCCTGACCCAGAACCAATTAAGCTGCTCCCAGATTTCAGACTTATTGAAAGTTTATTGTTTTAAGCTGCTAAATTTGGGGCTATTTAACATAGTAAGAGCTAATGTACCAAGCACCTAGAACTATTTCCCTGGCACATAGTAGGCATTTAAGAAATAACAGAGGAAGGAAGGAACAAAACTGCCAGAAATAACCCAACTTTCATCAATAATAGCCAGGATTATTGTCACTTAGCAGAAAGTGACGTAGGCTTTGAGGTAAGCAGGTATACAGTAGGTAAATTTTAGGAAGAGAAGCTGAGTTTGAGATGTAACATGAAGTAGAAAGGAATGTTACTCTTCCCCAGAATTCCCTCCCATCTTTTATTGCCAATCATGTCTTACACCTAAGAGTTCATTAATTTTTGAGCATTAATAAAGTTGGCTAGGGTACCATCTCTGCCATTTTGCCTATGTAAATTATAAATTAACTATGGTATTATAAACCCATAATATTATTTCTGTAAAAGTTGGAGATAAACTTATGCTTCTGGCCAAGATGGACTAACAAGGAAAGGATTTACCCTCTCACCTGAAACAAGTAAAAAACTATGTACTTCACAGGACATTGGATAGGCTGAAGGCTTTTGCTTCCATAGTGAGCCCTTGACCAAGTGCTTCCTGCAAAGCAAGAACCAAAGGGATCTAATTGCTTCTAAGTATTGATAACTGGGTCCCAGAACAAAGCTCAAGAAATGCTATCATCCAATACGTTACCAGGCATGCAAAGAAGCAGGAAAATACAACCATACTGAGGAGAAAAAATCAATCAAAATGGACCTAGAAGTAATTCAGATGATCAAATTTTGAAGACATAGCAATAGAAAAGATCCAAAATGGAACAAAAAAGACTAGAAAAAAGAGATGGCATCAGTGAGCCATAGGACAACTCCAAGAGGCCAAATGTACATGTAATTGGAGTTCCTGAAGGGCGAAGATATTTGAAGGAAGACTGGCTAGAAGTTTCCCAAGTGTCATAAAAACTAAAATCTCACAGTTCCAAGAATTTTAATAACCCCCAAACACAGGAAACATGAAGAAACATCAAATTGCTTAAAATCAGTGATTAAAAAAGATCTTAAAAACAGCCAAGGGAAAAAAGAGATACATTACCTACAGAGGAACAAAGCTAAAGATGGGAACAAATATCTTGTCAGTGCAAGCCGGAACGTTTTCAAAGGCGTGAAAGAAAAACTTCTAAACCTAGAATTCTCTACACAGTATTTTGAAAATACCTTTCAAAAACCAAATGAAATAAAGACTTTTTCAGACATAGAGTATCATTAATCATTAGGAAAACGCAAACTAAAAATCACAATGAGGTGTCACTACATACCTATAAAAATGGCTTCAATTTAAAAGGCTGCAGTGTAGGGCTTCCCTGGTGGCGCAGTGGTTAAGAATCCACCTGCCAATGCAGGATACATAGGTCTGAGCCCTGATCTGGGAAGATCCCACATGCCGTGGAGCAACTAAGCCTGTGCGCCACAACTACTGAAGCCTGCACTCTAGAGCCCGTGAGCCACAACTACTGAGCCCACATGCCACAACTACTGAAGCCTACATGTCTAGAGCTTGTGCTCCGCAATGAGAAGCCCGTGCACCGCAACAAAGAGTAGCCCCCGCTCGCCGCAACTAGAGAAAGCATGCGTGCAGCAACGAAGACCCAACGCAGCCAAAAATAAATAAATAAAATAAATTTTTAAAAAGCAAAAAAAAAATAATAATAATTTAAAAATTTAAAAATAAAAGGCTGCAGTGTAGAATTAACACAAATGTCCATACACTAGTGGGTGGGTTTCTGGTATAACCATACAATGGAATAAACGGGAATGAAGTACGGATACATGCTGCAACATGAATGAACCTTGAAAACACTAATGTGTGTAAGATGCCAGTCACAGAAGTCCACATATTGTACGATTCCATTTACGTAAAATGTCCAGAATAGGCAAATCCACACAGACAGAACGTAGATTAGTGGTTGTGTACGACTGGTGTTGAGGGCTGGGGAGCGAATGAGGAGCAGTGACCTCGCTGTGACGTGGGGTTTCTTTTGGGGATGATGAAAATGTTCTAAAATTGACTGTGGTGACAGATGCACAGCTCTGTAAATACACTAAAGACACTGTAATTGTATACTTTAAATAAATGGGTGAATTGTATGGTATGTGAATCATATCTCAAAGCTGATTTCTTTTTATAAATACATTTGTTTATTTATTTTTGGTTGTGTTGGGTCTTCGTTGCTGCACACGGGCTTTCTCTAGTTGCAACGAGAGGGGGCTACTCTTTGTTGCTGTGCGCGGGCTTCTGATCGCAGTGGCTTCTCTTGTTGCAGAAATCTGGCTCTAGGCACGCAGGCTTCAGTAGTTGTGGCACGCAGGCTCAGTAGTTGTGGCTCACAGGCTCTAGAGTGCAGGCTCAGTAGTTGTGGCGCATGGGTTTAGTTGCTCCGCGGCATGTGGGATCTTCCTGGACCAGGGTTCGAACCCGTGTCCCCTGCATTGGCAGGCAGATTCTTAACCACTGCGCCACCAGGGAAGTCCCTCAAAGCTGATTTTTAAAAAAGGTTGGAGTGTTGGAGAGAATGTGTAGCCACTAGAACTCCCATGTACTGCTAGTGGGTACAATCACTTTGAAAAAGTTTGTCAGTTACTTAAAAAGTTAAGAATACAACTACCACATGAATCAGCCATTCCATTCTTATATATTTACACAAGAGAAGTGAAAGCATATGTTCATTCAAAGACTTGTACATGTAATGCAATGTTTATAGTAGCCTTATTTGTAACAGTCAAAATCTGGAAACAACCCAAATGTCCAGCAATAGGTAAATGAAAAAACAAATTATGGTATATTCACACAATGGAATACTACTCAGCAACGAAAAGGAATAAACTGATGTGAGGGGTATGGTTGGGAGGTTGGTGAGGTTATAGGAGGGCAAAATGAGAACTTTGCAGTGATAAAACTCTTCTGTATCTTGAAGGGGGTGGTGGATACATGAACCTACTTGTGATAAACTGTATAGAACTGGTGTGGGGGGGAGGACAAATTAGGAGTTTGAGATTAACATATACACACTAGTTTATATAAAACAGATAATCAACAAGGACCTACTGCACAGCACAGGAAACTCAATATTCTGTAATAACCTATATGCAAAAAGAATCTGAAAAAGAATGGATATATGTATAATTGAATCACTTTGCTAAAACTAACACAACATTGTAAATCAACTATACTCCAATATAAAATAAAAATTAAATTAAAAAAGAATCAATAACAAATAAATTACTCTTAAATTTAAAAAAAACTATAGAACTAAATGTACCCACACAAAAGACTATAAGATTAGTAGATTGTATCAATGCCAATATCCTGGTTGTCATATTGTACTATAGTTTTATAAGATGTTACCATTGGGGGAAACTGGGTAAAGAGTATACAAGATCTCATTGTATTATTTCTTTCTTTTTTTTTTTTTTTTGGCTGCGCCATGCAGCATATGAGATCTTAGTTCCCCCACCAGGGATTGAACCCATCCTGCAGTGGAAGCGAGGAGTCTTAACCACTGGACCACCAGGGAAGTTGCAAGCAAAGGGGTTTCTGTTTTTTTTTTTTTAGATGTTGGGGGTAGGAGTTTATTAGTTTATTTATTTATTTTTGCTGTGTTGGGTCTTCGTTTCTTTGCGAGGGCTTTCTCTAGTTGTGGCAAGCAGGGGCCACTCTTCATCGCGGTGTGTGGGCCTCTCACTATCGCGGCCTCTCTCGTTGCGGAGCACAGGCTCCAGATGTGCAGGCTCAGTAGTTGTGGCTCACGGGCCTAGTTGCTCCGCGGCATGTGGGATCCTCCCAGACCAGGGCCCGAACCCGTGTCCCCTGCATTAGCAGGCAGATTCTCAACAACTGCGCCACCAGGGAAGCCCCTGTATTATTTCTTACAACTGTATGTGGACCTATAATCTCAAATATTTTAATGAAAAAAAATTCTTCGTACTTACAACATAGATAAACCTCTAAATAATTATGCTGAGTGTAAGAAGACAAAAGAGTACATACTGAATGATTCCATTTATATAAAATTCTAGAAAATGCAAACTATTCTATAGTGATAGAAAGCCGTCAGTGGTTGCCTAGGGAGGGGAGAGGGCCTGGAGTGACAGGAGGGAGGGATTACAAAAAGGCACAATTTTTACAGGCGATGGAAATGTCTGTTATCTTGACCGTGGTGATAGCTGTACCCATACCAAAACATGCGCAATTTTTGTACATCAATTATACTTCAGTAAAGCTGTTTAAAACTCTGAAAGTTAAAATATCTGCAACAAAACTAAATTTTGTAATCATGATTTCACCAAATTTGGCCCTCCTGGTTCTGTGAAAGAATAAGGGGTTTCATGATCTAAACTTTGTTTGGGACTGAGTGGATCAATTCAGATTAAAAGCCCAGTACAAGCTGTTCTGTTGGGGTTAGTTGTACAAGAAAGCACAAAACCCCTGAAGCCTTGGGTGGAGGTTGGCCACCAGCTGAACCTATTCAACAGTGTGTCTATTGTATGAAGTGAAACTGCCTCAGGCGTCTTTTGAAACCTTATCTAGAGAATTTTGATTGCTGAGAAGTTTTTCCTACATTAGCCAAAGGCCAGAATACTTCAGTTCCCTTATTTTCACAAACACCAACGTTTTTGCTTGTTTCCCTGCACCAAATATGCACACACACATACTATTTCTTTGACTGTTAAGTTTGTAACATTCTTTGAATGTTACAACTTAGAGAAAGCTCGCTAGTCTATAAAGCGTGTCAAAAATTTGAGCGACTTTCTTTGTATATAAAACCTCTATTCCTAGGTTTCTGCTTACTATTTTCAAACCTCAATTTTTAAATTAATACTTACATATATAATGTATTCAGTAACTGAATTCATAAAAGTGCAAATGATACAAAAGAGTGTAGAGTGAAAGGTCACCCTCCTACCTCTATTCCCCACCTGCCCAATTCCCCTCTCCAAGAGCATCCAGTTTTGCTAGTTCTTCTTATGAAATGCCAGAAAGTCTATGCATACAGAGGCAAATATACACAAACACACACACATACACATATATGTCTTAGTACACAGTCTTATTATCTCAGTTTTTAAAAAACAATTATGACTTTTGAATAGATTACACATGATGTGTTAAAATCCAGTAGGCATAACACTGGTTCCCCTTCTACCCATGCCCGTTTCCATCTTCTTCCCCTCCTAAACAACCAGTGTTACCAGTTTGCTGGATTCCTTCTAGACTTAGTCTATGCATATAACTGTTTTTCTGTGTGTTTTTTTTTAAACTAATAACACAATCTTGCTCCATAAATGCAGGGACGTGGCCTACTTGGGTCACTCTTCCTGCCCCAGCATGGAACACAGTTCCTGGCATATAGTAAGTGCTCAATAAATATTTTTGGAATTAAGTCATCTAGACACAAACATCCTTACCTTCCTAATCTCTCTCTTCTGCATTTTCAAATATATCTAGCAAGTCTGATTGATTCTCCAATGGGAGAATTTCATCCCTTCCTCACTTTTTTCTGTGATCACAGTCCATGCTCAGGGTCTAATCACTATATGCCTCAGACTACCACAACCTCCTCAAGAATCTCCTAGGTCTCTATCACGTAGGTAAAGAGCTCTATGGAGGGCTTCCCTGGTGGCGCAGTGGTTAAGAATCCACCTGCTAATGCAGGGGACACGGGTTCGAGCCCTGGTCCGGGAAGATCCCACATGCCGCGGAGCAACTAAGCCCATAGGCCACAACTACTGAGCCCACGTGCCACAACTACTGAAGCCCGCGTGCCTAGAGCCCGTGCTCCGCAACAGGAGAAGCCACTGCAATGAGAAGCCCGTGCACCGCAACAAAGAGTAGCCCCCACTCGCAGCAACTAGAGAAAGCCACACACAGCAACAAAGACCCAATGCAGCCAAAAATAAATAAAATGAATAAATTAAAACAAAAAAAAAAAGAGCTCTATGAAAAGAGAGGCCACGTCACATAGGGGTAGGAACACCAGGTTTAGAGTCAGACAGCCCAAGTTCACATTATAGGTCTGCTATATCAGAAGCACTTTAACAGATCTTCGCCTCAGTTTCCTTGCCTGTACAATAGAGATGTCAGTGTCTTCCTCATAGGGCTGTTGTAAGGTGAAATGGGCTAATACATAAATCACTTACATATATGCATCTGGCACATAGTAAGTGTTCAATAAATGTTAGCTATTATTGTTATAGTGCAATTCATCTTCCTCAAGTGCTGTTTTTTTTTTCAAGTGCTGTTTTGAATACATCGCACATCTGTAAGCAGCTCCTCATAGACACTGTCCATAATTTACACTGAGCCTTCTGCTCCCTTTTCAGTTTACCTCTTCCTCCTTACTCTACCAGTCTCTTAACCTGCTGCGGCACGTGAGCGCCACTCCAGCAACCCAGTCGTTTAAATATACCACACAGACATCATCCCCACTCACCCCAAAGCTTCACACAGCACCATCCCTTCTTCCTAGGACCCATTCTCATCTCATCTAATCTCACCTCCCCTTCCTTCCTTCCTTCCTTCCTTCTTTCCTTCCTTCCTTCTCCCCTCTTCTTGCCTCTCTCCTTCCCTCAGGCCTTCTTTGATTACTTCTGGCTCTGATATAGAGATAGAATTGTTCATATATCCATTTGTATTTCTATGTTATACATTCTTACATATTTTCAATTGTGTGTATCCAGAGTATCCCATTAGATTATACTGAACTGCAGTGTCTATAATGTCTATTCTTTTGTTACCCTTTGTACAGTATGTTCATGATTAACCCTTGGAAAAACATTTTGACTTTTTTTTTTAACATTTGCTCTTTCTCCAAATCCCCTGGCTTCCAGAAAAACTATGACAATAAAATATAGAGAAGGCTATGGCTGGGTACAAGCTGAGTCAGGGTGCAGGGATTTGGAAGGGAGGCCTGTACTGAGGAACACAGGAGCAAAGCTGTCACTCCCAAAGCACTTGCCTCCTAGAAAACATGTATGTGAAGTATTTGGGGTTTGCTATAAGCAACTGATCTGAACCCTCAACAGTAAATCACTTATTATTGATCATTACGATCACTGAGATCATCATCAAGAAATTATTTAGCACCTATATTGTGAAGGCGCCATGTTTATAGGATACAAGGAGACATTGAACTCCTCTTCCCTATGATAAACTGAAAATCTAATGTGATAGAGACCCAATATGCTCAGCCACCTGAGTGGTACAAAAAAATAAGCCATCATCAAAGGCTGTGACAACCAATTAGTGCTTCACGGAGAAGGCTGAACCTGATCTGATTCTGAAGAAAGGGTCAAACGTTTAATGAGCATAAGGAAAAGCATACATTTTAGGTGGTAGGTACTATTTGAATATCATATTCCTTTATGTGAACCTCTATTTAAGAGTTCGGTTTCAAAAAAAAACAAGGGCTTCCCTGGTGGTACAGTGGTTAAGATTCTGCGCTTCCACTGCAGGGGGCGCGGGTTTGACCCCTGGTCGAGGAAGTTCCGCCAGCCACACACAGTGGCCAAAAAGGAAAATAAAAGAGGGGAAAAAAAAAAAAAGAGTTCAGTTCCATTATTATTTCATTAACAAAGAGATCATTCCAATGACATTTATTGAGTACCGACTATCTGCAAAGCACTATGCAAGGTAGAATGGGATACAGACCTAAATCGGGTGTGATCCCTGCCCTGTTAAGAGATTACAATATAGTGGAGAACGCCAACATTTAAATCCCGGACTAACAGCTTGCAGAGTAAAGGAAGCTCAGAAAGTTGGTCCAGGACAGAAGCAAAAATCTCCTGACTGCCACACTGTTGTGTAGTCCATTTCCAGAACACAGTAAACCCCTTTAAGGGCAAACTCTGGCAAAATGCTCTAATTGTGGATGACATCAGGTAAATAACAAGAGGGTCTGGTACAGGGCTACAGAATGGTGATACTATGTATTTTTCTATCATCATCCTTTTCACTATTCTTATAGGAACTGTTTTTTGTCAATTCCTTGTCTCAGCCACGAGACCTTTTTGTTCCTGAAAAAGCATTAAGCAAGCTGTGTGGAAGGGACCTTAGTATTATCCAATCCATTCTTCTCATTTTATAAATGAAACAGCTGATGTCTGTTACAGAACTTGCTTAAAGGTCATGAGGCTTTTTCTTTAATTCATTTCTTTAATGATAACGGCACTTACATTTAAGTTTTATGTTATAATTTGCCATTTTTAGGCACTTCTTAAACTTATCTCATGACTAATCCAGGATGTGACACTGGTGACAGTTAGACTGATATAATTAAGTGCTCTGAGAAGCTTCTGCTGCCCATCCCCATCTCCCCACTAGTGATGCAACACTTTCTTTCCGTGACAGTTAAAAAAGAACCTTTGGTACCTCTCCAAAGAAAACTATCAAACACAATAATACATAAGAAATTTAAAATTACTTTTTATTAGTACATATTTTTTCCCCCAAGCTTTAAATGACACCCAATTGGATTTGGTAATATACTTCTGAATAGAAATCTATGTGGTTTTAATGTTAGGAACATTAGAAGAACTGAGGTTGCTTTGTTCCCCCAAGTCAAATCCTTTTTTGCCCTTATGTACTGAATTTTTATCTGCAAACTGGACTTTTGCAATGAATTGTTCCAATTCATCAAATATGTATCAATTTCCTACAATGTGTACTGTTTTATGCTTGACACTGAAGGACACAGTAATAAGTAACACATAGTCCTCTACTATCCAGTTGCTTATCAGATACTGGGCAGTGTTTCATGCAACACAAGTTCATGAGAGATAAATAGCTGCTGTTAATTTAGCATAATGTGAGTAAGATATTTCTTCTTTTTCCTAAAGTGTATCTAAAGTTATCAGAGGCTTATGAAAAGCCACGGGTGATACCCATTTGTGTTCCGAACATACCAGAGTGACTTCCATATAGAAAATTATGTGATGAATCATTATAGGAATTCTGTGACACTGAAGCGAGCACCTCCCTCCAAGGGAAAAACAACCCCAACTCTCCCCTCCACACACAAAAAGCAGGTGTATGAATTAACACCTGAGAAAATACATATAAACAAAAAACAGAACATGAGGGAATCCAGTCAAGATGAAACTTAGTAGTGCTCATTGCTTACAGTCAAGATGTCATTTTAAACAAAGAATGAGGTGAAACAAAATAAGAGGAAGATCCAATGACAGCTACTTAATCAGGTTCTTTTTTTAAAACACTGGGAATTTTCTGTTTAATGTTGGAAGCTCTTATCCTTAACTAGTTGCTATCCTGTTTCACTCAAAGCATGAAAAGAAACATTATCTTCGTGGAAAAAATCACAGCCTCATAAATCATAGTGCAGACTAATCAAATTGCATCATCAACTTTTAAATTTATTTCCACATTTCACGAATATGTAAAAGAGTATCTCGTGTAGCAAGGGAGCTTGATAAATATTCACTGACACTACATTTCTACAAAAGGCAATAAGGATAGCTGGGATTTTTTTTTACCAGTAGCCTTTGGACTATCAACACAACAAAAATAAGGTGTATTTTACTTGTGTTCATATTATAAAGTATTTTTCTTCAGACCTTAAATAACCAAAGACACATTGGCACCAGAAAGATGGCAATACCCTCGCAATATCTGATGCTACTAAAACAGTAGGTCATGTTCTATTCATCTGGTAAGAGGCCAGTTTCACATCAGGGAGCACAGAATGATGAGGTTATAACTAAGGTTTAGACATCTTTCACAAATGTGTCCTCTTAAATATGAGAAACAATTGTGTTCTAAAGGCTTTGCTTAAAACCAGGAACAAGGGTCTAATTGTTGCCAACAATTTGTTGCTATAGAACCTTCTTGCTCATAGACATGAGCTTGGCCATTTTGTGCTCTGATTATTTACGCTGATCTATATAGTGATGATAACTAACTTTCTACCCAAGGGTGCTTTGTTTGGAAAAGACAGCACTGGAAATTTAAATGCTTAAATAAATGCCAAGTATTATTACTGACCCTCTGTCCTCTTTTGCCCCTCAGAGCTCCTGTGGCAATTTTAATCTAAGGGCTCCTGTGTTAATTGTCCACTATACCCTTATATGATCTCACAAACTCTATTGCTATTGATGCCAAGGTAATCAGGATTCATGTGGAGATCTGGACTGAATGTGTATTCAAGGCTGACAAGGGAAAGGGTTTCCTTAAGTACTGCAAGCATCCAGTGAATGTTAACATCATTTGAAAGACAATGCAATAGAAGCAAGTAAGAGAAACTTCTTAAAGATCTGTTTGACACCATCCAATTTCAGTGCAACTTCAGCAAAAAGGAAACAGCTAACTCAATAATGAAACTGCAGAAAGCAAAACTGAATCCTTAGAGAGTTCAGAACTGGTCGTTTTAGATCTCTGATTTGATACTTTGATCGTTCATCCATAAGCAAATGCAATTTTATTTTAAATTCTCTTCTCACTCTGAAAGAAAATGCTTCAGTGTATTAGGGGAAAATAGGGGAAAATACAGAGAAGTCTTTGTTGAGCTCAGCAACTCTCAAATGAGCAAACTATGAACATGTTTTATTCTTTCATTCATTTAGGGCACCAAAATACTCTTTAGTAAATACCTATTGAGCGAAAAGACTGTATTAATAATTCTTACAGCTAGATTTTTATCTACCATTGTTCAAGTCAGAAGATGCTACAATTTGAAAATGATGCTATCAACAATGATTATTATCTGCCTGAGTGGGTGTTGCTGAAAAGACCGATACTGGATTACTCTAGAGTTACTGGGTGTGGTACACTTTTTCCAGTTAAGAATTAAGGTTAGAAGGGCATCATGCCTGCAACTCACTCTTTTTATTTATTTTTTTAATTTTTTTAACATCTTTATTGGGGTATAATTGCTTTACAATGGTGTGTTAGTTTCTGCTTTATAACAAAGTGAATCAGTCATACATAAACATATGTTCCCATATGTCTTCCCTCTTGCGTCTCCCTCCCTCCCATGCAACTCACTCTTAAATGTCTCAGAAAAAAAAAAAAAAAAAGTGGATACGTGAATAAAACTAAAGAAATATACTATATGTATGTAATGTTTTAAGGTGAAGACTAGCCAGGAGATTCTTTATACTATTCTTGCAACTTTTCTGTATATCTGAAATTATATTTAAAAATCTTTAAGTATAATTAAAGTTCATGGAATTGAAATATACTTTTGATGAATGATGGAAAATTAGAATCATTTTTAATTGAGATATATACCATAATGAAATAATTTTAAAAAGAATTTTTTCATCAAAACATCAATTAAAATTATGATCCCAAATTATTATGAAAAATACGTATTCACAGAAACCATAAAAATTCTATATCTTATGTTTAACAGCAAAGCTTCTATTATATTCTCATTAGATGAAATACTAGAAAATAATTCTTTATGTTTTTATTCATTAGCTAGATTGTCAGAAATAATACCAAAAAAGTAAAATACCAATGCATTAAAATTTTTGGCCTTCAAGCAAAAATTTAATCATTTCCCCAATTTTATCCCTTTGTTAATAGCAAAATTAACTAAATTCCACATGTTTTATTCCTGACCCAACCACTTACTTGCTCTTTAACCTTAAGTAAGTCCCTCAACCTCTGTGGACCTAGCTTCTTTATAAAAATTTACTGAGTTGTATTAAATTCTTAGATGTTCCTTCTAGCACTAACATTCTAAGTTCCTTTTTACAAATAGGGAAATAGAAATTCTAAGTAACTTTCTAGAAGTCACATGATAAAAGTCTAATTTTAAAAGAGTCTATTAATCATATCCAGTCTGGAGTCATACACCAACATGAAACCCATCGTCAAAAAACCTTCCTAAACTTCCCAGGCACACCTGCTGTCAAGGACTCATCCTCGAGTCATCAGTTGCCAAAGCTCATCTCACTCTGTGAGGGAGAGTTATAAACTCTCTGGTTTGGTCTTGGGAATGTTTTCCATCCACCAGAGGCTAACAAGTGTCCTGGAGACAAGAGTAGGAAGGAAGAAGAGGCGCCACAGTCAAGGTGATCTCCACAGAGACTTGGGACAAGAGATGACTTGGCTGTAGGACTGTGGCTACAATAGGCTGTTTTGTTACTCTTTGTAGCTATCCAAACACTTTCTGGTAAGTGAGAGAACATGTTAGACTCATTTGAATCCCTGCCCTTTTTATTTGATTTTAATTATGGGTAAGCTGTACAAAAGACTGAATACTGCTCTCCGGCTCAGCAGGATGTGGCAAAAGATCTAAGCTTTCGTTGTGCAAGTTTGCTCTGCAATAAGGTAATACCCTATCCTGAAGTGTCTATTCCTTTAAAACAGAAAAGGAGAAAGGAAATAGAGAACAAACTCTGTGGGTTAGGTCTTCTTACAATAAGACAGGCTATATATAGAAATGTATCTTTTTGTTGTAAAGTACATACTTTTCTGATAATGAGAAGTATAAATATAGTATTTACACCGCCAGGCTCTGTTCCAGGCACCTTAACGTATATTGACTCATATAACCCTCACAACAACTTTCTGAGATAGACTGTTCTTCCCATTTTATAGATGAGGAAACTGAGGCACAGAGGTTAAATAGCATGCCCAGAACATACATTTAGTGATAAGCTAAGGCAATCTGGCTTCAGGGTCTGTGCTCTTAACTGCTGAGCATTCATGGGCCTTGTTTATTAATCCTACAATACCTTGTACTTAGGGCAATGGTGCTCAGACTTATGGGAGCATCAGAATCACCTGAGGCATTTGTTATAAGCGCATATTTCTGGTCTTTACACCCACCTACCCACCCAACCTCACCCCAGAAGATTCTGATTCTGGTAGGTCTGTGGCTGAAGAATCTCTATTTTTAACAAGCATCTCAAGTGATTCTAATATAGGGGGTCCAGTATCACACTGAGAAACACAGACTTAGGGAAGGAAGACTCTTTCTTCTAAGGGTAAAACATTTTTCTTTGCAATTTATTCATCCACTCCGGAAACATTTATTAAGTATCCACTGTAAATTCAGAATTATATTAATTCTAAAAATTTGTGTGTGAAATTACTTCAAGTATTGGGCCCCTGCAATGAAAGAACTTGTACCATTATTGCAAAGGCAACATTAATTCCTTTTAATAATTAATAAGTGTTTTCTGAACACTTAACATGTGTCAGTCACTGAGTCAAGTCTTCTGTAGAAAAGAAATAATGTAAACAGTGAATGAATAAGGGTAAAAATTGAGTGATTCCAGTAAAAAATGCTTATGGAGGACTGCACAGTATATAGAGATAGGTCACTCAGCTGAATCATCTACAACATAACCCTCAAAGCTGTTTGGACTTAGAATGACTTTCTTTAAAAAATAAATTAATTAATTTATTTATGGCTGCATTGGGTCTTTGGTTGCTGCATGCGGGCTTTCTCTAGTTGTGGCGAGCGGGGGCTACCCTTTGATGTGGTGTGTGGGCTTCTCATTGTGGTGGCTTCCCTTGTCACAGAACATGGGCTCTAGATGCGTGGGCTTCAGTTGTTGTGGCATGTGGGCTCAGTAGTTATGGCTCACGGGCTCTAGAGCGCAGGCTCAGTACTTGTGGCGCACAGGCTTAGTTGCTCCGTGGCATATGGGATCTTCCCGGACCAGGGCTCCAACCTGTGTCCCCTGCATTGGCAGGCAGATTCTTAACCACTGCACCACCAGGGAAGTCCTTTGAATGACTTTTATCTAGTTAAGACTTAAATTCTAGTTAAGTATTCCCCTCAAATCCTCTGAGTTAAACCAGTTTCACATTATTTAATTCATCCATCCACCCATTCATTTAATGATCTTAATGAACCCACAGCAGTGTGCAAGGAAGCCAAAAAAATTAACTCAAGGCACTTAAAATCAAGTTGAGGGCTTCCCTGGTGGCACAGTGGTTGAGAATCTGCCTGCCAATGCCGGGGACACGGGTTCGAGCCCTGGTCTGGGAAGATCCCACATGCCACGGAGCAACTGGGCCCATGAGCCACAATTACTGAGCCTGCGCGTCTGGAGCCTGTGCTCCGCAACAAGAGAGGCTGCGATAGTGAGAGGCCCACGCACCGTGATGAAGAGTGGCCCCCGCTCGCCACAACTAGAGAAAGCCCTCGCACAGAAACGAAGACCCAATACAGCCAGAAATAAATAAATTAAAAAAAAAAATCAAGTTGAGAAAAAAATACACATACATGAACTAACAAATACAAAACAGATGTGAGCAATATGATATAAAGTTGTCTTAAAAGATAAAGTGAAGCATATTAAAAATTTTAAGAGTTTATTTGAAAAAAAATCGGGTCCCATTAGGCAGTGCCAAACTGGAAGTGGTCAGGAGTGCTCCATCCACAGAATCTGGGGACAGACTTTTTTAGAGAAGACAGGGAAGCAAAGTAAGGAATTTATTGGTTGGTTATAGCTTAATGCTTAGTTGGCTCTTTGTGATTTGTTGTCCTTAGGTTTCAATTTCATAACCTTGAGGCATGTACAGGCTTAGATCTCCAATTGCTTACTTAGGCTGCCACAGAATTAGAACCACTTCAGTCTAATGTCCTTTTTGTTTAATTAACAGCTGCATAGAGAAATTCATAGGAAAAGTAGAGGGAGGGTCTGGCATATATTAAGTGCTAGTAAATGTGGGTTGAATGAATGAATATACTATTAGAGTAGGCTAGTCAGGACAAGTTTCCTGGAGTATGAGAAGTAATAGGCAGAGATAGACTAAGGAGCAAAGGTCAGCCTGGAAGAGCAAATGACATTAGGAAAGGCCCAGTGGAAAACAGAAAAAAAAAAAAAAAATGCAGGATGTAGAGTTTCAACAGATTGGCTTGGTTGGAACAAAAGGGTTAGTTGATGGGTGAAAAGGAAGAGTGTGAGGTTTGATAAGGTATGGTACATTGGTACATATGGTACATTCTGATACAAGCCAAACTGTCATAACAAATTAAACATTTGTAACACCCTAAGTATAACAGTTTTGTTCTTAACTTTGACTTCCTCTCTTGAAATGTATTGATAATAAAACGTTAATTCTGTAAGACCAAGCTATTTAAATAAGTAATATTTTGTATATAGAATAAATGCCATCAAGATGATAAAGCAAAAATATAATGGCCTAGGCAATGCCATGGATGGAGAAAATTTAGAGACTCTCTCTTCTAATGTAACCCCTCTTTATAAGCTGAGGGGTCAAGGATCCAGGCAGATTAGGGTCCTAAGGTATTGACAGTGCCAAGTTAGGCTGCTGCCCTATTTACCAACAGCTGATGGAATCTTTAATGTTTACAATTCCACCTGAACTGCATAATTGTTATAATTTGAAGATCAATACAGAAAATATGAAGCATATAAATAATTAGAAAAAGAAAAGATAAAGACATCATACACAGAAGATGTTGAAATCGAAGGGTGGGAAGTTTAGACCTGGATTAGGGCAGTAGCTGAGGAAAATGGAAGGAGAGGTCAAGAGATATTCCAGCTAAAAGTACTAAAAGTAAAAAGTTTGTTTGGGTTTTTCCAAAAGACCTTTTTGGCCAACCCAATACTTTTTTGAGTGACTGCCTGAATAAGGAGGCCAATAAGAGAGTAAAAACAAACAAACAAAAAACTGCAAATATGAACCTGAGCATCAGACCTGATGGTTAAGTTTGGAAGTTGCTCAGTTGTCCAGGTGGAATGGTGATAGTATTAATATAGATTTCATCAAAAATTAGTTCTTTAAAAAGCAATTCTTTGGGCTTCCCTGGTAGCACAGTGGTTAAGAATCCTTCTGCCAATGCAGGGGATACGGGTTCGACCCCTGGTCCAGGGAGGTCTCACATGCCGCGGAGCAGCTAAACCAGTGCACCACAACTACTGAGCCTGCGCTCTAGAGCCCGCCAGCCACAACTACTGAAGCCCGTGTGCCTAGAGCCCGTGCTCTGCAACAAGAGAAGCCACCACAATGAGAAGCCCACACACTGCAACACAACAAAGAGTAGCCCCGCTCGCCGCAACTAGAGAAAGCCCACGTGCAGCAACAAAGACCCAATGCAGCCAAAAATAATAAATAAATAAAATAAATTTTAAAAAAAGAATAGATACCTAAAACACCAAAATTAAAAAAAAAAAAAAAGCAATTCTTTGCAAGATGAAAAAGTTCTGGGAGTTCCCTGGTGGTCCAGTGGTTAGGACTCACGCTTTCGCTGCCGTGGCCTGGTTTCAATCCCTGGTCAGGGAATTAAGATCCTGCAAGCCATGTGGTGAGGCCAAAAAAACACGAAAGAAAAAGTTCTGGCGATTGGTTGCACAACAATGTGAATATACTTAACCACTGGACTGTACACTTAACAATAGTTAAGATGGTAAATTTTATTTTAAAAAAGAATAAAAAATAAGTGCATAATTTTTTTAAAAGGAATTATTTCTATTAAACTTTTGCTCCATCTACTCTGGAGCTATATCAGCTTTTTATGTTTTAGGAGCACAGACTCACAGGTCACCTCAAGTAACTGGAAGCCTATCTATTTTAAGGATACACATGACAATAAAAGAGATAAGAATATCATAGGTACCTAAGAATAGCAGTATGATTAGGCTTCACTTGGGAACTGAAATGAACATGGAACTAGACAAATTCCATGTGCACCTAGAGACTGGGTTAACTTGTCACTCTTGGCTGCCGCAGGAATGCAGTATTCCCCAGCCATAGTGTGTCATCATTCCTGTATCCCTGTGACTACCAGCCAACCACCTCATTTAGTTAGTTATAGCTCTGCTTACTCATAATTCCAGCTTACTCATAGTATCTATGGCTGACTTCCAGCTTCTCTCCCCACAAGCAACAGACTGATCCTCTCTGTATATCCATTTCAAATTCTTAAAAGGAAAAAAAATCTGGCCTAGCTCCATTTTCACCTTAAGTGTGCATCAGAATCACCTGGAGAGTTTGTTAAACCACTAATTGTTGGGCCTCATTCCCAGTGTTTCTGATTTAGTAGCCTGGGGTAGGATCTGAGAATTTGCATTTGTAGCAGAATCCCAAGTGATGCTGACTACACGGGTCTGGGGACCACACCTGAGAACCACTGGTCTGGTTAGTCCCTCTTGTATCTGTTTGGACAGAGCAGATGGGGCTCTACCTCATGTTGTAAATACCATACTTCTGACTCTCAGGCTCATAATTGGAGACTTTTTAAAACTTCCATCTCTTAATGGCCTCTTCATTTAGGCAGTCACCCAAGTCCTATTGCTTTTTCAGCTGGAATGTCTCTGACCTGCCCTTTTATTTTCCTCTGTCACTGCCCTAATCCAGGGTCTCATCTCCCCACACCTGAACATCTACAGAAAAGCGTCCTGTTCCAAGCCACACCAAACTACCTTTCCCACTGACAGTCCCAAAGTGCTTTTTCTTTTTCTTTTTTTTTTTTTTTTTTGTGGTACGCGGGCCTCTCACTGTTGTGGCCTCTCCCATTGCGGAGCATAGGCTCCGGACGCGTAGGCTCAGTGGCCATGGCTCACAGGCCCAGCCGCTTCATGGCATATGGGATCTTCCCGGACCGGGGCACGAACCCGTGTCCCCTGCATCGGCAGGCGGACTCTCAACCACTGCACCACCAGGGAAGCCCCCAAAATGCTTTTTCCATTGGCTCCCTTTGCCCATCTCATGAAACTAATCACTGTAACACCTCTAAACTTTTCCCTTTTAAGTCAATAATATTTACATGCTTATTTTCCCACACTGACGTTTCCTTTCTATCATGACCTCCTACTCTTTCCCTTGAGAAACCCACCTATTTGAGAGCTCTTAGGACCAGATTTACTTAGAAAAAAACTTCAACTTCTTTTTTATAAAGATGACTCTAGAATTTAACCTCTAAACCCTCTCAAGTTCCATCACTACATTTCAACTACTAGCTGCTAGCTCCACCTAACTACTCTGAGAAGCTCGAACTTGGTGTCCAAAGCCAACCTCAACATTTATCTACTCATACAAGTTCCTCCTCGAGTTTTTCTTATTCCTTTAAAAACAAAACAAAATAAACAACACACACACACACACACACACACACACACACACACACACACTCCCATTGTACCAGTCATCCAGGCTCTTAATCACAGTAATTTCGATTTTTCTATCTGCTCCTCTTCTTTCTACTCCCCTCACCCTACTCCATCTAATGAGAAGCCAAGTTCTACAGATTGTACCACATATCACAGGTGCTGCTGAAACCTGGCACTTTCCAACTATGAATGTCATCATGATGTTCTAAGCCATCAACCACTTTTGATCTACACCAGTATTCCTCCAATGTTTCTACAAAAGTACCTCTAACAGCAGAGAAAATATAAACGGTGGGGAGGAGGGTACCCTTATGGAATGTAACCCTTAGCGGCTTTTAAATCTTTCTATACCCACTTTGGAGAAATTTCTTTGTAGACTCCTGTTATCTTTAAAAAGTTAGGCAGATTTCGCATCCTCCCCCATCTTTTTTTTAAGAATACAAAAGGCTTATTTACATATCCAAGGTACTCAGATCCTACAGATGTGGACATGCTAGCTCCTTCTTTTAGAATAAACTGATGATGGGCAATAATCAATATCTGAAACTTTGTATTACTCTTTTTTTTTAAAAATTAATTTATTTTTGTCTCCACTGGGTCGTCATTGCTGCACGCGGGCTTTCTCTAGTTCCAGCGAGCGGGGGCTACTCTTTGTTGCGGTGTGCGGGCTTCTCATTGCGGTTCCTCCATCTATTTTCGCTTTAACATTCTAGGAAGCGTCTAGTTAGCTGTCGGTGAGACAAACTGATGCTTTGAGAACATTTTCTACGTTTATCAGGAGCTTCACATGGCGTATCTGTGTTCTGGTTTGAGAAGAATCCCTGTAGACCCCACCTGGTCTCTCTGCCCTCGGTCTGTGTGTATGTGCCATTTTACTTCATCACACACTCCAGTAGTGCCACGCTGCTACCAAATTAAGTATAAGCTGGTTTCTTTTGATTCAAAGCCCTCCAAAAATGATCACTCCAATTTTATTTCTGATACTAAGTTACTTTTTTGCAAGCTGAAATGCTTTGATTAGTATGTTCTCAGTATTTTAATTGAATCTGGTTGTTGGCATGTGGCTTACTTCCATAGCCATTTAGCTAGCACAGTGGTTCTCAGAGTGTGTTCCCCAGACCAGAAACATCAGCATCACCTGAGAACTTGTTAGAAATGTGTATTTTACGTCCTGTCCTATACCAGACCTGCTGAATCAGAAACTCTGGCTGAGCAATCTGCGCTCTAGCAAGCCCTCCACGGTGATTCTGATGCAGCTGAAGTTTGAGGGCCGCTGGTCTAGCATTTAGTTTTTGAATTTCAAATGGAGTAAGAAATGGATTTCAAAAAAAAAAAGAACCACCTAATGGAATATAAACTATTATTTAAGTGCAAAATCTTTTTTTAAGACAAAATGTTAACACTCACTAAAGGCTCTTTTACTAGAATTCTGCTACTAAATATAATTTTCATATAGGTTCTTCTTAATTTAGAAAATGTGTTCTAAAGGAAGACCAGATTAAACAATTTTTAGTTCATTTGTCTCCTCCTAGTGGCAGGCTTTTAAATATTGACCACAACAACCTCATTTATGTTTCTCAGAAATCATAGTTCTGAATTTTTTTCATGATTCCTCTTATTAGCTACAATTAAAGTCAATTGGCCCTCCTACCAAATTACATAGATTCTTCTATATTAGCTCCAACTATGGCTGTAGAAAACCATGTAATTTATCTCTTCCTTGGCTCTTTTCTTTTCTTCTTCTTTTTTTTTTTTTTTGCGGTACGCGGGCCTCTCACTGCTGTGGCCTCTCCCGTTGCAGAGCACAGGCTCCTGACGCACAGGCTCAGCGGCCATGGCTCACGGGCCCAGCCACTCCGCGGCATGTGGGATCCTCCCAGACCGGGGCACAAACCCGTGTCCCCTGCATTGGCAGGCCGACTCTCAACCACTGCGCCACCAGGGAAGCCCCCTTGGCTCTTTTTAATCTGACTTGTAAATCTTCCCTCATTTTGTTACCAACTTCTTAGCAGTAGAAATTCATTACTTAGAACATTTGAAATGAGTTTTCTTCCTTTACAGAATGTCAACAACATCCAGGTGTTTACCTTTATTCCTCTCACCACCGCTCCCTTTCTGGCAATGCCACGGGAACCACACAAAATCTCCAGGGTACTGGGAGAGCCACTGCCTCCGAATCTCTTTTCAGTGAACACTTTGAGCCCTCAAGCCCCTAGGCTATATTGACTTAGGGTGTGAACAGATTCCTTTGACTCTTAAAATCAACAAGACAGGTTTGATTTCTTCCAAAAGATTTTATCAATATGGCAGGATAATTTATGGAGATACTAGTACACTACATTTTCCCCTTGATCTCTTCCAAGCGGGCAGCCAGGCCATTTGTATTCCTTTGTCTTGGATGTCTAAAGGATGGAAAGCTGAAGCTACTTGAAGACCGTGGCTTTTCCCATCTATTGTTAGAGTCTGAGCTCACTGAGGAAATTATGCTACATGTCTGAGAGGTAAAAGGGAAGAGGTGCCTTTATTTACACTGGAGGAAATAAATGAGATTTCCTTAGGCTGGGAAGGAGTGTAAACTGGTGCATCCTCATTCCCCTAGCAGCACCCTGGAGAAGTGTCAAGACCTATGGTCTGCTTAGAAACGCTAGACCGCTAGCACTAATTGCCTATAGAAAGGGGTGCTGGGGGACAGGGATGGAAGGCTTACTTTTCAGTCTCTATCCTTTCGTAAATCATTCAAAATAAAAATAATAATTATGTCTTAAATAGTAAACAATAATAACCTCGACTAGAAGTATGAGGTTTGTTTATTTGAAAGGGACATCTTGAGTCATTACACTGACCTCGTAAAACATATTTTCATTCCTCAAGCCTTCCTTCACTGTCTGCTGCTCCCTCAGCTTGGATTGTCCTTCTCCTCTTTATCTTCCCTGAACCTTCAATAAAATCTGACAATTTATATAATTTTTCAATTTACAAAGCACTTTTTAAAAAAAATTTTTGGCTGCGCTGCAAGGCATGCAGGATATTAATTCCCCAACCAGGGATGGAACTCTGTGGCCCCTGAATTGGGAGCAGGGAGTCCTAACCACTGGACCACTAGGCAAGTCCCCTACAAAGCACTTTTAGATACATGATCTAATCTTCAAACAAAAAAATATATACAGTGAAGATGAATAATTTTATCCTCATTTAATAAATAAGAACACAGGGGATGAGAAAGTGCAGCAGTTTGTGCGAGGTCACAATTCTTATATTTCAGAGCTATAATTCAAATCTACAACTGCTAACAAGTCCAGTGATTTTTCCCACTTTTTTTAAGCTACGAAATCCTATTCATCTAATGGAGGAACTGGGTAAAAATGCACAAAGATGTTTACTAAAGTGTTGTGCAATATCAATATTGCACAATAAATACCATCACACAGATCTGTATTTATCATGGAAAATATGGACAAACATCCATAATACTACATATAGTGAGAAAAGCAAGTTTAAAACAGATGTACACATAAACAATGTGTTTATGTAGAAAGAAGCTGGAAAGATATGTGTAGGAAAATGGGTTTTTTAAACAATGTGTTTACGTAGAAAGAAGCTGGAAAGATATATTGTGTAGGAAAATGGGTTTTTTGATTTTTTTAATAAACTTTTTTTTTTTTTTACTTTTTATTATTATTTTTTGGCCGTGCCATAGGGCACGCAGGATCTTAGTTCCCCGACCAGGGTTCAAACCCGTGCCCCCTGCATTGGGAGCTCGGAGACTTAACAACTGGGCCACCAGGGAAGTCCCCTCGTTGTTTTCTTTGTTTTGTTTTGTTTGGCCGCACCGCGTGACTTGAAGGATCTTAGTTCCGGGACCAGGGATTGAACCCAGGGCCACGGCAGAGAAAGCACCAAGTCCTGCCCACTGGACCGCCAGGGAATTCCCGGAAAACGTTTTTTAAAAGTTGTAATACTCTAAATTTTTATATATTATTACTAATACTAGATTAAATGCACATTAGTGCTTAATATGTGAATAGTGGGATTATCTCATTTAATCCTCACAATAACCAACTTGCCTAAAGGCTTACTGTTAAGTAACGCAGCAGAACCGGAAGGGTATCAAACCCCAAACCTCATGCTCTTTGAAGGTAGATCATCCTGTCTCACGTACAAAGATCATTTATTTTATAATCAGAAAAATCCATGAGGTTAGTTTAAGAAAATCCTGTTCAAAACTTCACTTCTCGGAGTCTACTATACTCCCCAGACAATCTGGGTCTCTTACAGCACCTAGGGCCATCTGATTAGCATTGGTTGGTCCCTTATTCTACCTCTCCTAGCTGCCTGAAACCCCAGCTCACTTCCTCGCGCAGTGGGCGCCCGATACGTGGAACACTGAGGACTGCCCTTTACTTAGCTCGTGGAGAACCTGAATTGATGATCAGTGCTCACACGACATTAGGAATTTCTTTCCAAGCATTGTAGGCTGGGGCCACACGAGGCCTCTCCATTTCCCTCGCGCACCGTAGCCTCCTTGCCTGCACCTACTTCATCCCCTCGGCTTCCATAGTGCTCTCGTCCCAGCTGGGCCGGGAACCCGAGGGTTCCCTAGGTCGCGGGACCTGCCCGGCCGACCCGCCAGGGCCCCGGCTCCGGCTCTCGGGACAGGGACAACAGGCTCCACGTGGGCCTGGGAGCCGCCATCTCGCGTGCTGGCAGGAGCAACTGGCGCTGTCGGAGCCGCGGCGGGGCGGAAGCTGCTGCCCGTACTCAAGATGGCGGCTCCGGCGGGCGGGGCCCACGGCTCGGAGACCGCGCGGAGGAGCGGCGGCATGGCGGCGGTGGCCGAGGAGCCAAGTCGGGGATACTGGGACGAGGAGGAGGAGGAGGAGGAGGAGGAGGAGGAGGACGCAGTGAGTGCGAAGGCGGAAGCCCGCGCGGCGGTGGAGAGGGTGGCTGCTCGGCTGTGTGCGCGGAAGGGAGTCGGGACGCGGCGGGCTTGCGGGGGCTCCTGGCGGGATTGTGCCTCAGGGCGCGCGGAGCGGCGGGCAGCTGGCCCCAGCCTTATGGGCTACACGGAAGTTCGAGGGGGAAGGAGGGAAGTTACCTTAAGTAACGGCGCGCGCTTCCTCTTGTTGAAAGCAGGACCTAGTTTTCACAAAGGTGGGGTCGTTGCACTGGCGAGGCTTGGCTTCTCTCGTTAATGCCTGCTTCTTCCTGCACACTCGCAAGCTAGCGCCTTTAACCCCTCTTTCTTCCACCAGGAGCAGTTGGTTCTGGTGGAATTATCAGGAATTATTGATTCAGACTTTCTCTCAAAATGTGAAAATAAATGCAAGATTTTGGTGAGTCTTGTAGAATTGGGGGGTTGTTGTAGATTTTCTTAAATTTAAAACAAGAATGACTGGTGAAATATACTCGTCCCTAAGATTGATATATTAATTTCACGTGAACAAAGCAGTGAACACTGGAGACAATTACAGGAGTACAGGGGGACTGTGGGAGCAGCTGGGAGAAAGTTAATGCCTATCTCTGCCTGAGTGTCTGCCTGTGTGGCTGGAGAGAGGTAAAGATTTGGAGGGTTAAAGCATTTTGATATGGAACATTAGGTTTTGAAAAAATACACCGTTTTATATAGTGAGGAGGGTGAGTAAAACACAAAGGGCAGAGAGGATAATTAGATATGCACACAGAGGTTAAACATGCAAACTGGTATATATAGAATGGGTAAACAACAAGGTTCTACTGTATAGCACAGGGAACTATATTTCAATATCCTGTGATAAATGATAATGGAGAATATGAAAAAATGTATATATGTACAATTGAGTCACTTTGCTGTACAGCAGTGATTACACAGCATTGTACTTCAACTATACTTAAGTAAAAAACAAAATTAAAGGGGCTTCCCTGGGGGCGCAGTGGTTGAGAGTCCGCCTGCCGATGCAGGGGACACGGGTTCGTGCCCTGGTCCGGGAAGATCCCACGGGCCGCGGAGCCTGCGCGTCCGGAGCCTGTGCTCCGTAACGGGAGAGGCCACAACAGTGAGAGGCCCGCCTACCGCAAAAATAATAATAATAAAATAAAATTTAAAAAACTTCAAAAAATAAAATATGGAAAACAAACAAAAATAGTGTGGAGAAGGGAGAGAGAATACCTATTAAGAAAGGACTTCAGGGCTTCCCTGGTGACGCAGTGGTTGGGAGTCTGCCTGCTGATGCAGGGACGCGGGTTCGTGCGGCCCGTGAGCCATGGCCGCTGAGCCTGCGCGCCCGGAGCCTGTGCTCGGCAACGGGAGAGGCCACGGCGGTGAGAGGCCCGAGTACTGTTGACTTGAGCTATGGTATCGGGAGTTACCGTCTGTTTTATGTTTAAAATCTTTTGAGCATTTTTTTTTTTTTTTTGCAGTTCGCGGGCCTCTCACTGTTGTGGCCTCTCCCATTGCGGAGCACAGGCTCCGGACGCCCAGGCTCAGCGGCCATGGCTCACGGGCCCAGCTGCTCCGCGGCATGTGGGATCTTCCCGGACCGGGACATGAACCCGTGTCCCCTGCATTGGCAGGCGGACTCTCAACCACTGCGCCACCAGGGAAGCCCTCTTTTGAGCATTTTTGACAAAACTTCCTCTGTTCTTACTTTATGTTGAAGAGGATGTTGATTGAAATAGACCTTGCTACTTGGGTATGAATTAAGTAGTCTTCAGTTTGTAGCTGCTGTGATGAGAGCAGTTTTAGCTTATCTTTTACTTGCTAGGACAAGAAGATCCAAAGGTTCCCCAGCTTTGGAAATCAGTCTCCTTGGTAGCAAGGTTTCATGTAAAAGTCTTGTTCTTTTTTTGCCATGCCACATGGCATGCGGGATGTGGGATCTTAGTTCCCTGACCAGGGATCGAACCCGTGCCCCGTGCAGTGGAAGCGCAGAGTCTTAACCGCTGTACCACCAGGGAAGTCCCTTGTGCATTCTTTTTTAAATTGAGAAATAATTGACATATAACATTATACTAGTTTCAGCTGTACAACGTTTTCAATATTTGCATATATTGTGAAATGATCACCACAATGTCTAGTTAACACCCATCACTACACATCGTTACAATTTTTTTTTCTTCTGGTAAGAACTTTGAAGGTTTACTCTCTTAGCAATTTTCAAATATAAAGTACAGTATTATTAACTATAGTCACCATGATGTACTTAAACATCCCAGGACTTATTTATTTTGTAACTGCAAGTTGGTATCGTTTGAGCCCCCACTTCACCCATTCCCCCCACCCCCAAGGCTTTTTCTAATGATGATTTTTTTAATGATCCTATATTCTGTTGTAGGGAATTGATACTGAGAAGCCCATTCTGCAAGTGGACAGCTATGTCTTTGCTGGAGAGTATGAAGGTAGGAGGAAGTCAGAGAGATGAAACTCCCTTTTTTTTTAATATGCCTTTCAGAGAAAGTAGCTCTGTTACTTTTCAACAAGTTGCCTTCATGTTTTTCTACAGACACTCTTGGGACCTGTGTTATCTTTGAAGAAAATGTTGAACATGGTAAGTGATTGCTATGTTGACTCAACTCTTTTTACTATGAAATATTTCAAACATACTTATGTATGGTGGATATTAAAATTATAAGGTCTCATGTACGCCTTGTCCAGCTGTATCAAATCCTCCCTTTTGGTTAGGTAGTTAAAAAACATTCCACATACCTTTGAAGCCCCTGGTATACCCCTCTCCAAACCTACTCCCTTCCTCTGTCTTCAGAGTTAATCACTCTCCTGAATTTGGTGTTTTTCTTTCCTATACCTGATTTTATATTACATATGTATGTATCCGCACACAATAAATAGCACTTTCTGTGTATTTTCACACTTGATACAAGTTATAGCATATTACACATATTATTCTATGTCTTTTTTCAATTAGAGATGTTTCGAGATTTATACGTGTTGATATATATCTGTTTTCCCTGTTGCTTAAGATTCTATTTGTGACTATACCACAGTTTATTCTCCAATTTATGGACATGTAGGTTGCTTCCGTTTTTACCAGTAATTATTAATAACTACTAAAATTTATTGAGTGCTTTCTGTATGTCAGGCACTGTTCTAGGTGCTATAAGTATTAACTCATTGAATCCTCACCACAAGTCTATGAGGTAGATGCCATTGTTTTCATTTTATATTTGAAGAAACTGAAGCACAGAGAGGTAAATAACATTCCCGAGGTCATACACAAAATAAGAGGCAGAGCCAGGATTTGAACCCAGGTGGTCTGCTCCAGAGCCCATTTTCATAATTATGCTTATTAACTCACTACAGAAATGCTGCCATGAATAGTTTTATGTTTCCTTTTGCATATATGTAAAAATGTCTTGATGAGTGTGTGTACTAGATTCAACCATATGAAATTACCAATTTGGGCCGAATAGCGACAGTTTCATGTGGTTGAACTTAATAGATGTCACTGTGTTGCTTTCTAAAGTGTAGTATCAGCCACACAGTGGCAGGGTGTGGAAGTTTTCCATGTGCTTCACATCCTTAGCACAGAGCCGCATCCTCCCTCCTGCCTACGCCCACAGTTTTTATAAAGCTGTGACCCCCAGCAGCAGGTTGACAGCGGTTTTTTTCTCATCTTCTTTCATGATCGGTAATGTTCTCCACTCCAGTCCGGCTTCAAGCAGTAGGTCTACCTTTGGTCCTTCACTTTGAGTGGCAGAGTTTTCGACCTCATTACCCTGTAAGGCCAAATTCCTGGCCTCCCTTTCCTGCTTCCGAGCTGGAGCCTAATAGGCCCATAGCTTTAATCTCACTTTGTGTTTCTGTCCCGTAGAGATGTTTGTTGTCTTTGAGTTCACTGTGCCTTTTGTTCTTATGTATTTTATCTGATATTTCTCTGTGCTTGGAGCTGGAGGAAACTGGAATCATTGAGGCTTAACATGATTATTTGATGGCATCAAGCAGCATAATAGTGTTCATTTTATATTCTAGTGGATGCAGAAGGCAATAATAAAACAGTGCTAAAATATAAATGCCACACAATGAAGAAGCTCAGCATGACAAGAACTCTTCTGACAGAAAAGAAGGAAGGAGAAGAAAACATAGGTTAGTTCACTTAGTTCTCTGAAAATAGGTGATTTAGTATTGGCTTTATGAAACACTGCTGCCAGGATGTTCTTTGTACTTTGTAGTAATAACTATATGTGATAGGTAAAGTATATTAAAATTGAGGGTACTCCATGAAAAGTACCAAACATAGATTTAAAATTGAGTTGAATTCTCACATAGCAGGGGGCACTGGAGACATATAAGAAATTTCTATCTTCTTTGCATTGGAAACGATTGTGAGGAGTTTGTCAAGAAACTTGACATGATTTCAACCCCAGGGAATTCAGCAACTACTTCTCTCTCTCTCTCTCTCTCTCTCATTAAAACTTCTTTGTAAGTGCAGAAGATATGATGATAGCAGTTCTCGATTCCCAAGGAGTAACCCCATAGGATCTCCTGAACTTTTGGCAGATGCAGTAACCTTCCCCAAGATGCTCACAACTGGAAGAAACTGGCTTTATATGTGGGAGGGACTCTAGGACCAGAGTTGTTAGTCCTGGGTCTCGTTCTTTAATAAGCATCCATTTAGCCTTCTCCAGTTGCTCGTCATCCCACACTAGAGACCTTAGGCCAGTGCTTCTTGCACCCATAGCAGGCGCATGTTTGTGGAGATGAGCAAATAAACACTTGGTGGTTTAAAAGCCCATTGTTCACCACACCAACCTCCTTCTCTTGCCCTAGGGAATTTGTGACACAGTCAGAATAAAGGTGTTTGTCCACCAAAAAAAAAAAAAGACTTATTGCTCAAAGACATATTTGAAACTCTAGTAAATGAGACCCTATTGATGAATATTCATGGTTTGATTTATTATATTTTAAGGAATAAACATTTGAAGGTACATTAATCATTTAGAAATTAATTATACCAGCTACACGTAACTATATAACAAATCTTTGTTCTTATATATTCCACAATTATCCCTTTTTTTAGGCACTCCAAAAATAATAGGAAGTAGGCACTTGAAGTTCTAGAATGAATTCGAAAGGCAGATACATACCAGATAGCTTAGCTATCATTTAGATATTCTTTTTAAAGGAAGTTATACAATTTCCTCTCCTATAGTTCTTAATAATCTAATAGATCTTTGGGAAGATTTGTGTGTATCTTTCAATCAAATAAATTAGTAACGAACTATTCAAGGCTGTATTGGTTACCTGTTGCTGCATAAAAAGTTACCCCTAAACTTAAAGGCTTAAAACAACAACAACAGAACACCACCTTACACGTTTCTGTGAATCAGGAATTGGGGAGCAGCTTAGCTAGGTTGTTCTGGCTGGGGTCTCTCATGAGGTTGCAGTCATTGTGTTGGCTGGGCTGTAGTCATCTGAAGGCTTGAGTAGGGCTGGAAAATCTAATTGTAAGATGGCTCACTCACATAGCTGGTGAGTTTGTGCTGCCTGTTGCAGGAGGCCTCACTTCCTCACCTCCTCACACTACTGTTTGAGTGCCCTCCTGACACGGAGGCTGGCTTTCCCAGACCAAGTGATCCTTAAGAACAAGGTAGAAGCCACAATGTCTTTTATGAACTATCCTTAGAAGTCACATTCTGTCATTTCTGTGATATCCTATTCCATGTGGGAGGGGACGACACAGGGGCGGGCGTGCTTGTCAGAAAGGTGAGGATCATTGGGGACCATCTTGGAGGCTGTTTGCCAAACATGGCAAGATGCTGGAGGCAGAACAAAATACACAGGAAATGTGGTCCTTTCTAGGAACTTGTACTCTAAAGCAAATCACATTGAAACAGACATGGATGACTATGACTCGACACCCATTTCATTCAACTTATTTTAAGTATCTGTTATGTGCCAAGTATTATGCTAGATAACAGAGTAGGCTTTAGGATGGCTTTGAGGTTTTAAACTTGGTGACTAGGAGAATGACGTTATAGCAAGAAAAAACTATGAAGTCAATAGTTGAAGCTGAACTGGAGGGAAAGAACAAATCGATTTTTGAAAGAGGGAGACTTTATAGTAGTAATACATGAGAAAAGATATGGGATCAACAGTAAGGATGTTTCAACAAACAGCTGCAGAAGAGTTAGTTTATGAATGGGGATAGGAACAGATGGATGCATGAACAGGGTGACAAGATAGGTTGGTATATCTTACAGATATCTAATGGAACTTTGAAGGTGAGAGTAAACAGCTTGGGCTATAGGAATTGAGGATCCATTGAAAATACTTAACTGAAAGGGTCATAAGAATGAAAGAAAAAAATGGCTAGCATTATTGGAGCAATTTTTTTTTCAGATTTATTTATTATTTATTTATTTTGTTTATTTTTGGCTGTGTCAGGTCTTAGTTGCAGCACACGGGATCTTCGTTAAGGCATTTGGGATCTTTCGTTGTGGCGCATAAGCTCTTCGTTGTGGTGCACGGGCTTCTCTCTAGTTGTGGTGCACAGGCTCCAGGGTGCGTGGGTTCTGTAGTTTGCAATACGCAGGCTCTAGTTGAGGCGCGCGACCTCAGTAGTTGTGGCATGCGGGCTTAGTTGCCCTGCAGCATGTGGGAGCTTAGTTCCCTCACCACGGATCAAACCCGTTTTCCCCTGCATTGTAAGGAGGATTCTTTACCACTGGACCACCAGGGAAGTCCCTGGAGCAATTCTCGATTATGGGAGTTCATTGACAGGTAAGGGCTTTGACTGTGAGTATGGAAAGGAACAAAAAATTTTTTCAAGGGTTTTTTTTGGAGAGGTGTCTTATTTCACAATTGGATTTTTCAACTCAAAATGACAAATAAATGTTGACTCAAGATGATAGAGTGGTATCATCCATTGTATTATGAAAACTGAATGGGTAGGGAGAAAATTGTAGGGAAGTGACAAAATTTTCTTCAAGACAAAAGATGGCAGTGGGAGCTCAGTTATCTCTCAGAATGAGTTGGGAATTGGACTCTGGGAAAAGGGCTTGGAATAGTAACTGAAGTTGATTACTTTTAGTGATTTTGATGATGCATACCCTATAGGCATTCCAAGGTCTCCATGTAAGATGGAAATTACATGATCATTTATCAGTAGGTACAGGCACCATGTTCCTTTCTTTACGTTGGGGTTTTATTTTGATAAATATTTATATGAACAATTAAATTAAAAATATATGTAAGTAACTGAAATTCCTTTTTCATGTTTCTTGGTTTGTCCCCCTGCCTCCTCCATTAGGTGGTGTGGAATGGCTGCAAATCAAGGAAAATGATTTCTCCTGTAGACCCAACATGATTTGTAGTTTTCTGCATGAAAATGAAGAGGATGAAGTTGTAGCTCCAGACCCAGATAAATCTTTGGAGTTGGAAGAGCAAGAGATTCAAATGAAAGATAATTCAAACCTGAGTTATGAACAGGAGAAACCACCGAACTTGGATATAGAGGATTCTGGTCCTCTTATTGATATCCCTTCTTCTGAGACAGAAGGCTCTGTTTTTATGGAAACTCAAGAAACTGCCTTAGAAATCACTCCTAGATGAAATGTTTCTCATAAAAACTAGTCATGATGTTTTTAGAGTTTTTATATAAAATAACTGGCTTTGTAGTTTTCAGTTCACAATTTTATTATTTTTGTTGGCTATATACACATTTCCAATTATAATATAGTTTAATATACTAGAATCATTAAGGACCAGATACGAGTTTTTAAAAATATGGTTTCAATGACTGTAGGGACCCTTCTGTGATGAGTCCTTTTAAAATGGGGGTTTTACTAAGGTAAGTGTGAGTTTCTATTGCAGCCATCACAAATTACCACAGACTTAGTGGCTAAAGTGTATTAAGCTACACAAGTGTATTGTCTTATAGTTTTGTAGGTCAGCCATCTGATATGGGTCTCACCTGGGCTAAAATCAAGGTATTTGCAGAGCTTCATTCTCTTCTGGATGTGGCATTGGGGACTCCATTTCCTCGTTCATTCAGTTGTTGGCAGAATTCAGTTCTTTGCAGCTGAAGGATCATGGTCCCATTTCCTTGCTGTTGGCTGAGAGCCATTCCCAGCCAAACCACTTCTAGAGGCTGCCTGCATTCCTTCACTCATGGTCCCCTTCTCTTCAAAGCCAGCAATGGTCAAGTCCCTCTCAGTCTTTGAATCTCTCCTGCTTCTTCCATAATCCTATTGATGATGGACCCTTCTGCCTTCTTTTAAAGGTCCATTTGATTACACTGGGCACATCTGGGTAACTTCCCTGTTTCAAGGTCTATAATCTTAATCCCATCTGCAAAGTCCCTTTTGCCATGTAATTTAACCAGGCATAAAACTGAGAATTATGGCATAAAAACATTTGGGGGGCCATTTTCCAGTCTACCAATGTCAGTATTACTCCTGAGAACAGAAAAAGAATTCAGAAGTGCTTAAGGGTGAAGGTACAGTTCTGATATTCCAGCTGTAATTTCACTTCTTTCCCACTGAATAAAGATGGTTGGAATTCAGCTGTAACATTCTACAATATTATGGTGATAACCTAGATCTACCCTAACTTGTATTTTTTAAGTAAATTAGTCACACACTTGGATACAGGTTGAACTATATGAAATTACCAATATTTGTTTCTGACTATAAAACTCTGCAATTTTATATGGTTTAACCTGGTACTAATAAGTTAAAACACTCCTCACGTTAATTATATCTCACAACTGTTGGAGGTGTAACTGTTGTGACAGATTAGAGAACTAATGTTCTAGGACGAGGAATTTTTTCCTTCAGTAGGTTTTGTAAATTTTTACTGTTTATTTGGAAAACAACTTACCCTGATTAAAAGCATTTCCAAATCATAAGTGTGTATCCTCCCAATTTTTATATGACTTTAGTGTCAGCTTTTGTTTAATCAAAAGCTTATTTTTTTCTACCAAATGGTATGAAGTCTCTATGTGGAGAGACTGCTAATTACTTGAGCCAGCATCTGGTCTTCCTTTATTTCTTTGTAACAGAATCCCAGAATTTATTCAGGTTAGCAGTGTGCACAGCTTTCCTCATGTATATGAAAGTGGCCGTATTATCTAGATGTTAGTTCTTCCCAGCTTGATCTATAGTTTCAATGCAATCTGAAATAAAATCACAGCAAGGTTTTTATGGATATTGTCAAACCAACTCTAAAGTTTATATGGAGAGGGAAAGACCCAGAATAGTCAATACAATATTGAAGAACAGTAGGAGGACTTCACGACTTACTGTAAAACTACAGTAATAGAGACAGTGGGAACTGCTGAAAGTATAGACAAATAGGCCAGTGGAAGAGAATAGAGAGCCCAGAAATAGACATACATATAGTAAACTGATCTTAGATCAAGGAGCAAAGGCAATACAATGGAGCAAACATAGTCTTTTCAATAAATAGTCCTGGGACAACTGAATATCCATATGCAAAAGAATGAAGCGGGACCCCCCCATCTCTACTATATGTACATATAGATTTATTCAAAATGGACCAAAGGTCTAAATAAATGTAAGAGCTTAAAATGATAAAACTCTGAAGACAGGAGACATGGGTTCAGTCCCTGGTCCGGGAAGATCCCACATGTTGCAGAGCAACTAAGCCTGTGTGCCACAGCAACTGAGCCTGCGCTCTAGAGCCTGTGAGCCACAACTACTAAGCCCATGCGCCACAATTACTGAAGCCTGCACGCTCTAAGGTCTGCGGGCTGCAACTATGGAAGCCCACATGCCTAGAGCCTGTGCTCCCCAGGAAGAGAAGCCACTGCAATGAGAAGCCCACGCACCGCAACGAAGAGTAGCCTTTGCTCGCTGCAACTAGAGGAAGCCTGTGCTCAGCAACGAAGACCCAATACAGCCAAAAAAAAAAAAAAAAACAAATCGTTTATTATGTTGGATTAGGAAATGTCCTCTTAGATATAACACAAAAATTGCAAGCAACGAAAAAAAAATGGATACATTGGACTTCATCAAAATTGAAAAGTTTGGGCTTCCCTGGTGGCGCAGTGGTTGAGAGTCCGCCTGCCGATGCAGGGTACACGGGTTCGTGCCCCGGTCCGGGAAGATCCCACATGCCGCGGAGCGGCTGGGCCCGTGAGCCGTGGCCGCTGAACCTGCGCGTCCGGAGCCTGTGCTCCGCAACGGGAGAGGCCACAACAGCGAGAGGCCCCGTACCACAAAAAAAAAAAAAAAAAAAAAAAAAAAAATTGAAAAGGTTTTCGCTTCAGAGGACACTATCTAGAAAATGAAAAAGCCTATTCAATTGGAGAAAATATTTCAAATTATATATCAGATAAGGGACTTGTATGTAGAATATATTGGAAACTATTATAACCCAACAATAAAAAGACAACCCAATTTAAAAATGAGCAAAGATTCGAATAGACATTTTCCTGAAGAAAGGTATACAAATGGCCAATCAGCCCATGGAAAAAATGTTCAAAATCGTTTGTCATCAGTGAAATGCAAGTGAAAACTACAATGAGATACTACTTTACACCTGCTAGGATGGCTTAATGAAAAAAGATGGACAATAGCAAATTTTGGAGAGGAATGGAGAAGTTGGAACCTGTGATTAATAGAATAATGCTCTCCCCAAAAGATGCCCATGCCTAAACTCAGGGATCTGTGAATACGTTACCTTATTTGGCCAAAGGGAATTTGCTATATGATTACGTTAAGGATCTTGCGATGGGGGTTATTATTGTGGATTATCCAGTTGTGCCACATGTAATCACACGGGTTTTATAAGAGGGATTCAGAAGTGTCAGAGAGAAAAAGAAGTTGTGGCAGTAGAAACAGAAGTTCAAGTGATGCCTTTTGAAGATGGAGGAATACTAAGGAATGCAAACGGCTTCTATAAACTGGAAAGGCAAAGAAACAGTCTCCCTGGAGCTTCTGGGGGAATGTACCCCTAGTGACAACTTAATTTTAGACATGTAAAACTAATTTTAGGCTTCGGGCTTCTAGAACACTAACATAATACATTTGTGTTATGACAGTAAATTTGTGGTAATTTGTTACAGCACCAATAGAAAAACCAATTCCAAACCCTCTTACATTGCTAATGAAAATGTAAAATGGTGCAGACAGAAAATAGTTTGGCAGTTCCTCAAAATGTCAAACATAGAATTACCACATGCAGTTCTACTCCTAGAGAACTGAAAACAAAAGTCTACACAAAAACTTGTACATAAATGTTCAAAGCAGCATAATGCATAATAGTATAAAAGTGGAAACACAAATGTTCATAAATTTTTGAATGGATAAACAAACATGGTATATCCATAGAATGGACTATTATTCAGTCCTAAGTAAAGAAATTAATGTACTAAGAAAGAAGTACTGATACATGTTACAACACATATGAACCTTAAACATGGACACTTATGAACATAGTAAGTGAAATAAGCCAGATGCAAAAGGCCACATATTGTATGAATCCATTAATATGGTATGTTCTCAATAGTCAAATCTACGGAGACATAGGTTAGTGGTTGCCAGGGGTTGACAAGGGTGGAAAGTGGAGAGTGCTACTGGGTTATGAGAGGGTGATAAAAATGTTTTGGAATTAGATAGTGGTGATGGATGTACATCTTTGTGAATATACTAAAAACCAAGAAATTGTACACTTTATGGGGTAATTTATGGCATGTGACGTATACGACAACTTAAACATTGGGGGGAAAATAACAATCAGAAGTGTTATTTTCTGCATACATTTTATGTGCCAGGCACTGTGGCAGTTATAAACTCTGTTTATAAACTCTGCCTCACTGATCTCACAGTTTTGTCAACAGTGCATATTTCACATTGATAATTTTAGTGACTATGAATACCTACCATGCCACCAACCTTTCTAGCATCCTGGAGGATTCCCAGATGAATAACACCTGGTCCCTGAATATCTGAGTCCAGGTATACACATGAGACAGGCTGGGACCTGGGACCATTTCCTGCAGAGCTGCAATGCTTGCACCTGAACAAACGTCTCCTGGAGTAACAAAATACAAAAAAAACTATAAGAGACTAAAAATATGTGCATGCACAGTTGGGGCAAATTATGGGCAAGAAACAAAAAGATCAGAAAAACCCCATTGCCACTTCTGCAGAGCTGGGTGCAAAGGGAGTAAAAGCAGGGTACTGCGCATGCCCCCTGCAACCAGCACCACCAAATGCATGAGCAAACCACCTAAGCTACCCCTCCAGCCCACCCCTGGACACACCCTACCCTCACCCCATATAAGGAACCAGCTCACCTGCGCCCCACCCCCTACCTTCGGGAACTAGCAAGGGAACCTGTTACTTGGTTTTGCTCCTTCCTGCAGCCACAGAAGCCCCCCAAAAGCCTTGTCTGAATTTCTTGGCTGGCCTCTTACCAATTTCTATTGATTGGGGAAGGCCGAGAACCCTGGTCTATCACACACAGGTGTGTACATCAAGCTCCAAGAGGAGCCTGTTGATTTCCGGAAAAGAGCCAAGACAAACACCGGTAACCAAGGAAACAGAGCGCTATTTCATCGCAAACGGCCCCCAGCGCCTCCAAGCCTCCACGTCGGCGGCGGTGCCAGGAAGTGACGTCACGCCCAAGTTCCGGTTCCTCCTTGGTCGTTGTGCTGCCGTATCTCCTGTAACCCTGCGGTACACGTGCGTGGGCCAGGTGGGCGCTGTGGTAGCATGGACGCTTTGGATCGAGTTGTGTAAGTGCAGTGGGTTCTTTCCCCGGGTAACGTTGGGGAGAAGGGCCTCTGTAGCGGGACGGAGGAGTAGCGCCTCTGCCTCCCGTTTCTCCTGGCCGCCCACGCTCCTTCTTCACACCCGTTGCGACTCCGTGCGGATGTATCCACTGGTTTGGGTTTCCGTCTGTTGGGACGGCCTGCGGGGAGACGGAGAGCAGGGAAGGCCGTGTGTGGGAGCCGCGGCGTGGAGGTGGCACCGAGGCGTTGGCCGCTTTTATCCTAGACAATAAGAAGTGTCTCGGCTTCCGCAGAAGTGAGAGGAAGGTGAGAGAGGTGTTCTGGGCACAGAACACCTGAGTGAGGTGCTCTGAGCACAGGCCTGGGAATGTGACAGATTTAGGTGACAGTCCGGGCCCGTCCACGTAAAGCTATGCGACTGGGACATTTAGTCCCCCTAAGTCTCAGTTTACTCTGTAAAATAGCGTTCATAATAGTCGTACTTCATAGAACTGTGAGGAATATTTGCGAGAATATATGTAAAGGCTTTGCGGCAGCACGTAGAGATGCTCATTAGCTTTTTTTCTTTTTCCCAAACTTGTACACTTTTCTGAGTTATCCTTGGGTAATGTCTGCTTTATATTAGTCCAGCAAATGTTTATCGATCTCATAAATAGTTCTGCTGTTATTTGTTATGGGTTTCTTGCGTTTTACCTGGGTTAACATGTAATCAAAAGGACAAATTATTCTTTTGGTCATTAAATCAGCGATTTTTGCACATGTGCTGAATATTCCTCTGCAGGTGCGGGGACCGCAAAAATGAGTAAGACTAGTTTACTGTCTCATTGTGGGACAAACAGCTAATAAAACGTACAAGGTGTTATTTGCATTAGTTGCTGGTTAGTCAGAAGTAATAAAGCACATGGAATATAGAACATATAGCACTTTTATTGGGTTATAGACACACTAAATCTCTCCTGGTTTGACTTAAAAAGTACTGTGTATCTTTATCAACCAGTAAATGATTAGAAGCTTTAAATGTGCTTGACATTTTATCTGGTGAATTTTTGAAGTCTGCATGGTAAAGTAAGTTTGTGCATATTCTGTTTTGCTTTTACTTCACAAAGTGTCCGTGGGACTGGAAGGAGGGAGGGTCATAGTTATTTAAGAGAAGAGGAATTATTTCAGTAGATGGCAGAGAACTGTTGGAAAATCAAGATTCTCACTGTAGTGTAAGCAGGGGTGAACAGAGTGTATAAAAACATTCTACTCCTGCTGTAACATCATACAATCAGAATAATGGATTTGTTTTCCCTTCATATCTTGCAGAGTGATTAGTTTAGGTTAGTTTTTTTTTTAATGCCTTTTGTATTTATTTTTTAATTTTTTGGCTGCATTGGGTCTTCGTTGCTGCGTGCAGGCTTTCTCTAGTTGTGGCGAGCGGGGGCTACTCTTCGTTGCAGTGCGCGGGCTTCTCGTTGCAGTGGCTTCTCTTAGTTGCAGAGCACAGGCTCTAGGTGTGCAGGCTTCAGTAGTTGTGGCACGCGGGCTCAGTAGTTGTGGCTCGTGGGCTCTAGAACGCATGCTCAGGAGTTGTGGCGCACGGGCTTAGTTGCTCCGCGGCATGTGGGATCTTCCCGGACCAGGGCTCTTACCCGTGTCCCCTGCATTGGCAGGCAGATTCTTAACCACTGTGCCACCAGGGAAGTTCTATCTCTTTTTTTAAATAAAAGGTTTAGAAAACAGTAATAAAAGAATGCTGGGAATATAAAAATGGGAATCTTTTTAAAGACCATATCTAATAAAATTAACACTTACTTAACAGTAAGAGCTGAATATCTTTTACTAATATTCCCCTAAAAAGTGAGATTTTGTTTAGTGGTGGAATCCTAACTGATAAATGTCATGTAATGTCTCTGTTGATTTTTAAGAATTTGCACATAAGTCATGGTTTTGTAATATGAGGAACATGTTTTAAGTTGTTATGAATTGTGATTTTTCCGAATAGAAAGCCCAAAACAAAAAGAGCCAAGAGATTCCTTGAGAAAAGAGAACCGAAACTCAGTGAAAATATTAAAAATGCTATGCTGATTAAAGGGGGCAATGCAAGTTCAACAGTGACACAAGTACTTAGAGATGTGGTACGTATATATATACTTACTTTTTAAATGGTGTTGAAATCATTTTAGGAAATTTTTAGCATACTAGTTGGACTGCCTGAGAAATACATAGATAAGTTTGGCTTGCTTTAAGAAATGCTAGCCTTAGAGAAAAGCTAACGTCTCACCAAGGCACTGACTACTGGTTTTCCTTACAGCAGCTAGTTCCCTTAGTAAATTTCACCTGATTTCAATTACTAGCATTTGATTTACTCACATTTCAGGAACATATCTAATTTGTAAAACGAGGTAACGGCATATTACTATCTATTCTTTCAACAATACCAACTACTGTGCTAGGTGCTAGGGATTAATAGTTACGTAAGACATAGTCTTTCCTTTCAGTGAGCTTAGTGAGGAAGACAGACAAGTAAAAGTTAACAGCATTGTGAATGAAGTGCTGTGTTGGAGGTACACACAGAATAGGATGGGAGGCTGAGTTAAAATCCCACGGGGGTTGCCACACACAGGATGGGCTTCCTAGAGATGACACTTAAGCATCATTTTGAAGGAGGAGTTGGAACAAGAAGGAGAAAAGCGGAAGAGAAGGGCTTCCAAGGCTGAGGAAAAAGCTTGTGCAAAAGGGCATGTGAATGAGCATGATGCATTTGGGGAACTGCAGAATTGGGGATGGCTAAAGAAGAGTGGGCTAGATGAAGCTAGAATTTAAGGAAATGAAGGGAATCATTTAAATTGGATAGAATATTGAAAGGGCATAGAAATTTTTGATTACGAAAGTCCCAGCTAAGAATACTAAGCTCGTGTTGCACGTTATAAGTGATCAAAAGGGAGCCATGCAGAAGATAGCAGAATAGGATTCAGGGACCAGGATAATCTTGTATAATGACTGTTATCATGCTTGATTTTTACCTCTGCTTTTCAGAATGTGCTTTGTTTTGAAAGCTATAAATTATGTTTTACAGTATGCACTGAAGAAACCATATGGAGTTCTGTATAAAAAGTAAGTCATGATTTCTTTTATTTCACTTATTAAATTATATTGTTTCATTATAAAAGTAACAACCAACCACTTTATGGGAGATTTAGAAAAATATTTTGGTTAAAAAATACTACAGTTCCTTACATACATAGCTATGAGTATTTTATTTTTATTTAATTTATTTATTTTAAAATATTTATTTATTTGGCTGCGCTGGGTCTTTGGTTGCGGCGTGCGGGATCTAGTTCCCTGACTAGGGATCGAACCCCGACCCCCTGCATTGGGAGCACGGAGTCTTAACTGCTGAACCACCAAGGAAGTCCTGCTATGAGTATTTAAAATTTGTTTGTTTCCTGTCTGTGTTTTCATTTGTACTGAATATTCTTTCAGAGTTGTAATCATAGCATTATGTATTATTTTTAAATAGTAATAGACTTACAGAAAAGTTACAAAAATAGTAGAGTTCCCATATACCCTCTCCCAGCATCTCTTAATGTTATAACTTCCATAACCATAATACAGTTATCAAAAGTAAGAAATGGACATTGGTACAGTAATGTTAATTAAATCATAGGCTTGATTTGGTTTATACCAGTTTTTCCTTTCTCTTTTTTTATATATTTATTTATTTTTGTTTGTGTTGGGTCTTTGTTGCTGCGCACGGGCTTTCTCTAGTTGCAGTGAGCAGGGGCTACCCTTCGTTGCAGTGCGTGGGCTTCTTATTACGGTGGCTTCTCTCACTGTGGAGCACGGGCTCTAGGCGCATGGGTTTCAGTAGTTGCGGCATGCAGGTTCAGTAGTTGTGGCTCAAGGGCTCTAGAGCACAGGCTCAGTAGTTGTGGCTCACGGGCCTAGCCGCTCCACGGCATGTGGGATCTTCCCGGACCGGGGCACGAACCCGCGTCCCCTGCATCTGCAGGCGGACTCTCAACCACTGCGCCACCAGGGAAGCCCCCGGTGGTTTTTTTAATTTATGTATGTAAAATTTACTGTTTGTGGTGTATACTTTCATGGGTTTTGACAAATACATTGAGTTGTGTCTGCCACTGCAGTCATGGTACAGAAACAGTTTCATTATTCTGACAATTCTTTTGTGCCTTTTTCATTTGTCTTGTAAGCATTTTTCTACTGATAGGTGTCCTTTAGATATTATTTTTAATGCTAGTATAATGCCTATTAAATGGTTATACTAAAATTTACTTAACTGCTCCTTAACTTGCGGAAATTTTGATTTTCTTTTTTGTTGTTGTTGTTCTTATAAATAATGCTAAAATGGCCATTTTTACACAAATGAGTTCTTCTTTTGTATTGGTTCCTACATGAGATTTCTAGACGTGAGATTACTGGGTATAGCTTCATGCCCAATCTAGCATATTAACAGTAGTGCTTTTTGAGAAGTTTGGCAGAGTAAAATGTATGAGTTTCATGGGTCACTACCTACTTTCGGTTTGTTTTTTAAAATTAAGAAGTGAAAATGACATTTTGTTTAAACTTGCATTTTCCCTGTTTCCAACAGGTCATATTTGCCTATTTGTGAATTGCCGTTAGCTGTTAATCATAAATGCTGCAGTAATTTTTCCTGATTTGTTTGTGTTGCATCATTTTTTTAAATACGTTTTTTGTTTTTTACTGATTAAAAAAGTAATATATATTTATCTTAGATAATTGGGATAAGAGTAAATAATCACCTATAGATAAGCACTATGTATATTTTCTCCTCATGCAGTTTTATATCTATATATCTTTTTCTTTGAACAAAATTGAGATCATGTGTATATGATTTTATTTCTCTTTAAATTCATAAAAATTATGAACTGTTTTATACTTTACTTACATGACTAAAAATCCAAAAATATACAGTGAAAATATAAACACACACTCTTCCCAGAACAGCCACTATCATTAGTTTCTTGTATGTCTTAACAGAATTTCTTTATGCATATTTAAGCAAATAAAAATACATAATCTTATTTTTCTCCCTTTTGCATGAAAGATAGCATTCTACGTTTCTCTACCCACTGTTTCTCCATCTTCACTACTACTATTCCTGGTCCAACCCACCATTTTTTTCTTTCTCTCCTGGATTACTGTGATAGCTCCTTACTAACCCCTTCACTCTTGCTGTGGTACATTCCATCCTTACATAGCAGACAGAGCAGTCCTTTAAAAAGAACATTTGGGGCTTCCCTGGTGGCGCAGTTGTTGAGAGTCCGCCTGCTGATGCAGGGGATACGGGTTCGTGCCCCGGTCTGGGAAGATCCCACATGCCGCAGAGCGGCTGGGCCCGTGAGCCATGGCCACTGAGCCTGGGCGTCCGGAGCCTGTGCTCCGCAGTGGGAGAGGCCACAACAGTGAGAGGCCTGTGTACCGCAAAAAAAAAAGAACATTTGGGGCTTCCCTGGTGGCACCGTGGTTAAGAATACGCCTGCCAATGCATGGGACATGGGTTCGAGCCCTGGTCCGGGAGGATCCCACATGCCACAGAGCAGCTGGGCCCGTATGCCACAGCTACTGAGCCTGCACTCTGGAGCCCGTGAGCCACAACTACTGAGCCCACGCTCCAGAGCTACTGAAGCCTGCACACCTAGAGCCCGTGCTCTGCAACAAGAAAAGCCACCGCAATGAGAAGCCTGCGCACTACAACGAAGAGTAGCCCCCGCTCACCGCAACTAGAGAAAGCCTGGGGAAAGCAACAAAGACCCAACGCAGCCAAAAATAAATAAATAAAATAAGTAAATTAAAAAAAAAAAAAAAAAAGAACACTTGAATCCAATCATATCACTGTCTTGCCTAAAACCCTCCAGTGCTTCCTGTTACTCTTTTAATAACTTACATTCCTTACCTTGACCAACAAGGCCCTACATATTCTGGGCCGAGTCTACATCTTTGACCTCGTACCCCACCGTTAACCCTTTGTTCACTAAGCTCCAGTGACATTTGTCGTCTGTTTCTTGAATAGTCTAAGCTTGTTTCCATCTCAGAATCTTTTCTTATTCTGTTTCCTTTTCCTGGAATACTCTTAACCTCAAAACTTTTCCATGGCTAACTCCTCATTTATCAGGTCTCAGCTCAAATAATCATTTTCCATTCTTCACACTAACACAGTGCCCTGTTTTATTTTTGTCACAACAGATATTACTTTTTGAAATTGTTCATTTTTCCTCTAAAATGTAAGCTCCGTGAAAGCAAGGATCTTGTTTGACATGGTATTATGGTATCCCTAGCTCCTAGAACAGTGCCTGGCACATAATAGGCACTAAATAAATATTTGAATGAATAAATATTCTTCTAGCTTCTTTTTTTTGATCATCTGAATATAAAATTATCTTAGTATTTATTGTTATGGATGAATTATTAAAATTAGGGTTACTTTTTTAATATTAGGAAAAATATTACAAGACCGTTTGAGGATCAGACATCATTGGTAAGTAGAATCTTTCTGATTTAAGAAGGCATATAAGTGATTATTCAAACTAATTCATTTAATTTAATAGTACTCCTAATTTATGATTTTGAATTAGAAATCATCCTATGTGAGGGAATTTTAATGCAGAATGCAGGGGAAATAAGACTTTTATACTTTCAAAAAGATGACTGTAGAGCTTACATTTCACTGAATGTTACGTATTCACTGCTTGCAAGTATATTGATAGAATTTTTAAAACTTGAATTACCTTTTAAGTGCATAATTAATGGATTGTCAAAAGGAAGCTTGTTATGGATCTTTTTATAGAGCAAGTTTGATTTAAAAAAATTTTACTTTTCTTTTTTTGTGTTTTTAGAACAAGAAACACTACCCAAATGATTACTAACAATTGTCAGTTGCTTTACTAGAGTTAATCAAATTCCCGTTTGAGTGTATTGGCAATCAAAACTAAATGAAAAAGTCTAGTGAATGAAATCAGAAGATAAAAGGTGGTATATAATAAATGGAGAATGATGAGTGGACTTTGAGTATGTAATGATATTAGTTTCTTACTAAAGAAAATCTTAAGGGAATACGTGGATTAAACTATTTAAGTTGACTTAAAAAAAATCAGAACGTGATTATGTTCTCTTGACAGGACCGCCATTTGCTTGTTCTTTTAGTTAGTGAATTTAAAAGAAAAAATGTTTGAAAAGAATCTCAATAACTAATTAGAAAACTGAAATTGAGCATCTTATCCTAATTTGGCAACTAACTGCAGTGAAAATTATATTAAGAAAATATTGTCAGAATAAATAGTTTTTTTTAATAAAATTGCTTTTATCATAGTCTTGGGTTTTTCACTGTCATTTTTTTTTTTTTTTTCACCGTCATTTTTGAAGAGATCATGAAAGTAAAAATGGAGGGTCTAACCCAGAAATCTCTCTCTTCCACACGTGACTTATCCAGGGCTGATTTTGTTTTGTGACACCATGGTGCTTTCAGTTGAGTGACCACTTTGTAGAAGTGTTATGTTGTAGAATCTGTAGCATTCTGTACTTTTTTTTCAATCCAGTGTCAATATGACAGCTTTTCTTATACTTAAAATTGTGGCATTTCCTCTCTTTGATCTCCCACTTCCAGAGACAGGAGATATTTCATTGGCTGTAATAAATCTCAGACCACTAGAGCTCAAAATGACTGTGGAAACAGTGATCATGTTGGAAATTTGGTTGAATTCCTCCTCCTGACTGCCCATGCCCCAATAGCACATTTCTTACGCTGTAATCTTGGAACTGTGCTTTAGCATAAGAGTTAGCAAATATACCTCCTGTGGGCTAAATCCCTGTTTCTGTGAGGACCACAAGCTAAGAATGGTTTTTACATTTTTAAAGTTTTTTTTTTTTACACCATATAAAAAGTCTAAAATATATACTGTCTAGTCTTTTGAAGATAATTTGTCTACTCTTGCTGTAGAATTTTAACAAAAAACGGACTTTATGGAGAAGGATGACAGATGAGTACTATATATATGTGAAAGGTAGTTTATGGAAAGCTTTGGGCTGTTAACATGAGAATGTAAAAAAAAATTTTTTTAAGAAAGGATTTTCATTGATTTGGACATTTATAAAACATTTCTGAACACCTGCTTTGTGCCAGACACAGTGTAAGTTGCTTTCCCATATGACGTGTCACGTGGCCCTTGCAGATTTTTTCAGGAAGTGTTATTGTCTTTGATTTACACATGATAAAATTAATTCTCAGAAAGGCTGACCAGATCCCATAGCAAATGGCAAAGCCAGAATTCTTGGACTTTCTGACTCTGTATCCTCTACATAGGGAGTGGATAGGCAAGTAGGTAGTTGTTTGTTCCTATTTGCTTCTGCTTAAACACTGGAATGAATGATAACCAAACGAGGGGCCCATACCTCAGGGGGTCTTGCACTCAATAAAGAAAAGTTGAGGACCGTGGTTGCTTCAAATGTTCTTTAACATTTTTGTCATTAATTTAGGAAGCTTTTCCAACTATGCTAGAACTAGACAAGAACACGTTCAATCTAATTTTTGTGCTAAGATTGGGAATCTCAATAAACCGAATCAAAGTATGTAGGATATGAAGTATAGGCACTAGTGTAGAAGGAGCTGTCCAGGATTGAAACCCCGTAATTGTGTTTCCATCCCTCTCAAATCTGTAATAGAAGTCAATTTTTTTTTTTCTTTTTTTTTTGCGGTATGCGGACCTCTCACTGTTGTGGCCTCTCCCGTTGCGGAGTACAGGCTCCGGACGCGCAGGCTCAGCGGCCATGGCTCACGGGCCCAGCCGCTCCGCGGCATGTGGGATCTTCCCGGACCGGGGCACGAACCTGTGTCCCCTGCATTGGCAGGTGGACTCTCAACCACTGCGCCACCAGGGGAGCCCTCACATCTTTTTTATTCATTCATCTGTTGATGGACCTTTAAGTTGCTTCCATGTCTTGGCTATTGTAAACAGGGCTGCAGTGAACATTGGGGTGCATTTGAATTATAGTTTTGTCTGGGTATATGCCCAGGAGTGGGATTGCTGGTTCATATGGCAACCCTATTTTTATTTTTTAAGAAACCTCCATACTGTTTTCCATAGTGGCTGCACTAACTTAGATTCCCACCAACAGTGTAGGTAGGAGGGTTCCCTTTTCTCCACACCCTCTCCAGCATTTGTTACTTGTAGACTTTTTTTTTTTTTTTTTTTGCGGTACGCGGGCCTCTCACTGTTGTGGCCTCTCCCATTGCGGAGCACAGGCTCTGGACGCACAGGCTTAGCGGCCATGGCTCACGGGACGAGCCGCTCCGCGGCATGTGGGATCTTCCCCGACCGGGGCACGAACCCGTGTCCCCTGCATCGGCAGGCAGACTCTCAACCACTGCGCCACCAGGGAAGCCCACTTGTAGACTTTTTAATGATGGCCATTCGGACTGATGTGAGGTGGTATCTCATTGTAGTTTTAATTTGCGTTTCTCTAATAGTTAGTGATGTTGAGCATCTTCTCATGTGCCTCTTGGCCATTTGTATGTCTTCTTTGGAGAAATGTCTATTTAGGCCTTCTGCCCATTGTTTGATCAGGTTGGTTTTTTTGTTATTGACTTGCATGAGCTGTTTGTATGTTTTGGAAATTAAGCCCTTGTCAGTCTCATTGTTTGCAAATATTTTCTCGAAGTCCGTAGGTTGTCTTTTTGTTTTATTTATGTTGATCAGTTCTAGTAGTTTTTGTGTGGAATCTTTAGGGTTTTCTATATATAGTATTGTGTCATCTGCATATAATGACAGTTTTACCTCTTCCTAAAATAAACTAAAAATACAATTTGGATACCTTTTATTTCAAAGAGGTACAATTCTTAAGGTTCTTATATTTATGCATTGATTGAAGGAGATTTCTTTGGTTTTACAGGAATTTTTTTCAAAGAAGTCAGATTGTTCTTTATTCATGTTTGGCTCCCATAATAAGAAGCGGCCAAATAATCTAGTAATAGGTAAATATCATTTACTTTTTAATACTTTTATTTTATAGAGTCAGTTCTGTGACTCAGATTAATTGATGGTATTGAGGATTCAGGAGTAGCCAATTAGCACTAAACTAGTTTTTTATTTTCCTTGTGAGTGTGAATAAAATTTATTTTTACTGACCAGTCTTCAGGTAAAGAAGGGGCATGTAAATATCACTCTACCCCAAGTTGTGGAAGTTTTTCAAATATAAAACATATATCCTAAATCAGTATTAGAGTTAGAAAAAAAGAAGTAGCATACTCACACACACAAATTAACCCTTCCCTAATAAATACCTGTATAATGAATACATTTGAAAATAAACCCTTGCCCTGTATTGTGTATTGAGGCTTGGGCTGACATGCTCACTGGCTTAGGTAAAGCCCTTTACCCTCTGTGGGCCTTTATTTACTCTTCTGTAAAGTAAGGGAGTTTGGCTAAGTGATCTTTTAAGATCCTTTCCAGGTCCAAAGTTGCAACAGTACATTCTAGGTAGAGTTGAAAATTTAAGAAAGAAGAAACATGTTTGGGAGGTTTAAGGAGAAAGAAAAGAGGCAGCTATTAGGACATTTTGAACACGCAGATAAGTAGGTAAATATAAGGCAGCTGTTTGGGAAAAAATAAATGGTTAAAAGAAAATGTATTTTCCTTCTAGGTCGTATGTATGACTACCATGTGCTGGATATGATTGAAGTAGGTATCGAGAAGTTTGTCTCCCTTAAAGATATTAAGGTAAGATACTGATCATAAAAATAAGTATTTTATAACGTTGCTCTTGGGCAATAGTGACATCTTGTGGTGAAGAGTAAAGATACAGACTTAAATAAGAAAGAACTTTGGTTTTATTCTAGTGTGCTCTAAACTAAAAAGCACAATTTCATTTTACCTTTAAAAAGAGGGAGATGTTTACAGCATATAACACATATATAGGCAGTTAGACTTAGAGTCATTACTAACTTCTTGTCTAGGCCCATAGTTGAGATGCTCTCCTCTCCCTCTGAATTATCACAGCACCCATTTTATGTAACCTCAGAAATACCACAATTTTCTTTTTCTTCCTTCCTTCCTTCCTTCCTTCCTTCCTTCCTTTCCTCCTTCCTTCCTTCCTTCTTAATTGTATTTATTTATTTATTTATGGCCATGTTGGGTCTTCATTGCTGCACACAGGCTTTCTCTAATTGCAGCGAGCAGGGGTTCTGCTCTTCATTGCAGTGCGCGGCTTCTCATTGCGGTGCCTTCTCTTGTTGTGGAGCATGAGCTCTAGGTGCGTGAGCTTCATTAGTTGTGGCATGTGGGCTCAGTAGTTGTGGCTCGCAGGATCTAGAGCACAGGCTCAGTAGTTGTGGTGCACGGGCTTAGTTGCTCCATGGCATGTGGGATCCTCCCGGACCAGGGCTCGAACCCATATGCCGTGAATTGGCAGGCGGATTCTTAACCATTGCGCCACCAGGGAAGTCCCCACAGTTTTCAAAGTGAGCCCTGTTTTAAACCTAGGAAGCTTTGGCTGATCCTACAGTATTTTGGCTGCTGGGAACCAAATTGCTAGCTCACTTTTCCCCTTGAGGACTTGCATCTTTGTGTCTCCTTTGTTTGAATGGAATTATGAAACAGAAAGGCAAGAAAACTGTCCTAATGCAGTTCCTGGATCCAAATTGGGCTTCTGCTCCCTCAGACCTCTGCTCCTGGCTTAATCTAGTCCATCAAATACATTATTTCACTTAAGACCTCTTAGCTACCCTCTAAGGCTGAAATTATTTTCCCTATTATATAGATTTGGTGACTGAGGCCCAGGGGAATTCCACTGGTGACCTGGAGTCATACATACAGTAAATGGTATAATGAAGATTAAGACTGAAGGACTTTGAAAGAAAGGATATTGAAGTTTGTAATGGAAAGTTACATAATTGTTCTCAGTCTGTGGGTCTTTGTATAGTTGAAAGAATTATAGCAAATATATAATAATCACTCCTTTTCCCAGCCTCCCCTAAGAAGAGGACATGCCTTCTAGGTTTCCTGTGTGTTTGAAAAAAGGCTCTTACCAGATCCCTACTTGGTTAGCTATACCACCTTCCTCAGGTACAGGGCAGAGCAGTGAGATTGGATTTGGAGGCAGAACACGTGGGTTTGAGGCCTTTCTTGGTCAGTTAGATAGCATTTGTGACCTGACATTCAGTTACTTCCCTGACCCACAATTGCAATCAAGTATTAAACAGGTATAACAACATCAAACGAGATAATATATGTGAAAATGCTTATCAGTGAATTTAATATATTGAAAGGTATTTTGAAAACTGTATAAACTGTGATACTTTATTATGGATGCCATCATTTTATTACAGTTTATTACAGGTTGTCTTTGGGGCTGTGTGTGAATCCCTGGAGATGAGCAGTACCACTGCTGTTAGCATGGTTACCAGTTAGTGGGTGTGAGCAGTGGCTGATGCCTGCATGCCAATCCCTCTGCTCTTTCCACTTCCCTTCCAAAGCAAAGAAATACCCCGTCACTGTGCAGCTTCTAAACTGAACCACAAAATCAGTATCGTTTGGCAGGCGTATTCTTAACAAGAACCATTTAAATTGAGTACTAGATCTCATGGCTATGTCGTGCGCGTGAGCCCCGTAGGGTCAGGGAGGCACCAGCTGCCGCGCAGGGAGGAGGCTGAGGCTGCAGCTTGAGGGAGGCCCTGGTCCCTCTGCACCTGTGTATGGCAGAGCTGGTGTGAGACCAAGAGACAGTCCTTCCCAGCCGCCGGGATCATCAAGAGTTTTGGCCGGAACTTTGAGCACACACCGAAATAGTGAGGAGCCAGGTGAAAAGCACAGATGATGGTGCTGAAACGGATTAATAAGGAACTTAGTGATTTGGCCCGTGACCCTCCAGCACAATGTTTTGCAGGTCCAGTTGGGGATGATATGTTTCATTGGCAAGCCACAATTATGGGACCTAATGACAGCCCATATCAAGGCAGTGTATTCCTTTTGACAGTTCATTTCCCTACAGACTACCCCTTCAAACCACCTAAGGTTGCATTTACAACAAGAATTTATCATCCAAATATTAACAGTAATGGCAGCATTTGTCTCGATATTCTAAGATCACAGTGTTCTCCTGCTTTAACTATTTCTAAAGTTCTTTTATCCATTTGTTCACTGCTATGTGATCCAAACCCACGTGACCCTCTAGTGCCAGAGATTGCACGGATCTATGAAACAGAGATAAGTACAACAGAATATCTCGGGAATAGACTCAGAAGTATGCCATGTGATGCTACCTTAAAGTCAGAATAACCTGCATTATAGCTGGAATAAACTTTAAATTACTGTTCCTTTTTTGATTTTCTTACCCGGCTGCTCCCGTATCAGAACTCATCTTCTTTAATTTTATTTTTTGTTTACCTCCCTCCATTCATTCACATGCTCATCTGTGAAGACTTAAGTCCTTCCAGTTTTGGACAATAACTGCTTTTAGAAACTGTAAAGTAGTTACAAGAGAACAATTGCCCAAGATTCAGAATTTTTAAAAAAATGGAGCATGTGTATTATGTGGCCAGTGTCTTCACTCCAACTTGGTTATGAGACTAAAACCATTCCTCACTGCTCTAACATGCTGAAGAATCATCTGAGGGGGAGGGAGGTGGATGCTGAGTTATCACATCAAAGGAAGCAGCATTATTCTAGCAGCACCCATTCATGTGTAAGCCTTCCACTGTTAGAGATTTGAGGTTACATGATATACTTTATGCTTGTAACTGACGTGGCTGGAAAATTGGTATTGAATTTATAGCATCAGCAGGACAGAAAATGTGATGTATTTTATGCATGTCAACAAAGGAATGACCTGTTTTACAGAGAATGGAAATTGGAAGTCAAACACCCTTTGTATTCCAAAATAGGGTCGCAAACATTTTGTAATTTTCATTTAAATTATTAGGAGGCTTGGAGCTATTAGTTAATCTATCTTCCAGTACACTGTTTAATATAGCACTGAATAAATGATGCAAGTTGTCAATGGATGAGTGATCAACTAATAGCTCTGCTAGTAATTGATTTATTTTTCTTCAATGAAGTTGCATAAACCAATGAGTTAGCTGCCTGGATTAATCAGTATGGGAGCAATCTTTTGTAAATGCAAAGCTGTTTTTTGTATATACTGTTGGGATTTGCTTCATTGTTTGACATCAAATGATGATGTAAAGTTCTAGAGAGTGAATATTTTGCCATGTTCAGTTAAAAGTGTGTAGTCTGTTACAGGTTGACACATTGATTGACCTGATTTATGCAGAATTAATAAGCTATTCAGATAGTGTAGCTTTAGTATGCTGCACATGATACTGGCAGCCCGGGGGTTCATAGATGGACTTGGGACCCAGCAGTTTTCAAATGTGTATATGGAGTTTAAGAAATTTATTTTCCAGGTGCAACCCCCATCTAACTAAATTTTTTCTTCACCTTGTACACTTGACAGCTGAAAAAACCATAACATGGGAGTAATAATGGGTCAAAATTTACAAAAGTACTGTTTTGGTGTGGGGAAAAAAATAAAAATAAATTGAGTACTAAATTTTCACTCATGGAGCATATCCATAACTATAAAATTCATTAATTGATGAGAATGTGCTTACATTGGCAATTCCTACATAGACTATTAGCCAGTCCCCTTCACTTTGACCCCGTTATGTGGCTACAACCTCGTAGTTTTAGTTTGTTCTGGAGTTGCATGTTTTGTTGTACTTTCCTTCCATATTTATTTCTTCTTTATTTCTCCCTCCTCGTTTTTAAGACATCTTTACCAGGTACTTCTTCTCTTACTTGCCCACTTTTATTGCCAAGCCTCATCCCTCTATTAACTATTAAGCAACAGGTGATTAGACGCTACCAGGAAATAGAGTGATTATTCAAGAAGCCTGTTTTCTAAGATGGCCAAAATTCTAGGGGTGGTTATTCTGCATAAAATAAGCCTAAGAAATGAGATGATTTAAAATTAAAGGTTAGCTGGGCACAGGTGGAACACAGAAGAGTCATTGGGTCTGGAAGGTCTATTCAGGCCCACAATCAGACAGACAGATTTTAGGCCCATCTCCTAAGTTTAGACCGTTCAGGTTGTTGGAAGCAGAGAATGTCAACAAGAGTGGTCATGGTGAACAGCGAAGCAACACGTGACCTCTGGTCCAAGGGCAGAGGATGTTTGTTTGTTTGTTGTCCTGTCTCCCCCTACCCCCTCCACTTGGATAATCCTTGATTAGTGTCAGAGCAGAGATATTAGAATCAGTGGGAAGCTCAGACCGATTCTTCTTCCTCCATAAATCAACCCTTCAGTTAAAGAATTTTTTCTATTTGATTTTTTCTTTCACTTTGGTAAAACAAAAATTGACATTCTTTTTGGTATAGGAAATCCAGAACTAGGGAGTTCCCTGGCGGTCCCGTGTTAGGACTGCACACTTTCACTGTCGAGGGCTCGGGTTCATTCCCTGGTGTGGAAGCTAAGATCCCACAAGCTGTGTGGTGCAGCCAAAAAAAAGAAAGAAAAGAAAATCCAGAGCGAGACAAAATATCTTTTAGAGTAGAGCTTCGATCCTGCTGAGTGAGGATTGCCCATATTTTCTGTAGCTTGTATAACATTATATTGCTTCCCATGTTAATGTTTAGTTGGTAGTTCAGTTTAGCTTTCATTTAAAAATACTGCTGGTGTGACATAGTAGGAAAGACATTGTTACAAATAATTCAAAGAAATTAAATTTATTTTGACTCTGAGATGTTGGCTGTTGGAGGGCTGTGTTTGTTTTGCCGCAAGTTTAGCTTTTTATTTTATTCTTTGCATAGAAAGTGATAAAAAGTAGCTTACATCATTCTTTAATCACTTATTAATTTGGCACTAAGAGGGAGTGGAATGAAAAATCATTTTTTAGTGTAAAAATCTGTAAATTAAAAAATCCCCACTCTGGTTTTAAGTCTAAAATCAGTGTTCATAGGGACATCCTTGGTGGTCCAGTGGTTAAGGCTCCGCGCTTCCACTGCAGGGGGCACGGGTTCAATTCCTGGTTGGGGAACTAAGATTCTGCATGCTGTACCGTGTGGCCAAACTAAATAAATAAATAAAATCAGCATTCATAGACATAGTTTTAGGACAGTTAAGAAAATGTGAAAATGAGTCACTGTATATCAGCGGTCCCCAACCTTTTTGGCATCTGGGACCAGTTTGATGGAAGACAAGTTTTCCACAGATGGATGGGGGGATGGGGAATGGTTCAGGCAGTATTGCGAGCGATGGGGAGCAGCAGATGAAGCTTCACTTGCTCGCCTGCCGCTCACCTCTTGCTGTAAGGCCCGGTTCCTAACAGGCCGAGGACTGATGCCAGTCCAGGGATTGGGGACCCCTGCTATATATAAATATTGACTGCTTTAAAATCAGCATATAAACAATTTAGACTTGATAATTATGTAATTACTTTTTTTTATTTCCTAGAATAGTAAATGTCCGGAGGGAACAAAACCCATGTTAATATTTGCAGGTGATGATTTTGATGTAACAGAAGACTACAGAAGGCTAAAAAGCCTTCTTATTGGTAAGTATTTTAATACATATCTGCAGGATAGGTCAGGTAGGCATTCTAAGAGTTGCCATTGGTCGTGGCAGTTTGCAACTTCACTCTAGATATACAGCTTTTTCTCTTTGATCTCTTTTTCTCCTTTTCATTATTTTGTTTATTCCCCACTAGAAGCAGGAGAGAGTTAAAAGGATGCTATACTCTATAGATCATTATTACTTTTTGATGGTATAGTAACTTTGGTAGCAACCTGTTTAATGCTTGCACCCATCTCCTGTCATTATTGGCATTATTAAATTAAATTTAGAAAATTGAAAAGTTAAATTTTCGAGATTATTATACATCATCCACTTCCAGTTCAAAAACCTCTATTAGTTTTTCTTAGTCTGATATACAAGGCTTTTCACACTATAACCCCGTATAACTTGCTTTCTTAATCTCCACCAATTTCATTCCTCCCTTTTCCAGTTTAAAAAAAACAAAAAAAACCTTGTAAGGTTGTTTTAAAGGTGATTGGTTCTCAGTGAACTCTGCTCATTCCTAATGTTTTATCTAATGACTGCATTACTTTTTATGTGTTCACAAGCCACCTTCTTAAAATCCAATATACAATATATAGTTATTGTCTGAGATTGATGTTAAATTTACCAATTTTAAACCACTTTTTCTCTCCTTTTTTGAAAAGCTGACATTATTGTTCTTCATGGTTTCTTAACGGTTACTAATACTTAATATTGTGTGATCACATCTGCCAGCTCTGTTCTTACTCTGGAAGGTAATTTAGTTCGTCCCTAGAGATATGAACTCTTCTTATACTTAGTGGCATTTTCTGAAGTTTAAATAATTTATTCTATTTGAGCTTTTCTTGCACCATTCTTACAAGCTATGGCTTAACTTTTTTGGTTGCCCTTCTTTTGGATTTTTATATACTTTGCCCTAGATGACTTTTGAAAAGTTGGTGGGGGATGTATTATAAATTATATACATGCTCTTTACAAATCTGAGCCAACCAAAGAATGTTTGTGGGCAGACACATTGATTTCAGTTTTCCTTATTGGGATTAGTTATGCTCTTATTGTTAGGAATACAGTTTTCGGGACTTCTCATTTCTCTTGTTCATAATGGCTATTTTTGAAAAACTAAGTATCACTGTTAACCTATTTAATCCTTACTAAAACTCTTGAGTTTGGTAACATTTCATTTTACAGATGGGAAGTTGGAGGCTCAGAGAGGTTAAGAGCCATTAAGTAGGTGAAGCAGAATCAAAACCCAAAGCCTGTGCTTTTCTTCTTCTGCTCTTCATCCTGCCCATGGTGAATAATTCCTTTGCAGAGTCTTTGCTATAGGTTCTTACCTCTGTTTTCCATGAATTAAAAAAAAAAAAAGAAAAGGGACTTCCCTGGTGACGCAGTGGTTAAGAATCTGCCTGCCAATGCAGGGGACACGGGTTTGATCCCTGGTCCGGGAAGATCCCACATGCCACGGAGCAACTAAGCCCGTGCACCACAACTGCTGAGCCCGCGCTCTAGAGCCTGTGAGCTACAACTACTGAGCCTGCGTGCCACAACTACTGACCCTGCGTGCCACAGCTACTGAAATCCACGCACCTAGAGCCCGTGCTCCACAAGAGAAGCCACTGCAATGAGAAGCCCGCATTGCACGTTGCACCGCAACGAAGAGTAGCCCCCACTCACCTCAACTAGAGAAAGCCCGCACGCAGCAACAAAGACCCAACGTAGCCAAAAAAATAAATTAATTAAAAAAAAATCATACATGGAAGACAGCGACCAACACTTCTTTGAATATTACATAGCCCGAAACATCAAGGGAGTTTTTTTAGCCAAGATTCCTAGTAGTTGTACTGCGTTGGCTCAGATTTCCTGCTTTTTTCCCCTTGTTCTTCTGTATAATTATTATTAGTGAGGGAAGTACTTATAATTTGTTATAACAGAGCTTTGTTGCTTCTGTTTAAATGATTTTATCTTACTATTTTGTGCTTCCACTAGATGGCAGGAATAACCACATGATGCAGTAATGAGAGGGAGGGAGTGAAAACCAAAAAGGAATTAAGAAAGAAGAAAGACAGGTAGCAGGATGGAGTGACATTTTCTGGCACTAAGCAAAGTTGAGTTTTTAATATAAATAAGAAGTAAGAAAGTTGCAGACTTCTTGGTTTGTGTTGTGTGTTCAAATGAAATAATGTAGAGCAGTAGGTAAAGAGAATTTTATCAAGGGCTTTTTTCCTGTTTGGAAGTTGTGTTTTTGTTTTCTTTTTGTAATTGGCCAGAAAGAAAAGTTAACTTCAGTATTTTCATGCCAGATACCCATTTTGTTCATTCGAATTTTGCTTCTCTTTTGCTTTAAATATTATATAGATTTGTAGTTAATCTTAGCAGGTCCTGCTTTTCTTTACAGAAAACCAGTGCCTGTTTTTTGATTCAGTCCATCCTAATTTTTTTTTTTTTAATTCTGGTTGTGCCGTGTGGCTTGTGGGATCTCAGTTCCCCAAAAAGGACCAGGGATTGAACCCAGGCCACAGTAGTGAAAGCGCCAAATCCTAACCACTAGATCACCATGGAACTCCCAGTCCATCCTACTTTTTATGGTTATTTTTTAGTATGACTACTTCTCGTATATAAAGGTGATAATGAATCAAGTAATAGGTTAGTTTTATTAAGTGTTCCTTTAAAGCCTACCTTTAACTTAACTACCTAACTGGGTTTTATTTTTTTTTCTTCATTGCCTTTGTCTATATTAGTGGTCATATCTACATCTGTGGTCATTGTTTTAATTTTTTTAACCTTTCTCATTTCCTAATTCTTATTCCACTTTAATACATATAATAATGAAAATAACTGCCATAGATTAGGTCAGGTAATTTATTAAATTTAATCCTTTCTACAGCTCTACAGAGATAATTGTATTAGTCTGCTCAGGGTGCCATACAAAAGACCATAGACTGGGTGGCTCATAAGCAACAGAAATGTATTTTCTCACAGTTCTAGAAGTCCAGGTTTCTGGTGAGGACTCTCTTGCTGGCTTCTTGCTTTGTGTTTACAAGGCTTTTCCTTGGGGAGGAAGGGAAGGAGGGAGATAGACAGAGGAAAGAGGGGTTTAAGTTTTCTGGTGTCTCTTCTTATATGGACTCTAATCCTATGGGAGCAGACCCTACCCTTATGACATACCTCATTTAACCTTAAGTACTTCCTTAGAAGCCTCATTTCCAAATATAGTCACACTAGAGGTTAAACAAACATTCAGTTCATTATGGTAATAATATTCCCATGTTGTGGATGAAGAAATTGAGACCAGTTCACTGATGTCCAGAGTGAAGAGTTAGTAAGTGTCAGAATCAGGATCTTATCCATTCTCTGACTCCACATCCCCTAGTCTTTACCGTCAATACCCTGGTCATCCTCCTGTGCCCTTTCCCAGTGTTTTTACTCATGGACACAGTCACACTAAAGGTGTTATTTTTGCTTGGAATTGATCCATTGAAAAAATGTCCAAACTGGGGCTTTCTTTCTAATTATAACCAATTTATCTGCTACCCCCTTATTTCTGTTTAACCAGGTTTTTCTCCTTATCCCTATTCTCATAATATCTCCCTTTTTACCTCAACCATCATTCCTGCCCAGTTTAGGGTCAGCCTTTTTGACAGTGCTCTGAGTTTCAACACATTTTAATCCATCACCCCCTTGATGTTTTAGACTCCTCTTGTACTTTAATTGCTCCAGTCCTGGAATCAGCTATTTCTGTAAGGATCCTGGGTTTTTTTTAAGTGAGATTATTTTAGAAATCACATTTTGTGTGCTAGGGAGTATTTCTGGGTTGGTCATTGTTTCTAGGCTTTTTCAGTGGACAGAACTATGAGATTTATTTGTTAAGATAAAATATATCCTGAGTTCATACTGAAACTTCTAACTCAAATTTAGGACAGAAGGATATGTACACGTACATACCTTCTTTCATCCATGACAAAAATCCAGGTTCTCAATGACTCCAACATAATGATGCATTTACTTTATACTGTACTACACATACAACAGTCTCAGAATAAAATACTGTTATTACTACTGGTAGTATGAATATTGAGTGCAACTGAATGGTGTTTGGTTTCTTTTGTGTGTGTGGTTTTTTTTTTTTGCAGTTCTGTATGTCTATATATCCTATTAGGAATATGGTCAAATTACTGTGTTTTGAAGTCATTTGAAACAGTCCTTTTCTGTATGATTATGCCTTCAGCCCAGTACACAGGTTCATTTCATTTTGTTTTCAATTTTTAGGGATACTTTATTAAGTTTTTTCATTATAAATTATTTTTTGGGGTATGATTTACATACAATCAAGTGCACGTATTTATTTTTAAATTCTTTTTTTAATTCTTTTTTTTAAAGTTTTATTTTTTGGCTGCATTGGGTTTTTGTTGCTGCGCACGGGCTTTCTCTAGTTGCAGCAAGTGGGGCCAACTCTTCGATGCGGTGCGCAGGCGGTGGCTTCTCTTGTTGCGGATCACGGGCTCTAGGCGCGCGGGCTGCAGTAGTTGTGGCACGTGGGCTCTAGCGCACAGGCTCAGTAGTTGTGGCGCACAGGCTTAGTTGCTCCGCGGCATGTGGGATCTTCCTGCACCAGGGATCGAACCCTGCATTGGCAGATGGATTCTTAACCATTGCGCCACCAGGGAAGTCCAAATGCACATATTTAAAGTTTTAAAATTTAATGGATTTTGACATATTTATATACCTCTAAAAACACCACTGCAATCAAGATATAGAACCTTTCCACCACCCCCCAGAATTGCCCTGTGCCCTTTGGTAATCCATTATTTTTCTCTATTCTAAGCAAACATTGATCTGCTTTCTGTCATTTTTGCATTTTCCAGAATTTAGGTAAATGGAATCATAGAGTATGTACTTTTCTTGGCCTGACTTCTTTCACTCAGTTTGTTTTGAGATTCATTCATGTTGTTGTATGTATCAATCCTCCATTTCTTTTTATAACTGAGCAGTATTCCATTTATAGCTATTCTGCAGTTTGTTTATACCTTCATCTGTTGATGGACATTTAGATTGATTCCAGCTTTTAATTATTACCAGTAGAACTGCTATGAACATTTATATACAAATTTTTGTGAGGACCTATGTTTTCATTTCCTTTGGGTGAATACCTAGGAATAAAATGGTTGGATCATTTGAATAGCGTATGTTAAACATTTTTTTTTTTTTTGCGTGGGCCTCTCACTGTCGTGGCCTCTCTTGTTGCGGAGCACAGGCTCCAGACGCACGGGCTCAATAGTTGTGGCTCATGGGCCCAGCTGCTCCGCGGCATGTGGGATCCTCCCAGACCAGGGCTCGAACCCGTGTCCCCCGCATTGGCAGGCAGATTCTCAACCACTGTGCCACCAGGGAAGCCCTATGTTAAACATTTTTAAGAAACTGCCAAACTGTTTAACATGGTTGCACTATTTTGCATTCCCACTAACTGTAGGGGCTCCATCTCCTTGTCAATACTTGGTAGGCTGTTCTTTTTAATTTTAGTTACTCTAATAGGTGTTGAATACTGACAGTAATATGTTTCCAAAGTCAAATCTACAAAATAAAGGAGTGGTAGTGTTGCAGTTTTAATTTGCATTTTCTGGTGACTTATAAGGTTGAACATCTTTTCATGTGCTTATTGGCCATTTGTATATCTTTGGTAAAGTGTGTGTTCAGATCTTTGCCTGATTTTTTTATTTGGTTATTTGTCTTTTTATTGGGTACTAATGTGGAAGAGTGTGTGTGTGTGTGTGTGTGTGTGTGTGTGTGTGTGTGTGTGTGTGAGAGAGAGAGAGAGAGAGAGAGAGAAGTCTTTTGTCTGTCTGACATATATCTTTGAATATTCTCTCCTGGACTGTGGCTTGCCTTTTTGTTTTATTGATTTATGTATTTATTTATTGGCCACACCATGCAGCATGTGGGATCTTAGTTCCCCAACCAGGGATTGAACTCGCTCCCCCTGCAGTGGAAGCACGGAGTCTTTAACCACTGCACCACCAGGGAAGTCCCTTGCCTTTTTGTTTTTAATGATGTCTTTTTTAAAAAAAAAATTTTTATCGAGATATAGCTGATTTATAATATTATGTAAGTTTCAGGTGTACAACATAGTGATTCACAATTTTTTTTTTTTTTTTTTTTTTTTTTGCTGTACGTGGGCCTCTCACTGTTGTGGCCTCTCCCGTTGCGGAGCACAGGCTCCGGACGCGCAGGCTCAGCTGCCATGGCTCACGGGCCCAGCCGCTCTGTGGCATGTGGGATCTTCCCAGACCGGGGCACGAACCTGTGTCCCCTGCATCGGCAGGCAGACTCTCAACCACTGCGCCACCAGGGAAGCCCAATTCACAATTTTTAAAGATTATGCTACACTTACAGTTATTATAAATTGTTGGCTATATTCCGTGTGCTGTACAGTATATCCTTGTAGCTTATTTATTTTATGCATAGTAGTTTGTACCTTTAAGCCCGTGTCCCTCTCTTGCCCCTCGCCTTTCCCTCTCCCTACTGGTAACCACTGGTTCTCTATATCTGTGAGTCAGCTTCCTTTTTGTTATGTGCACTAGTTTGTTGTATTTTTTAGATTCCACATACAAGTGATATCATACCTTGTCTTCCTCTAATTTCACTTAGCATGATGCTCTCCAAGTCCATCCATGTTGCTGCAAATGGCAAAATTTCATTCTTTTGATGGCTGAGTAGTATTTCATTGTATGTATGTGTGTGCGTGTGTGTGCGTGTGTGTGTGTGTATGGACACTTAGGTTGCTTCCATATCTTGGCTATTGTAAATAATGCTGCTGTGAACATTGAGGTAGTACATGTATCCTTTCAAATTAGTGTGTTGTTTTCTTTGGTTATGTACCCAGGAGTGGAATTGCTGGATATGATAGTTTTATTTTTAGTTTTTTAGGAACCTCCTTATTGTTTTCCTCAGTGGCTGTAGAACTTACATTCCTACAAGGACTCCATTTTCTCTACATCCTCACTAACGTTTGTTATTAGTGGTCTTTTTGATGATAGCCATTCTGACTGGTGTAAGGTGATATTTCATTGTGCTTTTGATTAGCATTTTTCTGATGATTAGCAGTGTTGATCATCTTTTCATGTGCCTGTTGGCCATCAGTATGTGTTCTTTGGAAAAATGTCTAGTCAGGTCTGCTGCTTTTAGGTTTAAGTAGGTCCCATTTTGTTTATTTTTGCTTGTGTTTCCTTTGCCTTAGGAGACAGGTTCAAAAAAAAATATTGCTACAATTTATGTCAAAGAGTGTTCTGCCTATGTTTTCTTCTAGGAGTTTTGTAGTTTCTGGTCGTACATTTAGATCTTTAATGCATTTTGAGTTTATTTTTATATATTGTGTGAGAAAATGTTCTGATTTCATTCTTTTACGTGTAGCTGTCCAGTTTTCCCAGCACCATTTACCGAAGAGATTTTTCAACATTGTATATGCTTGCTTCCTTTGTCATAGATTAATTGACCTTAAGTATGTGAGTTTATTTCTGGGCTCTCTATTCTGTTCCATTGATCCATGTAACTGTTTTTCTGTCTGTCTGAAGTCAGGGAGCATGATTCCTCCAGCTCTGTTTTTTCTCAAGATTGTTTTGACTATTTGGGTCTTTTGTGTTTCCATACACATTTTAAAATTATTCTAGTTCTATGGCATTGGTATTTTGATAGGGGTTGCATTGAATCTATAGAGTATTATGGTCATTTTAACAATATTAATTCTTCCAATCCATGAACACAGTATATCTTTCCATGTGTTTGTGTTGTCTTCAATTTCTTTCATCCATGTCTTACAGGTTTCCAAGTATAGGTCTTTTAACTCCCTAGGTAGGTTTATTCCTAGGTATTTCTCTGACAGTGTGCTGTTAGTGTATAGAAATGCAACAAATTTCTGTGTATTAATTTTATATCCTGCAACTTTACTGTATTCATTGATGAACTCTAGTAGTTTTTTGGTGGCATATTTAGGATTTTCTGTGTATAGTATCATGTAATCTGCAAACAGTGATGTCTTTTAAAGAGCAGAAATTTTAAATTTTTGTGAAGTGTACTTTATCCAATTTTTTTCTTTAATGGTTGTTCATACAGTGTTTTGTTTAAGAAACCTTTGCTTATCCCAAGATTGCAAAGATTTTTTTCTCTTATAAATATTTTTTTGAAGTCTTATAACTTTAGATCTTACATTTAGGTTTATGATCCATTTTGAGTTAATTTTTGTATATGGTGTGAGGTAAGGGTCAATGTTCTTAAAACTTTCTACCTCATTTCATTCTTTTTTTGTTTTTTTTTTCTTTCTTAAAAGCTTATGGAAAAAGCACATGCCTATAAGGTTTGCATTACAAAAACTGTTTCAGGGGAGACTGGAATGTACATATCTTGTTCCCCAGAATGACTCTGACTTCAATAATGCTGCCACAACCGTGAGTGGGGCTTTATTAACTTGGCCACTGAAGGAGAGTCAGGTTTTGGCAAAACTATGGGAAAGTTCTTCATTAATTAAAATCAATTTTTAGATCAAAATACCTTGAAAACGTACATATTTGGTTTATAAAAGTACCCCCAAGGGATTTTTATTTGTGGTAGTAAGGAAGGGTGGTGTGTACAAGGGTATGCACACTTAACGTCTGCTTTATGTATGTTAGTGATGTGATTTTCTTTTAGTTATCTGTAAGAAGGAAAAAGCAAACTGTAAAAGATGTATATGTCCATGCACATGGAGATAATTCCCATCTTATGAGCTAAAGGGAGGAGGGAAGCAAGTGCTGAGTGGCTACAGATTGGGACAGAATGAGATATTTCCTGTTTATGACATCACCTGTCTTAGGGCACCTCTTCCTAAGTAATTAATTTGGATGACCCTTTTATGCCTAACTTTTTCTTAGCTAGATGTTATTCATGTATTCCCATTTAGCCTCCCCCCAAGTTCAGTCTTTTTATCTGTAAAAATGAGGTGACCAAACTTGTTTGCTGTTTTCCAAACTCTTTTCATTCATGTGCCACCTTCATAACGTTAGCCATGTCTGTGTAGTATCCATAGCATTGTTCACTGGAGATTTTTCTTTAAATTGACTCCTCTTTTTATTTTTATTTTTTTTTTTGCGGTACGTGGGCCTCTCACCGCCGTGGCCTCTCCCGTTGCAGAGCACAGGCTCCGGACGCACAGGCTCACCCAGCCGCTCCGTGGCATGTGGGATCTTCCCGGACCGGGGCACGAACCCGTGTCCCCTGCATAGGCGGGCGGACTCTCAACCACTGCGCCACCAGGGAAGCCCCTGACTCCTCTTTTTAAAAGGAAACCCTATGTCCCTACTCTCAGTGCAAAATGGTGTATGATAACATAAATAATGCATTGTAGATTATATCTGCCTGTGTATCATTTAAAATTATCTCATATGTGCCACTTGGGTATTATTACCACTCTGTGGGAAAACAGTCTACTCATTGATCTTGATGGTTCTTTTCTGGCTTTGACACTAGATAGCTTTTCTTTGCTCATATAATTGAGATACCTTGTTAGAATTTTCTTGTTTGTTGGCGTCTGCCATATGACAAACACTAGTTCAATTTAATAGTCAAAGTTTGAACAGCCATTTTTATAGACTTTTGCCATCTTAACCTGTCTGTCTTAGTTGATTAAAATTGTATACCTTGTTTTACATTTTCTAAAAAATTACTGTTCACAATAAACCTGTTATACTCTGGTGCTGAGCATTGGCTTAGAGGGAGAACTGCAAAACTGAAAAATTACATGGCTCAGTGAATTAAACAGAAATACAGTCATGAGATTAAATGGTAGAGGGGCGGGACCATCAGATTTTTCAGGCATGAGTTTTTGTGCTGCTTTTTAGATGAGATACAGAGAGTTGCGTTTAGAGTGCAGCTGATTTGTAACAATTAATCTTAATTAGTCTTTTAATTAAGATTTTAATTAATCAATTAATTAAAGTTAATTTTAATTAGTCTTTTAATTAATATTAATCTTTTAAAATTTTTAATTAATTATTTTAATTAATTTTAATTATTTTTAATTGATCTTTTAATTAATCTTAATTAATCTTTTTTTTTTCCCCCAAACAACCTGATGTGTGCTTTTAGATTTCTTCAGAGGCCCCACAGTATCAAATGTCCGTCTGGCTGGTTTAGAGTATGTTCTGCACTTCACTGCACTGAATGGGAAGATTTACTTTCGAAGCTATAAGTAAGTGCATTTCTTAGCATGTTTTTGTTAATCCTCAGGGTTAGCATTTTAGTGTGACTGTTTTATAGAGCTCAGACTTAGAATTGGTGTCTGGCCAAAAGTTTATTTGGAGAGTTTTCAGAATAGCAGTGACAAAGTAGCTCTGTGCTGATCCTCAGGTCTGTCACTCCCCTGCTAACTTCTGCCTCCCGGAAACCCTGCTTTTCCAGGGCCCTGGGGCATCAAACAGTATACTCCCTCTGAGCTTAGAACGCTTATTCAGTCCTAACTTGCCATACTTTTATGCAGTATCTCCCTGTTTTTCTTGACTAAATTTAGAGCGCCAAGCCACAAGTCTTAGCCCAGCCAAAGCAAATCTCAAAGTCCTGAGTCTAAAAAATGGAGTCTGAAAGTAATAAGATTCAGTGGCTAGATTCATTTTACCTTCTTTCTCCAGCCCAGGCCTCTACCCATACCCCCACCACAATATAAATATAAATCCTAACAAGCACATTCTGTTTTCATAAAAACCTTAATGACGTGCTGCAACTGCCTTTTGAGGTAAGCATGACTTGTTTTTTCCCTTATTTAAAATAAAGTGTTAGCGCTGATTGATGGAGCACACACTTTCCTAGAGAATACATTGACTCCCACTAACTGCCTCCCTTGGTACATTGAATTCAGCCTGACATCTGCTTCGCGCTGTGGTGTGGCAGTGCGGCCTGAGCGCCGGCAGCCCAGTGTTGACAGTGTCTTCGTGCAGTGGTGCTGTTTGTGCAACCATTCGTGGACTTCAGCATTTCATCCATGGTTTTAATTTTGTTTTTTTATCATAATGGAATACATGGTTGACCAGCTTGTGTCCAGTGAACATCCAAATGAACTAAGTAATCACCTCTTTTTTGTTAGTAATGTCCATCTTTGTCTCAACTGTATGGAGTCAGAGATGCTCGGTTCTTTTCACCACATGAGTGGTACCACCATTTCTATTTTTCTATTTTTTTCTCATTTAAATAATAACAGGCAAAGGATTTTATAATCATTTTTAACTAGTTGAGATTGAAAGTCCCTATAATCTGTTGTTTTCATTTCCAAACTTGATTTTGGGGCAGCTAAGAATATTATGAAGTAGGTGACTCCTATTTATAGAGCAAGAGATAAAAGATGAAAAATCACTAACATAAAAAAAAATCTTTTTGAAAACTTATGTTAAACAAGGAGACCCTGGGATACAAAGGAGCTAAAAAATAAAGATAAAAGTCTTTGAGAATGAGAAATGAATAATAATAATCTAAAACTCATGGTGAACAATTTCAAAGGAAGTATTCTCTTGTATCAGAACTTGTATTTAGTGAAAAGAAAGATAAATTTGTAAAGAAAGAAAGAAAATACAGAGAAATAAAGCAAAATGGACAGAAAATTAGCAAATCAGTCTTAAGAACAAGGATAAATTGGCAGTGTAACTACACATATTCGTCCGTCCACTTACTTTAAGAAGTATGTAATTGCTGGAATCACTGTTAGGTTAGCATGGCATCTGCCATAATGAAAAAAAAAGATTTGAAATTTTTACGAAATTATTTTATTTATTTATGTATTTATGTATTTATTTTTGGCTGCATTGGGACTTAGCTGCGGCACTCAGGGTCTTCTTTGCACCATGCAGGATCTTTCAGTTGCAGCACGCAGGCTTCGCTAGTTTTGCATGGGCTCCAGAGTGCGTGGGCTCTGTAGTTTGTGGCACATGGGCTCTCTAGTTGAGGCCCATGGGCTTAGTAGTTGTGACAGGGCTTAGTTGCCCTGTGGCATGTGGGATCTTAGTTCCCCTGACCAGGGATTGAACCTACGTCCCCTGCATTGGAAGGCAGGTTCTTAACCACCGGACCACCAGGGAAGTCCCAAGATCTGAATTTTTAAGATCAGAAACCCTATTGTAAAATTTTTTTTTTTTTTTTTTTGCTGTACGCGGGCCTCTCAGTGTTGTGGACTCTCCCCTTGCGGAGCACAGGCTCCAGACGTGCAGGCTCAGCTGCCATGGCTCACGGGCCCAGCTGCTCCACGGCATGTGGGATCTTCACGGACCGGGGCACGAACCCGTGTCCCCTGCATCGGCAGGCGGGCTCTCAACCACTGCGCCACTAGGGAAGCCCCCCTAGTGTAAAATTTTTTTTTTTTTTTCTAGTGTAAAATTTTAATCCCAGCTTTTCATATCTATATCCTGTAATACCTGCTAGCTATTGATTTGAAATAGAAAGTGGACAGTGTGATTGAGAGCAAGCTGCTACTGGGGAAAATCCCTAAATGTGGATTAGCTTAGCCTCCAAGGGCTGTGCTCTGCTTGGGAGGGGAAGGAAGAGGTGGTCCCGGGAATGAGCATCACCTCTGAGCCTAGTGACCTGGCTCTTTGCCAGGCTTTGCCACATGACATGGGCAAGTCACTTCTCAGGGCCCCTGTTTTTCCTTTGCAAAGTGTAGTAATATCATATAGGTAATTCTGAGGTCCCTCTGAGACGGATAATTCTCCTTTATGAGAGGGAGAGGGGTGCAGATAGAGGTGGGAATGTGCCATAGAAGTGTGTCTGACCTACTGTGGCTCCTCAGGCATTCTCACAGGCTGCTCTTGGGTGTCCTGCCCTCTTCCAACCAGCCCTTAGGCAGTTGGTTAAAGGTAGTTAATATTGACACTTACTAATTTGTGAAGATCAGTAAGGCTTATAAAATGGTTTTGAGCTTCTTGTATGAAAGGAACTCTGAGCATGGAATTACATTAATAGAACCTTTGACCTTTCCTGTTTGGGGGAAATAAATCATAGTGTTACTGGCACCTTCCTGTATATCCTATAATAATTAATTCCTTGGAGAATTTTATTCACTATAGGACCAGAGCTATTAATATGAAACTGAAGATCTTTAGTAACTGCCACGTATGCCTTTGCCATGGCATTGGGTAGGTTTTATGGGGAGAAATATGCAAAACAGGAAGTATTAGCATACCTTAAAAAGCAAACACAACATTCTAGGCAAGGAGTTAAGTAATGAACACAGAATGTCAACAGAAGAGAGGGATATGGAAGGGAGAAAAATAAGGAAATCGCAATTTAAACAAGAGTGGTAATGCCAGTCTTTCTCAAGAAATAGGCAAGCACAGTCTCCGGACGCGCAGGCCCAGCGGCCATGGCTCACAGGCCCAGCCGCTCTGCGGCACGTGGGATCCTTCCGGTCCAGGGCACGAACCTGCGCCCCCTGCATTGGCAGGCGGACTCTCAACCACTGCGCCACCAGGGAAGCCCGAATGTCACTTTTGATTTAGAGCTTATAGGGAAACAAAACAAACAAAGCTTGAGGTTAAGATCTGAAATGGAGATTTACATGGGTGTAAAAGTTCTGGGCAATAGTTCTTAACTTTCTGTGCGAGGGCTTTCTCTAGTTGTGGCAAGCGGGGGCCACTCTTCATCGCGGTGTGCGGGCCTCTCACTCTCGCGGCCTCTCTTGTTGTGGAGCACAGGCTCCAGACGCGCAGGCTCAGTAGTTGTGGCTCACGGGCCTAGTTGCTCCGTGGCATATGGGATCTTCCCAGACCGGGGCTCGAACCCGTGTGACCTGCATTAGCAGGCAGATTTTCAACCACTGTGCCACCAGGGAAGCCCAAGGCTGATCTTTTAAAAACATTATTATTTAGTCCTTTTTTTCCCCTGTATGGAGATCTGGCCACAGTAACAAATTGAGTCTTTTAACTCAAAAAACCTTCAGGTCTTTGAGCAGTTCTTGTTGTATCTCTCACAAAAAAAGAATTTGTGACTCTCCCTTCCTCCCCATTGTATCCTTCATATGCTTTCAAATCCAGAGCTATTTGGACATATGGTATCTAGAAAGTTGTGGTTTTGTTATATTAAGTTCATTCCAATCTATAGAGATCAGTAAATGTCTATGCTATGGACAAAAGTTGATTCTGAATAGGTCTTAGAGAAATAAGAATTTGTTAATCAATCATGTAATATAATGTTTCAAAAACCCAATTAAGATTTTTTTATGATCATGTAAATCTTACGTAAGATGAAGAAGTCAAATAAAAGGATTCCACTTCACTTCTTAGAACTATATCACCTGCTGTTTCTCAACAGTATTGCATACTGTTATGTTTTATTTTGAAAATAAGTAGACTAAAGAAAATACTTGGTCTTGGGGCTTCCCTGGTGGTTCAGTGGTTAAGAATCCGCCTGCCAATGCAGGGGACACGGGTTCGAGCCCTGGTGCGGGAAGATCCCACATGCCGCAGAGCAACTAAGCCCATGTACCACAGCTACTGAGCCTGCGAGCCACAACTATTGAGCCCACATGCCACAACTACTGAAGCCCATGCACCTAGAGCCTGTGCTCCGAAACAAGAGAAGCCACCGCAACGAGAAGCCATGCAGCGCAACAAAGAGTAGCCCCTGCTCGCTGTAACTAGAGAAAGCCCGCAAGCAGCAACGAAGGCCCAGTGCAGCCAAAAATAAATAAATAAAATAAATAAATTTATTTAAAAAAAATAAAAAGAAAACACTTGGTCTAAATATATAAAGTATTAAGCTTAGCCTTTCCTTTTTTTTTTTTTAATCTTTTTGGCCATGCTATGTGGTATCTGGGATATTAGTTCCCTGACTAGGGATAAAACCCATTCCCCCTGCATTGGGAGCGCAGAGCCTTAACCACTGGACTGCCAGGGAAGTCTCTAAGCTTAGCCTTTCTAAACATTTTATGATATTTTATGGAACTGTAATCTCCTAGAACAAAAATATTTGTGGGGAGGGCGGCGGGACTTTTATCAAAGTCAAAGCAACATTTCTTTTTTGCTATTTCATAAAGGTTGCTGTTGAAGAAATCTGGCTGCAGAACACCTCGGATTGAATTGGAGGAGATGGGACCCTCATTGGATCTGGTTCTGAGGAGGACACACCTAGCATCAGATGACCTTTATAAGTTATCTATGAAAATGCCCAAAGCCCTCAAGGTACATGGCTTGTAGCTTGGTGCCATGTTTATTTGTATATTCCATTCTTCTTTCCAAAAAAGGATTTGTGGCATATTATATTGAAGAGCATACATAAAGAGGTCAATAAAATAGATAAAATTAGACTCTCAGAGCCAAAGAAAGGAGGAAGAAGCAAATAAGCCAACCATAATTGATAATAAAATTGTAGAAACCAGGCATCAGGTGTTGCTGAGAGCTTCCTAGTAGTCAAGACTGCCAGTTTTCAGCAAAAATGGGGCTCATTTTAGGCATTGTGAAAATGTAATTTCAAGCATAGTATGTGTAACCCATACTTGCATAAAATGTGTTTTGACTTTTGAATGGTTTTAAAAAGCAAGTAGACATGGCATCTCTGGAATGCCAATAAAGATTGAAATGATAGTTATAATCCTTAAGCTAAACACAGGAGATTCTCTCAGTGCATGACAGTGATTAGTCTGTTGTGTTGCTTCTCAAAGTATGGTCTGACAGTTTACCTGAGAATTGTTAGAAATGCTGAATTTGCAGATCCCACCGGAGTCCTACTGAATTAGAATTGGCATTTTAACAAGCTCTGAGTGATCTGTTTATACCTAAGTTGGAGGAGAAAGGGCTGTAGGGCTATAGACTCTATATCATTAAAGGTGTGCTCATTAATGGAGATTGTTGATACGATAGTTGTTGTACACTAGATTTTTACCAGTTCATGGTAGTAGACCCAACTAAATATAATATATTCTTGTTTCATAGCCAAAGAAGAAGAAAAATGTCTCTCATGATACTTTTGGTACAACTTATGGAAGAATTCATATGCAGAAGCAAGACCTAAGCAAACTACAAACCAGGAAAATGAAGGGGTTGAAGAAGCGACCTGTAGAAAGGAAAGCAGAAGACCAGGAGAAAAAATCAAAGAGAATTAAAAAGGATTGATGGAATATAGCCAGTAACTGCATTTTTATTGTAGTCTTTACTTAGACTTATCAAGCATCAGTTATTTCAGAGTTTCTTGTAAGGTTTTATTGTATATTTTTATAACTTGATAATTTACCTAAATTATATATTATATACATTGTGAACAGTAACATACTAGTATTAGGTTGAAAGTTAGGCTCTTACTGGAGACATTACACCCTGGTATGCCGTTTTCTCTCTGTGATGTGACATTTCCCTCTGCCTACCCCATACAAAGTCTCCTATCTCGTTGGGTGGGTGAGTGAGGAGGGATCTCCAGAACAATCATTGGTATTTTAGAGAATTTTGGGTGAAGCTTTAGATAAAGGGAGGAAGTTATGGAAAGTAGCAATGCTCCAAAGTAACTGTATACATGCTCAGTATGAGCTACCTGGAAAGTTGACCCCATCTCCCAGCATATACATATAACCTGACTTTTATTTTTTTACTTTCCTGTTGTTTTACCTGAAATTCTACCAGTTAGAGATTAATTTTGAGATTTTAAGCTCTGTGTCTTAAAACAGATCTCTGAGATGTCCACTACCTGATCATTGACATGCTACCTTACTATTGATTAGTTTAAGAGATTCTGCTAATAAAGGAGCCCTGTTCCTCTTCTTTGGGAGAAAGAAAGTTTTGATAAGGGTTGAAGTGAGAAAGGAGAGATTAGATAAGTTAAGACACACGACATTTTAGGGTACTGGGTAGCCGTAGGTAGCTAAAGGTCACATGAAGGCCCTGGGTGTTTGCATACAGAGTAGGAGTAAGCCAAAGCCAAACAGCTTATTTTGAAATTTCTTGAAGACTGGCCCTGTGCCTAGGAAAGTGGGGGAAAGCTTTCTGCTTCCTGCTTCTCGTACTGCAAACTTGCGTTCCCTAAATGTACAATTTAGTTTCCTTGACTGAGTCCCTGGCAAAGAGGCTCCTTTATACAAGCACAAGCCAATTATGCTGTAAAAGTACAAACATACATAAACCATGATGTGTTATGTAAAGTAGAAATGCTATTGTTTTCATTTCCATGTCAAGGAGCTCCTCCATGTCTATGTGTGCATGCATTTATGTGAGTTTGCTAAAAGCTAGAACCTCAATTTTAGTTTTTTTATCCTTTCCCTTCTCTTTTAAACCCATTCCTTAGCCTTCCTTCTCCCCAGCCCTTTCCTGGCTAATAGTCTCTTAAAAAAGAGGGAGCTGGTATCACTCATTTACACTTGTTACTTGATTATACATTTAACCAAAGACTACACGGTTTTAGATCGGAAGTAGGCATTTGCATTATATGTCTAAATGGGGAGAGAGGGCGAAATTAAAATGATTCATATCCTGCCATCTGCAAGTAGATGGACAATGGACAATAGTTGGGGAGAAGGGGCGTCATGAAAGGGGCATCAGAAATGATGGATGCAGGACCTCTCTGGTGGCGCAATTGTTAAGAACCCGTCTGCCAATGCAGGGGACACGGGTTCGAGCCCTGGTCCAGGAAGATCCCACATGCCGCGGAGAAATTAAGCCCATGCGCCACAACTACTGAGCCTGCTCTCTACAGCGTGTGAGCCACAAGTACTGAAGCCCACGCACCTTGAGCCCGTGCTTCGCAACAAGAGAAGCCACTGTAACGAGAAGCCCACACAGTGCAACGAAGAGTAGCCCCCACTGACCACAGCTAGAGAAAGCCGTGCACAGCAACAAAGATCCAACGCAGACAAAAAAAAAAAAAAAAAAAAGGAAATGATGGATGCATAGCCCTTACCCAATGTGTGACCCCTGGCTGGTCCAGCTAACAATAATGAAGGTAGGCAGATTCAGGACGCAGAGCCATGGGTCCTTTTCACCAGCCACTTACAGGAAGGACCCTGCCACACTGTATGGCTGTTAGCATAACTGATGCCATCTTGGGCCTGTCCAGTTCCTCCTGTCCTTCAGCTGACCCTACCTAGGGCTGTACTGTGTAGTAAATCTCTGTTGTCAGGGGCTTTGTAGTTAATAGATGTTGTTTAATGACCATTAGGTCCAGGTGGCCCCTGTGCTGTTAGTCTCCAAACAATAATGAAGAGCTTCGCTGACGTATTCCCGGTGCCCATGAGACTAGTTACCCGTTCATAAATCTGGACTTTGGAATTCACTTCCTGTTTCCAAGCACGTACCCCCATACCCTGGATTAACTATAAAATTCTCCCAGTGGCAGTTATGGATGCTTCTGGATGTCATCCACCCTATCCCACCCTGTGAGCAAACTGCCTTATAATAAGCTGATCCACTGATTATATGGAGTGGCCTGCCTCATTTTTCGGTTTCAAGATCCTGTCTCAGTTTGGTGGGCGTCTTTCGTTCCCTTTGTATTTTTCCTATTTTTCAGGATGCTAATACTAATACCAAGCTATATATGATTTCATGAAATCTGATTCCTTTTAATAACTTAAATGCTGCTATTTGTTTTCTTGGTATTGAACATAATCCAAAGTAGAGATGTTATTACCCAAATCAATAAAGAAAGAGGGCAAAAAAGAACTTACCCCAAGTTAGTTTTCAATTATCTGATTATCTAGCTGCTTCTGATCTCTCCTTCCTTTCATTTATATTTTTAGCCACTTCTCCTCCCCCCTACCCAAGGGTGAGGCCAGGAAAGGATTCACAGAAGCTTTAAAATGGAAGAAGTTAAAATCACTAAAACCACTGCTAAATTTGACCAAGAAGAGAAGGTTTGTTTTTTAATGGAATTTCAGGTATCGATACTTTGTCCATTATAAAATTAAGAGCCTGCAAAAATACAGGGTCTTTATCATGTCCTTAATGCACTTTTAATCATAGAAATGGTCAAAACATCCCATAATTGCATGAAAGGCACATATATCCTAGTATATATATACATTATGAAATTATATAGACTATTATTCACATCCCTTTAAATAAACTACTGTAAACAAGAAGATAAATTAGGCTTGCTGGCCTGAGGTTTATGCCAGCTGTGAGAAGAAAGTTAATTTGCTTTTAAATGTATGTTGTTTTCCTCTCATACCAACAACGCGAGTGGTTGAAGTTTAAAATCAGAGAAAATGACACTGAGTTTCCTGTAAGTGGACCATGTTAGGCCATGTTAGAAAGTTTGACTGCCTTGCTTGAACTGGAGCCATTTTGCAATTTTTCCAATTCAAAACCCTTAGGGAAAAAGTTTTAGAACATGGCCAACCATGTTCTAGATAACCGACATGCATTTTAATTTTGTTCTTGTTCTGCTGCGTCCTTTAAACAACTTCCCTCCTCCTTTCCCCAACGCATTCTCACCCCCCACCCCGACCCTTCACATTCTGAGCATCTGAAAATAGGGTCTAAACACAGGGAGAAAGGTCTGGCGCTGGGCAGGCACCTGCTACTTAGTGGGCTTGAGGCCTATATGAAAGAAGGTTAAAAAAAGGGAAATGGCAAAGCCTTTAGAACTCAGCAGTTAAGGCTTTTGCGAAGCAAAGATCAAAGCCCTTGAGCTTTTAAGTCTTTTACTGGATTGGGATTGATTCCTCAAGCTCAAAACAGGCTCAGCTAGAAGCAGAGTAGCAGGTGTTGGATCTGTGAGGCATGCCCTCTGGCTAAGCTGGAACCCAGAGCTGCAGAGGTGCTGGTTCTGGATGCCAGATCTGGGGAAAGGACCTGTAACCAGAGTCAGAGTTGAGCTTAAGCAGAGACTGTGTTCAGGGATCTCCTCTGTCCTTCTCAAACACTGCAAGTTAGCTCAGAAAGAGGTTCCTGGAGGGCAGAGCACAACCTGTTTAACGGGTGCATCTGGAATGGACTTGGAAGATTCACACCCATCAACTTGAGAAGTTTATTTTCTCAATCCCTTAGCTAGTTCCCCAGAGTCAGCTGACAAAGCAGATGGCAAGGTGACCTGAGTAGAGATATCACTTTAGACGACAACCTGCAACAGGGCCTCTGGCTTGGCACTCAGAGGCAGCCCTAGGGTTTATGGCACTGTGGGAAAGAGCAGGAGAATTCATTGCTGTCCCCTTAAGCCCCATTTCCATCCATTTGACTCACCACTTAAAGCTAGTCTGTGTCACAAATGTGTCTGAGTTTTATGCCCAGCACCTTCCTTTGCATAGGGAGACCTTGGGGAAGGATTAAACTGAATCTTGAAAAATCAATAAACAATGCTCAAGTGGCTAGGAGCTCCTCAAAAGTGGAATATGTGGGAGAGAGGGACAGCAGGTAGTGCAGTGTTGGGGCCGAAAGTTGTGGCCTTAAAAGAAACTGACAGGGCTTCCCTGGTGGCGCAGTGGTTAAAAGAATCTGCCAATGTAGGGAACACAGGTTCGAGCCCTGGTCCAGGAAGATCCCACATGCTGTGGAGCAACTAAGCCCGTGAACCACAACTACTGAACTTGCGCTCTAGAGGCCGTGAGCCAGAACTACTGAGCCCGTGTGCCACAACTACTGAAGCCCGTGCACCTAGAGCCCATGCTCTGCAACAAGAGAAACCACTGCAATGAGAAGCCCGCACACTGCAATGAAGAATATCCCCCACTCGCCACAACAGAAAAAGCCCACGTGCAGCAACGAAGACCCAATGCTGCCAAAAATAAATAAATATTAAAAAAGAAAGAAAGAAAGAAACTGACATCCTCTCCTGATGCTCTCTGAGCCCTCAGCTAAGACTTAAAAGGACAAGGACCCAATTAAAGACAGGCAAAACCATTGGCAATACCAATTAGTGGTATGGTTCTCTAAGTAATGTTAGAAGTGTTAGCTCCCAGCGTTTTTCGAGAAATGCAAAGAAAATAAATGAGGCTTTATTTTGTTTTGTGGTAGTAGTAGTAGTAGTATGACAAATAATTTTTTTAAAGGGGGCCTGATAAGGCAAATGGTACAATGCTAGCTGACAGAATTCTTATCTGATTTCCATGCTTAGAAACTGAGAAGAGCAGAGCCACCATGGTTGAGGAGTGGTGCTCCATAGTCCTATCCTAACCTCAAGGTGCGTGAGATGTGGTATGGAAAGCACCAGGCTGATTGAAATGACTTGGAGTCTTAATCCCAGGAAAGGACAATCAGCTAATCTTGAAGGAATTGTGAGGAAGCAGAGTGAGGTAGAGATTTGGTCCTGGCAACATTTTGGGAAAAATCATTACATAGGTGGCTTGTGAGCTCTTACTTAGACATGAACGTAGTCATTGCTAAGAGCCACCATGGGTTCCCTGGGAGCTAAGAGTGTCAACTGATCACATTCCTGTTTTGAAAGGAGTCCTTCCCTGATAGATAGGGGAGTAGTCATTCACTCCACATTTATCAAGCTTTCTGTTTCAGGCATTGTGTATATTTACAATTTAGAAAGCATTTTCTTTAAAATACAATTTTGGGAATTCCCTGGTGGTCCAGTGGTTAGGACGCTGTGCTTCCACAGCAGGGGGCCCGGGTCTGATCCCTGGTCAGGGAACTAGGCTCCCACAAGCTGGGCAGCCTGGCCATAAATGAATGAATGGATGAATAAATAAATAAAATACAATTTTGATTTTTTTCCTGATTATAAAAAACAAATCATTTTTCTGATTTTTTTTTTGGGGGGGTTGCTGTGTGTCATGTGGGATCTTAGTTCCCTGACCAGGGATCGAACCCACACCCCCTGCATTGGAAGTGCAGAGTCTTAACCACTGGACCACCAGGGAAGTCCCTCATTTTTCTGATTATTGAAGAGAAACTTGCAGAGAAGAAATAAAATTATGTGTAATCTTACAAACCAGAATACCACTATTAACATTTTGCTGTATTTTTTACCACTTTAAAAATACAGGTTCTTAAAATAAGAACATGATCTTACTATATTATTTGGAGTTCTGCTTTAAAAAAAAAAAGTAAACTTTTTAAAGTTAAAAATTTTAAACTAATACCACAAATGGGGAAGTGTTCAGATGAGTAAATGCAATGCATTTTTACAAAGTGAATGTACTGTTATAACCATTATCCAGATAAAGAAATAGAAATATTGTCAAGACCTACAGAAGCCCTTTGTACCGCCTTCAGTCATGAGCCAGTTAACTACTAGGTACCCTGCTCTTAAAATCAATATTAAATTGTAAGCATTTTCCTGTCATTAATTTTTTTTGAAAACACTATTTTTGATAGCTACACAATACTTGGTTATATGGATGTGTTAAAATTTTGTCATTCTACTATTGGGCATTAATGTCAATTCCTTTTGGCATTGTTACATGTAATGTGATGTATATCCTTTCAGAGAAATATTTTTAGAAAATATTTTCACATGTTGATTTTATTTGACATTTAAAATAACCTGTGAGATGTATAGTGCAGCTGGTATTATATATAATTAGGCTCAGAAAGATTAACTTGTCTGAAGTTACACAGCTAAAGAGCTAAAGCTGGACGTAGAACTTCTGTTTTCTAATTCCTAGTTGCGTAGATTCTCAACAGGACATCTAAGTCTCAAGGTATTCTTGTGACTCAAATGGGGAAAGGTGATATAACTAAAAAAGCAGTTAGGCTAATGCAAAACGATTGGAAGGACTAGTATACCCAAAGAGTGTTGATGAATGATGCATAAATCTGTGGTATCTACAAAGGAAATCTTTATTGGCAGGCCTCAGGGCTCTGTCCTTGACTTCCCACCAGGGAAGCCCTGTCCTTGACTTTTGTTCCTTAAATAAGTTTATCTTCCACTTGAATGAAGGCAGGACACATTTGTTAAATTTGTGGATGACAAAGCAGTGAGAATATTAGAGGACATAAATGTAAAATATCTTAACAGGCTTGAAAGGTGGACTGAAGCCAAAAGGAGAAATTTAGTAAGATAAATGAAAAGTTCAGTACTTAGAGGGGAAAATGTGAACATTTTTAGAATAAGGGAAGTGTAGATCTACAGTTGGGAAATGACCCAGGGGACAAACCCTATGTCAGTGATCAGTGTGAGCAGACTTCCAGAAAGGTCCACAGAAATTTAAGCTGCACTGACAGAAGTAGAACATTCAGGTTGACTGAAATAGAACACATGAGATAGACAAGAAAGTCTGAAAACAGCAAAGCCTGATATGAATATACAGTAATAAAAAAGTGGAGGAACAGAGGCCCATTGTACTCTAATCTGCTCAAACCACATCTGCAGTATTTGTCCCAGTTCTGGGCACACCCTTGGAGGAACTTGAGCTCCCTGGACTGTGTTCAGAAGATGGTGATGAAGGTAATGAAAAATCTCCAAACCTTGCCAGATCAGGCAGAAATGGTTTACCAGGGGGGAGAAAGGCAGTCATTGAACAAAATTTGTTTTTATCAGCTTAATTGGAATATAATTTATGTACACTAAAGTACATCCACTTAGAGTGTATGATTTGGTGAGTTTTGACATTTGTATAAACCCATGAAAACACTAGCACGATAAAGATGGGAACATTTTCATTACTCTGAAAGGATTCCTTATGCATCTTTGTAGTCCATTCTCCTTCTACCCCAAGGCTTAGGCAACCGCTGATCTGCTTTCTGTCACTATAGATGAATTAATATTTTCTAGAATTGTATATACATGGAACAGAAGAGCAGAACTCTTGTGATTGGCCTCTTGCACTCGGTCTGAAGATTTTGAGGTTTGCACATCTTGCTTCATCTATCCGTAGTTCGTTACTGGATGGTATGTCATCATATGGATGTACCACATTTTGTTTATCTATTTATCTGATTTTGGACGTTTGAGTTGTTTCCAGTTTGGGGCCATTATGGAAAAAGCTGCTATGTACATTCATGTTACAAGTTTTTGTGTGAACACATGTTTTCATTTCTTTTGGGTAGATGCCTAGGAATGGAATGGCTGGGTCCTGGTGAACACTCAGTTCCACTAGGAACTTTATGAACAAGAGGAACAGGTTCCTAGACTCACTTTCTAGGGGGGAAAGAGGCAGTAAAACATGTCAACAAATGGTAAGTTCAGAAAGTGATAAATGATATAAGGATAGTAAAAGAGTTGCTGAAAGTGACTAAGAAGGGTTTATCTTAACTAGAATGATGAAGGAAGATCTCTCTGTAGAGCTGACATTTAAGTTGAGCCGAGTCCCGAATGGGACTTGGGCTCCAGAGTGTGTGGGCTCAGTAGTTGTGGCATGTGGGATCTTAGTTCTCCAATGTATGAAGCAATGTATGAAGGTTTGAGGGAGCACATTCCAGGAACTGGGAACTTTAAGAGCAAAGTCCTTGAGAAAGGATGGAGTTTGACTTAAGAAGGATGTAATAGTTGTCTCCAGAGGTTCAAAAAACAATCAGGAGGAAAAGGGATTACATTTATTTTAGAGGCATAAATATGACCAGCGAGCAGACATTAGGTAGAGAAGAGCTTGGGTTCAGTTGAAACTTTTCATAGTGGGATGTTTGGGGGTAGGAAAAGGACCAAGTTTTAAGTCCTTTTCTGTTGTAGAGGTTTTCTTTTCGTTCTTTATTTCTTTTTGTTATTGTTCTTAAGACCTTTCCTACTAATATGAATAACAACTACAACTAGATGGACATGGAACTAACTAGGGACTTTGGTCTCTAGTTAGAGACCAAATAAGTGGTCTTACTTGACCACTTATAATAAGTGAATTATTGAGCAGATATAAATCCAGCTTAAAAACTAATTACACTGGCTTGTGGCAGCCAAGTGTTAAGGAAAAAAAGAAAAAAAAACTGCAGTAACTTGCGCTAATTTGTAAGGCAACTGATAGAAAAAAATTTCATTTTTCTACTAATTTTGGGCTTAACAATAGGCACTCAGAAAACATTCAAGTGTTCCTTGAGAGGCCAGAAAAAGAAGGATGCATTATCTTCTTTCAGTTAAATGACACCTTCTATGGTTAGTGTACAAGGAAGTGTGAGGACATGTTAATAAAAATAGAGATAATCCTTCAGCATTTACCTACATCTGTCCATTTAAAAATAATAATAGTGATTTGAAATTAAATGATGTCTACCAACATATTAATGCAGATAAAAGATGCAGTCTTTTTGAAAATGTATTAGAAGACTAAATTATATAATTATTTTTAATTATTGTGCAAACTTAAGAACAATAAAGGAACAGAAGAAGGAGGAGAAGGAAGGAAAGGAAGAGGAGGAAGGCAGAGAGGAGTAGAAAACCATCTATTTCACTGACTTAAGAAACTGCTGCTTTCATCCTTCCATGATATCCTCAGTCCTTGTCTAGATGCTTCTGTAATCATCAGGTAAGAGTGCAGGCATGTTTTTAGTACTCTACGGCTTTGTGTCATATCAGTTCAATAAAGCATATCATCAATTATTGATTCCTTACATGAATGAACAATATAGGGTCATCAGCAGGAGGATTTCTTGCCAGCTTCTTTGCTATGGGAAGGGTGCATAAAGGATAGGGGTAAGACAAAACTCTCTTAAGACAGGGCTCCTCAAGCTGTGGTCCCATCACCTCTAGGGGATGTGGTATGACCTACTTTTCCAGCCCTTGTCATTCTCAGGGTCCTCAATTTGTGCAAGAAGACAGTTCATTTACCAGTAGCAGAGGACAGCTGTTCTCCATGAACTTGTCAGAGAGTATAATCTTTATTGGGACATATTCATGTGTCATAAAATTCACCATTTTAAAGTGTATGTATCAGTGGTTTCAGTATATTCAGAGAGTTGTACAACCTTCAGAGCATTTTTATCACCTTGAGAAGAAGTACCATATCCATTAGCAGTCACTCCTCATTCTTCCCTCCTCTGACTAATCCACTTTCTATCTCCATGGATTTGCCTATCCTGGATATTTCATTTAAGTGGAGTGGTACAATGTGTGGTCTTTTGTGACTGGCTTTCATTTAGTGTAATATTTTCAAGGTTCATCCATGTTGCAGCATGTGTAAGTACTTTACTCCTTTTTATGGCTGAATAATATTCCTTTGTATGGATATACCAGGGTATAATCTTTTTTTTTAATATTTTTATTTATGTCTTTTTTCTTTCTTTTTTTTTTGTGGTACACAGACCTCTTACTGTTGTGGCCTCTCCCCTTGCGGAGCACAGGCTCCGGACGCGCAGGCTCAGTGGCCATGGCTCATGGGCCCAGCCGCTCCGCGGCATGTGGGATCTTCCCGGACCGGGGCATGAACCCACGTCTCCTGCATCTGCAGGCGGACTCTCAACCACTGCGCCACCAGGGAAGCCCTAATATTTATTTTTATTTTTAAATTTTTGGCTGCTTCACTTCTCCATTGCAGCACATGGGATCTTTCGTTTCTGCACGCAAGCTTCTCTCTAGTTGTGGCACTCAGGCTCCAGAGTGTGCGGGCTCCGTAGTTGTGGCATGTGGGATCTTAGTTCTCCAACCAGGGATTGAACCTGCGTCCCCAGCATTGGAAGGTGGATTCTTAACCACTGGACCACCAGGGGAGTCCCCAGAGAGTATAATCTTGAACTCACTCTCACTCAGTGTTCAACAGTTAGGCCCTTGGAAAAATGGGTGAAGTACTGAAATATATATGAAAAACAATGCTCTGTATGGAATTGTGCTGCAAAGGTCAAACAATGATATGAAAATTGTCTAATCAAGTTATCAAACAAATATGTTAATAAAGTTACACATCTCTAAAATGGAAGTTTGATTCACTCATATTTGTAAAAACAATATAAATTGCATAACTCTTCATAATTTTTTGTTTTATTTTTTAAGAGAATATCCGAATCAAATCTTTCCTTCCCCACCCCACATACTATTTACTATGAAATGTTGGCTCCTGTTTTAAATGGATTTCTTTTAAACAACTTTTTTCCAATACTGATTATCTCCAACTTCAAAAGCTAACAGTGATCATTTCTAGGTGGTAAAATTATGGGAGATTTTGATTTTCTCTTTTCATTTGTCTCTGGTTTCCTCAACAAACACGCATTATATTTTTAAATAAGAGGGGAACGAAAGAGAAAAACAGACAAAAAAACAGGCTGAAGGAAACAGTTATGGAAGTTCTCCTGAAAGATGTGTAGTCTGTCCATTTCTCCAGAGTACGTTCCTGGAGTAAGCCAGAGGGCACTGAATTGCATTTTCTTTAGTGCGCTACCCTGTGTTAAAGAGTATTCTAAAAACATCCTTAAGTTGTTGCATTTCTTGAAGGATATCACTGAGACTATCACTTACCACATCTTACAGGATATACTCTGAACATCTGTCTTAGTCTCTCCAGTCTTGGTACCAGAAATAGTAGTGCTTCTTCCAAGGAAGTAGCTTGCTTTTTTCTAAAAAGTACTTAGTGTTAATTTTTTAAACAGTTTTATTGAGCTATAACTCATATACCATACAATTCATCCATTTAAAATGTATGATTCAATGGCTTTAGAATATTCATAGAGTTGTGCAACTATCACTACATTCAATTTTATAACATTTTCATTATCCCAAAAGAAACCTGTCTCCTCTTAGCCATCATCCTCCAGTTCCCCTCTCCTTCCCTAGTCCTAGATGACTGCTAACCTATTTGCTCTATGGATTGCCTAATCTGGACATTTCATATAAATGGAATAATATGAAATAGGATCCTTTTTCACTTAGCATAATGTTTTCAAGACTCATCCATTTTGTACAATGTATCAGTACTTCATTAATTTTTTGATTGTCAAGTAATATTCCACTGTATGGATATGCCACTTTTTATTTATCCATTCTTCTATTGATGGCCATTTGGATTATTTTCAGCATTTGACTATTGTAAGCAATGCTGCTATGAATGTTTATGTACATGTTTTTGTTTGAATACCTGTTTTTAATTCTTTTGGGTGTATAACTAGGGGAAGAATAAATGAATTATGTGGTAATTCTATGTTCCAATTTCTCCACATTCTTACCAAAACTTGTTATTTTTCATTTTCCTAATGGATATTAAATGGTATCTCATTCTGTGTTTTTGTCTTTTGTGTTATTTACTGGCAAAGAAAGATATTTCTTTGCCAGTAAATAACAGGTTGCGGGACTTCCCTGGTGGCACAGTGGTTGAGAATCCATCTGCCAATGCAGGGGACATGGGTTCGAGCCCTGGTCCGGGAAGATCGCACATGCCGCAGAGCAACTAAGCCTGTGAGCCACAACCCCTGAGCCTGCACTCTAGAGCCCATAAGCCACAACTACTGACCCTGCATGCTGCAACTACTGAAGCCTGCATGCCTAGAGCCTGTTATCCGCACAAAAGAAGCCACCGCAATGAGAAGCCCATGCACTGCAACAAGAGTAGCCCCTGTTCGCCACAACTAGAGAAAGCCCCCATGCAGCAAAGGAGACCCAATGCAGCCAAAAATTTAAAAAAAAAATAATAATTTTTTATAAACAACAGGTTGCCATAAGCTGTTTTCAGACAGATTTGCTTTTCATTGTGGTTTTGATATGCATGATCAGTGATGTTAAACATCTTTTTATGTGCTTATTGGCTATTTGTAAATCTTCCTTGCAGAAATATCTATTCAGATCCTTTCCTCATATTACAGTTGGGTTGTCTTTTTATTACTAAGTTGTATGGGTTCTTTAGATATTCTAGAAACAAGTCCCCTATTATATACATGACTTGTAAATATTTCCTCCTATCCTGTGAGTTGTCTTTTCATTTTCTTTTTTTTTTTTTTTTTTTTGCGGTACGCGGGCCTCTCACTGTTGTGGTCTTTACCGTTGCGGAGCACAGGCTCCGGACGCGCAGGCCCAGCGGCCATGGCCCACGGGCCCAGCCGCTCCGCGGCATGTGGGATTCTCCCAGACCAGGGCACAAACCCGCGTCCCCTGCATCAGCAGGTGGACTCCAAACCACTGTGCCACCAGGGAAGCCCCTGTCTTTTCATTTTCTTGACGATATCCTTTGACGCATGAAAATTTTGCTGAAGTCCAATTTATTAATTTTTTTTTTTTTTTTTTTTGTGGTATGCGGGCCTCTCACTGCTGTGGCCTCTCCCGTTGCGGAGCACAGGCTCCGGACGCGCAGGCTCAGCGGCCATGGCTCACGGACCCAGCCGCTCCGCGGCATGTGGGATCTTCCCGGACCGGGGCACGAACCCGTGTCCCCTGCATTGGCAGGCGGACTCTCAACCACTGTGCCACCAGGGAAGCCCGGCAGGTGGATTCTTAACCACTGCGCCACCAGGGAAGCCCTATAATTCTTCTTATACTCTACAAGATAAATGTGAGCCTCTAAAATCTACTTTTACAAAGATGGAAGAATTAGAAAGTGAATATTTTCACTGCAAACACATTTATTAATTTTTTTAAAAATTCAGGATAAGGAGCCCTAAAATAGTTGGCATCTTTAGATATTATATGATTTCATTTCTAAAAGTATTGTTTGCATACATCCTTCCAGGAACACAATGTCTTTTAAAATAAGGCACACCTATGGTTACAAAATGAGAAAAAGGGAAAGCTAATATTTGGATTTCTTTTAGAGGAAAAGCCCTGATCTAATTATTGAGAGGATTAGCCAACTCTCCACATTTTATTCATTTAGCAGAAACATGCAAACATAATATTTTTGCTCCCTTTCAACATGTTCAGTGGCCCAGAAACCTTTGGGACAGAATACCTTTTGGGGTAGATTTTTTTTATTTATTTATTAAAAAAATTTTTTTAATTAAAAAAAAATTGTTTTATTTTAGTTTTCGGCCTCATGGCATGTAGGATCTTAGCTCCCTGACCAGCGATCAAACCTGTGCCTCCTGCATTGGGAGTACAGTCTTAACCACTCGACCCCCAGGGAAGTCCCTTGAGGTAGATTTTATTAATGGAACTCCAGTAACTCTTATTATATCCTTATTTTTAATTATTCTCTCTGTATTTGCATAATCATGGATGTTTTGAAATAATATTGCATTGTTCCAACAACCTGGCAGGCATGAATTTTTCAGACCAGGAGATATTTATGGCTGGCTGAGGCAGGGCAATCACTGCTCTGAATCTTAAGATTTCACCTTAGACGTAGAGACTCTAACATGCTCTTTTTCTTTTTTTTGGCTGTGTTGGGTCTTTGTTGCTGTGCGCGGACTCTCTCTAGTTGCAGTAAGCGGGGGCTGCTGTTCGTTGCGGTGTGCAGGCTTCTCCCTGTGGTGGCTTCTCTTGTTGCGGAGCATGGGCTCTAGGCACATGGGCTCAGTAGTTGCGGCCCACAGGCTTAGTTGCTCCACGGCATGTGGGATCTTCCCGGGCCAGGGATCGAACCCATGTCCCCTGCATTGGCAGGTGGATTCTTAACCACTGCGGCACCAGGGAGGTCCCTATAACAGACTCTTTTTACTTCTGGCTCAGTGTTAGAGACTTGGAGTAGATTCCAATTTCCATTTGATAGTCCTTTGTGGAACGTTCAGCCTTTGTGATATGTGATGATTGGAATAATCGTCCCCTCTACAAAACTTATAAAAATAGCTTGGGTTTTGTTTTTTGTTGCTGGATTGTTACAAAGGGAACACATAAGGATTTGAATACATTTGGATGTCTTCATTTAATGAACTAGGTTGAGTTTGGCTTAGAGTTGGAAAAGGATGCACTGCAGCTGATGAGATTCTGACCAACTTTAGGTCACACGATTACTTCTAACCTCTTCCTTCACCAAGTTGTTACTAGAACCACTAACAAGCAAACGGCTTGGAAGATCATCTTCACTCCATGCCAATGAGGTCAGTAAAAGGTGTTAAATGGCTTAAATGAAGCAGGAGAGTGCCAGTCTCCCCCAAAACCCCAGGAGCATATTTGTGGGTGGTGATTGTATCCAACTGCTACCCATCCTCCATCCAAAATGTCCAGACTTGCTCTTCCTCCTCTCATTCCACACATAGTTAAAAATAAATTTAACCAACAGAAAATATCAGATAACATACATCCTATTCACTCTTTCAGAAATTATTTATGGAAGGTATAGGATGTGCTAGGCCATAGGGACACAAGTAGGAACTAGACATCTTCCTGCCCTGATGAAGCTTGAGGTCCTCTACTGGAAAAGACAGACAAAGACCATGACAAAAGTAAACAAACAAAATTATAATAAATCATAATAACCTTTCATAAGATTTATGAGACCTGTGGGACAAGAGGTTGGTCATGTAAAGAGCAGGGGAACAGGGCTTCCCTGGTGGCGCAGTGGTTAAGAATCCACCTTCCAATGCAGGGGACACGAGTTCGATCCCTGGTTTGGGAAGATCCCACATGCCACGGAGCAACTAAGCCCATGAGCCACACCTACTGAGCCTGCACTCTAGAGCCTATGAGCCACAACTACTGAGCCCGCGAGCCACAACTACTGAACCCCACATGACTAGAGCCCATGCTCCGCAACAAGAGAAGCCACCGCAATGAGAAGCCCGCACACTGCAATGAAGAGTAGCCCCTGGGCTTCCCTGGTGGCGCAGTGGTTGAGAGTCCGCCTGCTGATGCAGGGGACACGGGTTCGTTCCCCGGTCTGGGAAGATCCCACATGCCGCGGAGCGGCTGGGCCCGTGAGCCATGGCTGCTGAGCCTGCGCGAACGGAGCGTGTGCTCTGCAACGGGAGAGGCCACAACAGTGAGAGGGGCCCCCGTACCACACACAAAAAAAGAGTAGCCCCTGCTCACCGCAACTAGAGAAAGTCCACGTACAGCAGCAAAGACCCAACGCAGCCAAAGATAAGTTATAAAAAAAAAAAAAATAGCAGGGGAACAGAGCTCTAGGGAGAAGGAACAGCGCATGCAAAGGTCCAGAGCCTGGAACAGGACTCACCTGTTCTAGTAACTAAAGAAGGCCAGCTTGTCTTGAAGGTAGTAAGCAAGGGAGAATGGCACTGGAGGGAGCCCAAGGTTAGTGGGCACCCAGATCATGCTCAGCTCTTTTAAGCAACTGTATTAGTTTACTAGGGCCTAGGATATGTGGTGTTTGTTTCGTTTTTTTCTATACCATGAAGCAAGCAACTCAATTCTGACACTGTCTACCTGGAGATAGGCTTAGATCCCACAGGTTAAGGGCTTAGTCTTACAAGATGCACCCCCCACCCCCGGGTTCAATTAATTTTCTAGAACAATTCACAGAGCACTGAGAAACATTTTACTTACTAGATTGCTGCTTTATTATAAAAGGATATAACTCAAGAACAGCCAGATGGAAGAGATGCTTAGGGCAAGGTATGTGGGAAGTGGGGAGGAGCTTCCATGCTCTCTGGGAGCAACACTCTCCCTGCATTTCCATGTGTTCACCAGCCCAGAAGCTCTCTGAACTCGGTCCTTTTGGGTTTTAACGGAGGCTTCATTACATAGGCAAGATTGATTAAATTATTGGCCTCTGGTGATTGAACTCCATCTTCAGCCCCTCTCCCCTCTTTGGAGGACTGAAATTTCCAATCCTCTAATCCCTTGGTTGGTTCACCTGGCAACCAGCCCAGATCCTTAAGTTACCTAGGAGCTTTCCAAAAGTCACCTTATTAACATAACAAAAGACACCTTTATTGCTCTCATCACTTTGAAAATTCCAAGGGTTTTAGGAGGTCTGTGCTAGCTAGTGGAGGAAAACCAAATGTATAGTTCTTATTATAAATCACAATATCACAGGCTACCATAACAAAATAGCACAGACTAGGTGGCTTCAACAACAGAAATTTATTTCTCACAGTGGAGAAATGGAGGCTGGAAGACTAAGATGAAGGTGTTGGCAGTGTGCTTTCTCCTGAGGCAGCTCTCCTTGGTTTGCAGGTGGCTGCCTTCTCTGTGTCCTCACATGGCTTTTCCTCTGTGCCCATGCATCCCTGGTGTCTCTGTATGTTCTAATCTCTTCTTATAAGGACACTAGTCAGATTTGATTATGGCCCACCCTAAAGGCATTTTAACTTAATTACCTCTTTAAAGGCCCTATCTCCAAATACAGTTACATTCTGAAGTAGTGGGATGTTAAAAAACAAACAACAGGCCCAAAGTGGAGTTGCTTATACTAAGCCCCATGTCATCAAACTGAGACTTAATTACAGTTTTGGCTGTCCCGGAAATGGAATTTTAAACCAGTCAATCAGGAATTGCCTGATCAGCACTAGTTAGATAATCTGCCAAGAGACCCGTGTCATCCCCTAAAGGAAAGGGACCTTACAATAACTAACCCGCTTTTTTGCCTAGTATAATTTCCTTGATCCTGTTCCCTTCTGGCTATAAAAGTCTTTCATTTTGTACAGCTCCTTGGAGCTCCTTTCTATCTGCCACATTGGCTGCTGCCCAATTCTAATTGATTTTTGCTCAAATAAACTCTTAAAATTTTTAATATACCTTAGTTTATCTTTTAGTCATATGAACATATGAACTGGGAGGGCGGGGGAACACAATGCAGTCCATAATGGCAACATTAAGGATTTCAGATTTGCTCTTAAGAGCAATGGAAAACCATCGAAAGATTAGAAGCAAGGGCTATGTTAAAGGGGATGTAGCCAATGCTTCCAGACATCATTTTTTTAAATTAACAAAACCCTGTTTTTTGTTCAAGGCTTCAATGTGTTCAGTCAAAAATGCAAAATTGATTGGTTCCCTTGGCACAGGGAACCTCTTGGGAGGCCATGTGACAGTATAAGTGGCTAAAGAGATATAATTTGGAAGTCTACTGAGTGGGCTTCAGTAGTCTCAGGGGAGGCTGTTGCTTTACTGAAAAAAGGTATGTTCCTTTATCCTACACTCTTTCTTCTTCTTCCTATCTGGGAAAAGGATACAATGCCTGGAGGTACAGCAGTCATCTTGCAACCACGAGGATGAAGGTTTCATGCTAAAGATATAGAGCAGGCAGGTAGAAACAGCTTGGTTTTCAGATCACACCCCTGAGCTGCTACATAAGCTCTGGTCAGTCTACATCCAGACTTTTTGTTACATGTGAATAATAAATCCCTACTTATTTAAACCACTGAGGTAGGGATTCCTGTTACAGCTGAACACACTACTTCCTGGTACAGAGAGCTAGAGGAGAAGAAGGAATACCAGTTTAGAGACCTTTGCTAGAGTCCAGACCAGAGATGACAAGGACCTGCATTAGAATGGCAGCAATGGCCTTGGCGCAAAGTGGACGGATCCCAGATTCAAGATGCACTGCCTGAGCAGCCCGCACATTTGATCCCAAGAATTTCCCCTCCCTCGTTAGGGCCTTTGAGTTTGGTTTATTTGCCTTCTCTTAAAGTCCTATAGGGGCTTCCCTGGTGGTGCAGTGGTTAAGAATCTGCCTGCCAATGCAGGGGACATGGGTTCGAGCCCTGGTCTGGGAAGATCCCACATGCCACGGAGCAACTAAGCCCGTGTGCCACAACTACTGAGCCTGCGCTCTAGAGCCCGCAAGCCACAACTACTGAGCCCACATGCCACAACTACTGAGCCTGTGCTTCTAGAGCCTGCAAGCCACAACTACTGAGCCCACGTGCCTAGAGCCTTGCTCCGCAACAAGAGAAGCCACTGCAGTGAGAAGCCCGCGCACCGCAACGAGAAGCCTGCGCACTGAAACAAAGACCCAACACAGCCAAAAATAAAAAAACCAATAAATAAATTTATAAAGTCCTATAGCATGCACAGCCTCAATAAACATTTTTGGAGCACCTACCTCTGTGCTGGGTCCTGTATTTTTTTTTTTTTTTTTTTTTGCGGTACGCGGGCCTCTCACCGTTGTGGCCTCTCCCGTTGCGGAGCACAGGCTACCGACGCGCAGGCTCAGCGGCCATGGCTCATGGGCCGGGCCCAGCCGCTCCGCGGCATGTGGGATCTTCCCGGACCAGGGCACGAACCCGCGTCCCCTGCATCGGCAGGCGGACTCTCAACCACTGTGCCACCAGGGAAGCCCTGGGTCCTGTATTTTTGAGGTGTTTTTCCCTGGCTGCTCACTAGTACATTGATCACTCTTTCCCGTGAAATCAGTTGTTTTCAACTTTATGTCTGTAATCCACAGTAATAAATATATTTTATATCATGACCAAAACACATGCAACTTGATATATAACTGAAAAAGAAAAGCTTCACTCAGCAGTATTTGAAGTATGTGCCACAAGCTTCATTATTTTTCATTCTATTCTACTGTTTACAAAAAGATCCTGATCACATCTACCACTCACTAAGTTTGCTTTCATGATCCACCAATGACCATGGTTTGAAAACTCAATCTCTATCATTCTTATGGCCTCCATTCTTCACTACCTAGTGATATCTCTCGAACTGATGTTTGTTTTACCATCTGGACCATGAGCCCCTCCCCACCGCATTGTATCTATCCGTAGTGCCTGGCACTGTGCCAGGCACATAGTGGATTGCACACTCCTTGAGATCAAGAGCTGCAGAGTGTGACGCTTTGGGTCCCCTCAGCACTATGAACATGAGAAATCCACCCTTCCCATTTGTCTGGGGTTGGGTAAGGGGTGGTCTTTTTTTTTAAAAATTTAATTTAATTTATTTTTTATACAGCAGGTTCTTATTAGTTATCTATTTTATGCATATTAGTGTATATATGTCAATCCCAATCTCCCAATTCATATCACCACCACCACCATCCCCCTGTCCCCCACTTTTACCCCCTTGATGTCCATATGTTTGTTCTCTACATCTGTGTCTCTATTTCTGCTTTGCAAACTGGTTCATCTGTTCCATTTTTCTAGATTCCACATTATGCGTTAATATACGATATTTGTTTTTCTCTTTCTGACTTACTTCACTCTGTATGACAGTCTCTAGGTCCATCCATGTCTCTACAAATGACCCAGTCTTTTTCCTTTTTATGGCCAAGTAATATTCCATTGTATATATGTGCCACACCTTCTTTATCCATTTGTCTGTCGATGGGCATTTTGGTTGGTTCCATGACCTGGCTATTGTAAATAGTGTTGCAATGAACATTGGGGTGCATGTGTCTTTTTGAATTGTGGTTTTCTTTGGGTATATGCCCAGTAGTGGGATTGCTGGATCATATGGTAATTCTATTTTTAGTTTTTTAAGGAACCTCCATACTGTTCTCCATAGTGGCTGTATCAATTTACATTCCCACCAACAGTGCAAGAGGGTCCCCTTTTCTCCACACCCTCTCCAGCATTTATTGTTTGTAGATTTTTTGATGATGACCATTCTGACCGGTATGAGGTGATACCTCACTGTAGTTTTTTTTTTTTTTGCGGTACGCGGGCCTCTCACTGTTGTGGCCTCTCCCGTTGCGGAGCACAGGCTCCGGACGCGCAGGCTCGGCGGCCGTGGCTAATGGGCCCAGCTGCTCCGCGGCCTGTGGTATCCTCCCGGACCGGGGCACAAACCCATGTCCCCTGAATCGGCAGGCAGACTCTCAACCACTGCGCCACCAGGGAAGCCCTTTTTTTTTTTAAATTTAATTTAATTTCTTTTTTTATACAGCAGCTTCTTATTAGTCATCTATTTTATACACATCAGTGTATACATGTCAATCCCAATCGCCCAATTCAGCACACCGCCATCCCCAACCCCCACGACTTTCCCCCACTTGGTGTCCATACGTTTGTTCTCTACATCTGTGTCTCAACTTCTGCCCTGCAAGCCAGTTCATCGGTACCATTTTTCTAGGTTCCACATACATGCGTTAATATACGATATTTGTTTTTCTCTTTCTGACTTACTTCACTCTGTATGACAGTCTCTAGATCCATCCACGTCTCAACAAATGACTCAATTTCGTTCCTTTTTATGGCTGAAAATATTCCATTGTATATATGTGCCACAACTTCTTTATTCATTCGTCTGTCGATGGGCATTTAGGTTGCTTCCGTGACCTGGCTATTGTAAATAGTGCTGCAATGAACATTGTGGTGCATGTGTCTTTTTGAATTATGGTTTTCTCTGGGTATATGCCCAGTAGTGGGATTGCTGGATCATATGGTAATTCTATTTTTAGTTTTTTGAGGAACCTCCATACTGTTCTCCATAGTGGCTGTATCAATTTACATTCCCACCAACAGTGCAAGAGGGTTCCCTTTTCTCCACACCCTCTCCAGCATTTGTTGTTTGTAGATTTTCTGATGATGCCCATATTAACTGGTGTGAGGTGATACCTCATTGTAGTTTTGATTTGCATTTCTCTAATGATTAGTGATGTTGAGCATCCTTTCATGTGTTTGTTGCCAATCTGTATATGTTCTTTGGAGAAATGTCTATTTAGGTCTTCTGCCCATTTTTTGACTGGGTTGTTTGTTTTTGTTTTGTTGTTTTTTGTTTTTGTAACATCTTTATTGGGGTATAATTGCTTTACAATGGTGTGTTAGTTTCTGCTTTATAACAAACTGAATCAGTCATACATATACATATGTTCCCATATCTCTTCCCTCTTGCGTCTCCCTCCCTCCCACCCTCCCTATCCCACCCCTCCAGGCGGTCACAAAGCACCGAGCTGATATCCCTGTGCTATGCGGCTGCTTCCCACTAGCTATCTACCTTACGTTTGGTAGTGTATATATGTCCATGCCTCTCTCTCGCTTTGTCACAGCTCACCCTTCCCCCGCCCCATATCCTCAAGTCCGTTCTCCAGTAGGTCTGTGTCTTTATTCCTGTCTTACCCCTAGGTTCTTCATGACATTTTTTTTTCTTAAATTCCGTATATACGTGTTAGCATACGGTATTTGTCTTTCTCTTTCTGACTTATTTCACTCTGTATGACAGACTCTAGGTCTATCCACCTCATTACAAATAGCTCAATTTCGTTTCTTTTTATGGCTGAGTAATATTCCATTGTATATATGTGCCACATCTTCTTTATCCATTCATCCGATGATGGGCACTTAGATTGTTTCCATCTCTGGGCTATTGTAAATAGAGCTGCAATGAACATTTCGGTACATGACTCTTTTTGAATTATGGTTTTCTCAGGGTATATGCCCAGTAGTGGGATTGCTGGGTCGTATGGTAGTTCTATTTGTAGTTTTTTAAGGAACCTCCATACTGTTCTCCATAGTGGCTGTACCAATTGACATTCCCACCAGCAGTGCAGGAGTGTTCCCTTTTCTCCTGGGTTGTTTGTTTTTTTGATATTGAGCTGCATGAGGTGCTTGTAAATTTTGGAGATTAATCCTTTGTCAGTTGCTTCGTTTGCAAATATTTTCTCCCATTCTGAGCGTTGTCTTTTCATCTTGTTTATGGTTTCCTTTGCTGTGCAAAAGCCTTTAAGTTTCATTAGGTCCCATTTGTTTATTTTTGTTTTTATTTCCATTTCTCTAGGAGGTGGGTCAAAAGGATCTTGCTGTTATTTATGTCATAGAGTGTTCTGCCTATGTTTTCCTCTAAGAGTTTTATAGTGTCCGGTTTTACATTTAGGTCTTCAATCCATTTTGAATTTATTTTTGTGTATTATGTTAGGGAGTGTTCTAGTTTCATTCTTTTACATGTAGCTGTCCAGTGTTCCCAGAACCACTTATTGAAGAGACTGTCTTTTCTTCATTGTATATTCTTGCCTCCTTTATCAAAGATAAGGTGACCATATGTGCGTGGGTTTATCTCTGGGCTTTCTATCCTGTTCCATTGATCTATATTTCTGTTTTTGTGCGAGTAGCATATTGTCTTGATTACTGTAGCTTTGTACATAGTCTGAAGTCAGGGAGTCCGATTCCTCCAGCTCCGTTTTTTCCCCTCAAGATTGCTTTGGCTATTCGGGGTCTTTTGTGTCTCCATATAAATTTAAAGATTTTTTTGTTCTAGTTCTGTAAAAAATGCCACTGGTAATTTGATAAGGATTGCATTGAATCTGTAGATTGCTTTGGGTAGTATAGTCATTTTCACAATATTGATTCTTCCAATCTAAGAACAAGGTATAACTCTCCATCTGTTTGTGTCATATTTGATTTCTTTCATCAGTGTCTTATAGTTTTCTAAGCACAGGTCTTTTACCTCCTTTGGTAGGTTTATTCTCAGGTATTTTATTCTTTTTGTTGCAGTGGTAAATAGGATTGTTTTCTTAATTTCTCTTTCTGATCTTTCATTGTTAGTATATAGGAATGCAAGAGATTTCTGTGCATTTTGTACAACTTTACCAAATTCACTGATTAGCTCTAGTAGTTTTCTGGTGGCATCTTTAGGATTCTCTATGTATAATATCATGTCATCTGCAAACAGTGACAGTTTTACTTCTTCTTTTCCAATTTGTATTCCTTTTATTTCTTTTCCTTCTCTGATTGCCATGTCTAGGACTTCCAAGACTATGTTGAATAATAGTGGTGAGAGTGGACCTCCTTGTCTTGTTCCTGATCTTAGAGGAAATGCTTTCAGTTTTTCACTGTTGAGAATGATGTTTGCTGTGGTTTTGTTGTATATGGTCTTTATTATGTTGAGGTAGTTTCCCTCTATGCCCACTTTCTGGAGAGTTTTTATCATCAGTCGGTGTTGAATTTTGTCAAAAGCTTTTTCTGCATCTACTGAAATGATCATATGGTTTTTATTCTTCAGTTTATTAATATGGTGTATCATATTGATTGATTTGCATATATTGAAGAATCCTTGCATCCCTGGGGTAAATCCCACTTGATCATGGTGTATGACTCTTTTAGTGTTTTATTGGATTCTGTTTGCTAGTATTATGTTGAGAATTTTTGCATCTATATTCATCAGTGATATTGGTCTGTAATTTTCCTTTCTTGTAGTATCTTTGTCTGGTTTTGGTATCAGGGTGATGGTGGCCTCATAGAATGAGTTTGGGAGTGTTCCTCCCTCTGCTATATTTTGGAAGAGTTTGAGAAGGATGGGTGTTAGCTCTTCTCTAAATGTTTGATAGAATTCACCTGTGAAGCCATCTGGTCCTGGACTTTTGTTTGTTGGAAGATTTTTAATCACAGTTTCAAGTTCCTACTTGTGATTCATCTGTTCATATTTTCTATTTCTTCCTGGTTCAGTTTTGGAAGGTTCAACCTTTCTAAGAATTTGTGCATTGATTCCAAGTTGTCCATTTTATTGGCATAGAGGTGCTTGTAGTAGTCTCTTATATTGCTTTGTATTTCTGCAGTGTCTCTTGTAACTTCTCCTTTTTCATATCTAATTTTATTAATTTGAGTCCTCTCCCTCTTTTTCTTTTTTTTTTTTCTTTTTTTTTTTCTTTTTTTTTTCTTTTTGCGGTACACGGGCCTCTCACCGCCGTGGCCTCTCCTGCTGCGGAGCACAGGCTCCGGACGCACAGGCCCAGCGGCCGTGGCCCACGGGCCCAGCCGCTCCGCGGCACGCGGGATCCTCCCGGACCGGGGCACGAACCTGCGCCCCCTGCATCGGCAGGCGGACTCCCAACCACTGCGCCACCAGGGAAGCCCTCCCTCTTTTTCTTAATGAGTCTGGATAAAGGTTTATCAATTTTGTTTATCTTCTCAAAGAATCAGCTTTTAGTTTTATTGACCTTTGCTATTGTTTTCTTTGTTTCCATTTCATTTATTTCTCCTCTGATCTTTATGATTTCTTTCCTTCTACTAACTTTGGGTTTTGTTTGTTCTTCTTTCTCTAATTGCTTTAGGTGTAAAGTTAGGTTGTTTATTTGATATGTTTGTTGTTTCTTGAGGTAGGCTTGTATAGCTATAAACTTCCCTCTTAGAACTGCTTTTGCTGCATCCCATAGGTTTTGGGTCATTGTGTTTTCATTGTCATTTGTTTCTAGGTAATTTTTGACTTCTTCCAGTGATCTCTTGGTTATTTAGTAATGTATTGTTTAGCCTCCATGTGTTTGTGTTTTTTACGTTTTTTTCCCTGTAATTTATTTCTAATCTCATAGCGTTGTGGTCCAAAAAGATGCTTGATATGATTTCAATTTTCTTATATTTACCGAGGTTTGATTTGTGACCCAAGATGTGATCTGTCCTGGAGAATGTTCCGTGTGCACTTGAGAAGAAAGTGTAATCTGCTGTTGCGCCCCTCCTATAATCTCATTGCAGCTTCTCCTTTGTCTTTGGATGTGCGGTATCTTTTTTGGTGAGTTCCATTGTCTTCCTGTTCAGCAGTTAGTTGTGATTCCGGTGCTCTCACAAGAGGGAGTGAGCGCATGTCCTTCTACTCCGCCATCTTGAACCAGTCTCCAGGGTGAGGTCTTAGAAGTTCAGGAAAACATGAAAATCTTGTTTCCAACAAATATTTTAGGACACTGTCCACATCTCTCTTCAATAATCTCCCTCTTTTTAGGACTTTTAATATTATTATGATAATATCAAACCTCAGATTTTTGGTGTCTTTCTGAATATTCAGTTCATGGACTAGTTGATTTAGTAATGTAAGACAACCTAAAATACTAGCAGGATAGAGCTAGGGCAGAAGACTTTCCTCTAACTGGGAAACATCAAGAAAACTAAGAGAAAAGGGCCATGGCTAGGAGATGGAGGGCTGTTTGTGGCAAGGTTGTCACACCATCCCTGGAGCAGCCCATCTTTGAGGCATTGGAGAGACGGAAGGCTGGAGAGGTCTGGGGAAGTTTCCTAGAGCATGTAGACTTGCGCAAGCCAGTGAACATGAGACAGAAAACAACCTCATATCTGGAGCAAATTTCAGTCTTCCAGTCTGGTTTTCTCTGTACTTGCTGCCTCCATTTATCAACAAGACACATTGCTGCCTCCTGGGCTTCTGAGTGCCCCCACCCTATGGGCAGGAGATGGAGATATCAGACTTGACATTCCTGGCTCACAGGGGCAGACCTGTCTGGCGGGCCACTTGCTGCCTGTCACCTTGGCTCAAGGGAGGGTCCCGCTGCTCCTGGGAGAGCCACCATTTGTTGCCTGCTAAGAAATTGCTTTTCCAATAAAAAGAACAGGGCAGCTTTAATTTGGTAATCTGGAACAGACTCCAAGATACACTGATAAGTGAAAAAAACAAAGTTCAGAGAGTGTGTGTAGTACGCTATCATTAGGGGGAGAAGAAGGAAGATTATTTATTTGTACATGCTTATTTGCATATATGTAGAATATCTCTGGAAGAACACACAACAGACTGGAACTAGTACTATGTTTAAGGAGAAGTGAGTGGCTGGGAAATAGGGATGGGAGAGATATTTTTTATGTATACCTTTTTTGCATTTTGAATTTTTTACCATGTACATGTTATAACTGATTCAAATAAATGATTATTTCCAATCAAAGCAATTTATGCAGCCACTAAAAGTGGTATTTATGAAACACATGTAATAACGTAGTTTATAATATCATTTTAAATGAACCATTATATGTATGCTAACCTAAACAAAACTTAACAACCTCATCATTTACTAACAATAAGCAAAACTCTTAGGTATATAGAAAAGGACTGGAAGGAGATGTACCACAAGGTTAATGGTGATTTCTGAAACTATAGGTATTTTCTCCTTTTTTTTCATTATTTCCAAATTTTCTTTTATTATATCTTTTATTGTATAATGGTGAAAAAAATAAACCTTAGAACAAAGAAAATAAATTGCTTTTCCTTTCCAGGTTGCAGCAACTGAGCTACCCAGGAAAGGACTAACCTGTCCACTCCTTGACTTGTGGTCTTGACTCCCCTTCTGGCTGCAGGGGTAGATTTGAACCAGAGATGAGGCCTAGAGGCATTGGGAAGAGTCGAACAAAGAAAGAAAAAGGAAGGATGTCAGCTGCTTTCTACCTGATGGATTTTCTTCACTTTCATCACAGATGTGTGTGGGAGTGTGGGAGTCAGGTATTCCTGGCTGAATATACCTGCTCCTTGGAGCTTTCTCCATCTACTGTGCTCCAGCCTCCTGGATCACCAACTCTTCTAGGTTCTTTCTCGTTTGTAGCTCATCATGTCATATTTAACTCCTATACTGTGCCCATCTCTTTTTTTTTGGCCATGCCACGTGGCGTGTGGGGATCTTAGTTCCCTGACCAGGGATCCAACCCGTGCCCCCTGCAGTGGAAGCGTGAGTCCTAACCACTGGACAGCCAGAAAGTCCCCAGTAGTGCCCATCTTGATTCTCGACTTGTGGGTGGATCTCCTCCTGTAGGTCTGTCCCCTCCTGTGCTACAAGTCCCAACCTCCAACTCTGCGGTCTTGTATTGTCAGCTACCTCCGAGTTTCTTGCGGAGTGCTCCAAGGTGCATTAAACAGGTTTGGAGTAAATGTGAGGTTCCCCTGCCAAACCTGCTGCCAAACTTTGTACTCCTCAGTTCTGTTAATAGCATTACCACCCATGCAGTTGCCCAGCCAGGGATCTTGGCAGTTCACCTCGACTCTTTCCTCTCCCTCCCTTCTGCCAGTTTTCCTTTTTCTTCCATGCCATCACCTATCACCCTTCATCCTTAGTCTCCCAGCTTTTAGTCCAGTCTATCACCAAGCAGCTCTCCTACTTGACTCCCAGCAGAGCTCCATTCATGGGATAAAAACCCAAATTTCTTGCAGGGTAGAAAAGGTTCTTCATAGAATATTCCCAGCCTGCCTCTCTGGCCACATCCCATACCACTGCCTAAATTACACCAGCCTTCAGCTTCTTAATGTTCCTTGGACAAAATGTGTTCTTGGGCTTCCCTAGTGGCGCAGTGCTTGAGAGTCCGCCTGCCGATGCAGGGGACACGGGTTCGTGCCCCAGTCCGGGAAGATCCCGCATGCCGCAGAGCGGCTAGGCCCGTGAGCCATGGCCGCTGAGCCTGTGCGTCTGCAGCCTGTGCTCCGCAACGGGAAAGGCCACAACAGTGAGAGGCCCTCGTACCGCAAAAAAAAAAAAAAAAAAAAAAAAAGGCTGTGTTCTTTACAGCTCTGTACTGTAGTGCATGCTGTTCTAATACTTAGCAATCTTCTACTCTTCCTGCAGAATTACCTGAATTATCACCTCCTCCCTGAAGCCTTCGCAACTTCCCCAGGCAGTATCTGCAACTCCCTCCTCCGTGTACTTTGTCCAGGCCTTAATCCTAATCCTACTGCAAGACAGAGAATGTATAGTACTCTTTTTTATATTCCCAGAACTCTCCTTACTCAATGCCCAATGCATAGTAGATGCTCAAAACGTTGAATGAATTAATGAAAGATTTGCATTTCTTCTGTACTCCTCATGTGTTATACTGGCCTTCAAATGTTTTGAAGTCACTGGGCAACACAGAGCTATGGATAAGAGGAGCACAGGAAACTTCCCTTTCACCGGTTTCCCTGGTTCTTCCCCTCCAGCCCTTTCCTGCTTATCTTTCAAATCAGCAGACCTGGGCTCCCTGGGTGGCGGTATGCATAATAAAACACCTAAGCTTTGATTTGCCTCTGTTCTTAATTTTCATCCTATTTATTCTTTGGGAAGTTTTGATAAATAAGCATGAATTCTTTCTTGGCATGAGGCTGCAAGTGGAGTAAGAGGATTCTATTACATCTAGGAATCATCCGAGCAAACAGAGAGAAGGAGAGCATCAAGATTGTGCTGGAAGAAAAATGGCCTTCAGGCTCTTGGAAGAGTTGCCCACCCTGATCCTCTGGCTTTGATCTCCAGGCTCCATTAGAACAAGGTATTAGCTTTAACCAGCTCTTTGTTTCTACACCACGAATGTCGAATGTCGACAAAGGGGTTGTACTTAGAAATACTAAAGAATAACAACAACAAATTGCTGTCAAAGTAAGACATAACACAACATTAGGGATGGGTCCTTATCCAGCAGAGACGAGAAGCGGGAGCAGCCTTGGCTGTGATCTACCTACACAGGGGAGGAGGTAATCCCCTCCAAGGGAACCTTGAGCCACGGCCCCTGCTGACCAGAGGAGACCCAGACCGAGGACTTCCTGAAGGCAGGTGCTGTGGCCACACCTCCAGAGGAAGATCATCACGTGGACAGAGTGGGGACAGGTAAGGGTGGAAGCCACCATCCCAGAAATCGACCACACAGGTGTACCAAAGGGAATTGTTGGGATGAGACACCTAGTTTCTAAGTACTTCCCGTCTCCTCACCACACACACACACACACACACACACACACACACACACATACACACACAAACACACACACACGGTCACAGTCATGTACTCTTTCTTTTCTTTTCTGATTAATTTATGGCCGTGTTGGGTCTTTGTTGCTGCACGCGGGCTTTCTCTAGTTGCGGTGAGCGGGGGCTACTCTTCATTGCGGTGCGCGGGCTTCTCATTGCAGTGACTTCTCTTGTTGCAGAGCACGGGCTCTTGGCACGTGGGCTTCAGTAGTTGTGGCACGTGGGCTCAGTAGTTGTGGCTTGCGGCCTCTTGAGCGCAGGATCAGTAGTTGTGGTGCACGGCTTAGTTGCTTCGAGGCGTGTGGGATCTTCCTGGACCAGGCCTCGAACCCATGTCCCCTGCACTGGCAGGCAGATTCTTAACCGCTGCACCACCAGGGAAGCCCTATGTGCTCTTTCTTTTGAGCTTTCTTCCAATTCCGTTTCATTGTCTGTGGCCAACTCAGGTAGAAGGTTTTAATAGCCAGGATTATGTTGCAGAGATATGGTTCAATTTAATTTATGGTTCATATATGTGTATATTTAATATACATATATGGGGTGGGAGAGAAAAAAAATGATAATACAAATTTTTCTCAGCCCAAGATAACCCTTTAGCAGACAAACCACACCTCGGGACTTCCCTGGCCGTCCAGTGGTTAAGACTCTGAGCTCCCAATGCAGGGGGCCTTGGTTTGATCCCTGGTCAGGGAACTAGATGCCACATGCCACAACTAAAGATCTGGCACAGCCAAATAAATAAATAAATATTAAAAAAACCCCCAAAACCCTCTTCTAGCCCAGCAAAGACCAGTGCTAAACTTGGTCTTTTGAACCTTCTCTCTTTCATTCCTAAACTTCAGAAGACTTCTCTCCTGACCACCTCCACTCCTCACCACAAACTCACTCATCACTTTGCAGCGTGGCCCCCTCCTCCACTTCTTTCCTGAGAAGACATGCAGCCTCCTGAATCTTCTCAGACTGTGTGCTCTTCTTCTCGGGGAGAATGGCAGTACCAGCCACGGGATGGGGAGGTCAGTGGTCACTCATTTACTGGCTGTGAAACTTTCGAGTCCTCTTTGCCCCTTTTGTCCACGTCCCCTTCCCCTCACCATCCCATCATCTAATGAGTTGCCAGGTCCCACCGAGTCCACCTCACGTTCTCTCTAACGTCTACCAACACTCTTCATCCTCATTGTCTTGGCAAAGCACAAAAGTGGGAAAGGGGACGCTGCCACCATCAACCCCAACTCTCCAACCATGACCTTCCTCCTGTCTGTATTCATTTCCTAGGGTTGCCGTAACAAATATCACAAACCGAGTGCCTTAAAACAACAGAAATTTATTGTCATAGTTCTGGAGGCTGTAAGTCCAATATCAAGGTGTCAGCAGGTGGGTTCCTTCTAGAGGCCCTTGAAGAGCATCTGCTCCATGCCGCTCTCCTATAGCTTCTGGTAGTTGCCGGCAATCCTTGGTATTCCCTGGTTCCTATACCCACGTCTCTCCAACCTCTGCCTCTGTCTTTATAAGACATTCTCCTCTGTGTGTGTGTATTTCTGTGTCTCTGTTTTTTATGAGAATACCAATCACTGAATTTAGGATCCATCCTAATACATTATGACTTCATCTTAACTAATTTCGTCTGCAAAGACCCTGTGTCCAAATAAGGTGACATTCTGAAGTTCCTGGTGGGCATAGGCTTTTGGAGGAGACTATTCAGCCCAGCGTTTCTCCAATCGTCACAGTCCCGCTCCTCCTGCACTTCCTCTTTTCGCTCATGGGGACCTTCAGTCTCACTGTCTCCCTGCTTTGTCTGAGTGTGTCAGTCTTACGTCCTCCAACTTTCCTATCCAGGCTTGACCACACAGTTGATGACCTGAACCTTAACACCCTGCCTCCAACTTCCTGTTACTCACCCTACAGTCTGTCTCCCTCAACGGGACGCAGCGGCTCTGTAGTTTGCTGAAAGAAACTGCACACCCCTGAGGTCTAGGGCCCTAACAAAACCTCTGTTTCCAGCAGCAGCCAGGCCCTCTATGCCCATCAGCAGTCTTCAATGACTCTTGCAAAGCGTCACCTCTCTCTCCAAGCCCCACACGACCCTCCTTCATTCTGTCTCAGGAATGGACTCCCTACTTCATGGAGAAAATTGAGCCGGGAAGCTACAAGGACCTGAAAACCCTGCTCCCCTTGCATTTAACCTACATCTCCAGCTAAGCTCACCTCCTCCCTCTCACAGGAAGCGCTGCCCCCTCTGCTCAGACCCATCCAGCTCCCTCACAGCCCCTAGGGGGAACTTGCTCCTTCAGCCAACTCTGCTCTGTCTCTCAGCCTACACCCATGCCCAAGTCACTCTGGTGTTAAAACACACCCTCCTCTTAGCCTGTTTTCTTTTAGCTAATTCTCAATCTCTCTGTCTCAGTAAGAGCTGCTTGAAAGATAGCCTCTGTGGTAAACACACCCTCCCTTTCCGTTGACTCGGAAGACACTTGCCCCATGGAGCATCCCCATGGGAGGCGGTCACTTCCCCCGCCCGTTTCCTCTAACCCCCAGTGCTCCTTTGTACTGCTGTCCAGTTCGGTGTCATCGTATCTTCCAGATTTGCACTTGCAGACATTTGATAACTATTTGTGGCATGTGTAAAGACTGTAAAGTCAGCAGGTTCTGGGCCACACTGTGTTCCTCTAGGCCCAGTTAAAGTGTCCGTTTTCCTCAGACACCTTACCTGGACGAACGGGACGGGCTGAGGGAGACAGCAGCAGCGTAACAGGACAAGTAAAGAGACCCCGTCTCCCAGCGTCTCCTCCCTGTGGGGGCCGCCCTGTCAGTGCCTTCAATGAGCAACAGCTAGTGACAGTGTGGCCGGGGAAAGGTGGGGAGGGGACGGGGAGGGTGGCTCTCTCAATGGTGCCAATGCCCTGCTTACCTCCCTTCTGATCTGGGGCTTACATGCGCACAAGATGGCAGAGGCAACGTGAATTTCACTTCACACGTGGCCTGGCGGGCCCAGCCTTCGCCAGCCCACCCGTTCTCCCACACCTCCACTGTAACCTCTCCCCACCTCCACATCCGGGTCTCCTCTCCTATTCTCTGGGGTAAGAAAAGCCACCCATAATTAAACACAGTATGTCAGGCTCTGAGCCACGCGCTTTACGTACCACTTCCTTAACAGCAACCCAGTGAGTTAGGCATTATTTCCCCCATTTTACACATGAGAACTTAAGACTTAAAGAGAATAAGTAACTTGCCCAGAGTCACGCTGCTCGTCAGTGGCAGAACAGAGCCCCAAACCCTGGCCCCGATGCTTGTAGTCAGCCACTCGCCCAGCCTGTCTTCTTGTTTTCCAGAGGCCAACCTCGATCTCAGTTTGCACCTGATCTCATGCATAATGGTTCTGGGGTGTGTTTACCAGGCGTGAGCAATTCTCCCTCTTTCCATGTGTCTCACCCCCAGTTCTCTCTTCCATTATCTATCACAGAAATACACGAGGGACGTAGATGGAGAGGGAGGGATTAAAAAGGGGGCAACAGATAAGAGCTCTTACCAGATTCCCTCCTACTTGACTAAGGACAAGGACTGGGGCTCTGTTCTGTTTTCGTATCTCTAATGCCCATAAATGTGTGCTGAGAGAAGGAATACACTTTTACTCCTGATCAGAATCTACAGGCACATTTATTTGCCTCGGTGGCGAAAGATGTTGTGGAAGACCCTAATCTTGACACTCTTCCTGCCACATTATCGGAGTGTCATTTCAACAGGGCACAGTCCTGTAGATGCCCTGGGAGAGGGAGGCCTTTGAAGTCTTACGGATGGTTTAGACATAAAGTTTTCATGATGATTTAATGTGGTAATTTAGGTAAAACCTGGCACAATCTTTATTAACAGGGAACAGGTTAGTGAAGTAACAAAACATGTAATGGCAATGCTAATCCTCTACAGTAGTATCCAGATGAATGAGGCAAAGGGGGTGGTCAGTAACTTTTGTGCCACTTGAGATGGCCGTTTTTTCTTAACGTTGTTCCAGCCACGGAATGTGGCACAGATAGAAACCCACCAGACGCTGCCACTCCACTGCTCTTACGGCGCGCCATCGTCCTCAGAATAAACCCCCCTGCCTCTGACTTCAAGCCCTTCTCCCTCTGCCTCCTGCCTCCAGGATCTCATCTCACACCCTCTCCCTCTCTGGTCTCTTGGCTGGGGGAGCAGTATCTCCTTCCCTGACCACCCAGTGGTGTCTTTGTTAGTCTTTTTTTTTTTTTAAACCACTGTATCCTCAAGAATGCCTGACAGGACTTCCCTGGTGGTCCAGTGGTTAAGAATCTGCCTGCCAATGCAGGGGACACGGGTTCGAGCCCTGGTCCAGGAAGATCCCACATGCAGTTGAGCGACTAAGCCCGTGCGCCACAACTGCTGAGCCCGCATGCCACAACTACTGAAGCCCGCATGCCTAGAGCCTGTGCTCTGCAATAAGAGAAGCCACAGCAATGAGAAACCTGCACACCACAATGAAGAGTAGACCTCGCTCGCCGCAACTAGAGAAAGCCCACACACAGCAATGAAGACCCAACGCAACCAAAAATAAATAAATAAATAAATTTATAAAAAGAAAAAAAAGAATGCCTGGCAAATAGATGTTCAATAAATAGTTGTTAACAAGTGCAGGAAGGAACTGGACCATTGCCACTTTAGGTGGGAAAGGTAGGTCTTATTTTCTTGGAGTCTTCTCTGTCCTCAGGGCTATTTTCAAGGTGATGCTCTGGAACGTTTTAAAATTTTGGTGGATCTGGAAGGTACTTTAAAAAAAAAAAAAACACCTTTCTGTTTGTGAGGCTAGTAGATAATTGCTTGAAATATTTTTAGCAATCCCTGAACACCATCCATTTCCTGATTTTGCCTGTTACCCTTACCCTGAGCATTAAATGTACATCAGCTTAGCTTATGGTTTCCATCACAGTTTTCTTGACATGTTGCTTTCTTGATTTCTAATCTAACAAGGAAAACCTAGTTACACAGATTTTTATCCCAATTAAAATTATTCTACAACAGTAATAGGAGTACAGAATTTGCATCTTAATCCAATTGACAAACTCTTCATAAGAGTTGGCCAGTTTTGGGAATTCCCTGGTGGTCCGGTTGTTAGGACTCTGTGCTTTCACTGCTGGAGCCTAGGTTTGATCCCTGATTGGGGAACTAAGATCCTACAAGCCCTGTGGCACAGCCAAAAAAAAAAAAGTGTTCATTAGTTTCAAAAAAAGAGGCCAGATTGGGACTGACATACGGTGTCACCCAGAGGTTGTTAGCAGCCGATGGCAAGGAGAGGCAGAAGGTTTAGGGATTTCTGGGGAGCTGAGGTGTTGCCTCTGAGCATCATTAAGAGATGCTCTACAGGGGAGAAAGAAATGAGAGGGACTGGAAAGCTTTTCCAAGGGAAAAAAGAGTTAAGGAGAAAAGCGAATGAATGCTTGGTAATCCCGTGAAAACAAAAAATGCATAAACCAGGGATATAAGCTTTTATATATTCATTCCTCATTCTCTCCTACATTTACGCATCCATTCAACAAACATTTGGTGCATTGAGCAGGCACCAAACTAAGTCCGAGATGATGCAAGTGTGACTGAGTCTCGGTTTACATTGTAAATAGCGCACATTACATGGCCAAATGATACGATGTTGGTGAAAAGGGCTTGTGAATGGCCCAGCACTACATGTTGGTTATTCTTCCAACATTTAATACAGTGCTGGCACAGAGCAGGTGCTCAAAAATAGCTGTGGAAGGAAAGAATAAGGAGAGAGTCTGAAACAACAAGCTATAATATGTGAGAACTGGAGACTGTAGGGGCTGAAAACTGAAGAGGAGATCTGTGTGATTCATTAAAACACCAAACAGGGCTTCTTGATTATTCCAGAGACTGGGAACTCGATGTGCTCAAGCCTCCTTTTCTTGTAACCATGTGACCTCAAGTGACTTAATCTCGCAGGGGTTGAGTAAAGGAGTACAACCGTATCAGACTACTACCTTTGATATATTTTATTTGTGAATTGGGCTCATCCTGAAGTTTGTTCAAGACAGTAGCTGGAGTTAGAATAATACATTGTAAATTCCTTCAAATCCCATGGAAGAAAACAGATAAAACTGTTGAACAAACATTTCCTTTTCTGTGCAGGAATGTGGTCATTTCAAATGGGAACCACTGGTTAAATTATAACCTTACGTGGGTGCTTACGTTAGCTCTGTCTTTCCGGGTTGACCTTCAGGAAGCTGCAATGAGGATTTAGTATCTAATTTGGGAATCAATTAGCTTGTCAGGTTTTGAAACTTGCTAGTTTCAAGAGATTTACAATAATTGTGCCAAATTAACTCCCTCAATTTTTTTATAACATAAAGTGACCATTAGTGGATATAAATATAATAAATAGAAAGATTTCAAAGGCTATTTGACCATTAAAGCCCATATCTCTCTTAATTTGTGCCAGGTCAGGGAAAAAAAAAAAATCCCAGAGTGAAATGTGGCCAGAAATCACAGTACAGAGAAGTTTGACAATTCCCCAAGTTCCAGAATGAGTTGGAGAGGAGTCAAAACTTAATCTTACAATCTCATAAATGCTTTATGACTATAATTATTACTTGAAGCTATCAGGTGGTATAGACATCTACTACTATTGTGGAAATTGAGTAGTATACAAGTTTTCCAGCAGAAAATTACATTGAAGGTTAATTTGTCAAAATGGTAAGGATCTATTTATTTTTCATCAAAACGTTTTGACATATTTCCTTATATGATAAATAAATGTTCATTATTGAAAAATTAGAAAATGTAGATAAATGAAAAAGAGAAAAAAAACCACTCAAAATTCCACCCTGTAGAGGAAAAATCACAACATACTTTTTAAAATTAAAAAATGGGATTATACTATTTGTAACAGAAAAAACACTCAGAACCTAAGATCAAAACTTCTGCTTTCGAGCTTCCCTGGTGGCACAGTGGTTAAAAATCCGCCTGCCAATTCAGGAGACATGGATTCGAGCCCTGGTCCAGGAAGATCCCACATGCCGCGGAGCAACTAAGCCCATGCACCACAACTAGTGAGCCTGCGCTCTAGAGCCTGTGAGCCACAACTACTGAGCCCGCGTGCCACAACTACTGAGCCCGCATGCCTGGAGCCTGTGTTCTGCAGCAAGAGAGGCCACCACAGTGAGAGGCCCATGCACCACAATGAAGAATGGCCCCCGCTAGCCGCAACTGGGGAAAAGCCCACTCACAAGACCCAATGCAGCCAAAAATAAATAATTTTTAAAAAAAAACAAAAACACACACACACACAGAAAAAAAAACTTCTGCTTTCATATTCCTGTACTAGAAGAAGCATCACCTGGAAAGGGATAGGGATGGAGGCTGACACTTTTTTCATAAATTATAAATAAAAAGGAAAAGGACTTCCCTGGAGGTCCAGTGGTTAAGACTCCATGCTTCCACTGCAGGGAGTGAGGGTTTGAGCCCTGGTCGGGGTACTAAGATCCTGCATGCTGCTCAGCACAGCCAATAAATAAATAAATACAAAGGAAAATGAAAACTTTGGGGAAAAAAAAAGCAACCTGATCTTAATGCATGTTCATATGTATTATATTTATATGGTATTGCTTGAGGTCAGAGCACTTGAGTTCCTTATTTCCTGTGTTTAGTCCTCATAGATGTTTATTGAACTGTATGCTAACTGGTAATGTTCAAGTGTCCCATTTAATCTATTAGGTATGAGTCTTTATTATACTCAAGAACCAAGCTTGCTAGGAATTAGCTTAGTACAGTGTTTTGTACGTAGTTGGTTCTCAATGAATGTTTGTTGAATATATGAATATATGTATTTAAATAATAGTTTCAAATATTATTTGAGGAAACAAGCCTAGGATGTTGTACTCACATGAGTTCAGAGGTCTTAACAAACTTCAGAACATTGTTTTCTTAGGAGACTTAATTGACATACACAGAGTGCAGGCTAACACCATCACAGAGACTAAGTGACATGCTTCACAAAGTGCCCCAGAGTTTGTCTGGAAGCCTGGACCACTTGGCTACTAAGAAAAAAAATTGCTTCCTAGTGACAATGAATGAACTGCTAACTTTTAGGGAAAATTTATGCCCTTTATCACAAGGAAGAAAGAATAGGCCAAGAACACAGGTTCAACAATTTCCCATTGGAGAATGAGTTTATTTCATAGGCAAGGAGAATTCCAGAGAAGAGGTAGTGACTTGCTCAAGGTCATACAACTAGCTAATGGCAGTGATAGGACAAGAACCCAGGCCCCCAGAATCCTGATTATTGCTTTTTCTACCACCATGCTCCCTAATAATAACATATGTCCTACAAATACTGGGTCAGTGGCCTCAATTTCGAATACTCACATGACATTTCTAACTATGAAAAGCAGATGCTTACCATCCTTATGATAGACAAAATAATGGTTTCCCAAAGAAGTCCTGTGAATATTACCCTACACAGTAAAAGGGACTTTGAAAATGTGAGATGGGGATATTATCCTGGATTACCATGTAGCTGTGAGCCAAGGGATGCTAGCAGCCTCTAGAAGTTGGAAGAGACAAGGAACAGATTTTCACCTGGAGCCTCCAGAAGGAACCAGCTCTGATGACATCTTGATTTTAGTCCAGTAAGATTCATTTCAGACTTCTGACCTCCAAAACTGTTTGAGAACCAATTTGTATTGTTTTAGACCAGTAAATTTGTGGTAATTTGTTAAAGCAGCTAATAGGAAAATGATATAATCTTCATTTCAGAATAGTTCTTTTATTTTTATTAGACTATTAAAGGCTGGAGATTGAATATGTGGTAGAAGAGGAAACCTTTTGGCTCTGTGGGTGGTCAAATCTCTGCTTTGCTGTTTCAGAACCTTTGTAGTATTTTGTATTTATCATATTCATCTGTTTATGTCTTTCCTTTTAACAAGCTGTCTAGTTACATATCTGATTCTAATTTTTTCTATTCCTATTTAAGCAAACTATTTTTTTAAAATTTTACTTTATTTATTTTTTATACAGCAGGTTCTTATTAGTCATGAATTTTATACACATCAGTGTATACATGTCAATCCCAATTGCCCAATTCAGCATACCACCATCCCCACCCCCCCATGGCTTTCCCCCCTTGGTGTCCATACGTTTGTTCTCTACATCTGTGTCTCAACCTCTGCCCTGCAAACCGGTTCATCTGTACCATTTTTCTAGGTTCCACATACGTGTGTTAATATACGATATTTGTTTTTCTCTTTCTGACTTACTTCACTCTGTATGACAGTCTCTTGATCCATCCACGTCTCAACAAATGACTCAATTTCGTTCCTTTTTATGGGTGAGTAATATTCCATTGCATATATTTACCACATCTTCTTTATCCATTCGTCTGTCAATGGGCATTTAGGTTGCTTCCATGACCTGGCTATTGTAAACAGTGCTGCAATGAACATTGTGGTGCATGTGTCTTTTTGAATTATGGTTTTCTCTGGGTATATGCCCAGTAGTGGGATTGCTGGGTCATATGGTAATTCTATCTTTAGTTTTTTAAGGAACCTCCATACTGTTCTCCATAGTGGCTGTATCAATTTACATTCCCACCAACAGTGCAAGAGGGTTCCCTTTTCTCCACACCCTCTCCAGCATTTGTTGTTTGTAGATTTTCTGATGATGCCCATATTAACTGGTGTGAGGTGATACCTCACTGTAGTTTTGATTTGCATTTCTCTAATAATTAGTGATGTTGAGCAGCTTTTCACGTGCTTCTTGGCCATCTGTATGTCTTCTTTGGAGAAATGTCTATTTAGGTCTTCTGCCCATTTATGGATTGGGCTGTTTGTTTCTTTAATATTGAGCTGCATGAGCTGTTTATATATTTTGGAGATTAATCCTTTGTCCATTGATTCATTTCAATATTATTTGAAACGAATCAGTTATTTCAATATTAATTCAATATTTGATTTGCAAATATTTTCTCCCATTCTGAGCGTTGTCTTTTCATCTTGTTTATGGTCTCCTTTGCTGTGCAAAAGCTTTTAAGTTTCATTAGGTCCCATTTGTTTATTTTTGTTTTTATTTCCATTATTCTCGGAGATGCATCAAAAAAGATCTTGCTGTGATTTATGTCAAAGAGTGTTCTTCCTATGTTTTCTTCTGAGAGTTTTATAGTATCTGGTCTTACCTTTAGGTCTCCAATCCATTTTGAGTTGATTTTTGTGTATGGTGTTAGGGAGTGTTCTAATTTCATTCTTTTACATGTAGCTGTCCAGTTTTCCCAGCACCACTTATTGAAGAGACTGTCTTTTCTCCATTGTATATCCCTGCCTCCTTTGTCATAGATTAGTTGACCATAGGTGCACGGGTTTATCTCTGGGCTTTCTATCTTGTTCCATTGATCTATGTTTCTGTTTTTGTGTCAGTACCATATTGTCTTGATTACTGTAGCTTTGTAGTATAGTCTGAAATCAGGGAGCCTGATTTCTCCAGCTCCGTTTTTTTCCCTCAAGACTGCTTTGGCTATTCGGGGTCTTTTGTGTCTCCATACAAATTTTAAGATTTTTTGTTCTAGTTCCGTAAAAAATGCCATTGGTAATTTGAAGGGATTGCATTGAATCTGTAGATTGCTTTGGGTAGTATAGTCATTTTCACAATATTGATTCTTCCAATCCAAGAACATGGTATATCTCTCCATCTGTTGGTATCATCTTTAATTTCTTTCATCAGTGTCTTATAGTTTTCTGCATACAGGTCTTTTGTCTCCCTAGGTAGGTTTATTCCTAGGTATTTTATTCTTTTTGTTGCAATGGTAAATGGGAGTGTTTCCTTAATTTCTTTTTCAGATTTTCCATCATTAGTGTATAGGAATGCAAGAGATTTCTGTGCATTTTTTACAACTTTACCAAATTCACTGATTAGCTCTAGTAGTTTTCTGGTGGCATCTTTAGGTTTCTCTATGTATAGTATCATGTCATCTGCAAACAGTGACAGTTTACTTCTTCTTTTCCAATTTGTATTCCTTTTATTTCTTTTTCTTCTCTGATTGCCATGTCTAGGACTTCCAAAACTATGTTGAATAATAGTGGTGAGAGTGGACCTCCTTGTCTTGTTCCTGATCTTAGAGGAAATGCTTTCAGTTTTTCACTGTTGAGAATGATGTTTGCTGTGGGTTTGTCATATATATGGCCTTTGTTATGTTGAGGTGGGTTCTCTCTATGCCCACTTTCTGGAGAGTTTTTATCGTAAATCCATGTTGAATTTTGTCAAAAGCTTTTTCTGTATCTATTGAGATGATCATATGGTTTTTATTCTACAATTTGTTAATATGGTGTATCACATTGATTGATTTGCGTATATTGGAGAATACTTGCATCCCTGGGGTAAATCCCACTTGATCATGGTGTATGATCCTTTTAATGTGTTGTTGGATTCTGTTTGCTAGTATTATGTTGAGAATTTTTGCATCTATATTCATCAGTGATATTGGTCTGTAATTTTCCTTTCTTGTAGTATCTTTGTCTGGTTTTGGTATCAGGGTGATGGTGGCCTCATAGAATGAGTTTGGGAGTGTTCCTCCCTCTGCTGTATTTTGGAAGAGTTTGAGAAGGATGGGTGTTAGCTGTTCTCTAATTGTTTGATAGAATTCACCTGTGAAGCCATCTGGTCCTGGACTTTTGTTTGTTGGAATATTTTTAATCACAGTTTCAATTTTTTTACTTGTGATTAGTCTGTTCATGTTTTCTGTTTCTTCCTGATTCAGTCTTGGAAGGTTATACCTTTCTAAGAATTTGTCCATTTCTTCCAGGTTGTCCAATTTATTGGCATAGAGTTGCTGGTAGTAGTCTCTTAGGATGCTTTGTATTTCTGCAGTGTTTGTTGTAACTTCTCCTTATTCGTTTCTAATTTTATTGATTTGAGTTCTCTCCCTCTTTTTCTTGATGAATCTGGCTAATGGTTTATCAATTTTGTTTATCTTCTCAAAGAACCAGGTTTTAGTTTTATTGATCTTTGCTATTGTTTTCTTTGTTTCTATTTCATTTATTTCTGCTCTGATCTTTATGATTTTTTCCTTCTACTAACTTTGGGTTTTGTTTGTTCTTCTTTCTCTAGTTCCTTTAGGTGTAAGGTTAGATTGTTTATTTCAGATGTTTCTTGTCTCTTGAGGTAGGCTTCCATAGCTATAAACTTCCCTCTTAGAACTGCTTTTGCTGCATCCCATTGGTTTTGGATTGTCGTGTTTTCAGTGTCATTTGTCTGTAGGTATTTTTTGATTTCCTCTTTGATTTCTTTAGTGATATCTTGGTTATTTTGTAATGTTTTGTTTAGCCTCCATGTGTTTGTGTTTTTTACGTTTTTTCCCCTGTAATTTATTTCTAATCTCATAGCGTTGTGGTCAGAAAAGATGCTTGATATGATTTCAATTCTCTTAAATTTACTGAGGCTTGATTTGTGACCCAAGATGTGATCTATCCTGGGGAATGTTCCGTGTGCACTTGAGAAGAAAGTGTAATCTGCTGTTTTTGGATGGAATGTCGTATAAATATCAGTTAAATCTGTCTGGTCTATTGTGTCATTTAAAGCTTCTGTTTACTTATTTATTTTCATTTTGGATGATCTATTGGTGTAAGTGAGGTGTTAAATCCTCCACTATTATTGTGTTACTGTCGATTTCCTCTTTTATAGCTGTTAGCATTTGCCTTATGTATTGAGGTGCTCCTATGTTGGATACACATATATTTATAATTGTTATATCTTCTACTTTTTTTTTTTTTTTTTGTGGTACGTGGGCCTCTCACTGTTGTGGCCTCTCCCATTGTGGAGCACAGGCTCCGGACGCACAGGCTCAGCAGCCATGGCTCATGGGCCCAGCTGCTCCGCGGCATGTGGGATCTTCCCAGACCGGGGCGCGAACCCATGTCTCCTGCATCGGCAGGCGGACTCTCAACCACAGCACCACCAGGGAAGCCCTATATCTTCTTCTTGAATTGATCCCTTGATCATTATGTAGTGTCCTTCCTTGTCTCTTGTAACATTCTTTATTTTAAAGTCTATTTTATCTGATATGAGTATTGCTACTCCAGCTTTCTTTTGATTTCCATTTGCATGGAATATCTTTTTCCATCCCCTCACTTTCAGTCTGTATGTGTCCCTAGGTCTGAAGTGGGTCTCTTGTAGACAGCATATATATGGGTCTTGTTTTTGTATCCATTCAGCAAGCCTGTGTCTTTTGGTTGGAGTATTTAATCCATTCATGTTTTAGGTAATTATCGATATGTATGTTCCTATGACCATTTTCTTAATTGTTTTGGGTTTGCTTTTGTAGGTCCTTTTCTTCTCTTGTGTTTCCCACTTAGAGAATTTCCTTTAGCATTTGTTGTAGAGCTGGTTTGGTGGTGCTGAATTCTCTTAGCTTTTGCTTGTCTGTAAAGCTTTTGATTTCTCCATCGAATCTGAATGAGATCCTTGCCGGGTAGAGTAATCTTGGTTGTAGGTTCTTCCCTTTCATAATTTTAAGTATATCATGCCACTGCCTTCTGGCTTGTAGAGTTTCTGCTGAGAAACCAGCTGTTAACCTATGGGAGTTCCCTTGTATGTTATTTGTCATTTTTCCCTTGCTGCTTTCAATAATTTGTTTGTCTTTAATTTTTGCCCGTTTGATTACTATGTGTCTCAGCGTGTTTCTACTGAAGTTTATCCTGTATGGGACTCTCTGTGCTTCCTGGACTTTGGTGGCTATTTCCTTTCCCATCATGTCAGCTTCCCTTGTGTCCCATTTGCCACGAAGGTTTCTTTTGGTGTATACACCTCCATGGCCGATACACCAGCAGTCAAGAGCCCGAGCACCACCCCAAGCACCGACCACAGCCAGCGCCTGCAGTCTGGGGATGCAATCAGTGTCCCGGCCCCGGCGGGCGCTGCCATCGTCCTCCAGCCGCAGTTGCCGTGGCTCCGGGCCCCGGTCCCCACTGCGGTTAGCTCGGCTCTGGCCTGGGGGCTCCGGACTGGCCGCCGCCCGCATCTGCCAGCATCCCCATGCCGCGATCCCCACTCGCGGCCCCAGCCGCTGCCTGCCAGCCCTCCGCCCAGACCTCTAAGCAAACTATCTTAAAAAGAGCTTATTTGGTCATTTTTTGAGTTAGGGAGAGTTAAAACTGAGGCTTCTATTTGTGCCTTTTTTTCACAAACGTCCCACACGTGTATCATTCTTTCTCCCCATACCATTCTTTCTTCTCTTTGTCTTTCTTTTTCTCAGGATCCCCCTTTCCTCTTGCACCTTCTTTTCTGTCCCTCTGCTCCTTTTTTTTTTTTTTTTTTTTTTTGCGGTACGTGGGCCTCTCACTGTTGTGGCCTCTCCTGTTGCGGAGCACAGGCTCTGGACGTGCAGGCTCAGTGGCCATGGCTCATGGGCCTAGCCGTTCCACGGCATGTGGAATCTTCCTGGACCGGGGCATGAACCCGTGTCCCCTGCATCGGCAGGTGGACTCTCAACCACTGCACCACCAGGGAAGCCCCCCGTGCTCCATTTTTAATTCCAGTTAAATTGCTTCATCATCCACCTTCTTCCTCTCTTTTTCTCTGGAGCTCTCTCTCACCCTGTCGCATTCTTGAGTTTCCACCTGATCTTGCTCAAAAATAGTACAGACAGTTTCCCTAGTCCCCATGCTCTCCTGAATTTCTTACCCAGTGGCTGAAAAACAATCCTAGGAGTCAGAGATTCTCAGAATTTGAAGGGGTTTCAAAGATCATCAAGTTTAACTGCTCATTCATGTTTGAATTCATACTTCCTTCCTGATATATTTGACAAATAACCTTTCTTTCACAAGATTTTTTGTTTTTTAATATCTGTGTGTAAGGCGTGTGCCCAGCCTTTGCTTGAACACTCCAAGTTAGAGGGCTCATTCCTGAATGAGGCAGCCCATTCTGCCTTTGGGTAGCTCTGATGGGAAAGAAGTTTTTCCTTCTCTTGAGCTAGAATCTTTTGTAACTCTGACACGCGGGTTTAAGTCTATCCCGTAAGTCACATGGAACAATATGACAATTCTTCAATATTTAAAGTTAATCTTCATATTTACTCTGGATTTTCCTCTTCTCCAGACTAAATATCTCTAGTTCTTTGAACTATTCCCCAAATGATGTCTTTTTAGCTTTGCAGTTATCCTCTTTTGAAGTTTTTGTTTGTTTGTTTGTCTATATTTTATTTGAAGAGTGATGCATTCTGAATGAATGCACCAGAGCAGGGGGAACTATTAACTTGCTCATTAGATCAGCACTGTCCAATAGAACCTAATGTTATGGTCAAAATGTTCTGTATCTGCGATGTCCAATATGATAGTCACCAGCCACATGTAGTTGTTGGGCATCTGAACTGTGACTAATGACAATGAGGAAGTTTTAATTTTTAATTTAATTTAATTAATTTATTTTTTGGCTGCGTTGGGTCATTGCTGCTGCACGTGGGTTTTCTTCAGCTGTGGTGAGCGGGGACTACTCTTCGCTGCGGTGTGTGGGCTTCTAATTGTGGTGGCTTCTCTTGTTGCTGAGCACGGGCTCTAGGCACGTGGGCTTCAGTAGTTGCAGCACGTGGGCTCAGTAGTTGTGGCACACGGGCTTAGTTGCTCCGTGGCAGGGGGGATCTTCCCGGACCAGGGCTCCAACCCATGTCCCCTGCATTGGCAGGCGGATTCTTAACCACTGTGCCACCAGGGAAGTCTGGAAGTTTTAATTTTATTTAACTTTAATTATTTTAAACTTAAATAGCTGCATGTGGCTAGTGGCTATCACATTGAACAGCACAATTCTAGATATTATAACTCTTAAAATATAGAATAATTTTGCATTGTTTCAGAGTAGCCATAGATTCATTTTGAGGGTTTTTTTCTTTACTGAAAACCTTCACTTCTTTTAACCGATGCTAAGCCAATCTATCGTCATTGGTCATATAAGTATACCTGCTGTATAATGGGAGAAAGCCATTTTGTGTCAACCAGGGAAAGCCTGTTCTCTGCTATTTTTGATTCTGACTTGTGACTATCTACGAATTCTGAGTCAAGCTCAGTCTTCTCTGCTGATTGTCCTTCCTGGTGTCCAGATTGCATTCCTGGAGTCTGGAATCCACTGTCTGAGCTGATTTTCTATGGACCTTCTGCTTATTCTCATATTGTATTTGTCAATTTTTTTTCTATAAGAATATACAAAACACCTACCAGGTGCCAGGCAGGAGCTGCATTGCGTTCTGAGCAGAGAGAGATAAATAAGACAATTCTTTCTCCAGGATTCACATGTCTCTGGCTCTAACCTGCCAATTTTGCAGTTCTGCTTCCCATCCTTGACTCCTTATCTCAAGTTCTGTATCTTGGTCTTAAGTCATTGTTTGGAAGTGGGATGGGCTGGGAAGATGGGTGGGGAGAAGAAAGAAGAACTACAAGAAGTATTGTGGCACTCTAGGGAAAAACAGATCAAACTTCCTAGAGTCTGCACATTCTTTTTCTAGGAAGAGATAAGCAAAAACCTCCCAGTCATAAGCTTTTCATGGCCGGTAGTCAATTTGTCTGTCTTCTCTAACAATTTCCTCCTCCTTGATATCTTCACAGCCTTCTTCTTCGTGTTCAAAAGTATGGCCTGTGGAAAAACCAACAACAAAAAGAGGCTCTGGATTTTGTTTCTTTATTTGTTTTCCTGACTCCTTTAAATAACTGTATATAAGATAGTGCCCATCTTATCAGGGATTATTGGTTGAAAAATATACGCCCTTTAAAGGCCCCCTCATGCAGGATAGGCAAAGGGGAGTAGAGCAAAGAGATGGAATGGCCTTAGGGCAAGAGGGCAGAGGTAGCTATTGCTTGAGGGTAAATAAGTGCTGTCTTGCTTCTCTGAAGTCCATCACAACTAGCTTTGGGACATGGGTTCCCAATCAACAGTGCCAAATTGCCCCAAACAGCTTTTGATCAACCAGAGTTAGTCATGGACCAGTTCTCTGCAGAATCCTCCCCACATCCCATCTTTCCCCATAGAAAAGAACTACCCTTTATTTTAATTTCCTGAGGACAGACTCTCAGATGCCCTTTCCTAGGGGTTGGCAAACTAATCCAAAGAAAAAATCCCCACAAGCATGAGACTGGGGGGGAATAGACACCTATAAGGGGAAATAGATACCTATGCATCTCCCCCCCCCTCCCCGCAAGGGTCTCTCTTCTGGGGTCCCTGGTATGTTAGGTTTTTGGGAAAAGAGCTTGCAGGGGCCCCTGTTGCAGCCACAACAATGGGGGGCATCCAGGGAAGATGGGAGAGAGGAGGACACTTCCTCCCCTCTCTGATAGAAGACTGATATCTTGCTCCTAAAATAGAAATAGGCAATATTGTATCTCTATACAAGAAGACAGGAGGGCTTCCCTGGTGGCGCAGTGGTTGAGAGTCCTCCTGCCGATGCAAGGGACACGGGTGCGTGCCCTGGTCCGGGAAGATCCCACATGCCGCGGAGCGGCTGGGCCCGTGAGCCATGGCCACTGAGCCTGCGCATCCGGAGCCTGTGCTCCACAATGGGAGAGGCCACAACAGTGAGAGGCCTGCGTACCGCCAAAAAAAAAGAAGACAGGAGAAGTAATAGGAGGTTCTGAGGGAAGGCCATGACGAGGATTAGGAGACCTGGAGCCTCGTCACTGTCATGCTGTAAATGTGTGTGTCTTTGTGGAATAGCTAGCCAGTTCCTTTTTCCCAGACTCAGTTTCTTCATTTGTAAGATGGGAGCATTGGATAGGATCAGTGTTTTTCAAACCTCAAACCAAAATTCATTAGGAGGTTGTAAAATCAATTTAGAGTTTTTACCAGCAGGTTGGGTTTTTTTCAATGAAATAAAATAGATCAGAATGTGCTGTTGTACTCAGCATGTGCTGTATCGTAAAAAATTGTTCTGTTAAACTTTTGTTCCAGTTTGTGTGTGTGTCCGTGAGTGTGTGTGTATGTACTGGGTTGAGACATCAAATGTGTTTCTAACTGTGGATCACAGTAAAAATATTTTTAAAATTCACGATTCCGGAAGTTCCCTCTGCCTGGTGTTTTAGGTTTCCCTGTGTCTGCAGAAGGCACTCCATAGGGATTTACTTCCATGGTGATTTGAGAGAACAAGTTTCCATGACACCATCCCACACCTTCAACCCAAGCAGCCAGTCTTTGTACCGAGCCCAAGAAGAGCACAGCCCCTCAGAAAGTGAGGAGAGGCTGAGGTGTAACCGTGAGCCACGTTGTTACACAATGGATTCCAGACATCGTGTGGGCTTTTCTATACATGGACACAATTTCTCACACATCGTACACTCTTTGGTTTTGCTGTGATGCTTTAGAAGAGACTCTTGCTTTAAGCAGGAAGTTGAACAAGGTAATAAGATCCCTTCTCTAGAGGTAATATCGTATGATTCCAAGAATACAAAATTTCAAGAAATATTTACAACTAAGGACATTCTTCCAGCAACAATAATGCCACAGCCCCTCCACAGGGAGGCACAGGTCACAGACAGCTTCTGGTCATTATCCTACTTCATCTCCTCAACAGTCTTAGGGCCTTGTGTTGGCAGCTTGTGAAGGGTTGAGCCAGGACTTGAGTTCAAATCTCCTTCCTCCAAAATCCTCTTAAATTCCATTGCACCACAGGGAAAGGGACTCCTATTACCAAATTTAAATTATCAATATGTTTTCCCTTGTCATGACAGTAAATTTAATTCCATTTAGTATGCTTCAACAGTAGCAGGGTGCTAATGGTAGGACGCTGCAGTTGACAGATCTGTGTTGGGCAGCCATGCTTTGGGGACACTTGGTGTAGATGGTCAAAGCATGGGGAGCCACAGGCCACCAATAGGACACACTCCTACAATTCGGGATAGGGTTGCACAGTGTTACCCTCTGCAAATGAAGCTGATTAAGTATCTAATCCATAGTTCTCGTTCCAGTATATTTGCAAAGAAAATGCTGCTAAAGAATGGGTTTCCCCAAACCTCTTTAGTGATACTAAAATATATCTGAGGTAAACTGTAGTATGACTGAGGTAGCGCTGTCAGGATGGAGTGTGGGGTGGATGGATTGGGGTTAGAGGCCAAGGAATTGTGTTTGGGTTTCAAACACTGACCTGCGGGCTTCCCTGGTGGCACAGTGGTTAAGAATCCACCTGCCAATGCAGGGGACACGGGTTTGAGCCCTGGTCCGGTAAGAACCTGTAGTCTGCAGAGCAACTAAGCCCATGTGCCACAACTACTGAACCTGTGCTCAAGAGGCTGCAAGCCACAACTGCTGAGCCTGCGGGCCACAACTACTGAAGCCCGTGCGCCTAGAGCCTGTGCTCTGCAACAAGAGAAGCCACTGCAATGAGAAGCCCATGCACCGCAACGAAGAGTAGCCCCCACTTGTCGCAACTAAAGAAAGCCAGCGCACAGCTATGAAGACCCAACGCAGACAAAATTGAATAAATAAATAAATTAATTAAAACAAAACAAAAACAAAAAAAACTGACCTGCAGATAGGCAAGTGACTGGGCCAAGGTCACACAGATGGTGAAGTGACAGAGCTCATCTTCTGATTCCAAGTGCTCTTGCCACCATAGCCTGTGTCTTCTGTTGGAGGGTGTCAGCATAGCATAGTTTGGAGACATCTTCTCTGAAGATTATTCAACCTTCTTAACCTGGTTTCGGATCCCCTAATAGGGGTTTGAGAAGACTTATTGAACAATCAACAGTATAAAAACTGATGCACAGTGTTTGCTTTTAAAGACACTTTATATAAAAATAAAATATGTGAAGGGAGAAGTCATTGCATTAGAAGTTGTTTCCATTAGAAAAAAAATGTTGAAGTTACTTTCAATTAGGAATGTAAAATGGGTAAATGTGTACACATAGTTAAAACTTATCCATTTAAGATGTAGGATTGGATCTAACAAGCTATAAAATGATAAGGTTTCTTTTTTTTATTAGGCTGGTGTTCATTATCTTAATCTAGTAGATAATGCTTTACCGTCAAAGTTAGACCAAAGTAAAAATAAAAACTTAATTGTTTTTTACTGTATTAGCAACAACCAGTTAGACGCTCTCATGGAAAAAAATTCATTCACAAAAGCAGTGACAACGACATCAGCAGCAACAACAACATGAAAGTGAAATGTCTGAAAATAATCCTAATGAGAAATGCATGGGACTTATATGAGAAACATTAGTAAACATCGCTAAGAAAAAAACATCAATTTCCCTGTTGGGAAAAGTGGAGAATGACTATCAAGAGACCATTTATAAAAAAGGACATTCAGATGATTAATAAATATATTTGTCACTTATAGCTAAAGATTTGAAAAATAAACTAATAATGAAATTTCATTTTAATCCTAAATTGGCAGGATTTAAAAATAATCATATTATTCCATACTTCCTGAGGGGCACTAACATGGCATTCTCATATAGTGCTGGTGGGGTTATAAACTGACAAAGTTGCTTTAAAATTTATCAACGTGTTTAGTGTCTTAAAATATGCATGTGCTTTTCACCAGTAATCTCACATCTAGAAATTTATTTTAAAAAATTATCACAGGGCTTCCCTGGTGGCACAGTGGTTGAGAGTCCGCCTGACGATGCAGGGGACACAGGTTCGTGCCCCGGTCTGGGAGGATCCCACATGCCGCAGAGCGGCTGGGCCCGTGAGCCATGGCTGCTGAGCCTGTGCGTCCGCAGCCTTGCTCCGCAACGGGAGAGGCCACGACAGTGAGAGGCCCGAGTACTGCAAAAAAAAAAAAAAAAAAAAAAAAATCACAGATGCTGATAAATATTTGTGTGTAAGGATGTTTATTACAGTATTATTTATAATCGTGAAAAACCGGAAATAAATTATATGTGCAGTGATAGGAAATGGTTAAATCAGTTATGGTCCATCTCTATAGTTGAAGCCTATATAGCCATTAAACATGTTTTTGAAAAATATTTAATAACATGGGAAGTTATTTATGATACAATGGCTTAAGTGAAAAGAATGCAGTGTACAAAATTTTGCTTAGTTATGTATATTAGTTTACTAGGACTGCCATAACAAAATATTGCAGACTGGCTGGCTCAAACAATAGAAATTTATCTCTCACAGATCTGGAGGATAGAAGTCCAAGATCAAGGTGTCAGCTGGTTTGTTTGTTTTCTTCTGAGGCCTCTCTCCTTGGCTTGCAGATGGCTGCCTTCCTCCTGTGGCCTCACATGGTTTTCCCTTGTGTCTCTCTCTTTCTGTGTCATAATATCCTCTTCTTATAAGGACACCAGTCAGATTGGATTAGGGCCCACTCTCATGGCCTCATTCTAACTTATTCTAACTTAATTACCTTTATTATAGGCCCTATCTCCAGACACAGTCACATTCTAAGGTACTGGGGATTAAGGCTTCAATACGAGTTTTTGCCTGGGTGGGGGGAGGGTACACAGTCCACAATACCGTGATTCTGATTTTATTTAAAAATGTAAAGAAAAAAAAAGACTTGAAGGAAACATAGTAGATTTGTAGCTTTATGAGCAGTCCTGAAGATTCATAACATGTGGTAACTGGTAAATAACTTTGCTGATGTACAAATCTAAGTCACATGGACCTTTGAAGATGGCCTGTGGCAAAGTCTACTGGGCATCCTCATCTCATTGGGCTTCTTTATGTTTCATTCATCATCTTGGATGTAGCAATTTTCATTAAGGGTTAAAAGACTCGTAATTTTTTTTACGATGCCATACCATAGTTCATAGGGGAAATATGCAATAATGGTAGTTACAAAACTGATGCTCTATCTTCCATGAATACATAAATAATTAAAAACTATTAAATGTTAAGAGAGGTTATATGAGTGGTGTAATAATAAACTTTAAAAATTTTATTATTTTTTATGGTATCTACTATAGCAAGCATGTATTACTTTTATAATTGGGAAATAAATTCATGTTGTTTAAAAAATACTGACAATTTTCCACCTGAAAATATGGGATGAAGTTGATGTGATCAATTTCATGCTGTGTGATTCTTAAAAAAATTTTTTTCAATTCAATTCAATTTGGTTCAACAACTATTTGTTGTTCACTTACACTGTGCGTGGTGCTATGGTTCAAAGCTCCATGAGACATCATCTGACCGTCTGAAAATTTTTACTCCAGTTAAGGAGACTGAAAACCACTCTGCTGACTGTGAAAAGTGTTATAAATAAAATATGGAAGCCTGGAGGGAGAATTGATAAAGGTGACTTCCTTTTAGAGTTAAGCCTTGAAGATAGAGTGAGAATTCACCATTCAAAAGAGGGGAAAGAAGGTCAGGCAAGGAGGTATTTATTCTCCCCTTATTTATGTACTTAATCATTTACTTATATCAATATTGACTCATGGATATCTATTTTATATTTTGTGTTATAATCCATACCATTTTTTTTTGGATGTGCTTTCTTTGCTCAATGAAATGTTGTGACTTTCAAAGTCAACAGAGGTGAACATCATAACTTTTAGTGGTTATATAGTACGTATTTAATCAATTCTCTACTGATGCACACTTTTGCTTCCACTTTTTATTTCCAGCAGTGCTGGAATAACATCCTTGTACATTCATTTTTGTGCACTTGGGCGACTGTTCTTTAGTTTACCATTCTAATCCCATCCCTAAGACATATACTTGAGCTTTGTTCCCTGTTCCTCAAGTACACCCTGCTTTCCCTTAGCTTCCGCTATTTACCTAGAAGGCTCTTCCCCTATCTTTGTCCACTGAAGTTGCCTGTATGATTCAGGGTTCAGCTCAAAGGCTATTTGCTGTATAAGTTCTTCTCTAGCATTTTGAAGAGAATTTAATGGTTCCATCCCACTTCTCTTTGTTGTATATGTGTTGTAACACTTATTATCCGACACTCCTGTCCCAGGACTTCTCTCTACTAGATTTTGAACAGATAGAGGCAGAAATGTGATCAATCACGCTCATTTGTGGACTCCATCATAAAGTAACTAGCATATTTTGACTTCGAAGTGAAGAATCTGAGTAACTGAGAAATTAAGAATTTTGCTCAAGGGACTTTCCTGGTGGTCCAGTGGGTAAGAATCTGTGCTCCCAATGCAGGGGGCCCAGGTTTTATCCCTGGTCTGGGAACTAGATCCCCCATGCATGCAGCAACTAAGACCCCGTGCAGCCAAAAAAAAAAAAAAAAAAAAAAAAAATTGTGCTCAATGTTGCGCAGCTAATTACTCTTCATTTCTTTTACATACATTGTTGCTCCATGCTTCAGGGAGACAGAGGAGTTGAATACAGGTGCTAGTGTTTGTTTAAAGTACAAACAACTGTGCTGTAGTTTAGTGTTTTTCAGCTGTCTGTCAAAAATGTTTGTTATTTGAAGACTGGTATAACAGTCTTCCAAAATGAGCCTGTTCATTATGCCAAGTATTCACAGGAAATTGCATATGAATGCAGGAGAAATTAAACAAGGCCTCTAATCTTTCCGACTTCCTTTTTAAGTCAGCAGGTGGCATAACGTATGTTATGTATTAGAATTAGTAATAAGAGGTGAATGCCATAAAACAAAACAAAAATAAAACAAAGAGACAATGTTAGTTTAGTCATGAGGCTGTCAGTGAGCTGAGGCTAAAGAAGGTCCCGCACTGTGGTCCTAATGATCCACCCAGCGTGCACCTAGGAGGAGACGCGCCCCTTCCGTTAACACTTTGTGGCGGGGTGACCTACACATCTGTGACCCCCGCCGGGTAGGAGGAGGCCCCGCTGCAGACGCGCGCGCAGATACAGCCACCCGCAGGCACCTGGCTCCGCGCGCCGCGGGAGGGGGGTGGGCCGGGGCAGGTCCCACCGCCGACCACGCCCCCAGGAGGTGGGGCGGGGGGGCGGGAGTCTTTAAGACCGGGCTGCCCAGCTGCCTGCTCAGTCAGGGTGCGGAGCTGTGGACCAGGAGGCTTGAGACTTAGCACTGCGTCGCCTGCCCACGGGGGCCTCCACCACCCTCACCTCGGCCTCACTAGCCCGCCAACCCAACTCGGCGGCTCCTCCGCGAGCCTGCCGGGAGCTCGCGCCCCTCGCGCTCCCCGGCCCCCGAGGGGGCCGCCTCGGGCCATGGTGCCCTCCCAGGAGGAGCCCGCCGCCGCGCGGGGCCCGAGCGAGGCGCAGCCGCCCGGCCCTGCGCCCCCAGGGGCCGCTCCGCTGCCCGGCCCGGGACCCTTGGATGGCCCGGAGGCGGCGGGGGCCGAGAAGGTGGAGGTAGAGCTGGCGGGGCCGGCGGGGCCGGCGGGCGCTGAGCCCCTTGAGCCCCCTGAGGGCGGCTGGGGTTGGCTGGTGATGCTGGCGGCTATGTGGTGCAACGGGTCGGTGTTCGGCATCCAGAACGCCTGCGGGGTGCTCTTCGTGTCCATGCTGAAGACCTTCGGGTCCAAGGACGATGACAAGATGGTCTTCAAGACAGGTGAGGCACAGCACCCGCCGCGGCCATCCCCGAGGGGGCTGGCGCGGGGACCCCCGGGCATCCCGCGTGCGGAGCGAGCGTCGGCGCCGCCTAGTGCGCCTCTGTGGGTCCGTGTGTGCGGAGGTTGTGAGGGGTGGGTCTGTCCAGTTGCAAAAGCAGCATGCTCGGTGCGCCTGTCTTTGTGTTGAATCCAGATGTAGGCACTGTATTTGGAAACAAGTCGCAAAACTTATTTGCCTAGATCTTCCTGCTTTCCTCTCTGCAGAATAGGGGCTAAGAGTCTGCGGTAGACTTTCTCTTAATTTTTGAAAACAAACAGACCCTTCCAAACCCTATTACACCGCTCCGTCATTTTTACGGTCTCTTTCGTGACTGTGACGGTTGGGTTTTTGTTCATCTGCTCCCGGCGCTGCAGAGGGCTGTTTGTGTTGCGGGGAGGCAGGGTTGGCGAGATGAAAGATACGTATTCCAAGGTCACGGGAGTTCGGAAGGGGGCCCTGAAGGAACCACGGTTTCGTGGCGTTTTTTTTTTTTTTGCGGTGAGGGGAAGGGGTTGTCACTCTGCTAAATATAGGAGACAGCCAGATCAGGGACTGGGAAGAGGGAGGTGAAGGGTTGCCCTTTCCTAGTGTGTTCTTTGTCATATTTAATCATATACCAAATTAGATGAAAAAGGTGCAGACTCAAAATTTTTTTTCCGTGTAGAGGGTTGGTTATTACCTGATCTACCAAATCCAAGACCTTCTGTATAATGCCTTTACATACATTATTTCATCCTGCAAGGTTTCATCCTGCAAGGCAGGCGTTGTCAACCCCATTTAGGTGAGAAAAGTGAAGCTTGTTGAAATAAAGTGTCCTAATGAGCCCAGAATGGAGATAAGACACACATCTTATGACTTAAAGGGCCAAGTGATTTCCATTACTAAATCAGGCTCCCTCCTTGCCATTTGGGCAACTATATGGTTAATGGTCTTTTTTTTTAAAAAATTTTAATTTTCGTTTATTTTTAGAGTTTTCCTTAGGTCTTTAGTGTGCATACAAAAAATACATAAGACTCGTAACAAATTCTAAGAGAGAGGTAATGTTGGGAGTTTTAAAGCCTTATATATAAAGAGTATTATACTATATGTATCATTATTCAGCCTTTCTTCTACTCTGCATTGTTTGCAGTTTATCCCCATAATACCTCAATTTGAGCTGGTAGCTTAAATTCTTTGCATTTTAACTCATAGTTTTCCATTGTATGAATATATTATACTTTATATGCATTTTTCCTTTAATAAACATTTAGGTTACTTCCAAATTTACTATAGACAATGCTGCCATGCATATTCTTGTACATTGGCTCCTTGCGCATGTGAATCAGGTACCATATTTAACCTGGAATTTCTGTTCCTTAAATAGCTTTTAAAGCTGTTGTGTTCTGCAGGTCACAGGATACAAAAGTGTTCAAAATGTAATATGATGTACCTGCTTGGAAGGCAACTATTGTACAGTTTATCAGGATAGATATGCATATGTAGTAGTAAACAAAAATTATTTTGTGTCTTTTCTCTATGCGTATCGGGTATCTGGGAGGGAAAAGCCCAAGGAGGCAGAATTCACAGAGTCAACATTTTAAGACTAGGTCCTTCAGCATTTAGCATATTCTTGCCTGGGATTACAGACGTTTATTGAAGTCAAAACAGTCTTTTGTTTACCACTGGTTTTGCAAACTCAGGTGAGTAGATCCATTGGTATCTGTGGAGTGTCTTATTTTTTCTCCTTCCTAACTTTTTTTGAGAGAGAGTGAGCAACTGCTGGAGAGAGACCATAGCTTTACCAGGGATCAGAGTTTTGCAGTGTCGAAGCCTCTGTATCTCTACCGTCCCCAAGGTTCCCATTGCTACAACAGGCCAATTCTGGGTAGCTGAAGGGGAGGGAGGCCACAGGGACCTGCTCTCTTGAACTTTTTGAAACTCTCTATTTTCAGTTTTGTTGAATGTCTTTCTCCATTTACTCATTTAAATCCTTGATGGCTTTCAGCCGTGTTTGTGTGTGTGTGGGTGTGTACACACAAACAAGTATACAGGGGTGCCAGCTAAATACTGAAGATCTTTGTGCTCGTCTGCATGACTGCCATGTGTGGTTGGTTGTGCCCTTGCACAGAGGTACACAATTCAGGGTCAGTGGTGGCTGGAAACCAGCCTGTGCTCTGGGTGCCTTTTATCTAATTCCTGCAGAGGGTCCCTGTGCACTTGTAATGGCCCTGTGTAACACCCCAGCTAGATGGCACAAAAGCCTGTACTTGTACTTGGTCGATATGTGAAACATGTACAGCCGATAAACTTTAAGGTCTGAGATCACCTCATCGGTGAAAAAATGGTGACAGGATAGTCTTTTAGCCAGTTAATGTTGAGATCCACCCCCCTTCTGTCTCTCTCTCCTTTCTTTGCTCCCTTCTTCCTTCCTCTCTTTCTCTCTCTCCCCACTTTCTCTTTCCCTCCCTCCCTCCATCTCTCTCTCACACTCACTCACACACACGCACACACACACACACACACACACGTGTTTCATATAAAGTCTCATCTACAGTAAGCCCTGAAGTGTTTGAGAACACCTGCTTTGAAGTTTGACTCTTCAGTCTTTTTTTTTGGATATTCTAATGCTGAGTCATCTGTGATCAAACGTATGCTAACTTCAAGTACAACGTAAAACATATCTGGAACTGTTTAAGGCTTTTATTTTTTCAAAGTTTCGGTCCATTTTCGAAGTCTGGAACAGAGAGACTAGAGCCCGTGCATTCCATATCCTCTCCCTCCTTTTCTCTTTCTTTTTTTAAAAAATTAATTAATTTATTTATTTTTGGCTGTGTTGGGTCTTCGTTTCTGTACGAGGGCTTTCTCTAGTTGTGGCAAGCGGGGGCCGCTCTTCATCGCGGTGCACGGGCCTCTCACTATCGCGGCCTCTTGTTGCGGAGCACGGGCTCCAGACGCGCAGGCTCAGTAGATGTGGCGCTAGGGCTTAGTTGCTTCGCGGCATGTGTGATCTTCCTAGACCAGGGCTCGAACCAGTGGCCCCTGCATTGGCAGGCAGATTCTCAACTACTGCGCCACCGGGGAAGCCCTCGGTCCATTTTCTATTACGTTATTCATGATTGATAATTCCGGCATTAGAGGGCAGTCTCCACGTGTTCATTAGCTTCTTTATAATTATAAGCCCAAGGATACCCAGGGAGGTGGTGTTGGAATGGGAACCTAGGCTTCCAAATGATGGTTTATATTTCTTGAGAACTTCACATGTGCCAGGCCCAGTGCTAAGCACTTTACATGCATTTCTATTTTAAACCTTACTGCAACTCCATGAGATAGGCTTTATTTATTTATTTATTTTTAAAGAAACTTATCTGTTGAGCTTTTATTTATTATTTATTTAATTTATTTATGTATTTTGGCTGTGCCGAGTCTTCGTTGTGGCATGCGGGATGTTTAGTTGTGGCATGCGTGTGGGATCTAGTTCCCCGACCAGAGATTGAACCCGGGCCCCCTGCATTGGAAGCATGGAGTCTTACCCACTGGACCACCAGGGAAGTCCTGAGATAGGCTTTATTTAATCTTTCTTTTCCGATGTGGAAACTCAGGCTTATAGAGATTAAGTAAGTGGTGGAGCCAGGGTTCAACCTCAGGTTTATGTGACTTCAGAAGCTAGGTTTTTAATGGTTGATCATATTGCATTGGCTAGATAACATTCTGCTAATCCAGTGTTCTTTATGTTTGGTTAATTCAAGTATTAGAAATTGATTGAGTACTATACCGAGAATTCTGGCGTTAGAAAAGAGGTCTGAAAGATTAGGGTCCCTGTTTCTTGGTCTTACTTGGCTGTCAGTAAGCAATTGCCAATTGTTGATGTCTCGTTGAAATCGGTTTTTGGGTGTTCCATGGTGGTCTAGTGGTTAGGATTTGGTGCTTTCACTGCTGTGGCCCGGGTTCAGTCCCTGGTTGGGGAACTGAGATCCTGCAAGCCGTGCGGCGTGGCCAAAATTAAAAAAGAAAGAAAGAAAGAATTAGGTTTTTTTTTTGCGGTACGCGGGCCTCTCACTGCTGGGGCCTCTCCCGTTGCGGAGCACAGGCTCCGGATGCGCAGGCTCAGCGGCCATGGCTCACGGGCCCAGCCGCTCCGCGGCATGTGGGATCTTCCCAGACTGGGGCACGAGCCCGTGTCCCCTGCATCGGCAGGCGGACTCTCAACCACTGCGCCACCAGGGAAGCCCAGAAAGAGTTAGGTTTTTGAAGTATAGGGAGATGTTCACGGAGAAGCAAGATAATTTCACATGGCATTCAAGAAGAAGTCCGGGGTTTCCTTTGAAGAACCAGGCTCCTTTAGACTGATCCATAGCAGGACAGTACTTCCAGGCAGAACTGAAGAGGAACCTTCCTCAGGCTTTACTTTTTCTCTTCAGGGCTCTCTTACCTCTTTCTATGTCACTGACGATCCACCCAAAATTTCTCAGGAAAAGGGCGTGGAGAAATTCATTCACACTAAGATATAAGCGAGTTTACACATCTTAATGTTACTCCTTATTCATTCTACAAATGTTTACCAAGCATCTGACACCCTCTGTGCTGCGCACTGGAGGTGGTAATAGAGAGAGGAAGTCAGCTGTTCCCAAGGAGAACAGCTGATTCCCTTTTGATCTGCTGTGGGATACAAATAAGTAAACAGAGTACTTCTCTTTGCAGTATACCAGGACTCAGTCTTAATGTAAGAGGCTGAAATTCTAAGGAAATTCCCACCAACGGTGGAGGCTGGGAAAGGCATTTGATGGCCTCTTTCTCTGTGGCAATAAATCTCACTTGGTGAAATTAAGGCTTTGGAAAGGGGAAGAAAGCCGAACTCCAATTTAGGCAGTAGAACCAATTAAAAATGTTGAGTGCATCACAGCCCTATTACGTTATCCTGGCTGCTGTTGACGTGGCACTCAGAGATATGCCTTGCACATACTGCTGTGTTAGAAAGGTCCATCAGAGGGAGCAAGCTGAGCTTGAGTTGTCTCTTTTCAGTTAAGTTTTATCTGTTCATATGTACATGCTTCTTGCCCGGATGGGGGGAAGTCAGACACTTTTGGGAAAACTAATACAGATGCTACAATTAACTGGAACATTGTTTTCCCTTAGAAATTGCAACTTTGCTTTAACTTTGGTTATTGGAAAACCTATTTTTAGTTCCTTCATGGAACTGAGAAAGATTCTAGGGTTCTTTTAGCTTCCTGACACAGTGCTGTGGATATTCTCTGGGATCTTACTAGGGTATTAGTCTAGTTTACTTATCTACTTTCTTCCTGGAAAAAAAAAATATTTTAGTGGTATATTGATGTTTAAAAACTAACTATTTAAAACAAGTATGTTTTCAGAATCAGTATTTAGGGTCATTAGTGATATTCTTTTGAAGAAATTATGTCTTTGTGGTCCAGAGGCTTGGTCAAGAAGACCCCTGCTTCTTTTAGTAATTCCCCAAATGTGTTCTTTAATAGCCTTTCTTTAAAGAAGAGGTCTGTGGTTAAATAAGTTTGAGAAACACTGCACATTATCTTCCTCTTTTGGATATTTTCAAGTATAAATCAAGGTATTAAAAATTCAATTCAGTTTTAAAGGAAAGTAGGTTATCAAAAAGGTCCAAAAAGGGACGCTCTTTGGTTATAATCATTAACGCAACTCTATCTTCCCTGTGTGGAGGTAGATTGCTCTTCAGATAGTTATAATCACAAAGTAGGAGTTTTAGTAGCATTTAGGGATGAATGCATCTTGCAACACCTCTCAACGTGGTCTTACTAGCACCTCTGAAAGTTTGTCAGTTAGCTCTTCCTGAAGGTTTTTTAAAAAAAGCTTTTGTATTTACATACTGATATTATGCTGATATATACATACTGCAGTTGTATGCTACACCTGAACTTACAGGAGGTTTTGGCTATAGCTCAGAACTGAACTGCTATGTCTGGTTTTTATGGAGAGGACTTTATTTTTGGTGGGGAAAGCTGTCTGCATAGCTAACCATTTCTATGTCATAGGAAAGTTTTTGGTAATGGTGTTTTCTTAATATGATTTCAGTGAACGAATGATCTGATTCGTGGTCCTATACTATATACATGTTTCACTATAAGGAAAATACCTGACTCTTATTTGCACTCAAGGAGATGTTGAAAAGCCAAGAGAACTCACTTATGGCGGCTGTTACGATGCTTGATTTTCCTTCATTCTCTTCCGTCTTAAAACATCCAACCTTATATTCCATGTGAATTCATCTAAACTGCCTGTTAAAATAAGTTATTAGACCACAAAAATTGTTACGGGATTTTGGAATGATAAAGACATGAGCATGGTGTGAGCATTTCATACTCCATTTCCAGAATGTTTCTGAGTTCAGAGCAAGACTGAAAAGTGTAAATAGTGTGTAGTGAATTCTGATTAAGTACAACAATATGAGTATTTCTGTGGTGTTTTATCATAGAATTTTTATCAATAGAATTAACAGTCTAAAGAACCAACTCAACCAAAAATAAAAGTGTATGAATTATTTCAGGAGAGGTTTTGAGGTGTCTTTTAGAATAAATTGTACTCTGTGCTCTTGATGTGATTTGTTGTATCATTTTTATATGGGTCCTTGTTTTTTTTTTTTGGCGGCACTCACGCCTCTCACTGTTGTGACCTCTCCTGTTGCGGAGCACAGGCTCCGAACGCGCAGGCTCAGCGGCCATGGCTCACGGGCCCTGCCGCCCCGTGGCATGTGGGATCCTCCCGGACCGGGGCACGAACCCGTGTCCCCTGCATCGGCAGGCGGACTCTCAACCACTGCGCCACCAGGGAAGCCCAATGGGTCCTTGTTGAATCCATGTTGCAGTTCCTTGAGGCTTGGTCCCAGGCCATGTGCTTGCTTCACTTTTCTTGCCTTCCCTGCGTGTCTTATATGCCCTGTGGCTCCAGCCACTATCTTGGGGTGTTATTTCCAAATTTCTTCTTTGTGTTCAAGACCCATATTACCTATTTCTAGAAAATTCCATTTGGATGCACAGGTACATCATACTTAGCTAAAATGAACTCATTTCTTAGCCACCCCACTTAGTGTTCACCTGCCACCAAAAACAACAGCCCACCTGTGGATAGGCGTAACCTTCCTTCTGAATTCTCTCAGTATATAACACCTCTGATGGCTCATGTCAGAAACCTGGAATCCATCTTAATTTCTTATTTCTCCTCTTTCCTTTCCTATTTCGTTAAATTAGACAGTCCTTTTGTGTTTCCCTCCTTAATGCCTCATAAGTCAATCCCTGTCTTTTCCTTTAGTGCTGTGCCTTAATTCATGCCTTCATTACTTTTGGCCTCAATTATTGTCATAACCCATTAACTGGTCTACCTGTCCTCAGTTATACAAGTGAGTGGTTTTTCTGAAACATTGGACCATATCATTTTTCTATTTAAAAGCCATCAGTGATACCCATTAGTTCTGGGAAAACCAAATGCCTTTGAGCACTGGCCCTTGCCTGACCCTCTAGCCTTGCTTCTCACCTCTCTCCCATCTTGCGTGGCATGCAGGATCTTAGTTCCCTGACCAGGGATCGAACCCGGGCCCCCTGCAGTGGGAGCATGGAGCCCTAACCACTGGACTGCCAGGGAATTCCCTCTCCCTTCTTGCTTTTTATGCTCCAGCCTAGCCGAAGGTCTTGCACTTTTCCAAATCTGTCCTGCTGTCTTTGCCTCTGTGACTTTATGTGTGCCACTGCTCTCTTCAGTGTGGTTGTTGGTCCTTATAAAGTTCTGATGAAATCGTTGGCCATTTTATTTCTTTTATCACAACTATGGGATAAACAATGTTTTTATGCAACTGTTGTTACGTTTTTGGGGGATGCATGTGGAATGTTTTGGGGGTAGCACGAATTCAAATGAGTTACGAATTAAGCTTAGAGTAGAGTGGAAGACATAGAACCTAATTTCAACCCATCCTAATCTAGCATTCTGTGAAAGGCACTTTTAAGATAATCCATATTTGTTTAAGTGATAATTTGCATAGTTCTTTACCATAAAGAAAGGGTTTTCATATACATTACTCAATTTTATTTTTTAGAGTAGCATTGTAGTGTGTCATTACCTCTATTTATAGATAGTGAAGTTGCAACTTGCACGGTTTAAGGTTGGGACACATGATATCAGTATTTACATCCGTTAAGTTGAATTTAAGAGCATCTTTTTATCTGGACAAAGATTTATCCTTCTGTTAAAGTTGTCTTGAAATGTAGAATACTGCCTTTTTATCCCCTTGAAACTATTTTCTGCATATTTACCTAAATGTTCTCTAGAACCTTTAGTGTCTCCTACCCAAGTTATCAGAAATCCTGTGAAGTCGTCCAATCCATTCCATTTAGAGTTATCACAACCCAGCTAGAGATCTGATCTCATATTGAAGTAAAACAAACCTTAACAAAAACAAACGAAACCCCAAACACTGCTCCAACAGTCAGCTCACCCCAGCTCTGAGCACCCGTCTAGCCTGGTGCCACACAGGCACAACTGTGGGTGTTTTTATTGGCAGTGTTTCAGAAGGAACAACTCCAGCTCTCCTGGGACCTGTGCAGAAGCACTACACAGAGCCACCCTCTAGGACTGGAGTAATGGAGGAAAGCAGTGCTCCTAGTTATCTGTGTACCAGATGTGTGTGATCATACCTTCTTAGCTAAGTTATCTTCATTAACAGCAAAATGCCTGCATTCCGCCTTGCATGTAGGAACTAGAACTAGGAAATTGAGGAGGTGACTTGCCTTATTCCCAAATTGAAGTCTTTTTTCATTTCACTAAGTTTTAAAATTTTATTTTATTTCATTTTTTTAAGAAGGTGGCCAGATAGAATTTCTAACTTTATTACATGCTTATATTAATGTAGTCATGATTTTCTTTTTTTTAAATTTAAAAAATTTAAAATTTTTTGGCTGTGTTGGGGCTTCGTTGCTGCGCGCGGACTTTCTCTAGTTGCAGTGAGCGGGGGCTACTCTTTTTTGCAGTTTGCGGGCTTCTCATTGCGGTGGTATCTCGTTGTGGAGCACGGGCTGTAGGCATGCGGGCTCAGTAGTTGTGGTACGTGGGCTCAGTAGTTGTGGTGCGTGGGTTCTAGAGCGCAGGCTCAGTAGTTGTGACGCACAGGCTTAGTTGCTCCGTGGCATGTGGGATCTTCCTGGACCAGGGATCGAGCCCATGTCCCCTGCATTGGCAGGTGGATTCTTAACCACTGTGCCACCAGGGAAGTCCCACTAAGTTTTTTTAATTGAAGTGTAGTTGATTTACAATGTTGTATTAATTACTGCTGTACAGCAAAGTGATTCAGTTATACATATAACTGAATTATTCTTTTTTTTATATTCTTTTCCATTATGGTTTCTCATAAGATATTGAATATAGTTCTCTTTGCTGTATAGGACCTTGTTGTTTATCCATTCTATATATAAAAGCTTACATCTGCTAACCCCAACCTCCCACTCCATCCCTCCTCCAACCCCCTCCCCCTTGGCAGCCACCAGTCTTCTCTATGTCCGTGATTCTGTTTCTGTTTCATAGATAGGTTCATTTGTGTCATATTTTTAGATTCCACGTACAAGTGATATCATATGGTATTTGTCTTTCTCTTTCTGACTTACATAACTTAGTATGATAATCTCTAGTTGTGTCCATGTTGCAGCAAATAGCATTATTTCATTCTTTTTAATGGCTGAGTAGTATTCCATTGTATATATATATTGGGTTGGTCAAAAAGTTTGGGTTTTTCTGTAAGCTGACTCTAACAGTGCTTAGTTGTCTTTAAGTTCATTAGAAACAATTTTGTTGGATTGTATTGTGACAGCTGTCATATCAGCGTGCACTTAAAAAAAAACATCAAAATTGGTGAATTTTTGTGTAGCCATTTTAATATTGAAGATGGAAGAAAAGCAACATTTTTGGCATATTATGCTTTATTATTTCAAGAAAGGTAAAATGCAAATCAAATGCAAAGAAAAGATTTGTGCAATGTATAGAGAAGGTGCTGCGACTGATCGAATGTGTCAAAAGTGGTTTGCGAAGTTTAGTGCTGGAGATTTCTCTCTGGACGACGCTCCACGGTTGGTAGTCCAGTTGAAGTTGATAGTGATCAAATCGAGGCATTGAGAACAATCAAAGTTATACCATGTGGGAGATAGCCGACATACTCAAAATATCCAAATCAAGTGTTGAAAATCATTTGCACCAGCTTGGTTATGTTAATCGCTTTGATATTTGGGTTCCACATAAGTTAAGTGAAGAAAACTTTCTTCACCGTATTTCTGCCTGCAATTCTCTACTTAAGCGCAATGAAAACGTTCTGTTTTTTAAAATAAATTGTGACAGGCGATGAAAAGTGGATACTGTACAGTAATGTGGAACGGAAGAGATTGTGGGGCAAGCGAAATGAACCACCACCAACCGCAACGAAGGCTGGTCTTCATTCATAGAAGGTGATGTTGTGTATATGGTGGGATTGGAAGGGAGTCCTCTATTATGAGTTCCTTCCAGAAAACCAAACGATTAATTCCAAGAAATACTGCTCCCAGTTAGACCAACTGAAGGCAGCACTCGACGAAAAGCGTCCGGAATTAGTCAACAGAAAATGCATAATCTTACATGAGGATAACGCAAGGCCGCATGTTTCTTTGATGACCAGGCAAAAACTGTTACAGCTTGGCTGGGAAGTTCTGATTCATCCGCTGTATTCACCAGACATTGCACCTTCAGATTTCGATTTATTTTGGTCTTTACAAAATCCTCTTAATGGAAAAAATTTCATTTCCCTGTAAGACTGTAAAAGGCACCTGGAACAGTTCTTTGCTCAAAAAGAAAAAGTTTTGGAAGATGGAATCATGAAGTTGCCTGAAAAATGACAGAAGGCAGTGGAACAAAACGGTGAATACATTGTTCTTTAAAGTTCTTGGTGAAAATGAAAAATGTGTCTTTTATTTTTACTTAAAAACTGAAGGAACTTTTTGGTCAACCTAGTACTACATCTCCCTTATCCATTCATCTGTCAATGGACATTTAGGTTGTTTCCATGTCTTGGCTTTTGCATTTCACTAATTTTTAATTATGGGGATACACATGAAATAAAGATTTGAAATAAGGTATGTGGACCAAAGCAGTGTTTCTAACCCCCTTTGTTCCCAAACATAAAAGTCCCATAGCTGTTGAAAATTTTGATACACACCTCCAAGGGTAGTTTAACTTTTGAGTGAGATTCCCTAATACCTGGAAGATAAAGCCATGTTTCTGTATTTTTCCACCAGCTAAGATTTTGTCCCTTTACTTTTAGTGGTATTATGGAAATAATTAAGATTTTTTTTTTTGGCCGCACCACGTGGTATGCGGAATCTTAGTTCCCCCACCAGGGATTGAACCCAGGCCCCTGCGGTGAAAGTGCCGAGTCCTAACCACTGGATGGCCAGGGAATCCCCTAGGATTCTTTATTTGTTTTTTTGAAGACAAAAGTATAATACTGAATACGCTTTTTAAAACTAAGTGTGGAGCTTCCCTGGTGGCGCAGTGGTTGAGAGTCCGCCTGCTGATGCAGGGCACACGGGTTCGTGCCCCGGTCCGGGAAGATCCCACATGCTGCGGAGCGGCTGGGCCCGTGAGCCATGGCTGCTGAGCCTGCGCGTCTGGAGCCTGTGCTCCGCAACGGGAGAGGCCACAACAGTGAGAGGCCCGTGTACCGCAAAAAAAAAACCCCCAAAAACTAAGTGTGCCTCTCTGATATGCTCCTCTTAGTGAGGGGGAACTGTGCTGCCTTCCTCCTCCAGTCCCCCAACTTGAGAATCAGTGACTGGAGTTTTGAATTCCGTTCAAGGTATGCGTTTCTATCATTAGATAGTTAAATCTAAATGAAAGGTCAGTGGTTAAATTAACGTATAAAACTCAGGGAAAGGTGCATTGGTCTGTGGTTCAGCTTTACCCTTTTTTTTTTTTTTTTTTGTTAAAGAGTAAATTGCATCAACAGTGTTCTGCATGTGTTCAGAAAGTCAAAATTTATTTAGTCTTGTGACCAACTTAGACTGGATCCAAGAAACAATTCTGAGATACGTTTCATTAGAGTAGAAAACCACTACTCATTAAACAGAGGTACTTATTGACTTTTTCTGTGTAGGTACTAATGCCAAGTGGGGTGGGTTGGTCTGGTGACTGGTTTTAATAGTGAAAACCTTTTCATCTTGCTTAATTATCCTTTTTATTAGTTTTGACTTCACGTTCCAATTTCAAATGTCAGCATCTCAAAGGATTCACATTTGTCAATGGTTGTTTAAACAACGGCATTCCACAAAGTTAATTGATGTTTTAGCACAGGATGGGGGCAGAAAGTTGCAGTTGTTTTCCTGCAGTAATGTAACACTTGAACTTTGGCAGCAGTACCCCCAACTCCAAAGTTACCTCCCAGTGCCAGGTTTTTGGGCTTCTTAGTCTCTGTTGGTTTATCTGTAGCTTCTAGTTTTTCTATGTTGAACAAGCGTTGCTTTTATAATAGTAAAAATAATTAACCATTAGCATTAGATGTATTAACTTTAATGACTGTAATAGTAAATTTGGCCTAAGATGAAGTGGTTTTGTGGGACTAGATGATAGATGTATGGAGTTTTCATTGTAGTTGTTAGGTTTTGTCTCTTCTCAGAGAAAAATGTTAATTATGGAATAGGCTGGAACTGGTAAAGGGAACTGATTTTAGTTTTATAATGACAATCTTTCGTTAATTGTATATAAACAGATTAGGAGGAGAGGCTTTTTTCTTTTTTTTTGGCTGTGTCGCACAGCTTGTGGGATCCTAGTTCCCCAACCAGGGATCGAACCCGTGGCTCCTACATTTGAAGTGTGCAGTCTTAACCACTGGATCACCAGGGAAGTCCCAGGGAACTGATTTTAAATCACGTTACATTATTTGGCCACATTTTGTTTTGGATCAAAATGGAGATATTTTATATCAGATGGACAGTCGCTAAGAGCTAGATCATGCGATGCTAATCATACCTGATCCCCAGCCAGACACAGCACAGAAAATTATTATTGATATTTCTCTTTTGGGGGGCGGGTAGAGGGACTAGAGAAGGGGCAGAAGAGATAATAGATGAATATTTGTGTTTGTATGCATAATTTTAAATCCAGAGTGATAAATAATTACTAATCAAGAATCCTCTTGTTTGGTGGTTCTTTTGTGTTTCTGGTACACAGGCTACTTGTACGAGGGCAAAGGCAAATAGAGCATTCCCCACATTTTGCTGCTGGCCACCAGAAAAAAAAAAATCTCAAAGCCGCATTGTGTTGCCACCAGAAAAAAAAAAATCTTTGCCTGGATAAAAATGGTTACATATTAAATGACTATTTAAACTAAAAGATTTAAAATAATGCTTTTAAATGACCTAAATTTTAGCTCAGTGTTCTTTATAAAAATATGAGAGTTTATCATTTCTTTCAATAAACTTGTGTCTGTAAAATGATGCTCAGTAGGACAGAAGACTGACCCTTTTCCAGAAATGTGAAATCTTGAATCTAAGCAAAAAGAAATTGTAATTAGTTCAGTTTTATTGGTTTGGAATTTGTAGTTATTTGGAGAGGGATTTGGTTTGTCTTTTCACACACTCCTGCAGTTGTAGCATTACAAAGAGCCTTCCTGAAAGAATGCATGCCTTTCAGACACTTTAAAAAAAAAATAAATTTATTTATTTTATTTATTTATTTTTGTCTGCATTGGGTCTTTGTTGCTGCGCTTGGGCTTTCTCTAGTTGTGGCAAGCAGGGGCTACTCTTCGTTGCAGTGTGTAGGTTTCTCCTTGCAGTGGCTTCTCTTGTTGCAGAGCATGGGCTCTAGGTGCGCGGGCTTCAGCAGTTGTGGCACGAGGGCTCAGGAGTTGTGGCTTGTGGGCTCTAGAGCGCAGGCTCAGTAGTTGTGGCACACGGGCTTAGTTGCTCCACGGTGTGTGGGATCTTCCCGGACCAGGGCTTGAACCCATGTCCCCTGCATTGGCAGGCAGATTCTTAACTACTGCACCACCAGGGAAGTCCCTCAGACACTTTTTTCAACAAAGCTGAGGAATACCAAAGTTTAACTCTTTAAATTTACAATTGATGTCATTAGCATAGAGCCACAGTTCCTTATCTGAAACTCTTGGGGCCATATGTGTTTTGGGGTCGAATTTTTTTGATTTTAAAAAAGTAACCTGGTTCATACAGCTGTGTTTTTTACCCCCCGTCCCTCCCCACCCAGGGGAGTCTGAGGCAGCACCCTATAATCTAATACACTGATATTTCTGCAAAAAAATATATGACTATTCAGAGTAATTGGGACAAATAGAGACCATAAGTACCTTCATGTCAGTTCAGATCATGTTTTACTTCCAAGTGATTATTGATGCCATCTTATAAAAAAAACTTTGGGTTTGGGATTCCAAAGTTGGAAATAAGGAATTGTAGACTTATATGTGAATATTTTGTTTTCTGTTTCTCAGTGAACAATATTTTTAAGGTACATTTTTCTTTATTAGGTAGCGTACCTGCTTCATGTTTTCAGTAAATGTGATATTCGGCTATCATACTGATCTACCCTAGATTACTCAGCCAGACGTCCTTTTGCAGGGTGTTTGAATCGCAGGCTGTGTTATGCAATGTAAATAACATATCTGTAGACATCTTTTTTTTCTTTTCTTTTTTTGCGGTACGCGGGCCTCTCACTGTTGTGGCCTCTCCCGTTGCGGAGCGCAGGCTCAGCGGCCATGGCTTACGGGCCCAGCCGCTCCGTGGCATGTGGGATCTTCCTGGACCGGGGCACGGACCCATGTCCCCTGTATCGGCAGGCGGACTCCCAACCACTGCGCCACCAGGGAAGCCCAGGACCCGGGTTCTTTAATACTCAACTATACACTGGGCTCATTAAATGAATGACAAGGAATTTGGTTTGGCAAGAGCCCAGGAATTGTAGAGGAAAGTCCCAGAAGATAAGACTGGGAAAGAATGGGGAATGGAAGGTTTGAGTGCCGAGTTAGGAAGTTTGCATGTGATTTAATAGGCAATGGGAAGATATCAAGGATGTTTGAAGTGTGCCTTAAAAAATTGTGACTGGGTTGCAGAGTTAAAGAAAGAGGAGGAACATCAATTACGGAGGTCTTGGCTGAGAGCCGGGGTAGATTGGAGGCCCAGCAGTGGAAGTGGGAAGGAAGGGGTAGATGTGAGACATTTCAAAGGACAGACTGAGGGAAGTCTGGCAAGTGATGCGTGTGGACAGTGACATGGAAACAGATGATGCTTATGCCTGGGGACAGCATCTAAATAATTTTTGAACTAGGAGCCCCACATTTTCGTTTTGTACTCGGCCCTGCAAATGATGTAGACAGTCCTGCATGGTGCCACTGACAGGACCAGGGGCATGTGGAGGAGGAGTTGACAGGGAAGGGCTGACTCAGATGTTAGACATATGAGTGTGAAATGCCAGCAGGACATCAGGGGATGATGTCAAGCAGATAACTGGACACGTAAACCTGGAGCCTCAGAGTGGAGCTGAGGCCGGAGGTAGAGCTTTGGAAAGAGCCCGTCTCTTTATGAGGAATGTGATGTTATCATAGAAACTGAGAAATTCTGTCTCAAGAAGCCCCAGGGGCTGCTCCTAGGTAGCTTAGTTGATTTCCATTGAAATCATCTTATTTAAAAGTAACAACACTTCATCCTTAAAAAAAAACTTTCCAGCATTTAGATTTCTCTAATTCAGATTTGCAACTTTCCAAAGGTCAGATTGTATTTTTTACTGTCATTGTCTTAAGTATTTCCAAAACTTAGTCCTAAGACTTGGTTTTTTTTTTCCCCCTTTAGTTTTACGTGACCTCTGAGACTATCTGCATTTACGGTTTCTTGCATTCACCGTATAATTAATTAAACCAGTCTGTAAGTCTTATTTTCAAGATGTTCTAGACCAAGAGCCTGTGGGAGTGGCTTAGAATCGTTTCAATTAATTTATATATTTCTAATTTAAATGTAAAGTATTGATAGTGGTGGAAAACTTGTTCAACAGGAAGATGTTATCTTGTAGATCAGCCATCACAGAGTTTAGGAACTGAGTCAGCTACTCAGTTCCCTCAGCTGTAGCAGTGAGACTCAAGTAAGATAGAAGAATGTCAAAGTGCTTTGGATGCACAACAGATATGTCAGACACTCTTGTTACTGAGTAGGTTGGCACAGTCCCTGTATGTGGGCGTGTGTGTTGACTCATGTGCTGTGCTGTAATCTCTCAGAATTCAGGTTCTGAATTGCTCTCTTGTGATTGAAGCCCAGCTGAAGGTGCTGGAAGTGCAGTGACCCTGGAGGAAGAACCAGTAAAAGCAGGGGGTGGGTGAAAGGGAATTGATGATTGTGCAAGAAGAGGGTATCTGCCTTATTTTGTAAGCCAAGACACCCCTACCCCCTACCCTTCCTTCCAGTAACTGTTTCATCTTTTAGTACCTTTTGGCTTCATTTGCAAGGTCTGTATTAAAGTACATGTCAGGGTTTAAGGCAGTGTTTCAACCATGCTTGTCTACTGTTGTGCTTGTGGGGTTGAACGCAAGTACTGGCCTGATGACAAGTCAATTTGATATCCAGTGATCATGGGGAGGGGAGGCAGAGGGAAGGCCAACTCAAGTATTTTTTCCTCAGAGTTTGAGAAACAGAAGCCATATAGTCTTTTAAATCCCATGCCAACACACCAGAGAGATTTGCTAATACCAAAGGTCAGGAATCACAAAAGAGCAATGTATGTTTTTTGGTGTTGACTTGAAAATACACTGTTTTGTATAACTTAGTGTTCATTATGTGTATGCTATTATAATTAGTTGGTATACATGGTAGTTTTTTTTTGTAGCTTTGATTAGGAAACAAATATTGAGACACTTAAAGCAAAAGGCAGACTATTATTATTTTTTGGAAAAAAATCAGATAAAAGTAATGCTTAATCCAATTAAACTGTCTCTTCCTCTAATTCATCATGATGACTTTGGGTGTCTGGTGGCAACTGAGAATGGGTTATGGAAAAATGTCAAGGCAATGTAATCCCTATTATTTATGGTCACTTAAGAGGATAAATTAATCACCAGCCACTAATCTTTGGATAATTACTCTGTTTAGCTGGAAATATCCTTAATTTCTGGAAAGCAAGTCAGTGAGTTAGTAGAACTGTCATAATTAATCAGCCTTTGTAAGACTAATTATAAGTGAATGGAAACTAGTTGCCTTCACCCTTTTCTCCCCTGCATTATAGCATGATCATTCTGTAACTCTGGAAACTGTATGTGGAACCACAGGGAACATACATTAATACACTATCTTGGGGTTTTTAATACACTATCCTGTGGTAAGCATTCATAGGTTTACCCCAGCTAAGGATTAACAGAACTGCCTTAACAGGTTAAGGCTTGCAACTTGTGTATGTATTTCTGGTTACTAGGACTAGACAAGAATTTTTTTTTTTAAGGTTTTTTTTTGGTGTGGATCATTTTTAAAGTCTTTATTGAATTTGTTACAGTATTGCTTCTGTTTTATGTTTTGGTTTTTTGGCCACGAGGCATGTGGGATCTTAGCTCCCAACCAGGGATTGAACCTGCACCCCTTGCATTGGAAGGCAAAGTCTTAGCCACTGGACCACCAGAGAAGTCAAATTGTTAGGATTAGGCAAATTGATAACATTATAAAATTGGTTTGAATATAGATTGTTTAGGAAGTGAGTCTTTTGCTGACAGCAGTTCTATTTATTTATGCCTTAAATATTTTGAAGGAGTCAACATAAACTACTGTATTTATTAAGTGCTAGCGGTGGGATGGGAATAAAGAAAAGTACACATTTCAATCCCAAGGGAATAAAATAAAGAGGAAGTCCTTGTCTCATGTTTTCCACATGGGTACAGTGTCTCAAAGACAGAGCAGTGTTCACCTTTTGGAGTTTGAGGTCTTCATTCAAGAGGTTCCCAAAGAACCTTTTTGAGAGTCAATGAAATTGCTATGCAGGTGGAATCAGAGACATACTACTTATTTATCATAATCAGGATACTCCCATTTTGATAATAATAAAATTCACACACTTACACTGTAAATTGTTGCCTTGATAAGGTTTCTGGAAATAAAACAGAATTCTATGTATTGTTTCCAGTCAGTTAGAGAAGGATTTGTATTATTATGAGAAACACAATACTCTATATAGGACTGAATTACCATAGAACTAAAATATGAATTAGGACTATGGAAAACAAATGCAGACACAGAAATCTTTAGTAGAATGTATTTTATTTTTTATTTTTAAATATTTTTTATTTTTAAAATTTATTTATTTTTGGCTTCTTTGGGTCTTCGTTGCTGCTCACGGGTTTTCTCTGGTTGTGGCGAGCAGGGGCTACTCTTCGTTGCGGTACGTGGGCTTCTCATTGCGGTGGCTTCCCTTGTTGCGGAACACGGGCTCTAGGTGTGCAGGCTTCAGTAGTTGTGGCATGCGGGCTCAGTAGTTGTGGCTTGTGGGCTCTAGAACACAGGCTCAGTAGTTGTGGCACATGAGCTTAGTTATTCCACGGCATGTGGGATCTTCCCGGACCAGAGCTCGAACCTGTGTCCCCTGCATTGGCAGGCACATTCTTGAGCACTGCGCCACCAGGGAAGTCCCTAGGATGCATTTTAGAAGACTCACTTTAACTTTTGGAAGTCAGCTTTATTGAGGGATAATTTACATATGATAAAATTCACCATTTTAAGTCTATAATTTGATGAGTTTTGACAAATGTCTAAGGTAATGTAATCACCACTGCAGTCATGATACAGGGCCTTCCATCACCCCAGGATGTTGCTGCATGCCCCTTTGCAGCCAGTCTATCCCTGGAACCTCTGCCCCTGACAACTATCGATCTGCTTTCTGTCACTATAGTTTTGCTTTTTCTAAAATTTTCTGTAAATGGAATCCCACAGTATGTTTTCTTTTGTGTCTAGCTTTCACTCAGCATGATGCTTTTGAGACTCTACCGTGTCGTTGCATATGCAGTTGGCCCTCCATATCCATGGTTTCGCTATCCTGGGTTCAACCAACCACAGATAGAAAATATAAAGAAAAAAAATTCCAGAAAACTCCAAAAAGCGGAACTCTAATTTGCCACATGCTGGCAACTGTTTACATAGTATTTACATTAGGTATTATAAGTAACCTGTCACTGAACCAAATTGGGTCTGCCGGAGGCAGGTGGTAAAGCCAATCTACTGACAGCAGGTTGTGGTGAAGGAGAGCACAGCGTTTATTGCAGAGACTCAAGCAAGGAGTCTAGGACAGCTTGTGTCAAAACGCCTGAACTCCCCATGGGTTTCAGCGAAACATTTTTAAAAGCCAGGTGTGGGAGGGGAGTCCCAGGGTGTGTGATCAGCTCATGCACAACTCTCTGATTGGTTGATGGTGAGGTAACAGGGCAGGGTCACAGGGGTTAACATTATCAATCCTCAGGTGCCATTAGGTCTGGGGGCTACATGCTCATGGTCAAGTAGTTAATTTCTTCCATTTGGTGGTGGCTTTAGCATCTGTAAAATAACTCAGGAAATGTGTGTCAGACACTATTATCTGCACTTCAGAGAGGAGCTAAAGCAGAGGATATGGGGGAGGGGTCTGTCCCAGGAAGGCCCCAGAGGGTCCTGCTGGGTTACAACCTAGAGATGGTTTAAAGTATGTATACAAGAGGATGTGAATAGGTTATATGCAAATACTTCGTCACTTTATATAAGGGACTTGAGCATCTGCAGACTTTGGTATCTGCTGGGTTGCTGGAACCAACTCCTCTTAGATACTGAGGGACAAGTGTACTAGCAGTTCAGTCCTTTTTATTGCTGAGTAGTATTCCGTTGCATGCCTGTACTACAATTTTTTATCCATTCACATGTTGATGGACATTTGGGTTGTTTCCAGTTTTTGCCTGCTGTGAATAGTGCTGCTATGAGCATTTGCGTGCAAGTCTTTGTGTGGACATATGTTTTTGTCTCTCGTGCACCTTATTTTAATTTTCATTTTATTCTATAAGCTTACCTGTATTTTTAAATTTAACAAGAGGATAATACTATGTATTTTTGTGTGTGTATGTGTGTGTGTGTGTGACTGAATGAGGAGGTGAAATAGTATGCAAGGACTCTGGAAAGGCAGGTTTTTCACTTGGGTGATTTTAGGTGAATGGTGGTACTGCCAATCAAGAGAGTCAAATATGGCTGAGATTTTCTATTTTTAAAAAAAACTGAAGAGGGTCCATTGAAAGGAGTCATTGGGAAATCACTGATGTTTTCAGCTAGCGTACACTCATTGGCCTGGGTGTGCAGGGAGTGGAGCAGTGACTGGGAGGTAGGGATGGTGGTGCAAGCTTAGAAGTGAGAAAGGGGAGAAATAGGGTGGTAGCTAGAAGAGGATTAGGGTCAGGGGTGGGGGGAATAACAATTTTTTTTAAACATGGGAGTAGCTTGAGGAGAAGGAGCCTGTACAGAGGGAGAAGGTCAAGTTACCAAGTGGCTAGTTAATGGAATAAGATTCATGAGCAGGTCACAGATGCGGGAATTCAGAGCACAGCTGCTGCTGCTGTTGAGGGGTGGGGGGCAGTGCATTTGCCAGAGATGCCACCTATTCAGGACCTGGAGAGGGGAAAGTAAGAACGGAAACAAATGGAGGGGTAGGGTTGGTGAGGATCAGGAAACTGAGGGGGCCTTTGCTTCCTCTGAGAAGGAGGGTATGTGTTAAGCATAACATGGGACTTAACAGCAGATTTGAGAGAGTGGCAAAGGTTTGGGAGCTGATTACTGCTAAGGAAAAGGATTGAGAAGAATTCTGAGAACTGAACCGAGATTGGAAATATTGGAAATTGTGAATTTGTAGTGAAACCCGTTTCTAAGGTTGTGGCTTTTTTTTTTTTTTTCTTTTTTTCCTTCTCAGCTGTGCTCTACTGTGTGAGCAGAGCAGGTGAACTGAACAATTCAGTAAGGTTAGAAGAGAATTGAAGCAAAGTAGTTTCACATTTTCTGTCTGCTTTCAGCTGTGTGCTGTATGGCTTTCTCTTCTCTCCACCTTTTATGCACCATTCTGAGATGCGGAAGTACTCACGTGCTATAAGTCTTTGGTGAAGTTGATTCAACAACCTAATACAATTTTTAAATGCTGTTTTTTTAATTGTAGTAAAATATATATAACAAAATCTATCATTTTAACCATTTTTAAGTGTACACTTCAGTGGCATTAAGTACATTCACAGTGTTGTGCATCCGTCACCACTATACCAGAACTTAAATTTGAAGCATGACTGTCATCTCTTTTCCTCCCTTTGTATCACTCCTGATTTATAACTTTAACATAGTTCTTTACTGGGTAGACTATTTGTATTTTTGAAATTGAGGTAGTGATAACAGTATGTACTGAGCTTAACTTTGGCAGGTGCTGTGCAAGGCACAAATTGTGGCATTAGCTTTCTCTCTGTTTGGTTGTAATTATGTGTTAATGTCTGTCTTCCTTACTAAATGTAGAAGGCCCATGAGAGCGGGGGCTATCTATGTCTGCCTTGTTTACAATTATATCTCTACTGTCCAGCACAGTGCTTGACCCATAGTGGGCATTCAGTGAAGTTTTTGAACAACTGAAAGTCCTTCACTGAGAGGATTTATTTGTTTAATAAGTTCTTTCTGAATGCTTCATATGAAGTAGGCAAAACTTGTATTCACACATTAATACAGGTTATACGGCATGGCACTTTCCAATGTCTAGTTAATGAGTAAAAATCAAAATGGGTTTATATTTGCAGGTTCACCATGGAAGGTATTAGAGCAGACTGTGCATTAAACAAATGGCTGTACAGAATTGACAGCAATAATCCCAAAGCTTGAAGGCTGTGGGTTAATTAGGATAACTTGACAGAAAGTGAGTCAATCAAACTTGACAGTTGAAAGAATGTTCCAATAATTTATGTTCAAATACACATCAAACATGTCAGCAAGTCACAGGAACTTAAGTTGCAGAATGCTCCAAAACACCAGAACACCTGCAGAGATTATGGCTTACAGAATGTTTTGGAGAAAGAAAATCAGTAAAATGGTTGGGGACTGTTTAGTTCTATTACCTTATACTAAATAAAATACACTAGAGTTTAAAATATTATCTTTCTTACAGGTAAAAAGATATAGTTTATTAATAAATTAATTGAGGAATTCTGTTTTTCTTTAAAGGTACATTTATTAATGAATTCAGTAATACTTTTATTTTTTAAGAAATATGCATAAATATGGGTGTTTCTGTTAGCTGCTATTAGATAAACTAGTGTCATAAGCTTGTGGTTAAATGGAGATAAAGGGGCAAAATACAATCTAAGTGTTAATTCTTACAGGGACGTATTATATTGCTACTTATCACAGTACGCCTCTGATTCTGGAAGGTAAGGACTCTGTATGTGTGTTTGGCCACTGAGGCTCTTTTTAGAAGTAAAATCTGTCTCCACCAAGGTATTTTTGTATCATATGGAAAGAGAAAAGAAAAAGCTATTAGGAACTCTAGTCCTATTATTTTCTTACCTTTTAAAACTCCGAATAAGCTAAAACTGGAGTTTGGCTTCAGGAACCAGTAATGGAAATTTTCTTATGTCTCATCATCAAAATCTAGTACTGAGTGATCATTATGGCTTTTCACTGAATGATTGTGCGTGTGTGTCTGTGTGTAGGAGAGCAGACAGACAGACAGTGGACACAGGTCTTGGAGTAGACTTCCTCGAGTAAACATAAATGAGCAGGGGAGGGGAGTGGAGAGAGGAGGTGGGATGGAGGGGCAGGGAGGAGCAGAAGCAGAGGAAGCCGACTGAGACTGCAGTCCCTGTTGCGTAAATGCCGCTTGTTTGTCATCTCTCCGTCCCTGGGGCCTGCCCTGTCCTGATGCTGGTTTTGGGCCCCCTTGGAGTCAGTGAGCAGAGTTGGCTGAGTAAAGGCGGGTGGGGCCTGGGGTCTTAGTGCCTGCTTGGTTGACATGAGCAGACTGCATCTCCAGCTGGGTTCTGGAGTAGCAACAGCACAGATTTCCAGGGAACAGTTCCTCCTGTCATCGTTTTGTTTTGTTTTTTTTTTGAGAGAGAAAAAGCATTTTTGTACTTTTAATTGAGCAGCAAGGGAAATAAACAGGTGAGAAGGTGGGCAGAGAAATATGGTGTAATCTTAGTTCTCAAACTACAAAGTACTTTAGTGAAAGAAAGGAACCTAGATTTTATTAGCAACTGACTTTTAAATTTATTCATTAGTAATAGGAATCCTAGCCCTTATGATAGTTTATAGCTTATTGTTCTCAGTAATTAAGCTCTGATAATTGGTCCTCTAAAAATGCCAAATTCCAACTTAAAATTTCAAATAAGCATAAATAAAAAATGTCCATATTTGCAGTATCTACACTTTTTTTTGCCCAAGTCCCAGGATAGTCCCAGGATTGAAGTGAGGTGATAAAATTTTAATTAAGATGTTAAATCTGATAACCTACAAGGCAAAAATGAACACATTGTGGAATCGGTTCCTCTATCATAAGGGAAGATGTGCTTTTCTCACTGCAGCTTCATCCAGGTCCTTAAAAGTCCTTAAGAATTCCTCCAGCAGCGAGTGGCCCGGGGAGCCGGGCAAAGGCAGCTCGCTGGACTCGGATGAGGGCAGCCTGAGCAGTGGTACCCAGAGCAGCAGCTGCCCCCCGGCCGGGAGCAGACAGGACGCCCAGAAACACCCCCACGAGGGCCTGGCCGACTTCTCCGACAGTCTCACCAAGGAGAGCGACATTCTGAGCGACGACGAGGAGGACTACCACCAGACTGGGAAGCAGGACAGCCCTACCACAGACATGGAGATCCAGTTCCAGAGACTGAGGATCTCGGAGGACCCGGACGCTCGGCCAGCTCAGCAGCCGCCCGGCAAGGACGGGCAGCCCAAGCTGGTCCGGGGGCACTTCTGCCCCATCAAACGCAAAGCCAACAGCACCAAGAGGGACAGGGGAACTCTGCTGAAGGTGCAGATGCGTCACCAGTCCCTGGACAGTCAATCGGAAAATGCCAACCTTGATCTCAGCTCCGTTCTCGAGCGAGAATTCAGCGTCCAGAGCTTAACGTCGGTTGTCAACGGGGAGTGTTTTTATGAAACAGAGAGCCATGGAAAGGCATAATACAGGTCTAATTCAGATATGGGTTAAGTTGCTGATTTCACTTTTAAATTTATTTGATGATATTTATTCTCTTTACCAAGCTGTAAAAGGGGAAATAAGTCACACCTGGGGAGCACACATATGAGAAGTTCAACACTGTGAAAATCAACATCCAGTTGGCTGCCAGCCCCTGAAGTAGCAGCTACAGTCTGTAACTCTCCTTGTCATCCCCTTTTTTCTGATTTTTGCTTGAGTTCTTCTCTGAAATTGTAAGCAAAGTGGTGTGGGTCTTCATCACACATTTTTCGGTATGCGTCACAGAGGCTCTTAAAATGTAAGACAGAGAGCTGGGTGGGTCGAAGAGTAGGGTCCACATCTGCCAAGCGGAACAGTTTCCCAGTGCTTTCTAATCGCCGAGCTTCAGGGAATAACATTCCAGGCCCTCGATGGCAGTATTTCCTTCGGAACTGAAAGGCATTCTGAACGACTCTCTCCACCAGCCTGAATGGCTGCTCTATCCTGGGCTGGGTCAGGGGGGTGAAATGCACCACCCCCGAGTCCACCTCTGGTTTGGGGATGAAAGCCTGACCTGGAACTGTCAAGATGTGCTGAACGTCGCAGAGGTACTGGGCCATGATGGAGAGGCGACTACGCTGCTTGCTTCCCGTACTGGCTGTAAGTCTCTCTGCCACTTCCTTTTGAAAAGTCATCTGGGTTCTGCCATAATCAAAAGGTCCATTTCTATGAGAAACATTTTCAAGCCATGTGATAATCAGTGGAGTTGATACACTAAAAGGCAGATTGCCAATAATATGTACATTTGGAAGATCATCCTCCCACTGTCTTTTGAGATTTTCTGGAAAAGCCCTTTCTATCTTAAATGTCAAGACATCTCCATGGACGATTCTCAGTTTTCCAGGTGCTGCATCAGAAAGCATCTGTAATCCAGGAATAAATCGACTATCCTTTTCAACCACCAGAAGTTCAGCAACACCGGCATTGAGAATGGATCTTGTGATTCCCCCGGGCCCAGGGCCCACTTCATAAACATAAGCATTTGTCAGACTGCCAGCTTTCCTTACAATTTTATCTGTCAGCCTCAAGTCCAAGAGAAAATTCTGGGATAGCTGCTTCACAGCCTGCAGTCTAAACAACTTAATGATTTCTCGAATTGTGGGTAATGGTGGGAGACGGAAGGTGCCGAGCGTCCTGGAGGCGGCCATGAGCCCTGGCCTGGCCGCACAGGTCTCACACATGTCCTTCCCCGCGGTTCCTTCCTCCTGTCATCATTTTTATTCCTGAATCATCGTGTTTAGTTATGCAGTTGTCTGCTGTCCCCAGCTACTTACGTATCAAGGAAGCGTCTTCTGTTTATCTTCTTTCCTTCCCTTTTTTCTTATTTCCATCTCGTTAACTCCTTTTCTTTGTTTTAGCCAAGCACACACATTTGAGCAATAATGGTTGTCATTTTCACTAGCTAGCATAGGACTTGCTCCTTACCTAGAGGACTCCTAATCTTGTGGTGTGTAGTGGTGAGTTAAGAACATTTAAAGATGCCACATACATGTAACAGTATTGGTAAATCTCATAGTATTGGTTGAAAATATGAAGTTGTAGAATGTTTAACGTGATACCATTTACATTTCATTAAAAAAAAAACTAAGGAAAAAATACTACCACATTTCATAGAATCTAAAACACTGTTGCTGAGATGCAGCCCCATTTTATGTACACTGACGAAGGGGAAAACTTGCAGATTAAATTGTGATGTAGTGCTTTATTGTGGATGGTAAGGTGCATCCCAGTTTTAGAGATATAATATGAAAAGGCATGCGTTTTAGAATTGAATAAGGTAAATATATTTTATTGAAACATACTTACGTAATAAAAATATAAAAACACGCATTGAAATGATATATAGCCAATTCAGGATGTGATTTATCTCTATGAAGCGAGGGAGGGAAACAGATAATGGGGGCACACGAGGGGCTTCAACTCTATATTTTTATTATTTTTAATTTTTTAAAATTTTTATTTATTTATTTTGGTACGCAGGCCCCTCAGTGTTGTGGCCTCTCCCGTTGCGGAGCACAGGCTCCGGATGCGCAGGCTCAGCGGCCATGGCTCACGGGCCCAGCCGCTCCGCGGCATGTGGGATCTTTCCGGACCGGGGCACGAACCCGTGTCCCCTGCATCGGCAGGCGGACTCACAACCACTGCGCCACTGGGGAAGCCCTATATTTTTAAATCTAAAGCAAATATTGCAAAACGATAGATAAAGTTGGTTGGGGACTTCCCTGGTCACGCAGTGGTTAAGACTCTGCGCTCCCAATGGAGGGGCCCCGGGTTCGATCCCTGGTCAGGGAACTAGATCCCACATGCATGCCGCAACTAAGAGTTCGCATGCCGCAACTAAGAGTTCAAGTGCCAAAACTAAGGAGCCTGCCTGCCGCAACTAAGACCCAGCACAACCAAATAAAAATAAATAAATATTAAAAAAAGATAAAGCTGGTTGGTGAGTTCCTATAATTTTATGTATGCTGTAAATATTTCCTAATGAAAAGTATATATTTAGAAGCTACATAAAAAGCAAGTTGCAAAAGCCTATATATATAGTGGATCTTGTTATACTTTCTAGTATAGTATTGTTGGCCTTCCATGTCTATGGTTCTGTATCTGCAAATTCAACCAACTGTGGATTGAAAATATTCCGGGAAAAAAAATTCCAGGAAGTTCCAAAATGCAAAACTTGAATTTGCCACATGCCTGGCAACTATTTACATAGTATTTACATAGTATTTACAACTATTTACATAGCATTTACATTGTATTAGATATTATAAGTAATCTAGAGATGATTTAAAGTATATAGGAGGATGTACACCATTTTATATAAGGGACTTAAGCATCCCTGGAATTTGGTATCCAAGAGGGATCCTGGAACCAATCCCCTGCAGGTACTGAGGGACGACTGCATTTGATTTTGTGTTCTTTCAGACTTTTTCCTATATCTATCATACCACAGCAGTGGGGTTTGTTGTTGTTGTTGGAAGGCCGAGGGCTTTCTACATCTCCGTTTTTGTGTATGAATTAAAAGATAATACTGAAGCCCACGTGCCCTAGAGCCTGTGCTCCACAGCAAGAGAAGCCACCGCAATGAGAAGACCGTGCACGACAATGAAGAGTAGCCCCCGCTCTCCACAACTAGAGAAAGCCCGCGCACAGCAATGAAGACCCAACGAAGCCAAAGATAAATAAAATAAATAAATTAATTAAAAAAAAAAGCCAAATATAGTCACACCACTTAACCCAGAATCTCATTCCCTAGGACCTTGCCTAATGACTCCTAAGAAAAAGCTTTATGCATGAAGATCTTCACGATACCATTACTGTAAAAGAGTAAAACTTTGGAATCAAATGCCCCCAACTATAGAAGTGGTTAAATAAATGATGTTGATCTACTTTATGAATTATGTTGCAACTGATAATGACTTCTATGTAGCAACATGGAAAATGTTTGATGGTGATACATAGTCAGGGTGTATCACCCGACTGTGACTCTAAAAATGTGTATGAACGTGAACAAAGATGAAGGGAATATGGAGAAACAAACAAGCAATAGTTGTACTAGACTGGTAGAATTTTGAGTGGATTTCTCCCCTCACCATTTGTAAAAAAAAAAAAAAAAAATTGTACTTATATTTTTGGGGCAGCCAGATCTTTGAAAGAAAAATTTGAATTTCTAAGAAAATAGCAGATATTAGGATGGGGGATACTAGAAAATGCAAAGTAGTGGCCCTTTTGATGATAAAACTAAAACATTCTAAACCAGCTTTGCTTTAGCAATGCACAAATTGATTATTTAAATTTTGTCTTTTTAGAAGTAAGTTGGCTGAGGGCAAGTGTGTGGAAATCAGAATATTGAAGAGGATTGGTACAAGAAGTGGGAGGATCAGAGCTGATGTGACTAGCTTTTTCATTTGCACTACCAAATAAACCAAAATTTTGGACTGTGTCTGCTTTAGTTAATATTTGGTTATTTGCTTTGAAGCTATTTGTTTGCAATAATGCCATTAACATCCTCAACAGAGCCAAAGTCTGACCCTGAGATGGTAGAATCTTAACTAATTTTATCATTTACAAAGAAACTGAAACTTCTGAGGGCATGAAGGACCATTTCTTTTCTCTGTACTTCTTCCTTTGATTTTTACATCACCAGTGATTTATGGCTACTAAAAAAAAGTCCTATAATTAACTCACAGTTAAGTCATCTTACCATCAGAGGTAGAATGAGGCTGGTGATGATTGGGGAGGGAATAGAAAAAGACTAAAGAATTTTAGACATCTAAGGCCTTGCTGACCAGTTAATCCAGCCCCTTCACTTTATATGTAAGTAGATAAATCCCAGGGACTCAGCAATGAACCTGCGTTTTAGGCCTCCAAATTTAGTGCCCTTTCTACTGTACCACAAGGAAAGAAGGAGGGAAAGGGAGAGAGAGCAGAACCAAATTATTGACATTTTAGGGGCCATTTTTTCAGGATGGACAGAACATTGGATATGATGTCATTATTATCTTAACTTATAGTTTTTACGAAGACTACCACTCCAAAACAAAAATAGGTAAAGAACATCAACAGACAACTCACCAAAGAAGAAATACAATATAACACGAAAAAATATGCAATGTCATTGAAGAAATGTAAAATATAAAGTAAATGCATCTTGCTGCCTCAAGGTGAAACATTTACAGACGAACTTTATCATTCAGACCATTGGCCTTGTAGGGCTTCTTGTTGACAATCTACTCTATTTTTAGGAAATTAATTATAATTGAAAAACTGATGCAAACAGTAAAAGGCAAAGTACAACCTGGAAAGTGAATTTCATGAAAGTTGTGGTAGCCTTACACCTCTTTTTATTCATTCACTCAGTCCTGTGTGGCACCCATAGATGATTTAGCCCAGGTGGTTTTGCTGAAGTGGACCACTAGGAAGGAAGCTGTGAAGGGCGCAAAGCAGTTGAGAATAGGTATAATTGAGCACATAATTTTACTTTCCTCTCCTGCCCCACACAACTAGAGAAGCTGGTTCAGATCTGACTAAGGAAATGTCCTCATCCCCACCCAGAAGATACTACAGGGCCCCAGGAGAACGAAACCAGGGAAAGAGAATCATCCAAACAGGACTGGGACCAAAGGCAAGCACAGTAACAGATGTCCTGCTGAAGAAGATGGGGGTGGGACTTTGCTGTGACTCTGAAGGCAAGTGTGGTTCAGCGAAGCCAAGATCAAGGGGACTGAGTGGGCTATCTGTCCTTGGTAACCATGTGCCACATCTTCTGAACAGACCTTATCATCTGGGCTAAATCAGCCCAGGAGGTCTGAAAAGAGGATTGAACTTAATATTACTGACACACAGGGACTTCCCTGGTTAAGACTCTGCGCTCCCAATGCAGGGGGCATGGGTTTGATCCCTGGTCAGGGAATTAAGATCCCACATGCTGTGCAGTGCAGCCAAAAAAAAAAAAAAAAAAAAAGAATCACTGACACACAAATAGGTCCCCTTAGATTCTAATTGGAAGTAAACAGGGTAAAAGTAGTAAATACTCAATGTTGCTTTCTAAACTAAATTATATATTTTAGAGACGGGCCCAGTCAGACCACATAGAGATGCTTCATTCTTTTTCATCGTCTGTAGCAAGAGTTGACAAATGGTTTTATATCCTAAAAGGGAAAGTTATGGGTCAAAGGGTATGTGCATTTTTCCACACTTTTAAAAATGTTATTTAACAATAAAGTTGCAAGAATAAGAATAGTATAAAGAATTGCTGAAAACCCTTTATCATCTCCTAACATTTTATTCCATTTGCTTTATCATTTGCTCTCTTCTCTCTCTTGTGCTCTCTGTGTCTGTGTGTGTGCATTTACATATACATACATGTATTCGAGGAAACATTTTTTCTGAGCCATTTAAGTATAAGTTGAATATATTATTGTCCTTTTCTTTTAAATGCTTCAATGTGTATTTTCTCAAAATAAGGATATCCTCTTATATAACCACAAGTTATTAACTTCAATAAGTTGAACATAGATACAATATATTTCTCTAATATATGCCATCTGAATTTAATTTCATCATTTGACCCAATAATATGCTTTTTGGTATGTATTTATAATTTTAACAAAAATTACCATATTGTCTCCATAGAGGTGGTGCCACTATACATTCCCGAAAGTAGTATATGAGAATGCACAATTTACCCTCAATTGCACTAACACAATTAGTTAACAGCTTTTGACAGTGTGTTAGAAAAAAAGTGGCGTTTCATTATAACACGTTTCACTTATTCTGGGTAAAATTATATTATGGAAAATTGTAATTGGTAATCATTATGGTATCTTATATGGGTAATTTTAACAATAATTATGGATAAGGTTGAGGATCTTTTGTGTTCAGAGAGTCACTTATTTGTATTTCCTTCTTCTAAACTGTCCCTTATATCCTTTGTTTTTCTACTGGGATGTTGGCTTTTTTATTGATTTGTAGGAATTCCTAATTTATTGAGAAGCTCAGCCATTTGTCAGTGATATGAGCTGAAAATATTTTTCCCAGTTTGTCATTTGTTTTTTGTCTTTATGGTGTTTTTGTTTTTTTTTAAAAAAATAGTTATTTATTTATTTAGGCTGTGTTGGGTCTTAGTTGTGGCATGTGGGATCTTTAGTTGCAACCTGTGGGATCTAGTTCCCTGACCAAGGATCGAACCTGGGCTCCCTGCATTGGAAGCACGGAGTCTTACCCACTGGACCACCAGGGAAGTCCCCTACAGTGTTTTAAAAATTGTTGCTGTTTGTTTGCATTCGGGACATTTTGAAGTCATGAAGTACTGGCAGGAATATTTTGTATTATATTTAGATTTTATAATCAAATACACAGGTGTGCTTAGATATCAGTAGATATCCTAATATAAGAAAGGAAGAGGCAGATTTTCACCTCTTAGTATAAGGAGTGAGTAAGCCAAATAAAATAGGATGCATTTATTTTGGACTTAAATAATTGCTGTTAACCCCACTGTGCCATGGGTTGTTAACTCTGGCTCTCAGAAAAAAATGAAAGTTATGGTGAGTATATTTAAAGTTGTCTGAAACTTGATCGTATCCAGGCCTTATCTAGGACTTGGAATTTTGGAAACTAAAGAACACTACAAAAGAACTCCAGAACCTTACTAGTTTGGAAACCATGGTACTGGTAGGATTTCTGGTCTTTATTTTTATTATTTTGGATGTCTTCCTTCAACTATTTTATGTATCCACACTCATAATTTCCATGATAAAGGAATTTCTTTTTTTTTTTTTTTCCCAGCCGCTCCGCGGCATGTGGGATCTTCCCGGAGGAATTTCTTTTAAAGCTGATTAGGGGCAGTTTTTTTTAGATTTTTTTTTTTTATGTGGACCATTTTTAAAGTCTGTATTGAATTTGTTACAATATTGCTTCTGTTTTATGTTTTGGTTTTTTGTTCCTGAGGCATGTGGGATCTTAGCTCCCCTACCAGGGATCGAACCCACGCCACCTGCATTGGAAGGTGAAGTCTTAACCACTGGACCACCAGGGAAGTCCCATAGGGGCAGTTTTTAAATATGTAGCTGGTTTAAATCATTAAGTAGTATTAAGGGGAACATCCATCATAGAAATTAACTTAAAATATTTAGAAATATTAAAAATATGGTCACAACTGTATTGCTTGCATCTGTCTTTATAAATGCTGATTTGCATGTTTTCATATTGCAGAATCACACTGACATTCAGAGAAAGATGCTGACATTGTTCTTCCAACATCTCTAGTTTGGGTTTCATGAAGCATTTCTTCCACTTCTCCTTTTCCTCTGTGTAATACTTTCTCAGATTCTTGGAAAAATAATCAAGACATTTTGCTCTGGGTCTACTTATAATCACTGGCATAATACCAGTGTGAAATGTGCTCATTAACATTGTTTTAAAGTATACATAAGTACACAAAAATGGGCTCCTGCACCAGAGATTAGAGTTGAGACATGTTAGTTTTCCTACATGTCACTGTTTTACAGATTTAACTTAGTTTAATTTAGGGCCAGATAACTCTGGCAGCGTTTGCATTTTCAATATGTTTTTCTGCACTTAAGAGTTTCTACACAGGGGCTTCCCTGGTGGCGCAGTGGTTGAGAGTCCACCTGCCGATGCAGGGGACACGGGTTCGTGCCCCGGTCCGGGAAGGTCCCACATGCCGCGGAGTGGCTGGGCCCGTGAGCCATGGCGGCTGAGCCTGCGCGTCTGGAGCCTGTGCTCCGCAGTGGGAGAGGTCACAACGGTGAGAGGCCCGCGTACCGCAGAAAAAAAAAAAAAAGAGTTGAGTTCCTATACCGTATAAATTTCATACCTTAAATGGAAGTAAAGTAAAATGACAATAGGAATCTGTTAGTGTGTGTATATCTCCAGTCCAAAATTACTAAAAAAGGAAAAAAAAGCAACATGTAATGTTGGATTTGTATTTTTTTTATAATAGTGTTTATTTATTTTTACTTGTTGACAGTTTACTTTATTTATTTATTTATGGCTGTGTTGGGTTTTCGTTTCCGTGCGAGGGCTTTCTCTAGTTGTGGCAAGCGGGGGCCACCCTTCATCACGGTGCGCGGGCCTCTCACTATCGCGGCCTCTCGTTGCGGAGCACAGGCTCCAGATGCACAGGCTCAGTAATTGTGGCTCACGGGCCCAGTTGCTCCGCGGCATGTGGGATCTTCCCAGACCAGGGCTCGAACCCGTGTCCCCTGCATTGGCAGGCAGATTCTCAACCACTGCACCACCAGGGAAGCCCCGGATTTGTATTTTATATTATAAATCTATTAGACATAAAACTCCCCTTTCAAATTGCTATAAACATTTCTAAACACTCTCAGTTTCTTTAGTTATCTTGTCGTGAACTGGTAATAAGTAGCTGATGGACTAGCACCCATCCATGAACCATTTTAAGCACTGATCTTGGTAACTTTAACTTATGCTGTGTGCCAACAGGTACTGTAGTTCACTTGACAGCCTTTTTGGAAAGAGGATGGCCATCATATCATAGTGATGATTATTAGTATTTGAACAAGATATTAGAGTTATTGCAATCACTGCAGAATGGTTAATTTTTTTTTTTTTTTTTTTTTTAAGAATTGGTGGAACTTCCCTGGTGGTCCAGTGGTTAAAGACTCCGAGCTTCCAATGCAGGGGGCGCGGGTTGGATCCCTGGTCAGGGGAACTGGGATCATGCTGTGCAGGATGGCCAAAAAAAAAAAAAAAAGAAAAAGAAAAAGAAAGAATTGATTTGACAAAATCTATCTTGAGGTGTCAGGGTTATTTTTACTCTTTAGAACTTCTGGTATAATCTGAGCCACTCTGAAACACAGCTTATCTTGTGGGGAATAATTTTTTTTTTTGCCGTACGCGGGCCTCTTACTGCCGTGGCCTCTTCCGTTGCGGAGCACAGGCTCCGGACGCGCAGGCTCAGCAGCCATGGCTTACGGGCCCAGCTGCTCCGCGGAATGTGGGATCTTCCCGGACCAGGGCGCGAACCCATGTCCCCTGCATCGGCAGGCGGACTCTCAACCACTGCGCCACCAGGGAAGCCCATGGGGAATAATTTTTAAATTGTGTGTGTGTGTGTGTGGATATGAGGCAAGTGGGAGTTTTGTTTTCCTAATGGAAAAAATATAAAGTGTTTAATCAATTATTTCTATTCATTTATTTATTTATTCAAAGTGTATTTGGAATGTTTATTGCCAAGTGATTTTGTGTATACAATACGACCATCTTCTTAAACCTCCAGTTTAAATGAGTCACGGGTCAAATAACCTGGCAAACAGAATGACACACATGCTTCCCTCACTCTGTTGGAGGAGCTGAAGCAGTCTAATTACCCTGCAGGCCCGGATTAGTTTAATTCTTTGGCACCAGCATTATCAAGATTTCATTGTATTTGGAAGAACATATTTTTTAGAGAAATTGTGTTGTTATTCCATTTCCATTTAAAGCGTAGTTTAAGGAAACTTCGTGGAAAGCTACAGACTAGCCTCCTTAAAAATTTTTTTTCATGTTATAGCAGGGAATCAGGCAGGGCTGGCTTCCTGGACATGTGGCCTGTGCAGTCCCAAAGGGCTCTGTGCTCAGAAGGGTTCTGTGCTTGGTTTAATGTTTTGCTGTCAGCATCTTGAAATTCTTGATAATTTTATATTTGATCTTATTTTGTAAATGAGGTCCAGTGGGACAGTGGAGCCTGTGCTGGAGGTTTGGGGCCTTGGCTCATGTGCAGTTCTACCTTTCCATATCCCTAGGCCCTGTTCTGCTTCCCCTTCCAGCCAGCGGCCATGTCCACTGCTACCCTTCACCTGGGGTGCTGACTGGCTCATGTTGGGGAGGAGGAGCCCATGTTCTGCTGTCACCCTCCACCTCCTGCTGGGGCCTGGGTACAAGTTCGGGGAGGGTTGGGGTCAGGTGCCTACGTCTTGCAGCGTTGTGGGGAGTGGTGACAGCCAACCCCGCCCCAGGCTGGCAGCACGCTGACACGTTTGGTGTGTCCTCCTCTAGCTCGCCCCCAATCCAGGTGTCTACTCTGTCCAGGTGTGGAGGTTTAAAACCCCTTGGGTGTCCCTTAGCATGGATTGCAGTGACTGGCCAATGGGCAGGAGAGACACCTGGCTCTATTTCCCCACAGCCTTGGTCTGGTTGGTGGTGAGAAGAGAAAAGCCAGCAGCCATCAGGCCTGAGCGTATGCTTGCAACACTGCCCCGCTTCCCCACCCGCCCCTGAGAGTCCATGCTCTTCCCATGAGAACCCTTGTGCCCAGAGGAATGCTGTTGCTTTGGCTGCACGCACATAGCACCTTCTCTTCTTCCTTGCAACCTTCTTGAGCCTGGCTTGAATTGGTCTCTTCTGGCTAGCTCCAGGTACCTTCTGGGGATGGGCTGTGAAATGTAAATTGTGTAATTTCAGTGATTCTACATATGCGTTAAACATTCTTATATTTGCATTTAAGCCTGGCATTGCACAGCATAAAGATAGTTATTAGCATGAATTTTACCATTAAAACTTTTTATTTTTCTTTACTGTGACTGCACAGTTTCAGTGGCCTCTGTTGATTTGTTTCAGATAGAAAGGTAAGCTCTCTTCAAGTTGGATCATACAAACATGAAATCTAATGTGTGATGAAACGGACCTGTGAAGCTTTTTGGTCAGAAGAGTAATTCCCCTGAATTTACTATATTCCCACTGTATATAGTAAATTCTACAGGAACACATCTTTACTATACTAAGCAGGTGGTTTTTACGTAAGCATGTAATGCCAGGAATGATTTCTGCTCCACACTAAGTTTCCTTCCTGTCCCCCTGTCCCTGTGCCTGTCAACGTGCTGGTTTCTCACTTTGAGAGCCCATGGGCTTTTTGACCATGGCTTGCCCTTACGGTTGCTTGTGAGTCTCTTGGCCTTGATAGATACGGCCCTTCGCTCATGCATTCCCCTCATTGACAGCCTCCCGTGTCTTGCTCTTATATGTCCTAAACCTGGACCTGACTCTGCCCCTTTGCTTTAGTCTAGTCTGCTTCTTGGTATTCCCTAGAAACCCACTTCAGTTGCATAGACAAAGGAGATGATTTGGGATTTTAAAGATGGAACCCAATATGCTGTCAGAAAGGAGTTGCGATCCTGGCTGGACTGGGTCACTGATTTTCCAGGCGAGAGAAACTTTAGCTTGTTGGACTGTGCACCAGTGAGAACTCCCTTCTCCACAGTGGCTGGCTGGGGAGGAACTCTGGCCTTTTGCCTCACTCTGCTCTGATTGAGATCATTCAGGTGCAGCTCTTCTATGCAGACATAACGCCTGGTTTAGGTGAGAGCTCTTGTTGCCCGGTTCTTGTCAAGTTCTTAGCACACTCAGCACAGCTTCTGCTTCCCAGAGGGAATTGGTGGGTTCTTTTTAGGCTGTTTGCTGGGTTGGATTCACCCTCAGTTGCTGACCATTGCCCATCTCCTGGGAGAGGGGTGCTGAGCATAATGACTAGATACTGCTGTTGGTATTTTATCTACTTCCAGTTCTTCATCACTGAGAATCATTTCATTTAGAAAATAAACATTGCCTCACCTGTTCGTGGCATAATATTTTCACCTTTGCCTTTTACTCACATGTTGCATATTAACTTTCCTTCTGAAAAGATCAGCATGATCTTGGAGCTGGTGTGAGCTGGATCTTATTACTCCCCATGTGTGTGTTTTTATCTTCAGGTGTTTCTTCGGACTCTAGCCCATTCCTCCCACCTGTCCCCATCCTAGCAGGCTGATCTCTGTCTGGTTCCACAATAACCTTGCTTCTGGATTTTTATCTCTTCTTCTTCAAAGAAGTCTCTTCAGATTACTACAGTGTAATAGAATCCTTTCCCTTTCAGCCTCTGGATCAATTATTTATTCACTTGTGTAATTCATGCCCACGCTCAGGTATGTGTTAGTGTTGCTCTGAGACTGTTGCTCCCTCTGGAGAAGGATCTGTGTCTGACAGTCTCCTTCCTCGGTGTCTAATTCAGTGAGGATTAAATCAGGGAGACCTACTGGCTGAGGCTCACTGCCCCTTAGTTACTTGGTTCACTGTTTGAACCCCAGAATCAGGAGTTGGCAGTAACTTCGTCTTATTCTGTTGTATTCCAATAGACTAACAACCAGTAAAAGTTCCTAAATATTCCGATGTAGGTCTAAGGGGCAAATAGGAATCGGAGCTCCTCATCAGAGATAGTTTCCCTGGGGTGCTGGATTTGTTTTTGTCCTTCTTCATACTAACTTCTGTGACCCTCAGCTCGAAGGGTCCTTTCTCACCTAAATGCCCTCCCGAAAGGAGGCACCAACATTCATTCATCAGAAAAAGAGCAGTACAGTTTCTGTTAGGTTACCATCAGAGAGACACTGGCTTAAATCCCACCTCCTCCCTTTTTTTCCTTTTTAAATCTCCAAGAAGGCCCAGAGTTGGGGGTCAGGACTGGATGAGAAGAAGCAGGAAAGTTAGCCGGTCAGAGGTGGGAAAAAGCCATGGGCTCCAGGGCTCTACTCCGGGACACACTGACAGGAAGCATTAGGGCAAACCAAACACCCTGAGGTCCTAAGAGAAAATTGGTCTAAGTCCAGGGTGATCTCATCCTCAGACATAAGATGGAGGGGTTCTTGATTAGCAGTGGGCTTTGTAGTTGCCATGAAGTAAGTAAACTTTGGGTGGTGGGATTGGCCATAGAAATACAGAGGGCCCTATGCTTTCAGCTCTTAAGTTAGGGCCTTTTATCTGCTCATTCTGAACCTAATTATTCAGGGTTGGTTGATAGCTGAGAAATAGACTTTTGTACTTATAGCTTGAAAAAAAAAAAACCACTTTAAAAGTTTTTCAATTTCCCCAATAGAGTGCTTTTCCTTCGTTGAATCTCTACAACTTTATTCTGGCTTAGGTTACTGAGTGGGAGTGGCAGAGAGTGATAATTTTTAGTGTGATCTTTAGTATGATGTAAAAATAAATCTCTGAAGACATGAAGTAGGAAATGTTCCTTACAGACTTTCTATAGGAAAAACAAATGTTTATAAACTCTGCTTATCAACTGTTTTTCCTACCTCTGCAGTTTCATCCATTAATAACTGTCAGAGTTCAGTTCATTGTGCAGTATCTGGAAATTTTCCTCACTGTTAATTCGTAAGACTTTGAATTGTAAGTGTGCTCATGTGCCCGTGGCACAGAAAGCCAAACTCTGACAGCGGGTGTCTGTAGCAAAGTAAGGGCTTAGTGCAGGGCGCCAAGCAAGGGAGTGTGAGACAAGCCTCAGATCTGCTTCTTCATGGTCTTAGAGTTGGGGATGTTTCAAAGGGGAAGAACAGAGAAGCTGGGGTTCCTCATCGTCTTGTGACATCTCTGTGACATTTCTCAATTGTGGTTTCGGAGTCAGGATGTCTCCGGTTTACAGATCTCTTGCCAGGTGGTCTTTGAGCTCACCTGGTCCTGGAGAGACAACCAGAGTTTGTACTTTAATGATAATATCGACAACAGCAATTTTAGTACATTAACGATGTTATCTACAACAGCAACCTTAGTCATCGGACTCTGATTGATTAGTGTTCAGTTAGCACAGGACTGAGTTCAGAGGGGACAAGAAAGGGAATAAAGTTTTGGATAGAGAGAGTAGTTATAAACTTGGTAAGGGAACTCAGTTTTAGGGGCACTTGGTTTCATAAGTGCTGATGGCTAAATAGCACAATTCATTAGAGATAATCATACTTTAACCTTAGTACTGCTATACTGGGAAGATGAAATATAGTTAGAAAAATATTTTATTAAAATATCTTAAATTTTATTTTTAGATGTTGGGGGTAGGAGTTTATTAATTAATTAGTTTATTTTTGCTGTGTTGGGTCTTCGTTTCTGTGCGAGGGCTTTCTCTAGTTGTGGCAAGTGGGGGCCACTCTTCATCGCGGTGCGCGGGCCTCTCACTATCACGGCCTCTCTTGTTACGGAGCACAGGCTCCAGATGCACAGGCTCAGTAGTTGTGGCTCACAGGCCTAGTTGCTCTGTGGCATGTGGGATCCTCCCAGACCAGGACCCGAACCCGTGTCCCCTGCATTAGCAGGCAGATTCTCAACCACTGCACCACCAGGGAAGCCCTTAAATTTTATTAATAAACATAATTTTAACTCTGAATTAGTCTTTATTTTTGTTTCTAAATTCCTCAACTAGATCTAAATAGATCATGAAATCTGCAGAGACTTATTTTAATCCAAAGATCTTTCTGTTTCTATAACCGCACTAAAGCTCACATTATCGACCTTAAAAGCAGTGTTATTAAGTTACAGATTATTAGTTCATCTCCAGGGCTAATGCAAGTAGTTTGGGGTGAGCCTTTGTAGAATTGGTAGTATGTTTTGATAAATGTATATGGGCATGGAGTGGTTTTCACTTACCTCCCTTAAAATTTCTGGAAAGACATATTCTGGAAAACCAGGACACACAGTAAGATGTTAAGATTAATATTCATTGAAAAAGTATCTGACTTGACGAGTTTGCCAAAAAACTACTCTCTCGATGTCTCATCAAATTGCCCTTGAGATCTTTTTGCCTCTGTTAAGTTTTCTAGACAGTCTGAATAAGGGAGCGTATTACTTGGATATTTCTATGGTTAAATAAGATATACTACAACTCTCTTCATTCCTGAATATCAATAAAAGTTTTTATTTATACTGGATATTTGCTGTTAGAATTGCCAATTTCTGTATAAAAAATGTAAAGTCTGTTTACTGCTTTATGCTTTCTGGTATATTTTTGCATAAATAACACCCTTAATCCTAACTTGACCAACATGTAGGATGGTGGTGGTATTATTATTGTCATCATCATTATCATCATCCTCACTGTGCAGTTGAGGAAACTGAGGCTCAGATTGACTAGATCAAACAGGAGGTACCTGCACACCCTACGACACAAACCTAGACCTTTGGACTCCAAACTCCACGTTCCTTCTTCTTCTCTGTACCGATGGACTTACATGATACATTCTTAGCGAAGACACGCATGGCAATTGTAACTTGCATCATTAGTGGCTTTGTTCAGACACAGGCACATGTACATTTTATGGCATACGTTTATGTGTATATCAGATTTGTCATAAATGTTAGAATTATAATCAGTAGTGCCTTATTTTTAGATTTGCAGTTGAGAACCACTTACTTTAGTGAGAATTATCTTAAAGTCCTAGAATCAGAGATACTTAAGATTTTGAAGACTGTTCCAGTTATCTCATGTTTTCCCACATGATGAATGAGGAACCAGTTTGCTGGTGTTTGGTTATAAAGGTGAAGCTGACTTCACCAGGAGTATTTTCTTGGTATTTATAGGTCCTCTTTTTAACATCAGTCCTTTGGTTGGCTTCTTCCCATACTTCATAGTTATGCAGTAGCAGCAGAAGGGTAGGTGGGTAGAACATGCATTGAATTATGCTGAAATATATCTAGGAGTGTCAGATTCATGCCACTGCTGACAGTTGTACCAGAGATGAAGTGTGAGATTAAAGAATTTTATTGCTTACCGAGTTTCTTTTTGACCTAGTTAGATGTATCCTAGGCAGTTCATGACTATTTTAGGATATTGTAATATATCTGTATAGCACTTTATATTTTCCAATCTGTTCTTATATATTTGTTCCTCATAATAAACATGTTAAGTCATGTGAAATGACATGGTTATTATCATATTACAAATGAAGAAATCTGACTTGGAGATAGTATAGCACCATGGCTAAGAATATACATTTTTATATTCTTATATATATATATTTTAAATTTATTTATTTTATTTCGCTGCATTGGGTCTTCGTTGCTGCACGCGGGCTTTCTCTAGTTGCGGTGAGCGGGGGCTACTGTTCGTTGTGATGCGTGATCTTTTCATTGTGGTGTCTTCTCTTGTTGCAGAGCACGGGGCTCTAGGCATATGGGCTTCAGTAGTTGTGGCTCACGGTCTCTAGAACGCAGGCTCAGTAGTTGTGGCACATGGGCTTAGGTGCGCCGTGGCATGTGGGATCTTCCCAGACCAGGGCTCGAAACCATGTCCACTGCATTGGCAGGTGGATTCTTAACCACTGAGCCACCAGGGAAGCCCCTATTCTTATATCCTTATATATTCTTTTATGAATCAGACCAGAATCCTGGCTCTGCCAATTACTGTCTGAGTGACCTTACAGCAAGTTAGTCTCTCTAAGCCTTGGTATTCTAATACGTAAAATGGGAAACCTTGTAATGTTGTCTGAGTGTTTAAATAAGATAATGAGTACAAAGTATTTAGAACAGTGGAGGCAAACAGTAGGCAAACAATAATTATTAGGTAGCATTATCATCTTCAGAGGTTATCACTCTTTTATTTATTAACTCCACAAAAATCAAGAGCCCTTTTCTATGTGCTAGTCACTAGGCCTAGGGATCAGGGACACAGTGGTGAACTAGACAGATAGGGTCCTTACTCTAATCGAAGTTACATTTTAGTGGTAGAAATGGTAAATGAGTCAATATGAAGTTCATGGAGTGGCAGGGACTTTGAGGAAAGTAATGGGACAATTCTTGAAAGGGGCATTCTTAGTTGGGAAGTCCTGTTGGAGAAAGTGCCGTTTAATCTGAGACCCGAGTGGCCATAGCCATGTGAAGATCTGGGGAAATAGCCTTCCAGGAGGGGGAAGACAGAAGTTCAAAGGCTGAGAGGCAGGATGAGGGTGGCACAGAACAGAAAGACGTTGTCCAGTGTAGAGAGGTGGAGGGGCCAGGGTAAAGAGCTTGATTTTCTTCTAAGTGTGGGGTTTTGAGCAGGCAAGAGATGTGTCCAATTGGGGACAAGCCCAGGCCAGGTGCTGTGAAACAAACAAAGGTATGGATGAAACATTTATTTCTTCCTGTAGCTAGCAGTCTTCTGTGTCATGAGACTAGTGTACAGCAGATTAGCAGTTTCAGCACTGCACAGTGTTCCTGCTGGTGTACGCCTTATCTGATAAGGGATGCTGTTTATCATGTATTCTCACAGAGTCAGCTCTCCAGTGACACGTTCTTGTTATCTGCTTCTCTAACAATTTATGTAAAGGGCACGGAAGGTAGAGACAGTGGGAGAAAAGGGTAAAGAGGCTATTTCTGAACGCTGGGTACAAAATAGAGATTAGGAAGTAGAGGAGTGAAGGGAAAAGCAAGATTCTGTTGTGCACAGAGATGAGGGATGCTGTTTAAACTGGCTCCTTGAGGTGGCCTAAGTGAGCCTGCATGGGCTGGACCACTTCTCTCCCAGGTTCCCTGTGAATTCAGGCAGCACAACCCCTGATGCTGCCTCCTTGGCTCTTGGCCTGAGACTCTGTCAGTATCTTTTCTCATCTCCGCCGAGGCCAAAAGGGGCAGGGATACTCTTGTGTTATCTTCTCAGAACAGGGTTCTAGTCCCTTGGAAGTTTGTTTCTTTGAATCATTTCATCAGTTTAGCTATGATAATTATCAATTAACATTATAATAATTATATATAATATGATATTAGCTCACATTTACTGAGTGCTTACTGAGAACTAGTTATACACTTTTTTACCTACGTTATTCTACTAATCCTTAAACCTTGCAAGGTAGGTGATATCTTTCCACTTTTGAGGAAAATGAGGCATAGAGAGTTTAATTAATCTGCCTGTGGTCGCAGAGTGGGTCAGTGAAGCCAGGGCTCAAACCCATGCTTAACTCCAGACTAGAGACTATGCTCTTAATCACTTTTTCACACTTTTATATATTTATCGGTTACTAATTGGTTATTTAGTGGTCTGGTAAGAAGTCGGGGGGTGGCACTCTTCTATTGGAAAAAGGCTAGCTGATCAAGACAATACCAGTTGGTTTTAAGAAGGAATATAGACGTTCATTCCATGGACCATATAATACACCTCTCTATTCTGAATAGTTCCACCTGTATACACATGAAGTGCAATCTTTTAAGAAAGGCTGTTTATTGAGGAGAGAACCAATACCTCTCTTTCTTCATAGAGGATGTGTTGTCCCTTATAGAAGGGTGCTTAACCAGTGACAGATTGTGATTTTTACCTCTTTAGTGGTTTTTTTATTGCACAAACAATATAATAATAATAGTATTTTATAAATCAAAAAAAATCTTTACCCCAGCAAATTAACTGCTTTTAGTTTTTCACATTCACTTCCAGTTCTTGTGTTTATTTGTGTATAGTTTGTACATAGTTATAGCATATTAATTTTTCATTTAACATTATGTTATAATGGGTTTTTAAGTTAAGCCTCTCCCGTGAAAAGGAAAAGAGTGGAATGTGTAAAGGCTACAAGGCATTAATAATTGATTGGGGTGATGCCTACGAGGCAGCCACGTCAGTTTTAGAGCTGGCCTTGGAAGGAGCAGCTGTACGTTTGGACCTTGGAAAGCCTTCATCTTTCCATGCAGTCTGTCAGGCTTCCAAGAAAGCCAGGTGGAAATGGAAAAATACAGTGATTTGGAACCATGTGAAACTTACAATATGGTTGAGTTCAGTGTTGGAAAAGAGGAAAAACAATCCCTACCTGATATGGTACTTTGAGGGTAAAGCTTTAGCCAGTAGGCAGTGCATCAGAGTCTGTCAGAATTATCAATATTTTGCTCTTTTCAGTGGCTTTAATAGTTACTTATTGTTTATAAAACCAGTTTTATCAGAGTGGAAGAACAAAGTACATCCTTGACAAATACGATTTTAGTGATAAAGCTGTTATTCTATATTTAAATTTAGTTTAATTCAAAGTGATTTTTAAGTTTCAGATTTGTATAACTACAGACTAACCACTTGGCACTCAAGTCCTCCATGATCTAAATCCAAACACTCTGAGGATGGAGTCCTATGTTCAGAATGTTTACTGATAGCTCCCCTACCCAAATTGCCCTTTCTCTTGGGCTTCTGGACGTGACAAGAGGTAAGGGAAAAACAATGGGACAAAGTATAAATCCTGTTAAACTTGTTTGGAGAAGGCCTGAGACAGTTGATAGAGACACTTGTTTCCTCTTTTCGCCTTCATAATTACTTTGAATTTTACTTTTTCTTTCTTTTTTTTTTTTTTTGGCTTTGGCACATTGGATTCCATCTGGTTGAGAGAAAATAATTTATATAAACTAGAATTCCAAAATCAGGTTTTATGTTAAGTTCAGGCCATCACACTTTAAATTAAGGAAGCCTACATTTGAGTGATGAAGTGGAATATTTAATTATGAGACACATCACTGTATCAAAATACGTAGTTTACTTTAAAGCATCTCTTTGTATGCCCTAAGGCTTTGCCCCCTACTTCTATCACAACAAAAATGTGAGCCAGACGTTGGTACTGGAGCATACGTATTGATATATAGGTCAGGGGAATGCGTTCTAGATGAAATGCACCGCAGTGGAGTCAGCACAGTGAGATTTCCAGGGGAGCAGATCTTCCTGTTAAATTCACATACAGGCTTTCTTCTGTAGTATGGAAACTTGTTTATGTGACAGTCTTCAGTGAACCTGTCACTGACATGTGGCCATTTCCTTGATGTTTACATATGAACAGTGCCTGGAAGGAAGCATCTTTCCCCAGGCTGTTCTTTTTTGGGTGGCCTTTACCTTTTTTGGGTGCCCTGGTTGATGTACTCTCAGCACCAGGCATCCTGATGTGCATGTGTAGAGCTGCCTTGTGGTCTGGTAGGCATTACATCTGCCCTCAGGGAGTCTGCAGTCTTATCAGGCAGAAAGGCCACTCTTGTTTGCTGCTGCTGTTAACGAGGTACCTCTCTTTCTGTTAGTGTACCCCCATCCCTGGGCCCTAGACTTGAGCTCCATTTAGCCATCATCCATGCTGCCACCTGCCCACCTCTGTTTTGTTTGAGTCCTCTAGGATAATAGAGTAGCTTTTTCCCACCAGGATAGTCCGGTTTGTTCTGTTTTGTTTTTCAGGATAATCTGGTTTTTAATAGACAGGTAACAATGTATAGCAGTTAAGAGCAGGATCCACCTGCTTGTGTTTGAATCCTGGCTAGGTTACTTACTAGCTATGTAATCTTGGGCAAATTAATTTCTCTATTCCTTGGTTTCCTTAGGTAAAAGGGGGATCCTAATGATGCCTTCCTCATAGGGCTGTTATGAGGGTTAAATGAGTTAATATTTAAAAAAACACTTAGAACTTTGCCTGGTATATAGTATACATTATATAAGCATAAAGTGAAACAAATACTTTTTTTTTCCAATCATAGAAGTAATACACTAACATTGTAGAAGACTTGGAGAATTCAGAAAAGTTGTATTACCTAGTAAGAGCTGGAATAAATAAATAAATGGGGTACAGGATGGCAGGAGTGTATTTCAGGCAGGGAGGTATGTGTGTCAAGGAGCTGAGACTAGAATCTGGTCTTTGAATCCCTAGCCTGGTTGTCTTATTCATCTTGATGGTTTGCTGGTTTTTCCAATTCCTAGTTCTTTCTACCATCATTGATGAATCAATAAATTGGGTGTATGTGATGAATGAATCTTCAGCACGCTGACCTCGAGCCAGCACCCTACTAACCAGCTCTGTGGCCTTTCGGAGAATAAATCTTTGTGAGCTTTAGCTTTCCTAGCAGTGAAATGGAACCCGTGCTCCCTGTTTGGCAGAGTTGCTGCAAGGATTAAATGACATATGTATGTGGAAAGCCCTTGGCTCTGTGCCTGGCCTGCCACGGTGCTGTTTGGATGGTTGCTTTTCCCTTGGTTCCCTCCCAGCTCTTCTGATAGCATTGAAGTTGATCTATGTAGAAGGTCCCTGGTTGCCTCAGGGAGCAATGATCCTGGAGAGTTGTACGTTTGATTCAAATCCTCCAGAAGCTGAATTCACATATAAACAAAGTGAGCAAAATGACTCTACTTCACCCATTCTTTTTTTTTTTTTTTTCCTTTTGCCGTGCTACACGGCACGCGGGATCCTAGTTTCCCAACCAGGGATCGAACCTGCACCCCTTGCAGTGAAAGTGCGGAGTCTTAACCCCTGGACCGCCAGGGGAGTTCACCCATTATTTATGCCAAGTTTAGTTGGAAGTTGTATAGTGTTCATTAGGGTCATGTCATGTGATTTTCTGAGCTGCTTTTTTCCTTTTCTCTTTCTTTTACTGTGAAATATAACCTATGTATAGAAAAGAGCAAAAACTTACCTGTATAGTTTGAAGGATAATTACAAACATACTTATGAAGAAACAGAATGTTGCCAGCCCAGCCTGCTTCTAAAGTACAAATGGGACTTCCCTGGTGGCACAGTGGTTAAGAATCCGCTTGCCAATGCGCAGGGGACATGGGTTCGAGCCCTGGCCCGGGAAGATCCCACATGCCACAGAGCAACTAAGCCTATGCACCACAACTACTGAGCCTGCGCTCTAGAGCCTGTGAGCCACAACTACTGAGCCCACGTGCCACAACCACTGAAGCCTGCAGGCCAATGAAGAGTAGCTCCTGCTCGCTGCAACTAGAGGAAGCCCGCGCACAGCAATGAAGACCCAGTGCAGCCAAAAATAAATTTAAAAAAAAAAAAAGTACAAATGGAGTCCTATATACCTTATGTCTAAAAACGGTTAAAATATGCTCTCTACCTTGACAACCTTCATAGCAACAAAACTAGGAAATATGTAAAGTTATGGCTTTAAATAATTGAAACTTAGCAAAATGTCAAAGATGACTGAATTCAATTATTATTTAAAATGTCTTAGTATTCTTTTGATAGGTCTGTGATGTTTAGATGAGTAATAAAGTAAAATACAGATATTAAAAAATTACTATGTAATTATTCTATACAATTAATTACTTTGTTTCAGCAAAATCACTATGTTATTAAGATATTTCGGTGTACTAGTAACAAGATCTAGTCTTATGATTATTTAAGGATTAAAAAATAATGTATTTGTATTCAAACCACAGTCTTTGAATAATTTTCTATAAAGTGTAAATTAAAGTAACTGTAGGAATTCCCTGGCGGTCCAGTGGTTAGGACTCCATGCTTCTGCTGCAAGGGGCACAGGTTCAATCCCTGGTCTGGGGGACACAAAAGACCCAGAATAGCCAAAGCAATTTTGAGAAAGAAAAACGGAGCTGGAGGAATCAGGCTCCCTGACTTCAAACTATACTACAAAGCTACAGTAATCAAGACAGTATGGTACCGGCACAAAAACGGAAACGTAAATCAATGGAACAGGATAGAAAACCCAGAGATAAACCCACGAACCTGTGGTCACCTAATCTATGACAAAGGAGGCAAGAACATACAATGGAGAAAGACAGTCTCTTCAATAAGTGGTGCTGGGAAAACTGGACAGCTACATGTAAAAGAATGAAATTAGAACACTCCCTAACACCATACACAAAAATAAACTCAAAATGGATTAAAAACCTAAATGTAAGGCCGGACACTATAAAACTGTTAGACGAAAACATAGGCAGAACACTTTTTGACATAAATTGCCACAAGATCCTTTTTTTTGCCTTTCTAAGGTGTTTCTTTTTATTTTTCCAATGAGTAAGCATTACTTTTAAGACTCCTTAAAAAGATTCCTCCACTTTGGATGTGGCCTGGGAAGAGTGGTTAGCAAGATCTTTTTTGACCCACCTTTTAGAGTAATGAAAATAAAAACAAAAATAAATGGGATCTAATTAAAACTTAAAAACCTTTGCACAACAAAGGAAACCATAAACAAAACGAAAAGACAGTCCTCCGAATGGGAGAAAATATTTGTAAAGGAAGCAGCTGACAAGGGCTTAGTCTCCAAAATATACAAATAGCTCATACAGATCAATATAAAAAAAAAATGAACAACCCAATGAAAAAATGGGTGGAAGACCTAAATAGACATTTCTCCAAAGAAGACTTAGAGATGACCAACAAATACATGAAAAGATGCTCAACATCACTAATTATTAGAGAAATGCAAATCAAAACTACAATGAGGTATCACCTCACACCAGTCAGAATGGCCATCATCAAAAAATCTGCAAACAGTAAATGCTGGAGAGGGTGTGGAGAAAAGGGAACCCTCCTACACTGTTGGTGGGAATGTAAATTGATGCAGCCACTATGGAGAACAGTATGGAGGTTCCTTAAAAACTAAAAATAGAACAACTGTATGGCCCAGGAATCCCACTCCTGGGCATATACCCAGAGAAAACCATCATTCGAAAAGATACATGCACCCCAATTTTCATTGCAGCACTATTTACAGTAGCCAGGACATGGGAGCAACCTAAATGTCCATCAACAGAGGGATGGATAAAGAAGATATGGTACATATATACAATGGAATATTACTCAACCATAAAAAGGAACAAAATAGTGCCATTTGCAGAGATGTGGATGGACCTAGAGACTGTCGTACAGAGTGAAGTAAGTCAGAAAGAGAAAAACATCATGCAATATCGCTTATATGTGGAATCTAGAAAAATGGTACAGATGAACTTATTTGCAAAGCAGAAATAGAGACACACGTAGAGAACAAACTTACAGATACCAAGGGGGAAGGGGCAGTGGGATGAATTGGGTGATTGGGATAGACATATGTACACTACTATGTATAAAATAGATAACTAATGAGAACCTAATGTGTATAGCACAGGGAACTCTACTCGTTGTTCTGTGGTGGCTTAAATGGGAAGGAAATCTAAAAAAGAGGGGATATATGTATACATATAACTGATTCACTTCGCTGTACTTTGCTTTGCAACATTATAAAGCAACTATACTCCAATAAAACTTAATAAAAAATAGAATAAGCTAAAAAATGTATTGGTATTCAAACCACAGTCTTTGAATAATTTTCTACAAAGATGTAAATTAATTGTAGGAATGTAATTAAATGTAAATAAATGTAGGAATTCCCTAGCAGTACAGTGGTTAGTATTCTGCACTTCCACTGCAGTGAGCATAGATTTGATCCGTGGTTGGGGAACTAAGATCCTGCGTGCTGCATGCCATGGCCAAAAAAAATAAATAAATAAAAATATAAGTAAATGTAAAAGTAAAAACTAAAATAGATATTGTATGATTCCATTTATGTAAAAGTCTAAAACATGCAAACTAATCTATAGTGACAGAAAATGAATCAGTGTTGTCTGGCGAGTGACAAGAGGAAGGAATTACAGTGGGGCATGAAGAAACTTTTGGAATGATAGAAATATTCATTATCTTGATTGTGGCAATGGTTTCATGAGTGTATACACATGCCAGAGCTTCTCAATGAGCACTTTATGTGCAGTTTATTGCATAACAATTATGTCTGTAAAACTGTAAAAAATAAATGAAAATCTTGTTTTCAAAATGCTATGATTTTTGTTCTAAATATTAAAAATTATTAAGATAAAAAAGCAAGCCAAAACAATTCAGTGGGGGAAAGGATAATCTTTTTAACTCATGGCATTGGGAAAACTGGACAGCCACTTGAAGAATGAAGTTGGACTCTTTTTTAATAAATTTCTGTTTATTTATTTATTTATTTTTGGCCACGTTGGGTCTTTATTGCTGTGCATGGGCTTTCTCTAGTTGTGATAAGCGGGGGCTAGTCTTCGTTGCAGGGCACGGGCTTCTCATTGCAGGGGTTTCTCTTGTTGGGGAGCATGGGCTCTAGGCACACGGGCTTCAGTAGTTGTGGCGCATGGGCTCGGTAGTTGTGGCTTGCGGGCTCTAGAGTGCAGGCTCAGTAGTTGTGGCACACGGGCTTAGTTGCTCTGAGGCATGTGGGATCTTACCGGACCAGGGATCGAACCCATGTCCCCTGCATTGGTAGGTGGATTCTTAACCACTGCGCCACCAGGAAAGTCCCTGAAGTTGGACTCTTTATCTCACACCATATACACAAATTAATTCAAAATGGATCAAGGACTTAAGTATAAGAGCTAAAACTATAAAACTATCAGAAGAAAACATAGGCATAGATCTTCATGACCTTGGATTAGGCAATGATTTCTTAGATATGACATCAGAAGCACAGGCAACAAAAGAAAAAATAGATAAATTGAGCTTCATCAAAATTAAAAACTTTTGTGTTTCAAAGGACACTGTGAAGAAAGGGAAAAGAGAACCCACAGAATGGGGGAAAATTTTTTGCAAATCCTGAATATATAAAGAACTCTTACAATGCAACAATAAAAAGACAAGTAACACAATTTAAAAATGGGCAAAGCATTTGAATAGACATTTCTCCAAAAAAGGTGTACAGACAGCCAATGAGCATATGAAAAGATGCTCAACATCAGTAGTCATTAGGGACATGCAAATAGAAATCCAGTGAAGTACACTTTACTCCCACTAGGATAGCTGTAATAAAAAAAGGATGGACAGTAACAAATGTTGGCAAGGATGTGGAAATATTAGAACCTTCATACATTACTGGTGGGAATGTGAAATGGTGCAACCACTTTGGAAAATAGTCTGGCAATTCCTCAGAAAGTGGCCATATGACGCAGCAGTTCTACCCAAGAGAACTGAAAATACGTGTGCATGGGACTTCCCTGGCAGTCCAGTGGTTAAGACTCCACACTTCCACTGCAGCGGGCATGGGTTCGATTCTTGTTAAGGAATCTTGTTAAGGAATCTTCTCCCGTGCTGTGTGGCATGATCAAAAGATTAAAAAAAAACAGAATAAAGAAAATATATGTGCGCACAGAACTTTGTTCACAAACATTCATAGTAGTGTTATTCATAATAACTGAAAAGAGGAAACAACCTAGGTGTCTATCAGTGAATGAGTGGATAAATGACATGTGGTATATTCACAAATGGAATATTATTTAGTCACAAAGAGGAACAAAGTACTAACAAAGTACTAACACAAAGTGGATGAGCTTTGAAAACATTATATTAAATGAAAGAAGCTACACAAAAATGGAAGCATGTTTTATGTCCAGAATAGGCAATTCTGTAAAGACAGAAATCAGATTAGTGGCTGTCAGGGGCTGTGGGGAAGAAGGAATGGGAGTGACTGCTACTGGGTACAGGGTTTCTGTGGGGATGAGGAAAATGGTCTGTAATTAGATCATGATGGTTGTACAACTTTGTGGATATACTGAACACCACTGACTTTACTATTTTAAAAAAAGTTCAAATTTTATGGTATGTGAGTTATATCTCACTAAAATAGTTATGTGAGGAAAAAAATCAAGGCAAAACAAAGAAGGTAAATCAGAATTTTAATTTTGAAATACATTTATAGCTGAATTTATTTATTAAACTCATTATTATTATTAATAAGAGTTATTAAAGTCTTATTAAATAGTTCTGTAAAATCAGAACTGTTTGAGCATTCAGTGTCTATTAATTCCCAGCATAAACTGTCAGTGTAATGTGTCACTCATATTAGATTCACCAAGATGTGTACTTATTTAAGAGTAATAGCTATGACTACCACGCTACTTAGTACGCCAGAACCATGAATTGCACAGGAAATGAACACTCAGCAGTACTTGGAAATAAAGCTTCATTATACAAGAATCTATTGCAGGACTTCCCTGGTGGTGCAGTGGTTAAGAATCCGCCTGCCAGTGCAGGGGACACGGGTTTGAACCCTGGTCAGGGAAGATCCCACGTGCCGTGGAGCAACTAAGCCCGTGTGCCACAACTACTGAGCCTGCACTCTAGAGCCCACGAGCTGCAGCTACTGAGCCCGTGTGCCTAGAGCCCAGACTCTGCAACAAAGAGAAGCCACCGCAACGAAGGGTAGGCCCCGCTCGCCGCAACTAGAGAAAGCCTGTGCGCAGCAACGAAGACCCAGTGTGGCTAAAAATAAATAAGTAAGTAAGTAAATAAATTTATAATTAAAAAAACACAAAGAACCTATTGTGTTTGGGCTGTCATAGAGGAAGGGCTTTACTTGTCTCTTACCTAAGTGCTCCCACTGCTCATATCCTCTGCACACACTCAAGCCCTCTGTGGTGCCAGAGTTTGAGTGTGGCAGTGGCACAGCCACAACATCATGACATTTAGGCAGAATCCCTTTTGTTTCATGGACACAGGACAGCAGGTGTGGAGATGTGCTTCTCTGAGGCCTGAACAAGGAAAAGTGTTAAGAGTTATGAGTCTCACTGTATCAGCGCCAAGAGTCCAGGTTTTGTTTGATGAGATTTCTGTGAGAGTGTGTATCTGTGATCTGTAGGGGACCAGGGCAGGGCTCATTCTTGTGGGGCTCTAGGGAGTGCTACTCATCACATCACACTCATTTTAGGCCTTACTTGGTCATCCGTCTACCTTTTCACTCTTAACACTTTCCATAACCTGTTATGTTTGATTTTGAGATTAAACAGAATGGCAGAGATAATTTTGATTTGGTTAAGACAAATCTTTCTTTCCTTTCGTGCTGTGGGCAAGAAGATAAAGATTTCTATCAAAACTACAATGAGATATTGCCTCACACCAGTCAGAATGGCCATCATCAAAAAGTTTACAAGTAGGGCTTCCCTGGTGGCGCAGTGGTTGAGAGTCCGCCTGCCGATGCAGGGGACACAGGTTCGTGCCCCGGTCCGGGAAGATCCCACATGCCGTGGAGCGGCTAGGCCCATGAGCCATTGCTGCTGAGCCTGCGTCTGTGCTCCGCAACGGGAGAAGCCACAACAGTGAGAGGCCTGCGTACCACAAAAAAAAAAAAAAAAAAAAAGTCTACAAATAATAAACGCTGGAGAGGGTGTGGAGAAAAGGGATCCCCCCTGCACTATTGTTGGGAATGTAAAACCTATGTGCCACAGCTACAGAGCCTGTGCTCTAGAGCCCGCGAGCCACAACTGCTGAGCCCACGTGCTGCAACTACTGAAGCCCATGCACCTAGAGCCCATGCTCTGCAACAAGAGAAGCCACCGCAATGAGAGGCCCGCGCACTGCAACGAAGAGTAGCCCCACTCACTGCAACTAGAGAGAGCCTGTGCGCAGCAACAAAGACCCAATATGGCCAAAAATAAAAATAACTAAAAAAAAGAGAAAGATACACGCACCCCAGTGTTCATTGCAGCACTGTTTACAATAGCCAGGACATGGAAGCAACCTAAATGTCCAACGACAGGTTAACAGAATACCATTCAGCCATAAAGAAGAATGAAATAATGCCATTTGCAGCAACATGGATAGACATAGAGATTATCATAGTAAGTGAACTGTCAGAGAAAGACAAATATCATATGATATTACTTATATGTGGAACCTGAAAAAGTGATACAATGAACTTATTTACAAAACAGAAACAGACTCACAGGCATAGAAAACAAACTTATGGTTACCAAAGGGGAAAGGGGGTGGGGGAGGGATAAATTAGGAATTTGGTAATAACATATACACACTGCTATATATAAAATAGGTAAACAACAAGGACCTACTGTATAGCACAGGGAACTATACTCAATATTTTTTAATAACCTATATTGGAAAAGAATCTGAAAAAGAATATATATATATGTGTGTGTGTGTATGTATAACTGAATCATTTTTCTGTACACCTGAAACTAACAAAACATTGTAAATCAACTATACTTCAATTAAAAAAAAAGATCAAGATTTCTAGAACATAGTAGAACAGAGCAAAGGGTGAATGGTTTTGGTATCCTTTCTATCTTTCTTTTAAGCTATTTTTTTCCCCTCAATCATTCATCAACTCAACTTGTCTTAGTAAATCCTTTTGTATAAAAGATGATCTGCGTCCAATATCCACTGTCAGGGAGGAATGTGAGTGAGACCCTTGTCTTGCAATCCAGTCTATACATGCAGTTTATGGTTTATTTTGGCAGTTTAAATGTTATCTCTTAATGTTCTGCTACTTGATAGTAACTCACTCCCTGGCAGAATTACCTGTGGCTAGGAATGCTGTTATCACAGCATGTTTGTTTAGTTGGTACTTAGGACAGGGCAAGGAGGCACTGGTTTTACTGAGATGGGTTTCTGCCTAACAGATGGATTCTTATCTGTGTGGGTCGATGCTTTCTTAGATAATCAAGATATGTTTGTATGTGACAGTTTCAGGCGGAGGTGCTCCTGTGTGTCTCCAAAGGTTTGCTGTAGCTCTTTACAAGAACTTGGCTGCTGTTGGTGGGGAGTGTGGTGTGGTGAAGAACACGGCCTCCAGAATGTCAGGTTCCCTTCTTCTGCTCTATCTTTGGGTCCTTGGGCAATCGGTTGAACCATTCTTTGCCTCAGTTTCTTCTGCTGTACAAGGATAACAAGAATTAGATGAGTAATGCATACAAAGCACTTAAACAGTGCCCTGCACATAGTAAGCACTTAATAAAAGTTACTTAGTACAAAACTATAGGAAATGTATGCATAGTTCTGTGTTCTGGGCTGCAGAAGGGGTGATGGTTTGAGATTAACTGGAAATTTTACCCTTGAGTTTGTCCTAGACCTACCTAATTTACTTGTACTCAGGTAAACCCCTTTGAGTGGAGAAGGCAGTTCTTTCTTCACTCTTGAAGGAAATGGGGAGAATGTAGCTGTCTAGAATGACCTTATTACTCTGAACTCTGCTAGGTGTAATATTCCTCTTTATTTTTTAAAACAAGTCATGCTGTTGTTCAGTATTAAATAGCAAGATAAAGTTTTATTATTTTAAATCACTTTTAAATTCTCTAAAATCTCACAAAGTGCTTTTTTGGGGAAATAATTGTCTTCCTTTGCTTGTGCTGGCCTGATAGCTACCCTCTTCAGCAGAACTGATGATTTGCTTAACAAAGCAGCCTGTTCATAGTCAGGACCCTTCTCTGGCTTGCTCTCTAGCTATTACTTTAACCCTCCATTTTCCCTTCACATTGCAAATATTCTTATTGTTAAAGGAAGGATAGTTGTCTTTATGCTTTTAAGGGTTAGATGTTCTGGCAAGTTAGTAATTGAACTAGGTTTCTAACTCAGACAAAACTAGTTATAAGCATAAGGCTGCTTTTTATTACCCACCCGTCTGCTCCCTGATCAGGAGAAACTGTATTCTGACTGTGGCTAGGGAAGACTGCTCTGTCTTTGATATCAGACCCACAGATTTAGTCTATGCCTAGGAATATTTTTTAAAAAAATTTATTTATTTGGCTGCACCAGGTCTTAGTTTGCGGCATGCAGGATCTTTTCGTTTTTTTTAATTTTTAAAATTAACTAATTACTTTATTTAAATTTATTTTTGGCTGCGTTAGGTCTTCGTTGCTGTGCGCGGGCTTCTCTAGTTGCAGCAAGTGGGGCTACTCTTCATTCTGGTGCATGGACTTCTCATTGCAGTGGCTTCTCTTGTTGTGGAGCACGGGCTCTAGGTGTGTGGGCTTTCTCTAGTTGTGGCTACCGGGGGCTACTCTAAGTTGTGGAGCGCGGACTTCTCACTGCAGTGGCCTCTCTTGTTGCGGATCACAGGCTCTAGGCACGCGGGCTTCAGTAGTTGCAGCATGCGGGCTCAGTAACTGGGGCATGTGGGCCCTAGAGTGCATGGGCCCTAGAGTGCGTAGGCTTCAGTTGTTGTGGCACGTGGGCTCAGCAGTTGTGGTGCATGGGCTTAGCATTTGTGGTGCATGGGCTTAGTTGTTCCGTGGCATGTGAGGTCTTCCCGGACCAGTGATCGAACACATGTCCCCTGCATTGGCAGGCAGATTCTTAACCACTCTGCCACCTGGGAAGTCCCAGGAGCGTGGACTCTTAACTAGTGGTCCCCAGCCTTTTTGGCACCAGGGACTGGTTTTGTGCAAGACAGTTTTTCCACAGACGGGGGCGGGGGGATTGTTCAGGCGGTAATGCAAGCGATGGGGGAGTGGCAGATGAAGCTTCGCTCACTCCGCCCACTGCTCACCTCCGGCTGTGTGGCTGGGTTCCTAACAGGCCGTGGACTGGTACTGGTCCACGGCCTGGGGGTTGGGGACCCCTAGTCTTAACCACTGGACCACCAGGGAAGTCCCTAAAATTAATTTATATGTTTAAAGTTATATATGTATGTAGTATAAAAGATCCAATTTCTGTTAAGGCTTGTAATAGAAAGTAGCATTTCCCCGTCCCACTCCACCTCATCCTGGGCATCCTGCTCCAAAGGCAACTGCTTTCAACTCTTTCAGCTGTTTCTTGTGGTTACCTTCATAGTTTTAAATGAAATGCTTATATGGCTGTATTATGAATTTTCAAACTTATCTGTAGACTTCCTTCTATGGAAGGTGAAGATTTAACTCTCTTATTCTACCTCTTTTCTAATCCTTCTAATATAGACTGTATTACAATTTTTGGTTAAATCATTTCAAAGGCAGAATAGCATAGTGGCAAAGAGTGAGGGCTCAGGGCTCGAATTCCAGCCTCACCATCCACTAGTATTTTGTGATTTGGAGCAAGTTTTTTAATCTTAGTGCCTCAGTTTCCTCAAGAATAACCTACCTCAGGATTGCTGTGGGTTTTTAAAATTTTCTCTCAATTCTTTTTTTTTTCTTTTTCAAAGATCTTTATTGGAGTATAATTGCTTCACAGTACTGTGTTAGTTTCTGCTGCACAACAAAGTGAATCAGCCGTATGCATACACATGTCCCCATATCCCCTCCCTCTTGAGCCTCCCTCTGACTCTCCCTATCCCACCCCTCCCACCCTCCCACCCACCCCTCCCACCCTCCCACCCACCCCTCTAGGTCATCCTGAAGCACCGGGCTGATCTCCCTGTGCTATGCTGCTGCTTCCCACTAGCTATCTATTTTACAGTTGGTTATATATATATATATATATGTTGATGCTACTCTCACTTTGCCCCAGCTTCCCCCTCCACCCCCACCCCCCCCACCGTGTCCTCAAGTCCATTCTCTATGTTTATGTCTTTATTCCTGCCCTGCCACTAGGTTCATCAGTACCATTTATTTTTTTTTAGATTCCATATATATGCATTAGCATACGGTATTTTTCTCTTTCTGACTTACTTCACTCTGTATGACAGACTGTAGATCCATCCACCTCACTACAGATAACTCAAGTTCGTTTCTTTTTATGGCAGAGTAATACTCCATTGTATATATGTGCCACATCTTTTTTATCCATTCATCCGATGATGGACACTTAGGTTGCTTCCATGTCCTGGCTATTGTAAATAGTGCTGCAATGAACATTGGGGTGCATGACTCTTTTTGAATTATGGTTTTCTCAGGGTATATGCCCAGTAGTGGGATTTCTGGGTCATATGGTAGTTCTATTTTTAGTTTCTTAAGGAACCTGAATACTGTTCTCAATAGTGGTTGTATCAATTTACATTCCCACCAGCAATGCAGGAGGGTTCCCTTTTCACCACACCCTTTCCAGCATTTATTGTTTGTAGATTTTTTGATAATGGCCATTCTGACCAGTGTGAGGTGATACCTCATTGTAGTTTTGATTTGCATTTCTCTAATGTTGAGCATTTTTTCATGTGCCTCTTTGCCATCTGTATGTCGGCTTTGGTGAAATGTCTATTTAGGTCTTCCACTCATTTTTTAATTGGATTTTTTTTTTTGATATTGAGCTCCATGAGCTGTTTGTATAGTTTGGAGATTAATCCTTTGTCTGTTGTTTCATTTGCAAATATTTTCTCCCATTCTGAGAGCTGTCTTTTCATCTTGTTTATGGTTTCCTTTGCTGTGCAAAAGCTTTTAAGTTTCATTAGGTCCCATTTGTTTATTTTTGTTTTTATTTTCATTACTCTAGGAGGTGGGTCAAAAAATATCTTGACATGGTTTATGTCAAAGCGTGTTTTTCCTTTGTTTTCCTCTAAGAGTTTTATAGTGTCTGGTGTTATATTTAGGTCTTTAATCCATTTGGAGTTTATTTTTGTGTATGGTGTTAGGTAGTGTTCTAATTTCATTCTTTTACATGTAGCTGTCCAGTTTTCCCAGCACCACTTATTGAAGAGGCTGTCTTTTCTCCACTGTGTGTTCTTGCCTCCTTTGTCGTAAATTAGGTGACCATAGGTCTGTGGGTTTATCTCTGGGTTTTCTATCCTGTACCATTGATCTATGTTTCTGTTTTTTGTGCCAGTACCATACTGTCTTGATTACTGTAGCTTTGTAGTATAGTCTGAAGTCAGAGAGTCTGATTCCTCCAGCTCCGTTTTTCTTTCTCAAGATTGCTTTGGCTATTTGGGGTCTTTTGTGTTTCCATACGAATTGTAAAATTTTTTGTTTTAATTCTGTGAAGAATACCATTGGTAGTTTGATAGGGATTACATTGAATCTGTAGATTGTGTTGGGTAGTATAGTCATTTTCACAATATTGATTCTTCCAATCCAGGAACGTGGTATGTTTCTTCATCTGTTTGTATCATCTTTGATTTCTTTCGTCAGTGTTTTATAGTTTTCTGATTACAAGTCTTTCGCTTCCTTAGGTAGGTTTATTCCTAGGTATTTTATTCTTTTTGTTGTGATGGTAAATGGGATTGTTTGCTTAATTTCTCTTTCTGATTTTTCATTGTTAGTGTATAGGAAAGTCAGAGATTTCTGTGCATTGCTGTGGATATTAAACAACTTAATAAGTATGGAGCATCCAGAGTGGCACACAGTGAGTTTTAAATAAATTTCAGCTATCATCATCATCATCATCAATATCATTATGATCTATGGCCATCTAAATGTCTCTCTTTGCATTTAAAGGATGGGGCTGATGTGGTGGCATTTACAGTTGAAGTGGTCAGCTGTAAATCTCTCCTGCAGGCTTTGCCCTGTAGGCTTGTATCCTGAATGATCAGAGAATTTGGACCTCCTGAGGACAAGCCACTAGGAAGGAGGAGAGAAGCCCAGAAGGGAGCTGACTGAGCATGCTCAGTTCCTTCTACCAAAGGCACCTAGCCTATAGTCATCTTCCCCAGGAGTAGTTGGTGAGGGGTGGAGACAGACCTTGAGTTGACTCCCCTGGGAAGCCCCTGAAGGGAAACTAGAGGCTGGGGAATAAAGAAGGTTCCTTGTGGCAAGTCCCTACCCAGACAACATTAGGACAGATGCTTTTGTCCTGTGGATACCTATTTGTGATCTCTGCAACATATCTCCTTACTATGTAGCTTTTTGAAATTTGAAACATTTAAACATGCAAATGTGAGGTATGCTCCCAGGAGAATTATAAATTGGTGTTAAGTTTCTTTGCTCCTGTTTAACCAATTCCAACTATCAGGTGAGCTCAGGTAGCATCAGGTGATCTCAGGTAGCAACAGTTGAGGTAGTTTCTGGCTTATTTGTCTTCTCCAACAATAATTTTTCAAAATATAGAAATTGAGAAAGTGCCCCATGTTATGGAAACCTTTGAAACAGAATTTAATATAAAGCAACTACATCTTCCCTGAGGAGTACTTTTGGAAAAAGAAACTTGCCTTACATTCAGGTATATTAAGTTCCTGGCATTTTCAAACCAACTCATCATCTTCCCCTTTCTCTACTCCCCAAATCCGTTCATTTTCTTTATTCTTAGACTCTGTCTCTGCCCCTCCCCAACTTTGTCACCTAGTCAGATCTCTTAAGTGTCAACCTTGTTGCCCCTCCCTCCATCTTTTTATATCTAAAGAATCATAAGTTCTGTTGATTCCATCACTCACATCTCTTCGGTCTGTCCCTTTGGATACCCCACTACTTCTGAGTTCAGATCATTGCCATTTGTCACTTGTAGGAGCCTTCCTGCTGCCTCCCTCCCAGTCTCCCCCATGAAGAGCCCACTCTCCAACCTTGGCAGAGTGAAGTTTTTTAAAGGACCGTCTGATGATGTGAATTCCCAGGTTGAAACCTAATGATGACTCCATAACATCTAAAGGATAAAGTCTGTATTTGACAGGCATGGCTGTGCTGTGATTCTGGCTGCACCCTTAGACAACCACTTACTGATATTAATTTTGCTCATGCTTTTTCCCCTCTACTTGGAATGCTCCTGCATCCTCCCCCCATCCCCCCACCCCCCAATCCTTGCCTGATTAAGGCCAGTTCATTCTCCAAGACAGTTTGGGTGTTACCCTGAGGAAAGAGTGGATAGGTCTTTCCCTCCCATGTCTGGGGTGGGTACCCCTCCTAAGTGTTCCCATAATACAAGTTTCACACCAGGGTCAGTTATCACACTGTACACTGTTCTGTCCTTGTCTGTCTGGTTTTTTTTTTTGTTTTTTTTTTTGCGGTACGCGGGTCTCTCCCTGTTGTGGCCTCTCCCGTTGCGGAGCACAGGCTCCGGACGCGCAGCCTCAGTGGCCATGGCTCACGGGCCCAGCCGCTCCGCGGCATGTGGGATCTTCCAGGACAGGGGCACGAACCCGTGTCCCCTGCATCGGCAGGCGGACTCTCAACCACTGCGCCACCAGGGAAGCCCTGTCTGTCTGTTTTGATTATGAGCTTCTTGAGATTAGAGACTTGAGATCTCCAGTGCCCAGAAGTCTAGGACTCAGTACATGTTTTTGCATGAATAAAGTTGTATTTTCCACTCATATTTGTCCATTTAATTTCCTGGACTCTACATGTAAAATGCTATATTTTTTCTCCATTAAATTTGATGTTGTTGCTTTCAGTTTTTTCTTTGTATGGATTTTGAGTCCTGATGTTGCCAACCAGCATGTCAACCATTCTTCCTAGGTTTTTGTTCCCTAGTTTTTTGCTCTGAATATATTTTAAGTGTTCCTGTTGACCATCATTAGTTATGATTTTAATTCTTGGTGTAGCTACCACTCTTACAGTTCCAGCAATTAAAAAAAAAGACAAAGGTTTACCATGAAGGAGAAGAGGGGCACAGAATTGGGTGTAGGGAAAATGGATGTTTGAAGGGGATCTAATTAGGAAAGTATTTTTCTTGATAGTCTAGAAAATGATGGTCAGGTGAAAAACAGCTTATTTCCTTGCAATTTTGGAGAATATTTTATATATGAATTTAGTAAAAAATGTTACTCTTAACTAAGTTTCCCACTATAGGCCATTAATCCTGTTATTACTGCAAAGTTCAAATAACTGTAGTAATAATAGGATTATATGTGTATTAATTTATACTACCACATTCCACAAAGGATTTGAAGTCGTTTCAGAAGTATAAAACGCTACACAAAATAAAATGGTAATGTGGGAACAGAAAATAAGAAATCAGGAACCATTGAAAATATACGGTATGTGGGGAAGACCAGGGGGAAAATTGTACCTAATCCATAAGTCACAGGGCCTATGTTGTTGTAATGCAATAACAAATTTGACTGTAAGCTTCCTGGCAACCAAAATGAAAAGGGAAGCACGGTGGAGGTGTACAGAGAAGGACATTTACCTAGTAGTCACGGAAGCCGAGTGTTCCCTAACTCTTAGCTTTTTGTAGGAAGCACTGAGTAATGAAGGAATGTTGGCATATTACCCTTACAGTAGATGTAATAATGGATTTCATCAGGCGGTTTCTCTAAGTGTCTCCTGATGAAAGCCAAGACTATGACTTCAAGACACAGCTCTGAAAGCAGCTATACCAGAGGCCAGCGTGATCCAATCCAAGTTCATAGGTTCTAGGGCAGGCTGGATCCAAGGCAATGTGGAGGGTGCACTGTACAATTTTCTCAACTTCTTTACATATGCTTGCTTTCAACAGGTCTTTTGATAAGAGCTGTCTAGGAGTTTAGGACCTGTATTGTGGGTATTTTGAGAGATCCTGGGTTAATCTCCTTTAGAGAACAAACCAGCAGACTGTCAGGTTGGCATCCTCTTGTGGAAACTGAGAACCTAATCAACACCCACATTTAGCCATATGACTAGCACACTGCCTTATGGACGTGGGCTGGGGGATTTTATCTTCTACTTTAAACAGTGGTAAGGTTAGAAAGTGTTCAGTACTCTTGGTGTAAGTTTTAATAAAGAAGAAGTGAGGAGCTTTGTATTAGAGGCCAGAATTGTGAATCTAAGTTAGGAGTGAAAAAAAAAAATCCTCAAACTCAAGGCTGTAAGTCTACTACTTTGAATTTCTCAGAGCCATCAATTAAAGGTGAACCCTGGAGACTTAGCCATTGATATGGGTATGAGACACCCATATTTTTTAACCGTGAACTTTGTTACTTTTCATATATTAGGAGGAGTGTGTGATACACAATTCCAGAAATCTGTGTAGTAGTGCTTAGAGCTATGTTACTTAAGTTCAGTGCTTCCCAGGCAAGGTGAATGGTTACGGGTGAGCATCCTTGTTGATTCCCTCAGTGCTTCTGAGTCCCAGGTCCCCGATCCATTGCCTCCAGCCATGAGCAGCCTTGTCTATCTTGCCTCAGTGGGCTGTACAAATGTTATTATTTTCTATGTATGCCATGACCTGGAAGATATGGGGAAGAGAAGTTTTAGTTCACTTTACATTTGGGTGATCAGTGTTGCTTTAAAGTTCTTTATTTATAGAGTCTTGATATTATGAACAAGACAGAAAAATATGCTTATTTGGAGAAGTGATTTCCTTTCAAAGCATAAGTTCATTTCCCCTTTTACTCGTGTAACTTTCTGAGGTGAAAAGTAGGAGATTTTCAATGTAAAAATGGAAGGTACAGACAAGCAAGGGAGAAGGTTAGAATGACTCATGCAATAATGGATTAGAGTTGGAGATAACAGTACGAACTCATGTTTAGTTTAATATAGATATGAATAGTTACATATAGAGAATATTTATAGATATGTGTATGTACATGGGTATTTGTAAATACATATGTGTAAATACATTTACATATGTGTAAATACATGCTTGTATTTCCAGCTCTGTCAGTTAAGCAGGCCTAGAAGCAACAGCACCTCTGTAGCAACAAGCACACCTAGCACCCAGGTCTTGGTTTCTAACACCATTCTCTAATACAAGGAACCAGGGCTCTTTAGAGAAATAGGGCTGGAGCAGAAAATATACACGATGAGCCTGGAGCATGTTATAGTACCAGAAAGCCAGGAGGAAGTACTCAACAAACAAACAAAAAAACAAACCCAAAACAAAACCAAAAAAACCCTCACAAAAACCCACAAGAAAACCCTCCTCCACAATAATTGGGGTATGTCAAAGGGTGATGGGAACCAACTGAAAGAGCTCCCAATGGCCAACCAAATAAAACAGTATTGGATTATAAGTCAAATTGTAAAATAAATATCCATGAGTCCAAATTGATATAAGTAAATGATTGGATAACTAAGTAAATGTAGGAGAATAGAAAAATCTCCCATGCAGAAGAATTCCAAATAATTTATGTAGGTAGATACTTTGCCCTCAAGGAAGTGGAGTATAATTCCCTATTCCCTAAATGTGGGCTGTGGTTAGCGACTTGCAAGAATGCCGTATGAAAAGGGGGAATAGAAGGTAAACTTTACAGTGGGAAAACCTGACAGATACTATCTCAGCCAGGTGGTCAAGGTTAATGTCAAAAGTGAAGTCATGTTAATACCATGGACTCTTGATATGAAGTGATGATGTGGCACTTCTGTGGTCTAACTTCTAAAAACCTCCGATCTGCAATCTAATGAGAAAAAAATCAGACAAATCCCAATTGAGGAATATTCTACAACATATCTGATCAGTACTTCTCAATACTGTCAAGGTCTTCAAAAACAAGGAAAATGGCACACTGTCACAGTCAAGAGGAGCCTAAGGAGACATGATGACTTAAATGTAAGGTGGTGTCCTTGATGGGATCCTGGGACAGAAAAAGGACATTAGGTTAAAACTAAGGAAATCTGAATGAAGAATGGACTTCAGTACAGACTGAATAATGTACCGTTATTGGTTCATTACCTATGACAAGTGTACCATACTAATGTAAGATGTTAACAGGGAAACTGGATGGGGAGTATATGGGCACTCTCTATACTGTCTTCGCGATTTTTCTGTAAATCTAACAATATTCTAAAATAAAATTCTTTTTTTTTTTTTTTTTTTTCGGTACGCGGGCCTCTCACTGTTTGGCCTCTCCCGTTGCGGAGCACAGGCTCCGGACGCGCAGGCTCAGCAGCCATGGTTCACGGGCCCAGCCGCTCCGCGGCATGTGGGATCTTCCCGGACCGGGGCACAAACCCGTGTCCCCTGCATCGGCAGGTGGACTCTCAACCACTGTGCCACCAGGGAAGCCCTAAAATTCGTTTTTAAAAAAGCAGAAAAGTCTCAAGTTTTGATCTTACAGGTGAGATAAGACTTGGGTGTTTTTATCTGAGAATGAGGTTTCTGAGAATTGTAGACACAAGTTAGCCAGGCAGTCAGTATGAGTGAAACCATAGAATATAACCTCAAACTACTTGTATTGACACTTTTAAGGCAAATGTATGCCTTAGATCATAATCAGAACTATGATCCTAACTGCCAGCATTTAGGAATTTGTAGCCCCCAAAGGTGCTTTTCTCAACTGTAAGCATCATGAAATGCTATTGGTATACAGAAGTGATGGAGGGGGTGGGGGGGATAACAGAGAGCTTTTCTGTTTTTTCCTTTTTTTTTAAACATCTTAATTGGAGTATAATTGTTTTACAGTGTTGTATTAGTTTCTGCTGTATAAAAAAGTGAATCAGCTATATGCATACGTATATCCCCATATCCCCTTCCTCTTGTGTCTCCCTCCCACCCTCCCTATCCCACCCCTCTAGGTGGTCGCAAAGCACTGAGCTGATCTTCCTGTGTTATGCAGCTGCTTCCCACTCGCTATTTTACATTTGGAAGTGTACATATGTCAGTGCTACTCTCTTACTTCATTCCAGCTTACCCTTCCCCCTCCCCGTGTCCTCAAGTCCATTCGCTATGTCTGTGTCTTTATTCCTGTCCTGGTCCTAGGTTCATCAGAACCTTTTTTTTTTTAGATTCCATATATGTGTTAGCGTACAGTATTTGTTTTTCTCTTTCTGGCTAACTTCACTCTGTATGACAGACTGTAGGTCCATCCACCTCACTACAAATAACTCAGTTTCGTTTCCTTTTATGGCTGAGTAATATTCCATTGTATATATGTGCCACATCTTCTTTATCCATTAATCTGTCGATGGACACTTAGGTTGCTTCCATGTCCTGGCTATTGTAAATAGTGCTGCAGTGAACATTGTGGTACATGACTCTTTTTGAATTATGGTTTTCTCAGGGTATATACCCAGTAGTGGGATTGCTGGGTCATACAGTAGTTCTATTTTTAGTTTTTTAAGGAACCTCCATACTGTTCTCCATCGTGGCTGTATCAATTCACATTCCCATCAACAGAGCAAGAGGGTTCCCTTTTCTCCACACCCTCTCCAGCATTTATTGTTTCTAGATTTTTTGATGATGACCATTCTGACCTGTATGAGGTGATACCTCATTGTAGTTTTGATTTGCATTTCTCTAATGATTAGTGATGTTGAGCATCCTTTCATGTGTTTGTTGGCAGTCTGTATATCTTCTTTGGAGAAATGTCTATTTAGTCTTTTGCTCATTTTTGGATTGGGTTGTTTGTTTTTTTGTTATTGAGCTGCATGGGCTGCTTGTATATTTTAGAGATTAAATCCTTTGTCAGTTGCTTCATTTGCAAATATTTTCTCCCATTCTGAGGGCTGTCTTTTTGTCTTTTTTATGGTTTCCTTTGCTGTGCAAAAGGCTTTAAGTTTCATTAGGTCCCATTTGTTTATTTTTGTTTGTATTTCCATTTCTCTAGGAGGTAAGTCAAAAAGGATCTTGCTGTGATTTATGTCATAGAGTGTTCTGCCTGTGTTTTCCTCTAAGAGTTTCATAGTGTCTGATCTTACATTTAGGTCTTTAATCCATTTGGAGTTTATTTTTGTGTATGGTGTTAGGAAGCGTTCTAATTTCATTCTTTTATATGTAGCTGTCCAGTTTTCCCAGCACCACTTATTGGAGAGACTGTCTTTTCTCCATTGTATATTCCTGCCTCCTTTATCCAAGATAAGGTGACCATATGTGCGTGGATTTATCTCTGGGCTTTCTATCCTGTTCCATTGATCTATATTTCTGTTTTTGTGCCAGTACCATATTGTCTTGATTACTGTAACTTTGTAGCATAGTCTGAAGTCAGAGAGCCTGATTACTCGAGCTGTGTTTTTCTTTTTCAAGATTGTTTTGCCTATTCGGGGACTTTTGTGTTTCCTACAAATTGTGCAATTTTTTGTTCTAGTTCTGTGAAAAATGTCATTGGTAATTTGATAGGGATTGCATTGAATCTGTCGATTGCTTTGGGTAGTATAGTCATTTTCACAATATTGATTCTTCCAATCCAAGAACATAGTATATCTCTCCATCTGTTTATGTCATCTTTAATTTCTTTCAACAGTGTCTTACAGTTTTCTGCATATAGGTCTTTTGTCTCCTTAGGTAGGTTTATTCCTAGGTATTTTATTCTTTTTGTTGCAGTGGTAAATGGGAGTGTTTCCTTAATTTCTCTTTCAGATTTTTCATCATTAGTGTATAGGAGTGCAAGAGATTTGTGTGCATTAATTTTGTATCTTGCTACTCTACCAAATTCATTGATTAGCTCTAGTAGTTTTCTGATAGCATCTTTAGGATTCTCTATGTCTAGTATCATGTCATCTGCAAACAGTGACAGTTTTACTTCTTTTTCGATTTGGATTCCTTTTATTTCTTTCTCTTCTCTGATTGCTGTGGCTAAAACTTCCAAAACTATGTTGAATAATAGCGGTGAGAGTGGGCAACCTTGTATTGTTCCTGATCTTAGAGGAAATGGTTTCAGTTTTTCGCCACTGAGAATGATGTTTGCTGTGGCTTTGTCAAATATGGCCTTTATTATGTTGAGGTAGGTTCCCTCTGTGTCTACTTTCTGGAGAGTTTTTATCATAAATGGGTGTTGAATTTTGTCAAAAGCTTTTTCTGCATCTATTGAGATGATCATATGGTTTTTATACTTCAATTTGTTAATACGGTGTATCACATTGATTGATTTGCATATATTGAAGAATCCTTGCATTCCTGGGATAAATCTCACTTGATCATGGTGTATGCTCCTTTTAATGTGCTGTTGGATTCTGTTTGCTGGTATTTTGTTGAGGATTTTTACATCTATGTTCATCAGAGATATTGGCCTGTAGTTTTCAGTTTTGTGACGTCTTTGGTTTTGGTATCAGGGTGATGGTGGCCTTGTAGAATGAGTTTGGGAGTGTTCCTCCCTCTGCTATATTTTGGAAGAGTTTGAGAAGGATAGGTGTTAGCTCTTCTCTAAATGTTTGATAGAATTCGCCTGTGAAGCCATCTGGTCCTGGGCTTCTGTTTGTTGGAAGATTTAAAAAAAAAAAAAAAATTTATTTATTTATTTATTTTTGGCTGCATTGGGTCTTCGTTGCTGTGCACAGGCTTTCTCTTGTGGCGAGTGGGGGCTACTCTTCTTTGTGGTGCGTGGGCTTCTCATTGCAGTGGCTTCTCTTCTTGTGGAGCATGGGCTCTAGGTGCACGGGCTTCAGTAGTTGCCTTTGTCATTGTCATTGTTTCTAGGTATCTTTGATTTCCTCTTTGATTTCTTCAGTGATCTCTTGGTTAATTAGTGGTGTATTGTTTAGCCTCCACATGTTTGTATTTTTTACAGTTTTTTTCCTGTAATTGATGTCTAATATCATAGCATTGTGGTCAGAAAAGATACTTGATACAATTTCAATTTTCTTAAATTTACTAAGGCTTGATTTGGGACCCAAGATATGATCTATCCTGGAGAATGTTCCATGAGCACTTGATAAGAAAGTGTATTCTGTTGTTTTTGGATGGAATGTCCTATAAATATCAATTAAGTCCATCTTGTTTAATGAATCATTTAAAGCTTGTGTTTCCTTATTTATTTTCATTTTGGATGATCTGTCCATTGGTGAAAGTGGGGTGTTAAAGTCCCCTACTATTATTGTGTTACTGTCGATTTCCCGGTTTATGGCTGTTAGCATTTGCCTTATGTATTGAGGTGCTTCTGTGTTGGGTGCATAAATATTTACAATTGTTATATCTTCTTCTTGGATTGATCCCTTGATCATTATGTAGTATCCTTCTTTTTCTCTTGTAATAGTCCTTATTTTAAAGTCTGTTTTGTCTGATATGAGAATTGCTACTCCAGTTTTCTTTTGATTTCCATTTGCATGAAATATCTTTTTCCATCCCTTCACTTTCAGTCTGTATGTGTCCCTAGGTCTGAGTGGGTCTCTTGTAGACAGCATATGTATGGGTCTTATTTGTGTATCCTTTCAGGCAGTCTATGTCTTTTAGTTGGAGCATTTAATCCATTTACATTTAAGGTAATTATCAATATGTGTGTTCCTATTACCATTTTCTTAATTGTTTTGGGTTTGTTATTGTAGGTCTTTTCCTTCTCTTGTGTTTCCTGCCTAGAGAAGTTTCTTTAGCATTTGTTGTAAAGCTGGTTTGGTAGTGCTGAATTCTCTTTAACTTTTGCTTATTTGTAAAGGTTTTAATTTCTCTGTCGAGATCCTTGCTGGGTAGAGTAATCTTGGTTGTAGGTTTTTCTCCTTCATCACTTTAAATATATCCTGCCACTCTCTTCCGGCTTGCAGAGTTTCTGCTTAAAAATCAGCTGTTAACCTTATGGGTATTCTCTTGTATGTTATTTGTTGCTTTTCGCTTGCTGCTTTCAATATTTTTCCTTTGTATTTAATTTTTGATAGTTTGATTAATATGTTTCTCGGCATGTTTCTCTTTGGGTTTATCCTGTATGGGACTCTCTGTGCTTCCTGGACTTGATTATTTCCTTTCCCATGTTAGGGGAGTTTTCGACTATAATCTCTTCAAATATTTTCTCAGACCCTTTCTTTTTCTCTTCTTCTGAGACCCCTATAATTCGAATGTTGGTGCGTTTAATGTTGTCCCAGAGGTCTCGGAGACTGTCCTCAATTTGTTTCATTCTTTTTTCTTTATTCTGCTCCCTGGCAGTTATTTCCACCATTTTATCTTCCAGCTCACTTATCCGTTATTCTGCCTCAGTTATTCTCTTATTGATTCCTTCTAGAGTATTTTTAATTTCAGTAATTGTGTTGTTCATCACTGTTTGTTTGCTTTTTAGTTCTTCTAGATCCTTGTTAAATATTTCCTATATTTTCTCCATTCTGTTTCCAAGATTTTGGATCATCTTTACTATCATTACTCTGAATTCTTTTTCAGGTAGGTTGCCTATTTCGTCTTCATTTATTTGGTCTTGTAGGTTTTTACCTTGCTCCTTCGTCTGTAACAAATTTTTTTGTCATTTCATTTTTTTTTTTTTTTTTATGAGTGGTGCTGTATTCCTGTCTTACTGGTTGTTTGGCCTGAGGTGTCCAGCACTGGAGTTTGCAGGCAGTTAGATAGAGCTGGGTCTTGGTGCTGAGATGAGGACCTCCTGGAGGCCTCACTCCAATTGATACTCCCTGGGGTCTGAGGTTCTCTGTTAGTCCAGCTGTTTGGACTTGGAGCTCCCACTACAGGAGCTCGGGCCTCACCTCCGGCCTGGGAACCAAGATCCTGCAAGCTTCGTGGTGTGGTAAAGAAGAAGAAGAAGGAAAAAAAGGAGCAGTACAATATTAAAGAATAAAAAACAAATTTAGAAAGATGAAAAATATATTATGAAAAATAAAACTAGAATTGAAACAACTGCAACAAGGTAAAATAAAACCACCACAGAAAAAAGAAAAAAAAAAAAAGAAAAGGGGGGAGAACAAGCCAAAAGGAGAGATCACTAACAAAGTATAAAGAATAAAATAAAATTAGAAAAATAAAATATTTATTAGGAAAAATAAAAATATAAAAGAATCAACAACAATGAATCAACAAGGTAAAACAGAACCCCAATCTAAAAGAGGAAAAAAGAAAAAAGACTTGTCTATGGGGGTGGAGTTTAGGCAGGGGTGGGACTTAGGCAGGGTCTGGTTTTGGGTGGGGCGGGACCTAGGCGGGTGTGTGTGGGGGTTGACGTTTGAGCGTGGGGTGGGGCCTAGGCGGGGCGATGTTGAAGCGTGGGTCGGGGCCTCTCCTTAGGACCTGCATGGAAGGGGAGAGGCAGCACATGGAAAGGAGGGCCTCTGGAGTGTGGAGTTCCAGAGTTTGGAGATAGGTCCCTGAGTGAGGCTGTGTGGGCGGGGTTTAGGCCTAGCGTGTTGGAGGAGGTCTTGGAGTGTAGAGGTAGGGCCCTAGTGGGGGTGTAGGGGCGGGGCCTGGGTTCTGCGCGACAGGAGGCACAGGATTAGGCCCGGGAACCCAACAAGCTTCCCAGTGCCTAAGTTGACAGGGAAAGCACTGGCCCTGTTCCCTTCCGTTCCTTTGTGCCCTTCCCCCACCATCTCCCCCAGGGTTTCCCCCGTCACCACTGGACCCCTAACCATGGGTGGGTCTCGCTGGGTGTAGGAACTCCTCCCCTCCCCCAGCCACCCCTCAGGGGTGCTGGTCCCGGAGGTCTGGCCTTTACTTTTGCTCCCCCTCACCTTCCTTCAATTACCTCAGGACCCGCATGGCTGGAGGGGGCTTTGGTGGGCAGAGAGTCAGGACCGGGATCTCAGCAGGCTTCTGGGGGCCCAAGTGGGCAGGGGAAGCCTGGCCAAGCTACCTTTTGATCCTCTGCCCTCCCAATGGCCCCCCAATTTCCCCCTTAGGGCGTGGGATCCCTTCCCCTCCCCCAGCTGTCCCTCAGGGGCACCAGTCCCATCTCGCCTCCACTTCTCTTCCCCCCTCACCCCACCCCATGCCCCACGTCCTACCCTCTCGCTGGGGGTTCCTCCCGTCCCCTTAGGTGTCTGTGGTCCCCCACCGTTGGCCTGGCAGGTGCCGTAGTTGTGAGGAGACGCGAATTCCACGTCCTCCTAGTTTGCCCTCTTGACTCCAGTCTTTCTGTTGTATTCATGTTTTAAAAGAACTAGTAGGGTTTCCCTGGTGGCGCAGTGGTTGAGAGTCCGCCTGCCGATGCAGGGGACGCGGGTTCGTGCCCCGGTCCGGGAAGAGCCCACATGCCACGGAGCGGCTGGGCCCGTGAGCCATGGCCACTGAGCCTGTGTGTCCGGAGCCTGTGCTCCACAACGGGAGAGGCCACAGCAGTGTGAGGCCCGCGTCTAGTAAGTGAGATTTGAAGGTTTCCATTTTGCCAGAATAACGTCTCTCTCATTTTTAAAGCAAGCTTTAAAATGGAGGGAGTTTGAAATTGTTGTCTCTGTTTTTAGCCCTTTCTTGTAAAGCTATTTTGCCTCTGCTAGAATAACCTTTTGAGGATCTGAAAACTAACTTTATGTATCTTTTTTATTCAGTATTTCAGACAGAGGAATGTAGAGAATAATATAACAAATGCCTGTTCTATATAACTACTTAGTAGTCAGATTCTAGTGTTTTCTCCTTTTAAAAAGATGTGAAACATTACAGAATCAATTGTAGTCCCCTTTGTACCCTTCTCCATTCCTAATCTTTATCTATGCCTTCCCAGAGGTAATCACTCTCCTGAATTTGCTTTTATTATTTCCATCATGTTTTATACTGTTACTTCATATGTGTGAGTCCGTATTCCATTGTATATGTTAATACATTTATTTATTTGTTCTAATGCTGATGGGCATTTAGGTTGTTTCCAGCTCTTTTACTATTACAAACAATGCTTTGGTGAACATTCTTAATCATGTCTCCTTGTGCACATGTGTTAGGTTTCTCTGGTGTACACACCTGGGAGTGGAATTGCTAGAATTTGGGTATGCACATCTTTGGCTTTGCTAGATGTTGCCAAATTACTGTTCACAGTGGTTATTTCAATTTATGTTGGTATGCATAAGAGTTCTTATTTTCCCATAGTCTCGCTAAAACATGGTGTGGTCAGACTTCTTAATTTTTGCCAAATTATGGTGATTTATTATTCTTTTCATTTGCATTTTTCTGATTGCTAATGAGCATCTTTGTAAATGTTAGTTGGCCATTGTGTTTTCTCTTTTGTATATTTCCTCTCAACTCTTCTGCCTGTTTTTCTGCTGCGCTGTCTTTTTCTTAATGACTCACAGGCTATTTTTATAAATGCAAGATGATAATTTACTAGTGATATGTACTGCAGTGATCTCCCGTTCTGTGGCTCATCTCTTCTTGCTTTGATTCTAGTGTCTTTTGTTGCACAGAATTTGTATTTTAGTGAGGTCAGATTTTATCCATATTTTCATTCATGATTTATGCTTATGTCTGGAAGTCCTTTTCTATCATGAGGTCAAGATTTTCTCCTTTATTTTAAGATCCTAAAGTTTTTTTTTTTTAGCTTTGTAATCTGGAATAAAAAGTTTTTTCCATTATTGAATTTTTCAGTGACTATTTTTTTCATATCCAGAATTTCTAATGAATACTTTTTTATGCACTTGTTTTAGTTTTGCTTGTTTCATTGTTTTTGTTCATTTTTTAATGTATTTGTTTTATTTTTGCTTATTTGTTTCATAATTTCTTATTTTCTAAAATGAAAATTATTATTTTATTTCTTCGAAAGTTGTAAACATAGTCATTTTGGAGTGGTCAGATTGGTCTATAGAGTTAATTTCATCTGGAGTGACTGTATTTGCTAATTGGTGATTTTGTTGGCTGTCTTAGCATTGGATTGGCTTCAGTTGTTTGGAATTTGAGTTTACAGAATCATTCTGAGTGGGAGGTATATTGTTTTGTTTGATTGTCTCCTTTTTTTACCCTCCCTACCTAACGGTTTATACTTTCTTCCACCTGGCTCCCTGAATTCTCAGTTTAGAATTAGGCCTTTTAAGTTTCTTGTTCCACGGTAACACTGAAAATCTTACAGACCCAGCCAGAGAGCCAGTGTGTACCTTGTTTCAGGGCCTGGTCATGAGGCTGAGTCTGTATCCTCCTCCCCTAGAGGCTTGTAGGGTTTCAAATCTTTTTTTTTTTTTTTTTCTGTACGCAGGCCTCTCACTGTTGTGGCCTCTCCCGTTGCGGAGCACAGGCTCTGGACACGCAGGCTCAGTGGCCATGGCTCACGGGCCCAGCCGCTCCGCGGCGTGTGGGATCTTCCCGGATCGGGGCACGAACCCGTGTCCCCTGCATCGGCAGGTGGACTCTCAACCACTGCGCCACCAGGGAAGCCCTCAAATCTTTAATGTATATAGGAATCACTAAGTTCTCACCTTTAGCCTCCTGTCATAAGGTGTGGGGGGAGTTCTGCTCTCACCTCAGCCGGTGAGCTTGGCTCTCCTTTTCTATCTCACAGGGAGCACGTTCTGTCCTCTTTACAATTGCCAATGCCTGCTTCCTGACCTGGGCCCCAGCAGGCAGGCTCTACTTACTGCCCCATCCCTTTTTGCAGCTAGTCTGTAGCTCATGGCTAGGTGTTTTTTTTTTTTTTTTGTCAGTATCCTTTTCTTTTTTTAAAAAATATTTTGACTGTATTGTTAATTTGTGTTTGGAACAGAGGATGAATTCACTGTGTCATCTTGACTGAGGTCTAGATTTTGTAATTAAGTTAGATTGTGAGCTTCTCTGGGGAGGGATAGCTTTTCATCAGCATCAAGCATGGTGCCTGGCTCTGAGCGCCTGGTGGGATTTTTCTATTTTTTTGAGGTGTACAGTGTGTTTATTTTATATACATACATAGTGTGAAATGATTACCACAAATAGGTTAGTTAACACATCTATCATCTCACCTAGTTACAATTTTATTTTTGTGGTGAGCATTTTAGGATTTATGCTCTTAGCAACTTCCAAGTGTACAATAGAGTACTGTTAACCTGTAGTCACCATGCTGTACATGTACCTTTACAATATTATTTGAGTCCTGTCTTTTTTGTTTTTTTTTGGTTAGTCTAGCTAAAGGCTTCTCAGTTTTGTTTATCTTTCTAAAGAACCAGCTCTTAGTTTTGTTAATCTTTTATATTGTTTTCCTATGCTCTCTCTTATTTCTTTGCTATTTAATGAAATTATTATTATCATTATTATTATTTTTTGTGTGTGTGGTACGCGGGCCTCTCACTGCTGTGGCCTCTCCCGTTGCGGAGCACAGGCTCCGGACGCACAGGCTCAGCGGCCATGGCTCACAGGCCCAGCTGCTCTGTGGCATGTGGGATCTTCCCGGATTGGGGCATGAACCCGTGTAGCCTGCATCGGCAGGCAGACTCTCAACCACTGCGCCACCAGGGAAGCCCCTGAAATTATTTTTAAAATTGAAGTATAGTCAATTTACAGGGTGTTAGTTTCTGGTGTACAGCACAGTGATTCAGATGTATATACATGCGTATATATATATTATATAGTTTCTAGTGTACAGCAAAGTGATTCAGATATATACATATAAATATATATTTCATATCTTTTCCATTATGATTTATTACAGGATATTGAATAAAGTTCCCTGTGCTATATAGTAGGACCTTGTTGTTTATCTATTTTATATATAGTAGTTTTTATCTGCTAATCCCAAACTTCTAATTTATCCCTCCCCCACCCCCTTTCCCCTTTGGTAATAAGTTTGTTTGTTATGTCTGTGAGTGTTTCTGTTTTGTAAATAAGTTCATTTGTATCATATTTTAGTTTCCACATATCAGTGATATAATATAGTATTTGTGTTTCTCTTTCCTGTTTACTTCACTTAATATGATAATCTCTAGGTCCATCCATGTTGCTGCAAATGGCATTATATCATTATTTTTTATGGCTGAGTAGTATTCCATTGTGTGTGTGTGTGTGTGTGTGTGTGTGTGTGTATATATATATATATATACACACACACACATATATACCACGTCTTCTTAACCAATCATCTGTTGATGGACACTTCGGTTGCTTCCATGTCTTGGCTATTGAAAATAGTGCTATGAATATTGGGGTGCATGTATCGTTTTGAATTAAAGTATTTGTTTTTCCAGATATATGCCCAGGAGTGGGATTGCTGGATCGTATGGTAACTATTTTTTGTTTTTTAAGGAACTTCCATATTGTTCTCCATAGTGGCTACACCAATTTACATTCCCACCAACAGTGTAGGAGGGTTCCCTTTTCTTTGGTGGATATTTTTTAAATTAAATAATTAATTTATTTTATTTTTGGCTGTGTTGGGTCTTTTTTGCTGCACGAGGGCTTTCTCTAGTTGCAGCGAGCGGGGGCTACTCTTCACTGTGGTGCGCAGGCCTCTCATTGTGGTGGCTTCTCTTGTTGTGGAGCGTGGGCTCTAGGTGTGCGGGCTTCAGTAGTTGTGGCACATGGGCTCAGTAGTTGTAGCTTGCGGGCTGTAGAGCGCAGGCTCAGTAGTTTAGGCACATGGGCTTAGTTGCTCCGTGGCATGTGGGATCTTCGCGGACCAGGGATCAAACTGTGTCCCTGGCATTGGCAGGCGGATTCTTAACCACTGTGCCACCAGGGAAGTCCCTGGATTATGTTTTTGATGTTGTATCTAAGAAATCTTTGCCTAACCCAAGGTCACAAAAGATTTTCTCCAATGTTTTCTTCTAGGCGTTTTATACTTTTCAGTTTCACATTTCAGTTTTGTGATCCATTTTGAGGTAATTTTAAAATATGGTATAAGGTAGGGATCACATTTCCTTCCTGTATTTCTGAAGCTGTGTTATATTAGATGTACCTAAGCTTGTCGTTGTTATATCTTCCTGATGTGTTGAGACTTTTATCATTATGAAGTAGCCCTCTTTGTTTCTAGTAATACTACTTGTCTTGAGGTGTATTTTGTCTAATATTAGTACAGTCACTCCAGCGCACTTGGGGTTATTATTTACATGACATATCTTTTTTATTTCCAAGTTATTTGTGTATTTATATTTAAAGTGCATCTCTTTAAACAGAATATAATTGATGCTTGATTTTTTTTTATCCAGTTAGACAATATTGTCATTTGATTGGAGTCTTTATTTAATGTCATTACTGATATGGGTATATTTAGGTCTGACATTTTGCTGTTTGTTTTTTATGTCCCTCATCTGCCTCTTGTTCTTCTGTTCTTTCTCTTCTGCCTTCCTTTAATTAATTAACTAATTTTTAGTAATCAATTTTAATTTCTCTATTGGCTTTCAAGCTGTATCTCTTTGCATTTTTTAAAGTGCTTTCTCTAGGGATTACAACATACATCTCAGTGTATTTTAAGTTGATATGAAGTTGCTTCAGATGAAATATAGGAATCTTGTGGCAGTATATTTTCATTTACCTTCATCTTTAGCACTGTCGTCATGTATATAGTACATCTGTATACGGTGTTATAATTTTTGCTTTAAACAGTCATATATCTTATAAAGAAATCATGAGAAAACAGTGTGTTGTGTGTGTTTGTATGTTTCAGTCCTTCCTTTGGACCCAAATTGCTAGCTGGTATCATTTCCCTTCAGTCTGTAGAACTTTCTTTAAGATTTCTTGCAGTGGAAATCTGGTGACAGAGTCTCTCAGTTTTTATTATCTGAAAATATCTTTATTTTGCTTTCACTTTTTTTTTTCTTTTTTGCAGTACACAGGCCTCTCACTGTTGAGGCCTCTCCCGTTGCGGAGCACAGGCTCTGGACGCGCAGGCTCAGCGGCCATGGCTCATGCGCCTAGCCGCTCCGCGGCATGTGGGATCTTCCCGGACTGGGGCACGAACCCGTGTCCCCTGCATCGGCAGGTGGACTCTCAACCACTGGGCCACCAGGGAAGCCCTGCTTTCACTTTTTGAAGGCTAGTAGCTGGTTGTAGAATTCATGATTGACAGTTTATTCTCTTCCAGCACTTTTAATATGACAGTTCTAGTGTCTTCTGTCCTCCATTAGTTCTTATGAGAAGCCAACTGATAATGGTATCTTTGTTCTCCCTCGGTATGTCGTTTTTCTCTGGATGCTTTCAGAATTGTCTTTTTATCTTTGGCATTCAGAAGATTAACCATGATGTGCTTAGGAATGGTTTGCTTAGAGTTTATACTGCTGGCATTTCTCTGAGCTTCTTAGATTTGTAAGTTAATGTTTTTCGTTTTGTTTTGTTTTTGTAAGTTAATGTTTTTCACAAAATTTGTGATTTTGGGGTGGGGGGCATTATTTCTTCATATATATATATATATATATATATATATATATATATATATATATATACATTTTTTTTTTTTTTTTTTTTTTTTTTGCGGTACGCGGGCCTCTCACTGTTGTGGCCTCTCTCGTTGCGGAGCACAGGCTCCGGACGCACAGGCTCAGCGGCCATGGCTCACGGGCCCAGCCGCTCCGCGGCATGTGGGATCTTCCTGGACCGGGGCATGAACCCATGTACCCTGCATCGGCAGGTGGACTCTCAACCACTGTGCCACTGGGGAAGCCCTTCATATATTTTATTCTGCTCTTTTTTCTTTTCTTTTCTTTCCTTCCTTCCTTCCTTCCTCCCTTCCTTCCTCCCTTCCTCCCTTCTCCCTCCCTTCTCCCTCCCTCCCTTCCTTGTCTTTGTTGCTGTGTGTGGCTTTCTCTAGTTGCAGTGAGCGGGGACTACTCTTCATTGTGGTGCGCGGGCTTCTCATTGCAGTGGCTTCTCTTGTTGCAGAGCACGGGCTCTAGGCACGCAGACTTCAGTAGTTGTGGCTCATGGGCTCTAGAGCACAGGCTCAGTAGTTGTGGCACACGGGCTTAGTTGCTCTGCAGCATGTGGGATATTCCTGGACCAGGGCTCGAACCTGTGACCCCTGCATTGGCAGGCGGATTCTTAACCACTGCACCACCAGGGAAGCGCTTCTGCTCTTTTCTCTTTCTCTCTTTTCTAAGACTTCAGTTATATTTATGTTGGGCCTCTTGATTTTTTTTTTCTTTAACGATTTATTTATTTGTTTTACTTAGTTTTGTCTGCGTCAGGTCTTAGTTTTGGCACGTGGGATCTTCGTTGAGGCATGCAGGATCTGTCATTGTGGCACATGGGCTCTTCCTTGTGGTGCGCGGGCTTCTCTCTAGTTGTGGCATGTGGGTTTTCTCTTCTCTAGTGTGACGTGCAGGCTCCAGGGTGCATGGGCTCTGTAGTGTGTGGCACACGGGCTCTAGTTGAGGTGCGTGAGCTCAGTACTTGTGGCATGCGGAGCTGCCCTGCGGCATGTGAGATCTTAGTTCCCTGACCAGGGGTCAAACCTGCGTCCCCTGCATTTTAAGGTGGATTCTTTACCACTGGACCACCAGGGAAGTCCCCGGGCCTCTTGATTTTTGTCTTACAGGTCTCTAAGACTTTGTTCATTCTTTTTCAATATTATTTTTCTCTCTTTTCTGGGATTGGGTAATTTTTGTCTTCAAATTCCCAGATTCATTCTTAAGTTTTATCTCCAAGTTGCTAGTGATCCTATTGAAATGCATTTTTTTCAGCTGTTGTACTTTTCACCCCTAGAATTTCCATTTTTTTCTAGTTTACATTTCACTGTTGAGATTCACTATCTGTTCCCTCAATAAGACCATATTTTAACTTACTTCTTTGAAAATATTATCCTTTAATACTTCTAACATAATTGTAATAGACGTTTTGTAGTCTTTGTTTTCTGAATCCAACATCTTAGTCCATTCAGAGTCAATTAATATTGATTACCTGTTTCTTTTCATGTCTAGTAATTTTAGGTTCAATACTTGGACATTGTAGATAATATTTAAAGCAACTCTGGTTCCCTTGTGTTCTTCCAAGGGTTATTGAGTTTTTGTTCTTAGGAGGCAGTTAGTTTGCCTGGACTCAGACTGCAAAGTCTGTCTCTCTGTGCTAGGTAGCAGCTGCTATCTCTGTTCAGTTCATACAGTTTCCAACTGTTGCTTCTTTTCTTTTTCTCCATCTCTTGCTTTTCTTTAGTTTGACCCCTTACTAGTCTACCCAGCACCTGCATAGTTTGTTGATCCTCAGGAAAGCCCACAAACTTGTAATTCTTATTTCTTCCGGTTTCAGCTTCTCAAGTGTAAACTCTCCTCCAACTTCTGTTTTTAGACATTTTCCAGTGTGTTTAAATAAGTCCCCCCCCCCGCTACACACAGTTATTATCTGCAAGAGGATTTACTTGACCACTTCACTCCGATGCCATTAACAGAAGTTGATAGCAAATAATTTAAAAACCACTCCTAAGTGACATATAACTACCAAATAACCTTTAGGGTGGCAATAAAATGGTCAAATCAAGTACAGTTTACTCATTCCTAAATTGTGTAGTTGCCAGAGAGCACCATGCTCCAAAAGTCATTGGGACTTTGTTAAATACTATTTTGCATTTTAATCTCAGTTTTAATATATTGTTTCATTTTATTTGAGGCTGTTAGACCAAGGTTCAGATATTATAGAGCAGAGCTGTCTTGAAAGAGGCCAAGATCAAGTGGAAATGGGGGTTGGAGCTCTCAAAACAGGGCAAAAAAATATTTATCAACCTTAAAATAACTATAGTAAATCTTCCCTGTGGGTGTTTTCAATTGTAAACACTTTGTCCTTGCAGTCATTTACATCTGCATAATTATAACACCTGCAAGTGAAAATCTTTTAAAATATTAAACCTACCCACTTTCTCCGAGTGATTTGCATTCTCCTTTGGCCATGCACCGAGAGCTGAGGATTTGTTCTTAGTATGGAGTTGGAAACAAAGAGGGTCTGGATAGGGAAATTGGAAAGCTGATTGTTATGTTTTAAAAAAGATTTCCCAACCTGGCTATTTTTTGGATGTTTCCCTCTGTAACATCAAACACACATACATTCAAATAAGAGTATACAAGCACATTCTAAAGCCTTTCTTTCTTCTTTTTTTTTTTTTTAAGGGAAATGGGCTTTTGTATTATAGTTAACTTGAATCATAGAGGAGTGCCAACAACCTCAAAATCAATTCATTAGATACATGTGTACGCTGCTCCTCCAACAGCAGTAAATATATAAAGTACAATTCATTGAGAAATACCTAATGAGAAAGAGATCTACTATGAAGTCATTAGCATTTTAAAATGTATCCGTATTTTATTACTAACATACATTTGAGAAACAGTATTGCAAATGTGAAGAAGGTACAACAGTCTGTAACAATGTTTGCTGATTAGGGATTCCAAGCTGGTAAAATTTCAGGAGATCTTTAAGCCCTTCTTCATTACATATTTTTTGACATCTGTGTTTTTTAAGGTGATTAGCACATTCTGTATGGTGTTCTGGTTGGACCTCTATTTGCATATATGTTACTAGATGGAAATTATTGGAAGGTAGAGAAATCTTTTAGTTGTTTTTATATTCTCAGCAGCCTAGGATAGTGCCTAGAACATAATAGGCACTTTTACTCGGAAAAGTTGTTATTCCATATTTTAAATAGTACCTCTTCCATTGAAAAATATTTGCTCTTCAGCAACATTAGGAAACCCTGTGTGGGTGTTTGGTTGAATTACATAGAGGGATTAGGGCTAGTTTGCATTTTTTTAAACAAAAATTTTACCATGGTGGGTATAGTGACTATGTCTTCAGTTTCTCAGTTTCTGTTACTAATAATAATCATAGTCAGACTTGGAAGGGGTAAAAGAGAACAACAGTCTCTTTCATTTTTATGGTGTATAGCATAAAACCCATAAGACCTTGGATTCTTTGTCATGCCATGTTAAAATTTTACAAAAACGAGAAATTTTATGAGTTTACAGTGCCTAGTAATATATTCATTCAAGAATTAATTTCTTGGTCACCTAATCGATGATGAAGGAGTCAAGAATATACAGTGGAGAAAAGACAGCCTCTTCAATAAATGGTGCTGGGGAAACTGGACAGCTACATGTAAAATAATGAAATTAGAACATTCCCTAACACCATACACAAAAATAAGTTCAAAATGGATTAAAAACCTAAATGTAAGGCCGGACATTATAAAACTCTTAGGTGAAAACATAGGCAGAACACTCTTTGACATAAATCGCAGCAAGATCTTTTTTGACCCACCTCCTAGAGTAATGAAAATAAAAACAAAAGTAAACAAATGGGATCTAATTAAACTTAAAAGTGTTTGCATAGGAAAGGAAACCATAAATAAAAGAAAAAGACAACCCTCAGAATGGGAGAAAATATTTGCAAATGAAGCAACCAACAAGGGATTAATCTCCAAAATATACAGACAGCTCATGCAGCTCAATATCAAGAAAACAACCCAATCAAAAAACGGGTGGAAGATCTAAATAGACATTTCTCCAAAGGAGACATATAGATGGCCAAAAAGCACATGAAATGATGTTCAACATCACTGATTATTAGAGAAACGCAAATCAAAGCTACAATGAGGTATCACCTCACACTGGTCAGAATGGGCATCATAAAAAAATCTACAAATGGGGACTTCCCTGGTGGCGCAGTGGATAAGACTCCGCACTCCCAATGCAGGGGACCCTCGTTCGATTGCTGGTCAGGGAACTAGATCCCACACACTCACTACAGCTAAGGAGCCCGCCTGCCACAGCTAAGACCTGGCACGACCAAATAAATAAATAAATATTTTTAAAAGACCCTACAAACAATAAATGCTGGAGAGGGTGTGGAGAAAAGGGAACTCTCCTACACTGTTGGTGGGGATATAAATTGGTAGCCACTATGGAGAACAGTATGGAGGTTCCTTAAAAAACTAAAAATAGAGCTACCATATGACCCAGCAATTTCACTCCTGGGCATATATTCAGAGAAAATCATAATTTGAGAAGATACATGTACCCCCAATGTTCACTGCAGCACTGTTTACCATAGCCAGGACATGGAAACAACCTAAATGTCCATCAACAGAGGAATGGATAAAGAAGATGTGGTACATATATACAGTAGAATATTAGTCATAAAAAAGAACAACATAATGCCATTTGCAGCAACATGGATGGACCTAGAGATTGTCATACTGAGTGAAGTAAGTCAGACACAGAAAGACAAATATCATATGATATTGCTTATATGTGGAATCTTAAAAAAAAAAAAGGGTACAAATGAACTTATTTACAAAGCAGAAGTAGAGTCACAGATGTGGAAAACAAACTTATGGTTACCAGGGGATAAGAGGGGAAGGGATAAATTGGAAGATTGAGATTGACATACACACACTACTATATATAAAATAGATAACTGATAAGAACCTGCTGTATAGGACAGTGAACTCTACTCAGTACTCTCTGTAATGGCCTATATGGGAAAAGAATATTAGAAAAAAAGAGTGGATATATGTATATGTATATGTATAACTGATTCATTTTGCAGTACACCTGAAACTAACACAACATTGTAAACCAACTATACTCCAATAAAAGTTTTTTAAAAAATGAATTTCTTGAATTTCCTGGTGGTCTAATGGTTAGGACTACCTGCTTCCACTGCAGGGGGCATGGGTTCAGTCCCTGGTTCGGGAAGTTAAGATCCCGCATGCAGTGCAGTGCAGCCAAAAATTAAAAAAAAAAAAAAAAGAGTCTCGCTTAATCTTCACAAGAATTAATTTCTTCTTGAATTTGCTCAGAAGATAGACCTAACCTCATCTGTTCCTAATTTTTATTGTAACATAAGATGTTGGGGAGGGGCTTCCCTGGTGGCGCAGTGGTTGAGAATCTGCCTGCCAATGCAGGGGACACGGGTTCGAGCCCTGGTCTGGGAAGATCCCACATGTCGCGGAGCAACTAGGCCCGTGAGCCACAACTACTGAGCCTGCGCATCTGGAGCCTGTGACCTGCAACAAGAGAGGCTGCGACAGTGAAAGGCCCACACACCGCAATGAAGAGTAGCCCCCGCTTGCCGCAACTAGAGAAAGCCCTCGCACAGAAGCGAAGACCCAACACAGCCAAGAATAAATAAATAAATTTATTTTTTTAAAAAAATGATGTTGGGGGACTTCCCTGGCGGTCCAGTGGTTAAGACTCCCCACTTCCACTGCAGGGGCACGGGTTCCGTCACTGGTCGGGGAACTAAGATCCTGCATGCCGCGTGGTGTGGCCAAAAATTAAAAAAAGAAAAAAAAGATGTTGGAACTTTAGCAGAGGCATTAAGGTACAAGAGTGTGAAATTTGGAAGTGGGGTATTTCATGTTCAAGAACCAGTTCGAGGCTCTAAAACACATGAGAAGGATACTTAAGGGTCATGGAAGAACATTTTGTGAGGATTCTTTTAAAAATTATGCTGTTGCTTCCCCCCCCACACACACACCATGGGAGAACTGGGGGTACAGACTCACTTGATATCTAGTGAGAGGAGCTCTAGAGGGACCACTTAGAGATTTAAAGAATTCTCTTCAGTTAGGGGGTACAGAGGACTGAGGTCTGGATCCCCTGAGAAATCCGTCAAGGAGAGAACTGTAGCTGGCTGACTGCTCCCACAGCAAGAGGTAGGCTGTGTTGGAATTTGCCTACACTCCAGTGTTTGTCCAGGCAAAGGAAATATGAATACTTCCTGCAGAGCAGAGGCAGGCCTAGTGGAGGAGAGAGGCGGCCTGGAGCTGTTTTAATTCCTGCCCAAATAAACTGCCTAGAAGGGCAATGAGGCTCCAACAGTGAGTCTTTTAAGTGACAGCCAAAAAGCCAGGAGGAGAATGAACTATCCACTGAACTGTCCACGTCGGTAGAGCTATAGCCAGAAGAAACTCTGAGGTGAGACTCTGAAGAACCCACAGAAGTGCATCTGAGGAAAAGAGTCCACTTCAGACATCACCAGACAGGCCTTTTGGCAGGACCTCTTAAGTTGGAATCTCGTTGCCTTCCGTCTCCCAGCACTCCTCTCTCTCATATCCACTTTGGAGACAACAGCAGCTAGGGAAGGGGAGAAGGGTCATGGAAAAGACATAGCTGAGCTTACTCTTTTCCCAGCTGGGGGTGGGAAATGAGATTTGATTACCTAGTGAAGATTGGTTTGTAACCTAAAGTGACTGTAGGACTTTGTTACTTAGCACTGGCTAGAAGAAACGTGTGGGCCTGCTGAGTGGTCATCCAGTGCCGGGGGAACATTTTCTCCCTGCATACATTTTAAGAGGATAGCCGAGACAAAAATAAAGTTATATTTGATTATATCCTGCAGTTAGTGCATGTTCAGTGGACATAAAAATTCTGTAAAAATTTTCACGTTTGGCATTGCAGTAGTCCGAAATCTATGGTAATGCATTAAGCCTTGTTTTTATTCTTGAAAAGTGCCTTGACTTATGTGAGCATTACATGCAGTGCTGCTGTATGTTCTTAGATTTCTTTGTTTTTGGCCGGACCACACGGAATGCGGGATCATAGTTTCCTGGGATCGAACCCGTGCCCCCTGCAGTGGAAATGCGGTGTCCTCCTAACCACTGGACCTCCAGGGAATTCCGCTCTTGGATTTCTTAAAGTGGGCTCCAATTTAGTGTTGGTGTTTCACTTAATTGTAAAAGCACCTTTATCCAAAAATAAAGGTTAGGATGCTATTCTTCTAGTCTGCCTAGGTTGTTTCATAAACAGGATAGATGACTAAACTTTTTTTGAATAAGATTAAATTATTATAAATCAGTGACATTTTTATATAACATAGACTAAAAAATTTGCACTTCTCCTTGAGCAAGCCCATACTAAACAGCTCTGCACATCTGGGGTTGAGGTTGTGCTAGTTCATCTGGCCAATCGCCTCTCTGCTGTCCACTTCTGAATTCCCCCACCAGCACCTAAGCCAAGACTGCATTGTTTGTACAGTCTCTTCATTGTGTGTGTGTGTGTGTTTTATTGAAGTGTAGTTGATTTACAGTGTTGTACCAATCTCTGCTGTACAGCAAAGTGACTCAGTTATACACATATAGACTTTCTTTTTTTATATATTCTTTTCCATTATGGTTTATCACAGGATATTGAATATAGTTCCCTGTGCTATACATTAGGACCTTGTTGTTTATCCATTCTAAATGTGGTAGTTTGCGTCTACCAACCCCAAACTCCCAGTCAATCCCTCTCCATCTTCCCTCCTCCTTGGCAACCACAAGTCTGTTTTCTATGTCTATGAGTCTGTTTCTGTTTTGTAGATAGGTTCATTTGTGCCATATTTTAGATTCCACATATAACTGATATCATATGGTATTTGTCTTTCTCTTTCTGACTTCACTTAGTATGATAATCTCTATTTGCATCCCATTGTGTTTTGTTTTAAGATCATAGTCTCCTTTCTGGTAAGGGAAGAAAGAAAAGAGAATTATGGCTGATTAAAATATACATAATTAAAAAAATAATTTAAAAGGTAAGAAGGCAAAGAATTAAATGAAATTGTTAGTCTGGTGAAGATCCATTTGGACCACATTATTAAGAAATGGGCATTAGCACAGGATCTGGACTTAATTCCTTTGCTGAGGAAATAGAGTAATATACTAGTAGACTGTCAGAGCTGGATGGAGCATTGGAGATCATCTGTTTCATTTTATAAGACAATTTGTTGTTGTTAAAACTCTGAATTATTAATTGTTCCTGTGCTAGATGCAGAGGTTTAGATACATTTTCTCTAATCCTTAATAATTCTGGAAAAGTCTGTGTTCAATTCCCTTTCCAGATGAGAAAACAGACTCAGAGGAAGTGACCTGCTGAAGGATATATTGTAGTTACAGAGATGGGGGATTTGGACCCAGGTCTGTTTGTTTTATAGCTCATGTTCACTTAGGCCCCACTAGTTTATATACTTTTTAAGAATTTACAGACTTGATATCCTATAAGATCACTCATTTCTTGGGCACAAATTTATGATCATTTGTACTCAGTATGTTTCTCTTTTTGGCTTTCCTTTTGTTTTGGTCTTTACAGATCAGAACAGGAAATTGTGACCTGATTCTTAAATCTTTTCTATTGTGAAAGATAGCATACTTTCAGAAAAGAAGATAAAATGTATGTATGGTTTTATAAGTAAAGTGAATACACAGTAACTGTTACCCAGGTCAACAAACAGCCTACCTGTGTACTACTTTATTCCTTTAACAAAAGCACAAAGCCCAGACTCTAGGCAAATGTTCAGTTCTTATCTACTGGGTCCAGATGGTTATAATTCCTTTTTCTCCCCTGAGTTTCACCACTGTATTGAGTTTGGTGGTCATCACTTCTTTGCAGTTTGATCACCTAGGCATGTGTTCCTAAACGTATCTCAATTTTTTGAAATAAATTTCTTTCCATAGATTAGAAGTTGCTTAAAATTAACCATAGATACCAGGATAGAGATTAATAGTGATTAGGTCACAGGAGAATGTTTGATTTATTTAAGAATACAAACTTTTTAAGAGTTCCATTAAACACAAATAATTGCTTTGCTAATTATAATTAGTATTGGTCAGTCCTTTCATCTGTGATTCAGATTTGTTACTTATTCCAACTTCCCCCCATTCATCAATCTGGGTAATACCTTTTCTGCATTAATACTGTTCTGAATATGTATTATATCTTATTAGGTAAGGACAAATAGAATTTACCATGTCATAATGTCCCTTTGTTTCCTCTTTTACAGCATGGGTAAGTTCTCTCTCCATGGGGATGATTTTCTTCTGCTGCCCAATTGTCAGCGTCTTCACAGACGTGTTTGGTTGCCGGAGAACAGCTGTCGTGGGTGCTGCTGTTGGATTTGTTGGACTCGTATCAAGTTCTTTTGTAAGGTAAGGACTTAGCTTCTTCATGTCACTTTTCAAAAACTGTTAGCTACCTTAAAGATTTCCTTTTAGAAACTTTGCTGTTTACAAGGAAAAATCCTCCTTTTCAGTACTTAAACTAAGCAGCGTCACTTAACGCATTGTTGTCTACAGCAGCAAATCAGAGCTTGTGAATTTGAATGCTTCTGCTTGCAGTGCCTCAGAGTTAGATGTCAGTCAGGATACATATGTTCTCTGGAGCCAAGAAAAAATGTTTCTCCTTTTGTTTTTTCCATTCACAGAAGAATCTTAACTCATAACAGTAAGTTGTCTAAAACAATGGGCTTAGTTTATGGTCAGCTCAGTCTGAGCCCCAAAGGGTACGAGAAGTGGTATTTTGAAGTGGTTGTTCATAGGCTTGATATGAAATATTTTTATTAATGAAATCCAGACTTTGCTATTTATTTCAACCCAGGTAGAGAATTCCTGCCTGCATTCTTTATTTTATTTTATTTATTTATTTTTAAAACTTTATTTTTTTTATACAGCAGGTTCTTATTAGTTATCCATTTCATACTTATTAGTGTATACATGTCAATCCCAATCTCCCAATTCATCACACTACCACCCTGCCCCCTGCCACTCTCCCCTCTGGTGTCCATACGTTTGGTCTCTACATCTGCGTCTCTGCCCTGCACACCGGTTGATCTGTACCATTTTTCTGGGTTCCACATATATGCGTTAATATACGATATTTGTTTTTCTCTTTCTCACTTAACTTCACTCTGTATGACAGTCTCTAGATTCATCCACGTCTCTACAAATGACCCAATTTCGTTCCTTTTTATGGTTGAGTAATATTCCATTGTATAAATGTACCACATCTTCTTTATCCATTCGTCTGTCGATGGGCATTTAGGTTGCTTCCATGACCTGGCTGTTGTAAATAGTGCTGCAGTGAACATTGAGGTGCATGTGTCTTTTTGAATTATGGTTTTCTCTGGGTATATGCCCAGTAGTGGGATTGCTGGGTCATATGGTAATTCTATTTTTAGTTTTTTAAGGAACCTCCATACTGTTCTCCATAGTGGCTGTATCAATTTACATTCCCACCAACAGTGCAAGAGGGTTCCCTTTTCTCCACACCCTCTCCAGCATTTGTTGTTTGTAGATTTTCTGATGATGCCCATTCTAACTGGTGTGAGGTGATACCTCATTGTGGTTTTGATTTGCATTTCTCTAATAATTAGTGATGTTGAGTAGCTTTTCATGTGCTTCTTGGCCATCTGTATGTCTTCTTTGGAGAAATGTCTGTTTAGGTCTTCTGCCCATTTTTGGATTGGGTTGTTTGTTTCTTAAATATTGAGCTGCATGAGTTGTTTATATATTTTAGAGATTTATATATTTATAAATCTTTTTAGAGATTAATCCCTTGTCCGTTGATTCATTTGCAAATATTTTCTCTCATTCTGAGGGTTGTCTTTTTGTCTTGTTTGTAGTTTCCTTTGCCTTGCAAAAGCTTTTAAGTTTCATTAGGTCCCATTTGTTTATTTTTGTTTTTATTTCCATTACTCTAGGAGGTAGATCAAAAAAGATCTTGCTGTGATTTATGTCAAAGAGTGTTCTTCCTGTGTTTTCCTCTAAGAGTTTTATAGTGTCTGATCTTACATTTAGGTCTTTAATCGTTTTGACTTTATTTTTGTGTATGGTGTCAGGGAGTGTTCTAATTTCATTCTTTTACATATAGTTGTCCAGTTTTCCCAGCACCACTTATTGAAGAAGCTGTCTTTTCTCCATTGTATATCTGTGCCTCCTTTGTCATAGATTAGTTGACCAAAGGTGCGTGGGTTTATCTCTGGGCTTTCTATCCTGTTCCATTGGTCTATAGTTCTGTTTTTGTGCCAGTACCATATTGTCTTGATTACTGTAGCTTTGTAGTATAGTCTGAAGTCAGGGAGTCTGATTCCTCCAGCTCCATTTTTTTCCCTCAGGCTGCTTTGGCTATTCGGGGTCTTTTGTGTCTCCATACAAATTTTAAGATTTTTTATTCTAGTTCTGTAAAAAAAAAAAAAAAGCCATTGGTAATTTGATAGAGATTGCACTGAATCTGTAGATTGCTTTGGGTAGTATAGTCATTTTCACAATATTGATTCCTCCAATCTAAGAACATGGTATATCTCTCCATCTGTTTGTATCATCTTTAATTTCTTTCATCAGTGTCTTACAGTTTTCTGAGTACAGGTCTTTTACCTCCTTAGGTAGGTTTATTCCTAGGTATTTTATTCTTTTTGTTGCAGTGGTAAGTGGGAGTGTTTCCTTAATTTCTCTTTCAGATTTTTCATCATTAGTGTATAGGAATGCAAGAGATTTCTACGCATTAATTTTGTATCCCGCTATTCTACCAGATTCATTGATTAGCTCTAGTCGTTTTCTGGTGGCATATTTAGGATTCTCTACGTATAGTATCATGTCATCTGTAAACAGTGACTGTTTTACTTCTTCTTTTCCAATTTGTATTCCTTTTATTTCTTTTTCTTCTCTGATTGCCATGGCTAGGACTTCCAAAACTATGTTGAATAATAGGGGCGAGACTGGACATCCTTGTCTTGTTCCTGATCTTAGAGAAAATGCTTTCAGTTTTTCACCATTGAGAATGATGTTTGCTATGGGTTTATCATATATGGCCTTTATTATGTTGAGGTAGTTTCCCTGTGTGCCCACTTTCTGGAGAGTTTTTATCACAAATGGCTGTTGAATTTTGTAAAAAGCTTTTTCTGCATCTATTGAGATGATCATATGGTTTTTATTCTTCAGTTTGGTAATATGGTGTATCACATTGATTTGCGTATATTGCAGAATCCTTGTATCCCTGGGATAAATCCCACTTGATCAAGGTGTATGATCCTTTTAATGTGTTGTTGGATTCTGTTTGCTACGATTTTGTTGAGGATTGTTGCGTCTGTATTCACTAGTGATATTAGTCTGTAATTTTCTTTTTCTGTAGTATCTTTGTCTGGTTTTGGTATCAGGGTGATGGTGGCCTCATAGAATGAGTTTGGGAGTGTTCCTTCCTCTGCAATATTTTGGAAGAGTTTGAGAAGGATAGGTGTTAGCTCTTCTCTAAATGTTTGATAGAATTCACTGGTGAAGCCATCTGGTCCTGCACTTTTGTTTGTTGGAAGATTTTTTTTTTTTCTTTTGCGGTATGCGGGCCTCTCACTGTTGTGGCCTCTCGTGTTGCGGAGCACAGGCTCCGGATGTGCAGACTCAGCGGCCATGGCTCACGGGCCCAGCCGCTCCGTGGGATGTGGGATCTTCCTGGACCGGGGCACGAACCCGTGTCCCCTGCATCTGCAGGTGGACTGTCAACCACTGTGCCACCAGGGAAGCCCTGTTGGAAGATTTTAAATCACAGTTTCAATTTCATTACTTGTGAGTGGTCTGTTCATATCTTCTGTTTCTTCCTGGTTCAGTCTTGGAAGTTTTAACCTTTCTAAGAATTTGTCCATTTCTTCCAGGTTGTCCATTTTATTGGCATAGAGTTGCTTGTAGCAGTCTCTTAGGATGCTTTGTATTTCTGCAGTGTCTGTTGTAACTTCTATTTCATTTCTAATTTTATTGATTTGAGTCCTCTCGCTCTTTTTCTTGATGAGTCTGGCTAAAGGTTCATCAGTTTTGTTTATCTTCTCAGAGAACCGGCTTTTTGTTTTATTGATCTTTGCTGTTGTTTTCTTTGTTTCTATTTCATTTATTTCTGCTCTGATCTTTATGATTTCTTTCCTTCTACTAACTTTGGGTTTGTTTGCTCTTTCTCTAGTTCTTTTACGTATAACGTTAGATTGTTTATTTGAGGTTTTTCTTGTTTCTTGAGTTAGGCTTGTATTGCTATAAACTTCCCTCTTAGAACTGCTTTTGCTGCATCCCATAGGTTTTGAATCATCGTGTTTTCATTGTCATTTGTCTCTAGGTATTTTTTGATTTCCTCTTTGATTTCTTCAGTGATCTCTTGGTTATTTAGTAACGTATTGTTTAGCCTCCATGTGTTTGTGTTTTTTACATTTTTTTCCCTGTAATTTATTTCTAATCTCATAGTGTTGTGGTCAGAAAAGATGCTTGATATGATTTCATTTTTCTTAAATTTACTGAGGCTTGATTTGTGACCCAAGATGTGATCTAGCCTGGAGAATGTTCTGTGCACACTTGAGAAGAAAGTGTAATCTGCTGTTTTTGGATGGAATGTCCTATAAATATCAGTGAAATCTATCTGGTCTATTGTGTCATTTAAAGCTTTTGTTTCCTTATTTATTTTCATTTTGGATGATCTGTCCATTGGTGTAAGTGAGGTGTTAAAGTCCCCAACTATTTTGTGTTACTTTCGATTTCCTCTTTTACATCTGTAGCAGTTGCCTTATGTATTGAGGTGCTCCTACGTTGGGTGCATAAATATTTACAACTGTTATATCTTCTTCTTGGATAGATCCCTTGATCATTATTTAGTGTCCTTCCTTGTCTCTTGTAACATTCTTTATTTTAAAGTCTGTTTTGTCTGATATGAGTATTGCTACTGCAGCTTTCTTTTGATTTCCGTTTGCACTGAATATCTTTTTCTATCCCCTCACTTGCAGTCTGAATATGTCCCTAGGTCTGAAGTGGGTCTCTTGTAGACAGCATATATATGGGTCTTGTTTTTGTATCCATTCAGTGAGCTTGTGTCGTTTGGTTGGAGCATTTAATCCATTCACATTTAAGGTAATTATTGATATATGTGTTCCTATTACCATTTTCTTTTGTTTGTTTTTGTTTTTTTGCGGTACGCGGGCCTCTCACTGCTGTGGCCTCTCCCGTTGCGGAGCACAGGCTCCGGACACACAGGCTCCGGACGTGCAGGCTCCGGATACGCAGGCTCAGCTGCCATGGCTTACGGGCCTAGCTGCTCCGCGGCATGTGGGATCCTCCCAGACCAGGGCACGAACCCGTGTCCCCTGCATCGGCAGGCGGACTCTCAACCACTGTGCCACCAGGGAAGCCCATATTACCATTTTCTTAATTGTTATGGGTTTGTTTTTGTAGGTCCTTTTCTTCTCTTGTGTTTCCCACTTAGAGAAGTTCCTTTAGCATTTGTTGTAGAGCTGGTTTGGTGGTGCTGAATTTTCTTAGCTTTTGCTTGTCTGTAAAGCTTTTGATTTCTCCATCGAATCTGAATGACATCCTTTCTGGGTAGAGTAATCTTGGTAGTAGGTTCTTCCCTTTCATCATCACTTTAAATATATCATGCCACTACCTTCTGGCTTGTAGAGTTTCTGCTGAGAAATCAGCTGTTCACCTTCTGGGAGTTCCCTTGTATGTTATTTGTCGTTTTTCCCTTGTTGCTTTCAATAATTTTTCTTTGTCTTTAATTTTTGTCAGCTTGATTACTATGTGTCTTGGCGTGTTTCTCCTTGGGTTTATCCTGCCTGGGACTCTTTTTAAAAAAAGAACAATGCTGAAATTTAAAAAGATCATGACAAAATGAAGTGGTCAAATGCAGCTTAAAATAAAACACTCTTTTCCCTGTGTCTGTTAAAAGCTGTTGTGCACTGCAGAGGAACTAACTGCAAAGAGCTGGTGGGCATATTACCATAGAAGCACCTCTCCCTCCAGCTCCAGTTCTACCTGTAAATACCCTTTCATTGTCAGAATAATCCCCAGTTAGTGAAACACTGGTTTAATAGGTAGGTCTGGCTAACAGGAGGTGATTAACAAGAAAAACCTTAAGATGATTTTCATCCTGTCTCTACTTTAGTAGTTAATTTTCATCCTGTGCCTTTCTCTTCCCTAGCTATCTTCGTGCTCTAGTTGAAAAGCATTATTGTGGTTATTAGAAAAAAAAATCAAACTTATGTTGCTTGCCATCTTTATTTTTTTTTAATTTATTTTATTTTTGGCTGCTTGGGTTTTCTTTGTTGCTTGTGGGCTTTCTCTAGTTTTGGCGAGTGGGGGCTACTCCTCGTTGCGGTGCGTGGGCTTCTCATTGCAGTGGCTTCTCTTGTCGCGGAGCATGGGCTCTAGGCACGTGGGCTTCAATAGTTGTGACACACGGGCTCAGTAGTTATGGCTCACTGGCTCTAGAGCGCAGGCTCAGTAGTTGTGGCACGTGGGCTTAGTTGCTCCTCGGCATGTGGGATCTTCCTGGACCAGGGCTTGAACCTGTGTCTGCTGCATTGGCAGGTGGATTCTTAACCACTGTGCCAACAGGGAAGCCCCTACCCTGTTTTTTTTTTTTTGCAGTACACGGGCCTCTCACTGTTGAGGCCTCTCCCACTGCGGAGCACAGGCTCTGGACACGCAGGCTCAGCGGCCATGGCTCCCGGGCCCAGCCGCTCCGCGGAATGTGGGATCTTCCCGGACTGGGGCACGAACCCATGTCCCCTGCATTGGCAGGCGGACTCTCAACCACTGCGCCACCAGGGAAGCCCTATTTTTATTTTATTTTTTTGTTCCTGTAATCTTTATTTATTTGTTTATTTATTTTGGTTGCACCACGCAACATATAGGATCTTAGTTCCCCAACCATAGATCAAACCCAGGCCCACTACAGTGGAAGCATGGGATCCTAACCACTGGACCTCCAGGGAATTCCCGCCATGTTTATTTTTAAATATTTAAGATTTAATCAACAGAATCCTTGGTTTGCTAATTTTACCCCCATTCTCCCCATATATACCCCTTTCTGAACTCTAGAGTGAGCCTCTTTCTTTCACCTAACTTAGACATTTTATTTGGCTTCTAAACAATTATTTATTTATTTATTTTTGGCTGCGTTAGGTCTTCGTTTCTGTGCGCGGGGTGTCTCTAGTTGTGGCGAGCGGGGGCTACTCTGTTGCGGTGCGTGGGCTTCTCATTGCTGTGGCTTCTCGTTGTGGAGCATGGGCTCTAGAGCGCAGGCTTCAGTACTTGTGGCACGCAGGCTCAGTAGTTGTGGCGCACAGGCTTAGTTGCTCCACAGCATGTGGGATCTTCCTGGACCAGGGCATGAACCTGTGTCCCCTGCATTGGCAGGCGGAGTCTCAACCACCGTGCCGCCAGGGAAGTCCCTAAACAATTATTTTAATTTTTTGTTAGAAAATAAATATTCTACCTTTAAAGTGCCTTTGTGTTTTGTTTTTTTTTTTCTTCTTCTAAAGTTTTTTTTTAAAGAAACAAAACCCAGTTTTGTTTGGAATAAGATTCTGCTTAGGTAGCTCTGTGAGATCATTTACTTTTAGTTCTTCTTTATCAGTAATACAGCATGGCGTGATAACCACCTTGTCAGATACCCACTTGGTCTGGAAGCTTCCAGGTACCCATTGTCAGTATTCTTAGCGCTTGCTGAAGTGTTAACACTCAGGCTTTGGTGGAGAGAGAAACTAAGAGATAGAAAATCCATGTAACTTATTACCTAATTTGGTAGACAAAACACATATACACAAACCTGCTTACAGCAAGCAGTGTTTCTCAAATAGTTTTGACCGCTGAGAAATAAAAATTATGAAATGTATTTTACATTGTGACCTAGTTCTTCCTTTCTCTTTCCCTCCCCCATCCCCACCCCTAACTAAAACAAAATGTCTTGAAGCCATCTTTACCTTACTGTATGTAATGTTGTCATGTTTTCTATTCAGTTTCATTATTTAACCCCCCACCGATCAAAAGCTGCCAGACTTTCAGAACAATACACAGGCGCGAGGGGGAGATGTAGTGTAAATTCCAAGTGTCAAACAGTGGACCAACCCTCTTTTCCTCTAGTTCAAGTTCTGCCTTTTTAGGAAAGCCTTCTCTAGCACCCCCAGGTTGCATCAGTGTCTCTTCTTGGAATCCTTTTTCCACACATATTTGATATCTTACTGATTTACACTGTACTTATTCAGTTGTCATACTTCAATAGTTTGAACCACCTGTTACTAAGGTGAAAATTTAGAAGTAAAAAAGGTTCCAGCAGCAGTGAAAATGCCATCACAAAGCTTATGTACTTTACTCTGTGGGAGAGATACAAAGTTAATCTTACCCAGCACTCTCTGTTTAAATGTTGTGCAAAAGAATGTCTGTGATTTATGTCAGTGGCTCTCTGGTTTTCCAACTGACAGCTTTATAATAATGTGGTATAATTGTGTAGATACTGGTGTTCATGATGATACTTTGCTGTCAATACTATTTTTAACATACACTTTGAAGAAGGCAGAGAAATGTATTTAGATTTAGATTCTTCCTTTAAAATTGTTAAATAAAAATAAATTAGCACCTTAAGAAGTAAGTTGTAGTTACCTGGAAAACTACTTATGTGCAGAAACTGATGCAGAATGAGTGAAGTATTATTTATATTTTGTTCTGTATTCTTATTATCTGGCGTAGATGTCTTGTTTCACTAAGCAGACTAGAAGTAGGGCATAACCACATTTTAAATATTCTTTTCACCAAGTATCTGGAGCATAGTAGCTGTTAAATATATGTTTATTGAATAAAGAGTGGAGTTTCAGTAAAGAGTGATCAGAGTGAGGTAGGGTTAATCTGGGAGAGTCTGGGAGTGGCTCTTGAGCCTGATTTGAAGATGGTTCTAACTGTGGATTAATAGAGGGGGAAAGGGCATCTCAGGGAGAGAGAATTGACAACCTGCCTTAATTTTATCAGATTCTAGAATTCCTTGTGATTACCTCAGCATATTGCTAGGCTAGAATTATTGTCCAAAATTTAATTATTAACCAACTTTATCTATCTTAGTTTCTAATAAATAGCTTGCCTTTACTACTGATAAACAGCCTTTTGAATTGAACTTTTCAAAAGAAAAAAAACTTTAGTTTTCTTTCACTCCTTACCTTAAATGTTTCAAAGAATGTGATGCTGTATGTTCCTTTACTGTTTTGTTTTTTTACTTTCTTCCATCTGCAGCCTCCTCTTGCTTCAGCCCTCTCTTTTTATTTTTCTTTTTTTTTTTTGCCCCACCGTGAGGCTTGTGGGATCTTAGCTCCCTGACCAGAGATCGAACTCAGGCCCTCTCGGCAGTGAGAATGAGGGGTCGTAACCACTGGGCCGCCAGGGAATTCCCTGTGTTCATTTACTTTCATAAGAAGTGTATAATTAAGTTATTTGGTTAAAATAAAGAATTCTTAATCCTTTATTATTTTTTTGAGACATACACGGCCCTAAAGCTTACAAACTGGGATCACTAGTGAACACACTTCATTTAGTATTCCTGCAATCAGAATATGATTTCTCCTTATCTTGCACAATACCAAGAACAGTGCAGTACAGGGCGAAGGTTGGTCTGCAGCCCTTAGGCCAGCAAAATGCAACAGAACTGCTCCCCTGTGCAAACGTTTGTGACATAACCTTGTGGAGAAAATATCAGATGCAGCCTTTTCTTTGAGTAGATTGCTTAGTAAGTGCCTGGGAAAACTCCATTAAAAAAGTGAGCTTTCATAGTTAAATTATACTTTTTAAAAACTTTTATCACGACTAGTTTTTTTTTTAATTTTTAATTTTAATCATTGTCAGTTTTACTGAGGCCCTTCCTGGCACTGTCCTTTATTTCTGAGTTGCGGAGAACACAACAGTTTTTACCCAGTGCTGCATGGTTTGCCTGAAATCCATAGAAAGAGAAGGAGGAATCAAATCACTGATGACCTTAACGGTCATTTTTTCACATACTCAAGGCATTTTTTATTATCCGTTCACATTAAATTAAAATATTTCAGCATTGTATTCTTGACTTATTAAGTTTTTCACCTCTGTTTTTGGTTGATTTTTATTTGTAGAAAATACTTTGATTAACTGAAACCCAGTTTTAAAATAAGGTTTTATTCTACCAAGCACATGATAAAAATAATGAAAGCTGCTCTCCATCTTTTTCGTCTTTACACAGCTCCATCGAGCCTCTGTACCTGACCTATGGAATCATATTTGCCTGTGGCTGCTCCTTTGCCTACCAGCCTTCATTGGTCATTTTGGGACACTATTTCAAGAAGCGCCTTGGACTGGTGAATGGCATTGTCACCGCCGGCAGCAGTATCTTCACAATTTTGCTGCCTTTCCTTTTAAGGGTACTGACTGAGAGCGTGGGCCTCTTTTATACCCTGAGGGTCCTCTGCATCTTCATGTTTGTTCTCTTTCTGGCTGGCTTTACTTACCGACCTCTTGCTTCCAGTGCCAAAGATAAAGACAGTGGAACCAAAGGAGGCAACAGATTCTCCCTCTTTTCCAGGAGAAAGTTCAGTCCTCCAAAAAAAATTTTCAATTTTGCCATCTTCAAGGTGACAGCATATGCAGTGTGGGCAGTTGGAATACCACTTGCACTTTTTGGATACTTTGTGCCTTATGTTCACTTGGTAAGTATGCTTCTCTGGCGTTGCTGGTAATGGATATTATTATTTCATACACAAAAACTTCTTAGAAGAGCAATAGAGATCAGGTTGAAGTTGGCCTTAAATAATTATCTTGTTTGTAATTCAGGGACTCTTGAAATTCAAGGTCTGCTAAGATGAGGTCATCACATCATCAGATCATTAAACAGATAATATGTTTCATGGTGTGTTTTGGTATTTTTAGAAATCGCCAAACCTACACAAACAAAAACAAGTTCTTTAAAAAAAAAATGACTAAAATGTTGGAACAAATGTCATCAGTACAAAAAATTTGATAGGTCACTTTTCCTTCAAGTGGCTTACAAATCATAATCAGGGACAAAGATGGTGCAATGATTTTGTCAACATCAATAAATTATTCTTCAACAGAAGGGTACAAAAATTAAGTAAATAGTAAAAGCCAACGGCCTTGACATAAAGAAACATTTTGTCTACTTGTGGGACACTTCTGAGAAAATGGAAATTCTACTCAGAGGATTATTTGAGAAATGTTAGCAAGTTCCAAATGATGGGAGAGAGCAAGGGTTTCACAGGAAATTAGGATTTCAAGTGCTCAAGCACTTTATTATCATCATTATTATTATTTTTGTTTGATAGGTACGAAATGGATTTATTTAGAGAGAAACACATTCCACAGAGTGTGGGCCACCTCAGAAGGCAAGTGCGGCCTCAAGCACTTTATATTGTTTGTTCATATTGCGAAGGCAAATTTTGGCCTCTTTATAATGAAATAAGAGTAAGCAGTGTCTAAAGTATTTGCCCCTGGCAGAATTTCCTCAGAAGTGCTTATTATTGGGCTTCCCTGGTGGCACAGTGGTTGAGAGTCTGCCTGCTGATGCAGGGGACATGGGTTTGTGACCCGGTCCGGGAAGATCCCACTTGCCGCGGAGCGGCTGGGCCTGTGAGCCATGGCCACTGAGCCTGCGCGTCCGGAGCCTGTGCTCTGCAATGGGAGAGGCCACAACAGTGAGAGGCCCGCGTACCGTAAAAAAAAAAAAAAAAAAAAAAAAGGTGCTTATTATTATGTTTCTTCCTTTTTTCTTACTGTTATGACTGAAAATGTATATACAGTTCAACATAGTTGATAAATGATCAACAAAAATGGTAGTGGGATAAGTTTTTCTTTTGTGTGTATACTGTGTGTGTGACTTGAAGCCTTTCTAGCTTTCAGTCTACTTTTGGACATCTGTGCAATTTTTCTTTAGTTAAAGTTCTGGTGCAAGTTGGCAGTACAGTTCAGAGAATTACTGGGGTCAGGGGGTCAGCCAGTACACTACATCATCAGTCTTTTGTGGGTTCCTGTGCTTAGTTCAGAAAGGAATTAGGTCAAGGAAACCCAAAGAGGGGTGGTAGGCATGTCCTGTATCTAAGATAATTTTGAATTCTCAATTCTCCTTATTTTCTTTTTGCCAGAGGTATTGAGGAAGCAGCTGGGATGACCAGTGGGGAGAGAAGGAGAGGACTAGTTTTTAGTACTCTGAGCCACATGGCATTTTGCAGAGACTGAGGTACTAGGTAAAATGACCTAGTATGTGATGCTTGTCACATATGAAGTCTCTGGCTACATCTTGATCTGATAATCCATTTTCACACTTTTAGGAAGGCATAGCTGAACCATTTGAAGATATTTTTTAAAAAAATATATAGATCCATTGTGGAAAGATCAGCTTTACCAGTTACCTCTTCCATAGCTCTGTAGATAAGAAAGTGTTTGTTGTGTCCATCTCAGAGACGAGTAGATTATTTATTTATTTATTTATTTAAATGCCTGCTGTGTTTTTTTTTTTTTTTGGCCACGCCCTGAGGCTTGCGGGATCTTAGTTCCCCAACCAGGGATTGAACGCAGGCCCCTGGCAGTGAAAGCCTGGAGTCCTAACCACTGGACCCCCAGGGAATTCCCAAGTAGATTTTTATTTTCTTATTTTATAGTTCTTTTCATTTTTTTAATTTAATTTTTTGGCTGCACTGCACAGCATGTGGGATCTTAGTTCCCAGACCAGGGATCGAATCTGCGCCCCCTGTAGTGGAAGTGCGGAGTCTTTAACAACTGGGACCACCAAGGAAGTCCCCCGAGTAGATTTTTAAAAAATTCTCTTTGTTACTATAAGGTGAACACACTCAGAGAAATCTGTACGTCAGCTTTGCTAGTATGTGACATTTACTAAAAGACAAGTGGTAGGTGATTATCTAGCTATTTCTGGTAATATAATTTGTAAATTAATTTCACATATATTATTATTTCATTTGACCTTCACAGTAAACTTGTGAGGTAGGCAAAATAATATTAGCTCATGTTTTACAGAGTGGAAAACAGATCCATCATTAACAGAGATGTTAAGTGGCTTCCCAGGAATCACATATCAGCAGAGCAGGGGCTGGTTCCCTTCCGCTGTGCTTACTTGGTAGCAAATCTAGCACAGTCTTAGCCTGGGGCATATTGGCTCCCGTCCCTGGATATACTGCTAGATATGTCCATCTTACTGAGGGGGATGTGAGTATGCGTAAGGAAATTTAATAAGTATGTTATTGGTCTTTTTCTTAAAGTAAATGAAATTTCACAGTGAGTAACCAGTTAGACCGTGTTATAGTTACTACTGTCGTCAGGAGGCTGTAATTCAGATAGTACACAAAACAATGGGTCTCTGTTAACTCGGATAACAAATCAGGCCTTATTCTGCTCTCCCTCCTTCCGGGCACGTTTTCTTACAAAATGTGTTGATATTTTCATTTGGGATTTTCCCCCTTTTGAACTGTTATGGCACTAAAGCCACGTTGGAAAGGAAACACCAGACAGTTAAATGTCATGGAGGCTGTTTAAATCTCATGTTTGATGGGTACACCGAGTTTGTCACTGTGTTGTAATTTAAGGTTTGGATTACGGATACTTAATCCCAGGCTTCATGCAATGGGACACCACTTACTTTCCTCCTTAGAGGGGGAAAAGGTGTCTCAAATTTTTCCAAAGACTAGTAGATGTTCAATTCATGTTAAACCCTTTACTGGGTGTTGAAGGGAATATGCATGTAAGGCATAAGAACCTGTTCTGAAGGAGCATAAAATCTAGTACATGTAATAATATAAACAATTATAGTTTATAAAGGACTTTTACATACATTATCTTATATAATCTTCACCACAATGCAGTACCTATAATGTATTGTCCTCATTTCATGGATGAGAAGAATGAGGCACTGAGAAGTTTAGAAACTTGCCCAGGGTCACAAGACACAGCAGCTGGTAATTATTAGTGTTATACTTTCATGCAAGAGGTAGTACTGCATAGTGGGTAAAAGTAAAGGCTCTGAAGTAAAAGAGATCTGGGTTTAAAAGCTGGTTTTGTCCCCTACTAGTTGTGTAACCTTGGGTAACACACTCTAAGCATCAGTTTCTACATCTATAAAATAGGGATAGACCCAATTTTGCAGAGTTGTTGTAGGATGAGAGAAAATGTCTGTAAAGCATCTATTCAGTTCTGGTATAAAAATAAGAGTTATTTAAATTTCAGACAACGTGATTGTGAATTGCTGGTTTTAGTGGGGCTGTGGAAGAGTCAAAGGAGAAAGTGTCCCTTTGGAAAAGTGGTTAGTACAAGTTTCATAGGATTGGAGTTGGTCCTTAAGCCTGAGACTTGAAACTGGATCCTTAATTAGCTAGGGAACTAATTTATCTATCTAGGCCTCCTTTGAAGATTCTGAAATACAGTGACGCGCTCTCATGGTTATGTTAAAGATCCTAAGATCTTTACTTATTTATTACATTATACATGATGATTTGAGAGAAAATATGTATGCTTTGTGGCATTCTTCTTCTCCGAGCAAGGTTGGAAATTTTCTTTTAGTAGTTAACTTTTAAACATGAAGAATCGTATTGCTTCATGGAAGGGGTCAGTGATCTCTTTTAGGCCTACCCACTTGTAATCTCTACTGTAAGGGTATGGATCTTTTTTTTCTTCTACTGTTATTGAGATACAGTTGACATACAGCACTGTATAAGTTTAAGGTGTATAGCATAATGATTTGACTTATGTACATCATGAAATGATTATCACAGCAAGTTTAGTAAACATCCATCATCTCATAGATACAAAATTAAAGAAATAGAGTAAGTGTACAAATCTTATACATCAATTTAGGTGAGACATAACTTTCTAAATAGCCATTCCCAGTAACAGCTGCTTTAGTTGTTGTGAATTGCCCATTTTGCTTGAGAATTGTTTTGTTTTGGTTTTCTGGATTAAGTTTTCTTTTTTTAATTGGAGTATAGCTGATTTACAATGTTGTGTTAGTTTCTGCTATACAGCAAAGTGAATCAGTTATACATTATAATACATATATCTACTCTTTTGTTTTTAATCTACTCTTTTTCAGATTCTTTTCCCATATAGGTCATTACAGAGTATTGAGTAGAGTTCCCTGTGCTATACAGTAGGTTCTCATTACTTATCTATTTTATATATAGTGGTGTATATATGTCAATCCCAATCTCTCAGTTTATCCCTCCACCCTTCCCTTTGGTAACCATAAGTTTGTTTTCTACATCTGTGACTCTATTTCTGTTTTGTAAATAGGTTCATTCGTACCATTTAAAAAAATTCCGCATATAAGCAATATCTCATGATATTTGTCTTTCTGTGTCTGACTTAACTTCACTCAGTATGACAATCTCTAGGTCCATCCATGTTGCCGCAAATGGCATTATTTCATTCTTTTTTATGGCTGAGTGATATTCCATTATATATATGTACCATGTCTTCTTTATCCATTCCTCTGTTGATGGACATTTAGGTTGCGTCCATGTCCTGGCTATTGTAAATAGTGCTGCAGTGAACATTGAGGGTACATGTATCTTTTCAATTATGATTTTCTCTAGATATATGCACAGGAGTGGGATTGCTGGATCATATGGTAGCTCTGTTTTCAGTTTTTTAAGGAACCTGCATACTGTTCTCTGTAGTGGCTGTACCAGTTACAGTCCCACCAATGGTGTAGGAGGGTTCCCTTTTCTCCACACCCGCTCCAGCGTTTATTGTGATGCTGGCCATAATGGTGATGGCCATTCTGACTGGTGTGGGGTGATACCTCATTGTAGTTTTGATTTGCATTTCTCTAGTAATTAATGATGTTGAGCAGCTTTTCATATGCCTCTTGGCCATCTGTACGTCTTCTTTGGAGAAATGACTATTTAGATCTGCTCATTTTTTGATTGGGTTGTTTGTTCTTTTGATATTGAGCTGCATGAGCTGTTTATATATTTTGGAGATAATCCCTTGTTGGTTGCTTGGATTGAAGTTTTTTTTTTAAATAAATTTATTCATTCGTTTATTTTATTTTTGGCTGCAATGGGTCTTCATTGCTGTGCACGGGCTTTCTCTAGTTGCAGCTAGCGGGGGCTACTCTTCGTTGCGGTGCGCGGGCTTCTCACTGCGGTGGCTTCTCTTATTGCGGAGCACGAGCTCTAGGCGTGTAGGCTTTCAGTAGTGGCGGCTTACGGGCTCTAGAGCACAGGCTCAGTAGTTACGGCGTGGGGCTTTGTTGCTCTGCGGCACGTGGGATCTTCCTGGACCAGGGCTCGAACCCGTGTCTCCTGCATTGGCAGGCGGATTCTTAACCACTGCGCCACCAGGGAAACCCAGGATTGAAGTTTTTTTTTTTTTTTGCTGTACGTGGGCCTCTCACTGTTGTGGCCTCTCCCGTTGCGGAGCACAGGCTCTGGACGCGCAGGCTCAGCGGCTATGGCTCACGGGCCCAGCCGCTCCGCGGCATGTGGGATCTTCCCGGACCGGGGCACAAACCCGTGTCCCCTGCACAGGCAGGTGGACTCTCAACCACTGCGCCACCAGGGAAGCCCAGGATTGAAGTTTTTATGGCTCCTCGTTATCCAGTTTTTCTTCATTAGCTTCCAGAAACATAACGTGCTCTTTTCCTCCTACCTCTCTATCACTCCTTCTTAGTTTCTTTTCTGGTTCCTTATTTTTCACCCTGACCCTGAATAGCAGTCCTAGGCCTTACACCTTGATCTTTTTCTCTACTCATTCCAAATGATGGTTTCATCTAATTTCCTGTGTTCAGACATCATATATATGCCAGTGGCTCAAAATTTATATTTAGCTCAGGCCTCTTTTGAATTCTTCACTGGACTTTTATAGCCATCTGCTTACTTAATATCTGCACTGGGATGATTGTTAGATGTTTCAGATTTAATATGTCCAGCCCTAAAATCCTGATTTTACCCCCATCCCCAAAACCTGCTCTGCCCTCAGCCATCCTTATCTCAGGAGGCGGCAGTTCCATCAGTCCCCAAACCTCCTGTTTCTTTCATACCACACTCTTGATCCAGGCCAGAAATCCTGGCGGTTCTCCTTTCAAAATGTATCCTTCCCTGCCCCCTGTAGTCTGTTCTCTACACAGAAGCCACAGGTGTTCTTTCAACACACAAGTCACTCTGCTCAAAATCTTTGGGTGGCTCCCCATTGCTCTGAGAGTAAAGACTAATGTCCTTATAGTGGCCTACAAGGTCCTCCGTGGTCTGTCCCCTCCTATCTCTTATCTCATCAGGCCTGGTCCCCGTCATTCACTCTGCTCTCGCCACTCTGCTCTCTTTGCTATTCAGCTTTTAGTGAGGCTCACCCTGACCACCTGGTTAAAACCCCCTTCTTCCCTCTGCCCTCCACATACTCCCAAACCCCCTCACACTGCTATTTCTTTTTCTATAGCGCTTCATACCTTCTTTTTTTTCTTCTTTTGAATATATTTATTTATTTATTTGGCTGCGTTGGGTCTTAGTTGTGGCATGTGGGATCTTCATTGTGGCATGTGGGATCTTTCTTTACAGTTAGTGGGCTCTTTGTTGCACCTTGAGGGCTTCTCTCTAGTTGTGGTGGGTGGGCTCCAGAGCACATGCGCTCAGTAGTTGCAGCACATGGACTTAGTTGCCCCGAAGCATGTGGGATCTTAGTTCCCCGACCAGGGATCGAACCCACGTCCCCTGCATTGGAAGGCGGATTCTTAACCACTGGACCACCAGGGAAGTCCCCATACCTTCTAACATGTTACATAATTTACTTGTGATGATTACTGTTTGCTCTCTGTGTGTATACCTCTGCTAGAATGTAAACTTCAGGAGGCTGAGGGTCCTCCTCTGTCTTGTTCAGTGAATGAACCCAAGCATCTATCATGGTGCCTAATGTACAGTGAGTGCTCAAGTATTTGTCGAATGACTATCTTATGGATAAGTCTAAAGTGACACCATATAAGCAGTATTCATTTTCTCTCCATTTTGATCTTTAAAATTCTCTACTTTGATACCAGAATGATGTTTCACATGTTATACCTATAGGACATGATGGTATTCATATCCATTCAACACTTAATCAAGAAGCTCAAATTCAGCAAACCTAAGACTAAGGAGCACTAATGACATCTGTTGATGGGGAAAAGAGTTGATGTGTTTTGCTTTTGACCCATAGCTTTATCTGCATGTTGAAATTGAAACTTTATAAATGGAAGAAATTTCTGTGTCTCTGTCACTATTGTGTAAGTGTATGGAAGGGTGAATGGCTATCCCCATTAACAAGGAAATCTAGACAACTGGTGTCTTCTCTACGGTGTAGCAGCTGAAAATCTCGCAGAGCCTTGGGTGGTGTGTGTGAGAACAGGATGAGGATGCAGGACCAGAGCCTGACCACAAGTCTGCATTGCTTTGGTAGAGCACTGACCACAGGGCCACGTCAGCCGGATGACTGATAAATGCCTACAAAATGACAACGATGATGCAACTCTTCTCAGGGGCAGTGTTCCATCCTCAGTACGAGAATGATGACTTAGTTTTTATTGCTTTCACATCTGTCCACCACTACTCGCCTTGAAAAGCTGCACCTGTGTTCTTTGACTCCAGAACATATGGCAGTCAAGTTTTGGTTTTTAAGCTCTGATCCACATAGTTCTCTATCGGAGAAAAGACGACTGACTCATGCGTTGAAATCTGCAACATATATGTTTATTAGCCCATTTTGAAAAAACTCCGTAAGTTATAAGTGTGTCATTTTTGTGGCAGATAGTAGTTGTTCTCAAAAGAAACTCTGATCTGGTAGGGAAGATCCCACTTTTCTGAGACTATGATTGAAGGCACCATCATTTGCCTGCTGACAGGGCACTTAAGTGGACACCAAGTCCAGCTGTAATTGGGAACAAACAAGTTGTGTTTTTATTTTTTAATTTTTAAAAATATTTATTAATTTGGTTGCATTGGGTTTTAGTTGCAGCACGTAGACTCCTTAGTTGCGGCTTGCCGGCCTCAACTATTTGTGGCATGTGGGCTCTTAGTTGTGGCCTGCGTATGGGATCTAGTTCCCAGATGAGGGATCGAACCTGGGCCCCCTGCATTGGGAGCACAGAGTCTTAACCATTGTGCCACCAGGCAAGTCCCAACAAGTTGTGTTTTATTTTATTTTTTAATTTTTTAAAATTTATTTATCTTATTTATTTTTGGCTGCACTGGGTCTTTGTTGCTGTGCATGGGCTTTCTTTAGTTGCAGTGAGCGGGGGCTACTCCTCGTTGCGGTGTGCGGCCTTCTCATTGCAGTGGCTTCTCTCATCGTGGAGCACAGTCTCTAGACACGTGGGCTTCAGTAGTTGTGGCACACAGGCTCAGTAGTTGAGGCTCGTGGGCTCCAGAGCGCAGGATCAGTAGTTGTGGCGCATGGGTTTAGTTGCTCCACGGCATGTGGGATCCTCCCAGACCAGGGCTGAAACCCGTGTCCCCTGCATTGGCAGACAGATTCTTAACCACTGCGCCACCAGGGAAGTCCCCACAAGTTGTGTTTTAAAACTAGAAATGAAAATTTGAGGCAAATAAGCCGATAAATGGGACACGTAGTACCTTGGGAGATATTTTATGGCTTTGGTTAATGCCAAATGCTCTGTGGCTCAGTACTGGAATGTAGCTGTTAGACCTCACTGGCCAGGTCACCTCTGGCCATGTTGTGGTGACAGCAGGAATATTATCCCAAGCCAGAGCTCAGGGCGCTGAGCCATGCAAATAGGAACAGCAGACATGCTTTCATCTCTTTTGTGGCTTCCTCAGAGGGGGATTCAGGTAACGTTTGTCAAGAATCTGTCATGTGTCAAGCATCTCCACAAAATCTCAGGTAACCATCATAAGGATGAGTGTAATAAGTGTAATAAATAACTATATACTTGGAGCTAAGGAAACAACTCTGCTAAGTTAAGCTGTGCTTAGTCGAGGTCACTCACTGAGTTTGCTCAGAGCTGGGATTTGAACATAGATCTCGGACTCTAAGTCTCATGTTCTTTTCGTAAAATAGTCTGCTGTTCCTTCATCGGATCACCTCAGAGGTGGAGTGCTGCCTACTGTCAGCCACACTGGGCCTGGACCAGAGTTTTCTTTGCCTTGCAAGTTTCCCTCTGTTCTCTCAGAGCGAAGCACAGAGGCAGGATTGGACCATCCTGGCACTCAGAGGATGCTGCGCAGCCACGGAGAGGACTCCTGAGGAAACAGGCTAATGGGGATGATGGGATACCACCTAACCTTTCTTCCAGACCCCACATCTCCTCTTTTGGTCTTTAGTACGTTGTGAATATGAGAAAACTGAATTGCTTTTCACAGCCTGTGACAAGCAGAACATGGAATATACATAGTTTTATGTTCAGTTTTGTTTCCTATAATAAACATTAAGCATAGCAGAAGAAAAAAATGGACAAATGTATAAATTTATAGCAAGAGCTATCTTATGTTTGATTAATAACATAAGTACTGTTAGAGGAAAATGGAAAAAAGCAAATTGCTTGAATTTTAGAGTTATATATAAACTCTCTGAGGCCACTGATGAATCATTAAGTGTCCTGAGAAAGCCCTAAAAGCCTTGGAAAAGCTGTTCCTTCTCTCTTGTTTTTTTTTCCCCCCCAGCTATATCTGTAATGTTTTTCTTCTTTTTAAAATGAAGTATAGTTGATTTACCATATTAGTTTCGGGTGTACAGCATAGTGATTCAGTATTTTTATAGGTTATACTCCATTTAAAGTTATTATAAGATATTGGCTATATTCTCTGTGCTATACAATATATCCTAGTAGCTTAATTATTTTATACATAATAGTTTGCACCTCTTCATGTCCTACCCTCTATTTTGCCCCTCCCCCCATCCTCTCCCCACTGGTAACCACTAGTTCATTCTCTGTCCTTCTGTCTTGTTAATGTGTAAATTTCACCAGGTCTTTTGTTTTTTTTTAAATTAATTAATTTTATTTCTGGCTGTGTTGGGTCTTCATTTCTGTGCGAGGGCTTTCTCTAGTTGTGGCAAGCGGGGGCGACTCTTCATCGCGGTGCGCAGGCCTCTCACTATCGTGGCCTCTCTTGTTGCGGAGCACAGGCTCCAAACGCACAGGCTCAGTAGTTGTGGCTCCGGGCCCAGCCACTCCGCGGCATGTGGGATCTTCCCGGACCAGGGCTCGAACCCGTGTCCCCTGCATTGGCAGGCAGATCCTCAACCACTGCGCCACCAGGGAAGCCCTGGTCTTTTGTTTTTAACTGTCTCATGTTTTATTTGTTAAAATATAATATACTTTTGAATAATCTCAAAATTTAACTGTAGTATGGATATTTGCTTATCCCTCAACTCATTGTATTAATATCAAATTAAAGTTTGTGCAAGTTTGAGGAACCTAAATTTAGCTGATAAGGGTTCTATCATGATTTTTATATCAACTAGAAAATAAATTGTTATGATAGAGGATTAATAGAAATAGAAATCTTAATTTGAAGAATGTTCCTTTGTGAGGCTATACCTGGACATTGACTTTTACCCCACATTTACCAGGTGGCTCTGGTGAGGGGAAAGAATTGTCTGATCCATTGAGAGTATATTTCTGCTAGTTTAACCTTATCTCTAAATTCTGACACACCTCTTTGGAAAAGGCCTCACAGACACTAACTCCAAGGATTACAGAGCACCAGGAGAAAAGGCCACTTTATGTATTCATGCTGTAGGGAAGAGTCTTGAGATCCAAAGGAAGTTTGAGGGCTGCACATCTCTTATGTATTAGCTCCCAGATGCCCTGCCACTTTCCATTTTCCCCACTTTCTAGCCCCATTATCTGTATCTAGTTTTTTTCACCCCTCTACTTGTTGGCAGCTCACTTGTAATCAGAAAGTTTATATTCCCTCGTAACAGATTGGAGAAAAACTCATTTAATGGTAGGTAGTGCCTACCATTTGGAGGCAAAATTGCAAACATGGACAACTGGTGTGCAGTTATGTAATCCAGCTGTGTCTGCATCCATGTCAAATTCAACTGATTTATTCTCAGAGTAACATGACCAGAACAACTGTAGCATTCAGTCTTCAGAGCACGGTTTAAGATTCTGTGTGCCCAGTCCTCACAGCCATGCAAGGGTTTGTTTTAAACCATAAGTTTCTTTTAAACACATATAGTATTTTTTATTTCCCACATGTTTAATTAACATTTAGTTTATAAGAAGCTCCCACAAATATTCTCTGTCACTGGAGCCTCAGGGCCACCCTATGAGATGGGCAGGATCGGTTTCCATTCAGCAGGAAAGGAACCGGACTTGGGGTTGTTAAGACAACTTGCTTAGGGTTGAAAGGCCGGTGCCTGGTGCAGCTGGGGCTTGAGCCTGGTCTTCTTAAGAGTGTGGCTTTGAAGATATTTAAATGCCTGCCAAAAAAAAGGACAGTAATTTAGGCGTTGAAGGGATTGTACGGGTCACTTAATTGCACTTTTCTTTTTTTTAAGTCTGGTAGAGGGACTAAGACACAGAAATGTTAAGTTGCTTGCCAAATGTCACATAGTTATAAAAGTGGCAGAACCTGGTGTAACATGCAAGAATATCCGTGGAAAATGAATGGAAGCTTATCGTAGCCTAAAGTGTAAATGTGTATGTAGTAGAAACTGAATCATTAAAGGAGTGAAGTTGTCTCACCTTACATAACTCTAGTCAATTTATAGGGTTCATTTCCCAATCGGGAGGTTGCTTCCCCATTTTGACACAGTCTAGTTCTTCAAAGCTGCCAGTAACAGTTGTACTGGCTTTGTCGTCTTTCTTTCATGGATATATTTAGAGCTCAGGGTTATGGTTATTGTGTGGCAGAGCCCTGAGAATGCAGGATTCATAGCAGAATCCATGTAAACCAGAGGTTACTGTATATTGGGCCAGGACTGGGCTGCTGAGCTGACCTCTCCTGTTGTGTTTATCTCTGTTCACTGTAAGGTTCTGGCAGAAGAGCCTTGGTGCCCATTACATGTCCTCAGCCCTGGGATGATGATTGCAGAGTTTTGGAAACATTTTTAGAATGATTTCCAATGGAGTTGCATAATCTGAAGAGTTGCCCTATCTCAGTCTTCTTGGCACTGCAAGCAAATAAAAGAGGCAGAGTTGACGTTTTAATTTTGTTTTTAGCCTGGGCACTAAACACTAGAGGCTAAGTACTAGGGGCTAAAGTTTCATTATTTCCTCCCTCCCTTCCTTCTTTTTGTTCTTGATTTGGTTTATTATTCTGATTATTGTTACTTTAACACTTATTAGCTATGCAGAATGCTATGGTAGTTTGCAGAATAAAAAGTAATCACATTGCTTTTTCACCAAGATTTTCTAATTTAAGTAATTTTTCTTCTATTTTTCATTCAAAAATAGGCTTATAAAATTTCTTTGACACAAGAATATTTCTTTGTATAGTGTATTAATTTAAATATCAGAATTAACCATTAAGATTCCCTGTGTGCTGATTATATATACCCACGCACAACTCCTACATTTTTTCACTATTATGTGGTCTGGAAGTGTTTTGTTTGTTCACTTATTTTCATTTCATTCATTCATTCCCATCCCAGTGAACTTCCAGAAAGAATATAAAGGTATTTCCTTCACACATATATTTTCTGATTCAACTCTGACAGCAGCCTTTTATGAGGAAAGCAGTGCTAATACTGGTTTCTCCCACTAATAGATAAGAACCTTGACCATCAGAGAGGTTGTATTTTGCTCAGAGTTGCACAGTCAGTGGCAGGGATGTTATTAGAATAGAATTAGAATGGGTTATTCCATTCTGTCACTGTTGTATTTTCTTACACATGTGTGACTTCCTCTAATTACAACTCAGTTGTACAGATTCAGGTTGAGCAGATTCAAGCATTCAAGTGAATATCTGGCAAATATTCACTGAGCACCTGTCGGGTGCCTCTAGGTGTGGGGATGCAGTGGTGAGAACAGACGTGATCTCTGCTCTCACGGAGCTCAATAAATAAGTAAGCACATAAATAAACAAGGTAGTTTTCACATAGTGATATTTTCTTTGAAGAAAATAAAATGAGATGGAAGGTGATGGTGGAATGTAACCTTAGTTTGTAAAGTCAGGGACAGCCTCTTTGAGGAGGTGCCAGTAGGTGCCTTCTCTCAGTGAAGGGTAGCGTTAGGTATTTGGAAGATACAAAAATGATACAGCTTCCTATTGCCCTCAGGAAGCCTGTGACATGGAATTTCTCTAGTTTCCATCTTTAAGGCCAGCCAACAGTTGATGAATTTTTTTATTCAACTTATTTTTATCTGATATATTCAAATCTGCATGTTAGAATTTTAAAATTCTTGCATAGGACCCAAGCTTTGCTTTTTCTCCAGATACTTCATTCACGACTTATAACTTCTGATAATACACTACAGTTTCTCAGTTCTCATGTGATTATTACAGGAGTGAATAGACATCCTCTCTCCATTACTTTATCCCCACTTTTCAGATTTTTTTCAATGGTGTCTATGCTTTTCTTGCTTTTCTAACCTTGCATTTATTTCCCTGCAGATCTCAACATCTGCTGAAATTTGACTACTCAGGTTAGTGAAAATTTGCCCATTTATCAGTTTTGTGCCTTAGGCAGTATTCACCAGCATTCTCCTACTTGAGATGAATAAGGATCTTTACTTCTCTGGCCACTTGTGTGTGACTAATTAATGGTGAAGTTAAATATCTACAGAACATTTTCATCAAAAAAAAGCTAGCCGGGTTGTTTTTGGGTTTTTTTGGAATTTTTTTCTTTCGAATTGTAATACACTAGCATAGGAACATGATAGGAAGACATTACGTAATTAATACATAAGAAATCTAGAAAACTGATTATTTACAAATAAACTAAAACAGAGCTGCTGCTTTTAGTAAGGTAGAGTAAGTTTGTCATGTGTTCCAAATTGTATTTATTTAGCCAAAAATAAGTATTTACAAATAATTCAACAGTAGTTTTTAGAAGTGATGCATGGTTTATTCAGGCATGAAAATTATCCCTAGAATGTAGGCCCCAAACTGCTAAAAGATTTAAAATTTGGAGGGAAAACGAAATCCACAAACATTTAAGAATATCTGATTTTAACTTAAGTTGAAAAGCAGCAGTAGTGTATTTTTGTTAGGCCCTTATCCTGTATAATGTATTCAATGTAAGTATGGGAAAGGCTGGTGAAAACTGTGGATTTATCTACAAAATACATTGGGGAGTTTTGTGTGGGGAGTGTCCTAACACCTCAGGAAATGATAAAGAAGAACCAGGTAAGGTAGATTAGACAAGGGTAGGGACAGAGCCTCCTTTCCATTGCTCCATCCCCAGCACCAAGCATGTGCCTGGCACACAAATACTTTTTGACCAGTTTGAGGCTGAGCTATAGGTTGGTTGAATTGCTGGAATATGATGTCTACTAATTTCCCTACTCGTGACTACTTTTCATCCTAATAATACTTTATGTTCTTCAAATTCTTTTTTCTTTGATCCTCAATATACAACCCCTGGAGGTGAGAACAGTTTTATCTCCATTTTATAGGGAGAGGAGTTAGTTGCTTTTGAGACTTTCTCTGGCCACATACAAATAGTTAGTGGCAGGGTGTGGTTTAAAGGTTAAATAATAGAAGTAAAAGTATGCTTATCTAGACTAGTGTCAATGTGGAGTAATTTAAAGATACGGAAATGGGTGGCTCGAGGTACATAGTCAGCCCTGCTGAGGTGAAACAATACCTCTTAGGCCTTGTACCATCTTCCAAGCTGCTTCCAGGAGAATGGGATGCCTAGGTGACCACAGCCCAATAAGTAGCCTAACAGATGACCCACGCTCTTGACCCATGTACCCATCTGTGCAATTTAAAATGTTGCCATATGTTGATTATTTAATTTATGAAGCATTACAATAGCCTCAACGTACATCCGGTATCCCTATTCCTACTTAACTGTATCTGCTTCTGTGAATACATTTTTTCCTTTTATGTTTCTTTCTCCTTGGGAGCTGTCTTAGGGACTTTTCACGATTCCCTGCCAGTGTCTCCTGTTCTTCAGCTCTCGGGGCTGCCTTGGATCCTGGAGTAGGGGTTGCCCAGTCCTAGGGTTCCCGTCCTACCTCTTCCTTGTGAGGTGCTTTCTAAGTTCTGTATCACGTTCACCTTCACAGCCACCCTGTCACACATCTAGAGCAGTGTGTCAGACCCAGTGCCTCCTTTTCTCTCCTGAAACAAAATTCCTAGGTCATGAAACCTGCCTATATACATAATTTAAAAAAAATCAGTAATGCCCCACTTGTAACACAAGGAGAAATAAAAAGTAATTCTTGAATAAAATAAAGGTAATGCTTGGGATACATGTGACAACATAGAGGAACCTTGAAGACATTATGCTAAATGAAATAAGCCAGATACAAAGTCTATGATTCCACTTAGATGAGATACCTAGAGGAGTCGAATTCATAGAGACGAAAGTAGAATGGGGGCTGCCAGGGACTTGGAGAAGGGGGGACAATGGGGGTTATTATTTAATGGGTACAGAGTTTCAGTTTGAGAAAATGGAAAAGTTCTGGAGATAGATGGTGGTGATGTTTGCACAAGAAGGTGAATACTTAATGCCAATGACTATACACACTCAAAACTGGTTTAAATGGTAAATGTTATGTGATATAAATGTTGTTAAAATAAAAAACAATAATTGGAAAAAAGGTAATGCTTGGACACAACTATCAGAAAGATAAAAATAGCCTCCACAGATTTCCGAAACACCCCCAAGGGAGTGGTACTGCCATTATTGTGAACCAGTGTGCAGTATTGGTTTGAAACTAAGAAACTGATGCCCAAGATCTTAGACTCAATAAGGAGTAGAGCTCATAATTTGACTCCAAAGACTTTTTTCTTCCTACTATGCCTAGGCCTTCCAACTCTCAGTCCACAAAAGTTTTCTCTTTGCCATGCCAGCTGCCTTAATCCAGACCACTCAGGCTTTGTACTTTCTTATCTATCCTAAAGGGGTGTGGTCCTTTTCTTCCTGAACACTAAAATCACAAGACAGGACTGAACATGTTTAAAATAATGTTAATCACCAACACCCCCAAACTCTGAAATAGTCTTATTCTTAAGAAAAGGGTAAAAAATCGGGGTAGACAATCTCACAAGTATGTGAAAGCGACAGCAGTGGAAGGAAAACTTTTCTGGGCCTAATCCTAACAATTGCTTTTTTTTTTCTTTGGACGTGCCCCGCAGCATGCGGGATCTTAGTTCCCCAACCAGGGATTGAACCCATGCCTCCTGCAGTGGAAGCTCGGAGTCCTAACCAGTGGACTGCCAGGGAATTCCCTAATCCTAATAATTTTTAATCTTCATTCAGATAAAATTTTTTTTGAATTTTATGTGATACTAGGGAGAGAGTTGGCAATTAGATAACTCTTAGAATTAATAGAAAAGACACTCACTATGGTGTGCCTTAGGAAGACTAGAGGAGAAAGGAGGCCAGATGGCTTTTGGTAAAAGGGTTCTCTAGCCAGCACCACTAGTCTGAGGGAATCTTAGTGAGGAGAGGGTAGAAGAAGGTAGAATTTTCATGGAAGGATCAATCTTTTTTCACTTTAGAATTAAGGGCAAAATTAAGCTGAATAAGAACTAATAGTGCTCTAATTTCTCTCAAAAATTAGATCTACCTTAAACAAATTAAAATTTCAGTAAAACAACAGTCTACACATCTTTCTGTGTTCAAGAAGAAATAGAACCAATTATGATAATTTACAAAATATCTGGCTTATTAGCATTATAGCCAGGGTCATTAAGTAAAGTTATAAAATTACCCAGGAATCCTAGTGATTTAACTAATACTTTCTGAAATTATCCCTTTCTATTTTAAGATGAAGTCTATCTTAAACTTCTAAAATTTAACCTTAATTGAACTAGCCTTTTGTTGGGTATATTTGTTCAATTTGGACTACTTTTCCAAATTCATGCAATTCAGCTAATGACTGCAGACTCCATAACCCACACCTATCTATTTGCATGTACATTTAGCTGATAGGTGATTTTATCACCAGATAAATCCAGGAGTAAGTTTAAAAGAGCATATCCCTCCACCTTTTTTTAAACAAATACAAACATAGAAACACATGATGCCTCAGAAGAGCATTAATCACAACCAGGAGTCCACATCTTCGGAGACCTTTCTATCACCGTGTATCTTCAGAGTACTCTACTAAAGCGTTAGTCAGGCGGTCATGCAGTGGACCATGACTGAGACCTCCCGAGCCATCTTGACCAGAGTAGAGACAGTCTACCTCCTTCACAGATGGGCACTGTCTTAACAATTCACAGTCCATTGTGTTCATCCCAACTATCCAGGAACCAAGGGTCTGAGAGAGTGGTGACCCTGGTGTGCCAAGAATGAGACTTCAAGAAAGAAACTCTTCAGAATCATATTTGAATTTAGGTGGAATGAATAAAAGTTTTTTAAAAAATGGATTAAACATCTTTCATTGTTCTGGAAGGACTAGAATAATTTTTGATAATTTGAGAAATATCTGACACAGAAATTATTGTCAGGGTCACTAAATAATTTCAAGTTACCTAAAAATCCTAGTGACTTATTTTTTATTTTAAGATGAAGTTCATCTTAACTTCTGTAATTCAGGATTATTTGAACTGGTATCTGAATCCAAATTGGTTTTGACAGACACTTCCTCTAGAACATGTTGCCAAATCTTGATCTGATCTAAATAATGCTATGTTAAGGATGGACTTTTCTTTTTTAATCTAAGGAAAATTATTTTTCAAAAAAACAAAAAGAAAAATGAAGGATTTAAAGAATTTTTAGAGTTAGAAAATGTTTTCAAAATCAGACCAAAGTTTTCCAAACCATTAGCTATCTTCCTTCCTTCCGAACTCTTTTTCTATCCCTTGGTGGCTGTTAAATAATTTTCCTGGAAACTCTTCCCTCTTTTTTTCTCAGTCCTGACATTTATCTGTCTTAACAGCGCCATGTGTGAATACTTGCACTATGGAAACCCATCTTAATGAAATGGAAAGACTGGCCGTTTAAAAAAACAAACAGAACCAACTACCCATGCCTCCTAGAGTCCTGCCAGGCCAAAGGTCTGCCCTCCACTGGGTCAGCTGCTGAGCAGGCAGGCGGTACCCGCACCACGGGTTTAGTCATGTCAAATATCTTACTAGTATAGAGACAGTGGGCTGCCTAAGATGTTAGTCCTTAAAAATGTTGGCAGGCAAGGAAATTCTGCGTTTTCACTTCAAGTACATCTTGGAGCTGTTTTATTTCAAAGCACAGTTTATCAAATTTAACAAGTCAAAATGATGTTTTGAGGCTGACCTAATCAATGACTGTCTTATGGCTATAGAGTCCGATTTCAATATTATATGATATAAAGGGCTTAATTTTATGTACCCATATCTATGGACTTAGTTTCCTGCTATCTTTAGTCACCTCACTGGGCTTGCTGGTGTACACTGCCCATGTAAAACTTCTTCAGGGAATGAATGCCCTTTCTTCCTTTTCTTAGCAAAAACAGAGATAGAGAAAACACAGTTGTTTAAAAAAGAAAGAAAAAAACCAAACCAAACCCTCGTTCCATTCAGAAGATTTCTGTTCATCTTTCTTTGAAGTCAAAGGGTAGTATAAAGTTTTGATTTGCAACAAAATCTGAGATTATCCATTAACCACTCTAGCAGGCCTTCTACTGCCTTTCAAATGTACATCTAATTTTTAAAGGGACCAGGCTCTTTTCTTTGTGTTTACCTTTCAAAAAGTATATTTAAGTAGAATGGTCTTTTAGAGTTACGGAGTAGCTTTTCAGATGTTGAAAGGATATATTCTTAGAAAAACTGCATGCAAATGAGAGGCAACAAGCTGAAACTGCATGCAAATGAGAGGCAACAAGCTGAAACTGCTAATCTCAGGAGTGAACAGCAAGTGAGAAGTACTCTGAATGCAGCATCTCTGTTGGGAAGTAGGAAGCTGCAGAAATCATTCTGAATTCCACAACCCCTGAAAATACTGTGTAGCATTTACTATCCCATTTTTGAATGTACTGCGTAAATGTAAATGATACGGGTCCCCTGTCCTCGCCAAGAGTTTATTCTCAGACACAGAAGGAGTGCACGTGACTACCTGTTGCCCACCTTGTTTTCAGCTTGATGGTATGGATCTGAAGAGGAGGGCAGAGGATCAGGGAATCAAATGCTCACAGACAAGGACAGATGATGACTGCTGTCTGGAATCTGTTAATCTCCCAAAGGGCGTAGTAACTGCAACAACAGCGGATGATAAATATTGTCGTTTTGTTTTGTTTTTCCTCCATCCTGCAAAGGTAGTTGTAGTTTCATTAGTCCCATAGCCTGCAGTGCTCTGTTGGGCCCGGACCGGGGCACAAACCCGGGTCCCCTGCATCGGCAGGCGGACTCTCAACCACTGCGCCACCAGGGAAGCCCTCCCTTCTTTCTTAACTACTATACACCCCCAAAGATGTATAGTTTAAATTGTATCTACCAAAGTTTTATCATGTTTTTATGTAATAAGTTACATAAAAGATATTAAACAAAAACCACCCATCCCCTTAAAAAGTTGTGTGTGTGGAAGGACAGTGAGGCTAATGACCATCATGGCATGGCCAAATAACACAATCTTAGAAAACAGAACTATAAGTAATTATTAGACTTTTTTTTTTTGGCTGCACCGTGTGGCTTGTGGGATCTTAGTTCCCTGACCAGGGATTGAACCTGGGCCCTCGGCAGTGAAAGTGCCGAGTCCTAACCACTGGACTGCCAGGGAATTCCCTAATTATTGGACCTTTTGGACCAGTGACCTCCTTGTTTTGCAGATGCGTAGCATCACTGGATTTCAGGGGCTTCCGTAAAGTGAGTTGGGATGCCCTTCTGTTGGGCCATCTTCTGTCGTGAAACCATTTGTCAAGGAGAAGCTTGAGTTTCTAACGCACTTACGTCAGCTGTATTGGACCTGGTTTTGTACTATGGCCACCCCAAACTGAGCTTCCTTCATGGTTGACTCTCTGACAGCCAGAGGACTCAGCCTGGGATCTCAGTGGAAGAACACTGTCTGATGTCTCCAAATGTCTGGTCCTGAGGCTCCCTGTAGGGAAGAGGTAGGGAGGGGAGAAGCCAGGGCTAGGCCAATCCAGCAGGAGGGTCACTTTCTTAGGCTGCTGCCCTCGACCTCTCAAAAACGGCTCTGCCTCTGGGCTCTAGTGAGGGGGGAGGAACTTCTCTCTTCATGTGGCTGGTCAGAAACATGTCATCTGTAGAGAGAGGCTGAATCACCATTTACTTGAAGTGGGGATGGTTAGGAGGAAGGGGGTAAACTGTGAGCTAGTGTGTCTTTCTTTCACCCGTGGATAACGAATGCGCAGATATTATGGGATTTAAGTTCTTGGTTATTTTTGGATAACAAAACAATAAATAGGGTTTCACACAATCCAAAAATGGCTTCTGTGGTTAGCGAAAGTTGTTTGAATGATGGAAAATGTTTCAGGAGCAGGGAGCGTTCAAGCTGTCAGTCAGCAAGGCTCTGGTAATCCCTGAAAGGTGTGCAGCCCTGGAGTAAACACATGTTTAGAATAGAAACAAAAGACTAATTCCCTAAAGGCACTTACACATTTGGATAAAGTCCACTTTAAACCACTGCCATACAAAATGGCGTTATCCCCTGTGTAGATAGTGGCTTCTAATATAAGCTTTGCATCGGTTTAAATAAGTTAGGTTAAATACGGAAACATCTGTTCCACATTTTCATGTCCCTTTCCATGTGACTCTTTATGGGAAGTAATCAGTTTTGCCCAGCGTTCATGCATTCTGCTAAACTAAAATGTGTGCCAGTCTCCAGAGAGATGGGCAGGGATTCGTAGAATAGTTGGTGGCAGTCATGGGAGGCCCAGGCTGCAAGTAGAACACGCCAGCTTTCCTGGGTGCTACTCCCTCACCAAGAAAGGCTCTCTAAGACCCAGAGATGCAGCAGCCCCCGATTCCATTCTCCAGTCACCCAGATTCCCTTACTTCCTGACAAAAATCCAAAAAACAAAATAAACCTCAACTTTATTTTGCAGATTTTGGCTGAGGGTGGGGAAGGAGGTATTAGAAGCTGTAGTTCTTGCTTTACTTAAACAATGACAACAATAATAAAATTCAATGAAATAATGCCCCTTATAGCTGAAGAAGTAAGTTTCCACTTAAGTGTAATTTGAATTTACCAAATTTACCTTATTTCAAGAGACCCAAAACATTTCACCTCATTATTTCTTTTAAGGATTACAAAGTGTAGAGCAGGGGGCAAAAATAAACGACTAATAAAGGATAATAGCAATTTGGCAGGCAGGTGTTCTTAGTTTCATCAAAAGAATGACTAGCATATTCAGTCTTATTTGAATACTAAAGAACGTCTTAAAAAGTTATTCTAGATCCTTTGGGTGTTTCCTAAAGTAGATTAATACATCAGAGTCTGGATTCAAATTCCAAATAAAGCTGATGAATACACATAATTATTATCTCACCTGCCTTAGATCAGGTTATTCATTTTCTTCAGAATTGAGCTGGAATCCATCTCTGATAAGGACTTGGAGGAATTAGCCAGTTTGAGGTCACTTTTATCAATAGCTGTTTTATCTTTGTGACCATAAGTGAATTTCTTAGACCAGCACTGTCCAGTAGAAATATAATGCAAGCCACATAAGTAATTTAAAATTTTCTACTAACCACATTTTTAAAAGTTAAAAAAAATGAAATTAGTTTCATAATATATTTTATTTAGCCAATATAGCCAAACTGTTATTCTAACATGGAATCAGTATTTTAAAATTATTGAGATATTTTTTGTGTTTTTTTTTCCCCACTAAGTTTTCTAAAATTTTTTTTTTGCGTTTTACACTTAAAGCACATCTCAGTTCAAACTAACCACATTTCAAGTGCTGGATAGCCCACACGTGGCTAGCACCTACTGTACTGGACAGCACAGTGCTGACATGGTGAGGCTTCGCAGCAAAGTAGGGAGGCTTTGTTGGTCAAACCAGGAGTTTGAGCTTTACCCTGAAGGCTGTGGGATCATAGCAGAGCAGTGTTATTTTTAATTTGGAACTTAATCAGGTGGTCTCAGAGAATGCAGGTTAGAGATTCAGGAGTTGGGGGCTGTAGCATGAAGCACGTTAAAGGCTGTTGTAGGGGTCCAGGTGAGGAGTGATAACCCAGACTCAAACACTGGGGGGGACATGGACCAAAGGAAGAGTGTCTGAGAGATTTAGGAGGTAAAACCATCAGAACTGGGTGGTGACTGCTGGATCTGAAGGGAGGGAGGGGATAATCTAGGATGGTTGTCCAGTTTCTAAACCTGGGTAGCTGGGCCAGCAGTAGTGGTGGTAACTGAAACGGAGGGAGGCAGGCTGTGAGGGGGTGAGTGCAGCAGGGTACCAGCTGGGCCATCGCGCTTTCCGGCAAATTTGCTTTGCAGGCTTTCAGAATTCAGGCCAGCGTTTGGTGTAGGGGACAGTGAGTCTGTTTGAAACAACTGTTTGTTATGATAGCTCAGTGATTTCAGAGAAAGCAGTGGGAGTACAGACATGCTTTTTCTCCTTGCTGTGAGCACAGATAGGTGATCACTGAGAAAGTGGAAGCGCTGAGCAAGAGGTGGAAAGCGTGGAACTTAGGGGCCATGGGAGCAAAGCTTGTGTTAGGCAGTGGGTGCTGAGCCGCAGGTTTTGTCACCCATTATAACACCTGCTAGTCACACTCCTTTTAAAACATTGTTGGGTTGTAGATTTGCAGTCACTATTCTAAGTAGACTGTAAATTGAGGGAAAAGGTCTTTTAAAAAAAAAAAAGGCTAAAATTAATATCACTATTAACTGTGTGTCAGGCACTAAGTTCTTTACAGAGATATTTAATCCTCACAAACACCCTCTTGAAGTACTGTTGCTGTCTCCAGTTTACAGACAAGGAGACTGAGGCCCTAGAGATTAACAACTTACCCAAGGTCACAAGGCTAGCAAGGAATGGAACCAGGACTTAAATGCAAACATTCTCTCTCCAGGCCTTTCTTCTTTCTGTTAAACTGACTCTATTTTTATCTGTTCTAATGCCACACAAATAGGCAAATCCTCAGGCAGAGAACCTTATGCTTTTATCCTGTAAGCTCCAGTATAACTTATTTCAGTTTGGTTCAGGTCCTCCTAGAAGAGAGGAAACTCCAGAATTGAGCCTTAAACTACCTTTCAGGGGAGCAGATGATGGCTGGATCCTCGGGTGACCTTGTGAGGACAAGGTGGCACGGTGTGTTCAAAGGTCTCTTTCTTTAGCTCATGGCCCAGTGGTAACTGATAAAGGGTGTGCTGGTTACTTTTTATTAAAAATTTTTTTAAACCCTCTTATAAAAATTATTATTTATAAACAAGCTAAACCATGTTAGCTTTTCTTCATGTGTTCTCATGAAAAATTTTATAAATTTTTTTTTACAGAACAAATTTTATAAATATTTGAATTTGGAAGGGGATGAGAGTCCATAACATGGTAGAGACACAAAGGCATTTGTACAGAGCTTCAAAACGTGTCCAGTTTTCCTACCATATTCAGTGTGGCTTCTTTCTCTTTGGTCTACAGATGAAACATGTGAATGAAAGGTTTCAAGATGAGAAAAATAAAGAGGTGGTTCTCATGTGCATCGGCATCACTTCAGGAGTTGGACGGCTGCTCTTCGGCCGGATCGCAGATTATGTGCCTGGTGTGAAGAAAGTTTATCTACAGGTACTTTCTTAATAAGCCTTTTTTCCTCCAGCAAATTTATCCTTACCACCTAATGGCTCATTATATGTACTTATTTGCTTAAATTCTTCTGTAAAAATGAGAAATACTTTCTAGAACCTAACTTTTACAAGCAGTTTTTCAAGGGCAAAATCAGTTATGAGTTTTGGGTTTTCAACATGAGAAATTGGCGAACAAACAACAATCTTTGTCTTGTCGTGGAACTCCACCAAACCAAAATGGTGTTTGCCCATTGTTTTTTCTAAGAATGATTTATTTTTGGCATAGTTCTCATAGTCACGTGCCTTTTGCAATACGCTGTGAAATTCAGGGGTGTGCGTGTCTTCTGAGTTTCTTTACTGCAGATCGCCTCCTGGGTATTGTGGGGTGTGCTATTCCAAGATCACGTCGACACTTATTTGACAAGTATTTAAGTGACTCCTCCGTGCCAGACGCTGTGCTAAACGGTACAGCTGAAGTATGGTCTGTGTGCTCAGTAGTTAATGGTCTCCGGGGAAGAAAGATAAAGCAGTGCTGCAGCACAGTGGAATAATGGTATGCTAGATGGGTGCCATAGAAACATAGGCACAGAGCATCTAAATCACTAGAGGAGGGTTGAGCAGGCTTCCTGGGCTGGTGGAGTGTTAAGCGGTGAGCAATAGTTAAATAGATAAGGAAGAGAGAAAAGGGTGTTTGTTGCAAGCAGAGGAAGCCACATGGGCAAAGAGATGTTAGGTCTGGGAAACAATGTTTGAATGGACTAAAGAGAGAATAGTAGATTGATTGGCTGAGGGATAGGCAGGAGTCAAGTTGGGAACGGCCTTTATGAGCACAGGAGAGGCCGAACTCTATCCTGAAATCTACCAGGAGCCATTAAGGATTTTAAGCAAGGGAGTGACATGACATGAGTTGTTTTTTTTTTTTTGGTGGTACACGGGCCTCTCACTGTTGTGGCCTCTCCCCTTGCGGAGCACAGGCTCCAGATGCTCAGGCTCAGTGGCCATGGCTCATGGGCCCAGCCGCTCTGCGGCATGTGGGATCTTCCCGGACCAGGGCATGAACCCGTGTCCCCTGCATCGGCAGGTGGACTCTCAACCACTGCGCCACCAGGGAATCCCGACGTGAGTTGTATTTTATAAAGCTTAACCTAGTGACTGTGAAGGGTGGAATACAGAGGAGGAAGGGCAAGAGTTCAGACAGTCACAAAAGGCCACATATCATGTGGTTCCCTTTATATGAAGTGTCCAGAATAGGCGGATCCTGAGACAGAGAGTGCAGCCTAGTGGTTGCTAGTGGCTGGGGGAAGGAGGGTATGGGGAGTGACTGCTCCTGGGTATGGGGTTTCTTTTGGGGTGTTGTAAATATCCTAAAACTAGGCAGTAGTGATGGTTGTACAATCTTGTTAAACTAAAACCCGCGGTGAATTGTGCACTTTAAATGGGTGGGTGAATTCTTTGGTGTGTGAATTTATATTTCAATAAAGCTATTGTTATTATTTATTTTAAAAAGTGGAGGCACAGGGACTAGTTGGAGAATATTGAAATAGTCTAGGCAGGAGGAACCAGGGCAGAGATGTTGGGATCAAACAGGGAGTAAAACAGGGATACAGGAAATGAGAATTCAGTGGAGCCGCCTAAGCTGGGCCTGAGATTTGTGGCTCAGGTAACAGTGGAAGGTTTTGCTGTTTTATCAAGATCAGTAATTCAGTAGAACAGAGTAAGAGGATGAGTTTGTTTTTGCCATGTTAAGTTTGTAGTGCTTGTGGGAAAGCCAAGTTGAGTTTGGAGCTCGTGGGAGAGCGTGGCTGAGAGACCTGTGGGACTTCGGCATTCATGGGCTTGTATGGGGTGAGTAGAGCGTGTGCAGGGGACACTGAAAGGGAGTGGCCAGCCTGGTAGGAAAAAAGCGAGGCACATAGTGTTTCCAGGGGCAGGAGTGGTCAGCAGTGTCAGTAACTAGTGAGAGGGCAGGCACGTTAGACTAATAGGTTTTCACTGGATTTAGCAACAGAGGGGAGTTTCAGTGGAGTGGCAGGTGCAAAAGACTGATCACGATCAGCTGATTAAATGGAAATACAGGCAACTTTGTCAAGGGCTTGGCTGTGGAAGGAAGGTAAAGGAGAGACAAAATGGGGGCTTGGGACTGGGGATTGCGCACGTCCGTTCACTGTAGAGATGAGGGGCAGTATCTGAGCAGGGCCTTGAAGGAAAGGTAGAACTTGGGCGAAGGACATGGTTGGAAAAGATATTTATTACAGATAAATTGCCTTTAATTAATTTGAAATAATAGCCATCCCCATTTACTGAGCACTTCCGTGTGCCAGACGATGAACTGAATGCTGTACGTACATTATCTTCTTTCCTCCTTCCCCAGCCCTTTGAGGAAGGTACCGTCGCTGTTTCCACTTAGGGATGCCAACACGGAAGAACAGGGAAGCTACCTCACTGTGGGTGTTTGTGTATAGGGCCAGGCAGAGAGCTGCAGGAAGGAGTCTGGTCACACGGCTAGAAGGAAGTGCAGACAGCTAGTAGAGTGCTACTTTTTAAAATATTCACTGTGTTAGGATCATTCCCCCTTTTATTAATACCCAACTGCGGATATCCCTGTCGAACACTTAGCAGAACATTGTCTTGTTCTCAAGTGTCAAGGGAGCCCTCTAGTGGAAATTGGTTGTATTACAGACTTTTGGCTTCCTTTCATTTATTAAAATAAAAAAGGAGTGCCCATTGTGCCCCAAGCACCAGCCCAGACCCTGGTAGGGGTGATACAAACAAGACAGACGTGGTCCCTGAGTTCCTGGAGCAAGACTTGAGGCAGGAGGAAGCTGGGAGTGAATGGGAACTCAAGAAGACAGGGAGAGTGGCCTGGGAAGAGGTTGGGAAGAGGAGGGCCCAGATTAAACAGGGCCTTGAAATCCCTGATGCAGACATTTTACTCGAAGCATAGTAGGTCTTTGTTGGGGAATGACGGGATTTTACGTTTTAGTCGCTGTGGTCGCTCTGTGTGTGGAGGCTGTATTACTGGGAGGGAAGCAGGAGTGCTGGAGGGAGGGAGACCAGTTAGGAGGCCAATACAGTGTCCCGGGTCGAGGCGATTGGGGCCCAGACTAAGGTGCTGTGATGGATGAAGTCATGGTATGTTTTATACATCAGCACTTTACTCGGGAACAACTATAACTTTAGAAAGTTTCCCCCTACAGGCAGGGCAGTCGGGTCACTTACAACATATTGGGGGCACATACGTTAGTATTTCATGTGATTTATGAAAGAAAATATAGCCTTTCCTAGCTTGTCCCATGTTTGGTCTGCAGTTACACGGCAGTGCGTTAAGAATCAGTAATTTCGTTTTGGATGAAAGGTTAGTCACAGCCTGGCTTCTTTTAGGTCGCATCTGATTTTTTTCATCCAAATGTGCAGTGTGTGTAGCACCTAGTAGTGCGGGCTGAGTCACAGGCGAGATGACTGCGGTCCAGCCCGAGGAGGCCCGTGGAGGAGAAAGGCAGCCTTCGGTGTGTCCTGTGCTGCTGGGAGCCACTGACAGCACAGGGGCCAACGCAGGCCTACCCCACACAGGCGGCTGGGCTCACCACCCCGCTCTGTCCCTTCTTTTTCCTGGCTTCCCTGCCCCAACTCCCAAACATTCAGTGTGGGTTTTGATTCTTGGCTCTTTCTTCTCTGCTGCGACCAACTCCAGCTCTGCCTGTTTGCTTATTCTTCCTCCTCTCCCTGTCTCCCTGCCTGGCTGTCCGCCCTTTGGCGGCCTTTAAGGGTTGGAAGGCTTCTGCTGCTTATCTTCCTCTCCTGCCTTTTGTTGGTGCTGTGTTTTCTCAGACGTGTCTGCTCCTCGCTTTCGTCTGTTACAGCTCAGCCTGGTGGGGCCACGGCAGTTCCCCTCCCTCTCTGTCCCCATCACACGGGTTCTGAGTAGCCTCCGGGCCCAGAACACACTTCACAGCCTCCCACATGTTCTACTTTTGGGGCACAGTCATCTTGGGTTTGGGAGGCCGCAGAGTAGAAAAGCACAGGCTCTGGAGTGTGATATGACTTGTCTCTAGATCCGGCAGAGGGCTGTGTGAGGACTCATGGTGACAGCTTGCTTGCTTATTTATTTATATAAATTTATTCATTTTATTTTATTTATTTTTGGCTGTTGGGTCTTCGTTGCTGTACACAGGCTTTCTCTAGTTGCGGCGAGTGGGGGCTACTCTTCGTTGTGGTGCACAGGCTTCTCATTGCGGTGGCTTCTCTTGTTGCGGAGCACGGGCTCTAGGCACACGGGCTTCAGTAGTTGTGGCTTGCGGGCTCAGTAAGTGTGGCTCGCGGGCTCAGTAGGTGTGGCTCACGGGCTCTAGAGCGCAGGCTCGGTAGTTGTGGCACACAGGCTTAGTTGCTCCACGGCATGTGGGATCTTCCCGGACCAGGGCTCGAACCCGTATCCCCTGTGCTGGCAGGCAGATTCTTAACCACTGTGCCACCAGGGAAGTCCCGGTGACAGCTTATTTAAAGTGCCGGCCCAGAGTGGATCATTAATAGATCCTTGCTTTTATTGTTTTAGTATTCTATTAAATACTGAGGCAGATCCTGGTTTGGAACAGGTATCAAGGAGACCTTGGTTATCCTGATTTGGGGATCTTTGCTTATAGGTAACAGAGTTTAGGAATATATCTTACACTTCTGCTTAAGAGTTCTGAATTTAAACTTCCATCAGGGTCCTGGGTTCCAGGTATTTTCAGCCTAACAATTCTAAATGCCAAGCAAAGAGATGACCGAACTGCATTAATGATGAATAATGATGGTTAAAGAAAATCTTTGCAAGGGTTCCTGGAGTACTTTATTAGGAGAGGAAAGGCTATGTCCTGGTATCTTCTCAGCCATCTTTCTTAACTTCACAGACCTGTTTTTCTAGTCACCATTAAATTACTGCAGATTTGTGTGTTTAATATGTAACTGTTGTAAAAGTGTGAAAGTGTTTTTCAAAGGTTTGGAAGTTGTAACTCTAATGACAGAATCAAAAACTTTGGGTTTAGATCACTTTCCCATCGTGTCAGATTTCTCTGTGCCATGGACATACTGAAGTGTGGACGTCATATCCATGTATGTAAAGCAGACAAACCCAAACAACATGTGTGTACACAGAAGAGGTCTAGGAGGCTCACCAAATTGTTGAGCGGTTATTCCTGACGAGGAAAGTGGGAATGGGTTGAGGGTGGGAGGGGGTTGAAGGGAGAGTTTCATATATTACTTTATATATTTTTCTAAGGTTTGAAATTTTTCAAGAATGTATTCATGAGTTACTTTTGAAATTCAGAAACTTTTTTTGTAATTTAGAAAAATTAATCACTTTTGGATCCAACTTCCTGTGTAAGCTTCCTCTTCTGGTTGAAGTAGAATGAACTGATCAGCGTTGTCCAGTTTTCTTTTTTTTGTTGTTGCTGTTATTGTTGCTTTTTGTTCCCTTTTAGCATTTTATGTTTTCCTGAAGATACATTGGGATAAAGGTACATGCTTTACCAAACATAAACTATTTCCCAAATGGTATCCAAATATTTAGTAGTTCCCCGGCCTGAGTAAGGAATCAGACGATGATTCTCTGTCCTTGCCTGGGCTGTGGCACTGGGGCCAGTTCCCCCTCCAGGCAGAAATGGTGGTACTCACGTGCCGTGGGGAAAGTTGAACAGACTCCCTGTGAAGCACTTCCAGAGAACTGTGCTTTAGAAGAAGCCAGCCACTTGGCTGTGCCCTAAACACTTCCCTGAAGTGTGATGGACCTGCAGGTCTCTGCTGCCAACTACTGGGTTCCTAGCCAGAGGCTCTGAAAGTCTGGAAACTTTATAGTGAATAAATTTATAGGAGCAACCCTTGATTCTAACTGTGCCCAATTGTGTGCCCGCCTCCGAAAGTGCCTTCTGCTATTCAGGTGCAGCTCATTTTTCCTCTTCAGTCATATACTTAGATTCCTGAGCAAAACTTCCCCTGACAGTTCTCTGAAAATGCTCTCTTTGTGACAGAAATGGGAACGGTAATAGCAAAAAAAACCCCATTTTTTTTGTTTGTTTGTTCTTAGGTACATTAACTTAAGCGGGGCGTTATTCTTCTAGAGCCTGTTAAATTATGACAGGAGATATTTCCTTGTATGGTTTTAAGAAACAAAAGCAAGGAAGACATCTCAACAGTCAATGCCTTATTAAATGTCAGTGCCAGAGCCTATAAGAGGATTAGGAACCTTTGAATCTCTTATTTAAATCTAACCAGAGCTACTGCGTTTGGGGCGGAAAAAAAGATTGTATGTAACACTAAATTTATTCACCTTTCAAACTGGGGCCTAGTATCTATAGATCAGTAGATGTTTGGGGAAGTGATGAACCTCCTACACGCAGTGTGCTAAATAAACCTTGGCCTGTGCTCCTTGTGGCTCAGATGTCCCTGCATGTGGGGAGTATGTCCTCACCAGCTTGGCCTGCTTACCTCCTAATTTAGCTACATTTGGGGTAGTTATATCTGCTGAGAAAGAGCAGTGTTTCTCACTACTATAGCTACAAATAAGGCAGAAGTAGCTAGGTATTTTCTGAGAAATGCTAAAGAATAAATGTGTAAATTTCTATAAATTCAATTCTTAAAGAAAAACCAAGAAATTTTACTTTTAAATAACAACTAATAATTTTTATTTAACAATTGTTATTAAAATTTAACAGTTTTAAATATTTGAAAAAGAATATAAATTAACATAATTTGAATTGAGAAAAGGAGAACTTGCAGTCAGGTAAAGTATTAAGAAGTAATATGCTCAAAATATATAATAATAAATTTGAAACTCTTATATGATTTCTTTTTTTACAAAATCCATTGTGTATCTATACACTAGCAATCCTTTTTTAAAATAATTAATTAATTTTTGGCTGTGTTGGGTCTTCGTTGCTGCCCACAGGCTTTCTCTAGTTGTGGCGAGTGGGGGCTACTCTTTGTTGGCGGTGCGCAGGCTTCTTATTGCGGTGTCTTCTCTTGTTGCAGAGCACGGCCTCTAGGTGGGTGGGCTGCAGTAGTTGTGGCACTTGGGCTCAGTAGGTGTGGCTCATGGGCTGTGGAGTGCAGGCTTGGTAGTTGTGGCACATGGGCTTAGTTGCTCCGTGGCATGTGGGATGTTCCCGGACCAGGGCTCGAACCCGTGTCCCCTGCATTGGCAGGCGGATTCTTAACCACTGCACCACCAGGGAAGCCCCTCTTATATGATTTCTTACAAAACTGACCAAAGAACAAAAAGTTGAAGGGGCCAAAAATGGATAGAAAGATCAGGATAACTAACATAAGTGCCTCGGTCTCATGTTACATAAACTGGTCCAAGAAAACATTTGTTTATTGAGCAAAAATGACTTTGGGCTAAGCTTTCAACAGTCACTCTGGTTGTCTTACCTTGGAAGATATTTGTTCTGAACAAAACAGTAAAAGAATAGGAAGCACATTGAAAGCTCACCTAGTAGAATTACAGTTGTGTGGTTGGGAATATTTGGTATGTGGCTTTACCAGTTAAACCCATTCCATCTGGCCCGTGATGTCCTAACATTTTACTCCAGGTTCTCTGGAATTTGTAATGATAGATACCTTTCTAAGATTCAAGTATTTATCTTCTTTTGTGTTTGTAGATAGAGTAAAAATGTATCTAATTAATAATATTAGGATTTGTCTTTATTAGTTTTTCAATAAAAATAATTCAAATCTTGACTTACTTGCTAGTTTCAACCCACTTTCTACATTCTGATTTAGCTTTAAATCTTTTTTTGTGTAGATGGGCAGCATCAGGGAGTCTTTTTATCAAGGTCACAGAGAGCTAGAGCCCGGTCTGTCCCTCTGAGCCTTATTAGTTCTTTCCAGTCTATAGGCTGCAAACCCAGTAATTACCCACCACTAAGAAATTATGCTTATGCTTTGAGGGAAATTGGATTGGAGAAAAAGATGTTTAAGTAGAACATAGAAAATCGGAATATGGGAGATTATGTTCTTTAGAAAATGTGAAGTGCCAGACTTACTTTTCAAACAGCCGACTCAGAGTCTTAAACTAATCATAATTCTACCACAAAGCTGTATTTTAATAATGAAGAAGAAAAATTGATTCAGCTGTATAATATGTTGTTGTCAAAAAGCAAGCAACTTGGAGTTTAAAACCTTTTTCAACAGTGTGTTTCTTATTGTGGGGTCAGTGGACAACTTGTGTCAAAGTCACCTGGGGAGCTTGTGAAAATCACCGTTCCCAGATCCCTGTTCCTCAGGTGATCTTGATGTGCACTAAGGTTGTGAGGGGCTGCCCTGAGGCGTGCAATCAAGCTTGGTATGCCACAGACGTGCCTAGTGGGTCCTGGGAAAAAACAGGGCAGATGAAGACGGTGATCCAGATGGCTGCTTTATGTGGCCTCTCCCTTCCTCCCCAGCCCCACTGTCATCGGAGGGTACCCTCTAGAAATTGTTCCATCGTTCCCTGCTACCTACTGCCCACGCAGACCATGGGTTCCGGGCTGGCTCCATCCAGGGTTACTAAACCTCTCAGCATCATTCTCTTCATCTGTAAAACGGGGAAAACATTAGTACCCATCTCATAAAACTGTTATGAGAATCACGATCTAAAGTCCTTAGAAAAACGCCTGGCATTTCATAAACATTAAATAAATAATAGTTGCTATTATATGAATACTTTTTTAAAAAGCTGATTCTTTTTAAAACATTTCTTCCGCTAATGAGTGAATGATCCAATTTTAATTAGTTCTTTGCCTAAAAAAGCTATTGAATTGGCCACTCCTTCCTTTTTTGTACCCACCATACTTTGAATATACAACAGCAACATCTAGAACACTTCATGTGCATTTATTTATTTACATGGTCCTCTCCCCACAACCCAAGGGTAGGAACCAGGTGTTATTCACATAGCACCGTACACAGAACATAGCACAGTAGCTACCAAATGGCAGGGAAAATCAAGTGTTTGATTCTATTAATTACTCTAACGCTAAAATGAAAGTGTTCTGTGGTGCAAAATATTTCTCAGCCTTAACTCTGGGGTGCTTAAATAGGGTATATCTATGACTTAGCATCAAAAGACAATGTTTGAAAATATTCTTTGGCAATAATAGTCACTGATTTACACTGTAAATAAAACTGGATTATATAAATGAGTTCTTAGGATGTTATAGCAGAATGTGTTCACTGTTTTCACTGCATATTATGCATCATATATTTCCTCTGACAGTCAAAATTTAATTGGAATTGGAATAATCAAAATTCAGTACACATTTATAGAATATCAAATCATAGCTACTTATTTTAATCTCTCTCACTTGATCTACCTATGCTCACCATGTCTGGAATATTAGCAGGCACTATATTCTAAATTGATTATTTAAATATCTAAAACTTACATCTCTGTATTCTCCAAACTGGAAGCTCTGTGATGTGAAGGACGGATCTGGCTGGCATATTTTCATTATGCAGAGGACTAATACCAGTAAAGTGCATATAATTTCAAGGGTAAAATTTTTAAATCATGTTTGATAAGTGAATTTGAGCTGATATTCAAGGAACAAATATGTATTGAGCAGTGCCCAGGTTCAAGATCCTTAAACCTTATAATATGTAGTTCAAAGATGACTTTTGTACAGATTCTGATCTCAAAGAGCTTTCAGCCTGGAAAGAAAAGTAAGTATATAAAAATTCTTACTTTTGGGCTTCCCTGGTGGCGCAGTGGTTAAGAATCCGCCTGCCAATGCAGGGGACACGGGTTCGAGCTCTGGTCCGGGAAGATCCCACATGCCATGGAGCAGCTGAGCCCATGTACCACAACTACTGAGCCTGCACTCTAGAGCCCATGAGCCACAACTACTGAGCCTGCATGCCACAACTACTGAAGCCTGCGCGCCTAGAGCCCATGCTCTGCAACAAAAGAAGCCACTGCATGAGAAGCCCACGCTCCGCAATGAAGAGTAGCCCCCGCTCGCTGCAACTAGAGAAAGCCCGTGCAGCAGTGAAGACCCAATGCAGCCAAAAATAAAATAAATAAATTTATTAAAAAAAATCCTTACTTTCTTCTTGTCCCTTAATGGAAATATTGAGAAAGTGCTGGGGAAACTTGGGGGAGATGATTATGGGAGTTGGTTATGTATATAAAATCAAGGCGAACTGGGCTGAGGCGGCAACTGACCAGTAACCACTTAAAAGTCCTAAGCCTGTTGCTCAGTAATAGTGATGTTCACTTTTCCCGAGAGCAGAGTTGACATTGTGGTGTCTGTCCTAGGTACTGTCCTTTTTCTTCATTGGTCTGATGTCCATGATGATTCCCCTGTGCAGCCTCTTTGGGGCCCTCATTGCTGTCTGTCTCATCATGGGTCTCTTCGATGGATGCTTCATTTCCATTATGGCCCCCATTGCCTTTGAGTTAGTTGGTGCCCAGGATGTCTCACAAGCAATTGGATTTCTACTCGGATTCATGTCTATACCCATGACTGTGGGCCCACCCATTGCAGGTAAATTATATTAATTCATAGCATTTTCTACTGTAGGTCCTAAGTCTCACTTATATGTTAAATATATTATGATTTATTGGTTTCTGGTGTCTTGCTTTGTATGTGCCTTATCTATAACATTTTTAATAAGACCAGCTGTAGATGGCATGTTGGAAAAATTTGCCGATGAGTCCTCTTATTCTCATTGATATCTAAAACTCTCAGTGAAATGTGTAGCAGTTAGGTTCTGGACTTTGAGCTTTCAGAGTTCCTATATTTCACTTAGTATGTGTTTTGGAGGAATAGCAGTGTGATTTCTTTTTAGGAAGAGGTGAAGATTCTGAAAGATTTCTAAATATGTATGCTTTGTGTAAGAGATCATAGCCCCCTGAGAAGTAGTTAATGAAAAATAACACTTAGTAGAAACAACCCAAATGTCCGTCAGCAGATGAATGGATAAACAAAATGTGGTATATCCATACAGCGGAGTATTATTCAGCCATAAAAAGGAATGAAGTGCTGTACTGATACATGCTACCAGGCAGATGAACCTCAAACATGTGCTAAGTGAAAGAAGCCAAATACAAAAGGTCCCATATTATATGATTCTGTTTCTGTGAAATATCCAGAATAGGTAAATCCATAGAGACAGAGAACAGATTGGTGGTTGCCAGGGGCTGGAGGGATGGGGGATTAGGGAGTAACTGCTTAATGGGTGTGGAGTTTTCTTTTGGTGTGATGAAAATATTTTGGAACTAGAGAGAGGTGGTGGTTGTACAACATTGTTAGTATACTAAATGCCATTAAAATGGTTAATTTTATGTTATGTGAATTTCACCTTTAGAAATCTTCTGAATGATAGTATAAAGATGTTTCACGTTCAGTATTAGTTGGGTGCCACTGTAAATTATGATAAGATTTGCTAAAATTATTATAAAATTTAAATGTATGTACTGTCATCTGTGTCTGGTATCTGAGTGGCTCAGTGAAAGTTCAGTTCAATTCATTCTCACATTCAGAACCACACATATCAGCAAATTTGCCAGTTGGGAATCTAGTCATGTATCAAGCAAGCAGAACCACTACTGAGCAGACCAAATAAAAGATAAGTTCTCAAGATCACAGTCTCCTTTTAGGGAAAACCCTCCAGTCCTTCCCCTCTCCCCCAGGTAATACACTATTTTTACATCTTACAAGCTTAGTTTGTTAGGGTTTCCAAGTCCACAGCAAATTACAAGCAGCACTTTTGTAGAAACGGTGTTTGCTACTAGAAGTGACTATAACAGACCAAGAATGAAGGAGTTAACAGGAAACTTTCAAAGCAGGCAGAACAGCAGGAGGTTCTGAGGGATCATAGTATTACAACCAAACATACTAATTTATGTTCATAAGGATGAAAGGTTCAGTTATATGTGGAATGTTCTGATTCAGGGGATAGGAAAAGCATATATTTAGATATGTTGTATATTTTAGGTTTCTATTTGGAATGACTGTACACCTTTTTCTTTTTTTTTTTTTTTTGATGTTGGTACTTACCTGAACAAATCCTCAGCTGTTTACTTAGCAGAGTCAGATATTCAGTACAATGTGTTCCTAGAACATTTCAGATAACTTAGGTTATATAGTAAAAGTTTAAAACACTAAGATAACTTTTAAAATCTGGATTTGGTTAGAGAAATTAGAAATAAGGAGTATTCTGACAGTGTTTAGAAGCAGAGCCCTAGGATCTATTAGAGCACCACACATATATTCTTATATTTTCCTCCCATGTGCTGACAAACCTTAGTTTCTTTCCAAAATGTATTTAACAACCTAGTTTTTTCATCCTGACTCTTAGATTTATAATTTTTCATGATTTTGGGTTATACTTTTAAGTAGTTTCATGTTATTTCATAAACAGGCCCAAGAAAGGTTTAAAACGTAGACATTTTGAGGTCTGTGTGTATGAGAGAAGTTTCAGCTTGACGGTCCGTCCACCTTCAGCTAAAACAGGACCTTTACACCATGTGTCAGAATATCCCAAATGGCCTCTGAAGGGTTTTGAGAAAGCCAAGGCTGGGTTGAAAATATTTTTTCCGTGTAATATCTTGGTAGGAAAACTCAAAGGCCTGTCACAGACTTGCAACAAGATTAAAGAAATGAGATCTTTTCCTTCCTCATATCAGAAAAGGTTTATATTTCAGACCCATTTCCTTAAAAATGTCTGATATCTGAGATGTTTGAACTATCCTGCTGAGATGAAGATACTAGGTTGGCAGTAGGCCACCAGAGTGACTAATCTGAGACCCCAAGAGCCATACTTGTTCTCTCTTGGTGACAGTTTTTTCCCTTCCCAGGGTTACTCCGTGACAAGCTGGGCTCCTATGATGTGGCATTCTACCTCGCTGGAATCCCTCCCCTTATTGGAGGTGCTGTCCTTTGTTTTATTCCATGGATCCATAGTAAGAAGCAAAGAGAGATCAATAAAACCACTGGAGGAGAAAAGATGGAGAAAATGTTGGAGAACCAGAACTCTCTGTTGTCAAGCTCATCTGGAATCTTTAAGAAGGAATCTGACTCTGTTATTTAATGTCTTATATACCTCCACCAGACTGGACTTGCTTTTAGAAGTTTAAGCAAGTTTTCCTTTTATATGAATTGCAAATTTCTTATTTTTTAAATCACATCCTAGGAATAGCACAATAATTGGGAAATAGAACCTTATTACTACAAGAATCATTTTCTGCCACTGAAAAGCTGTCCAATATTTCCATGAGTCTGAGGCCGGAGACTCAGACTCAATTTCATGTACAAGAAAACCTGTCTGAAAGTCAACTATTATGAGAATATGAAGCTATCTCAGTAAAAAGTAACTTCAGAAACTGTGAGCGCTATTTAGCTTATACAAATATTTAAAAATACCTCAAGCTGTACTGAAAGGGTTGCAGTTTGGTCAGGACTGGAAATATTGTTTGTTGTCTCACTTGGCGTTTTTAGTTTTGGTATCTTTGTTTTAATTTCTTCTGCTATTTGGAAACAAAATTTAAGCCTGGATTCTAGATAATATCAGATCTACTTAAATCTCAAGTCTATGTTAAAATTGCTCGCCTGCTCTTAAATAAGCTTTGAAAGTAAGTTATTCTGACTTGCTCCAGTGTCAAGGGACCTTTTTGGAGCAGGTACTGACAAGGTGTTCAGAATCAAGGTGTGAGATGAACAGGATCATGTTCATAAGGGCAGAACAGTTCAGAAATCAGACATTTCTTCCATTTACATTTTTCCCCTTTGGATTTGCAGTGTGTTTTACTCAAGTAGCCAGAAACACCCCAGATTTCTGAATTTGTTTAAATTGTAACAATAAAGTAAAATAGAAGAACTGAAAGATATTCTGGCATTTTAACTTAGAATTTTTCTGACTTCTGATTTGTTGCTCAGTAAGACTTTGTTTAAATATCAGGTCCTAGTGCATGTTATCAAGTTGCAGTTTTAGGCACAAATGGGAAAAAAACATTTGTGAAGAAAATATCTATTTCTGATAGAAAGAATTGCTCAAATCGGTAAAACTTTCTGACAGAAATTTGCGTTCATATGTACTTATCCTATTGTGTTCCCCTTTAACATTGCCTGTATTTTTAAAAATATTTTTATACACAGACAAATATAAGAAGGCTATTTGAGTTTTAAAGACTTAAAACCGAAGTCATGACATGACCCATATTCATCTAAAAAACATCAGAACACGTCCCTCATTCCTGAAATTATATTTTAGTACATTTTTCTTATTTAGGTCTTTAAGTTGATAATGTGCAAAGCATATTTAAATCCTAAATACATATGTATTTTAGATCTTCCTCAAATGTAGCTTGTTCACCTGGGAAAATGCTGTTTTTATAAAGCACCTCCAGGATTCACCTGTTTCTAAAGTCTCTGTGCTGAGAGAAATGAAACCTATTATCTCCCTACTTCTCTTTTCAGCTTCGATCATTTGTGAAAGGCAAAGTCCTTCCATTCCTGTCTCTAGCTGAGGATGGAGATGCCTGGAAAGCATATGGATTTGCAGTTGTTGATGGGAAAGGAGGGCAGGCAGGGGGAGGAGCAAAGTGAGGCTGTTAATTAAACATCTAGAAAACCCAATAACTTTTCCTTTTAGTATCAACCTTGAAGGTTCAAAGTGTAAATACTGCAACCTTGAAGGTTCAAAGTGTAAATACTAAATATGGAATTTATTTCTAACAGAACTTTAAATAATTTTGATCTTGGAGACACTCTGCAACTTACTACTTCCAATTCTTCCACATTTCATATTCAGGGGACTTAGATAATTTGTTTTTTGGAAGGTTCTGTTGCATTAAAAAATATATATATATATTTTGACCATGCTGCCCTTTGATATTCTTATTTTATTTAAGCTTTTACAAAATGACTTAGAAATGATAATGTAATACATTATTAGTTTCTTCATTTATTCATGCCCAGTTATATAAAACATTATTTCCGCATTATTATCAGTGCTTTTGAAATTAGCAAAACCATACAACTAAGTACAATCATCAAACCTGCCATTATTTTTATTTTTCCTACAGTTTCAGCACAAACTCCTGACTACCTCCCAATTTTACAGAAAGACTAGATCTAAAATAGAAAATTTATTTTGTAAAGACCTCCAAAATGTTTTTCCTTTCAAAATGTTGCTGATTTTAGGGGAAGAAAAGTAATAATCTGAAACTCAAAGACTTGATCTTGCTTATTTTCCATGATAAAAGAGCAACATGACAAGTATTTATAATAAAACTTAGATCTCAGAATATTGTGTTTGTGTATAATATTATACATATGTTAGTTTTCAGTCTAATGGAATGAATCAAACAGGATCTACAATGCTGAAAAGGCTCCACTAACATAGACTCTTATGGGGAGTTCTGTGCTGTAATAATATAAAGTTAAAAAGTATGAAAGGTAAGATGCTAAATTCCATAAAATGCATATTTAGTAATATGTTTGGTACAAATAGTTATAAACATCTAAAATATATACTAAGAAAATAAAAAATATTAATATTCACAAAGATTTGTTTTAGACCAAGAAATATTAATCTTTCAAAGTAAATCCTTTCTAATTTCTGAACAGAGTGTTACTGTTGCAGTAAAGTGACCTGATGGGCCTACATTTTTTTTTTGTTCAATCCAAGACACTTGTTTAAAAGAATAGATACAAACTGTCACTTTGCTGTACAGCAGAAATTCACACAACGTTATAATTCAAATACAATAAAAGTTTTTTGTAAAAAAAATAAAAATAAAATAAAATACCTTTGTTTAGCTCACAGGAAACATCCTGACCAGGCCCACCTGTGAATGACTGCAGGGAGGAAGAAATTAACACATCCCCTCCGGAGGCTGAACAGAACCAGGAAATGTTTGACTTTACTCCCTCCCCTTTTAGTATAAAAGAAGCCTGAATTCTAACTCAGGCGCAATGGTTCTCGGGACACAAGTCCACCGTCTTCTTGTTCGGCTGGCTTTCTGAATAAAGTTGCTATTCCTTGCCCACTCCCCACCCCCAAAAAGGAATAGATACAGAACTCTACTTTCTCATCTCATCCTCCTAATTCTGATAGGACTAAGCGAAGTCAAATTTAAAAGGTTCTGGCATTTGAGGCCAACAATAGCATAAGAAGAGGAGCAACTTTACAGAAAGGCTGGATTGGGTATTGTAACAGATGCCCAAGGATCTTACAGAAACATTCTGGTTAAATTTTATTGCAGTAGACATTGCTGGGATGCATCCATTTAAGTAATAATAAACCACCCAGATTATTGATACTATATTCAAAATTTATAAATCTCTTTGATCACGGTTGTAATGCTTCGTCTATAGCCCTACTACAAGATGTGTAATTTACACTGAAAACTGCATAGTGCTTGCATTAAGCTTCAAATTCTATTCATAAATAGAAACAGGACTTCATTTGCATTTCATGATCATGCATTATCTGTTTATACATGTTTGCAGACCCATGGGCTCTGCCCAAGTATGGAAAAAAAATACTTTAATTCTATTAGCTTCAACTTCCCACTTTTAAAGTCAATGTACACTTGGTTGTAAAGTAAACATGTTTACTTCTGGTAATTATACTCCTTTTAACTGCACTTAAGAACATTCTAATTTGTGCTATTGTTATTTGTAAGCTGTCCCATGTCCAGATAACTCTTGATGTTAAATAAGACTGAATAGAAAATGTGGTATGAGATTTGAGGTAGGCAACCTATAGCATGGGTGCCTCTGAGGACTTCCTGGTGATGGTAAACTTTCAGACCCTTTAGTATGCCTCTTTTTATATTATCTTTATCATTTTTCCCTTTACTTCCCCACATCCTTCAAAAACCTGCTGAAAAGTCCATTAATATCCTTGCTTAGTGCTACTGGTTGCTTAGCTGCACTGCTTACCAGTCCCTGTGATTTCAGAGGATGGAACTCCATCCAATTTTGTGTAACCTGGAGAATGGCTTGCTCTTAGCTTTCAACTTAGAGTTCTAATGATAACACTGAAAAAAATTCTAATTACATGATTAAAACTGGGAGGGGTAATAAGTTTCATATAATTGTCATCTTTTGTGCTAACATATAAAACTTTAAATGTTTAAGGTAAATACTTTGAGAGAAAAGACTGTCAAGTTCTTAATATAAATATTTTCAGAGAGCTCACTTTTTAACTTTGATTTTCATATTCCATTAAAGTTTTGCTAAATCATAGTCCTGAAAGCACATCATGGAGGATGCCTTAGAATGTAGGGGGCCTCTGGGATGCAGTTCCTAATGAACCTGCCTTAGGCTGGGTTACACTTTATGGTGAATGGTATTAAGAGTAACTTCCCAGAGTCTAGAGATACAAGTGAAAAGTATAAGCTAATTAAGTCCGTAGTTTTTAAATATGTGAATAATTTATATAAGTATTTAAAACTCTGCGGGAAATTTCTAACTGAAAACTTCATTGTAGCTGGCAAAGAAGGAGCAAAGAATAATGTGGAGAACAGGCACACACAGCTCCCAGGTTCACTGTAATGGGATAGCCGCAGCCATATTTTATCACTTTATTTGTTGGCAGAGACTAATGCTTTGTTTTATAAATATACTACAAGTGATAGGCTACAATTTTCAAGAATAAAGGGCCAAATGCCCATAGCTAAATATGAAACCTGCACATAACTTAGAATCATAATTCCTGATAAATACGGATTTTATCAGATAACTCCTTATGACCCATGAAACAATTCACTGTCACATCTTTGAATCACCCAAACCTTGATATTTGGGACATAGTAGTCTATTTAGCTTGTCCTTTTAAAAATTAATTTTGGGGGACTTCCCTGGCGGTCCGGTGGTTAAGACTCTGCACACCAATGCAGGGGGCGTGGGTTCGATCCCTGGTCAGGAAACTAAGATTGCGCATGCCACCTGGCACGGCCAAAAAAAAAAATTATTAATTTTTTTTAAAGTAAACATTAATCATCTTGGCCTCTATACATTCAAGGAAATTCTCCATGGTACTATTTTTTTTGACAGATATAAAATAGGCTACCTCATTTATGAAACAAGATTTCAATCTTTTATTAGTATGTTGGAAAGACAGTGGGAATGAAATAAAACCTTTCTAAGTGCTTTATCATGACACTCACTTGATCATGGCAGTCCACCTACCTCAGCTTTCAGTGTCTGACTAAAAATCCAGCTTAATTCTTGCTTAGTCAGTGAGTTAATGGTGATTCTGGGATTAAAAGGCAAGGGAATACAAGTTGTTAAGGGGGTCGAAATATCGATAAAATTTAAGTGTTTTTTTCTGATAAATGGATTTAAAAGGAACAAAAATGGAATATTAACTATTGTGGCCTGTGGATAATCTGAAAAAGGAAAAAAGTGAAGAAATTTATAATCTATATACAATAATGAACACTTACTAATATGCTTCACCAGTGGCTTTTCAAATTACACTGGCAGCTTGACGATGAGGTCGTTTTCATCTGTGTTTTCTTTGGCAGGAAGATGGATGATCACTGACATAAGATTGTATGCTTGTGCCTTAACCTTACAGCTTACATGTTAAACAACTCCTGTAAGAGGCACCCCTTTCCTAGTGGAACAGGGACCGTGGCAATGAATTTTTGCCTTGCTGGAGTTTTTGAAAATGCTACCGTTGAGTGTGGCAATAGTGTAGGAGTTAACCCACAAGTTCCCAATCTAAAGATGTTTCTAGCCCTTCTATATGGGTGCTGTAAGAAGAGTATTTTGGAGTTGAATGTCACTAAGCATGTATGTGATATCACTATCAATATAAAACAACATTTAGAAATCAAATTAGATCTGTGACACTATTTTGGAGCCTCTGATACATGACTTTTATTCTTCATCAGATAATACTTTTCAGTATCTGTCAGTTATTAGAAGAGTCCATTTGTTAAATATGTGTGTAAACACATAATAAACCTTTTCTGTTACCTTCACCAAATGTAATCTTCTATAGTATGTTCTAAAATGCTAGACAGTAATGGGTCAACATATCTTTCGTAATTTAGCCTATATTGGAATATTATTTCAGGGACCCAGGGTTTGTTATCAAGGGTGCTGTATTTTGACCTGAGGCTATGAACTGACTGTATTTTGTGCCTTTTTTTCCTACCAGAGAAAGATCAGATCAAGATTGGTGCTAAATTTCATGTTCCTTGCAAAATTATTTTTTCTTTTTAAATATATATGTCAATAAGAAATGTGTAGATCTAGCAGTACTATGCATGTTGCATTTTGTTTATATGTCTGAAGAGAAAAACCTCCTGTAAAACAATTACTGAGTTCAAAATCTACTTAGAGGTATGCGATTTTTGTTAACACAGAAGGCGTTCACTATGAAAGTCAGAAAATGATCACCAAATGAAAACTTAATGATGAACACAGCCCCCCAACGTAATGCCTTTAAAGAAAAATCCCTGGTCAATGTTTCTAGCATAGTTAGCTATTCAAAGTATTCTGTGACTCGGAGGGTATGTGAAAAAATGTTATGTATATTTTATTATACATATAGCTATATATACAAAATAGCTTTCTATTGAGCTTGTTTAAGTAGAAATTTTAAGCTATTTTTCAGGCTAAGATTAGAGTTTTGGGAGTCATCAATCTTAAAACTTGGACAATGAGTTACTTTTTTAAAAAAATGACACTGAAAGTATCACTGTTCATCTTTCAGATTTAACATAAAGAAATTACAAAGGACTGTGTCTGGGTCAGTGTCAGCAAATCTCAGACCTATGATTATCAAGGGCTCTCAGCATCATGGTCATGGCTGACTGTGTGACACGCACCTAAAACTCTACCCCAAATTCCACGTGGGTCTCTGAATCCTAATGTACCTGTAAGTAGTATTCACAGGAAGCGGGGACCACAGGTTTTTATTAAACCTTGCTGTCTTTGTAGACTTTGCCTTAACTCTATTTTGTGAAGATTTTAAAAATATAAATTAGGAAAATAATACACACTATCATTTTCCTAATTAGGAAAACCAGACATTTAGAATCTACTGGAACGTACTGGATTCTGTGTTAACTAATGATAATTCCATTCTACTGTTAACATTAGTTGTATGTGGAAGGGAGAACGGGGGCTTGTTAATCTGAAGTTACAGGGGGAAGATAAATTGGGAGATTGGGATTGACATATCACACTATATATAAAATAGATAACTAATAAGGACCTACTGTACAGCACAGGGAACTCAACTCTGTAATGACCTATATGGGAAAAGAGTCTAAAAAAAAAGAGTGGATATATGTATATGTATAACTGATTTACTTTGCTGTACAGCAGAAACTAACACAACATCGTAAATCAACTATACTCCAATAAAAATTTTTAAAAAATTACACTAGAGATGAAATATCCCTTTAGTAATAACTTCTCATGTAATTGTTAAAATATTGTGGTTTGAGAAATGTAAGATTATAAAGGCATTGCCCAATGCTTGATAAATTTGCATTTTGTCATTTTGTTCTCCTACCAGTTTATTTTAGCCTGAAAGTTATAGCTATGACAAACTGAACCCTGCAGTATTACTGAGAGAGAGCTTGGATATTTTAACTATCTCCTAGTATAACATGATATTTTTTATGTCAACTTGTTTTATTTTAATGTTTACCTGAAAAGTAATTTTTAAATTATTTTGCATATTTTCAAAGTTAGAAAAACATGTTTTATTTTAGACATCAAAAGCAAGTTGTTCCAAGTGCACGCTGCACGCTGCAGTGTGAGTCTGCTTCTCTACCTACCTACACAGGATGCCATTTTTGGCACAGTAGTTGTTTAAATATAGATCACTATGTGAAATGATTATGCTGGGTTTGATCAGTGTGCAGTATTTTAGTACTTGTCTTATGTTTCTTTTTAAAGAGTATGATTTATAACTGATTTTTTTATAATGTGCAATTTAATATAGATAACCGAAACTTTTTTAATGAAAAGTGCTTTGTAATCATTTGGAGGATAAGATCATTTTACTGTGGAACAATGTGATGTTCTCAGTAAATACAATAAAAAACTTTTAGCAAATTTCTATAAGGCTTTGTGATTATATTTATGAAATTCCCTGGGGAGAAGGGGGAAGGAAAAATTACTAAAGAAAAGGAAACAGTCTATGTGGAATAAAAGAGAAATAAGCTGTGTGCTTTTAAAGCTTCCTATATGTATTTCAAGTGTGTTTGGGTATTGTTATTTCTCTAGGGCAAAGAACACAGATAGAAATAAACCAAAAGCACCGGATAGTCCAAAAACTATATTTGATACTTTTTTTTTTGCAGTTTACTTACATTATTGCTTCTTTTACTTACACTGATTAAACTGATTAATTCAGCTGGTACTAAGTGATCTCCTAGTCACTGAAAATTTCATGGGATGATCAAGAGCCAGGCTGGAACTTTTTTAAAAATCCCCTGCTATTGTGGATTACTCACTTGGAGAAAAACTGGCTGCAGTCAGAAGATGTTTATTATTTGATGAGACCTAACTACAAAGCAAATCACTATTGATGTTTAATGGTGCTAAGTAGATTTTATACATCAAACATGAAATTTGCAATATGCATTGAATATATTATTTATATGCCTGTAAATAGGTACCAGACGTACAGGCCATAGGAGGGCTTTTGAGGGAAATGGAAGAGAATGGATATGACAAATTGTTACTGATCCTAAGCAGGATAAAATTCACTCGCTTCTTTTGTTAAATTAAAATGATAGACGATTGCTTACTTCGCAAAGTAAACTCATTCCATAGTTGAGCGATTCTTTTTTAAATTTTATTTTATTTTTTTATACAGCAGGTTCTTATTAGTCATCCATTTTATACACATCAGTGTATACATGTCAATCCCAATCGCCCAATTCATCCCACCACCACCCCCACTTTCCCCCCTTGGTGTCCATACGTTTGTTCTCTACATCTGTGTCTCTATTTCTGCCCTGCAAACAGGTTCATCTGTACCATTTTTCTAGGCTCCACATATGTGTGTTAATATACGATATTTGTTTTTCTCTTTCTGACTTACTTCACTCTGTATGACAGTCTCTAGATCCATCCACGTCTCAACAAATGACCCAATTTCATTCCTTTTTATGGCTGAGTAATATTCCACTGTATATATGTACCACATCTTCTTTATCCATTCATCTGTCGATGGGCATTTAGGTTGCTTCTATGACCTGGCTATTATAAATAGTGCTGCAACGAACATTGGGGTGCATGTGTCTTTTTGAATTATGGTTTTCTCTGGGTATATGCCCAGTAGTGGGATTGCTGGGTCACATGGTAATTCTATCTTTAGTTTTTTAAGGAACCTCCATACTGTTCTCCATAGTGGCTGTATCAATTTACATTCCCACCAACAGTGCAAGAGGGTTCCCTTTTCTCCACACCCTCTCCAGGATTTGTTGTTTGTAGATTTTTTTGATGATGCCCATTCTAACTGGTGTGAGGTGATACCTCATTGTAGTTTTGATTTGCATTTCTCTAATAATTAGTGATGTTGAGTAGCTTTTCATGTGCTTCTTGGCCATCTGTATGTCTTCTTTGGAGAAATGTCTATTTAGGTCTTGTGCCCATTTTTTTTTCTTGCGGTACGCGGGCCTCTCACTGTTGTGGCCTCTCCTGTTGCGGAGCACAGACTCCGGACGCACAGGCTCAGCGGCCATGGCTCATGGACCTAGCCGCTCTGCGGCATGTGGGATGTGGGATCTTCCTGGACCAGTGCACGAACCCGTGTCTCCTGCATCAGCAGGCGGACTCTCAATCACTGCGCCACCAGGGAAGCCCCTTCTGCCCATTTTTTGATTGGGTTGTTTGATTTTTAAATATTGAGCTGCATAAGCTGTTTGTATATTTTGGAGATTAATCCTTTGTCCGTTGACTCGTTTGCAAATATTTTCTCCCATTCTGAGGGTTGTCTTTTCATCTTGTTTGTACTTTGCTTTGCAAAGGCTTTTAAGTTTCACTAGGCCCCATTTGTTTATTTTTGTTTTTATTTCCATTATCTAGGAAGTGGATCAAAAAAAGATCTTGCTGTGATTTATGTCAGAGAGTGTTCTTCCTATGTTTTCCTCTAAGAGTTTTATAGTATCTGGTCTTACATTTAGGTCTTTAATCCATTTGGAGTTTATTTTTGTGTATGGTGTTAGGAAGCGTCCTAATTTCATTCTTTTACATGTAGCTGTCCAGTTTTCCCAACACCACTTATTGAAGAGACTGTCTTTTCTCCATTGTATATCCTTGCCTCCTTTGTCATAGATTAGTTGACCATAGGTGCGTGGGTCTATCTCTGGGCTTTCTACCCTGTTCCATTGATCTATAGTTCTGTTTTGTGCCAGTACCATATTGTCTTGATTACTGTAGCTTTGTAGTACAGTCTGAAGTCAGGGAGTCTGATTCCTCCAGCTCCAGTTTTTTCCCTCAAGACTGCTTTGGCTATTCGGGGTCTTTTGTGTCTTCATACAAATTTTAAGATTTTTTGTTCAAGTTCTGTAAAAAATGCCACTGGTAATTTGACAGGGATTGCATTGAATTTGTATATTGCTTTGGGTAGTATACTCATTTTCACAATATTGATTCTTCCAATCCAAGAACATGGTATATCTCTCCATCTGTTTGTGTCATCTTTGATTTCTTTCACGAGTGTCTTATAGTTTTCTGAGTACAGGTCTTTTACCTCCTTAGGTAGGTTTATTCCTAGGTATTTTATTCTTTTTGTTGCAATGGTAAATGGGAGTGTTTCCTTAATTTCTTTCTGATCTTTTGTTGTTAGTGTATAGGAATGCAAGAGATTTCTGTGCATTAATTTTGTATCCTGCAACTTTACCAAATTCATTATTAGCTCTAGTAGTTTTCTGGTGGCGTCTTTAAGATTCTCTATGTATAGTATCATGTAATCTGCAAACAGTGACAGCTTTACTTCTTCTTTTCCAATTTGAATTCCTTTAAAACTATGTTGAATAATAGTGGCAAGAGTGGACATCCTTGTCTTGTTCCTGATCTTAGAGGAAATGCTTTCAGTTTTTCACCATTGAGAATGATTTTTGCTGTGGGTTTGTCATATATGGCCTTTATTATGTTGAGGTAGTTTCCCTGTGTGCCCACTTTCTGGAGAGTTTTTATCATAAATGGGTGTTGAATTTTGTCAAAAGCTTTTTTTGCATCTATTGAGATGATCATATGGTTTTTATTCTTTGATTTGTTAATATGGTGTATCACATTGATTGATTTGCATATATTGAAGAATCCTTGCATCCCTGGGATAAATCACACTTGATCATGGTGTATGATCCTTTTAATGTGGTGTTGGATTCTGTTTCCTAGTATTTTGTTGAGGATTTTTGCGTCTATAATCATCCTCTTTTATAGGTGTTAGCAGTTGCCTTATGTATTGAGGTGCTCCTATGTTGGGTGCATATGTATTTATAATTGTTATATCTTCTTCTTTGATTGATCCCTTGATCATTATGTAGTGTCCTTCCTTGTTTCTTGTAACATTCTTTATTTTAAAGCCTATTTTATCTGATATGAGTATTGCTACCCCAGCTTTCTTTTGATTTCCATTTGCATGGAATATCTTTTTCTGTCCCCTCACTTTCAGTCTGTATGTGTCCCTAGGTCTGAAGTGGGTCTCTTGTAGACAGCATGTATATGCGTCTTGTTTTTGTATCCATTCAGCCAGCCTGTGTCTTTTGGTTGGAGCATTTAATCCATTCACGTTTAAGGTATTTATCGATATGTATGTTCCTATTACCATTTTCTTAATTGTTACGGGTTTGTTTTTGTAGGTCCTTTTCTTCTCTTGTGTTTCCCACTTAGAGAAGTCCTTTAGCATTTGTTGTAGAGCTGGTTTGGTGGTGCTGAATTCTCTTAGCTTTTGCTTGTCTGTAAAGCTTTTGATTTCTCCATTGAATCTGAATGAGATCTTTGCTGGGTAGAGTAATCTTGGTTGTAGGTTCTTCCCTTTCATCACTTTAAATATATCATGCCACTCTCTTCAGGCTTGTAGAGTTTCTGCTGAGAAATCTGCTGTTAACCTTATGGGAGTTCCTTTGTATGTTATTTGTTGTTTTTCCCTTGTTGCTTTCAATAATTTGTCTTTAATTTTTGTCAATTTGATTACTGTGTGTCTCGGCATGTTTCTCCTTGGGTTTATCCTGCCTGGGACTCTCTGCGCTTCCTGGACCTGGGTGGCCATTTCCTTTCCCATGTTAGGGAAGTTTTTGACTGTAATCTTTCAAATATTTTCTTGGGTCCTTCCTCTCTCTCTTTTCCTTCTCAGACCCCTAAAATGCGAATGTTGGTGCATTTAATGTTGTCCCAGACGTCTCTTAGGCTGTCTTCATTTCTTTTCGTTCTTTTTTCTTTAATCTGTTCTGCGGCAGTGAATTCCACCATTCTGTCTTCCAGGTCACTATCCATTCTTCTGCCTCAGTTATTCTGCTATTGATTCCTTCTAGTGTATTTTTCATTTCAGTTATTGTATTGTTCATCTCTGTTGGTTTGCTCTTTAATTCTTCTAGGTGTTTATTCTTTAATTCTTCTAGGTCTTTGTTAAACATTTCTTGCATCTTCTCAATCTTTGCCTCCATTCTTTTTCCAAGGTCCTGGATCATCTTCACTATCATTATTCTGAATTCTTTTTTTGGAAGGTTGCCTATCTCCACTTCATTTAGGTTTTTTTCTGGGGTTTTATCTTGTTCCTTCATGTGGTACAACGTCCTCTGCCTTTTCATGTTGTCTATCTTTCTGTGAATGTGGTTTTCCTTCCACAGGCTGCAGGATTGTAGTTCTTCTTGTTTCTGCTCTCTGCCCTCTGGTGGATAAGGCTATCTAAGAGGCTTGTGCAAGCTTCCTGATGGGAGGGACTGGTGGTGGGTAGAGCTGGGTGTTGCTCTGGTGGGCAGAGCTCAGTAAAACTTTAATCCACTTGTCTGCTGATGGGTGGGGCTGGGTTCCCTCCCTGTTGGTTGTCTGACCTGAGGTGACCGAGCACTGGAGCCTCCAGGCCCTTTGGTGGGGCTAATGGTGGACTCTGGGAGGGCTCATGCCAAGGAGTACTTCCCAGAACTTCTGCTGCCAGTGTCCTTGTCCCCGAAGTGAGCCACAGCCTCACCCTGCGTCTGCAGGAGACCCTCCAACACTAGCAGGTAGGTCTGGTTCAGTCTCCCCCAGGGTCACTGCTCCTTCCCCGGGTCCCGATGCACACACTACTTTGTGTGTGCCCTCCAAGAGTGGAGTCTCTGTTTCCCCCAGTCCTGTTGAAGTCCTGCAATCAGATCCCGTTAGCCTTCAAAGTCTGATTCTCTAGGAATTCCTCCTCCCGTTGCTGGACCCCCAGGTTGGGAAGCCTGACGCGGGGCTTAGAACCTTCACTCCAGTGGGTGGACTTCTGTGGTATGTGTTCTCCAGTCTGTGAGTCACCCACCCAGCAGTTATGGGATTTGATTTTATTGTGATTGTGCCCTTCCTACTGTCTCATTGTGGCTTCTCCCTTGTCTTTGGTTGTGGGGTATCTTTTTTGGTGAGTTCCAGCGTCTTCCTGTCGACTGTTCAGCAATTAGTTGTGATTCCAGTGCTCTCGCAAGAGGGAGTGAGCGCACATCGTTTTACTCTGCCATCTTGAACCAGTCTCTAAAATTTACTCTCTTGAGGAAGTAATTTTTATAGGAAAAAAATAGAATTCTATTGTATACAGAAAACAAAGTTTCTAGAGGTATGACTCAATCAAAGAATTATCATAGTATCAGACTTAATTTCAGGGTTTAAAGTTCTCTTCTCACAGTCTCCTACAGATGAACCTAAATCCTTAAATACAAGAGTCCTTCTTTAAAATCCTCAGGAGTCTTTTCAACTGTGGTAAAATCTACATAACATAAAATTTACCATTTGAACCATTTTAAAGTGTATTGTGGCATTAAGTACATTCACACTACTGGGCAACCGTCACTACCATCCATCTCCTGAATGCTTCCATCATCCTAAACTGAAACTCTGTACCCATTAAACACTAACTCCCCACTCCTCCCTCCCCTTAGTCCCTGACAACCACCATTCTACTTTCTGTCTCTATGAATTGACCATGCTAGGTGCTTCATACAGTGGAATCATACAATATTTGTCTACATTTGCATTTTTTATGACTAATTAGTGTAAATATTTTTTCATAAACTTCTCAGCCATGGCATTTCTTCTTTGGGGTATTATCTATTCTTATCCTTTCTCTATTTTTCTGTTGGGGGGTTTATCTTTTTCTTACTGGTTTGTGAGCGCTCTTCATATATCATGTGAGACTCTAATTAAAGTGTTGGTAAAAATTTCCCCAGTTTGTCTTTTTACATTGATTTTTTTTTTAAACGAAAGTTTTCACTTTTATAGACTCCCTCATTGCTTATATGTTTAGAAAGGCCTACCCTATTATGTAACTATATTCTTAAAATCCCTTCTAATATCTTTATGGTTTCATTTTTACATTAAATCTCTAAACTCTGATTTATTTTGAGGTATGGTATGAAGTAGGAATCTACTTTAATGTTTATCCAATTTGATACTAGACATTACTCATTGAACAATCCATCTTCTCCCTCCTCGTCTGACAGTGTCTAATAATTTTCTACTATGAACAAAGACAAAATTAACAAATACCCTTTTCCTCCTTGTCCCCACCCTTTTCTCCATCACCTTTTTTTAGTAGGTAATCGCTCTCTTAGTGTTTACTCTGCATTGTTCAAAAGAATACTTATAACTCTACTACTTGAATTACTAGCATTAAGTGATAACTTTGACCCCTAGTTATGGAAGATGAAGAAATCAGTATACTTCTACCCCTCTCCACCCTTTGCTTCCCACCTTTCATTAGTGATATAACTAATTTAATGATATAACTAATTTTTGATATCATTTCTACATTATCAGGGCTAACAACATTTATATTCTGTTCTGTCACCAAAATCCCCACATTTGTCCTAGTCGTACAGTTCATGTCAGTAATCATTGCCAATCCCTTTGCAGTTGTTTTTCCACTCATCTCTTGGTTGGCTGAATCTTCTAACAGATTTCTCCAACAGGGTCAAGGAAATAACATTCCCTGTGTCCTTTCATGTTCAGACTATTTGTCTTTTGCTTCTATACCTGACAGAGTTTGGCTCATGCCTTCTTTCCTTTGAGATCTTGTAGGCATTGCTTCAGAATCTTTAAGGATTGAAGTTTGCTATGAAAAAAGACTGAGGCCAACCTTTGGATTCCCTCCGCTACATCATGCCAAGAAAGCCCTAGCATCTCAACCTCATTAACTGTAGACCACCACTGCCTCCAAATTTTAGTCATCCAAGTAAGCTGTTACAGCCAACTCCAGCTGCACGATCTAACCCTTTGAATTCACAGTATCCAGTAAAGTGTACCCATATCAATGAATTCAGCTGGATCTAATGTTATATTCTGCTCTCCTTGCTCTAATACCCTGAGCATCTACTCCTACACACTCACCAGGTTTCTGCTAATATATATTAATGAAGTATTGCAATTCTTTTGGTGTGCAAGCTATGTCCTCCTGGATCACAGTGTGTACCTGTCCCCCTGAATCATGTTGAGATTTGGTCTTTGTTATGGGCCTAGCGGCAATAGAGAATGGTAATGGTTGTCATGGGCCTTACGGAGAATGGCATTTCTTATGAGGCATCTGTCCCAGGTGACATTATCACAGTTTTTAGACAAAGACTAGTCTCTTTAGATACTAGAGAGCAAGCAACTTTCATTGGTAAGGGAAGCTCTGCCACCTAGCAATGACAATCCTTTATCACTGTATGCCTATAAATTTTTAAATGCTTTGAAGCTTACGAACAAAGGTAGTACCCCTGAATTTCTTACCACATGTGAACTTTTACTATGAAGCATCTTGTGAAAGAATACCTTTATCTAGAATCCTTATAGCATACAACAGAAATGTCACTAACTTCTGTTGCCCCTGGCCATTTCAGAGAATACTATTTGCGAAGCTTTGAGGCAGACAGTTTACATGAGTAGTTTTCAGTTGAAGTCTTATTGCACCCAGAGGGTACTCTGGAAATCTGTGAGGGTGTCATAGTAACTGGGAGTTGCTACTAGCCTTTAGTGGGCAGGGGTCAGAGATGCTAGACATCCTACAATGTGTGGGATGGGATAGTCCCACACACTGTCCAACTTTTGAATGTCCTGTTAAATATTCGTTGAGTGAAAAAAGCTTGCTTTTAATTATCTGAGCCTAGACTCTAAACCTCTTGTACATATAAACATAAATTTTTTTGCATAGTTCCAAATAAACACCAAATTTTCCAAAAACATAAACTATCATGTAATTCAAGGGAAGACTGCATTTTGTTTTAGTTTGAACTCTACCATGAGTGGGTCTCCATTTTGGAAAATCATCAAGGGAATGCCACTCGTGGTATTTGAGTAGTCGATACTCATCTAATACAGCTTAGGTCTGTATTTGTAATGTGGCATTCACAGCAATTTGATCTACAAGAATATACTTATTTAGTCATTTCATTAATTATAGAGAAAAATGATCAATATTCAGTTGAATATTTCAAGTTGGGTTTTATATCTTTGCCCACAAATGAACGGTTGCCATATACCCATTTTGTTAACATGTTTTTCCCTAATGAAGCAATGAAACCATCAAGATTAAGTGACCACTTTACAAGGAAACATGGTGAAAAGTTGGCAACGATAATAGCATTCTTGTGAGATAAAGCATTCTGAAAAGTCTGAAAACCGTCTTACTATTTACTGGAATGTTTAACAAATTTTTCCTAAACCGGAAAGATGGTTTTATTGTTTCTTTCAGAATAGCACAAATGATTGCAAAATGTGGTAAGCTTCATGACATTGGTCTTGGCAATGATTTCATGGATATAACACCAAAAGCACAGGCAACAAGAACAAAAATAAGTGCAACTACATCAAACTAAAAAGCTTCCGCACAGCAAAGGAAACAATCATCGCAGTGAAAAGGTAACCTATGGAATGGGAGAAAATATTTGCAAACCATATATGTGACAAGGGGTTTATCTCCAAATTATATAAGAAACTTCTACAACTCCATGGTGGAAAAAAAAATAAATACCACACTTTAAAAATAGTGTAAGGGGGCTTCCCTGGTGGCACAGTGGTTGAGAATCTGCCTGCCAATGCAGGGGACATGGGTTCGAGCCCTGGTCTGGGAGGATCCCACATGCCGCGGAGCAACTGGGCCTGTGAGCCACAACTACTGAGCCTGCGCTCTAGAGCCCGTGTGCCTAGAGCCCATGCTCCACAAGAGAAGCCACCGCGATGAGAAGCCCGTGCAACGCGACGAAGCGTAGCCCCTGCTCGCCCCAACTAGAGAAAACCCACAGGCAGCAACGAAGACCCAACACAGCCAAAAATGAATAAATAAATAAATTTATTTTAAAAAATGGCTATACGTTGTATCTCCCAGTTGCTACAGTAATAATGATGATACTCTAACAGTGATGACAGCAATAATGAAAATGATAGCAGCAAAAAAACAAAGGAGAAGCCCCTTTCCTCCTACAATGTCTCTCCAGCGCCCTTTACTGAGAATTTCAGCACTGTGCCCACTATAAAAGAGAAATGCTTAATGGTCCAATCCATCATTGCAGAGCAGGTACTTAAGGGTGAATATGGTGCTAAGAGGCAATCAATCGATAACCAGCTGACAGGATGCTAAAAGCTACCAATAATTGCTCATTTGAACCTTTCTGACCAGCAGGAAAAAACTTCCTTTTATGATTCAATATTGAGAAACTGAGATGGTCAGTGCATGTTGTGGGTCACCCTTGATCTGACAGCTACAGATGCAACACACTCTAAGAATTTGTGGACAAAGTCAGAAAATGTCACCCCGAAAATGGAAGGGGGAAATTCACATTTTGAAACTAATAAGAACCAACTTTAAATGGACAGAGGTAGCTATCTGTGGAAATCTTCTGAGAAAATAACATACTAAAGTAATGATTTATAAAGATACTGCTGATAATAAAAGTAGGTGCTATCTAAATCTTCACACAGGCTAGGTCATCTCCCTAAAAGGAAAGACAGAAATGTAGAAATCATAACAATGAGAGATAAACTGATGGGAAGACTGTAATTCAGAAGTCAAGGATATTTTTTAAAAGAGCATTAGATGGTAAGCATTTGTCAGTATATGCCCAGCACTTCTAGGGTTCTGATTTTGCTAATATAGCCCCCAAATTAACCTGACAGTGGGAAAGGACAGTTTATCTGATTCTACAGTTTTAAGGACATATATAATTCCTTCTGCTTAATTTTTTACTTTAATAGAGAACCTTCAAATATAGTGGTCATGAAACTTTTTCTGTAAAGGGCCAGGCGGTAAATACTTCAGACTTTGCGGTCCATGAGGTCTCTGTCACAACTACTCAACTGTCACTGTAGAGCAAAATTAGCCATAGATAATGTGTAAATGAATATGCGTGGCTGTGTTCTAATAAATCTTTATTTACAAAAACAATGTATCCAGATATGGCCTGTGGGCTTTAGTTTGTTGACCCTTGTTTAATCTATCATTTGACTTCCAGACTGGTCCTGCTCACTGGGGAGGAGTGCCTAGATCTAGGGAATACTAGATACAGAGCAGATCACTCTGTTTGTAAATTATCATCTTGTGGTCTGCTCATATCAGTTAGTTTTCTGGGACCTGATCAGTTCTAGATGAACTAATAATTGAGTTCCTAACCTTGGAAAGTTGAGCTCTGAAGAGACTTGACCTTGGGGTCTAGCCTGAGTAGCTGATCTATCTCACTTATTCATCATTCTCTCTTTTCACCATCTCTAAATGGCAACATCAATATAATTTTAACAGGTTAATAATACTATTAAACAGGGCTTTTTTAGGTTTAATAATCACAGTCTACATTTAAAATAGTTGCGTATAAGAGAAAATATGCAGTTTTAAAGATTAACTCAGCTATTATCATGAAGAGTTTAATGCATGACTGCATTAAAAACACAAAACAATACTGTGATGGATTCTATCCTAGTCGGCTCAGGCTGCCATAACAAAATGCCTTAGAATGGGTGGCTTAAACAACAGGAATTTACTTTTCACAGTCCTGGAGGCTGGGAAGTAAGATCAGAGTTCTGATTGATTCACTTCCCTGGTGAGGGCTCTCTTCCTGGCTTTCAGATGCTTGCCCTCCTCTCTCTGTGACCTTACATGGCAGAAAGAGAGCGAGTGTGCTCTGGTGTCTGTTCCTCTTCTTAAAAGAACACTAATCCCATCATGCGGGCTCTACCCTCGTGACCTCATCTAAACCTAATTACCTCCTAAAGGGTCTACCTCCAAATACTATCACACTGGGGGTTAGGGCGTCAACATATGAACTTTGGGAGAAACACAATTTAGTCCACAGCAGATTACTTTTACTTCTTTATGAAATTATCATCAAAGAAGCCAGGAATCATTTGAAAACCTAATCAGAGAGATCCAATAAACCATTTTTGAGTAATTCTTTTGATTATATAGTTAATGATCCCTAATTGTCAAGAAACATAGTAATATAATAAACTATTTGTGGTAACTGACATTACATAAACCAGATGTAAGTTTGGCTTGATGAACATGCCATTTTGGCATGCTAGGTCCATGTCCTTGCCTTAACTCCTCATTCTTGTGGCTTCTCAACCCCTTTATTTTAGCTCATTATTTCAGCTCCTATTCGTCACCAGGCCCCTTTGCTTAATGACTCAGTCTGACCCATTCTCATGGATTTTGACTACTTCAGCTCCCCTTCACTGAACTCCCAATAGGTCTAGCCACCACTGAGACAAGAGATAAGAATCATTTCTGTCTCAAGCTAATGGACAACTGAGCTGACCCTTGCCCAGCCTCCTCATAAAGAGCTGGGTTGGGTGAACATTTTCCGCTGTACATAGTTTCTCTCTTTGAAGTGGCCTGAAAGCTAGATCTAAGTTCTTTTGGCCATAGTTTCACATCGTTTGAGCCTTTACTCAGGGGTGGCTTGTGGTGGAATAGGGGAGTGGTTTGGCCTACTCAAAATCTCCATTAGTTCCTTACGCTCAGCCACTCTAAATAAAAATACAATCGAAGTAAAAATGATTTATCTTGAATACAAGTCCCCTAATTCTCCCCACATTCCAACCAGCTTGCCATCTTATGCCCTCTTATATAGAAATTCTGGTACTGCCATGGAACATGTACATACAGAAGAAAACAGACAAAAAAGAAAGGTCATGGGAATTATTGCCTCCATACCCATGCTTCCATTCTCACCAAACCACTCTGGCACAAAGACAATTATCTCTTTGCTGAACTACGTAATAAAACTACTAAAATCATTTCGCATTCTCTAGTTTTTCCTGCTCCAATTCAACTACTGCCTGCTAATGTTCTTAATCCTCTGCTTTCATCTTGATACTCTTTACTACTCAAAAACCTGTAATAGCTTCCTAAATTCAAAAGATAAGAGTCCTCAGTTTGGTTTTCCAGATTTACCTACTTGGAAAGTGAGGCTGAGGAAAGTTACATAATTATTTAAGAACATGTGTGTGATTCTATAAATCCAGTGTATTCTCCACCGATCACAGCTGATCACACGCCTTCCTGAATTTTGTTTACTTGGCCTCTAAAACCACACATTCTTCATTTCCTTCTTATTTTAGTCTCCTTTGCAGGATATTCCTCATCTTTCCTACCTTTACATGTGGGATGCCCTCAGGGCTTACTCCCTGGCCCTCTTCTGTCTATACTCACAATTTAGGTGATCTCACCCAGTTACACAGTATTAAATACCATCTACACGCTGATAACACCCAGTTTATATCTACTGTTCTGATCCTTCCACTGAACTGAATATCCAGCTGCCCACTTGATGCCTTCATTTAATTGTCTAATAAATATCATAATCTTAACACATTCAACCTGAACTCTTGATTTTCTTCCGTTTCCCAGCAGCGCTCATGCTCCTTCCACAATCTTTTCCACCTGAATAAAGAGGAGCACTATTTACCAGTTGCTTAGATAACAGTCTCTCCTGAATCCTTTTCCCAACAAGGCCTCAACTGTGGACTACCATTTGCATCACCCAGTTTCAGCAAGAATCCTGCTAAAGTGGTTTAGCCAGAGCCCCCACCCTAGATAGCTGAGCACTCTGATATCTGATTGGGTTGCTCATCCCCAACATCCCCCTGGTGATGCTGGATCAGCCTGGCCTGCCTTCCGCAAGACTCCTGCTAGGCTGGTTTAGCCGGAAACCCCCTTACTCTGTTCCCTCTTAATAATTTTCTATCCACTGACCTTTCCCCCTGCCCTCAACCAGGATCCTTGGCTATAAATTCCCACTTTTCCTTGTTGTATTCAGAATTGAGCCCAGTTTTATACTGAGGTCTCTTTTCCCTTATTATAATAGTTCCTGAGTAAAATCTGTTTTTATAGCCTTAACTACTGTCCAGCTCTGGGTTTCTTTGACATAGGTCAAAATCCTTGAAGTCTTTTTTTTTTTTTTAAATTTTTTGGCTGCACCGTGTGACATGTGGGATCTTAGTGCCCCAACCAGGGATCGAACCCGTGCCCCCTGCAGTGGAAGTGGGGAGTCCTAACCACTGGACCGCCAGGGAAGTCCCTGAAGTCATTTTTTATATTCCTTCTCTCATACACCCAGTTCACTGGCAAATACTATTATTTTTATCTTCAATATAGTTCCCAAATCTGAACACTCTCACCACCTACACAAATCTGACCTAATCAAATAACCTCCTAATTAGATCTCTGTTCTCTCTACTCTCCATCCTGCCCGCCTCTAGTGTATTCTTCTAACATACCCAGAAAGTCCTTAACATAAGGCATACCCAGTCAGGAACACTGCCTGATCTCAGCCTTTCTTATTTCTCCAACACACCAAGCTCACTCCTGTTAATGGATCCTTGCACCTGTTGTTCTCTCTGGACTGCTCTTCCTGCCCTTCGGTTCCCTCATTTCAGTTAGGGTTCTGTTCAAACATCACTCACAGAGCCCTCCCCAACACTACCTTAACTTAAAATAACCCCCTCCCATCACTCTTATCCCCCTTTCCTGCTTTATTTTTCTTTAGAGTATTCATCACAATCTGACATAACATTACAAATGTATTTGTTCACTGTCTACCTTGTCTATGAGGGCAGGAATTTTTGACTGTTTTTTCACTGTTAGAACAATGCCTGGCACATGCTAGATGTTTAATAGCTATTTAATGACTAAGTAAATGAACAGGTGGGATTTTATATAGTTTGCTCGCAACTTAAAAAGAAATACTGTTACTAGTATTTGTTCCTAGTCCAGCAACACAACAGTCCTTGTCATTGTGGGGATTTCTGCAAAGGTTTTGGACTTTTTCCAAGCAGGTAGTATCAAGTGTGGTATCAGATGGCAGTGATTAAACAAGAATGCTAAAAGCCATCTGTAATTTCCAGTTTTTCCTTTGTTCCAGGGCAGAGCAGTGTACAGCTCTGGATAAGTGGCCCCTTCTTTGTACAGATGGAGATCATATCCCTTACAAAGTACCTAAAGCCCTAAAGGGGCTTTCTTTTTTGATGCAGATGACCCTAATTGCTTCTGAAGCCCTTAGTACCTTAAGAAATGTTATTCTATTTTTCTGTGCAGAGTCTACAGTAGCCATGCTCTCACTTTTGGTTGCTTTGTTTTTATTCTCTTGATATATTGATTTTGGCTAATAATGGTACAGTACAGCAAAGATTTTATCTGACCAATACAGCCTAGGAGCCCATTATGATGGTAGATTCAGAGTCCTGCAGCCCCAAATGTTACAATGAATCCAGTTAAAGGAAATTTTAAGTTTATATTTTTATAAGGAAATTTCATGAAAAAACAGTAATTTTTTATTTTTAATAAGATAAAACGTTAATTCCATCAAACAGACACCAATGTTAGATACTTTCAATATTATTTCTCACTTTTCAGAATACATAGCACAAACATGAGCGTTATCTTACTGAAATTAAACCTTTGTGAGAGTTGGTTTTAATAGACTGGGCTTTTAGAGATGAGGTTAAAGAATGATCGTTTAGTATACTGATAGAAATAGTTATGATGACACCTAGTTTTTCATGATGCACTTTAAGCACTAATGAGACATTTACTGATAAGTAAAAAGGATGGTCCCTCCAGAGAATGAAGATTAAATTGGTCCTAGCAGTGATATGCAGTCCCTAAACATAATCCATCTAACTTCTCATTCTCGTCCAAAGTAAAATTTTAAGTTGAAAGATGAAAAACCTGCCTCCCTGTTGCCATTTCACAAATATGCCAAGGTAGTACCATATTAGCCACTAAGACCCAGATATTTTCTTCAAAGATAAATTGTCATATATATTGTAGAATATCCATTTTTTCAAGGGAATCAATAAAACTATATTTATTTAAAGAATGGCCCATCAACATTTTTATTTCTCTTGAATTGTCTCACACAAAAAGATTTATTCTCAAAAATGGTCTAAAGAGAAAGCTGCGTGAAGCAATGCCCTATTTTAATCACCCCTTTTTAAAAAAAAGGTGGTGAGTGACCTCTGGAGGCAAGTGGAAAAAGTATCCTGCTGCTTTCAGGAGTGAAGTGGGGAGAATCAGAAAGTAGATCTTTCCATCTAGAGAAAAAAATTTTTTTGCTGTTTATTCAGGGTGAATTAAAACATTTAACTTTAAAATTAGTTAACTGAACCTCAATTCAATTATGTAATATTTTAAGTATATAACACAATGCCACAGGGGAGATAGAGACATGAGATCCATGGTTTCCATCTCATTGAGCTTACAATCTCCTAGGGAACTAAAGAGAAGTGTTGAAATAACTATAACACAAGCTAGAATGTGTGAGAACATTTAGGAGTAGCATAGCTACATAGGAATTCAGATTTTTGGTTAGGTTGTTCAGAAAAAGTCTACTACATTCAACGAACATTTACTGAAGACAAACTGTGTGCCAGGCACTATGCTTGAGGATAAATAAGACACAGTACCTTCCTTCAGGCACTCTTGGTATAAAAGGGAAGCTGACACATAAATAGGAAAATTCTATAGGTAGTAGCTGGTGGCCTATGAGAATTATGCACAAAGGAGGGAAACTAAAATAGTCCCGAGACTGAGAGGAGGGTCAGAAGAGGCTTCCTAGAGGAAGTAACACCTCAGCTGACTCTTCAAAGATAGGTAGGGATAGTTCTGGTTCGGTGTTGTCATCATAAACCTGCTCCAGCCCCTCTCCCACTGATGACAACTAACCACTCACGATGAAATACAAAGAGCAAGTACCTGAGGACTCTGAAAAGTGAACAAAGGAGGGGAATCAAAACTTAGAAAAAAAAACCCTTCAAGGCAATGAGATAGAATGATAGAAACCCCATCTTCCTTGTTCAAGGAACTGAGAAATGGAGACGCTCTGGGTTGGAAAGCGAGTGGGGAGGTGGGGAGGGGAGAGCTAGAGAAGGTGATCACTAAAATTTTGTGTATGAACCACGCAAGCCCCTTGGGTTTGCCCCTGTGTGTGACAGACACCCGAAGCAGCATAGCAACGGCTTTGACAACTGATTTGAGTGTTAAATCATTGCCCAAGTCTCAGATGAACGCCTGAGTGGTGCATGTTCAGGACTGGCCCAGAGCAGCACAGCACAGCACAGGCTTTGATAACTGAACTGAGATTGGAACCATCATCCACAGAAGGCGATACGAAACTTGCAGCCTGAACTCAATCAGGGTGATTGCCTGCTTAAACGAACATTCTCCAGAGGAGGATTTTAACAGGACCCAGAGTCTGCGTAATGTAACTGTCACAAGGTCCAGGATACAATCGAAAATTACCTGTCATACAAAGAAACAGGAAAATGTGACCAAATCCCAAGGGAAATGACAAGCAACAAACACAAACCCTGAGATAACACAGATGTTGGCATTTTCCTAGAATTTAAAGCAGCTATTACATGTTCCAGGAGGTAAAGATAAATGTAAAGAAAGGCATCTTCAGCAGAGAAAAACGATGAAAAAGAACCAGGTGGAAAATTTGAACTGAAAAGTACAATAACCGAAATAAACAAATTCAGTGGATACAGCAGAATGGAGATGAGGAAAGAGGCAGTGCACTTGAAGATAGAGACATCAACAGAGATGATCTAAACTGAAGAGCAGAGAGGGGAAAAAACAACTAGAAAAAAAGAAAGAGAACATATGAGCATCAAGGATCTCTGCAATAATATCAAAAGGTCTAACATACAAGTCATCAGAGTCCCAGAAGGAGAGGAGAAAGAGATGGAGGCAGAAGAATTATTTGCCCTTAACAATTTGGACCTAACTTACTTCTCCCATATCACATTCTATTCTCTTTAACATATGTATATGCCTTTTGTTTCAATCACATTACACTTTTCTCAGAGACATTCCCTGACTCTGAAAAACTAAAACAGGTTCTCTTAAATCATAACACCTGTACTTTCTGGGGTAAACTGGGACGTGATTAATGACCAAATGGATGGGGCTGGAGAGATGGGTTGCAAGGGAAATGATGATAAGACTCAGGTGTGTATAATCTGGAGTTTAAGTGGGTGAGCTGGAGAGTAATCAGGTGGAAAAGAACATTTCAGATAAACGAGAAAAAAATATTTACACATTTTGAGGCTGTGGTCTGTTTGGTCAAAGAGCAAAAGGAAACAAAAAGCTAGAGTAGGATACACAAAACAAGGCCTTTCCTTCATCCACTGGCATAACTTTTTTAAAATAATTAATTAATTTTTATTTTTGGCTGTTTTGGGTCTTTGTTGCTGCGTGCGCGCTTTCTCTAGTTGCGGCGAGCAGGGGCTACTCTTCCTTGTGGTGCGCAGGCTTCTCATCGCCGTGGCTTCTCTTGTTGTGGAGCACGGGCTCTAGGCGCGCCGGCTTCAGCAGTTGCAGCACGTGGGCTCGGTAGTTGTGGTTCACGGGTTCTAGAGCACAGGTTCAGTAGTTGTGGCGCACGGGCTCAGTTGCTCCGGAGAATGTGGGATCTTCCCGGACCAGGGCTTGAACCCGTGTCCCCTGCACTGGCAGATGGATTCTTAACCACCGCGCCACCAGAGAAGCCCCCACTGGCATAACCTTATTCAGGCATTCTGCAAATCAAAGCCCTGCTCCACTTCCTTACAACAATGGAATTATTTGAAGGGACTGGGGGTGAGAGTGTGCTTGAAACCGCAGTTTTGGCTCCAGATTTCTTGAGCTATTGTGTCCACTGATTCGCTGACTTTGGGCAAGTTACTAGTTTCTATGACTCAATCCTCCTATCTTAAAATCAGGATAACACGTAATTTAGAGTGTTGTTATGAGGATCAATTGAGATCATACACGTGAAAGCTTACATATGTGGTTCAACAAATGCTGTGGAGTAACAGATGAACTGCAGATCAATAGACGACAGACTTTAAAGGAACTAGGGCAGGAATTTTAGAAAGTTGTATAAGGACAGACCTTGGGGTTCCCTTTACCCCCCAGGAGACCCGGGGAGAGGGAGCGAAGCCATACCTTGTATTTCTTGGCCGGCACTTCCTCCTGACGGCTTGGCTGCATCTTCCCTCCTGATTCGTCGGGTCCCAGGCTGCGGCTTCAGCTCGCTCCGCCGCGCGGCGCCCGCCCACAGGGCCTCTGTGAGCTCAGCTAAGTGTGATGCTGAGGCCCGAGCGCGGCGTCCAGTGTCCTGGGCAACCCTATCAACTTCCGGTTTGAGGCAAGGCCGTGGTTGGCTAGAGGCCACATTTCCGCCACGTGACCCGGTCAGGCGCCCTGCGTGTGCGAGGGCGCGCCTCCGCTGCCGGCTACACCCGGCGCGTTCAGAAGTTCTAGTCCTCCGCCCGGACTAGGGCCTCCCCCGGGGAGGTGGCGCCAGCCGAGACCGCCGGCTCTGGAGGCGCGGGGCCGGGGCAGGGCTTGGAGTTCTCGAGGTTCCTCTGAGAAGCCGGACGGCAGCAAGACCGCTGCTCGCGAGCCTCCAAGCTGGAGCTGGAACTGGAACCCTGTGGTGCCGGGGCCCAGGCTGCCGGGCAGCGGCTTTTCCCGGCCGGGGCCCCAACGGAGAATGAGCCGGAGGCGGTGGCGGGCTCCCGGCGGAGCGGCCGGGCTGGGAGCATGCTGCGCTGGTTCATCACCGTCCTCCTGTGTGCCGCCTTCCTGGGGCTGGTGAGAGCCGGGGCTGGAACCCTCCCAGGCCGAGGCGTGAGCAGAAGTCCTGTAGAGAGCGCGGCCTTCCGAGCTCCTGCCTCGTTTCCGCCGCTTGCAGACTGGGTGTCCTTGGGCTCCTTAATCTGCCGGGCCCTCAGTTTCATAATCTGAAAAATGGGCACAATTATAATCTTAGAGGGCTATTGTCAAGTGTGAAACCGATTTTCGTGAAATATTTTCCAGCACCAGCAAACCTTTCTACCTCTCCTCCGTGGGGTCGGGGGGATGCAAGAGGGGTTGCCAGGTTTATAGCCTCCCCCGAAGCCCCCCCCCCCCGCCTCCTGCGTTCAGCCAACCCCCAAATTATTGCACAAAGTTGCTCTACTGGTTTTTTTATCTTCCTCGGCTGACCAAATTCACCCCTTATTTTTGCAGGTGGGGAAATAGACCCAGAGAGGGAAAGTGACTTTTTCGGACCACACAGCTGGTTAAGTGGTTGAGCCAGGAATAATGTCTCTTATTCTGCCTACAGTTTTATGTAAAACAAAATTTCAGGTCCTTCAGTGTTTTTCTAAGAACAAACTGCAAGGGTAGTTTGGCCTTTTGCCAACCCCTTTGGCCGCCCTGTGGTCACTTGTCTTAAATATTGAGATCCTGGGGAGTCGGGAGGGTGAGTCCTCTGAGCAGAGTCACCTGTGACCACTTAGTGTCTCTTCCTTTGAGCCACGCTTGATTCTTAGAGTATTTGTATTTGAAGAAACGTCACTGCAGATGATGTGCCAGGTCCTTTTAAGTGCTTTGCAGGCGGGAACTAATTTGGTTACAGCTGGGGCGCAGCCTTCCCTTCCTGTACTAGGCACTTACTCTGCGCCTGTGCCCAAGCTTGCCCGTAGCTGGGGACTGCTCAGGCCTGGAGAGGGGCTACACCCAAGCGTTTAGAGCAAATTCGTGCAATTAGAATCACTTATTCTTGAAATGTAGACCGATTGGAAACATTTTTTGTGTGTCCAGCGAATTTCCTGTGAAAGCCAACTGCAGCCCCTAATTTTTGCTGAAGTTACATGTCTTTGAGTAAAATTTTATTTTTAAAGTCATTGCATACACGCATATGTAATATTCTCTAAGAAAGCCTTACAGACAGTACTCCTGAGGCTTTGGTTTTCTTTGAAGAAAAATGTCGATTTAGAAACATTCAAATTGTTTATCTCTTACATGTTTTATATGTGTAGTTCAGAGGAAGGACCCCATGTACATCCAGAAATATTGCTGTTTTAACAACATCAAAAAATGGGGATAATATTTTGATGGTTTGTTAACTTAAATTTTTAACCTCAAAATTCTGGTGTTATTTGTGCGTGCAATATATTTCAGACTATTCGAAACTATTTCATAAATTTTTTAATGTTACATTTTACTGTTAATACAAATACTGTAGTTTTTTTCTGGTATTCAAAAAGGAAACAGAATTGCAGCAAAGAGCCAAAAGAATTAAAGAATTTTGTAAAAATCGAGAGTTGTCAAAACTGGAAAAGCACTAGGACTTGGCACACCAGAAATGGGAGTCTATAGCTCTACTCGTACTAGTATTTTCATTATGAATTTTACTGTGGGGCTTAATCTCCTACATTACATTGAAATCTCCTCCTCCCTTTTTAATACTGAAAAAAAGCTACCACCTAGATAGACATTATTTTCATGATTGTAAATGAAAACTTCTGTCTTTTTAAATTTTAGGGAATGAGTGTCGCTATACTGGGACCCACGTTTCAAGATTTGGCAACAAATGTGAACCGCAATATCAGCAGTCTTTCTCTGATTTTTGTGGGCCGTGCCTTTGGATATTTGGGTGGCTCTGTGATTGGTGGAGTTCTTTTTGACATTATGAATCATTTTCTTCTTTTGGGTAAGTAAACAACAATTTTCGCTTCTTTGTGACTTTCGAGGAATTTACAGTTTGTTTATAAATATGAAACATACTGGCTTGCAGAATGGTTGACAACTTAAGGGTAGTGTTTAGGTATCCCCAGTGGAAGTCAGGTTTCCCTGGTGCCTGCTTTCATCTTGGCAGTTACTGGGAATCCGGTCTAAACCCCTCTGGAAATTTAGATTAGCCCTGGAGTGTGTTAGCGATCCTTAGCCTTCCCGACCTTCATTGTAGTTTAGGCACCACCACTGGATAACATACAAGTTGTCCAAAGAGCTCTGATTGTCAGGGTTTAGGGCAGATCTCCTGGGGCCATAGATCAGAATAAACTCCTTGAACCTCCCCAGATTAGACCCTGGACTGAGAATGAGGTGGGAGGGGATGGTGGGTGAAATGATGAAGGCTCAATTTTTGTCCCAGCTGCCCCATGTTAATGATTACCCCAGGCCTCTCTACCTCACTCTCAAAATAGATGGCAAAGCTTTTAACTTACTCTTTTTTTGGATAAATTGACATGTTTAAAGAAAATCTGGATTAATGTGATAAAACTGCTTTGGACGTAAGGAGATAATTTACCATTGTTGATGAATGAGTAAATAATCTCTCTGATTTCCATAGTGTGTTGAAAGAGTATACTTCTTATATTTCCCTCCCTATTCCCCAAATTTGTTTAATACATTTCTACTATGAACTACTATAGTAATTGCATTTAATTTTTGTCTTTTTTATTTTTTACCTCATATCTAAACATCTCTTTAGGTTGTTAAATATGAAACATTTAAATGAATAATTTTTGAGCTCTGTTTTGCTATAAAACTTTGCCTTGTGGTATAATGTATGGTTTGATTATTAGCAGTACTAGAAATGTATTTATAGTAGAATAACATATATTTTATAGTCCATAAAGATGATAAAAGCTTTTAAATGAAATAACTGTTAGTAGAAGCTAAACCTCTCATCTACTCATTATTACTCAATTTTAATTTGACCTGTTTTTACATTTTTGGGAGTTTTTATGATGTTGCCTTGATCCATAACCCTTTCCCATAAATAGTGTTTTTTATAGCTGACTTTTACTTTTCTTCTCAGGGATGTCAATGTTCGCTACCACAATTGGTCTTTATCTTGTTCCATTTTGTAAGGCCGCGGTGGTACTGATTGTCATGATGTCCATCTTTGGTGTTTCAGTTGGCATCCTGGATACAGGTCAGTGAGCCCTTCATTGTCAACTCTGGGAGTAGGGACTTTTTACTAGAAAAAGTAGAGCATATGATATTAAATTGTCACTTGCAGTGTCCCCTAAAATGACACTGACCTACTGAGTTGGTCATGGGGTCTCTAGGTCAGAGCCACCTTTCCGGCAACTACTCTTCTTGCCAAGTAGGATGTCCGTTTTTGAGCAGCCAACCACAGAGTGAATTCAGAGAATTTTGTTCTTTGAGAGGTTGTTGATTTGCAGTATCCAAACAGGGAAGGGGCCCCCATGTGGGTAATTACAGTGCAGATGAGCAGGTTTGCATTTCGGGATAGAACTTTATCATTGTAATATGGCAGGAATTGACAGGTTAATAGAACAAACCAAGTTTGGAACCATTATTTGGCTGAGGAAACATAGAAGCAGCTCTCCAATTTACAATGCACTCTGCCTTTTGAACTAAGAGAAACCTGTGCTGTGTATTATTTCCCTTCTTTTCCTATTCTCTCAAAAGTTCCTGCCCTCCTGCAGGAGATCCTCTCCATGTATCTTCATGTCTTTTAAAACCTACTAAATAACATATGTGACATTTGTTCACCCCTGAAACCAACGTTCTCCCCCTCTTCCTGTTATTTGATAGGTTGGGGAAATATTTTTTTACTTGGGGCTTAATTTGGTTGTGAAATTATAGGATGGAATTGTGTGGAATTGTATGTTTATCTGCAAATATATTAAAAAGAAAGAGAGAAAACACAAGACTTGAGGCTTCTTGCCTTTCACCACGTAGATACATAGACAGTGTAACTGAGTGTGTTAGAAGGTGTCCGTGTTCCTTGTTTCCTGCAATGGGCACAGCAGAATCCTGTAATGTTCAGGTTCCTGAACATGTGTTTTGCATCTGCCATATACATAAATAATTTTCTTCAAGTGGCTACCGATTGCAGGTACAGAAAAATTTGGTAATTTGGCCACTATCTGATGATAATATATATTTAAAATGTTTAAAAATAACTATATAAATATCCTTCCTTACCCCCACCCCTCCTATCCCTGGTATTAGAACTATAGTATAAAAAGCCTTGGGCTAATGTACTTGGCTCTAGGAAATAGTGGTTTATTAGCTTGTAGAATCCTATTTGTGAGTGTGTGATGTTCCAGTGCTTAGAGTTCGCTGGTGGTATTGGTGAGTTAGAGTTTCTTAATCATAGAATTGACTTAGTTGCAACAGTTGATAACTTAGAATATTATAATCCTTGTGCCATGTAAAATAGACTCATCTATTTTGGACTTTTTTTTAACTAAGTTACTATGATTAAATCATTTTCCCCATCTTTCATTGGTAGGTGGTAACGTCCTAATCTTGGCTATTTGGGGGGACAAAGGAGCCCCCCATATGCAGGCCTTACACTTCAGTTTTGCCTTGGGTGCCTTTTTGGCTCCCCTGCTGGCTAAATTGGCATTGGGCAGGATGGTGTCTGCTGAAAACCACACAGAGGCTGACTTTAACCATTCTGCCCTCAACCAGTCATCTGAAGCTGACTCAGAATCTCTGCTTCGAATACCTGACGATATGAATTCACTGTGGGCTTACGCTGTTATCGGTACTTATATTTTTGTAGTTTCTCTCTTTTTTTTCGCTCTGTTTGTAAAGAAAAGCTCAAGGCAGGATAAAGCAAAAGTATCTACTCAGAGGTTTCGAAGAGCTAAATATCACAATGCCCTTCTTTGTCTCCTTTTTCTGTTCTTCTTTTTTTATGTTGGAGCCGAGGTAACATATGGCTCTTACGTTTTCTCCTTTGCAACCACCCATGCTGGCATGAAAGAAAGTGAAGCGGCTGGGTTGAACTCCATCTTCTGGGGGACCTTTGCAGCCTGCAGGGGTATGGCAATCTTTTTTGCTACATGTTTACAACCTGGAACCATGATTGTGTTGAGCAACATTGGCAGCCTGGCTTCATCTTTATTTCTGGTGCTTTTCAACAAGAGCCGAGTTTGTCTCTGGATAGCAACTTCAGTGTATGGCGCCTCAATGGCAACCACATTTCCCAGTGGTGTGTCTTGGATTGAGCAGTACACGACCATCCATGGGAAAGCTGCAGCATTTTTTGTAGTCGGTGCTGCCCTGGGAGAAATGGCTATTCCTGCAGTAATTGGAATTCTTCAAGGAAAATACCCTGATTTGCCTGTAGTTTTGTACACCTGTTTGGGGTCATCAGTAGCCACTGCTGTTTTATTTCCTGTGCTGTATAAATTAGCCACCTTGCCTATCAGTCGTCAGCATAAAGAACACAGTAAAAGCGAGGACCAGAAAGCTTTGCTCTCTAGCTCTGGGCTAAATGACTATGAGGAAGAGAATGAAGAAGAAGATGCAGAAAAATGGAATGAAATGGACTTTGAAGTGATCGAAATGAATGATACAATGAGGAATTCTGTAATAGAGACATCTAGATATATTTTGATGGAGCCCACAGCTGACGTCTCCAACCAGTCCCACTCAAATGCGTTAATGTTTGAGTCCTCTCCGGTTAATATGGGCAAGTCCCCTGTGAATCACCTTGCAAGAAACCAGGACAAAAGGGACTAAGGGCTAGAGAAGATGAATTATTTACTGACTTCCCTGAATAATCACCAGTTCTAAAGAGGCCAGTCAGAGCAAAGCATAACAGATTTTCAACAATCTTTGGGGGTCAAAATTTCTAGGTCCAAGTATAGCAAATGCTAAAAGGTTTTGAAATGTTTTGTCATTCCCAGAGCCTTTCGTAAAGAACCAATGATCTCATACAACTGGATCCTGTTGTGAGGCTAGCGTTTGGTGGCATGTGGCTGATTAGGCAATATTTTCTGGTCTCAGAGTGTGCAGAGAAGGCATTTGTTTTTGAGAAGTTGGGTGCCATTCAGATAGAATGAAACTGTTTAGTAGTTGAATTGGTTAGCTGAACAAATTATCCGTCGTCAGTATTCTGCCAGGGAAGCTGAGGAGAATCATTTCATAAAAGAGCATCTTTGAAAATGGACAGAGATTTTTACTGTTTCCCTCTGTCTGTAGTGTTGGACCAGAAAATGCTAATTACTCATATGATTTCTGATTTCTGTGAAGAGAACACAGAACAGGCACAGACCTGGCTTCAGGCCTCCACTGCTGCTCACTAGTCTTCTGGCCCTGTACTCAGTCATTTAACTTATATAGGTCTCGTTTATCTCATCCCCGATCTGTGATTCTCTAATGAAAATGCGATGACTTTCAAACTGGGAATCCATAATTTTTAAAGTTTGTGCAAGATACCTGCTAGAAATCAATATGTGTCACCCCATTCTTCATTTCAAATGAGAAGTGAAAAAAATTGATAGCTTTAAGAATGTGCTACTGACTATGAATAGTGTCAATTTAAGAGACTCAGTGTTTAATACTTTATTTGAATAATTGTCTGAAGAATACATTTTTAGTACTGTATTTCATCAATTCTGAGATGCACCTTTTTTCACATTTTTAACATCTCTGAAATCAGAATATGTGTTGAAATCGATGATCATTTAACATTGTGGCAAAACTTAATTGACGTTTTTTTCCGATATACTTCTATAAAGTAGTGTTGCGTTTTACAATCAGTGTCTTAGTTTCAGTGACTATAGTAACGCATTCAATTATGGAGATTATACTATTTTTACAGACATTTTAAAAAGAAGTTATTTTTATATGCTTATTTTCTCTAATTATGTTCAAACAGGATTTGGAGATGCCTTGTTCCGATTTTTAAAGCTGTTTCAGGGTTACTATGTTAGTAGTAGGGCTGTGGACAGGGTCTATTGAGGTCCTTTCCCTAGCTCAGTAACACAGTGTGGGTATGAGCCTTGCTGTTCCAGGAATTGCTCCCCATTAAGTCCGGTTGGTAATCATGTTGTACGCGCTGTAGATTAGGTTGCTAGTTTAACTTACAGTGAGACACAGTCTTTTCCAAGGATTGGAATACTTGTATCCCCCAGGTGGATACAATACTCTGGATACAATGCTTGAAGCCCTCTGGGCTTCCTCTTTGCCTAGTTTGAAATACCTGGGAAACCAGAGTAATGATTAGAAAGTGGCTTGGGAGCCTAAGAGCCAGGGATCATGAGTATGGCAAATGGGCTATCCTTTGATAAATGACTGGCATTGATGACAGATTTTATTCACTTCTTTTTAGCACATTTTAGGCTGAAAAATATCTAATTTCTACTTGGTTGCAGTATGTCTACTTTTTATCTAATTTCTATAAATTTGCCTTTGTTTTAAGTGGAAAAGTACCTTTCTTGACCACTGTCCATTATTGGTTCATATTAACAATCTGACAGTTTTGGAGAGGGCTGGTGAAGAAATCAGCAGTGAAAAGCCTATTCTTGCTCTTTTTATACTGTATTTTTCTCTTAGCTAGAACTTGGAGATTATCTCTGCTCCATTTACTGCTCTTCTCAGGTTGTTGGAATTCAGGCAGTAGCAACTGTTTGGCATCTGCGCGGCTTGCTAGAATAGGGATTCTGCCTGCAGCATCTACATTTAAAGGGTAAAAAGGCAACTCAGGGAAAGAAGTTAATAAGAACATGGCAGAAAATTTGGAAATCCATGAAAAATGCATTAGAATTCCACAAACCAAAATGTGAATGGCCAGATGAGATTATAGGCATTGTTAAAGTTTAATAATCTATTTCCATATTGGAAGGATAAGACTTATTACAATTCAGGAATTAGCATTCATCCTAATAATAAGTTCTTAGTTAAGTGTCTGCTGATACACAGATAACCAATACCGAAATTTTCTATTGCTGAGTAACAAATTACCACAAATTTAACAGCTTAAAACAGCGGAGTTTTTGTTTCTTTAACCTCATAGTTTCCTTGAGTCAGGAGTTTGGGCACGGTGTCACTGTCACTTACGGTTTCACAGGGCTGCAGTCAGGCTGTTGGAAGAGTTGTGCTGCTTTGTGGAGCTTGGGCTTCCCTTCCAGGGCCGTGTAGTTTTTGACAGTATTCAGTTCCTTGATGTGGTGGATTGAGGTCTCCGTTTTTTGCTGGCTGTCAGCAGGCACCATTCTCGATTGTTAGAACCTCCCACAGACCCTTGCTGTGTGGCCCTCTCTTAGATCCTCTCAAAAGTATGGCAGCTTGTTTCTTCAAAGCCAGTGGGAGAATCTCTTACCAGAGCCGGCTAAGCTGGTGTCTTTTATAATATAATGTAATCACGGGAGTGACATCCTGTCACCTTTGCCATATCGTGTTGGCTAGAAGGAAGTCGCAGATCTGCCCAAACTCAAGGGGAGAAGCTAGTATAGAGATGTATCTGATTATTGGGGGTCACCCTGGAGTGTGTCTGCTATACTCAGGTACCTGCAAAACTCAAGAGAGCTAGAAAGTTTGAGCTGGGGGGAAGAAAGACCTTCAGCAGTCATTGAAAGTGATTATAGATACAGCCCACTGAATGTCCTAGTGAGGCGATGGAAAGTGCTCCATAGACCAGGCCAATAAACCTAACTCGGAGTTAGGCTTTTTTTTCTTGAGATTTTATTTTGTGTCCTTTACCACTGTGCTTTTTAAAACCCGTTCAAATGCAGCATAATATGAGGGAAATAGGTAAGTTTCAGTTTAATTGTATTTTCATAGTAAAGTCCAAGAACACTTTGAGAGCATTTTTCAATTACTATTATTTTTTAAAGGAAAATCTTTTTTAAAAATCAGTTTTTATTATACAAGTAATGAAGGTATAAAGAAAGGTCATGATAGAAGATTATGGAAATACCTAAAAATATAAGGGACAAATATGAGTAATCATAATCCTAAACACCTGGAGAGTTCTTACATTTCTAATCAACTTAATTTCCTAAGTCAAGGGTAAAGGGGTAAAAAAAAAGTTTCTTTCTACCAGATACGGTATCAGAAACAACTTGAATTTTGTGTCCACATTATATTGATACTACATTTGGTGGACTGGTTTTTAGTTTGAAGAATTGTAGTTTATTCAAAACAAAAACAGTATAGCAACACATTCCTAAAAAATGTGTGAGACCCAGATTACATGTAAAATGATTTTGTTTCAGGTAGATTTACTGAATAGTCAGGATAGCTTTCTCATAACCAGAACTTTTGTTTTACCATAGCAATGTACCATTTTCAGTCCTGCTGCTTAAAAAGTTATTACTAAAATAGAGCTTAAAATTCTTAGTGGAAGTAGATATATTCTTCTGGGATGCCCTGTATTTGTGTTTAAGTGCCCTTGTTTTGTTCATACTATGGGGATGCTGTGGAGGTAGAGGTGATAGGGAAGGGATGCAGAAAAGCTTCCCGTATGATTCAAAGTTTGTTAGAAATGTTCTTTTTTTTTTAAAAAAAAATTATTTATTTATTTTGGCTGCGCTGGCTCTTAGTTGTGGCACGTGGAAACTTTGTTGCAGCATGCAGGATCTTTAGTTGCGGCATGCATGTGGGGTCTAGTTCCTTGACTAGGAATTGAACCTGGCTGCCTTCATTGGGAGCGCGGAGTCTTTCCCATTGGACCACCAGGGAAGTCCCAGAATTTTTTTTTTTTTTTTGTGGTACGCGGGCCTCTCACTGTTGTGGCCTCTCCTGTTGTGGAGCACAGGCTCCGGACGCGCAAGCTCACCGGCCGGGCCCAGCCGCTCCGCGGCATGTGGGATCTTCCCGGACCGAGGCACGAATCCGTGTCCCCTGCATCGGCAGGCGGACTCTCAACCACTGCGCCACTAGGGAAGCCCTGTTTTTTGTTTTTAATTGAAATTTTTATGAAGATTACTGTAGATTTACATGCAGTTGTATATAGTGTTTTTTTCAAATTTGCTGAGAGAGGGTTACTTGCTCAATGTGGAAGGGTAGAGAACTAGACTAGTGCTTCTCATACTTTAATGTGCATTAGAATTGCTTGTTAAAATACAGATTCTAATTCAGTTGGACTGGGGTAGGACTGAGATTCTGCATTTCTAAGAAGCTCCTAGGTGCTGTTGGCCCTTGGATTGACCACACTTTGGGTAGCAAGGTCCACTTTTTGGGAGTGTCAAGTTCTTTGCTACTTTTGGGAATTTCATTTGTTTTGTTTTAGCTTTTCTTTTCTTTCTTTTTTTGTAAATGGATGACCACAACAAAAGCAAAAATGATTGCAATTGGCAAACATGAAACACACTCATACTATGTCATAATATTAACATTCAGTCCAGTATTCCTCCACTGTAACAGCTCCTTTACTTTGCATTGAAAATTGGTTTGTATATTTTTTGCCTCTTGAGTCCTTGTGGGATTTTTTTTTTATTCAAACAGAAAGTCACAAAAATTATAATCATCCTTATCAGTTCACTCAGTCACATGTAATCATGTAATCAGTTTTTTTTTTCATCTTGATCTTTTGTTAGCACTTTTCTGAATTCATCAGTTTTCCATTAGAGTTCTGAAAATGCTTAATTCATTCAGTTCAGCAGTATAGTCAGTTACCAGAAACCTGTACTTCTCAGAGTCTTTTCCATGAATTCCTTGAAGATGAAACCCTTTTGTAGGAATATTTTTGCAAAAGCATCAGAGTGCACCCAGAACTCTCTGTAAATGACAAAAGACTTGTCTGTGGCTAGGACTTCCAAAACTATGTTGAATGATAGTGGTGAGAGTGGACATCCTTGTCTTGTACCTGATCTTAGAAGAAATGCTTTCAGTTTTTCACCATTGAGAATGATGTTTGCTGTGGGTTTGTCGTATGCGGCCTTTATTATGTTGAGGTAGGTTCCCTCTGTGCCCACTTTCTGGAGAGTTTTTATCATAAATGGGTGTTGAATTTTGTCAAAAGCTATTTCTGCCTCTATTGAGATGATCATATGGTTTTTATTCTTCAATTTTTTAATATGGTGTATCACATTGATTGATTTGCATATATTGAAGAATCCTTGCATCCCTGGGATAAATCCCACTTGATCATGGTGTATGATCCTTTTAATGTGTTGTTGAATTCTGTTTGCCAGTATTTTGTTGAGGATTTTTGCATCTATATTCATCAGTGATATTGGTCTGTAATTTTCTTTTTTTGTAGTATCTTTGTCTGGTTTTGGTATCAGGATGATGGTGGCCTTATAGAATGAGTTTGGGAGTGTTCCTTCCTCTGCAATTTTTTGGAAGAGTTTGAGAAGGATGGGTGTTAGCTCTTCTCTAAATGTGTGATAGAATTCACCTGTGAAGCCATCTGGTCCTGGACTTTTGTTTGTTGGAAGATTTTTAATCACAGTTTCAATTTCATTACTTGTGATTGGTCTGTTCATATTTTCTGTTTCTTCCTGGTTCAGTCTTGGAAGGTTATACCTTTCTAAGAATTTGTCCATTTCTTCCAGGTTGTCCAATTTATTGGCATAGAGTTGCTTGTAGTGGTCTCTTAGGATGCTTTGTATTTCTGGGGTGTCTGTTGTAACTTCTTTTTCATTTCTAATTTTATTGATTTGAGTCCACTCCCTCGTTTTCTTGATGAGTCTGGCTAATGGTTTATCAATTTCGTTTATCTTCTCAAAGAACCAGGTTTTAGTTTTATTGGTCTTTGCTATTGTTTTCTTTGTTTCTATTTCATTTATTTCTGCTCTGATCTTTATGATTTTCTCTCCTTCTGCTAACTTCGGGTTTTGTTTGTTCTTCTTTCTCTAGTTCCTTTAGGTGTAAGGTTAGATTGTTTACTTCAGATGTTTCTTGTTTCTTGAGGTAGGCTTGTATAGCTATAAACTTCCCTCTTAGAACTGCTTTTGCTGCATCCCATAGGTTTTGGATCGTCATGTTTTCATTGTCATTTGCCTGTAGGTATTTTTTGATTTCCTCTGACTTTTTTAGTGATCTCTTGGTTATTTAGTAACGTATTGTTTAGCCTCCATGTGTTTGTTATTTTTTTTCCCTGTAATTCATTTCTAATCTCATAGTGTTGTGGTCAGAAAAGATGCTTGATATGATTTCAGTTTTCTTAAATTTACCGAGGCTTGATTTGTGACCCAAGGTGTGATCTATCCTGGAGAATGTTCTGTGCGCACTTGAGAAGAAAGTGTAATCTGCTGTTTTTGGATGGAATGTCCTATAAATATCAATTAAATCTATCTGGTCTATTGTGTCATTTAAAGCTTCTGTTTCCTTATTTATTTTCATTTTGGATGATCTGTCCATTGGTGTAAGTGAGGTGTTAAAGTCCCCCACTATTATTGTGTTACTGTCGATTTCCTCTTTTATAGCTGTTAGCAGTTGCCTTATGTATTGAGGTGCTCCTGTGTTGGTTGCATATATATTTATAATGGTTATATCTTCTTCGATTGATCCCTTGATCATTATGTAGTGTCCTTCCTTGTCTCTTGTAACATTCTTTAAAATCTGTTTTATCTGATTTGAGTATTGCTACTCCAGCTTTCTTTTGATTTCCATTTGTATGGAATATCTTTTTCTATCCCCTCACTTTCAGTCTGTATGTGTCCCTAGGTCTGAAGTGGATCTCTTGTAGACAGCATATATATGGGTCTTGTTTTTGTATCCATTCAGCAAGCCTGTGTCTTTTGGTTGGAGCATTTAATCCATTCACGTTTAAGGTAATTATCGATATGTATGTTCCTGTGACCATTTTCTTAATTGTTTTGGGTTTGTTTTTGTAGGTCCTTTTCTTCTCTTGTGTTTCCCACTTAGAGAAGTTCCTTTAGCATTTGTTGTAGAGCTGGTTTGGTGGTGCTGAATTCTCTTAGCTTTTGCTTGTCTGTAAAGCTTTTGATTTCTCCATCGAATCTGAATGAGATCCTGAATGAGATCCTTGCCGGGTAGAGTAATCTTGGTTGTCCCTTGTTTTTCCCTTTCATCACTTTAAGTATATCATGCCACTCCCTTCTGGCTTGTAGAGTTTCTGCTAAGAAATCAGCTGTTAACCTTATGAGAGTTCCCTTGTATGTTATTTGTCATTTTTCCCTTGCTGCTTTCAGTAATTTTTCTTTGTCTTTAACTTTTGCCAATTTGATTACTGTGTGTCTCGGCGTGTTTCTCCTTGGGTTTATCCTGTATGGGACTTGCTGCGCTTCCTGGACTTGGGTGGCTATTTCCTTTCCCATGTGAGGGAAGTTTTCGACTATAATCTCTTCAGATATTTTCTCTGGTCCTTTCTCTCTCTCTTCTCCTTCTGGGACCCCTATAATGCGAATGTTGTTGCGTTTAATGTTGTCCCAGAGGTCTTAGGCTGTCTTCATTTCTTTTCATTCTTTTTTCTTTAGTCTGTTCCACAGCAGTGAATTCCACCATTCTGTCTTCCAGGTCACTTATCCGTTCTTCTGCCTCAGTTTTTCTGCTATTGATTCCTTCTAGTGTAGTTTTCATTTCAGTTATTGTATTGTTCATCTCTGTTTGTTTGTTCTTTAATTCTTCTAGGTCTTTGTTAAACATTTCTTGCATCTTCTCAATCTTGCCTCCATTGTTTTTCTGAGGTCCTGGATCATCTTCACCATCATTATTCTGAATTCTTTTTCTGGAAGGCTGCCTATCTCCACTTCATTTAGTTGTTTTCCTGGGGTTTTATCTTGTTCCTTCATCTGGTACATAGCCCTCTGCCTTTTCATCTTGTCTATCTTCCTGTGAATGTGGTTTTTGTTCCACAGGCTGCAGGATTGTAGTTCTTCTTGCTTCTGCTCTCTGCCCTGGATGAGGCTATGTAAGAGGCGTGTGCAAGTTTCCTGATGGGAGGGGCTGGTGGTGGGTAGAGCTGACTGTTGCTCTGGTGGGCAGAGCTCAGTAAAACTTTAATCCACTTGACTGTTGATGGGTGGGGCTGGGTTCCCTCCTTGTTGGTAGTTTGGCCTGAGGCAACCCAACACTGGAGACTACCTGGGCTCTTTGGTGGGGCTAATGACAGACTCTGGGAGGGCTCATGCCAAGGAGTACTTCCCAGAACTTCTGCTGCCAGTGTCCTTGTCCCCATGGTGAAACAGAGCCACCTCCCGCCTCTGCAGGAGACCCTCCAACACTAGCAGGTAGATCTGGTTCAGTCTCCCCCAGGGTCACTGCCCCTAACCCTGGGTCCCAATGTGCACACTACTTTGTGTGTGCCCTCCAAGAGTGGAGTGTCTGTTTCCCCCAGTCCTGTCGAAGTCCTGCAATCAATTCCCACTAGGCTTCAAAGTCTGATTTTCTAAGAATTCCTCCTCCAGTTGCTGGATCCCCAGGTTGGGAAGCCTGACGTGGGGCTCAGAACCTTACTCCAGTGGGTGGACTTCTGTGGTTTAAGTGTTCGCCAGTCTCTGAGTCACCCACCCACCAGTTATGGGATTTGATTTTACTGTGATTACGCCCCTCCTACCATCTCATTGTGGCTTCTCCTTTGTCTTTGGATGTGGGGTATCTTTTTTTGGTGAGTTCCAGTGTTTTCCTGTTGATGATTGTCCAGCAGCTAGTTGTGATTCTGGTGTTCTCGCAAGAGGGAGTGAGAGCACGTCCTTCTACTCCGCCATCTTGGTTCCTCCTCCTGTTTTAGCTTTTCTAAATCTGACCCTAGATCTCTGGGATTCTGCAGTCCCCATGAACCCCCTCCTCTTACACACACTATTCTGAGTTCTCTTCAGTCCTCTCCATTTACCACATTAGCTGTTGAATATTTACTTCACATGTTTATTGAATGCCTCCTATTTGGCAGTTTCTGTGGGAGGTGCTACGTGTGCGCTGGTGAAAAGGTCAGAAGTTTCCTGCCTTCAGGGAACTTACCTCTAATGCCGTACTGTCCAGTATCTACTTGGGTTGGTGGCTGCCATATTGGATAGCACAGGTCCAGTTGGAGAAGCAAGGTATCAAACAAGTAATCACACAGATATTTCCAGGAAGTCTTTATTTCCTGTTGTCTAGAGATTAATTAACTACTATCTGGGGTCACAAAGGTTGTGATAGATACCTTGTCAAATGGTGTAGTATAAATTGTGGCATTTAAGAAAGACCTGGTGATCTAAAAGAGAAGGTTTTGGTTTTCCTTGTATATAAAAGAAGCAAACCAAGGCTGGTGACCTTGGTTATCAGAAGGAGTATTTAAGCTCTTTCTTTTAATGCACTTTGGCCAGTTGGCATTTGAGCTAGGTTGAACTTGAGTTGGATTATTATTTAGGTTTAAATAGTTTCATATTTAATGATTTAAAATTGTATAGCACTGAATTTTTACAGTCAAAGAGAATTATTTTCCAACATTTTTCTGTGGTTATCATAATTATGTCTTTTCTTGTCCTCTATTTCTGCCCTATTTATTTCTTTGAATTCTTTTTTTTTTTTTTTTTTTTTGCGGTACGCAGGCCTCTCACTGTTGTGGCCTCTCCCGTTGCGGAGCACAGGCTCCGGACGTGCAGGCTCAGCGGCCATGGCTCACGGGCCCAGTTGCTCCACGGCATGTGGGATCCTCCTGGACCGGGGCACGAACCCGTGTCCCCTGCATCGGCAGGCGGACTCTCAACCACTGCGCCACCAGGGAAGCCCCTCTTTGAATTCTTTTAGAGAGGATCCCTTAGGTTCTTGCACTGTGGCTATTAATTCTTGCATATTGTTTCATGTCTTCCTTTTGACTTATATATATATACATTTTAATTTATCTATTTTTGACTGCGTTGGGTCTTCATTGCTACACGCGGGCTTTCTCTACTTGTAGTGAGTGGGGGCCACTCTTAGTTGCAGTGTACGGAATTCTCATTGCAGTAGCTTCTCTTGTTGCAGAGCATGGGCTCTAGGTACGGGGGCTTCAGTAATTGCGGCTTACGGGCTCAGTAGTTGTGGCTCGCAGGCTCTAAAGCGCAGGCTCAGTAGTTGTGGTGCACGGGCTTAGCTGCTCTGCGGCATGTGGGATCTTCCCGGACCAGGGATCGAACCCGTGTCCCCTGCATTGGCAGGCGGATTCTTAACCCCTGCGCCACCAGGGAAGTCCCTTGACTTATATTTTTAATTGCAGAATGCCTTAGTTTCTGGCCTCTAAATTATTGCAGCTCACCTTTGATGCATTTGGTTATGTTAGTTAATGGATGGCCTGGAGAAATGTTTTGAAGTTTTAAGATGACATGAATAGCTTAAGAGGTTGGGCTTTCTAGCTTCTGAACCATTTGTTGAGATTAATAAGGTCCTTTCTTTTTTTAAAAAAAATTCTTTTTAGTCATGATAAAATACACATAGCATAAAATTTATCATTTTAACCATTTGTAAGTTCAGTGTCATTAAGTACATTCTCATTATTGTGCTACAATCACTGCCATCATCTGCAGAACATTTGTCATCTTGCAAAACTGAAACTCTCAATCCATTGCACAATAACTCCCCATTCTACCCTCCTTTCAGCCCCTGACAACCATCATTCTATTTTCGGTCTCTGTAAATTTGACTGTTCTTAAGTACCTCATATAAGTGGATTCAAACAGTATTTGTCCTTTCATGACCAGCTTGTTTTACTTAGCATAACGTCTTCAGGGTTCATTTGTGTTGTAGCATGTGTCAGAATTAACTTTATAAGAATAAATAATATTCCATTGTATGCATATGTTGTTTATCCATTTATCTGTTGATGGATACTTGCTTTGCTTCCACCTTTTGGCAGTTGTGATTAATGCTGCTATGAACGTTGATGTACAAATATCTTTTAGAGTGTCTGCTTTTCTAAAAAGTTTTTTTTAATTGAAGTATAGTTGATTTAAAATGTTGTGTTTCAGGTGCACAGCACAGTTATTCATATATATATACATATACATATGTTCTTTTTTAGATTCTTTTTCCTTATAGGTTATTACAAAATTTTGAGTACAGTTCCCTGTGCTATGCAGTAGGTCCTCGAGTCTGCTTTTAATTCTTTTAGGTATATTCCCACAAGTGAAATTGTTGAATCGTATGATGATTCTATTTTTAATTTTGGGGGGTGCTTTATTTTTATTATTCTGCTTAGATATTATCCTAATGCACTTCTTCCAGAAGAGACCAGTTATAGGAAGAGGAGAAACACTTTCATTAGTATTGCTTCAAACTCTAGGCAGACTTTTGGCCCATTATAATCAGCTTAGTATCACCCACATACTGAATAAATGAACTCATATGTCAGGTATCTACCTCAAAGTTTTGTTATCTCTGCTTCCAATCTTTGTTCAGTCACTGAGCAAATGATTGAGAGCTTACTTTATGCTAGGCACTGTAGACTAAGTATTAATGAACTTCCTCTCCTGTCCTTGGAGTACCAAGTATCATTATCATGTGTTTTGGAGTTTTGATCCCAGTTTTCTCCTAAATGGCTGGTCTTGTGTCATGTTCTCCTTTGTTTATAAACACAGATACCCCTCTGACCACCGTGGAACCAGATGGTGGTGTAGTCAGGGAACCATGGGCTGGGGTGGGTCCAGGGCTGTGGCCAGGCTGCTTGCTCTCTGCTTGTTTCTCAAAGCAGCTCTGCCTCTCTGTGGAACTTCTCCCTGTTCCTCCTTCCTTTGGCCCATCCTCTGTATATCTCTAGTCCAAATTCCAGAAGGAACCTGTCTGAATGACTTGAGTAGCTGCCATTGCCCTTACTGGGCAGAGCCTGGCCTCAGGAGTTGCTGATCAGCCTGTTAATGGGCCCCCCTTGGATCAGTGCCTGTTGCCCCCATCCAGAGAGTGGCCATCTCGACATTCCTCCCCCCGCTGCTCTGAGTCAGGAGCTGTGACAACCGAAAAGGAAGTTCCCCTGTCTGCTCTGTACCTGGGGTGGTGCTGGGCTTAATGGATATTTGCTAGCGGATGCTCGAATGGAATTCAAATTGTTAGGCCCTGGGTATGATGGTCTTGTTCATGTTTTGAATCAAAAATTGGAAAAACAAAGTCACACTGGATGGCAGATCTTTTTTGAAGAGCTTATTAGGCAAGGTTAGTAGTGAACTGTTTGATTTCAATCAAGGAAAAAAGCTCTCTCTTAATAAGGTAGCATTTGTACTTGAGTGAGATACAAGAGGATTTCCAGTTGTCACGAGATATTATTAAAGCTCTAATCTCTGTGAACCAGAAAGATTTCCAAGTCTAAACATTTCAGTCATTTAACAGATAATCTACTGAGCATTTCCCATGCTCAGTATCAGCCCCGGGAATATAGCAGAGGACAAGCCAGATGAGAGTCTTGCCTTCATCAAGCTTATACTTTACTATTTCAACTAAGATTTGCCATGACAGTCTTTCTGTTAGCTGAAGAGTCAGTAAAGCCTATTGAAGTAGGTTTTACCTAGTTCCAGAAAAGTCAGTAAAGTAACCAAGCTCTTGTTTCCTTGGTGCATGTTTGTGTCTGTTCATTTCCAGTATTTTTACATGTAATCTTTGGAGTGATTCTTGATTTAGAGTTTTATGAAAATTCTTTAGCACAGTGCAGTGCAGTTGAGGTTAAATATAGTGAAAACCTGCTGAGGAAGGCTGCAGCAGAGGAGTCTGACACCAGCCCCGGCATTTGTTCAGAGCAGCCAAAGGCGGCATTTATGGTTGAATTGGATCTTGGGTCACACCTAGGAACACCTGTGGGTTAACTGAGCCGGTTCTCATTCCTCAGCTCTTTCACTTAATTGCGGAGAACTTTTTGCCCTTAGGAGGAGATACCAAGTTCTGGGTCCACATTCTCTTTGGGCCTTTACCCTTGTTGAATAAACTCAGAGACAGAAGCATTTAGGAAAGGAAAAGTTTACCTGCAAGAGAGCAAGAGAAGGACTGGCTTGCTAAACAGAAACACAAGTATTTAAAGGAAAAAAGCAATACCTATCAAGGTTTCCAAGTTTGCGTTAGTCTGTTCATAATGGAAAAGCAGTAACTCTCCCACATGATTATCTTATTCGCAAAGGTCATGACAAGTCTTCAGATACCAGTGCAGCAAAAACCAGGGATAGAATTGCTTTGTTAGGGAGTCAGGCTTATGGGAGATGTTCAAGATGCTTGAAATTTATTGTTTTTGAGATCAGAACCAGTTAGATGACCCTGTTACCTTGGGTTTATCTCAGTGGCCGGAGGTGGGGGGCGCGGGGTGGGGGGTGTCTCCTGACTGTGATATGAGAAGAGCTTAGTCATAGAGAAGCAGGGCAAAGTGACATTTTGCTGCTACACCCTCCAGAACCCATAAGCTCTAGGAGGAAAAATGGCCTGAGGGAAAAACGTGATTGCAGCATGTATTCTTGTTCCCTGGTCTAGTGATGAGTCTTTGCTCCAGTGGTTTTTAAACGTAACTGCTGTTAGAATCACCTAGGAGTGTTTAAAAACTACTGATGCCAGCATTTTCACTTAAATAAGAATTTAATTGCTCTGAAGTGGAGCCTGAGTATTGATGTTTTTGGAAGTACCCCCGGTAATGTAATGTGCAGTAGAGGTTGAGAACCACTGCTTTTATCAGTGCAAAGAACTGGAACTTCTGCTAGTTAACAGTGGTTTTTAAAGGCTAATTTACAGCTTGGTTATGTCATGCTTCTTTTATGGATGCTTGAAATTCTGTGTGCTTTCTCTGAAGGAAAAATGGAGAAGAACTCTCCTATTTCCTGTTACCTCTGCTAGTGCTTGGTCAGTTAAAGGGAGTAACCAATATTGTTTGAAATTCTGCCCAAAACAAAACCAAACCTGAACCTTTTGGAGGTTGGCCTTCTAGAGAGGTTTTTGCCAGTCAGTTTTGATTTGGGGGGCTTAATGGAGTAGGGGTGATGATCTTGTAGATTTACTACATCCGGATTTAAGCCTGTTCACTGTTTACGTGGCTTTGTACAATGTAAAAGCTTGTTTGAGTAAAATATTGATATAAGTAAATACTAATACTGCTTTAAGATAAGATTTGTGTCTCATTTCATTTCATGGATGTTTAAAAGTGAGCTTGGCATCTCTCCAGAAATTAGTCAAGAATATTTCTAGATTTTGGCTTGTGAGTGCTCCAAAATGTATGTGATATAGTGTATTGGTCCCTAAAATGTGAATAGTATTTTATTTTCACTTCACATAGATATTTTAGAAATGACGTCTAATATCTTTGATGACATCTAGCATTTTTGGTCCTTCAGTTCCTCTTAAGAAGTTTATGACCTAATTGTTAAAAGTCCACCAAAGAAGCTATTACTAGCTGCATATTTTAGTTAATATTTTATTGGAATGATACTTCCCTAATTAAGAGGATTATAGATATGTCTGTTTCAGAATGGAAAGGAGATTTTAAAAATTGCACATCAGGCAGAAACTGGGATGCCTCTCCTTGCTTCCCTTCTGTACAGCACCTAGCAGCTGAAAGACTGCCTATTTTTTAACTTGTTTAAAACAACTATGGTGATAATTTGGTTAAATACTTCTAACTTGGATCATGATTCAGGTATACAGCAACTTCCCCACCCCCTTCATCCTTTACTGGAGTCTTGGGAAAGGATATTTTTTAAGGTGGGATGTTTAAGCTGAGAGAAACTAAATGATCACATTCATTCTCCCTTGTCTTATGGGAGCAGTTATAAGGGACATTCCTGGTGTCCTTATTTGACTACTACGATCTCTGCTTTCAGTGACCTAGTTTACAACTATGCACTTCACTCTGTGCAGGGATCCTCTTGTACCTTTGCCTCATGCCAGGGACTGTGAGCAAAGCTTGGCCTTTTCTGGCTCCTCATAAATAAAATCCTCTAGAAGACTTGGCATTGGGCCAGATATGATAGGATTTCAAGCATAACTGACCACAATGTCCAAGGGTCCCCAGTGTTTTCCATGAAGAAGCAGGGGCTTGGTTTATTGTTACATGCCCATTTCATCTTCCATGAACTTGATTAGGCCTGAGAGTGGCATTATTTCATTCTTTTTTATGGCTGAGCAATAGTCCATTGTATATAAGTACCACATCTTCTTCATCCATTCCTCTGTTGATGGACATTTAGGTTGCTGCCATGTCTTGGCTATTGTAAATAGTGCTGCTATGAACATTGGGGTGCTTGTATCTTTTCGAATTGGAATTTTCTCTGTATATGTGCCCAGGAGTGGGATTGCTCAGTCATACAGCAGTTCTGTTTTTAGTTTTTAAGGAACCTCCATACTATTCTTCATAGTGGTTTTACCAAGTTACATTCCCACCAGCAGTATAGGAGGGTTCCCTTTTCTCCACATCCTCTCCAGCATTTACTGTTTGTAGAGTTTTTTTTTTTTTTTTTTTTTTTTGCGGTATGCGGGCCTCTCACTGTTGTGGCCTCTCCCGTTGCGGAGCAAAGGCTCCGGATGCGCAGGCCCAGTGGCCATGGCTTACGGGCCTAGCCGCTCCGCGGCATGTAGGATCCTCCCAGACCAGGGCACGAACCCGCGTCCCCTGCATTGGCAGGTGGACTCTCAACCACTGCGCCACCAGGGAAGCCCTGTTTGTAGATTTTTTGATGATGGCCGTCCTGACTGGTGTGAGGTGATACCCCAATGTAGTTTTAATTTGCATTTCTCTGATAACTGGTGATGTTCAGCATCTTTTCATGAGCTTCTTGGCCATCTGTATGTTGTCTTTGGAGAAATATCTGTTTAGATTTTCTGCCCATTTTTTGATTGGGTTGTTTTCTTTTGACATAGAGCTGCGTGAGCTGTTTGTATATTTTGGAGATTAAACCTTTATTGGTCCCTTTGTTTGCAAATCTTTTCTCCCATTCTGTGAGTTGTCTTTTCATTTTGTTTATGGTTTCCTTTGTTGTGCTCAGTACACTACTGTTAACTACAGTCACCATGCTGTATTTTATATCCCCAGGACTTATTTATTTTATAACTGGAAGTTTTTACCTTTTGACCCCCTTCGCCCATTTTGCCTACTCCTCATCCCCCACCTCTGGCAATCACCAATCTGTTCTATGTATCTATGAGTTCAGCTTTTTTTTTTTTAGATTCCACATAAAAGTGATATTATACAGTATTTGTCTTTCTCTGAGTTAGTTCACTTAGCATAATATTGTAAGGTCCATTCACGTAGTTGCAAATGGCAGGATTTTCTTTTTTATGATTGATATTCCACCATATATACACATACACACACACATACACACATACACACACATACACGTACATACATATCACATTTTCTTTATCCATTCATCTGTTGATAGACACTTAGGTTGTTTCCATGTCTCGGTTGTTGTATGTAATGCTGCAATGAACATAGACATGCATATATCTTTTCAAGAAAGTGATTTAATTTTCTTTGAAAAATACCCAGAAGTGAAATTGCTGGATCATATGATAGTTGTATTCTATTTGAAGACACTCCATACTGTTCACCATAGTGGCTGCACCAATTTACAATTCCATCAACAGTGTACAAGTGTTCCGTTTTCTCTACATCTTTGCTTATACTTGTTATTTCATACCTTTTTGATAATAGCCATTCTAACACTGTGAGGTGATCTCTCTTTGATTTTGATTTGCATTTCCCTGATGAAGAATGATGCTGAGCACCTTTTCAAATAACTGTAGGCAATCTATGTCTTCTCTGGAAAAATGTCTATTCCCATCCCCTGCCTGTTTTTAGGTCAGATTGCCTTATTTTCCTATTTATTTATGTGAGTTCTTTATATATTTTGGATATTAAACATTTTCTCCCATTTGGTAGGTTGCCATTTTGTTTTGTTGATGGTTTCCTTTGCTGTGCAGAAACTTTTTGATATTGTCCCATTTGTTTATTTTTGCTTTTGTTGCCTTTGCTTTTGTTGTCAAATCCAGAAAATCATAGCCAAGACAGATGTCAGGATGCTTACTGCCTGTTTTCTTCTATGATTTTTATGGTTTAACGTTTTACATTCAAGTCTTTAATCCATTTTGAGTTAATTTTTGTGTATGGTGTAAAATAGTGGTCCAGTTTCATTCTTTTGCAGGTAGCTATCCAGTTTTCCCAACACCATTTATTGAAGAGACTATCCTTTTCCCATTGTATCCTCTTGACTCCTCTGTTGTAAATTAATTGATCATATATGTGTGGGTTTATTTCTGGGCTCTCTATAGGTTTCATTGATCTATGTATCTCCCCCACCCAACACCATACTGTTTTGATTACTCTAGCTCTATATATAGTTTGAAACCAGGATGCATGATGCCTCCAGCTTTGTTCTTCTTTCTCAAAATGGCTTTGGCTACCTGGGGTTTTTGTGCTTCCATACAAATTTTTAAATTGTTTATTCTATTTCTGTGAAAAATACCATTGGAATTTTGATCAGGACTGCATTGAATCTGTAGATTTCTTTGAGTAGTATGGACATTCTAACAATATTAATTATTTCAATCCATGAGCATGGAATATCTTTCCATTTATTTATGTTTTCAATTTCTTTTATCAGTGTGTGTCTTACAGTTTTCACTGTATAGGGCTTTTACCTCCTTGGTTAAATTTATTATTTATTTATTTATTCTTTTTGATGCAATTGTAAATTATAAAAAGGACTGTTGTCTTAATTTCACTTTCTGTTTGTTTTTAGTGTCTAGAAACACAGCAGTTTTTCTGTATATTGATTTTTGTATCCTGAAACTTTACTGAATTTAATGATGAGCTCTAGTAGTTTTCTGGTAGCATCTTTAGGATTTTCTATGTATAGTATCATGTCATCTACACACAGTGCAGTTTTACTTCTTCCTTTCTGATTTAGGTGCCTTTTATTTCTTTTTCTTCTCTGATTGCTGTGGTCAGGACTTCCAAAACTATGTTAAATAAAAGTGGTGACAGTGGATATCCTTGTCTTGTTCCTGATCTTAGAGGAAATGCTTTCAGCTTTTCCCCATGGCGTATGATGCTGGCTGTAGGTTTATCATATCTGGCCTTTATTATGTTGAGTTAGGTTCCCTCTATGCCCACTTTCTGGAGAATTTTTATCATAAATGGGTGTTGAATTTTGTCAGCAGCTTTTTTTGCATCTGTTGAGATGGTCATTTTTTTGTTAACTTTTTATTTATTTATTTATTTATTATTTTTTTTGTGGTACGCGGGCCTCTCACTGTTGTGGCCTCTCCCATCGCGGAGCACAGGCTCTGGACGTGGAGGCTCAGGGGCCATGGCTCACGGGCCTAGCTGCTCCGCGGCATGTGGGATCTTCCCGGACCGGAGCACGAACCCGTGTCCTCTGCATCGGCAGGCGGACTCTTAACCACTGTGCCACCAGGGAAGCCCTAACTTTTTATTTTATGTTGGAGTATAGTTGATTAACAATATTGTGTTTGTTTTAGGTATACAGCAAAGTGATTCAGTTATACATATACATGTATCTGTTCTTTTCCAAATTCTTTTCTCATTTAGGTTGTTACATAATATCGAGCAGAGTTCCCTGTGCTATACAGTAGGTCCTTGTTGGTTATCCATTTTATTTTATTTTATTTTTTAACATCTTTATTGGAGTATAATTGCTTTACAATGGTCTGTTAGTTTCTGCTTTATAACAAAGTGAATCAGTTATACATATGTTCCCATATCTCTTCCCTCTTGCATCTCCCTCCCTCCCACCCTCCCTATCCCACCCCTCTAGGTGGTCACAAAGCACCAAGCTGATCTCCCTGTGCCATGTGGCTGCTTCCCACTAGCTATCTATTCTACATTTGGTAGTGTATATATGTCCATGCACTCTCTCACTTTGTCACAGCTTACCCTTCTCCCTCCCCATATCCTCAAGTCCATTCTCTAGTAGGTCTGTGTCTTTATTCCCGTCTTGCCCCTAGGTTCTTCATGACCTTTTTTCCCCTTAGATTCCATATGTATGTGTTAGCATACAATATTTGTTTTTCTCTTTCTGACTTACTTCACTCTGTATGACAGACTCTAGGTCCATCCACCTCACTACAAAAAAATTAATTTTCATTTCTTTTTATGACTGAGTAATATTCCATTGTGTATATGTGCCACATCTTTTTTATCCATTCATCTGTTGATGGACACTTAGGTTGCTTCCATGTCCTAGCTATTGTAAATAGTGCTGCAGTGAACATTGTGGTACATGAGTCTTTTTGAATTATGGTTTTCTCAGGGTATATGCCCAGTAGTGGGATTGCTGGGTCGTATGGTAGTTCTATTTTTAGATTTTTAAGGAACCTCCATACTGTTCTCCATAGTGGCTGTATCAATTTACATTCCCACCAACAGTGCAAGAGGGTTCCCTTTTCTCCACACCCTCTCCAGCATTTATTGTTTGTAGATTTTTTGATGATGGCCATTCTGACTGGTGTGAGGTTATACCTCGTTGTAGTTTTGATTTGCATTTCTCTAATGATTAATGATGTTGAGCATTCTTTCATGTGTTTGTTGGCAATCTGTATATCTTCTTTGGAGAAATGTCTATTTAGGTCTTCTGCCCATTTTTGGATTGGGTTGTTTGTCTTTTTGATATTGAGCTACATGAGCTGCTTGTAAATTTTGGAGATTAATCCTTTGTCAGTCGCTTCATTTGCAAATATTTTCTCCCATTCTGAGGGTTGTCATTTGATCTTGTTTATGGTTTCCTTTGCTGTGCAAAGGCTTTGAAGTTTCATTAAGTCCCATTTGTTTATTTTTGTTTTTATTTCCATTTCTCTAGGAGGTGGGTCAAAAAGGATCTTGCTGTGATTTATGTCACAGAGTGTTCTGCCTATGTTTTCCTCTAAGAGTTTGATAGTGTCTGGCCTTACATTTAGGTCTTTAATCCATTTTGACTTTATTTTTGTGTATGGTGTTAGGGAGTGTTCTAATTTCATACTTTTACATGTACCTGTCCAGTTTTCCTAGCACCACTTATTGAAGAGGCTGTCTTTTCTCCACTGTATATTCTTGCCTCCTTGATGGTTATCCATTTTAAATATAGCAGTGTGTACATGTCAATCCCAAGCTCCCTAACTATCCCATCCCCCCACCCCTTCCTCCCTGGTAACCATAAGTTCATTCTTTAAGTCTGTGAGTCTGTTTCTGTTTTGTAAATAAGTTCATTTGTATCATTGTTTTCTAGATTCCTCATATAAGCGATATCACATGATATTTGTCTTCCTCTGTCTGACTTACTTCACTCAGTATGATGATCTCTAGGTCCATCCATGTTGCTGCAAATGGCATTATTTCATTCTTTTTAATGGCTGAGTAATATTGCATTGTATATATATACCACATCATCTTTACCCATTCCTCTGTCGATGGATGTTTAGGTTGTTTCCTTGTCTTAGCTATTGTAAACAGTGCTGCAATGAACACTGGGGTGCATGTATCCTTTCAGACCATGTTTTTCTCTGCATATATGCCTAGGAGTGGGATTGCAGAATCATATGATAGCTCTATTTTTAGTTTTTCAGGGAACCTCCATACTGTTCTCCATAGTGGCTGTACCAATTTACATTCCCACCAACAGTATAGGAGAGTTCTCTTTTCTCCACACCCTCTGCAGCATTTTTTGTTTGTAGATTTTTTGATGATGGCCATTCTAACCAGTGTGAGGTGATATCTCATTGTAGTTTTGATTTGCATTTTTCTTATAATTAGTGATGTTGAACATCTTTTCATTCACCTCTTGGTCATCTGTATGTCTTCTTTGGAGAAATGTCTATTTAGGTCTTCTGCCCACTTTTTGATGGGATTGTTTGCTTTTACGATATTAAGCCACATGAGCTCTTTGTAAATTTTGGAGATTAATCCCTTGTTGGTTGCATTGCTTGCAAGTATTTTCTCCCATTCTGTGTGTTATCTTTTGATTTTGTTTATGGTTTCTTTTGCTGTGCAAAAGCTTTTGAGTTTAATTAGGCCCCATTTGTTTTTATTTCCATTACTCTGGGAGACAGATCAAAAAAGATATTGCTGTGATTTATGTCAGAGAGTGTTCTGCCTATGTTTTCCTCTAAGAGTTTTATAGTATCCAGTCTTACATTTAGGTCTTTAATCCGTTTTGATTTTATTTTTGTGTATGGTGTTAAAGAGTGTTCTAATATTATTTTTTTACATGTAGCTGTCCAGTTTTCCCAGCACCATTCATTGAAGAGTCTGTCTTTCCTCCATTGTATAGTCTTGCCTACTTTGTCATAGATTAATCGACCATAGGTGCATGGGTTTATTTCTGGGCTTTCTGCCCTGTTCTGTTGATTGATTTCTGTTTTTGTGCCAGTACCATACTGTTTTGATAACTATAGCTTTGTAGTAGAGTCTGAAGTCAGGGAGCCTGATTTCTCCAGCTCTGTTTTTCTTTCTCAGGATTGCTTTGGCTATTTGGGGCCTTTTGTGTCTCCATACAAATAAAAAGTTTTTTTGTTCTAGTTCTTTGAAAAATGCCATTGGTAATTTGATAGGGATTGCATTGAATTAGATTGCCTTGGGAAGTATAGTCGTTTTGACACTATTGATTCTTCCAATCCAAGAACATGGTATATCTTTCCATCTGTTCATGTCATCTTCAGTTTCTTTCATCAGCACCTTACAGTTTTTGGAGTACAGGTCTTTTGCCTCCTTAGGTAGGTTTATTCCTAGGTGTCTTATTCTTTTTGCTGTGATGGTAAGTGGGGTTGTTTCTTGAATTTCTGATCTTTCATTGTTAGTGTATAGAAATGCAACAGATTTCTGTGTATTAGTTTTGTATCCTGCAACTTTACCAGATTCATTGATGAGCTCTAGTAGTTTTCTGGTAGTGTCTTTAGGATTTTCTGTGTATAGTATTGTGTCATCTGCACACAGTGACAGTTTTACTTCTTCTTTTCCAATTTGGATTCCTTTTATTTCTTTCTCTCCTCTGCTGTGGTTAGGACTTCCAAAACTATGTTGAATAAAAGTGGCAAGACTGGACATCCTTGTCCTGTTTCTGATTTTAGAGGAAATTGCTTTCAACTTTTTCCCATTGAGTATGATGCTGGCTGTAGATTTCTCATATCTGGCCTTTATTATGTTGAAGTATGTTCCCTCTATGCCCTCTTTCTGGAGGGTTTTTTTTTTTTTAATCATAAATGGGTGTTGAATTTTGTCAGAAGCTTTTTCTGCATCTGTTAAGATGATCATATGGTGTTTTGGGTTTTTTTAAAAATTTTTTTTGTTTTTGATGTGAACATTTTTAAAGTCTTTATTGAATTTGTTACAGTATTGCTTCTTTATTTTGTTACAATATTGCTTCTACAATATTGGTTTTTTTTATGTTTTGGTTTTTTGGCCATGAGGCATGTGGGATCTTAGCTACCTGACCAGGGATCAAACCCACACCCCCTGCATTGGAAGGCGAAGTTTTAACCACTAGACTGCCAGGGAAGTCCCGATCATATGGTTTTTATCCCTCAATTTGTTGATATGGTTTATCACACTGATTGATTTGTGGATATTGAAAAATCCTTGCATCTCTGGGATAAATCCCACTTGTCGTGGTGTATAATCATTTTAATGTATTGTTGAATTCAGTTTGCTCAAATTTTGTTGAGGACTTTTGCATTTTTTTATCGTTGACATTAGCCTGTAATTTTCTTTTTGTGTGATATCTTTGTCTGGTTTTGCTATCAGGGTGATGGTAGCCTAATAGAATGAGTTCGAAAGCACCCCTTCCTCTGAAATTTTTTGGAATAGTATGAGAAGGGTAGGTATTAACTCTTCTCTACATGTTTGGTAGAATTCACCAGTGAAGCCATCTGGTCCTGAACTTTTGTTTGTAGGGTTTTTCTTTTTTTGCTAAATTACTGATTCAGTTTTGTTAGTGGTAATTTGTTCAGTATTTTCTGTTTCTTCCTGGTGGTTCACTGTTGGGAGATTATTTGTTTCTAGGAATTTGTCCATTTATTGTAGGTTGCCCATTTTTTTGGCAGATAGTTGTTTGTAGTAGTCTCTTAACGATCCTTTGTCTTTCTGTGATGTCCATTGTAACTTCTCCTTTTTCATTTCTGATTTTATTGATTTGGGCCCTCTTTTTTTTCTTGATGAGTGTGGCTAAAGGTTTATTACTTTTGTTTGCCTTTTCAAAGAACCAGCTCTTAGTTTCATTGATTTTTTTTTCTATTTTTTTAGTCTCTATTTCATTTCTTTCTTTAAAAAATTTTTTTATTTTATGTTGGAGTATAGTTAATAACAATGCTGTGTTAGTTTCAGGTGTACAGCAAAGTGTTTCAGTTATACATATACATGTATCCATTCTTTTTCAAGTTCTTTTCCCATTTAGGTTATTACAGAATATTGAGCAGAGTTCCCTATGCTATACAGTAGGCCCTTAGTTTCAGCTTTTAGTTTCATTGATTTTTTTCTATTGTTTTTTAGTCTCTATTTCATTTATTTCTGCTCTGATCTTTATGCTTTCTTTTCTTCTATCAATTTTGGGTATTCTTTTTCTAGTTCCTTTAGGTGTAAGTTTAGGTTGTTTATTTGAGATTTTTCTTGTTTCCTTAGGTAAGCTTATATTGCTGTAAACTTCTCTTTTTGAACTGCTTTTGCTGTGTCCCGTAGATTTTGGGTCGTTTTGTTTTCATTTATCTCCAGGTATTTTTCTATTTCCTGTTTGATTTCTTCAGTGATTCATTAGTTGTTTAGTAGCATATTGTTTAGCCTCCGCCTATTTGTGGTTTTTTTGTAGTTTTTTTCTTGTAGTTGTTTTTTTAGTCTCATAGTGTTGTGGTCACAAAAAATCCTTGATATGATTTCAGTTTTCTCAAATTTAGTAAGGTTTGTTCTGTGGCCTAGCATGTGATCTATCCTGGAGAATGTTCCATGTGCATTTGAAAAGAATGTGTAGTCTGCTGCTTTTGGATGGAATCTTCTATCTGTATCTGCTAAGTGTTCCTGATATAATGCGTCATTTGAGGCCAATGTTTCCTTAGTGATTTTTTGTTTGGATGATTTGTTCATTGATGTAAGTGGGGTATTAAAGTCCCCTGCTACTATTGCGTTACTGTCAATTTCTCCCCTTATGTCCATTAATATTTGCTTTATGTATTTAAGTGCTCCTATGTTGGGTGTATATATATATATTTTTTTAAAAAAAAATTTTATTTATTTTTTGGCTGTGTTGGGTCTTCGTTGCTCTGTGCGGGCTTTTCTCTAGTTGCAGTGAGCAGGGGCTACTCTTCGTTTTGGTGCATGGGCTTCTCATTGAGGTGGCTTCTCTTGTTGCAGTGCGTGGGCTCTAGGCACACGGGCTTCAGTAGTTGCGGTGCGTGGGCTCAGTAGTAGCGGCACACAGGTTGTAGGGCATGCAGCCTTTACTAGTTGTGGCTCACAGGCTCTAGAGCGCAGGCTTAGTAGTTGTGGCCCATGGGCTTAGTTGCTCTGCAGCATGTGGGATCTCCCGCTGCGGAGCACAGGCTCTGGACACACAGGCTCAGCAGCCATGGCTCACGGGCCCAGCCGCTCCGCGGCATGTGGGATCCTCCCAGACCAGGGCACGAACCCATGTCCCCTGCATCGGCAGGTGGACTCCCAACCACTGCGCCACCAGGGAAGCCCGGCAGGCGGATTCTTAACTACTGCGCCACCAGGGAAGTTGTGGGTGTATATATATTTACAATTGTTATATCTTCTTGAATTGATCCCTTGATCACATGTAAAGTCCTTCTTTGTCTCTTGTAGAAGTCTGTTTTAAAGTCTATTTTTTCTGATATAGATATTGTTATTCAAGCTTTTTTTGATTTCCATTTGCATAGAACACCTTTTTCTATCCCCTCACTTACAGTCTTTGTGTGTCTTTAAGATATGAAGTGAATCTTTTGTAGGCAGCATATACAGGTCTTGTTTTTGTATCCATTTAGCCACTCTGTGTCTTTTGATTGGGGCATTTAGTCAATTTACATTTATGATGATTATTGATTATGTTCTTATTGCTATTTTGTTCATTGTTTTGGGGTTGTTTTTGTAGGTCTTTATTTTTCTTTCTTCTTTTGTTCTCTTGTGATTTGATGACTATCTTTAGTGTTAGATTGTAATTCCTTTCTCTGTTTTGTGTATCTTTTATAGATTTTTTTGGTTTGTGGTTACCATGAGGTAGGGGTGTGTGTGTGTGTGTGTGTATGTGAGAGAGAGAGAGAGAGAGAGTATGTATATGTGTACGATTGTTTTAAGTTGCTTATCTCTTAATTTGAAATGCGTTTTAACAACCATGCATTTGTACTCTCACAGTTATTGTTTTTGATGTCATTATTTTACATCTAATTATTTTGTGCATCCCTTAACTGCTCATTGTGGATATAGATGATTTTACTTTTGTAATGTAACCTTCCTAGTAGCTTTGTATGTCGATGATTTACTACCTTTACTGTATATTTGGCTTTACTGATGAGCCTTTTCCTTTCATAAGTTCCAAGTTTTTAGTTGTGGTCATTTCTTTTTGCTTAGAGAAGTTCCTTTAATATTCCTTGTAGTGCTGGTGTGGTGGTGCTGAACTCTTTTAGCTTTTGCTTGTCTATAAAACTTTTGATTTATCCATCAAATCTGAACAAGAGCCTTGCTGGGTATTCTTGGTTGTAGGCTTTTCCCTTTCATCACTTTAAATATATCATGCCACTTCCTTCTGGCCTGCAGAGTTTTTGCTGAAAAGCCAGCTGATAGTGTTATGGGAGTTCCCAGTATTAACTTCTTGCTTTTCCCTTTCTGCTTTTAATATTCTCTCTTTATCTTTAATTTTTGCCGTTTTTAATTACAGTGTGTCTTGGTGTGGTTCTCTTTAGGTTAATTCTGTTTGGGACTCTCTGTGCTTCCCAGATTTGAATGTCTTTTTCCTTTCCCAGGTTAGGCAAGTTTTCAGCTGTTGTGTCTTCAAATTTTTTCTCAGCTTCTTTCTCTCTCTGTTCTCCCTCTGGAATCTCCCTATAATGTGAATATTAGTGCCACGTAATGTTGTCCCAGAGGTCTCTTAAACTCTTCTCATTTCTTTTAATTATTTTTTCTTTTTTCTGTTCAGCATCAGTGATTTCCACTACTCTGTCAGCTAGCTGATTCATTCCTCTTTGTCATTTGATCTACTGTTGATTCCTGCTAGTGTTTTTCATTTTAGTTATTGTATTCTTCATCTCTGGTAGGTAGTTCTTTATATTTTCTAACTCTTTGTTGTAAACTTCTAACTTCTTGCTCTGTGCATCCATTCTTCTCCCAAGTTCTTTGATCATCTTTATGATTATTACCCTGAATTCTTTCTTGGATAGACTGCCTGTATCCACTTCACTTAGTTCTTCTTCTGGAGTTTATCTTGTTCCTTCATTTGAAATATGTTCCTCTATCACCTCATTTTCCCTAACTTAAATTTCTATGTATCTGGTAGGTTGGCTTCATTTCCTGACCTTGGAGAAGTGGCCTTTTGCAGGCGATGTCCTATGTATCCCAGCAGTGTACTCCCCTCTCATCACCAGATCTGTATGCTCTAGGGATGCCTCCTCTGTTGGCTGTGTGGCTCCTTCTGTTGTGGCAGGCTGACTGGTGTGAGCAGTCTAGTAGGCTTGGTTGGCCCCTGGTCCAGTTGGTTGCCAGGCCCTGCCTTGTGCACAGGCTACTGCCTGCTAGTTGCCAGGGTTGGGTCATGAGGTGGCTGGCTGTGGAACCCCAGGGGGCCCTGGGGCTAGTGCTGTCTCAGGGGTCAGCAGAGTCAGGGTCCAGGAGACCCCAGGCAGGGCTGGTGCCTGCCCACTAGTGGGTGAAGCCTGGTCCTGGGGCTAGTGCTGGCCTACTAGACTAACCGCTCCTTTTAAATATTCAGTTCCCACCTGTGGTCTTACATTGCTAAGCCTTCCTGAAGTTCTCTAACAGTGATCAATTCTGGCATTCTCTTTTTTATTTTTGGGTTTATCTGATGGAGGAGGAAGAGGCAAAAAATCTTTATCATCTTGAAACCAATGTCAATTATCTGTCTTTACTAATAGACTGTGATATACATGAGGACAGGGGATTACCTTGGTTTCTCTGGATGAGCAAAATGTGGGGCATATCTTAAATGCTCATTAAATATTTATTGAATGACTAATACTTTGTGTAACTATTTTGCATTCGCCACATTCCCATTCATAAAGCCTCTATTAGGGCAGGTGGCATTATCCTCAGTTTTCAAAGAATATGACTATTTTTAAACTTCTTAGTATCTGTGACCAAATTAGTTGCTTTTCCAAAGGGCTGCATTACCATGAACAATCATATGAAACCCAGGGCACAGGGTTTCCTTACTCTTAACCTATTATTTACCCCCAACCTCCCTGTCCTTCCCTCCAACAAGAAGTAAGTCAGTAAGAGACTCCCAGGCACTAAGATGGTATTTTGATTTGTCTCCCTGGTCACATTTCCTCCCCACATATATACGGAAACCTGATTTTACAAATCTGAAAGTTCCTCTACAAGATATTTTTCTTTGTAAGCCACTCTTGGAGCTGGCCAAAGTGACAAAACAGAGTTATGAGGGTGAGGAAATGAGACAGATGCTGTGGGTTTAGTGCTGTATCTTAGACTTCCTCCTCAGATCCCAAATGCTAGAAACAATCCATGACTATTTTCTTACATAAAGCTACTTATTAAGCAGAACTCCAGAGCATTAATGGTATCAGAATTCATTCACTTTTATAAAACCAAAAATGTTTAAAGGTAACATGTCTCCTCACATCAGGGGAGAGATGGGTATTTAGGGGGGTGACAATGAGTAGAGTGCAATTGGCAGACTGTCCTCCCAAGAGGTGCAGGTCTCATTGAGAGAGATCAGGACATATCCAGCCTGAAAATAGCTGCTTGTGCACTGCTGCCTTCCCTTCTTTTCCCCCTTTTCTTGGCAGAGTGCTAGTAATGTCATTTATAGCCAGGTTTATTTTTACTTTATAAAATCAAATGTGTATTTTAAGAAATACCTTTCTCAAGCTGAGAAATCAGTTTAAATCTTATCTGATAGGTGTTTAAGGAATATCCATGTGCTCAGCTATTTTTTAAAAATAAATTTATTATTTTTGGCTATGTTGGGTCTTTGTTGCTGCGCGCGGGTTTTCTCTAGTTGCGGCGAGCAGGGGCTAATCTTCGTTGTGGTGTGTGGGCTTCTCATTGTGGTGGCTTCTCTTGTTGTGGAGCACGGGCTCTAGGCTCATGGGCTTCAGAAGCTGTGGCTCGCGGGCTCTACAGCGCAGGCTCAGTAGTTGTGGCGCATAGGCTCAGTTGCTCCGTGGCATGTGGGGTCGTCCTGGACCAGGGCTCGAACCCGTGTCCCCTGCATTGGCAGGCAGATTCTTAACCACTGCGCCACCAGGGAAGCCCCCTGTGCTTCAGCTATTATGAAAACAACGGGGAGTAGATGGAAAGGTGATTATTCAGCAGCAAGATTCTACTAGTATAAAATACAGCTCTGGAAGGGCAGCATTCTTGATGGCAGGGAACGTGCTTCTTCTGAGACTAGTGAGGGCATGTCCTGTGACAACTGGCAGGGCTGAATACAGACTCTCCAGCCCTCACAGGACTACCTCCTCTAAGAATTCTTTATAACTGCTCTTCTGTTCACATTTTAATGTTTTTCCCCAATGTTTTGGCCTTCTTCACAGACACTATTAGAAAATTGAAGTTCATGTAGAATTAGTATTACATGGCTCAGCATTTGCCTTTTTTTCACTGTTGACTGGGACCTCTGTGGGAGTGAAGAGGGGAGCTAGAGTTGTAAGTAGTTTTTGTTAATACTTCACACCTAGGGAAACACATTGGTGGGAAGTGGTCAGAATGAGAGAAAATGATGTTTTAACCTTAAGGGAATGTTTAATCAGATTATTTCTTTAGCATTACTCAGAAAATGAACTTTTTTTTTTTTCTGGTCTGGGTGAAACACAAAACTTTATTAATAGCTGTTCTAAAAGGGAGGGGAAATAATTATGAAAGTATACTGAAGCTTTTTATAAAATATTTTTTGGTAAAATAGGTCCATGTTTCAGCACCCTCACTGGTGACAGTTACTGAAACAGCAGATGCATCTCATTAAAAGGCAGTTAGGCTACAGACTCTGAGGACAGAGTTAGAAGGGAGGCATTTCCCTGCACAAAAGGGAACCAGAGATATGCTAAGTGCTTAAAACTAGTTTTGAGCTTGTTTTGGGCACTAGTATTGAATAACCATTTGCTAGTTTGGCTATGTCCAATTATAAAGAGGTTAAGAATGATTATTCTGTTGAGAATATTGTGTCTAGCTACATTGATGAGAAAGATAATGTAAGTGGAAGTCCTGATAACACAGAACTTAGAAAAGGGAAAGTAATAGATAGTTCATCAATGGCCACCCATGCAAGGGTAAGAAAATTCTAATTCTAAGGACTAGCTCTAGACTCCCAAACAAAAATGATCCACAGAAGTGCCGATTTATGATGTCTCCACAGGGCTTAGGAGAAATAATGTGCAGCCATGATTTATATCTCTTTGATTACATATTTACCATATAATTTTCAGAAAACAAATCCCAATATTTGGAAGTACTGAATTCGGCAGTACCTAGACCTACTTCTGGTGCATAACCAGATGAGCTTTCTATCTTAAAGTTAATTTTTTTCTATTGAAAATATTGGCATTAACTGTTTTTTAAATATAAATATTTATTTTTGGCTGCGTTGGGTCTTCGTTGCTGTGTGCAGGCTTTCTCTAGTTGCTGTGTGGGCTTCTCATTGTGGTGGCTTCTCTTGTTGCGGAGCACAGGCTCTAGGTGCATGGGCTTCAGTAGTTGTGGCACGCAGGTTTAGTTGCTCCATAGCATGTGGGATCTTCCCGGACGAGGGCTTGAACCCGTGTCTCCTGCTTTGGCAGGCAGATTCTTAACTACTGTGCCACCAGGGAAGTCCTGGCATTAAGTTTTAAAAAAGTACTAAGAAAATTTTTGCTTTCCCGTTGTAAAGTCTTGGCTTCAAAATTAAGTATTATCTAAATGAATATGAACATGGATGAGAGCTAAACGTTTCCTAGACTACTTGCTCCCGTTTAAAAAAAAATCTTAAAGTTTTGGTTAGGGAATTGCAACATCAATTAGTATATAACGAGTTAAATTTACCTCATTAAAATTCAGAGAGGGTAGGGAGGATGTAACTAATGTAGGCTTATAAAACAGAAGATCATTCTATTTACAGCAAGATAAAACCACACTGCTGTATTTTGTAGTTTATTCAGTTTTAATATGGTTTCCATTATTAACTTTTAAAACAATGATTTCCAGTTTAGAAAACAATGCACTGACCACATAATTCCTTTTTTATTTTATACAGTTATACAAATATTCTAAATACGCATTTTGTGTTCAAGATGATGGCAAATAAGATTAACTGTACAGTACATAAGGAAAGAAAATATTTTAAGCATATTTAGAAGCAATAGAAATGTCTATACAAAACAAGCAAAAATGGAATAAAATTTTTTATTTTTAAAGTATTGCAACAGGCCCACAGGTTTGTAACAAAAAAGTCTTTGCACAGTTCCTCACAATGCCCCATTAATAGCTAAAGCAAGACAGCGGTTTTAGAAAATAAGTTTCAAAATGCTACACATGGTACTATTGTTTGCACAGTTTGATCAAAATAACAACTCTACTCTGAGTCAAGCAAAACCTAGAGGAAATATACCAAACAACTTGAAAATCATTTGTATAAAATTCATTGCACATTATTTTACTTAGTTTGAAAAGTAAAAAAGTGTATTTACAAAATATTTCGCAGTCAAAATTATGAAGTGAATGGATATAACACGTCTTGATACAGACAGGTCAAGGAAAACACGAATGTTTTTTTAAAGAGGTTTTCAGTGCTCCTTCCACAGGGAAGTAAACATGATCTACTCAAATGGATTTACAAGATGTTATGCATACCGTAGCAAATTCGACACCTGCATTATAAAACAATGTTGAAAAGGCAAAAGGATGAGGGGTTTGTACACTGGAAGAAGTGAGCTATTCAGAGATCAACAAGTACAATTTTTAACTCAGCATAAAAGTCTTCATAGTCTTCAGATAATAGACAATGAACACACTTGACTCGATGAAAGTTGAAAAAGCACCATGCACAACAGTTTAGTGGTAAACACTGAAAAAAATAGCACCTGGAATTCTGTGATATTGACAATTTAAAACTGGTCTAGTAATTGCCGGAGATATGGTGCCTTGGATAATTCTCTATTTACTCGGGAGAGTTTGTAAAGTACTGGGCAGTTCAGAGAAACACACGGGATATGTCGATCAAGGCAACCTGTACAGTTCTTGCATATCTGAAAGTACAAGAGGAGTACATCAAATAATAGGAAAGTTTCTATCTAGATGTAACAACTTTTATAATCCCTCCTTTATGACCCACCACAGATTACAGGCAGACATATGGCACATATTACAGAAAGTTTCATTAATTTTCATTTCTTTGAAGCATAGCCAACCCTAAGTTGACACATTTCTAAAGGATATTATTTCACAAACCACAGAGCACAAAATTCCCTAAGGATTCATTTCATCCCAAAGATCAACTTTCATTTATGGTAGAATCCTATTATATTAACATACACATAATAGGCTACCCAATTACCATTCAAAGACTGTCTCTTAAATGCGCTTATGTACACTATTCTTTCAAGTTACTTATATTAAACATTTTGTATGCCAATCATAAAAATGTTACCCACTTTCTTATTTCAGAAGAGAAAATGCCAGTATGGAAAAAAAAAAATCAAAGCATGTGAATTTGAAAGTAGTAGTGCAGACCAGTAGTTTCAACCCTGGCTTACGTACATGAGCCTAAAAATAGACTAATGCCTCAGCCCCATCCCAGACCAATGAATCAGGATCTATGGGCATAAGAGCCTAAGAATCTGTACATTTTAGGGTTCTCAGTTGATTCTAATGTATGATGAGATCTGATCTAAAGGAAAATAATAAATCATAAGGCAGTTTTTAAAGAGAAGCATTATAATGTCTTACCCAGTGATCAGATTTTAATATGTAAAGTCTGAAGTTATACATACAGTTTAAAAAATTGATAAAACATGAAAAACGTTAAAGGCTACTAGTGAGGGCCCCAAGGGTCAAGAAAATATATGCTGATTTTTTATGTGAATAGTGTATCCAAGTGATTAAAAAAAGGGATAGCAAATAGCAGCTACCATACTAACCTTTTAAGAGAGAAATCAGATCTGCTCCACTTAATTCTCTGATCTGTATCTAACAGCTTCTGTTTTAAAGGTCTCACAGGGCAAACAATTTTTGTTCTTTGGGCCAGTATCTTCCAGTCAATTGAAAGGCCCTTTTTCTGAGCACGCTGGTTGCTGTACCAGTATTATGATACTGCCACAAGCAAACTACTGAGAGCCCTGTGCTTCAGCATGCTCTCTTGAAAAGTAAGTGTGCTGCTGTTCTACTTTGAAGACTTTCACTAATTAGATCTCTGCCAGGAGACTCAAACCTACTCCCAAATATGGAATGTCTGCACTGCAGCTCTATGTACTGCAGCTACGTTCAGGTGCCAGGACAAACTGATAAATATTTATGCACTTGCTGTGCTTGCCTGATAAATAAACCAGGATGGAATTACTTGCCTCACTAAATTTAACTCAATGTTTAGTTTCAAGATCCTTTACTGGTGATTTAAACCCCGAGCAGCTTACGTTTAAAACTTTAAACACCACAACCTGGAAACTTACATTTTAGCAAACGTAAAACAAAAACTGCTTTAATATTTAATGATTCTTTTTGCTATCCTTTGGCTTACTTTCTTGTTTTTTAAAAATTTTCAGTCAGATGCTTAAGTTCATTTTTTATTAAAAGTGTTTAAGTTGATGAATTTTTCTTTGAGATCTGCTATGGTTGTCTAGAATTTATATGTGTTGTTTGTTTAACAGGGAGTGTTAAAATTTCCAAGTAGAAGGATCATTTTGTTTTCTGAGTTTATAATTAACTTACTAGCTTTATAGAATTGTATTGATAAAATGCTTGTAATATTTCAACTTTCTGAAGTTTATTAAGGTTTTCTTTATAGACTAAAATATGTTCAATTTTTTAACATTCCATAACACTTGAAAAGAAGGTGTAGTCTCTAATGTTGGATAAGGTCTATCTTATAATGTTGTGTAGATCTTTAATAATTGTACTGATTTCTGATCCTTGACTGGTCTTGGGCTGAGAGGTGTATCAAATCTATTACTAATGTTTCTGACAATTTCTCATTTTATCTCCTGTAATTTCTGCTTTATGAAAATTCCTACAGATTATTTAGTGCACAGGAGACACACATTTTAATCCTCTTAGGAAAAAAACAATCCTAAAGTTAAAATATCCCTTTAAAGATGATGAACCATCCTTATTTTAAACAGCGTTACTTTTAAAACTGCATTTTTATAAGAAATAAGACCTAATATTGAAGGAAGGTTGTGGTTAAATTGATGGCACCAACTAGCATAGTGCATGTTGCTGGGGACAGAAGACAGTAAGGTCCAGGGAAGAGGCCACTCACAGCCTCTGACGTCAGTGGAGCTCTGGAGGTCCTGCCCATGTTTGCACCTTGTACTAGATGCCAACTAGGGAATTTTCTATGAGGGCTGGTTGCTGCCATTGGGGTAGTAACCTAAAAAAAACAGAAGCTGGGGTCACCCAGTGACTAGTGGTTGTACTAACCAGAACCACTAGTACAAAGTGGTACAAAAACTGGGACAGAGTGGCTGCAAATTGCTTGGCAATCACTCCAATGACTTACTGCTGCTTTAACTGTGCATTCAGCAAGAAGCTGTTTCTTCATTTAATACATGTGTACGACCCACCATGGGCTGGACTCCGTGCTAGGCACAGCCAACTCAGCAAGGGAAGGGCAGGGCCTCTGCCCTCACTGGGCTCACTTTCTCTTCGGTGGGGAAGCTCGAGCTAGTGTTGAGAATGGACAGGATGGCGGGGGATCAGGGTAGGAGGCTGTTGCAGGAGTCTGGGGAGAGATAATGGTGGTTGGACTAGGATGGTAACATAAGGGAAGGAGAAAGTGAGCGTACTTAACAACTATTTAGGAGAGGGAAAAGCCACTTTATCATTTCAGTAAGCTAGGCTTCTGTGGTTGCATCAAAATAATCATACCTTGAGATCTTACTGTCCTTAATGAAATCTGTTTAATGCATTCTGGATGACTGGCTATACACTATACAACTTAAGAGTTTTCTGCCAGTGCAGAATAGCAGCTAGAATGGTGCAGAAGAAACAGTGTCTACTTTACCAGTCCTTAATCATCCTTCTATTCTAAGAGCCTAGTCTCTCAAGAGATGGTTTCTCTCCCTTTTCAACTGTGTGGCAGCTAGGTTGTCCTCCTAGGAGGTTGTGGATACTCTGACTTGGTTCAGAAGCCTTTTTACCTTGAGGGGCATGGTGTAGAACCTGGCCTTTACATAGATGGTTGGATTACATTAGGCATATGAACAGACGAGCTGCCAGGAGTGGTCGTTTAGAATTCACAATGATAGAGCTAGATAGGACCTAGGAAAGAGCATCAACCCACATTCTGAGAAAACTGGGGCCAGAGGACATGGCCAGTACTATGAAGTCCAGACTGGAATCCTGATGTTCTTACTATCAGCTTGATTCATTTTCCACTATATCACACTGCCTTTCAATTATCTGGTTGGTTTTAAAACACTCCAATAATAACCTTATATATTGCTCTTCTAAAGACAAAACAAACAAACTCCACCTCAAAATTGTTATTCTCTCGCCTGAAAGCTAAAATTGCAACTTGAAACATGATGCTATAAGAAGATATAATCAGTCCTTTAAGAAATATACTACTTTAAAAAAATGTGCTATAATATTTTTTCCTTTAGATTTAATTTTCTAACTTATTTCAAGAGATTCCTATTGTTTATTTCTGCTGGAATTCCACATTTGAAAAATTATCTCTGCATTTTATGTCTGTATTTTATGTCTGTATCCCGTCTCGGCTGCTTATTACCAGTGGAACATGGGGCAAATTACTTAATCCCTCTGTGTCAGTTTACTCATCTGTAAGAGGGCCTAGAACAGCCAGCCTCTGGCAGATAGGAAGATTAAATCATGTTAACTGTTAATTTTCTATCTTGACTCTCAGAATTGCAAACCTTCCAAGTTTACTAGCAATTCTCTAGGAAAACCAGATTTTTATGAGAATGGTAAGTAGATATGGTAGACAAAGCAATTAGTACTTTTCTTTCTTTTTTAGAAATACTATTATAAAAGAAATTGGGTGGCTGGACATTGTAGTTCTATGGTTCTAATAAACATAATACACTATTCTATAAAAACAAAAACTAAATTATAAAACAAATTTAGCCATTTTTAATAGTTTAGTTCAATTATGATATTTTTAGGAAGTTTATTAACTTAGAATCCTTATTCCACTTTCACACCAGAGTTTCACACCTTACACTACACCTCCCTCAAGAGTTGACTACATTTCCCTGAAGAATCAGATTGCTTGGGATTCTGGGTCTTTTGAACAAGGTTGTACCTTTACAAGTTGCTCCTGCTGACGTTCCAACTCTCGAATTTCTTGGTTAAGGATGACTGCAACATGCTGAGGTTGGCTGCGACAGTTACTACAGATGCCGTGCTGAGTCAGGTCATCACACACAGGGCAGTGTAAGGTAGTGAAGTATTGTGAGATAGTGCCTTTCCGCCCTTCAGGTTCACTTCGAGAGGAGCTGGTGGCTTTCTGGATCTATAAAAACAACAGTTCAGAAAAATATCAATTCAGAAATAAGTCTGAGCCAGCTTCATAGCAGAGTGGCTATTCTCATGCTAATTACAGGTTTACTAAGGCATTATTTCATTTGTTCAACAAATACTGAATAGCTACTATATGTCAGGCACTGTTCTAGACAATGGGGCTATAGAAAAGAACAAAGTCGTTCCTTTACACTTTAATATCATCAGATAATATTGTTTTGTTTTCGTTTTTTGGGAAAAAAAAAGTCTCAAGAGGCACAAACTTCCAGTTATAAAATAAGTAAGTCATTGGGATATAATATACAGAATAGGAAATATAGTCACTAATATTATAATAAATTTAAATGGTAACAGATAACTAGACTTTATCATGGTGATCATCTCAATGTATATAAATGTCAAACCACTATGTCGTACACTTGAAACTAATACCAGATTGTATGTCAATTATACTTCAATAAAAAAGAAAAATAGTCTCCTGTCACTTGGTTTTTTTTTTTTTTTTTAATTTATTTATTTTTGGCTGTGTTGGGTCTTTGTTGCTGCGCACGGGCTTTCTCTAGTTGTGGTGAGCGGGGGCTACTCTTCGTTGCAGTGCGTGGGCTTCTTACTGCGGTGGCTTCTCTTGTTGTGGAGCACAGGCTCTAGGTGCTCAGGCTTCAGTAGTTGTGGTGCATGGGCTTGGTTGCTCCGCAGCATGTGGGATCTTCCCGGACCAGGGATCAAACCCATGTCCCGTGCATTGGCAGGCGGATTCTCAACCACTGCGCCACCAGGGAAATCCCTGTCACTCAGTTTTCTGGTTGAGATATGTAGATGTATGAGATCATATGGGGGCGTGGAGATCACAGAGGACAGAGGAAGAAATCCAGGTTAAGAGTAGATACTGTTTAAGGCTGCGCAATTTGGGCCATGGCAGCAAGGTAAGTGGAAGGTTAAAAATAACTTGTTAGGCAGTAAGGTGCAAAATTCAAGTAAAAGTAAACCTGGAACATTTCAAATGAAATTAGATACATGTTCCCTAATCATTCCTCATTTGAAGTAATACTGGTTTCAGAGATGTCTTCTGATACTCTTTTTCACACTGAAATAACATCATCTTACAATCATACCCTTGGTGTACTCCCTTGCTGTCTTATAAGTCACTCTGCATAAAAGTTATTAGGTCAGCCTTTTATAAATGCCATTGTTTTAACATTCTTGCTGGTGATGAAATGAAAAATAGTAATAGCTTTGTGGCATAGAGCCAAGACACAGCATTACAGATGTTGGCCAGCACAGATTCTCTGAAGCACAGCTTCAACCTCAGTTTCCCAGCTTATTCTTTTCCTTGAGGCCTTAAGTGCTCACTGAGAAAGTAAAAATAATTTAATTATCAACTTTTATCAGTTTTCCTGCATACCCTCAGCCTTTCATAGTCTGAGCAAATGACAGCAGATCTAATTCTAAACATCAGATAACAACTGCTACTCTCCTAGAGTAATGTATCCCAGATTATTACAGAACCACAAATCGTTCCTTCAGGCTTCTAATGGGTAAACTAAGAAAAAAAGAGTTCAAGCAAAACTCCCTTTGGTAAGATTCCACATTGCATGTTTTACTTTAGTAAAGTGCTATTTTAACATTATTTCCTTAGTCTGGTTTCTGCAGGAATATGTCTAGCTACTACATCCTATACATTTCTTAAACACCCATTTTGAAGGGATTTTTCTGCTCTCCTTTGTTCAATTTTTTTTTTTTTTTTTGTGGTACGCGGGCCTCTCACTGTTGTGGCCTCTCCTGTTGCGGAGCACAGGCTCCGGACACGCAGGCTCAGCAGCCATAGCTCACGGGCCCAGCTGCTCCGCAGCATGTGGGATCTTCCCGGACCGGGGCACAAACCCGCGTCCCCTGCATTGGCAGGTGGACTCTCAACCACTGCACCACCAGGGAAGCCCCTCCTTTGTTTACTTTTTATTAGCTGCTTTGAGTTATTTTATAGTTAAGTGTTTACCATTGATGTAGTTTTGGATTTAATCTTCTATAATTTGGCCAATCTGACAGAAGCTGGGAAGGTGTTTGTAGAAAACTAAACCAGAAAAATGTAGCACCTTTGTTGGTATAGGATAATAAAGCATTTGCTTTGCTCTGATAGCATGTAAATAAAATCTTTAGCTCTACTGAAAATTGTAAGTGAATTCTCTCTTTAGAGTCACAGCACAGGTACTATTTAGTAGGCTTACCCTTGGTAATTCATGATACCAGTTGAAGACATCAATACCAATAAGTGAGAAGATTCTTGCCAGGGGTGGAAGGATTTGCTTGGTGATATAGTAAGTGGCATTCAGTCTCAGAGTCGGGTCCTGCAGGACTTCCACTGGGCGCCTTACCAGCTGGATAAGTGGTACTCCAGGGGTCCCATAAATGATGACATATGGCACTCGTTCCCCAACTCGAGGCTCAGAGCGCCGATCATAAGTAAGCATTTTCCTATTTAAATCCAAATAAAATAGTCACTCAAAGACTGTCATGGAAGGCATCTTTCCAGAAAATTAAATGAGAATTAAACAATAATGAAACCATGAGAAATCAACAAGGGGAACCTTCAAGTAACTTTTTTGACAACTGTATACACTTCACTTAGTTGGCACCAAGTGGATATGCTGTGAGAGTTTAATAAAACTTACTCTGTAAATTACTGTTACATGGAGAACAATATGAGTTGGCAGATATCAACTACCTTAAATTGTTTTCTATCCCCTAAGACTAAGAATTAACTATTGTAAATCTAATAATGGAGGATAAAATTTAGCTGATTAGGTGATCTGATTCTAGAATGATACCATCTCAGTGCTTTGGTAAATGAAAATTAAGGACTACCTAGTGATTCTGATATGGGGAAAACAATCAATTCCCGCTCTGTATCAGATTACAATTTCACTAAATTTAGTTTCTGCAGGGAAGGCCAGAAGAGGAGCTCTTTCTTCTTCTTTAGAACTTGCAACGTATGGGGGTCACCCACTCACTTTAGTAAGGCTTCACATGGGCAGGGGAATAGACAATTGTGTATCTGTGCCTGCAGACTGGGTGTCTATTAATCTACTCCAAACCATTCCAAATCCCAGGACTACACTTACTAGGTATTGGGGGTTGTGCTGTTGTGCACATCATTACCTTGTAAGTTCCAGGGCTGGCACACACGCGCCAGGTTTGTAAGAGGCACTTCCTCTGTATTCCTTTGCAAAGATAAAATCTTGTATGCTGGCCTTTCCTTCCAGAAGCTTCATACATTGTCGTTGAACATACTGTTTAATTAAACTTATATCTCTTGTTTCAAATAGCAGCTTCAGAGAACGCTCAAGTATCTTTAAAAAAAAATGGATATGCTCATAAGGAAAAAATATCCCCCAATATATTTCATCATTGCTGTTATACTTTCAATTACGTTAATTACTGAAACTTGCTGATCTGTCTGAACAATCTGCTATTTACAATGACTAGATAATAAAAATTATTGAAACTGGAAAATATTTTGGAGACTTTATTTAACTTGCGATTTCTAAAAATAGAGTATTATGTAGTTTGAGGAAAATCATATTGGGATGACATGCAGATGAAACATTTGCTGTGTGTGATGAGCAACACGAAACATTTAAGTTGTCTTAAATAGCCAAGAACACTCCAGGCACAAAAAGCCAGACATCATTTCATGTATTAACCCTATTATAGAAAGGGCTGGATTCAGGTGGACAGAGAGAAGTTTAAACATAACCAAGCAGTGAAATAAAGTTAAACATCACCAAGCAGTGAAATAAAGTCAGTCTTTTTGCCTTTTTATAGTGTCAGTAAATATATACTAACTGTGATAGAATTTTCTGTGCTGGAGTATCTCTACTAGAAAATGACTGACATGCAGTAGATTTATGCAGTGGAATGAATTTAAATTAGTTCCAGGTGAAAGCTCTGTATCTTATTCTGAGTACTGGAATCCATACATATTTATACAAGAAGTTGCTAACTTAGCCAAGGCACCATTCTTCCCTCAGAGGAAGAATGCACTGGATATCTTTTCCAGAAACTAGTATTAAAAAATATCTCAAATTTACATAATATTATATGTGACATAATAGGTTGCTATCAATCTATTATGCTTTTAATGCTCTCGTAAAACTCAGTGTATAGAGTGCTATTCCATTTATACCATTTATTTTTAGTTTGTTATAGAAGGAATCTGGGCCTGAATAAAGAAAAAATAAATATGAGATACTATGGTTGAGAAATTTAGGTAATTTATATTACCATTGTTCAGAAATCTCCCTAACTTGTATTTGGTAACCCAAGTAAACAGAATTTCAGTTAATCTAGGATGGATTACATTACTTATGAAATTTCTCTGTTCAGTTTCCCTTCTTTATCCTGCTCCATAGCTTTTGGGTGTTGCCATATATCATCTCTAGGTGATTAGACAGGAAATTTTTATCAAGTTCAAGTGTTGTTTTTTAGCAATTGTGATAAAAGGTAAGGTGTGGGAGAAGTCAGAAACTAAGGACTTAAATAAGTTGTTTTCATTAGAAATGAAGTTCTCAAAAAATCATACAGTTCCTCTTATAGTTATACATAGTCATATAGGCTATATAGTTCCTCCACCTAGATATGTGCTTAAGGATTTGTACCGGATTCTTTAGCCACTTATTTCTTTTTTAAAATTATTATTATTTTTTTTGGCTGCATTGGGTCTTCGTTGCTGCGTGTGGGCTTTTCTCTAGTTGCGGCGAACGGGGGCTACTCATTGCAAGCTTCTCATTGCAGTGGCTTCTCTTGTTGCGGAGCATGGGCTCTAGGTGCATGGGCTAAAGCAGCTGCAGCACGCAGGCTTGGGAGTTGCGGCATGCGGGGTCCTAGAGCATGCAGGCTCAGTAGTTGTGGCACATGGGCTCTAGGGAGCATGGGCTTCAGTAGTTGTGGCATGTGGGCTCAGTAGTTGTGGCTCTCAGGCTCTAGAACGCAGGCTCAGTAGTTGTGGCGCACGGGCTTAGTTGCTCCGCAGCACGTGGGATCTTCCCAGACCAGGGCTCAAACCCATGTACCCTGCATTGGCAGACGGATTCTTAACCACTGTGCCAGCAGGGAAGTCCTAGCCACTTATTTCTTAAAAATGACAACAAGATAGATAAAACTTACCTTAGAAACAGCAGGGCAGGAGTCTCTTCTGACTGTTTCTATTCCTTTTGCATCAAATACTGGGTCCTTTTGATCCAATGTTTCATACATGTAACCCACATACCTCTTTTTTGTTTGTAAGACACAGGGCAAATATACCTGTGACGAAATTAATAAAATATCTATCAATAACCATTTTTTTCCAACCATGAATATCTTATTTTTATATGCCTTTTTCTCTCTTTAACCAGATGTCAATTATAAAAAATTCTAAATGTGGCTTAGGGCCCAACGAATTCATAATACAAAATGAGACAACACTTGCAGGTAAAAACACACAAAGTGAGTTGTTCTACTTCCTCACCACACACCCACTCCTTTACTTGCACTATCAATTTTGCTCCTTCCTCAGCTGATACTGCTCTCTCAAAGTCTTCAATCATATCTTTTCAAACAATTTAAAAAATGACTTTAAGTAACACCTACTATATGGTACAAATTAAAAAGTTATAAGAGAATATACAATGAAAAGTCTACCTTCCCCTCCACAGAGGCATCCTGTTATTGATTTCCTGTATATTCTTCCAGAAATATTCTATCTAAGTACATGTACTTATATACATAAGGGTAGCTTACCTTCCACATCACTCTGTACTTTGCTTATTTCATTTAATAACTTATCTTGGAGAGCATTCCATCCTGTACAAGAAAGCTCATTTTGTTTTGTAGCTACATAGCAGTCCACTTTATGAGGGTATAATAATTTTTGTAACCAGTTACGTACTATGGGTTATTTAGGATGTTTCCAATCTTTTGGAGTTACAAATAGTGTTCCAGTGAACAACCGTGCATGGATAAATCTGCAGGATAAATACCTTGAATTGGAATTCCTGGATGAATGGGTGTGTGTCCCCACCCCTTTTTATGTTACCACATTGGTCCTTTCCTCTGCCCCAAAGCTGTATCAGTAATCACACTAAATGTAAGTGGTGTAAAAAGTGTAAAAATGGTGTAGAAAGTGTAAAAATTGGTGTAAAAAATGTAACTTGTAAAAGGCAGAAATGATCAGATTAGATCCCATCAAAAAGATACAACAATATGCTTTCTACTAGAAATCCACTTTAAATATAAGGACATAGAAAGGTTAGAAAAAAGATACACTTGTTAATACTAATCAAAACAAAGCTGTTGTGGCTATATTAATATCAGAAAAAGTAGATTTCCAGATAAGGAATATTATCAAAGATAAAAGTATCAATTTGTCAAGAAGATACATAACCATAAATGTATATGCACCTAATAAGAAAACTTCAAAATGCATGAAATAGAAACTGGCAGAACTAAAAGGAGGAAACAGGCAAATCTATGATTATACTTGGAGACTTTAGCACCTCTCTTCTAGAAATTGACAGAGAATCAGTAAGATTGTTGTTGGCTTCAACAACGCTATCAGTTAACCTAAGTGACATTATAGAACATTCCACCCAATAACCAGAATACACAGGGATTTTCAAGGTCATATGGGAACATTCACTAAGAGACCATGTGCTAGACCAAACAACGAACTGTAACAAACTTAAAAGCATTGAAATTATATAGACTATGTTCTTTGACCACAATGGAATTAAAATTAATAACAAAAAGATGTCTGGAATATCCTTAAAAATTTGGAACTTAACACACTTCTAAATAACCTACAGGTCATTATCACTGAAGTAAATGAATAATAATAAAAGCACAAGATACCAAATTTGAAACTAAAGTAGTGTTTTGAGAGAAATTTGTTACTGTTAAACGCTTATATTAAAATTTTTTGTTTAAAATCAATGATTCAAGTTTCTAAATTAAGACAGGAAAAGAGAAGCAAACTAAACCCAAAGTTAAGTGTAAGGAAGGAGATAATAAAGAGTGGAAATTAATTATACAGTTCTTCAGAAAGTTCTGTAAATGGATAAACCACTAGCTAGAATGATCAAGGGGGAAAAAAATGGAAAAACAAATTATCAAAAGTGAAAGGGATGTTACTAAAGATTTTACAGATATCAAAATCACAATAAGGAAGTATAAATAGTTCATGCCAATAAATTTGACAACTTAGGAGAAATGGACAAACTCCTTGACAATCACAAGTTTTAAAACTGACATGAGAAGAAAACCTGAATAATATATATTAAAGATATTTAATTTGTAATTGAAAATGCCTTCCCCGCCATAAAATTTCAGGACTAGATTGCTTCACTGATGAATTTTATCAATCATTTAAGAAAAAATTTTACACACTTTTTCTTTCAGAAAGTAGAACAGGAAACACTTCCAACTCATTTTATGAGGTCAGATTTTTTTTTCCTGTCCCCAAACCAGACAAAGACAATACAAGAAAAAAACCAAAAAAACTACAGACTGATACTCATGAACATATGCATCACGATTCTTAACAAATGTCTGTTTTCTTTGAGAAGTTTTGCAGTTTTTGCTTTTATGTTTAGGCCTGTGATCTATCTCAGGTAAATTTTCACGTCTGGTGTTATTTTCTAAGGACACCATGCTCTTCACTTTGCCAGACAGGTTGAGTGTCCACAGCATCACACACATACTTCTAGAATAGCGCTCATCATCGCTCTGTTTTCTAATTTTTCTTCCCTCTCTCCCTGCAATTAGAATGCTCACTCTTCAGGGCAGATACCGTATCCAAGTCCTCTCTGAATCTCTTCTAGCACAATTCTTGCTTCAGAGTAGGTGCATGATAAACATTTGGGAGTCATGTTTGATTCTCTTCTCCCTTTTTTATCTTTTCCACACCTGCTCTCCTAAATCAACCACTTTTAACTCCTGCCCATCCTTCTTTCCATTTTCTCTTGAATTGTTTATTTTCGCTAGTTTATCTCACTACTTCAGGACATACAGGTTGCAAAAGGCATCCTGTCTTGAGATTCTTCTCTTTCCAGTCCATCTCCACACCACTGTGAGGCCAGTCCTCCCCAAAAAGCTCTGTCATGCTTTTGTTTGATAAACTTTCCTGAATAAAGTTTAAACACTTTAGCTTGGCATTCAAGACACTCTATAATCTGGTCTTAACTTTATTTTTCCAGACTTCTCTCCTGCTACTCTGTATTCCCATGTTGTGCGTTTCCTACTCCATATCCTTCTATATACCACTTTCTTCTGTGCAGAATGACTGCAGCACCGTGGCTGCCTATTGAAATTCTAACCATTTTCTGAGACAGAATGCAATGTATACCTCCTACATGGAGTCTCCCCATCCAGCCTAGGAGGACATAATACCTTTTCTTTGCACTCCTACAGTGCTTAGGGAGACTGCTTCCTAAGTTTACAATGAAAGATCATTTACATACATTTCTAATCTTTCCTTTTAGATTATTGGCTCTTAGAGGGCAGGACTGTGTCTCATGCTTCTTTGCATTCCACACCTCTCCTAGCTCAGTACGTTTTATACAGAAAGAACTAAATGCATATTTCATATCCAAAGTAAAGTGAAAATAGTCGAAGGTCCTGTGGCAGACTGCATTCTCCAAAGAAATAATATCTTCTATCCCACATACCCTTCTCACAGTGTGACTCTGACATTTTTCCCATTAAGAGATGGGGACCTATGTTCCCTCTCAAATCTAGACAGGCTATGATGCTATATGATTTTAAGACTAGGTCATAAAAAGCAAAATGGCTTTCATCTGGTTCTCTTTGGGATGTTCATTCCTAGAACTCAGCTATCATGCTGTGAGGAAGAACAAGTAGCCCCAGGGAAAGGCCAAGTGTAGGTGTTCCAGCTCACAGCCCCACCTGGTGTCCCAAATGGCAGCCAGCATCAACCCCCAGACATGAGAGTGAGCAAGCTTCAGGTGATTTCAGTCCTTAGCTTTCAGCTAAGGACCTAAACGTTGTGGAGCAGAGACATGCCATCCCAGCTGCACCCTTCATGAATTCCTGACCCATAAAAATCTGTAAGCTCAATAAAATGGTGCTTGTTTTACACCATTAAGTTTGGGGTTACACAGCGATAGTTAACTGGAATAGTCTTTTCATTTCTTTATATAAGACATTACAAAAAAAATTGAGAAAATTATACAAAAATAAGGGAAAAATACTTTAACACTTTCACAGACCCATATACCATTATAAAATCTGAAAATGTATTGAAAAAGTCAGAAATCTACAGAAGGTATATGAATTTTATATGTGGTTAGTAGTATTACATTTCTCTTACCTTTTCAAACTTCAATTTCACTGGTTTAGGATTGGTAGCAGTTACAGCTTCAGCAATTTCCTGACCAATCTTAAAAGACTGCTCCTTAGTGGCTCCTTTCAGTAGCACAAACATACTAAGAGGATTAAAAATAAAGTAGGGTAATGAGGAAGGCATTGTAACAAAAAAAAAAATCTCATCAATAGTAACTTTCCTGGATAATACTGTAAAACCAAGGAAAACCTTTTTTTCCCCCTTACTCTTCCTTATTAAGTTGCTCCCAACCTGAGTTTTCTTGTTTTGTCACACTTTCCTGTGTGCTCACGGTATATCTTGTCACAGATCTTTAAGACATCTAATGTTTCTAGTTTAGCTACACACAGAACAGCTGTCACAGCTGGCAAGAAGGTCTTGGGTCATTCCTATACATTTACAGCTTTCCATGACACACAATTATGTCAGTCACAAAATAAAAGATGATGACTATAAAGAAATGGAAAATTTACTTGTGATATGGGAGGGAATTTCCTTCCAGAACCACCCAACTTAGAAAAGAACACATGTATATTTTGTAAAATATGTTCATTGAAGAACAGTTAGAAAACACAAAAAGGCACAAAGAAAACAGCCATTTATAATCTCACCATTCAGAAAAAAGATACTAGAAGGCTTTTGTGTACATCTGTAAATCTTTTCTCATTTGGGATCACAGATCATACAGTTTGATAACTTTCTCCTTTCATTTAATGGTATATTGTGAACATTTTCCCATGTCACTTCTTTTACATTATTTTAACAGTTGTACTGTATTTCAATGTATGGATATAGTATAATTTAACCAAACCGCTACCACTGGAAATCTAAGTCATTAAATTTTTTTTCTAATATTTAATATATAATAATAACTTGGCAAGCTATGTCCTTAGAATAAATTCCTAGAAGAGGAATTTCTAGATAAGTGGTATATACTAAAAATATTTTTTGAAAGATAATGTGAAACTGAAGTCCAGAAAGATATTTCTGACATACAATCCCACCATCAGTATATGCAGGTCAAGAGGGAAGGATTTCTAATACGGATTAAAAAAAATCTAATATGAAAAATACTAAAAAATAACTGATAAAAGTACTGGGCATTTTTTCCTAATATAATCCAGCTAACTCTGTAATAGCACTTTACATTTCAGTATATACCACAATCTGAGACCAAAAGAAGTAATGGCGAATAAATATACTTAAGGAATAGAGATTATAAAGCTGATCTTCATTTATAACTTTAGTGGAAAGACATTAAATAGTAGAAATGAATACTATCTTGAAACATGGACTTTAAGATTCTTGGAGCCACATAAACCAATCTTATTATTTCTTAAATGCTTTTATATTGGACTTTCAGTCTCATTTGGATGGTTTTTTTTGAAAAGCTCTTTCTCTGCCAATATTGCAGATAGTACTTGTGTTAGAGTTTGATCTGAAAAGCTTAAGGAGTATTTATTTAATATTACTTAAGGCCTTGAAAATAAAAATTTATCAATCTGAATTAATTTTAACATAACGCACAACAAATAGGCCTTAGATAGCTAATTATACTTTTAAGCTAGGCTATATTCTGAACCACCTAAAGCTTTTTATAATATTTTCTTTCTAGGCCCATCTGATGCTCATTATACCAGTATAGCCTTTAAAAAAACAGATTATTACAAAATTTCCTTTTGAAAGATTATTTAAAGAATCAACTTCATTGAGATATTATTTGCATATAATAAAATGAATACATTCTAAGTGTACAGTTCCATGAATGTTGACAAACGTATAGGCTTGCTATGGGCTGAACTGTGCCCCTTAAATTCATACGCTGAAAACCTTAACCCCCATTGTGAATGTGACTGTATTTGGAGATAGGGCCTTTAAAGAAATGATTAAGTTAAAATGATGCTCTAATTTAGGTGGTTAGGGTGAGCCTAATCTGGTGTCTTTATAAGAGGAAATTACACAAAGAAACACCAAGAATGTACATGAACAGAAGAAAGATCATGTGAGCACAGCTAATCAAGCTAACGCCTTGATCTTGGACTTCAAACCTCCAGAACTGTGAGAAAATAAATTTCTGTGCTTAAGCCACCAAATCTGTGACAGCCCTAGAAAATTAATATATTTGTGTAACTACCACCGGAATCAAGATATAGGGACATTTTCATGACCCCATAAAGTTCCCTTGTACTCCTTTGCAATAATTCTCCACTCCACTCCCAGCAACACATGACCAGCTTTCAATTACTATAGATTAGTTTTGTCTTTCAAGAATTTTATATAATATACAGTACATACTTATGTCTGGCTTCTTTCACTCAGCATATTTTTGAGATACACCCATGTTGCTAAAGTAGCAGTAACTGGTTCCTTTTTATTGCTGAATAGTACTCCATTGTATGGATATGCTACATTTGTTCATCCATTCATCTGCTGATGAACATTTGGACTGTTTGCAGTTTTGGACTATCAGAATAAAACTGCAATGAAGAGGTGCATCAAGTCTTTGTGTGGACCTAAGTTTTCATTTCTCTTAGGTAAATACCAAGGATTAGGATTGTTGAGTCATGCTAAGGGGGTATGTTTAACTTTAGATGTAAATGCCAAACTTAAAAAACAAAGATTATTATGCTTAAAATGTTCAGATGCAATAATGAATTGAAGTGCTTCTACACACATTTCTATAAAGCTCTAGAACAGAGAAACTAAGCTATGGTAATAGAAATCAGGTAAGTGGTTGCCTGGGGGTAGGGGATGAAAGTGAGAGACTGACTGCAAAGGAGCATGGCAGAACTTTCTACAGTGATAGAAATATTCTATATCTTGACTGGGGTGGCAGCTGATTACATGGGTCTGTACATTTTGTATATTGAACTATGTACTTTTTTGTTAAAAATTATACCTTGATAAAGTTGATAAAAAATTAAAGGAACACATACTTCACATCTTAAAAGTTATTATAGGGTATATATTTGAGATTTTACCTAGTAGTGTTAGGGGTTTTACTTGAGTTCATCTGTGTTGTTTTGGCTAGTTTTAGTTGGAGCTAAGCTTCAAGAGAGCTGACCAGGATTAATGGAAGTTTTGGGTCACTTAACAGAATGTAGGTGACCAGCCTACGAAGAGAAAGACTGTTTTATAAGTTTCTAGGGAATTCCCTCGTGGTCCAGTTGGTTAGGACTCCATGCTTTCACTGCCAAGGGAGTGGGTTCAGTCCCTGGTCCGGGAATTAAGATCCTGCAAGCTGTGTGGCACAGCCAAAAAAAAAAAAAAAGTTTCTATTTGTCTGTTACTGGTGCTTTTAATGTAGTTAAATAATGTTTATCTTTGGTTGATAGATCACATTTAAAGCAGTGATTTTCATTTCACATGGGGTGGGGAGTTAAGCGAGGATATTAGAATCACCTAGGAGGCTTTTCTCAATTATACTCAGATGAATTTCCCAAGAGATTTTTGTTCTAGTTCCCCACCACCCTTCTGCTGCCCCGGCAGTATGTGTGTTGTCAAACGTCCTTCCCTACCCTGCCTAAGAATCACTACTACAGAGAGCTTCAATAACTGATGGGAGTAGGTCTATCCCACTAGGGTGGGATAAGTATTATTATTTTTTGGATAAATATTATTGATAACCACTATTATATAGAATAATTGTTTGAACCACTACAATATAAAGATAGTCAGGGTGTTTACATTTATACCGTCTAAATGGACAATAATGCATAACTGCTCTAGAGAGAGAAACACCCTTCTAACAGAGTAATTTTGATGCTTTGTTAACCAATCTCCCTTAGCTAGACTCCAAGATTCATAAAGTCAGCAGTCCTGAAACTAGAGGGAGGCAATGGTCATTCTTCATCATGTATCAGATTTCCTTCATTCTGATGACAGCCTCAGGGAGGCTAAGTGACTTTTTTTTTTTTTTTTTTTTTTTGCGGTACGCGGGCCTCCCACTGTTGCGGCCTCTCCTGTTGCGGAGCACAGGCTCCGGACGCGCAGGCTCAGCGGCCATGGCTCACGGGCCCAGCCACTCCGCGGCATGTGGAATCTTCCCGGACCGGGGCACGAACCCGTGTCCCCTGCATCGGCAGGCAGACTCTCAACCACTGCGCCACCAGGGAAGCCCTAAGCAACTTTGTTGATGGCCATGCAATCAGCTAGGAGCACAGCTAAAAAGAATCCAGATCTCACTCTTGGTTAAGAACTCTTTCCCTCCACCAAGCATACATTTATTATCCCTAGAGCAGTGCTTCTCAGTATGTTATCATTATTGTCCTCCCCCCAAAAAAGTTAAAAGTAAATTTAACAAGAGAAAGTAATTACTAAGGATTAAAATGTTGTTGGGTAGGGTTGAGCTTTGTGGGGCCAAAACCCACTGTACTTCTTTGCTCCTCGAGGACCAACTTGTGCGCTACTGGGCAGTATTATTACCATTGAGAATGCATGCCCTAGAGTGAACTGCCCTCATACAGTGTATTTCAGTAAACATTTGCTGAATGAATCAGATGGTGAATGGTAGTCAAAAGCTCTAATGATACTGCAGGGAATTCCCTGGCGGTCCAGTGGTTAGGACTCGGCGCTCTCACCGCCCAGGGCCCGGGTTGGATCCCTGGCCGGGGAACTAAAATCCCACAAGTCAGGCAGTGCAGCCAAAAAAAAAAAAAGATACTGCAAATCTGCAAATACAATTTCTTTCTTTCTTTTTCTTCTTTTCTCTCTCTCTCTCTCCCTCTCCCTCCCTTTCTTTCTTTCTATCTATCTATCTATCTATCCATCCATCCATCTATCCTGTGCTGTGTGGCACATGGGATCTTAGCTCCCCAACCAGGGATCAAACCTGTGCCCCCTGCATTGGGAGTGCAGAGTCTTAACCACTGGACTACCAGGGAAGTTCCTACACTTTTGATTAGAATAATAAAAACCTGTGATGTCTTATGTAGAGACATACCAATTTGTGGCTCCACTGCTAACTAGTTGGGCAATCTTAGACAAATTTCTTATTCCAGGGGAATCTGCTCTTAAGTAGCATCTGAGAATGTGCCCCTAGGGTTTTCTCCCGACCCTTTTAGGTCATGAAAACTCCTGACCTAAAAGTCCTCTTCCAGGGCTTCCCTGGTGGCGCAGTGGTTGAGAGTCCGCCTGCTGATGCAAGGGACACGGGTTCGTGCCCCAGTCTGGGAAGATCCCACATGCCGCAGAGCGGCTGGGCCCGTGAGCCATGGCCGCTGAGCCTGCGCGTCTGGAGCCTGTGCTCCGCAACGGGAGAGGCCACAACAGTGAGAGGCCCGCATACCGCAAAAAAAAAAAAAAAAAAAAAAAAAAGTCCTCTTCCAGCTCTGACATTCTGTGTTTTTTGGTTTGTTTGAATGCCTAAAAATCTTACAGTCAGAATCATGCCAACTTCTGCTTCTGGGTGCGTGTTGTCAACTACTGATGTGTTTAAACCCTGAATTAAACTCAACAATTTAAAGTTTAACTTTCTCCTCTTCCCTAAATATTTTGTGAGGAGCTCTGCTAACAAGGTGAAAAACTATGTTCCAGTAATTTTTATTTTGCTAGACTATTCAGCAGAAGTGGTTTTACAGAGCAGTGAAATACCCAAAGTCAAAGTGAGGAGTGGCTTTTGACGGGGAATAGTAGAGACTATGGATAACTGGGGCCTGGATAACTTGAAACTATCCCCACCTGCTGATAATGAAACAGCTGCTATAGGAGGAAAGGTCTCATTCAGCATTAATATGATTATGCTGATTGTATATGCATTAAAAAACTGGAGAAGATTAAATGCTGTTTAAAGATTACCTAGAAGCTATTTTTAGTGATTAGAAGCATTATCTCTGCTTGCTCCACTGCACTGTAAAGTGATCAGAGCTCCTGAGGCAAGTGCTCTTAGAATGATCGCACTGTGACTCTAAGCGTTCAATATGAAAAAAATTTCAGACTCTAAGAAATTTGCATAATACCTATATTGTAGAAAAATTTTAGTAAGTCGTATAAATAAGATGTTACATAAATAACTGGGCCCTGAAAAATATCAAAGCAAGCAAGCAGGCTGAGGTTATTCAGGATTCAAAGGCAGTTCTATCCTTTGGATAGAATGGGCTTCAGGATGATGGGCTTCAGGAAGTCTGTGAGCCTCTGGAATCAAATGGAAAATGTATCTGGAATCTGCACTGTTTATAGAAGAAGGTCAACAGATTTTGGGGCCCAGTGAAAAGTTAACCACTCACATCTTTGGCAACTGTGGTTCAAAAACAGTTTGATTATTTTAAGATATATATTTAAATTCAGAGAGCTGCAGCTATCTGAGGGATTCTTCACATTAAAAGCTGTTTCTTTAAACAGATTAGACTCCTGTGTATGCAGGTTTTACAGATCCCTATCTACTTGGCTACCTGGAGGGATGCCTTGGGAATTTTCGCACTCTGTGGCTCAGGTCATATACATTTTCTGTCTCTTAAGATCATATCTGGTAAATCAGGACCTGTGTTAACTCCAATCACAAGATCATAAGGACTGAAAAGAACTTAGGTAGAACTCTGTTTTTAGGAAGGATTACCCTTAAGCCATTCCACACACTGAAATGAGTATCTGAGGAGATGCAAGAAGACAACTACAAAACAGAAAGTTCATTACCTGTCAGTATCACCATATACAACCCTAGCACCCCATTTCTTGGTATCATTCACCAGTTTAATAGCTTGTTCCAAGGTTTCTCTGGCTTTGTGAACAATACTGTCACCAACCTGTTGGTACAAACACATTGAAAATAATTTCTTAATGTAGTTTAGTATAAGACAACAGACTTTAATATATAATACTTAACTTTAATTATTATTTCTAAAAATGAAACAAGGAGAAAAGAACATTAAAAAAAACAAAAATCACCAGTGCCATCATTCTTTCTACAAGTACTCAAGAAGAAAATGAGATGAATGAATAATTTAAAAGAAACCAATCAATATACAGACTTGCCTGTGAGTGTATCAGTGAGTACAATGGACTGTACTATATACATAGCTACATTTGATCCTAGACGAAAAAGCCTTATTTATTCAAGGACTTTCTAAAATGCCTTTATAACCAACTAAGCAGGAAATTACACTATGTATGTGCATGTGTGTCTTTCAAAATTTTTCTGTTGGAGTGTTATGATCATTTTTTTCAGTATCAGTAAAGCTTATGCTGAACCTATATCTCAGTGATCGGTTATACATATTTTTTAGATGACACTAAACATTGATACAAGGAAAAATGCATAATTATATGATAGAAAATATATTACAAGGGTTCAATTTAAATCAAGTAGGCAGATATATGTCTAAGTTCTTTCATTGGTGATTGAGCTTTAACAGTGATCATGGCATAAGTTGACAAAACAAGAAGATGGTGGATCTTGACAAATATGAGAAGCAGGCCAATTATATTTCATAGTTAAAGAACTTAAGGAGACTAGTATAGCACTGCTGCTTCATTGATCAAACTCACTAAAGCTAAGGGTTGGGGAAACTGCCATTCAGCATAAATGGAACATTACTTTTTAAAGTTTTAAAATAAGAATTATGCACTTTTTCTTTTGTGTTAAGACGCAAACAGTATTTATAATGATCTTTCCCCTTTTACTGTAAAGTTTGAATTATCTGAACTAAATGCAGGATTGAATAATACTTATTTTAAAAGGCTGTTTAAAGTCATTTACACAGGAAATATTAAGTGTATGAACAAAGGAATAAATAAAACACTGACAGCAGAAACTTAATTTGGGTTTTAAATTAAGATCATGAATCCTGTTGAGACCTTTAGTGCATTAGAAAACCTTGAGAATATGAACTATAGCCTAATACATTAAAAAAAAAATCAGGTCACCTAATTGAAATTCAAGTTTGAATAAAATATTCAATCTGTCATCTTTTGCCACTTTCACACAAGATAAAAATGTGACAGCAAATAGCTAAATGGGTGAGCCATAGAGTGTTAGAGTCCAATATGCTTTTGAGATATACACATACAAATACACACATATACTGGTCCTAAATGTCTGCCTCCTGCTGTCTAGTCTGACCCATTTAAGCTATATCTGGAAGAGTCAGAACTATTTTGCAGCTGGCCCTGAAGTCCATGCAGTATGAAGGACTTAGAGGCATGAGAGGGAGGAGCACGGGGGGGGTGGGGGACAGTGGGAGAGAAGTAGTGGCAATTACATTAAAACTGATTCTGCTACTTTGTGTCATAGTTCCTAATTTGAAAAACATTACAGGGCCAAGAGACTGGATTTAAAAAGAGGAAATTAATTGATTTCACAATTCAGGCAATGGTTGGGATCCTGAAAAGTCATAATAAGAAAAATATTTAAAGTAAAAGTTCTCTGAAAAGAATGTTGGTAAGGATGTGGAGAGAAGGGAACCACTCCTGCACTGTTGGTGGGAATGTAAATTGGTGCAGCCATTATGGAGAACAGTATGGAGGTTCCTCAAAAAATTAAAAGTAGAACAACACATAATCCAGCAATTCCACTTCTGGGTATTTATCTGAAGGAAACAAAAACACTAACTGGAAAAGATATTTGTATCCCCATGTTCACTGCAGCATTATTTATAATAGCCAAGACATGGAAACAAGCTAAGTGTCCACTGATGGATGAATGGATAAAGAAAATGGGGTTCATATACAATGAAATATTATTTAGCCATACAAAAGAAGGTAATCTTGCCGTTTGCAACAACATGAATGGACGCTGAGAGTATTACGCCTAGTGAAGTAAGACAGAGAAAGACAAATACTTTATGATCTCACTTATACGTGGGATCTAAAACAAAAAAACCCCCAAACCCCACTGAACTCATAGATACAGAGAACAGACTGGTGGTTGCCAGAAGCAGGAGGTGGCGGGGGGGAGGGGGGCGGAAATGGGTGAAGGTGGTCAAAGGTACCAACTTCCAGTTATACAATAAGTCTTAGAGATGTAAGGTACAGCATGGTGACTATAGTTAATAATAATATTGTACATTTTAAAGTTGCTAAGAGAGTAGATCTTAAAAGCTCTCATCACAAGAAAAAAATTTTAACTATGTGTGGTGAGGGATGTTAACTAGACTTATTGTGGTCTAAATGATATTGATCATTTTGCAATATTACAAATATTGAATCATTATGTTGTATATTTGAAACTAATATAATGTGTTATATCAATTATATCTCACAAAAAAAGAAAAAGAGACAATGAACAGCCAGTTGAAAAAGTTGTCAGATATACATGTATGTGTATATACAGCTTTATCATGAACAGTAAATAGTTTAGGAGAAAAATGTGAAGACATAAAATTTTTAATTTATGGAATAAACACATCGGTGACAGTGTTGAGCTGAGACAGAGACATTAACCTACAGCTATTAGCTACATTACTCATTCTCTGCATTCTTACAGGAATTCTTGCTTACAAAGTCTTGTCCTTCTCTTTGATAGTCTAGATCTAGCATATTTTATGTGATCTTGGTGGTACTGTCAAATATTTTTGATTGTGTGTTCATTGAAGGAAAGCACACGGCCATAGTCAGTAGTCTATTTGCCTTTAAAGACAGTAGCTTCCATTTTGACTCCACTGGAGCTAACTTGTGACATGTTCACGAGAGACCCTTTCTGTGATGCTGACAGCTTTTTCCACTAATGACTTCATAAATAAGTTAACATTATTAAATTGTGATGTTGGCATGTAAAGAAGGGCCAAATGCAAGCTTGCAGTCATTAACCTCAGAATATCTGAAAAGTCCAGGGTCAAGGAGGCAGATGTTGCTTGGCATTCAGTTTTCAACATGTTAGGTAGTAGCGTACTTCCTGGCAGAACTCCACTCCTCAACTTCTACTGCCAGATCAAAACCCCCAAATTCTTATTCTAAGGTTAGGATATATATATATATACACATACATACACACACACAATATATATATACACATACACACACACACACATATATATATATATATTTTTTTGGCGGTACGCGGGTCTCTCACTGCTGTGGCCTCTCCTGTTGTGGAGTGCAGGCTCCAGACGCGCAGGCTCAGCGGCCATGGCTCATGGGCCCATGAGGGATGTGGGATCTTCCCGGACCGGGGCACGAACTCGTGTCCCCTGCATCAGCAGATGGACTCCCAACCACTGCACCACTAGGGAAGCCCTAGATTCATGTTGTTTTGCATGTGGACGTCCAGTTATTCCAGCGCCATTTGTTGAAAACACTGTCTTTGCTCTACTGTATTGCCTTTGCTCCTCTGATAAAGATCAGTTGACTATATTTATGTGGGTCTATTTTTGGAATCTCTATTCTGTTCCATTGATCTGCTTGTCTGTTCTTTTGCCAATACTGCACTGCCTTGACTACTGTAGCTTTACAGTAAGTCAGTCCTCTGACTTTATTCTTCTGTAATACTATGTTGGCTATTCTTGAGTCTTTTACCTCTTCATGTAAACTTTTTTTTTTTGGCCGAGTAGCTTGTGGGATCTCAGTTCCCCAACCAGGGATTGAACCCAGGCTACAGCAGTGAAAGCCCCAAATCCTAACCACTAGGCCACCAGGGAATTCCCATTCATGTAAACTTTAGAATCAGTCTGTCAATATCAAAAAAATAACTTGCTGGGATTTTGACTGTGATTGCATTGAATCTGTATGTCAATTTGGGATGAACTAACATCTTGACAATACTGAGTCATCTTAACCATGAACGTGGAATATCTTTCCATTTATTTAGTTCTTTGATTTCTTTCATCAGTGTTTCGGGATTTTCCTCATATAGATCTGGTACATATTTTGTTAGGTTTATACCGAAGTATTTCCTTTTGGGGGGTGCTAATATAAATGGTATTGTGTTTTTAATTTCAAATTCCACTTGTTCATTGCTGGTATACACTGTGTATTAACCTTGTATCCTGCAGCTCTGCTACATGATCGCTTATTAGTTCCAGGAGGGTTTTTTTGTGCATCATTTTTTTGGGATTTTCTACATAGAGGATTATGTCATCTGGAAACAAAGACAGTTTTACCTTCCTTTCCAATCTGCATACCTTTTTTTTTTAAAGGTTTATTATTTATTGTATTGGCCGCATGGCACAGCACGTGGGATCATAGTGCCCCAACCAAGGATCGAACTTGCACCCCCTACATTGGAATTGTGGAGTCTTAACCACTGGACCGCCAGGGAAGTCTCCCAATCTGCATACCTTTTATTTCCTTTTGCCTGTTTTATTGCATTAGCCAGGACTTCTAGTATGATGGTGAAAAACAGTGATGAGTTGGGACATCCTTGTCTTGTTCTTGACCTTAGTGAGAAAGCTTCAAGTTTCTCATAGTTAAGTATAACGTGAGCCGTAGGTTTTTTGGTGGATATTCTCCATCAAACTGACAAAGTTCTCCTCTATTCCTAGTCTCCTGTGAGTTTGTATCATGAATGGGTTTTGGGTTTTGTTAAGTGCCTTTTCTGTATGTTAACATGATCATGTGATTTTTCTTACTTAACCTGAATGTGATATGATGGCTCTCAGCTGGTTTTTCAGTGTTGAACCAACCTTGCATACTTCGAATAAATCTCACTTGGTTGTGGTGTACAACTGTTTTTATACATTTTTGGATCTGATTTGCTAATATTCATTGAGGATTTTTACATCTATGTTCATGAGAGACATTGATATGTAGTTTTCTTATAATGTCTTTGTCTGGTTTTGGTATTAGGGTAATTAGAATGAGTTAGAAAGTACTCCTTCTGCTTGCATCTTCTGAAAGAGACTGTAGAGAGATGGTATAATTCTTCCATAAATGTTTGGTAGAATTTAACAGTGAACCCATCTGGGTCTGATGCTTTCTGTTTTAGAAGGCTATTAATTAATGATTCAATTTCTTTGATATAGGCCTACTCAGACTGCCTATTTCTTCTTGTACAAGTTTTGGCAGATTATGTCTTTCAAGTAATTGGTTCACTCCATCTAGGTTATCAAATTTGTGTGCATAATATTCTTTTCTTATCCTTTTAATGTCCATGGAAACTGAAGTGATATCCCCTCTTTTGTTTCTGATATTTGCAATTTGTGTACTCTTTTCTTTTTTTTTCTTTTCCTAGTTAGGCTGGCTAGAGATTTATTGATTTTATTGATCTTTTCAAAAGACCAGCTTTGGGGTTCTTTGAAAACATGAAATCAATTGAGAAAATCAATTTCACTGATTTCTGCTGTAATTTTTATTACTTCTTTTCTTCTGCTTGCTTTGGATTTAATTTGTTCTTTTTCTGGTTTCCTAAGGTAAAAGCTTACTTGATGATTGTTTTTAGGTCTTTTTCCCACTAATATATGCATTCAATCTATAAATTTCCTAAGTACTGTTTTTGCTGACTTCCACAAATTGTGATAAGCTGTGTTTTCATTTTCATTTAGTTCAAAATATTTAAAAACTTCTCTTGAGATTTTTTTTCTTCGACCCATGTGTTATTTAGAAATATGCTGCTTAATCTTTAAGTATTTGGGGGATTTTCCAGCTATCTTTCTGTTACTGATTTCTAGTTTAATTCCATTGTGATCTGAAAGCAGATATTGTATGATTTATTCTTTTAAAGTTGTTAAAGTGCTTTATGGCCCAGAATGTGGTCTATCTTGGTGCATGTTCCATGTGAGCTTGAGAAGAATATGTATTCAGCTGTTGTTGGATGAAGTAGTCTATAAATGTCCATTATATCCAGTTGATTATGTTGTTCAACTATGTCCTTCCTGATTTTATTTTCTATGTGTTGCCTTTGTTTTTGTTCCTATTTTTATTTTCCACTCTTACTGCCTTTTGTGGTTTTGACTGTTTTATATGATTCTTTTTTCTCTCCTTCTTACACATTAGTTGTATTTTTTTTTAACTTTTTATAGTGGTTGCCCCAAATTTTGCAATATTTATATTTACTTAAAATATACCACTTTCAAAACACTATACCACTTCATAGGTAGTGTGGGTACTTTATAATAAAATAATCCTAATCCCTTCCTCCCATTCCTTGTACCATTTGTTATTCATTTTACTTATATATACATGTATATAAACATAATCAAATACACTGTTGCTATTATTATTTTGAACAAATTGTTAATTGTTAGATCAATTAAGAATAAGAAAAATAAAAGTGTTTATTTTACCTTTACTTATTCCTTCTCTGATGCTCTTCCATTCTTTTGTATTGATATAGGTTTCTGACCTATTATCATTTTCCTTCTCACTGAAGAGTTTCTTTTAGCATTTCTTGCAAGGCAGGTCTACTGCCAACAGATTCCCTCAATTTTTGAGGAAAATATTAATTTCTCCTTTACTTTTGAATGATAATTTTGTAGGGTACAGATTTCTAGTTGAAGAGTTTTATCTCTTAACACTTTAAATAGTTTACTCCATTTTCTTCTTGCTTGCTTGGTTTCTAAGGAAAAGTTGGATATAATTCTTACCTTTGCTTCTCTATAAGCAAGGTGTTTTTTCCCTCTGGCTTCTTTCAGGATTTTTAATTTAGTGTTGATTTTCTGCAGTATCTAGAAACCTAGAAAATGATGTCCCTAGGTTTAGTTTTTTGGGCATTTATTCTGTTTGGTGTTCTCTGAACTTCCTCGATCTGTGGTTTGGTGCCTGACGTTAATTTGGGGAAATTCTCAGTCATTATTGTTTCAGTATTGTTTCAGTATGTCTTCTGTTCCTTTCTCTCTTCTTCTGGAATTCCTATTACATGTATGTTACACCTTCTGTAGTTGTCCCAGTTTTAGGATATCTCTTTTTTCAGTCTTTTTTTCTCTTTTTCAGTTTTAGCAGTTTCTACTAAGATTTCCTCAAGCTCTGAGATTCTTTTCTTAGCCATGTTCAGCATAGTAGTCAGAGGCATTCTTGATTTCTGTTACAGGATTTTTGATTTCCAGCACTTCTTTTTGGTTCTTTCTTAGAATTTCCACCTCTCTGCTTACACTGTTCTTGCATGCTGTCTACTTTAGCTACTGGAGGGAGCTCTTAGCATCCTAATCATAGTTTTAGATTTGCAGTCTGACAAACTCCAACATCCCTGCCTTATCTGAGTCTGGTTCTGATGCTTTCTCTGTCTCTTCAAACTGTTTTTTGGCTTTTAGTAAGTCTTGCAATTTTTTTTTGATAGCCAGACATGATGTATTGGGTAAACGGAACTGCTATAAATAGGCCTTTAGTAATGTGGTGGTAAGGTGTCGGGGGAGGGGAAGGGCTCCTTAGTCCTACGAGTAGGTCTCAGTCTTTCAGTGAACTGTGCCTCTGGACTGTAGACTTCACATGTGATTTTCAGTTTTTCACCCCACTTTGGTGGGACAGGATGACTAGAGTGGGCTGCAGTATTTTTTTTCCATGTAGAAGGCTACAGCAGTTGGAGCTGGATATTTCCCTTTCTCCAGGTCAGTTAGGCTCTGATAAAACTCCATCAGGTTAAGCTCTGGTTAAATAGTTTCTCCTGAGGGCAGACTCTGTTAAAAACGGAATGCTCTGGTGTATTTCAAAATGGTTCTTTTCCTCTCTCTGTGCCAGAAGCACAAGGGAATTTTTTTTCTGATATTCACTGTTAGAACCTGGTTGAGCTCCTAGAGATAAAATTCACAAAAGTGTGGGGACCCTGATGACTGGGTCCTTTGGAGTTTTTATCACTCAGATTTGTCCACCCTGAGCCTCCAGCGATTCATCATTTATAGTTCGGTTTTCCCTACCATGGCACTGGTTCTCACAGAGATCTGTGCTCTTGATTTCTGCTCTGGTAAGTTGTGACTCTCTGTATACACTTGTTGGTCTCTTCAGTTTTGGGGGCAGCAGTTTACCCTGTGACTTCACCTCTCTGACAGATCTAAGAAGAGTTGTTGATTTTTCTGTCTGTTCAGCTTACTTAGTGTGAGGACAGAGTAGAGACTTGCAGTTTCTTACATGTTGGACATGAAACCGGAAGTCCCTTGCACAGGTTTTTGGAGTTTACTTTGCCTACTGTGAGCTCTGTGGGAACTTGATTCTTCCACTGCTTTTCCCTTATTGAACTACTGCAAATATGGTATACCACAATGCTCTAGCCTTCATCTGGCATGAAAAGATCATCAAGCAAACAAGCTTACTCTGTTCCTTTCCCAACCATTAGTAAATTATTATATTACTCTGTCATACTATACTGTATTCATGTCAAATTAACACCCTAATTTACTAAATAACAAGAAATCAGTCTTGTTTAATGAAAAGTGTCTTTTAATTGCAACTACCACTGCAAAAGAAAGGTTCTGCTTTGTATCTACTAGTACACTAGTAAATATGGAATGATTGCTTTTATTCTGACATTTGGAGAAGACAACTGAACTATCATCAGACCTCTATCAACACATTAAAAGGAATTATTTAGTACCAATGTTACTGTAAACAATGCTGTAAAGGCGGCACTGAAATCTCATGTCAGTAATTGGTTACAATAGGGTCATCCAGATTATGCAGAAATATGTGTATGCTAATTTCTAAAATTATCATTGAACAAAACACAGAGAGTTCTCAGAGAAAACGCACAAATTCCTAAGAATATGTATATCTCAATATATAAGTCCTGGTTTGAGAAAAACTGATCCTATGTTATGGAAATGAAACCATTTTGTCTAAAGTTTCAAAACAAAATGGTTTAATGAATAGGCATTCATTTAATGCTGCTTTAGTCTCTTTTGAAAAAGACTATAGACTTTTATCACTTACCTCAATGCATGGCATCCTCCCAGAAAAATTAGCAGCTGTGTAGCCAAATGTGACATTTGCTATCAGCTTAAGTCCTAGCTGACGTGCATCGAGCATTCGTGAAAGGGCTCTGTCTTGCTTGTAAGCCTTCATCGACTGCTTCACCATCAGTCTAGTCTTCAGAATCTCTTCGAGCATTCTTGGTAGCACACCCTTTCTTACTGAAGGCTATCATAAAGGAAAAAAAGAATGTTTAAATCCCTTAAACATTATAGATTTAGACAATTAAGAAGGAAGCACAAAGTATAACAATGGCCAACTGTCATGAATTGAAACATACGAACAATAGCGTGGCCACAGGACGAGCGGCCATCAATATAAAATCATCACATTTTCTTTCTTTTGAAGAGGACTTTTCTCCTAAAACGTTCCTGTAATGTTTATAAATCTAATGTAGCACTACTATGTGAGTTCAGAGACCTCCAGGGAGGAGGATGCCAACTAGTACATAAGAGACCATATAATGAGTTCAGAGGGAAATTTTGTTAAAACTCTGATCCAAACCCCCACTCTTTCAGAAAGACACACGGGATTTGTATCACTCATAACAAACCTCAGTTTTTAAAGATCTCATCCTAATGACCCCACACAGTAATCTGCATGGAACTCCATTTATCTACCTTGGAAGAATGAAGAGCTGGGTTGACTCTGCTGACATTCAAACCTGCAGTTCCAGGGACTCTAGGTATTTCAAATCTGATGCTTAGACCACTAAGCCATCCCCTCCGGCCTATATTTATTAGCAATCTGGAAGAGGGGATGAATAGTGAGGTGATAAAATTTGTTGATGCCAAAAAAAAAAAAAATCATTTGTATTAATCAAGACTAGGGAGAATTTATGAGAACTCCACTAGGAATGAAAACCACAAAACAGTATTAACTCTGAAGATGATTCACAGACACGTGCAAGGTAATGCATGTTGGACTGAACAATTAAAACCTCAGGAATAGGATAATCACACTCCTGAATATTAAAAAATCTAGTTTTCATTAAGCTTTACACATTGGGTCAAAATGTAGATGCAAGTTCTTAAAATGCTGTTAAAGGGAGATAAAATAATAAGCTGCTAGATATGTGACAATGAAAACATATTGTAACCTCTAATTCATTCTGTGTAGCTTCTGAAGCAGCCATAATGTTTATATTAAGACATAATATATGTTATTATGTTAAAATGTAATATTTTCCAAAATGTAATATATCATGAACTCACTTGGTAAAAATTTTCCTCATATCTAAATGGCTAATTTTATAGTACTCTTTAAACACAGCATCCTCTTACTGGTAGAGAACGATGATACTTTTGCTAAGTACACCAGAATGAATTTGAGGGCTAGCGGGGTCCATGCTACCACCACCAACCACCCTACCATCCCACGATTCTAGTACAGACTCACTGCTAAGGAAACAGAAAAGAAAGGAATGAAGTTGGCATATGAGAGGCAATATAATCTTCTCCTAGATCTCTTCCTATTTGTCTTTATTCATTTATGAGGCTTTTTTAGTTTCTTTTGAGGGGAGACAAAGGAGAGAAAAAAGGGACTCTGTTATTAGTTTGGGTATCTTCTTAAAAAATACAATCAATAAATACATTAGAATATCATTATTTCTAAGGCAGTCTTAATTTAAAGTATATAAAACAATTAGTAAAGTATACACATTAAGGCAATTTTAATCTTTATAAGTTAACATTGTTGTGATCATAAAATAGCTACTTAAGCCTGCCAGATTCTAATAAAGGGCAGAAGGTATATAGGCACATTTATTTCTTGCAATAGTTCATTAAAAGCTAAAATCTTATAATTAAAAGATTTTAAACCTAAATTCATGCAGAACAAGATTACTATTTTTTTTTAAATGATTTAAAAAATTTCTTGGAAGATTCCCTATATCTTTGACTTTCTGAGATAAGATATTGAAGCAAACTTTTTTTTTTTTGGTATTATATGCCAACAACATCTAAACGATCAGCTCTCCAAAGGTTAAGCCACAGTTGATACCTTTCATTTCTAAAAGAGTATTACCTTGACAAAAGCTATTCCATTGGGGGACACTGTGATATCATGCCTAATTTGGTAAAGTAAATCTGGAGGTACTCTTAGAGAGGTACAGCCAAATTTGAACTCATCATACCTGTTAAGAAAAAAAAAAAATTAAGCAAATACTTTCTCAAATCATAGAACAGAGATTCTAGGCAATTTTAGGAATCTTCCTAATTCTATTGGAAACTCATTTTTAAACATCTAAACATGAATTAATATACTTAGTAATATGTTTAGTTACCAAAAAGCAGTTTTTCAAATATTAGAAACATTTCTTAAATAGCACTATCCTAAAGTACATGGGAAAAATCTATACTAAAATACCAAATTTCAGCTCAACATATGACTACCTTACACTAAGTTCCCTGAAGAAAAATTTAAGCCTTAAGTAAAAAGACTGCAACTAACTTTTCCAAATTCCTGTTCTTACTAAAAAGACAGAATTACCAATACAATTTCCATAAAAGCTTTCTATAAGGAGTGAATATACTTCAGACTAAAACTATAACACTTGGTTTTAAATACACAGAAATCATTATAAAGGAAGACTGTATATTTCTTATGAGAAAAAATTTGGTTGACATGAAAAAATGTAACATTTGGCAATTTAACTTTTTTTTAGAAAACGAACTATTTCTAAGGAAAGTCAAGAGGAGGTCATAGCCGAAGTTATAAGACCATAATCCTCAAACTGTTCCACTGAAAAGTGATTTATACCAACAAATTAAATATAACTCTTATTTAAAAAGAGACCATAGATATACACAAAGATGGAACAGATAAATTGGCTGATCGTATTCACAGTCTTCTTCATATGAGTTATTCATCCATGATGCTCAATCAGTCATATGGTGATCCATGTTAATTAATTAGTAAGGTAACTACAAAGAGCGGACTAGATGTGCTACAGCCCATTCATCTTGCTCGTAAGGGCAGTCTCATGTGCAAAGAGGCACTCAAAGAAAGTCTAATTTTAGTAAGAAATACAAAGTACAACAAAGTAATTGTAAATATGAAAAAAAAACTTACTTCCCCAAGTTTTCCACATGGCCAAGGCAGGTGGAGAAACAGTAGTTGTATGCAATCACAATAGAAGGATACAGTGACTGGAAATCCAAAACGAGAACAGAGTTGCTATAGAAACGAGATTCAGGCTCCATAATTAGAGGAACACACTGTGGAGCTCTCATCTGGGATCTTTGCTGTACACTAGGTGTCACAGGAATATAGTTCATTGGTTTAGCAATACGCAACATCATTGATTCCACACGGTACTGCAGGCAGAGAGGTAGAAGTAGGGAGAGAAGAAGAAACTTAAATACAAATATACTGGTCTTTTGAATATGTGAAAATCATTTGGGGGATGTTTTACTCTTCAAAATACGGCTGTAAGACTTTTCTTACAACACAGTTACATAATGTTGGTTATTTAATCGGCTTTCAGGTATCAGAAGGGAACCCTTCATAAGTCCTTTTCCTATTCCCATAACTTTTATAAAAACTGCAAAATACGTCAGATAACTTACACAATAAATTATTTTTGAAAAGACAGACACAATTAGATTTCTTTTAATATTTAAAGATAGCAATATCATAATAAACAGATGTAGAAGAGACAGTTGTACAATTTGACAATTTCATTTAAAAAGTTGGCCAATAATCTTTGACAAATTTGGGAAAATTAGAGAATGGGGGTCAGGACACTTGAGATGGGTAAATGTTATCTCAATTTCCCAAGAAGGAACACAAGATTCCAAAACTGAAAGGTAGTCAGGTTAATACTGGTCCCTCACAAAAATTAAGCAATTACTGATTGTTTATAATAACTGCTATAAAGCAGACGGTTTATAGTTTAGAAAAAGAAAGCACTCACAAGAACCAGCATGGGTTCACTGAAGTATTCTCATGTAGTTTTAAAGTATCTTTGCCTTTTATTATGAGCCAGATCAAATAGTTTTTAAAACTTGTGGGAGTATAAATAAGTAAAATAAATAGCTTTATAAGCTATTTAATAATAGCAATAAAATTAAATACAGCAACAGGTAATGCCAAAGTAGTTAGCGCTCTAGTTTTGCTATATATACTGAATTGGTAGATTGGGGGAATGTTATAGATATAAAATAATTAAAATAATTAAAATAAAAGATTTTATGAGGTTAAGGAAACTAAGCGATTTAATGTAGTATCCTGGATGGCTAGCACAGTGTTTATTTAACACACTAGAAGTATTCAAATAAACATTTGTGGAATAAAAGCATGAAACCATTTTCAGCAAGGCATTTAAACAAAAATCTTTCATTATATCCTTGGGAAACTAGTTAGAAAGAGATGAGTTAAATGGCTTCCAAGCTCCCATTTTTCTTTAACATTAAAAAAAAGTGATACAGCCCACTTATGTTGATTCCCAAATCCTCCTCCTTTTTTTTATATTAAAGTTATCTGCTGGGAGTTGGAACAGCCAAAAGTAGGAATGTAAAACAAAAGAGAGGTAGACTTTCTTTGCCGCATCCCCAGTTCTGAGCGGCCTTTCAAGTCATCCCTAATCACACTGACAGTATTCAGGAACATAATACCATCCTCAAGGGCATAGGCATTTATTTTCTTATTATCATGCAAAACTCAGCAGTGGCCAAAAAGTTGGTGTGGAGAAAAAATAAAAAGCGGAGCTGTAACAAAGTTAAAAAAAAAAAAGCAGAGCTATTAAGTGGATTAAAGCTTTTCCAGAAAATGAAATTATAAGATTTGATTAACTAGCTACATGTATATATTGGTACCAGAAAGTTGGTACCAGAAAGAAAGTTAAAAAAAAACCAACAAATCACTTCAGACATCTCAAAAGTACATATATCATTCACATAGAACTTTCAGGTGTGCAAGAAAATTGACTTCCTACCTGTGAACCCCTTGTCAGTACATGTAAAAACTGAATGCCAAAAAGTCTAGCCATTTCACTGGTTTTCCCAATCAGGTCCAGCTGTTCTAACATTTGGAGATTTCCACGGACACGGCTAATGTAATGATCAACCATTTTCCATCTGTTAAAAGAGAATCCATGCTATGAATGTTTGAGAAAAATTTGTATACTTGAAACTAGTACTGTTTTCATTATGTCAAAAACTACCTATTAAAAGTGAGGTTATTTACGGAGGGAGTCATGATCGAGCCTTTAGCAAAGTACGTTAAGGAGTTAAACATTAGAAAATTTCAGATATTTCAAGGGCATAAAACCTAGTGAAAACATGTAAAGTTTAAAATAATGCTTGTGATAAGGTGGTAAGACTAAGGATAATTATTTTCAACATTTTGCTTGATTTTACTCTATTTTTATTATAAAAAATTAACACTGTCTCTTAGATGCCACTGCTAATGATGCAATAATTATACAATTATAATTATGCTATTTAAAGGCTTTTAAAAAACATGTAGGCTTTGGGTTATCACTGTTAATACCAGTCTTAAAAAAAGTATGCACTGGTGTCTTATGGAAAGAAACAGAGTAATTTGGTGAAGATTTAGAAAAATCAGGAAAATAATTTTATTTTTTATTATTATTATTATTTTTTGCGGTACGCGGGCCTCTCACTGTTGGTGGACTCTCCAGTTGCGGAGCACAGGCTCCGGACGCGCAGGCTCAGCGGCCATGACTCACGGGCCCAGCTGCTCCGCGGCATGTGGGATCCTCCCGGACTGGGGCACGAACCTGCGTCCCCTGCATCGGCAGGCGGACTCTCAACCACTGTGCCACCAGGGAAGCCCCCATATCACATTTTAATATGTATTTTTTTAAGATCATTCATGTGATCCTTCAATAATACATATAGCCAAATGTAAAGCTTAAGATAATGCATTATGTGTGGATTCAGTTCCTTTAAATATGTTAAGTCCAATTCTCGATTTCACTTGGCAAAAACATACATATCCTAGATAATACCTAATTAGAGGCAGCAAAATATACATTTAGAGCATTCTAGGGTATATAAACAAACCACCAAATGTAGTTTTCAACGTTAACTTTGATATCAAGTTTCATTTTATTTATTGGTATATAACTTCTCCTAAGCTTCTGTTTCTATAAGGCTTTGATCATAAGCTCAGTGCTTTCTGTGATTTAACTTCACTTCCTTGAGATTCCTTAAAAGAGACTGGAGAATAAGTTGACATGCTCAGAAAGCAGTTTCCCCAAATATATCAAATTGTTTTTAAGGCTAGACTTTCCTATCCTCACCATCATATGGCCTTACAATTCAATAAGCAGAGCTTCATTCATTTCAAACATCAGATACATTAATTTTAGGACTATGTTCTTTATACAGCTATTTTCTAAGCTTATTACTATCCATTTTACCTTTAACCTAAGGAACAGTAGAGATGGGAACTTTCAGTTCTGATTACAGTAGAGTAACTGGTACTAGACTAGCCCTCCTGGATAAAAGAGTCAAGGGAATCGTTTTTGGGCAATGAACAATAGGTAATGTAGGGCCATGCTCCTTGAGAGAAGGGAAACTCATGAGGTGAGCCCCAGCCTGCATGGAGCTAATTTTCTAAACACGGTGCAATGCGCTAAGTCTGAGCAGAGCTGGCTATACTGCTAAGCTGAGGAGGCAGGGATCAGAGTTCAGGCAGCTGCCGCTGGGGTCTGTGGGACAGGGCACCTGTGCAAGGGGCAGGCTTAGCATTTAGAAGTAAGGTGGGGCCTCCCTGTGAGTAACTGGCCCAGGGCTATGCTGAAAATGAGCAGGAGGAAACCACATGAGGCTTACTAGAGAGTAGCTGCTCTGGGCTTCAGTTTGGAACAGAACTTGTTAGATAGTGTTGCAGTTGGAGGTCTAGCCATGCCAGAGTGGAGAGACTTCATTACCCCCTTATTAACAACCTGGGCATCCAGCTGAGAGCTCAGAAAAACCACGCCTTAGGAGTAAGGCAGAGTAAAGCCAACTGTAGACCAACCTAAAACCAAGCACTAACAATATGCACATAGAATCTGGAGACTGAGTCTTGTCAAGTTGGAGGGGCTTAGGAAACACTTTGGGCTTTTCAGAAATCCACCTTGACAAAGCACAAAAACCAGGTTTGCACAAGTTCAAGGTGATCAGCCAATCACTGAATTGCCTACTAGGCAAAAATAAACATGCTTCAGAGGAAGATAAAATCCAGAATCTGTACAACAGAACATGAGCAATATCCATTACATAATCATGCAAAGAAACAAAAAAATATGACCCACAGTTAAGAAAAATAGCAGTCAACAGAAACTAATACAGAGATGGCCAGGTGTTGGATATAGTAACAGATAACATATAGGTATGTTCAAAAATCTAAAGAAAAGATATTCAAGAAGTTAAAAGAAAAATGTAATCTTAGTGAGTTAACCAATGGAGAAATCCACCAAATATGGAAACTATCAAAAGAAAGAACCAAATGAGAATTCTGGGACTAAAAATAACTGAAATACAAAATTTATTGGTTATTCTTTTTTTTTTTTTTTGGCCGCACTGTGGGGCATGCGGGATCTTAGTTCCCTGACCAGGGATCAGACCTGTGCCCCCTGCAGAGGAAGTGCAGAGTCCTAACCAATGGACAGCCAGGGAAGTCGCTATTGATTGTTCTTAACGGCAGGTTGGTGATGACAGAAGAAAGTTAGTAAACTTAAAGATAGGTCGTTAGAAAAAAGACTGAAGAAAAATGTACAGAGCCTCAAGGGTCTATGGGACACTGTCAAATAGAATAATATACATAGAGATTATTGAGATCATCAGTAAGTTGAGGTTATAAAAAAATCAGGTGAAATAAATTTCATAGGTAACAAACCCTTAGAAGAACAGATAGGACATATAACCTATTTCATCTTTGGCAGAGAACAGGAGGGAGATGCAACGGCCATAAAAGCAGGTAAGAATGAAATTGTTAATGTGTTAATAAATTCTTAAAGGTCACGTATGGGCTAGCATGACAATTTAGAATCACTGGAAGCCCTAGACACCAGGGAAATCTTTTTCCACGAGCCTCCACCAAGTGCTCACAAGAAAGACTGGGGGCAGGACAGTGCACACAGGAATAAAACCCTGCAACTTCTTCCAACCCTTCTCTTATATGAAGCAAAGCCTTGAGCTACTGTGGGACCAGCAAGAAATTCTCCAATCCTTAGGGTTTATGCAAAGATCCATTATCTCTGGGAAGAGAAGAGATGCAAAAGATGTTTACAGCTGGGAGGGGGTAGTAGTAAAAGCTGCACCCGAGGGAAGGCAGGAAACCTCCCCTGTTCCAACCACGGGCCTTGTACCAAGTAACAAACAGTAGCTGTCTACCACTGGGAAAGGGGCAGGAAACTTTCCCATCATAGATTCCAGGCAAAGAAACACCACTCCTGGGGAAGGAGTAGAAGCATAAGCCATGTTCCTCTGTGGAAGAGTCAGGAAACCTGCTTGGGCCAGGACCTGGCAGTGATACAAAGCAGAAGTCTATCACCACTGTGGGAAGAGCAGGAATGCTGAGAAAGCCTCATCTTCGAGGCCTGGGAAAGCAGGAACTCTCAAAGACTAACTCTGGACCAGGAAAAGTGAGTTAATTCCCCTGCCTCCACTATAAGTCTTACACAGAAAAACAGCAGCAGCAGCCATCCACTCATTAAGCCTGACTTTGCCAAAAAAAAAAAAAAAATATATATATATATATATATATATATATATATATATTGCATACACTGGAAAAAGGAGAACAAATGTTGATTTCTCATCAGAAATAATGAAGGCCAGGAGAAAAGGGAATTTAAAGCAGTGAAAGAAAAATAATTCTCAACCCCAGGATTAGTGAAAATATTCAAAAATAAGGGTGAGATAAAGAAAGACATTTTCAGATAAATAAAGGCTGAGAGAATTTCTTGCCAGGAGTCTTCCCCTAGAAGAACTGCAAAGAAAACGATTTAGCACTTTCTTCAATGAAAATGTATGTTCACACAAAGCCCTGCATACAGCTTAATACATAATAGCTTCAAACCAGAAACAACTCAACTGTCCATCAACAGGTGACTGGATAAATTGTAGTATACTCATACAATTGAATATTATTTAGTAATAAAAATAGGAACAAACTCTGGTTCATGCAACAACGTGGTTGCATCTCAAAAACATGCTGAGTTTCTTGAAAGAAGACAGACACAAAGTGGTAGACTGTAAATAATTCTAATAATACAAAGTTCTAAAACTGACAAAACTAATCTATAGTAATAGAAATTCAATTCATACTTACCTGGGTGGTTAAGGAATAGGTAGATTAACTACAAAGCTATATAAGGGAATTTTCTGGGTGTTAGAAATGTTCTTTATCTTGATTGGGGTAGTGATTACAGGGTGTATACATTTTTCAAAGTCACTGCACAATATACTTTAAACGTGTGCATTTTACTGTATATAAATTATACTCCAACAATACTGATTTTTAAAAAGAGATATTATCCTCTTCAGAGTTATAAAACATTACCTGTATAGATCTGTCTTGTTATCAAACCAATCTGATAAGACTCGAAAAGTAAAGAGGGGAAAACGCTGATGAAGAACATGAAAGCTCACATTTTCAAAGGTGTAGTTAGTTAGAGCCACCTAAGGAAAGAAAAGGAAAACTCCATTATAATAATGCTCATACTTACATGCAAATGGGTTCTAAAAAATCCTAAATATTATTTCTAACTTTTCATAGTAGATATGAAAGCTACTTGTAAAAATGATTCGTGGGCCTCCCTGGTGGCGCAGTGGTTGAGAGTCCGCCTGCCGATGCAGGGGACATGGGTTCGTGCCCCGGTCTGGGAAGATCCCACGTGCTGCGGAGCGGCTGGGCCCGTGAGCCGTGGCCGCTGAGCCTGCGCGTCCGGAGCCTGTGCTCCGCGACGGGAGAGGCCACAACAGTGAGAGGCCCGCATACCGCAAAAAAAAAAAAAAAAAAAAATGATTCGTGTTACAACTGAATCATAATTAATTTAAAACTATGTATATATAGCCTACTGGACAGAAATGTTTGTAATAAATTAATATTTAATTAGAAAAATAATCAGACCTGAAGAGGTTCAACTTGTTCATATAATACTTACTTTATAGATCCCAGTTCTTATCACTTCTGTTTATACTCTATGCCAATACAAATACTGACAAACAAGCACTGTCAAGCAAGTTAATTTTTTGTTCTTTCCGTACTTACTTTTGATCCTGGATGACATGCTGATTAACAGGCTCCCACAGATTCGAGGATGAGTTATCTAGTTAAAGGCAGGCATTCATCCTGCTCCCCAAAATTACATCAGTACTAAGACCCGATATATGGACATTATAGAGTCAATTTCATTCCGAAAGCAAAAGATTAAAAAGAAATGACAGCATGTTTCCCATCTTCAAAATATGTAGGTGAAAGCTGTGTTACTGGGAGAAGAATACTGAAAAAGTGTCCAAATTCATAAAACATACCTCTAGCTAGATGATCTCTCAGAAATACCTACAAGACACAAGCAGTCTAAACAATGGCAGGTATTTCAGTGTAAAATGGAAATTAAGGAACCAGCAGTCACCATTCTTAGGTCAGCTCGAGGTTCTGAGGAATAGTTCAAACAGCACTTCACATTTGTATATTACAATTTTAAAATATATTCTTTTCCACTTCTACAATCCAGCAAGTACAAAACAGGGATTGAATGTTAAGCTCATCTCAGTGCAGTGACCCCCAAAAAACTGGTCTTCTTTATCTACAATTTCTATCAATCTCCAGAACAACAGCATCAGAATGTGGCATACTTCGGAGTATGTGTATGTACTTACACTTAGAGACAAACACACACACACACACACACATACACACACAGACTTTTAAACTTTGGAATGAAGCTATCTATTCTAAAGTCACCAGTATAAAACAGGTACTAACCCATTATGGGGGTAAATGGAAGTAAATTACCATTTCTTTTACAAAAATCAGTATTGCCCTGGAGTACTTCTCTCAAAAATAAATAACTCATTTTATTATAAAATTCCCATATTTGAATGACTCTTCTACATGCTAGTGAATATTTTAATTTAGTTTTAAATTTTTTTCTATTTAGTTTCATAGAAAATTGAACCAAATATCTGATCTCAGGTAGTTACATGATTACCTAATAAAGAGAATAGCACTTCAGACCAAACCTAAACTTCTGCTAGAGTATATATCGTCATTAAAAACAATCAAAAAAATCTCTACAGAAAAGATCACCATGTTGTCCTGCAGCTCTCTCATTATGGGAAAACTTGAAGTTTGCTATGTAAGTTGACCTATAAGGATTAACTAGGGGATTCTGTGATCTCAAACTAAAATTTTAGAAATTGGTCCCCAATATCTGAGGCAGATGGCAGACCTATGTTCTGAGTTGATTTTATTTCAAATAGAACTATGTCATAAATTGGATTAAGACTAAAATATTATGACCTTATAGCACCCACTCTACTTTGGATCTTCTTAGTGTCACAGAAGCATGAAAATGGTCACCTATAATCCCAGCTGTGAGTAAAATTAAAGGAAGGAAACATGAACTCTAAAATTAAGATGATCCACCTTTAGAATGTTCCAATCTTTAGAGTGATTTACTCCATAAGTTGACAGTGAATCTAAAACTATGAATTAGGAGTTTGTTACTTGTTTTAGAAGGCAATCTGAGTAAGTTAAACATTGGAAAAATGTACTATGTAGATCAAAGTCAGAATTGATAGAGGAAGAAAGTGTTATAGTCCTTGGCCGTTTATTTTACTGATAAAGGAATCAGCGGATAGAGGTATGGTTACACTTTTCCATTCACAGAGTCAATGTGCAGTACCCAATGGTTAGTCACTTCAGAAACAAATTATTCAGAATGGGGAGAGGCAATCAGAGAATTAGTGCAAGGGAACTGAGAAAAGTGGAAGGAGACCATAAGGAAGCACCTGTGCCCTATTACCCTGTATCACCTTATTCCTGCAGTTGTTCATCATTTCCCCTGTCTTCAATTAAAAATTTTGGTTGACATAAACTTTCTATAGAAAAATACACAAATTTAAAGTGAACAACTCATGAATTTTTATGTATACATCCATGTAACCACCATGCATATGAAGAAATTTTTAGGACACTGGAAGGCTCCCTTGTGCCCTTTCCCACTCAATACTCACCAAAGTTACAGATTAGTCTTGCCTATTTTTAAACTTCATATAAATGTAAACATTTAATATGTACTATTATTTATCTGGTTTCTTTTGGTCAACATTATGTTTGAGATTCATCTATTGTTCAACGTGGCAATATTTCATTCTTTTTCATTGCCATGTGGTATTTTTTGTTTCAGCTGCTTACTCTGCACCCTAATACACACCAATTATTGGTGACAAGTCTATCTCCTTTTCTAGAGTGTTCGACAGCAAGAACATCTCTGTACTTCCTTCCCACTCCCTCCTCACTCTGCACCAAGACTCAACAGCGTTTCCTCTAAATGTATATATCATTTATGTCTCATCTGGCTCTTACATGCGTATGGGGTCAGTGATAGATGCCCTATCAAAGCCATATAATATATATGGGATATGTGTGTATATACATACATACACAGACATATACTCATTTTAAACATGCTCTCTGTTCTCAGAGAGCTTATTTTATATATTTTATTTTATACATGTTTTACCTTATATATGCTTAAAATAAAATATACAAAATAAGACAGAGAGCATGCCCACAATCCTGATTCTTAACCCCATACTAGCTATGAGGCTTTTAGGCAAGTCACTTCTGTGAATGTCAGTTTTCTCATCTTGAATAATACCTCACTACTTTCTTGTCTTACTTATCCTGCAAGTTTGTGAGTATCAGAAGTCAAAAATGACAAGTCTATAAAAGTGCCTTATAAATAAGACAAAATATGAATACAAGGGAGCGTATTATTTTACCTAACAGATGCTTATTGACAGACTGATGCTGTAATAGGGAATATTAGAACCAGATTCCAGTGTTCCAAACTGAGATGCAGGCCTACATGCTTGTGTGGAAGCATCTGACCTTCCTAGTGACTCTGTTGGGAGTGTTCTTCACTATCTTATCTGACAACTCCTTCGTAGCATCTGATTCCTCTGTCTGATCCTCAAAATATTTTCATTCACAAAATTGTGCTTGGCTCAATCCTGATTGCTCTCTCCATTCACTTCTTGGTGAGCTCAACCACACTCTCATGTGACTTCCAAGACTGTACCTCTAATCCAGACTCTACCCCACATTTGAGACTTCCCTATTGAAATGTCTGTTGAGTATCTTTCACCTGGATATGACTGATACCTCATGCTCTATAACCTTAATCTTCATTTTCCCACCTAAACATGATCTTAAATCATCTATGCCAGAACCCTGACAATCATTCTTGACACCTCCTCCTCTTCATCTTTTTGTACATCCAATTCTTGTGGATTTACTCTCTAAATTGTTTTGTGAATCGCTATATCACTGTCAGTTTTCATTTGAGCTACTTCAATAATGTTCTCACTGGTTTCCTACCTCTGGTCTTGCCCCCTTCCACACTGCTACCAGAAAATAAGTCTCAGAGGTAATTCACATCAGTGCCTCCATATCACCTTAGCCACTCCGACGATCATACTCCAAGACCTGTGATTACCAGTAATTGTACCCTCTCCATAATCTCATGTAACCCATCCTCCAACCACCGTCTCCTTCCGGGTTACTCCCCCTGGTGCCCTGACCTCTTTGCTCCTAACCTAGCTCAAATTCCACAGTCAGTCATTATAATCCCAACCTTGCACTAACATTCAGTTCCCTGCCCCCTCTTGCTTCCTTTTAATTAATTAAATTTTAGTAAAGCCACAACCCTTTGCTTCTGAGCTGTGCTCAAATCTAACCCTCTGTTACTCTGCACTTATATCTGTGAATTTGAACACAGCTGGCAGGTATCTCTTTAATTTGCTGATGCAAAGCTCAAATGGGCTGTCAATGCCTAGCTTCTATATTTTCTTAATCACTCTCAAATTCTCCTAAATAACTCTTCTCTCCTCAAACCCAAAGAGCCTGAAGCTCTTGAAACTGAAGCAACCAGAAGAGAACTTCTCATCCTCACGGCTACCCACCTAACAACATCTGCACCCAGATAATCTGCCTGCTAAAATGGAGGAACCAGCTATACCCTTAATCTTAATTTGATCTAAACCGAGCCCCAAATCTGTACATTAGAGATGGCATTCCGTAATATTTGTTGAATTGAATCAGATATATTTCCAACCTAGTTTGCAAATTCTTGTAAGGCCTGGATTAAGCTGATATCCAGAAGGCCTCTAAATGTAATCCTCTGGGGAAGAGTCATTTATTCTTTCATTCAAGCAGTCGAGTATATCATGAGCACTATTTCAGAGGCACTTTGTTACCGAGGATTCAAAGTCTGGAGGGAACAGCAGAAATTCTATGTTAAGCAGGAGAGTGAAAACTAGTATATTAAAAAACAAATTTAAAAAATTTAAAAATCCAAAGTAGCATTAAAAAAAAGGTATCCATTCAACTGTAAATTGTTATCTGGGGGGTGCAACTGTTGTGGAGATGCTGGATTTCACTTTCATTTTACATACTCTTCTGCAATTTTTAGAGTGAATATAAATTATTTTTAATAAGGAACATTAAAAACAAACTATAAATATTTAAGAAAACAAAGAGCTAGAAACAGCTAAGTGTCATGAGGGAGATACAGATAAAAGAAATAAAGATAAAAAAGGAGTTTCTGGAACTGTTTAAATCCAGAAAAAATAGTTTGAGGGCCTCTAATATGAAGAAACTCTTAGGGCCAAAGTCATAACCCTTAAAATCCTATACCACCTAGAGATACAAGACAGTACTTCCCACAAGTTCATTCAGGATTTCACGGAAATTTCCAAATTGCCAGGAGTACTTAGGGTTAGGAAAAAAGTGATAATCTAATATGGCACATCTAGGAAGTGGGGGTGGTGGTGGTGTAAATTACCTGACTCGTAACTTTTTCACAGTTGTTCTGCACAGATACAAATAAAGATCAGAGATGGTATATATGTAGTCTAGAATTAGAGAGAATTTCCAGTAAGGACTAAAGAAAGCCCTAAACTCTGAAAAAATATTTACTCTCTAATTTGTGATTTTTTAAGCTAACAGTTGATAATTGCTATAGTTGCCCTTTGGATCTTCAGGAATGAAAAGATCCCTAAAACTAAATAATTTAATTTTGTGTTTATATACTTAATTTATGTGTTCATTCAGGCAGTATCGGAGACTGAAGTTTGAAATACATAATGGAATATACAAACCAAATACATCACACAATCTCTGTACCTTCCATATCCTATGCCGTGTCACTAGGAATTACAGTGGACCCTTGAACAACACAGGGGTTAGGGCACCAACCCCCATGCAGTTGAAAATCTGTGTATAACTTTACAGTTAGCTCTTTGTAGATGCAAATCTGCATTGCAGATTCAACCAACCCGTGGATCATGTAGTACTGTAGTATGTGTTTATCAGAGAAAAAAAAAATCCACCAATAAGTGGATCTGTGTAGTTCAAACCCATGTTGGAAGATTCTTGTGCTGACAATATTTTAAGAACAATAGGATAAAAATTATCCTCAAGCAGATACATGTATGGTACATTTTCAAATTAGATAAAATGTGAGCATAACTTGAAGCTCATGGTGCAGAGAGAAAATAAAAATGGGAATACCTAAATTTTATATAAAGAGCATATTTTCTTATCTGGAAGAATTACTCCATGATTGGTCCCAAAAGAATTGCAGAGGGCATGCTTGGAAACTCAAATTTTTATATAAATCTAGAAGAGCCAGAAAAGATCACAGCGGATAATGAGTATAATAGAAAGAGAAAGTATTTTCAAAGGGAAGTAGTTGAAGAATAGAGTTCTCTCTTAAAGTTAAACATTTTATCTGATATTACAAGTCCAAAATCTGAGAATAGAGCAATTTATTGTAGGTATCTTTTTTCTTACATTTTTGGTGACAGAATTATTTCTCTGAGTGATTGCATATTAATAACATAGTTTCATACTACCAAAAATCCTTACCTGGGCCCCCAAAGACTCAACTGGATGCTGCTATTAACTATTTCCAAGTAATGTGTTTCCAATTGACCCAGGTTTTAAATATCCCTAGTTCAAAAAGTTCTTTCCTATATCTAGACTAAATTTTTCTTACTGTAATAAATCAAAAATGTCAAGCTGAGTTTATCTGGCCTTGAGTGTAAAACTGATTTAAGAGCAAAAAATGATGAAATTACACAACATTCCATACATACAAGATAACATTTTATGATAGCTGTAGACTTTTATAGCCACTGCTATTTGTGCTTAGACACAAACAGGGGAAAAAAAATCATCAATAACAAAGCTAAATACTTCTATAGCTTTGCATTTTAGAAAGTAGTATTTATTTTTGAAACTCTAAGTATAATAAAAATAATTCACAAATAAGCATAAGCTATATAGGAAGCTATATTAATATTCTATAATGAAATCACTATATATTGATCTAATCTCTTATTTCCAAACCAAATTTCAGATAAAGTACCTTACCTCATTTCTCATGATTCTCCAAAGATTTAATGTAATTCGGCCAACAATATTTATCTCACTCATTGTATCCGACCCATAGTCATCTCTTTCGGCTGCAAATCTATTCTCAACTTTGTCATCTATAGAAATGAATATAGGTTGCATCAGGACTCACAGAAACCAAATTTCCAAGCAAACCATGCAAAAGAAAATGAGAATAAAAATTCAAGATGAAGGTTAAAGATTAAATGTAATTCACAGTTTATTTTGTATTAGGTTTAAGAGAAAAATCATTATTTTGACTAATAAAACAATTTTTCTTTCCTCTTTAAGTTATAATTTTGTGAAATAAATGTATCTGAAAACTGTATATATTTTTCAACAATAAAAACACATATATACACTTTTTAAAAAATTAAATGCTTTTCTCTTTAAATATGATAATTACTGATGCTATTTGTTTTTTAAATAAATTTATTTATTTTTGGCTGCATTGGGTCTTCATTGCTGCACACGGTCTTTCTCTAGCTGTGGTGAGTGGGGGCTACTCTTTGTTGTGGTACGTGGGCTTCTCATTGTGGTGGCTTCTCTTGCTGCAGAGCATGGGCTCTAGGCACATGGGCTCAGTAGTTGTGGCTCGCGGGCTCTAGAGCACAGGCTCAGTAGTTGTAGCGCACAGGTTTAGTTGCTCCACGGCATGTGGGATCTTCCCGGACCAGGGCTCAAACCCGTGTCCCCTGCATTGGCAGGAGGATTCTTAACCACTGCGCCACCAGGGAAGCCCTGGTGCTATTTTTATAAATACCTAACACCACATCATTTCTTTGGTGTTTGGATGAAAAATATTTATTATTAAACTGGTCATTTCTTGGGGAAAAAAATGGTAGAATTTTTAACCTAAACAATTCTCTGGGGCTTCCCTGGTGGCACAGTGGTTGAGAGTCCGCCTGCTGATGCAGGGGACACGGGTTCGTGCCCCGGTCCGGGAAGATCCCACATGCCGCAGAGCAGCTGGGGCCGTGAGCCATGGCCGCTGGGCCTGCGCGTCCGGAGCCTGTGCTCCGCAACGGGGGAGGGCCATGGCTGCTGGGCCTGCGCGTCCGGAGCCTGTGCTCTGCAACGGGGGAGGCCACAACAGTGAGAAGCCCGTGTACCAAGAAATGAGGCTTGTGTCACATGTTGAAATGATAATATCTGAATATATTCAGTTAAATAAAATATGTCCTTAAATTAAAAAAAAAAATCTCTGAAAATTTGTTGACATTAATTAATGATTTTCATATTCAGGGTGAAATTCTATTAACTACATATGGAGAACTAGATGAAGAGTTCCTCTTACAGTGAACAGAGTTCTGAGTCTAGTTTCTAAGTGATGATTTTATCTAGAATTAGAAATTAAAATTTGTTTCTCCTATATAACACTGGGTACACATGAATGTTGTTGATAGAGGCTCTAGAATAATAAATATATTTACCATATTTGAATGTCTGTTATGTTCTAAGAACTTTACTAACATTATTTATTTTATTTTAATACAGCCACTTTATTATGTTAGTATCATTTTTATTTTGCACTATAGTACATTCTACTCAGAAATGTTTTATCTTGTCCCAGGCCAAATAGTAACAAAACCAGTATTCTAAACCTGGGTTACCTGACTCCAAAGACCATGTACACAAACCTACTGCTCGTCTTTATTTTAAAAACATAATGTTTAAGAGATTTTTTTCAAGTGTACACCATAGTGATTCAGTATTTTTGCAGATTATATTCCATTATAGGTTATTACAAGATAATGGATATAATTCCCTGTGCTATTCTGTATGAAACTAACACAATATTGTAAATCAATTTAAAAAAAGTTTAAAAAAGTGTTGTGTTTTTCCTTTCATTTTTTCATTTAACAAACACATAATGTTTACTATGTTCTCAGGCACTGTTCTAAGTATTTTATTATAGCACTATGAGATAAGTTCTGTTACGTCCCTATTCTACAGATGAACAAATTGAGGTATCGATAAGTTAAGAAACCTATCCTGTTGGATGTCTGAATCCTGCTGGCCAGGATTTGAACCCAGGTGGTCTTTCTCCAGAATGTGTGCTTTATGCCTTTCTACTGCATACCCTTTCTACTGCATGCCCTTTCTACTGCACCATGTTGCCTCATAAAAAAGGTTTCAGCAGTGTTCTAAAAGGACAGGAGCTTTCATTCATTATTCTGAAGTCATATACCTTAGTCATTACAATTAATTAATTAAAGGGCACTGAACACCCATGCTACCTATCCTGAATGTTCAGAAACCTATGCCCAAAGAAATGTTGAAAAAATTGAGATATATCACTATTCCTATCACTCAAGGGACAGAGAAGCTACAAACAATTAATGCAATGAAAAACTAAAAGCAGCTCTGCCTTTTTTTCTAAACTTTTGCAAAGCTCAAAATATTTACTGTCCTTGAATCTTCTTCAACTTCAACTTTTCCCTTTCCATTTACCAACACTTTAGATATTTTATTGACTTCATAACCCCTTTCAGGAGGTATCTTGATTGGTTTTACTAATTTTGTATGTGATCTTTACGCCTCCCAAAGTATATGCTACTTTGTCCTAGTCCAACTTGGGGGGGGGCCTTTAAAACAAAGTTATTAAAAATTCAGTAACTATAAACAAAACATAATTTAAAAAATGCTTTAAAAAGTAATTTTGGGGCTTCCCTGGTGGCACAGTGGTTAAGAGTCCGCCTGCCGATGCAGGGGACATGGGTTCGTGCCCCGGTCCGGGAGGATCCCACATGCCGCGGAGCGGCTGGACCCGTGAGCCATGGCCACTGAGCCTGCACGTCCGGAGCCTGTGCTCCGCAACGGGAGAGGCCACAACAGTGAGAGGCCCGCGTACCGCAAAAAAAAAAAAAAAAAAAAGTAATTTTGGTATGAATATTATTACTGCCCCTCTCTTCAATTAGAATCACACTATTGGGGAACAGCCTTCAAAATTCATGTAATTTTTTAGCCTGACACCCAAATAAAAAAAACAGTTAGTGTTCCTCTACCATCTCCTCATTCCTCACCAAATGGATAAAACATAGAACCAGACAAATAAAATAAAATTATGGTATATCAAGTCAAAGAAATGTTATGTGCTTCATAATGATTATAAAGACTTTCTCATAATGCAGAAAAATATTTATGTTAAAATGCTGGATAGGGCTTCCCTGGTGGCGCAGTGGTTGAAAGTCTGCCTGCCGATGCATGGGACACGGGTTCATGCACCGGTCTGGAAATATCCCACATGCCGCGGAACGGCTGGGCCCGTGAGCCATGGCCGCTGAGCCTGCGCGTCTGGAGCCTGTGCTCCGCAGCGGAAGAGGCCACAACAGTGAGAGGCCCGCATACCGCCAAAAAAAAAAAAAGCTGGATAAAAATGGGATATATGTATGATTAAAGTTTATAATGGAGTTATGTATATCTAGAACTTACACAATTTAGTATTAAAAATCAGGCTAAAACAATAATCTTGTCTTTATTTGTAATTTGCCCTGTAGTTAACAATAAAACATTCATAGTGCTTCCTACCTGGCACCCGAGAGATCATCTGGCATAAGTCAACACTCAGTGCAGCAGCCCTCTGTAAGAGGTAACCCCAGGAATGCATCTGAATCTCATATCCTAGCAGAATATCAGGATCATACCTAAAGAAGGAATGAAAAAATTAAACAAGGACCACACGTTTGAACCTTTAAGCAGAAGAACTACTTCTTTATGATATAAATTACAAAATTAAAAATCTACATTTTATAATGTTTCTCAGGTGGAAAAGGGTGATATAGTGGTGCCTATAGAATTTCTTTAGAGGAAGGGGTGGGGTGGTTAAGTTCTTAGTTCAAAGCTACTTTTGTAAAAGCAAAAGTAGTTTTTACTTAGATTATGTATTTACTTGATATGACTTGGCAAAGAGGCTGCTAAAAATTGGGGTGGGAGGCAGGCATTACCAGTAAAGTGTATGAGTGAGGGTATAATTGAGATATAACGTGGGTAGGGGCAGGGTGAAGCATGAGGGCACGTGTGGATACTGTATTTTGAAAATGATCCCCCAGGTCATTTTGTTGTCACTTCTCTACCCCTCTCCCTCTACTGTCCTTAAACAGTTGTAATGCTGAGGAAAAAATGAAAATTTCTTCCTTTTCCCTCTTAGTAAAGACTTGGTCCTCACATAAAGTAAGGCCTCTGTAACGATAAGTTCGTCCTCTAAACTTAAGAGGAAGGTGACTCAGTTTAATGGAAGAATTAAATATTAATAGGGGTGAGATTAATGTGGGGAAGCTAAACATCAGAAACTAGGTGAAAAATACGCTCACTGTGGTCACACAGTTGCACTGGTAGAACTGAACTGACGATCTGCATCCACCTTAGAAGGAGCTGCTTTGTGCTTCTTCTGAGGACTTCCACCGTGACCACCATAAAAAAGTCTGATTATAGTACAAAGGAAAGTAAGCATGAAGATTTACTTCAATGGGAAAATGGTGTGGGCAAGAGAAGAACTGATTACAGTCTTAGGTGGAGAACAAAAACTTTTGAGAGTGAAAACTACTGTAATGCTATCAAATTAGAAGTTCCAAATTACTCTGATTATTGTACCATTATTCATAAAAGCCAAAAAAGTAGAGTGAAAGATCACAAAAATTTATAAAGCTGGGTTTTACGTAACTGCTTATAAAGTCACTCTGAATTATGGGATGAGCAGCCTGTCCATATTACATCACTTAACACTATTAAGTTTCACCAATGTCTACAGTTATAGATTACCCCAGTTTACTAATGTAAGCAATATATGGCTACTCAGCAAGTCTGTGGTAACAATGGATCATGGGAAGACCAGATCTATTTTTAGAACTGGTTTGCTAATATTTTATCATACTTTCATAGCTAATTTCTTTAAATGGGTATTGAATGACATTAGTTTTTACTTATAATAAAAATAAGAATGTCACAAAAATGTCTTACTTAAGTGGCTAATGTCAAAAGAACTAGACTCAAACTTCTGCAATAATATTCTTTTCATTTTTCCTATTCCTTAAAGGCCCTATAAAATACATTCCCTAACGTAAATTTCAATATCCAGTGATCTGCTTGTGATCCACTGTTATACTACAGACTTACAAAGTAGCCTTCAAACTTGTCAGGAGAAAAAGATAACATATATCCATGTGCTTTCCTCTATATAAAAAGGACTGAAATTTCTGAGAAAACCACTTAATTTAATAAAAATGATTAATTTAACAGAACAGCCAAATGGATCTTTTCACCGACCTATAAAAGTGTTTTCTTGGTAGAAAGTGCCACGTGGCTGGTAATTCTGGAACAAAGAGCAGGATTATAACACGAGAGAGTGGGGAGAAGCAAAAGCAAGCAAGACAATATGCAACAATGAGGCAAAGGCTCAGTCTCAGAGGTTAAAAGGGTAGATTAATTCTTAAAAAGGAAGTCCAGAAAAGTCCTAGGGCTTCAAGAAAAGAGAAGTCTCCCAACACCCTTCCTGCTCATTAGTCTTCTAAAATAACATCCAATATCTCAACACATCTTTGTTGATAGCAACTTCATCAACTCTTCCATTAAAGTTAAACTCTTCTCAGAGCAGTCAAAGATGATCTGCAATGACAAGTGCATCTCCCTATAAAGCTAACTATGTAATGTCTAAATTTGAGAAACTGGGGCAGAAGTGTTAAGTGACTCTAAGGATCGTCAGGGAAAGGAGATTTGAAGGATTCCCATACACACATGAAAGAACCCATGCAGCTGACTGCATTAATACTAAGAATATTTAGAAAAGGCATTACAATTTGGTCACAGTTAACCTTGGTCTTAAGAGAAGACTTTGGAAGATTGCTGGAGTACCTATCACATACATTTCTAAACATGGGTACAACATGAAGAAGATGCCAGATGATTACAGAGCCCTTCTGTTGACTCTTAAATAGTTCTTCCACCTTCTTCAACTGAATTTTTTTGATTCATGAAACATCTACTTATTTACAAGAATTATTATTCCAATCAGCTACTTGCTCTGTTGTGGTAACTGACTAATAGAGTGATTAAGTACACTTATTTTCTGATAATGTTTTGAAAGTATTTTTTTCTCAATTAACAAGTACCTATTTTATAAACTACTACTGCTCAGAGATTACCACTGAAAAAACAGAAAGCTACCCTTAATGCTTCTCTTAATGGATTTATTAATATTTTGTTCTTTTAGAAAAACTGCCATTTCAGTATTTTTCAGATCTATTATATTTATTTTTTGACCTAGAGGCTGTTTTGTTTTACAAGACTCTCAAAGCTCAGAAAACATCTTTTTCAAGTTCAAAGTCCCAAGGATTCTATATTTCTTCTGTGAAAACATTCAGTGACAATAACAAAATCTTGGTGACTTGTTCTGCAATTTTTGTAAATTTTATTCACTCTACCAGGTTTCTAAAAGTTATAGAAAGAACAAGGTTGGGTAGATAGGATTAGTAGTGAAGAACAAAACTGTGCTTCTGATGAAGCATCAGAAAAAGCAGCAAATAAGAAAATAATTTTATTTGCTTAGGCAGAAAAAAGCTGCTTTACAATTAATATTTTAGATAACCCAATAACATCTGTACAGATGAGAGGTGAGGGGGCTCTAACTAGGGGAGTAGCAATGGGCATGGGGAGGGGGAGGGGAGAAGGAATGATCTTGAAAGATAATTCTGAGGTTAAATGGATAGGATGTAATGCATGGATTAGAGAAGAAAAAAAGGACTCAAAACTTAAATTATTTAAGTTAGGGAGTCCGGGGAAATGTGAAATTAATAGTTCAAGGAAATACAGAAAGAGAAAAATGTTTGTGACAAGAAGATAATGAATTTGGTTTTACTTGTGTAATATCGCTTTGCATTATTTTATGTGTTTGCCACCTGAGCAGGTAAATATTAAGAACAGAAAAATAAAGACAATAAAACTCTTTGAGAATATGCATCTATATCTTATTCAATCTTATATTCAGCACTTAAGAACTGTACTTTACACATAGAGTTAATATTTAAGTACTGACCAGGCTAAGAGTTTTATGTGCTTTATCTCACTTAATTCTCGTATCTATTACCCCTTTTACAGATGAGGAAACCAAAGTTTAGAGAGATAATTAACTTGCTCAAGACAAAAAGACAGAGCTGGCTGACTCCCAAGCCTACGCTCTTAGCAAAACCTGTGTAGAGTAGGTGCTCAACAAATGAGGTATAAGAAGGAAATAATCTTTTAGGGAGCTGTTTGGACTAATATATAAAGGACATTACAGAATTGAAATGTTGATATTTAAGCATTTTTCTCTTTTTCTAATAGCCATATCATCTTTTGAATAAGAACCAGAAGTTAGTTTTATTTTGTTTACTGCATTTTTCTTAACAACCAGTATAATTCATGTTATGGACATTTAAGAAAGTTACTACACTTGCAAATGATTGATAAGATTCTCAATGTTCACAGGTAATCCTATTGCTGGGAATAAACCTAACAAGGAGAAGACAAGCATACAAAGCCCAGGGACATTACTGGGTATGTGCTGGCCCATAAAATGGTATCTGCCTAAAACTCTTACATGTTCCTTTTGCTAAGCTGCTTGCAGTGGGGGTACTAAAAGTACCTGACATGTTGATATCTCTATGAGAAGATAAAAGATAGGACTGACAATGGCAAGACTCAAATGGATGGGAATCCATCCAGTCACCGGTGCAATAAATAGTAAAAATACATTCCTCTTTTTTCCTCCCTAGAGTGGTGGGTAGCAGCATATCATTTTTTTTATGCTTTGACATTTAATCTAATTTTGTTTCACTGAAAACGTTTTCTGGTTTTCTGATTTTCAAAATGGTTTATGTTAACCCATCTGGGATGCAATCAGATGTTGAATTAGTAAAACATCACCTTGACCTTTCTTTTTTTTTTTTTTTTTTTTTTTTTTGCAGTACGCGGGCCTCTCACTGTTGTGGCCTCTCCCATTGCGGAGCACAGGCTCCGGACGCGCAGGCTCAGCGGCCATGGCTCACCGGCCCAGCCGCTCCGCGGCATGTGGGATCTTCCCGGACCGGGGCACGAACCCGTGTCCCCTGCATCGGCAGGTGGACTCTCAACCACTGCGCCACCAGAGAAGCCCCACCTTGATCTTTAATGCAGGATATCGTCTCAGTTTTATAGGAAAAAGTTCGACTACAAAAGCAGAACAGAAAGGCTTGAGTGTAACAACACGCTCAAGGACAGCTTTTATCCATACATCAGGATCCAGAGTATTTTCCAGCCTGCTTTAGGCATTTAAAAACCTAAATCTAGCAATGGGCAATGGCTACTAAGAGTTATACTCTTGAGAAAATGCAAAAGAGATCCACTTAATTGTTTAATTTTTAAATTAAAATTTTTTTGGTTAAAAACTCTTTCATAAATTTTGACAAGATTCTACTATCAAGCATCAAAGCCAACTATCAAATGGTCAAAAGAGATTTTCAAGAAACTATGTGCACAAAAAAGTATGTACCAGATAGTCCTAAATTTATGAACAAATTACATTCCAAAGTTTTTTGGAAATACTGATTTGTTTAAAACTCAGAAAAAATTTTCTTTAAAAAAAAAAAAAAGAAAAAGAAAAGAGGTACTGAAATGGTGGCTGGCTCCCAAGGTAGAAGACTATTTAATGAATAATACAATTTAACTTTAGTACAGTTACCCATTATTTCATCACCATAGAAAAATGCTAAAATCCAACTGGGAAGGCTAGAGGCTAAGCTAATATTTCTCTTTCACTGGCCCCAAATCCTGAGAGTAGAATACTCCTTTTCTTATTCCTAATCTGCTGGAAATGGTGATGGTGGTTGGAGATGAGGGCAAAATCCTTTCCGGGCTAACTTTTCTTTCAAGGGCCATAGGAAGGTATTCGCTTCCTATTTTTTTAAATTTTTTAATAATTTTTTTTCTTTTTTATTTATTTATTTGTGGCTGAGTTGGGTCTTTGTTGCTGCATGTGGGCTTCCTCTAGTTGCGGCGAGTGGAGGCTACTCTTCGTCGCAGTGCATGGGCTTCTCCTTGCGGTGGCTTCTCGTTGCGGAGCACAGGATCTAGGTGTGTGGGCTTCAGTAGTTGTGGCACATGGGCTTTAGTAGTTGTGGCTCGCAGGTTCTAGAGCGCAGGCTCAGTAGTTGTGGCGCACGGGCTTAGTTGCTCCACGGCATCATGTGGGATCTTCCCAGACCAGGGCTTGAACCTGTGTCCCCTGCACTGGCAGGCGGATTCCTAACCACCACACCATCAGGGAAGCCCATCACTTCCTATTTTTAACTTTCACCTATATTAATCAAAAGTAGCACAAAAGGACTCTGAACAAAAACTGGAAAAAAAATCAGAAAATACAAAACAATACCTCTTTATTATATGTGCAATTTCTTGAAAAAGTGCCTTCTCATCAGCAGCATAGGTAACTTCTAGTCCTGTAATCCCAGATCTAATAAGCAATGGGGTCTGATATCTGATATCTAAGAATAAACAAAATATTTATTACATATAATTGTTTAAGTAATATTATCCCTTACTTTTGAGTAAGACTATGCACCTAAAATACTTTAAAATGAGACAGCATTCCCCAAAGTAAATATGTAATTAGCTCAGTTTCTTGAAAATTTTCTTAAAGGTTTTCTAGTACATGTAACTGAAAATTCAAATTTCATATTTTCAATTATTTTCCTGAAAAGTCTACATTCACAAAATTCCCCAGATAACGTGTCACCCAAAAAGAAATATTATTACTTTGTTTCTTCCTACAGGAAGAGGCTTGCTTAGTGGAGAATATTTTACTCAGTGGTATGCTGGAGAATGCTTATAAGCACCTCTCCAGGAAAGAAAAAAAAAAAGCCCTGATTTGTACTTCTTGTCTATATCCAAGATGTGAAAACTTCCCACCATGGCTAATTTGAAACTACCAATGTGACATCAACTAGTTCAAAAAATTCATGAAAATTTAGCATTGGCTTGTGAACTGGTACAAGCCAGCTCAAGCACATCACTGATTAAACTGCAAATTCCTGTACAGTTTTGTTATATGTTAAGACTTCCTCCTCAATTGACTGCATTCACATATTACTATTTAAAATTGCAGAGGAACACCTGGTATTTTATAAACTGCCTTACATGGTATCCTATATGAAGTACCTCTGAACCAAAAGTGTGTGTATTTAGGAAGAGATATCAACAAAATTAGAATATATCTTAAGTCTTTTATAAACCATTAACTTACAGTAGTAACTTAACTCCTTAAAGTAAAGAGAAACTCTGTATTAGCAGCAAAATACCAGCATGCATATATAAGGAAGGCTGTCCACCCAACGTACACAATTATTTGACTTCAGTATTAACAATTAGTATTTTATATAATAATATTTAGATCAAATTAGATATGCTAATTGGAAATTTTATTAAGCTCTTTATATTGTATTGTTTCTGACTTCTAACAATAATTCAAGAATAATGAATTTAGGACAAAGCTATAGACAACATTTCCTACTCCCACCTCAGCAAACATTTTACAGAGGAGTTCCTTATGCTTGCTTGGTTTAGATCTTGAGCAAAGAAACTGTGCCATTAAAAGGTTCATCCTAATGTAGGTAGGTATAAAATTAATAAAAATGAACAATACCTTGACTAGAGACTGTCTTATCTTTATCAATCACTATTACACCTGTGAGTTCTGTTTTGTCTGTATCCAGCAGTGGAGTGTCAGATGAGATGCAGTAGAACAGAGCACAGATTGGGTCAAATTCAGGATCTGGTTCTAAGTCTCGTCTAGTTCGAGCATGTAATTCCACACTGATTAGAGTAAGATTTTGTATCTATAAAAGGAAATAAAAATCACACTTTTAAACATTTTTTTTGAGACATGCCGAAAGAAGTATGTTTCACTAAGACTCTAAGGAAATACACGTGTAAAATTACAGAAAAAAATGGTTATAAAGGACACATTCACAATTTAACACTCCACAAATTAAAACTAGATTTTTACTTCTAAGATTAGCTTAAATCAATTCACGTTTTTCTTTTAGAAAATCTGCTTACGCTGTAATTTCTTAATGACAACACACACTTAAAACTATCTGTCTAGAGTACATGCAGTGCCTCTGAATTTTCGCAATTTCTATTTGAGAAAGAGAATGACTAGTCCAGGTGGTCGTACATTCAAACCAAAGTCTGTTGATTTTACCTTTTACTTTCTACCCAGTTAATTATAGTTTTACCTATATTTTAAACGGAAAAGACAGATATTTTTTAGTTTGAAACTCCTACCTATTAATCCTCTGAGGGCTACTTAAATTTAGAGTTTTGTACATACTAGGCAGATTTTTCATTACAGTTTTTCCTGAAAACAAAAAATCATAAGAATTGTATGGTGTCAACTACACAATAGCCAGCTTTTTGCCTATGCACATTTTCTCTTTGACATATAATGCAAAAAATGTAATATTTTGCTTTTTACACTTATTTTCCTATGCTAATAAAAACTCTTCTTAACTGTAATCCTTTGTTATCTTTCTAAGACAGAGTAAGAATAAACTCTGGGTAAGAAAAACAAGATATATGTTGGATGATTAATGATTACAGCTAGAATTATAGCCATCATTGTACCAGTAATACACATATACCTGGCAATGAAAAATTAGTAGACTACTGGTAATTACTCAGATCATATAAATTTAATAAAGGATTTATATTTTGTATTTATCTTGCATGCCATCTGTTGAAGAAATGTAAATGCAAGGCTCTCCTTAGTGATGGGAGTAGAATTTGGTAGATATCTTTGGAGGACAACTTAGAAATATCTACCAAAATTTTAAAAGGACAGAACAAATTAGGGGTTACCAGTGGGAAGAGAGAAGGGGAGACGGTCAAGATACAGACAGGGGATTAAGAGATAAAAAACACTATGTATAAAATAAATAAGCAACAAGGATATTTTGTACAGTACAGGGAAATACAGCCATTATTTTATAATAACTTTTTTTGTTGTTTTTTTTTTTTTTGCGGTACGCGGGCCTCTCACTGTTGTGGCCTCTCCCGTTGTGGAGCACAGGCTCCGGGCGCGCAGGCTCAGCGGCCATGGCTCACGGGCCCAGCTGCTCCGCAGCATGTGGGATCTTCCCGGACCGGGGCACGAACCCGTGTTCCCTGCATCCCCAGGCGGACTCTCAACCACTGCGCCACCAGGGAAGCCCTCAACTTCACTTTTATTTCGCAAAAATAGATTAAGATCCTGAACATTTCAGCTGCAAAATTATGGCATAACCTTATCTGTAAGAGGAGTTTGCATTCTACATAACTTTCCCATAGGTTTTGGGTATTTTCTTCACTTGGGTTTCATCAGAAGTTTACTTTTTCCTTTGCTCTTGAAATTTAGGTGTTGGATATGTCTTATGTCCATTACATTAGAACTGATGAAGCATTAGTGTTATCTGCAGAGGCAAGTAAAAGATTAAGACAATCATAGAGATACTGTTGTTTAAAAAGCATTGCTGGGCTTCCCTCGTGGCACAGTGGTTGAGAGTCCGCCTGGCGATGCAGGGGACATAGGTTTGTGCCCCGGTCCGGGAAGATCACACGTGCCACGGAGTGGCTGGGCCCGCAAAAAAAAAAAAAAAAAAAAAAAAAAAACTGAATCACTATGTTGTACACCTGAAACTAATATAATGTTGTAAATCAACTATATTTCAATTAGAAAAAAAGACATATCCTTTGATCTAGCATTTATACTCTTGAGAATAAGCCTGTAGATATATTCATATATGTAGCCAAAATATATGCACAAAGATGTTCACTAAAGATGATAATATTTTCAGTTTTTTATAAGTTAAAAAGACTAAAAACCTAAATGTCTATCAGTTGGGAACTGGTTACATAAATTATGTGGCTTCCATAAAAACTACAGAATGGAAAACTCTGTAGCCTTTAAAATTTTCAAAAGAATGAGCCAGATCTACGTGTCCTAAAATGGAAAGACCACCATAATACACGGATAAATGGAACGAGTGTAGTATGCTTCCATGTATGTTAAAAATGTTAAGTACATGCATAGAAAATGTCTGCAAAGAGACAAAAAATATAAAACTGTTTATTGCTTTTGGGGAAGTGGACTGCTTAGTCAGGTGGGAGAGAAGCTTACTTTTCAATGGAAATCTTTTTGTCTTTTTTTTTTTTAACATCTTTATTGTAGTATAATTGCTTTACAATGGTGTGTTAGTTTCTGCTTTATAACAAAGTGAATCAGCTATACATATACATATATCCCCATATCTCCTCCCTCTTGTGCCTCCCTCCCATCCTCCCTATCCCACCCCTCTAGGTGGTCACAAAGCACCAAGCTGATCTCCCTGTGCTATGCAGCTGCTTCCCACTAGCTATCTATTTTACATTTGGTAGTGTATATATGCCCATGCCACTCTCTCACTTCGTCCCAGCTTACCCTTCCCCCTCCCCATGTCCTCAAATCCATTCTCTATGTCTGTGTCTTTATTCCTGTCTTACCCCTAGGTTCTTCATGACATTTTTTTTCTTAGATTCCATATATATGTGTTAGCATACGGTATTTGTCTTTCTCTTTCTGACTTACTTCACTCTGTATGACAGACTCTAGGTCCATCCACCTCACTACAAATAACTCAATTTTGTTTCTTTATATGGCTGAGTAATATTCCATTGTATATATGTGCCACATCTTCTTTATCCATTCATCTGTTGATAGACACTTACGTTGCTTCCATGTCCTGGCTATTGTAAATAGAGCTGCAATGAACATTGTGGTAATCTTTTTGTCATGATGTTAAATTTTTTACCATGTACATGTATGTAATAGTGCATGCATTCATTAGTAACTTTGTTATTAAGTACTTTTTAAAATATAAGAACATTAATTATGCATGTATAAGGCATATGGAATAAAACAAATTTCCAAAAATCCACCATTTTCCTTAAGAAATATATATTGCTGTTTCTATTTTTTTAAAAAACAAGTAATATTAAAAAAAAATTAAACCAAGTAAAATGGGGAGCTAATGAAAAGAACTTTTACTTTTAAATATATACTCTCCAGGATTTATTCTTTTAAACGATAAGCATGTACAAAAATGTGAAATGGAAAACCTCTCTCCAAACCCAAACAAAACAAAAAAAAAACCCACTTTAATTAGGAAACAATGAACACGTGGAAAGACTATGGAGAAGCCTGAAGACAATTTCAGGTCAAAAAGAGTCTTGGAGGTTGACTTATTCATATACCAGGCCAAACTGCACACTCAAATTTTGCCTTTTTATTCCTCGACATAAAATGCATTAGTGTTCTTAGGGGCATTTTTTTCTAAGCCAACATATGGAATGAAGAGATGGAGAGAGAGATGTACTAAGTGTTATCAGTAAAGACATGGGTAAGAAAGGGACAAGGGGGGCAGAGTCAAGATGGCATAATAGGAGAACGTGGATTTACATCTCCTCAAAGCTAGGGCACCTACCAGACACCAGTGGGGGACTATAGACACCTAGGGCATGGGAGGAACCCCCACCGACTGGGTAGGACGTGGGGCATGGGGGGAGTGAAGGGGGAGGAGAACTGGAGGTGGCCCAGGACTGCTGCCCCTGAGGGGTGGCTGGGGAGGGGAAGGGATCCCACAACCGAAGGGGGAAATTGGGGGACCACTGGAAGGGCAGAGGATCAAAAGGGAGCATGGCCAGGCGTCCCCTGCCCACGTGGACCCCCAGGAACCTGATGAGATCCCAGGCCTGATCCTCTGCCCACCTAGGTGCCCTCTAGCTGTGCAGGTCCGGAAGGAATGGGAGGGAGGAAAGGGGGAGCAAAAGTAAAGGCTGGACCTCTGGGACCGGCTGAGGGGTGGCTCGGGGAGGGCAGGAGTTCCTACACCCAGTGGGACCCACCCATGGTTAGGGGTCCAGCGGTGATGGGGGAGACTCGGGGGGAGATGGTGCGGGAGTGGTGCGAGGAAATGGAAGGGATCAGGGCCAGCGCTTTCCCTGTCTACTTAGGCACCAGGGAGCCTGTTGGGCTCCCGGGCCTAATCCTGTGCCCTCCAAGCCTCCCTCCTGCAAAGCGGAGCCCAAGCCCCGCCCCTACACCCCCACCCAGGGCCCCACCTCTACACTCAGAGACCCACCACAATACCTGGGCCTAAACCTCACCCACACACCCTCACTCAGGGCCCTACCTCCAAACTCTGGAACTCCACACTCCAGAGGCCCTCCTTTCCATGTGCTGCCTCTCCCCCCTGAGAGGCCCTGCCCCACACTTGAACACACACCCCCCCCCACCAACCACCTAGGTCCTGCCCCACCCTAAACCCTGCCGCTGCCTAAGTTACACCCCCCCACCTAAACTCCACCCCCATAGCCAAGGCTTTTTTTTTTCTTTTCTTTTCTTTTTTCCTCTTTTAGATTGGGGTTCTCTTTTGCTTTGTTGATTCAATGTTGTTGATTCTTTAATATTTTGATTTTTCCTAATAAATCTTTTATTTTTCTAATTTTATTTTATTCTTTATACTTTGTTATCGTTCTCTCCTTTTGGCTTGTTCCCCCCACCCTTTCTTTTTTCTGTTGTGGTTTTATTTTACCTTGTTGCAGTTCTTTCAATTATAGTTTAATTTTTCCTAACATATTTTCTATCTTTCTAATTTTATTTTTTTATTCTTTGATATTGTACTGCTCCTTTTTCTCTCGCTCTCTCTTTTTTTTTTTAACCGTGCCATGAAGCTTGCGAGATCTTGGTTCCCAGGCTGGAGGTTGGGCCCGAGTTCCTGTGGTGGGAACTCCCAGTCCAAACTGCTGGACTAACAGAGAACCTCAGACCCCAGGGAATATCAATCGGAGTGAGGCCTCCCGTAGGTCCTCATCTCAGCACCAAAACCCAACTCTATCTAACTGCCTGCAAACTCCACTGCTGGACGTCTCAGGTCAAACAACCAGTGAGACAGAAATACAGTACCACCCATCAAAAAAAAAAAACCCTACAAAAAAATACATTACAGACGAAGGAGCAAGGTAAAACCCACAAGACCAAATAAATGAAGACGAAATAGGCAACCTACCTGAAAAAGAATTCAGAGTAATGATAGTAAAGATGATCCAAAATCTCAGAAACAGAATGGAGAAAATACAAGAAACATTTAAAAAGGACCTAGAAGAACTAAAGAGCAAACAAAAACTGATGAGCAACACAATTACTGAAATTAAAAATACTGTAAAAGGAATCAACAGCAGAATAACTGAGGCAGAAGAACAGATAAGTGACCTGAAAGATAAAATAGTGGAAATAACTACTGCAGAGCAGAATAAAGAAAAAACGATGAAAAGAATTGAGGACAATCTCAGAGACCTCTGGGACAAAATTAAATGCACCAACATTCGAATTATAGGGGTCCCAGAAGAAGAGAAAAAGGAAGAGACTGAGAAAATATTTGAAGAGATTATAGTCAAAAACTTCCCTAACATGGGAAACGAAATAGTCAGTCAAGTCCAGGAAGCACAGAGAGTCCCATACAGGATAAACCCAAAGAGAAACACGCCAAGACACATATTAATCAAACTCTCAAAAATTAAATACAAAGAAAACATATTAAAAGCAGCAAGAGAAAAGCAACAAATAACATACAAGGGAATCCCCATAAGGTTAACAGCTGATTTTTCAGCAGAAACACTGCAAGCCAGAAGGGAGTAGCAGGACATATTTAAAGTGATGAAAGGGAAAAACCTACAACCAAGGTTACTCTACCCAGCAAGGATCCCATTCAGATTCAATGGAGAAATTAAAACCTTTAAAGATAAAGCAAAAGTTAAGAGAATTCACCACCAAACCAGCTTTACAGCAAATACTAAAGGAACTTCTCTGGGCAGGAAATACAAGACAAGGAAAAGACCTGCAAAAACAAACCCAAAACAATTAAGAAAATGGTAATAGGAACATAAATATCAATAATCACCTTAAATGTAAATGAATTAAATGCTACAACCAAAAGACATAGACTGTCTGACTGGATACAGAAACAAGACCCGTACATATGCTGTCTACAAGAGACCCAATTCAGACCTAGGGACAAATACAGACTGAAAGTGAGGGGACGGAAAAAGATATTCCATGCAAGTGGAAATCAAAAGAAAGCTGGAGTAGCAATTCTCATATCAGACAAAATAGACTTTAAAATAAAGACTACTACAAGAGACAAAGAAGGACACTATGTAATGATCAAGGGATCAATACAAGAAGAAGATATAACAATTGTAAATATTTATGCACCCAACATAGGAGCACCTCAGTACATACGGCAATGCTAACAGCCATAAAAGGGGAAATCGACAGTAACACCGAAATAGTAGGGGACTTTAACACCCCACTTTCACCAACGGACAGATCATCCAAAATGAAAATGAATAAGGAAACACAAGTTTTAAATGACACATTAAGATGGACTTAACTGATATTTATAGGACATTCCAACCAAAAACAACAGAATACACTTTCTTATCAAGCGCTCATTGAACATTCTCCAGGATAGACCATATCTTGGGTCACAAATCAAGCCTAGGTAAATTTAAGAAAACTGAAATTGTATCAAGTATCTTTTCTGACCACAACGCTATGAGACTAGATATCAGTTACAGGAAAAAAACTGTAAAAAAATACAAACACATGGAGGCTAAACAATACACTACTAATTAACCAAGAGATCACTGAAGAAATCAAAAAATACCTAGAAACAAATGACAATGAAAGCACAACGAACCAAAACCTATGGGATGAAGTAAAAGCAGTTCTAAGAGGGAAGTTTATAGCATACAATGCTACCTCAAGAAACAAGAAAAATCTCAAATAAACAATCTAAACTTACACCTAGAGGAATTAGGGAAAGAAGAACAAAAAAACTCCAAAGTTAGCAGAAGGAAAGAAATCATAAAGATCAGATCAGAAATAAGAAATAAATGAAAAAGAAATGAAGGAAACAACAGCAAAGATCAATAAAACTAAAAGCTGGTTCTTTGAGAAGATAAACAAAGTTGATAAACCATTAGCCAGACTCATCCAGAAAAAAAGCGAGAAGACTCAGATCAATAGAATTAGAAATGAAAAAGGAGAGGTAACAAATTACACTGCAGAAGTACAAAGGATCATGAGAGACTTCTACAAGAAACTATAGGCCAATAAAATGGACAACCTGGAAGAAATGGACAAATTCGTAGAAAAGCACAACCTTCCAAGACTGAACCGGGAAGAAATAGAAAATATTAACAAATGACAAGCACTGAAATTGAAACTGTGATTAAAAATCTTCCAACAAACAAAAGGCCAGGACCAGATACCTTCACAGGCAAATTCTCTCAAACATTTAGAGAAGAGCTAACACCCATCCTTCTCAAACCCTTCCAAAATATAGCAGAGGGAGGAACATTCCCAGGCTCATTCTACGAGGCCACCATCAACCTGATACCAAAACTAGACAAAGATGTCACAGAAAAATAAAACTACAGGCCAACAATATCTCTGATGAACAAAGATGCAAAAATCCTCAACAAAATACTAGCAAACAGAATCCAACAGCACATTAAAAGGATCATACACCATGATCAATGGGGTTTATCCCAGGAATGAAGGATTCTTTAATATATGCAAATCAATCAATGTGATACACCATATTAACAAACTGAAGGAGAAAAACCATATGGCCATCTCAATCAATGCAGAAAAAGCTTCTGACAAAATTCAACACCCGTTTATGATAAAAACTCTCCAGAAAGTAGGCATAGAGGGAACCTACTGCAACATAATAAAGACCATATATGACAAACCCACAGCCAACATCGTTCTCAATGGTGAAAAACTGAAACCATTTCCTCTAAGATCAGGAACAAGGCAAGGTTGCTCACTCTCATGACTATTATTCAACATAGTTTTGGAAGTTGTAGCCAGGGCAATCAGAGAAGAAAAAGAAATAAAAGGAATACAAATTGGAAAAGAAGAAGTAAAACTGTCACTGTTTGCAGATGACATGATACTACACATAGAGAATCCTAAAGATGCTACCAGAAAACTACTAAAGCTAATCAATGAATTTGGTAGAATAGCGGGATACAAAATTAATGCACAGAAATCTCTTGCATTCCTATACACTAATGATGAAAAATCTGAAAGAGAAATTAAGGAAACACTCCCATTTACCATTGCAACAAAAAGAAAAAAATACCTAGGAATAAACTTACCTAAGGAGACAAAAGACCTGTATGCAGAAAACTATAAGACAATGATGAGAGAAATTAAAGATGATACAAACAGATGGAGAGATATACTGTGTTCCTGGATTGGAAGAATCAACATTGTGAAAATGACTCTACTACCCAAAGCAATCTACAGATTCAATGCAATCCCTATCAAACTACCACTGGCATTTTTCACAGAACTAGAACAAAAAATTGCACAATTTGTATGGAAACACAAAAGACCCCAAATAGCCAAAGCAATCTTGAGAAAGAAAAATGGACCTGGAGAAATCAGGCTCCTGGACTTCAGACTATACTACAAAGCTACAGTAATCAAGACAGTATGGTACTGGAACAAAAACAGAAATATAGATCAATGGGACAGGATAGCAAGCCCAGAGATAAACCCACACACATATGATCACCTTATCTTTGATAAAGGAGGCAAGAGTATACAATGGAGAAAAGACATCCTCTTCAATAAGTGCTGCTGGGAAAACTGGACAGCTACATGTAAAAGAATGAAATTAGAACACTTCCTAACACTATATACAAAAATAAACTCAAAATGGATTAAAGACCTAAATGTAAGGCCAGATACTATAAAACTCTTAGAGGATACTATAAAACTCTTAGAGGAAAACAGGCATAACACTCTATGACATAAATCACAGCAAGATCCTTTTTGACCCACCTCCTAGAGAAATGGAAATAAAAATAAACAAATGGGACCTAATGAAACTAAAAGCTTTTGCATAGCAAAGGAAACCATAAAAAAGACAACCCTCAGAATGGGAGAAAATATTTGCAAACGAAGCAACTGACAAAGGATTAATCTCCAAAGCATACAAGCAGCTTATGTAGCTCAATATCAAAGAAACAAACAACCCAATCCAAAAATGGGCAGAAGACCTAAATAGACATTTCTCCAAAGAAGATATACAGATTGCCAACAAACACATGAAAAGATGCTCAATATCACTAATCATTAGAGAAATGCAAATCAAAACTACAGTGAGGTATCACCACACACAGGTCAGAATGGCCATCATCAAAAATTCTACAAACAATAAATGCTGGACAGGGTGTGGAGAAAAGGGAACCCTCTTGCACTGTTGGTGGGAATGTAAATTGATACAACCACTATGGAGAACAGTATGGAGGTTCCTGAAAAAACTAAAAATAGGGCTTCCCTGGTGGTACAGTGGTTGAGGGTCCACCTGCCGATGCAGGGGACATGGGTTTGTGCCCCAGTCCGGGAAGATCCCACATGCTGCGGAGTGGCTGGGCCCGTGAGCCATGGCCGCTGAGCCTGCACGTCCGGAGCCTGTGCTCCGCAACGGGAGAGGCCACAACAGTGAGAGGCCTGTGTACCGCAAAAAAAAACAACTAAAAGAAAACCTAAAAATAGAACTACCATATGACCCAGCAATCCCACTATTGGGCATATACCCTGAGAAAACCATAATTCAAAAAGAGTCATGTACCACAATGTTCACTGCAGCACTATTTACAACAGCCAGGACATGGAAGCAACCTAAGTGTCCATTGACAGATGAATGGATAAAGAAGATGTGGCACATATATACAATGGAATATTACTCAGCCATAAAAAGAAACAAAACTGAGTTATTTGTAATGAGGTAGATGGACCCAGAGTCTGTCACACAGAGTGAAGTAAGTCAGAAAGAGAAAGACAAATACCGTATGCTAACACATATATATGGAATTTTTTTAAAAAATGGTTCTGAAGAACCTAGGGGCAGGACAAGAATCAAGACACAGATGTAGAGAATGGACTTCAGGACACAAGGAGGGGGAAGTAAGCTGGGGCAAAGTGAGAGAGTAACTAAGACATCTATACACTATGAAATGTAAAAGATAGCTAGTGGGAAGCAGTTGCATAGCACAGGGAGATTAGCTCTGCTTTGCAACCACCTAGAGGGGTGGGATAAAGAGAGTGGGAGGGAGACGCAAGAGGGAGGGGATATGGGGATATACATATGCATATAGCTGATTCACTTTTTTATACAACAGAAACTAACACAACATTGTAAAGCAATTATACTCCAATAAAGACGTTGAAAAAAAAAAGAAAGGGCAACAATTGCAAATTTTCTCTTCTGAATTGAGTATTTATATGCAGAAGAGAGAGAGAGATTAGCCCAGGGTAATGGGAAACAGGAAAAAATGCTGTGAGCACAATTTTGTAGAAAACGGAATAGAGTATAGTAGATATTTTTTTGGTTCAATCCCTATTTGACCACCAGGTGGCTATTTGGAGTGTGCCTTGAGATGAAGGAAGCATGTGATGGGAAGCTATGAGCAACCTGCTGGACCCCCGAAGTGATTTTAACTTCAAGAAGGCCCAGGATTCTGAAACAGGTTTACGTAGAATAAAATAACAGTACTGGAAGAAAAATATTTTTTTCAAATAATAACAGAAAAATCAAATGTAACAAGTCTTTTTGTTAAGGTGTATCAAATTTGCTTTAATAAATATTTTTTAACAAAGTATTTTAAATTTCGAATTTCAGGTGTGTACTTGATAAGATAAATATTCCTGAGTTTGTTACTTAATTTATCTGGGCTTCAGGGGAGAGTACAAGGCCAGGTATAAAACAGGAACTAAATGAATGCTGTTGAATGAAAAAATGTACAAATAAACAATTAGGGAATTAGACTATGTTCCAATCTAATTCTCAAAAGTACAATTCTTAGTTCAAATTTAGGGTAAAAATGAGGACAATATTTAAAGTTTCCTCTTAGTCTATTCATCCAATTTTTAGAAGACAGAACTGACTTGAGACCAAAAAACCAACAAAAGAATCAAATTCTCTGCTACAAGGGCAAAAACATAAAACAACTGTATAAACCAGCACTGACCAAAAGAAATATCATGAAAGTCACATACATAATTTAAAATTTTCTAGTTGTCACATTAAAAAATGGTAAAAATAGGTTAAATTAATTTAAAAATATTTTCATTTAATCCAATACATCAAAAACTACCCTTTCAACATGTAATCAATATAAAAAATTACTGATAAGGTACTTTATATTCTATTTTCCTATTAAGTCTTTGAAAGCAGTATGCATTTTACATTTATAGCACATCTCAATGAGGTTGCAAAATTTTTAATGGAAACAAATTAGTTAAAATTAAACGAAATTTAAAATTCCATTCCTAGATGTATAAGCCAAATTTAAAATTCTCAATAGCCACATAGCTAGTGGCTACCATACTGACAGGACAGGTAGGACAGGTATAAACAACTAAAATATATTCTAATTTTCACCTCATTGCCAGTCACATATGTTACTGTTGTGTTTTCTTTAATACACATAAATTTACAGTGAACCATTCATACATATTCTCCAGTGAGAATGTACATTTTTACAAGATAACTTCCGAGTCTTTGCATACAGTCTGTGCTGTGAAGGTAACTGGTTTATAAAGATTATGTGAACAAATGTAGCAAGCACTAATCCACTGAGCCAACCAAATAGAAAACACAAGTAGACATCACATTTGGGATGGGATATAATATAATCCCAGAGTAACATACAGAGTTTCCAATAGCTAAAAAACCTTTTCTAATTTTAGCTTCTTTTAAAATTTCAGGTATAAGCTTTGTGAAAATCGTGAAACCACAAAGCAGTCTCAGTAACTGATGACTAGTTTTAAAGTTTCTCTGTTTTATATAAATATATAAAATAGAAAGGATAATAAGAACGAAATAAAGATTAACAGGTATAGAATTCAATGTATTCCTCTGTCAGTAAAAAATTTCTATACTTGTACCATAGAATAAAACGTAAGAGTTAAAGTGCATGTGTCCTTACTGTTACCGTTTTACCTCATGTAAAGCTTTTGCCTCCTGTAAGTTTTGTATGCTGACTTTGAAACCATAAGTATTGTTTAAAGATGGTCCATCAATCTGGGAAGTGTCTTTCTTTGGAGTATTTACTGCTGCACATTGATTCTATTAAAAAAAACACAGAGCCAGAAAAAGATAAATGAGCAATTATTTCCTTTCTTTTTGATTACTTATTTCTGCTTAGACAACATACTTTATGTATTTAGTAATACACGATAAACTAGCATCATCTCTTTAGATCCAAGAAGAAACTTAAGTATTTTATTAGCATTTTTTTTCAGGCTAGTAATTCAAGATACTAGAACTATATATATGTAGAAATATCTGATATAATCTGTAAGCCAACCATAAATTGATTTTTGAGTTTACAAACCCAAAATATTGAAAATAATAGTGTTGCAGAGAGTTGACATTTTACCACAAGGACATTTATCTTGACCTTTCTTGGAAGTATGACAAGCAAGCAAGCAAGCAAGCAATGTATTTGCAACTAGTTTGGCTAAAGTTTAAAGAAGATTTGAAATTGTGGGTTTTTATTTTACCCTAATACAACATGTATCTGAAAGATAAACTAAAGCATAAATAATTTTCAAGGGGTTAGAAAGAATAGAATCTATTTTTTAAAAAAATATTTTTTTCTGATTTCCACATCCATTAACGATTTTCCCCAAAGTGTTGATTTATGTTCACAATACACTCGTACTTGTTTTTAATATATATGACTTGTAATTCAATAATACTGATTTAAAAATGAAAGTTTTAAAAAGCATTTGTAATCTCAAAATAAAAATACTAAAATATATTTTATGTAGTTAATGATATTTATGAGAAGTGACCAATAGAGAAGTGATCACTATCATATATTTCTAAGGATACATGTCTAATGTATACTTTTTTCACATAACCATATATTTCTAGGTTAAGTATTACCACAATTTTTAGTATTTGAATAAAGACATTTATGATTTTTCAGAGTTTCAGTAGTAAATAATGTTGCTTTCCTTTGCTACTTAGTAAAATGAACTGAAAAATCAATAATGTTATATTTGAGAAAAAAGTAATAAACCAAGAAAAAGGATATATTTTTGGTGGGATCAAAAATCACTTACTTGAGCTCTGCTGTCATTGGATTGTTCTGATTTTGCCAGTAATCAGTTAATGTATTTGTATCCTCATAATCCACATTTTGGCTATCATATTCACTTTCTCTGTAATATTTGTATTTACATATAAGAATCTTTTAGATCCCAACAACAAAAAAAACTTTAAAAAAATTAGGCAATTTCTTGTTGTCTCAAAGATATGTACATAAAATGATGCAAAAATATAATAAATTAAAAAATTGAGACACAAAGTTATCAATTATCTAACTGAAATCTAGGAATAAGAATGGATCTTATCCACTGATCTTTAAATATGTTTAGCATAGTTACCTTTGCTTGTGTTAAGAGTACTCTTCTAAAAGCATCAGTGTTACTTCCTTTCTTATGACTCAATTTCTGGGTTTTGGGTTCTGTAGAAAGAAATTTTATATTTAACATGCATATCAAAATTGCCTGCTTCTGTGGGGTTTTTTTGTTTGTTTTCTTGTTGTTTTTCCAAACTCTTAGGTACCGTTCATGAGTACTGTCCTATAAATTCCTCACAAAGACCTCATAATTTAAAAATGAAACTAATTCAAACCTGGGTTCCCCACACTAACTTTTAAAATTTGTATTAAATAATAACATTTAGATTTTAAATGTTAAATGGTATTGATTTTTATACCTAAGTTATTATCCTAGGGAATCACTTAATCCATTTATTCACTGATTTATCAAGTATTTATGATGAGGAGGAAAAGACAGTATCTACCCTTGTGGGGTCTAGAGAGGAAATCAGACATTCATCAAATATCAATACACACAGAAAAATAAAATTATAACTGGGGTAAGTACAACAAAGGGGAATATAATTGGTAATTTTTAGCCAGGGAGATTAGGAAGGCTTTTTTGAGCTAAAATCATAAGAAAGAGTAGGAATTAACTAGGAACAGGGTGTGGATTTTCCCTGATTACTGAGCAAAAAAACCTAGAGACTGGTTAAGGGTGAATAAGAAAGCTAGGGTAGAAGCCCAGGTGAGAGACGAGGGCTTCGTAGTGGCAGAGACAGAGGTAGAGAGATCTGGGTAATTTAGGAAACAAAGAAGTGTGGAAACCACAGGATGGGCAGTGAGGCAATCAGGTGAGTATTATAAATAAATCCCTTGTTTCTGACCTGTGTAACTCAGTGACAGAGAAATGGTGGTACTATTCATTGAAATAAGGAAAAATGAAAGAGGACCAATGGTTTTCAATGTGCGGGCATGTATGTGTGTGCATAAAGTGTGCTATGTGGTTGGTGGTGAATGAATGCAGTGAGATCACAAATTAAGTTAAAAAAATACTGACCTTGTGGTGGCTTTGAGCATTCAAGTAGAAATGCCAAAGGCAGCTGGATATAGTGTTCTGGAGCTTAAAAGAGGGTTCTGAACTGGAAATTTAAATTTGTGTTATCTATAGTAATCCTGTGGGCAGGAATTAGGTCATACAGGGAAAGAACATAGAGAGAGAAAGCTTAAGGCTAAGCCTTAATAAACTCCAATATTCAGATAATAACTGAGAATGTGAGATAAGCTTCAAAGGAAAGCAAGTAGGAAGAAACAGAGGAGCAGGGGAAAAGCTAAGGGGAGAGGAAGCTCAAAGAAGGAAGGTGTGGTCAGCAAGACAATGGCTGCTTAGAGGGCATGTGATAGGAAGACTGAAAAACATCCATTAGCTTTAGCTACCTGAAGGTTATAAAGAATCTTTACAAGAGCCATACTGGCGGGATGATGGGGGCACAATCCAGTTTGGAGTGGGTTGAGAAATGAGTAGAAGGTAAAGAAATAGAGTTGTCAAATTGGAGAAATCTTTTAAGAAATTTGGCTTTAAAGGAGAGAAGCAGAGAAAAAAGACCAGAAGCCGGCAGCTGTAAGGTCAAGGCAGGTGTTTGTTTTTTTTTCTATTTCAAAGGGTGGGAGAGATTTGGGTATATACCAAAGCCAATGGGAAAAATCAAGTTGAGAAGAAGGTAAGGTTTCTGAGAGGGCTCCTATATTTTACCGAGAAGGCAAGAAGACAGGATGGAAGTAGATGTAAGTATATTTCACAGCAGAAAAAAAAAAAAGTTTCCAGGTGATGATGTCTTTCCAAGACATGATAAAATAACAATAATCTCTCATTAGCTGAGCTAAAATTTCATTTAAAAATATCTGATTTTCATTACATAGTCTATTGAAAAGCTTTATGGAGGCTTTCTGTTACTTGTAAAACTTACCTGTTGACAAAGGGCTAAGGCCAGTTGCCTCAGGAAGCCTTTCCACAAGTTTTCTCTGTATGATTGGTGTACTATGAAGGCAAAGTGATTCACATATCCCAGTTCTTGTCCTAACATTAATTGGGGATACCACTAGAGGTTCCTGAGGCTCACTGCAGGGGCTTTTCTGTATACCATCTTTTACAGGCTTTAAGAAGTTCTCAATAGTCAGAGAATGTAGGTCCTCTACTAGTGATGAGGGTCTGTCACCTCCATTTAATGTTTTGGAATCTGGTGATGTTGCTTCTTGCCAAGGGGGAATCACTGGAGAATCAGGGGAGCTATAACCAACACAATAGTCATCATCATCATCCTCTTCTTTCTCAGCATCATCTGCAGAAGCAACTGGTGGCAGCGTCTGACTTTCACTTGCAGTTCGACTGCATTCTGTGGTTGGTGCTTGTAAAGCAATCTGAGAATTATCAACATCTTCCTTGGTATGTGCTGTAGTGGGGAGTACGTGTGCAGTTGTATCCATTTTTGGAGGCACTACAGGTTTGTCATCTGGATTAACTGAGGAGCTGAAGTTGTCATCAGATTTTACAACTCCAGTTAGCTCCTTTTTAGACAGTTTCTTGGAACGTTCATATTCTTCTTTGGCTTGAAGCCATACTTGAACCAGTTGTCGACTTGGGGCACATTTGCAAGGCATAATCACAATTTTTTTATCTTCAACCATTTTATGGCTATTACTTGACCCTTTATTGACAATTGGTTGGCCATTGTGAGGGGGTGACCCAGGTCTTGGATTTTGAGTCATTGCTGAGAATGCTGTTTTCCACAGACGAAGTCCTTCCAAGGAAAAGTCTCCCTCAAACTCAGCCAGATCATTTGGAAGTCGTGTTTCTACCATGAGAAGCCGTCCACCGATCTCCCTATAAACAATATATTTTAGAACAACTGTTTTGCCTCAAAGAGCAATTACCAAAATATTTAGCTCCTTAACCTAGATATTTTTAAAAGTTCCTTTTGGAGTCTTAAAAATGCCACCTTTCTTCCCTTTCCACACCCTACCCATCCCCTCCAACACACACATTTTATGCAGGTACACTCTATCTTTAATCTCAATATGCTTTTCCTCACAGGTATATGACTACTAAATTAACTTCCTTCGGAAGGTATCATCAATACCGGGGAAAGAAGGTATTTGTTTTTGTCTGAAGTGTCCAATGAAGCCTTCTTTTCTTCAAGGAGATGGTACAAGCTCATCAGATTCCTTTCCTCTACTGATCTTAAATAATTTTCCACTGTCACCACATTAGGATAAAAACAATGGAAGAGTTTACCATCTGAGACTATATCCCTGGATTTTATCTATAGCCTCTTTCTACATTCTCTACTCTCTGTACATAGTAGTTCAGCAAAGCCAGTCAGTTCAAACAAATCTTTGTACCCTATCAAATTCCCTTAAATATTACAAAAAATTATATACAGTTGAGGTAAACTACCATAATTCTTTCTTCCCTTTACATGACAAGGTTTAATACTAACATAAGAACTTAGGAGTTGGCAGAGCCCACATAATTTAAGTGCTACTAATGTATGTGTATGTGAGGAATCACTAATTAAAAGGTAACATGGTTTAGTTTCCAATAGTTATTATAAATATTAAGCTAAACCTCTCTCCTTCTCTAACATATCCATTGGTACTATTTCTGCCTTCTGCAGCAACATAAAATAACTCTACTTTTTCTTCTTCATGGTATCTCTTTCATGGATATGAAGATAGTTCTTAGTTTCTTCAGTTACTTCTCATAGGGCATGATTTCCCAAATGACCAGGTCATTCTCTAGATAAAACTCAATGAACTGAATTCTTGTTTTCTGACTGAAGCTGAAGGAGCAGCACCAGAGTTACATTTCCTTTTCCCCTTTATATGGAAAGATTTTGGCCCCTACTATTTAACTCCATAATCAGGATCTAACACCTTCCCAACACCCACCTTGCAGCTTTATGAAAAATTAGAAGCAGGATTATTGCTATTGAAGGAAATGAGTACACATGTCATGTGACTATACCCAATTCTAATATTAATAATACAGAGATCATAATGAAGTAAAAAATAGCAAAAATTGCTGAGGTGTGGTAGGTTCAGCTTTCTTGAATACTGTCAGCAGCATGCTAATTGCTACAGCTCATGTTGTAATTAATATATATGAAGAGCCTTAAATTTTTCAGTAATCCTACTTCAAGAGCTGTAAGTAAAAATTCCAAAATAGAAGAAATGCTTTATGAAGAACATACTAATCACATAATTATGTATAGTAGCAAAACAGAGAGCAACCTTTCTGTCCAGTAATAATCACATGATAGAGTATTATGCAGCCATTAAAATGATGCTTCAACAGACTCAAATTTAGAAAATGTTTACATTATAATGGTAAGTGAATCAATTTCAATGCAATATTGTGACTACAGTAAGAACATTTCATAAAACAAAATAAAAGCTATACTTTAAAAAAGTAAGAAAACACATTAAAATATTAATAGTGGCTGTTACTAGGTAGAGAAATGGTGTAATTTTCATTTCTTCTTTTATACTTCCTAAATTTTCTACAGTGAATACACAGTTTTTAATTTAAAAAAAGATTGTTTTTCAAATATCATGACTATCCTCCTTTTATTTCAGCTGCAGAACAAGTGTCAAAGTTGGACAACAACTAATAGCAACACAGAGTAAATGACTAGCACATGATAAATTAACTGGGAATTAAAAAGATGTGTAAGGCTGAGAAGAAAATATAGATCAATGAAAAAATATACCATAATCACTACTGGTAAAGTCAAAGCCTCCAAAATAATGGAAACTAATGTCTAAGGATTATATATTCATATATTCTGGCAGTGAAATAAAAAGAAAGAGTTCCATTCATGTTAAAAGGCCACATGTGGGTACTGGGCAAAACAGAACAGCAAAACTATGTTTTAGGAAGTATGGGGGTAAGGTAGGGGGAGGTATTTTCTGCCCTTTACTTCAAGTCCTCAGAGGAGGGAACTTCTTCTACTCTATATTTCTGATGACTTTTTCTCACCCCTTTCTTAAATGGACTCCTGCAGAAATTACTGCCAATCTTCGGGTAAAAAGCCCAGCACTCACTGTCGCTTTCACTAGGGTCAGGAGCATGGTGGTGCTCAAGGTCAGTGCATACATGCAGGGTGGCCTCTTGCCTTAGTTAGCACTTCATATCTCTTTCCATCATTTAGACTAAGCAGGGTCTGCCTCAGCAGTCCTAGCCATTCTTCTCTGCTTCTGACTGGATGTCTGAAATGAACTGCCTCTCTCTGCAACTGATTAGGAAAAGGGATCAAAGAAACGGGGGCAGGACCAAAAGCCATCACTTAAAACTTCCTGGATTAAGCCATGTTCCCCAACTGAGCTCTTATCAGATATGTTCTATATCTTGATGAAGCAGGCAGGACAGGATACCTACTTAACTACTGGTTTACAAATAGGCCAGTGCTGTGATTCCTTCAGATTTTGCTATTGGCCGTGTGTGTGTGTGTGTGTGTGTGTGTGTGTGTGTGTGTGTGTGTGTGTGTGTGTGCATCTGTCTCTCTGTTTACCACTTCTCTGAAAAGATTCTTGAAAGAAGAGATAAGGGGAACCAAAATCCATATTGCACTCCTAATAACTATACAAACTAACAATAGTAACAATATGATTGAAGATGTTGGCAACATGAAAAGAGAGTGGTATGTAATAGAAACAACTTAAAATAATCTTCATTTAGAGATATATCATAGCAGTATTTAAAACATATGCATGCTTATTTTCAAACACTTTTTAAAAATGAAGTTTTTAAATTATGAAAGTTTACCATTTTAGAAATAAATACCATCTTTAAAATGATAATTATACTTTTATAAGTATTAAGTATTATGACATCCTTCTTAATTTGGCATCATGTCATAGTGAGCCTCTAATCCTTAATGTTGACGCAGTGCAAAATAATAGTAGATCCAAGACCAACACTGATCAACTTAAATAAATTTCTCTAGGTGCAACTGTCCAGCTAGTTAGTGAATTTTCTTAATATGTCCATAATTGTAAATTGTTTTCACAATGATATACTTACAAATACAATATCACAGCCAAAAAAGTAGCAGTCAGGTACCAAATGTTGTTACATACATTATAATTATTCAGAGCAACCCAAGGGGAAAAAATAATTCTGATTACCTGGGCTTTTCTGGTACATCAGAAGGATTACTGCAAAATGGTTCCTGGTAAATAGTTTCTGAAAGGTCATGATCCAACAAAGTTGCCATAATTTCTTCCCTGCTTGGTGGGGACATAAGTGGTTTCAAAATGTGAGCAGTTCGAGGGGTGAAACTGCCATTTTTAGATTGTGAGGGAGAGCTGGTAGACCTTGGTGAACTATCAGGAGTTGGTGTCAACATATCATTGTTTCTTGAAACATACAATTCCAAATCTTCAGAGGCTGCATCTACAAGTTCACCATCAGGGGAAGATAGTATTGTAGTAAAAGAGGTATTGACTGCATCAAGAGACTGTCCCATTTCTTTTCTGGTATGACTTTGAATCCAGTCTGAATTGCCTGGCTGTGAGAGGCTAAGAAACACTTCTTTGCTTACTGAACTCCTATTCAATCTAGATTTTTCATTTAGACAATCCTCTGACTGCTGGACACAGAAAGACTCCATTATTGAATTAGGCCGAGTTAGAGGATGAAAGGTATTTTTCCACTGATTGTGGCGATGATTCTCATTGCTATCTATGGATGATTTCTCAAATAATTCAGGACTTAGAGTACCAGATCTAATCCATGAGGTTGAGTCTGAGGCATGATGTTTGTCTTCATCACACTTCTGGTTATCATGACTTAAAAATTCAGTTTTTTCTACAGTTTGTCCTGGGAAAAGATCCTGAACTGCATCACTCAGGAACTTTTGAGGCAAATTCTGATCTGCTGGGACAAACTGACTTCCAGAATAAAAGCTACAAAATCCAGTTTGACCTATTGTATTAATATCAAAATTATAATTATGTTCAGGAGACAAGCTGTCTTCAAGGGAATAACAACTTTCAAATCCTGGATCTGAAAAAAAGATAGGACTATCATCCGATAGGGAGTTATCCAACTGGCCAGAGGCTGGTAAATTTAGAGAGTCTACTTTAAGAAGTTTGGGAATTTTTTCTTTAGGTTTTGTACTTCTGGGAGTTCGAGGTTTTCTTGGAGATGTTACTGATCGTGTTCGTTTAATTGATTTGTTATGCTCAAGGGAATGAGAGATATTTTTGTTTGGTTGCTGTTTATTAGATAATGGGTCTTGCATACTATTTGCATTCTGTGCTTTCTGCTGTCTTTTCTGTAACAATTCTTTTAGAACTGCCAGTCCAGACTGTCCTTCACCAAACGTTGAAGGTGTTGACATATTTCGATTTCTACACTGAGAAAGTGCTTTGGTTTGTGAAATTGCTTCTGACAATGACCTTTGCTTTACCCTTTCAGGTTTAAAATTTGACATATCTAAAATAAAGCCCCTTTGTTTTTGCTCCCATGTTATTTGTTTGATTGGGCTTCTCAAGGAAGTTACAAAGCAATTATTAGGCATCTGACTTTCCTCTGAAGCTGCTTTACCTGGAGAACAAATTTCACTGTGCTTTGACTGTTCTGCCATGCACACAATCTGCTGCTGACTGTCTTTGCAATGCAAAAAATTAGGGGCATACGTCTGGTCTGGCTTTGATTCTACGGAATTACGATAGTCGTTTAACTTTCCAAGAGATGACAAATAGTTTTTTTGTACATTTGCATTCTCTTCTATCTTTGGAGACATGATACCAGAAGACATCTGTGTATTCTGTGCTACCTGAGACAAATGGTTTGAAAGGTCAAATATATTTTTTTGAATCAAGGTTGATTCTTTTAGAGTAAACATAGCATTTTGATTATGAGACCGCTGAACATTAATTTTTGAGATTCCAGGTCCCAAAGAACTACAAACAACTGATGAATGCAAATCATCTTGTGGACTGGGGAATGTTTGCAAATCTACAGGCTTCTTGCTTTCTAGGAAAGAAGAAAAGCAGCCAGATAAATTCTGTTGTGCATGAATTCCAGTGGGGAGAGGAGCAGAAAGAGGATGATCTATAGCAGAGCCCATTAGTGACACATCTTTCTGTTTAAAAAGTAGTTGAGAGCCTCCAGAACTATTTGAGGCCTCAGACACATTCTGATGTTTCAGCACAAACTTAACTTCAGCACCAGCTTGAGATTTTAGTTTTTCATCTTTTAGTGTTATGTGCTTTCTTGGTGTAGTTTTCTCATTTACTTTTTGTTTCTGTTTTGCTTTTGGTTTCTTTTTTCCATCATCTACTAGTTTATTTGTCTGATTTCGTTTGTTCCTTTTCTTAGTAACTACAGAGGGATTAACAAGCTTTGTTTTTGATTTCTTAACCTGCGTTCTTGCTCGACTATTTTTTCCTATACGGGAATTAACAGTCTTGCTATTATATGCATTAGGACCCTTAAAAAGCATTGCTTCTTTATTGGCAGCAGCCATAATTTCTTCAGCTCTTGGATCTGTGGGAGACCAGCAGCGAGGTGGAGAAGAGTTTATGGGACTTGTGCTTCTCTCAGAAAGAAAACCTAGTTTAGACATAACATCACTATAATTTAAGTCACAGTCTTCGGTTTCAGCATTATAAGATGGTGAGGGAGGAGAAAGAATAGCATGTGACCGTTTTTTCCTGAAAGACAAAGTTCTTTTAATATTTTCACTGTTTGTCCTTTGTTGCTTACCAGTTTTTTTCTTAGCAGACTTATGTTTTGATTTTCTTCTGTGACTTTTCTTTGGTGTTAGTGGATAAATAGGATATTTGGTTGCAGGGGAGTCAGGAACTTTTGGCCAAAAATCCTTCAAAGGTGCAAGCTTTTTATACAGTTCCATTTTTTCTTCTGTTAATATTACTTGTTTTTCTTTAGAGTCTATTTTTCCTAGCTTTACAAGCATATTTTTCCTCCCTCTAAATCTATTAATGATAATATACTTTATGATGACAGGGGGCAGCTTTTTAGACATTTTTCTGCGTTTTCGAGATTTGAGAGTTCCATCTAAACTTTCACCAATTTCCATGGGATGAGGTAGGCTAATTTTTGAGTTGTGTGTTATAAAACTTGACTCACTATCTTCATTCTCATAATTTACCTTGCGTTTGGCTCTAAGTGTGTATTTATTTCCATACAATCCAAAGGACTGCTCAGTTTCTAAGGCTCCTTCTCCAAAGTGACAGTCTACAAAACTGTCTGTAGATGTTTTATTTTCAAAAGCTCCACGGCTGGCCTTAATTAAATCACTGGCCAATACGTTATCCTTCTCAGAATTACTATTACAAGGATTATTTTGTATACAATTATCTTTTGAGGATCCAGTCTCAGTAGTTCCGGCAGAATTCTCTCGATGACCTACAAGCTTCTTTTTATTCATTTTTAACCGGGACTGTTTATTGCTAGGATGTAGTTTATATGTGACAGGAGAGAGTTTTTGTGGCCTACTGAGACAATTAGAAAGAACAACACTGGGAAAAAACATATAATGTGCTGCTTGCTGGCTGAGGCTTGGTTTTTCTGGTTTATGTTCTTGAAATTCTTCATATCTAATTTTAAGTTTATTTAGTCCACTTTCATCAGCAATGCTATCAAGAGAATGCACCATAGTTCTATTCTCCCCTGAGCATGATAGCAATTCACAATTTTCAGTCAGTGACGAAGGGAATAAACTATTTAGAGCTGTACTGTTTCCTTTTTCATTTCCTTCAGAGGATAATTTACTTTTTGAATGATTTAAGTCAGAAAAGTTGAAAGAATTTTTGCCCAATGTATTTTCGTTAGTGTGACGGTTCATATGTATAAAAGGGGCATCCTTATCAATTTTTCTAATGTTTGTATACTTTCTACTTGGTACTTGTCTTGTGACAGATGGAATATCTTCTTCATAATCAAAACTACTACTTTCACAGGAAGATACTGGGAGGACATCTTTCTTACTACTCTCTTTATGAGAGTTTTCTGAATGGACAGTACTGCTTAAAGACCCAGGGTATTTCATAGAGTAAGTGCTTTCATTTGCAAAAGAAGCAACTGAATGATCTAGACTTTTCTCTAGGTTGTTTGGCTGTGAAAGGTCTTCAATTAAATCTTCCTTGTTCAAAACATGGGAAGAAAGGGCACTTGTGTGTTTACACTGAAAGGTAATCTTAGCGGAAGATGGGGGTTCTAATGTAGCAGCATCTTTGTGAAAGATGGAAGGTTTTACTGATAGCTTGCTTGTTGCAATCACAGAAGAGTGGGTTCTAGAATTTTCATTGTTCAGTGGATTGTCTGAAATGGGGGAAAAAAGAATTTACTTCACTTCCACCCTTTTAATTTTTTAAATATTTTCCCATACCATGATACTATCACCATGAAAAGAAATTATATGAAATTAAATTCGTATGTTTAAAACAGTTATCTCAACAAAAAGGTCATTCCTATCATTAGGATAATACCATAATCTAAAAAATCAAGAGTCAGTTACATTTGATTAGTAGTCATTATTTTAAACACATATTTCTTTGATCAGAAATAGATGATATCAATATTCATGCCTTTTGGGAGAATAAGGGGAAAAATACTGTCACCTTCAAAATTTTCCATAAAGTAACATGTCTTTGCATTATCACTTCAAATAAGCTGAGCATATTTCTTATAGTTTCCTATGCTACTTAAATGTTATGACGATAAACTGATTAAAGTTTATAAAGCTCTAAATCAGTGATTAATAAACGCTATACTCTTAGAAATGAGAAAAAATCATATATCTACATTCTCTCAAAAGAAATCGTCCTGCAGAAGGACAAAATCTAACAGTATTGTCATAGCCTCACTTAGCCAACTATGTAGAGAGTGTGATTATATTTTTCAAAATCAAATATATTTTCTGCCCCTAAATAATGAAATACAGTAGACTACTTTACTTACCACTATTTTCATCTGCAGTTCCATCTAACTGAGGTATAGAAAGATTGGCTAGAAGCAAACTGTTATTACTCCATTCCATTTCTTCTTCTGAAGATGAATCATCTTCTTCCGTTGAGCTTCTATGGGTATTTCTGCACAGTGATCTAGAGAATATTAAGATTCACCAGTGAGTATGAGCCTTAGAAAAAAGCATGTCAGACTCAATTTGCCTAATTTGATCCTATAATAGTAAAACTGAATAAACAGGATCTGAAAATAACTTAAAAAAGAAAAGCAGATTTACTTTGCTTTGGTATCATGCCCTACCAAAAGTTATTGTAAGTAGACTGTATAATCCATTTCATGTGAGCTAGAAGACACCATCATTCCTGTATTCATAGCTCCACAATATCCTGGATTATCATATCTAATTATGTTCTTCCTTATAGTCTCCCCCTCAGCTTATCATTAGATATACACATAACAGCTTGGGTGAGAACCTGGTAATTTCTAAAAAGGTGGCATCCTAGCATATTTTAAGAAGTCTATAAATACACAATCACTACATTATTAATTGGAAAAAATAAACAAAAAGATAGGCAAGGGGGTATTCAGGTCAGGGCTGAAAGAGCAAATAAAAGGGATCAGAGACAGGATAGGAAGCAGTACAGGTGTTGAGTCAATCCCAGCAGTGGCTATAAAGTAGGGCTGCTGAGGAATGCAGATGGACTGTGAAACCCAGATGGATACTCTCCTTAAGTTTCATGTCATATTGATTTAAATTTTTCACTGGATCCTAGCTTGATACTTTCCCTTCTATCTGGATGGGCAAACTTACTTTCTATCCATACCTAATTTTTTCTTTCACTTGTCTTGAAAATTTGAAAATATTGCTTTATTATACATGGAACAGTTTTTCCATTAAGCCTTCCCCAAATCACAAGTTGTCCTAAAATCACTCTTAAGAGATGAAAGAGTTATTAGAGGTCATCTAGTCTAGCTTTCTAAGCAATGCAAAAATCTTATTTTTAACAGACCCTACAATCTCCACTTTTATATTCTCAGTATAAAGGGCTTGCTGTTTCACAGGGTAATCTTTTCTGTTATCAATGGCTCTAATTGTTAGTAATTTTCTTCCTATATTACACAAAAATCTTTCATTCCTGCCTTTGTGCTATGTAGCCATATGTAGCAAGGTCTATGCCATGTTCCACATGATAACCTTTAAAATATCTGAAGGCATTATCATTTGTTCCATAGTTCCTCTTTAATTAGACCAAACATTATCTATTCTTTCTCCTGTTCTTTAAAAGTGACAGTGTTAACAAATCCTTCTAGTTTTCTTCCTCTTCTTTCCCTTTCCTTTCCTTTTTCAGTATTCTTAAAATATGGTACTCAGGAGGAATATAATATTCAATATACAAGTATCAATAGAATTAAATGACTCCTCTTCTAGACAATATACTTCTATTATTCAATCTCTCTTTAATATACATTTATAAAATGTTCAGGATTGTTTTTCCAAGGTTAACCTGGGGTTGGTTTTCACAGAATTGGTCCAGTCAATGAACACACAAGCATTAATTAATCATGGGATAAACCAGGCCTATTATTTTAAACATGTTGGCACCACTGGGAAAAAGGAGATGGTGATTTTATAAAAATGTTACATATTTGAATGTGTATCTACTTAATATGGGCATGGAAGTATAAATAGCTAAACCAGGTATAATCTAAGAAACTATAGAAGAAATGCTAATAATAGGTTGAAGGTAAAAATCAAATGAACAATATCAAAACAAAACAATGAAAGAACAATGAAGAAAAAAACAAATGGAAGAAAAATGCATCATGAAATGCCACATGATCAAATAAAAATATCAAACAGTCAACAAATTTAGCTAAAATACAGAAGAAGCAATCCTATTTATTATAGCAAGATTTAAATACATCAATAAATACTATAATTATTTTACTAACAAAATCCAAAATCTGTCAGAATAATAAATGTTACCCCAGGTACAGCTGGTAGACAATAATCAAATTCACTGTTTTGGCAACCATACAACACTACAGATTTATTGTGCTCTTAATAAAGTAAAACTTATGACCTTCCCACAGAAATTGTTAAGCCCAGAATGAATCGTAGGTCTATCTAGTCTATATTTGTGAAGCTGACTGACTGAACATAAAACCTATGACTCTACACTTTATTAGGCATCATCTTTTTAGTTTCAAGATATTTTCGAATCTATATTTTGTCATTCAATGAATTACCAATCTCCAATGTTTCTGACAATCTGAATTCAATCTAGCATGAAACTTGGCACACAGCAGCATTTAAGTGGTTTTTGAATGCAAAATCATGCAAGTTCTCTGTGAACCTACCTAATCAGTCACTATTACCACGTATACTCCTTATCCACAAGGATGCTATGTAAGACTTTGTTAAATATCTGGCTGAAATTAAGATTCAATATGATTATTACATTTCTCTAAGTAACCATATTTAAAATGGATATAAAGGCAGTAGAGCACGACTTGAACTCATGAAGGGTCTTGATATTCTCTGCTTCTCTAAGTGCCCACAAAGTGTTTAATAATCGTAAGTATCACCCCTATTATAGGGGAGCAGAACTAGAAGCAAGCAGACCAGTTAAAAAGTGATTTCATAGTATTCCAGATAAATAATAATGAAGGCTTAAACTAGATAGGCTTAACAACTAATAGAGGTGTAAAGGAGAGCAAATTAAATATGACACTGAAGTTACAAACTTCCAGAAGTTGAAGGCAAAGTGGTGTCATTACAGAAATAAGAACCAGAGACACAAGAATAAAGCCATTTTATACCACTGTCTATTATCATTTAGGATTGCTTATGCTCCAAAAGATGTTGTTGTGGTTGAGGAATTTCTGAACAGGATATTTCATAAAAAGATTTATAAAGTTTATACAGAAAAAAATTGACAAAAATATTTATAGAATAGCTACAAGAAATTGTATGCCTTTCAACCCCCCCCCCTTTTTTTTTTAACAGATTAGGAAATATCAGCAAAAGGAATTTTTATGACACTGTTGAGGGTCAAATCTATCAGGAAATAGAACATTGATTCTGTCTGGCTCAGGTAAAATTAGGTCTTCAAAGGTCAAGGAGCTAAGTCGTTGACCGATTTAACACTGTGACAGCAAAGGGAACTCAGTATGTGAAACTAGGAAGGAAGTATGAAATAATATTTCACAGGTTTGGAATTTCCTACTCACAGAATAAAAATGGAATTCTTTGTAGGAGCATACTGTGAAAATATAGAAGAGAGGGTTCTGATATAAACTCAGATAACAGGAGATGGTATCAGAAAATTTATTTTTTTATATTAGGTAATGTTGAGAAACTAGAGCTACATTACATATATACTTATAATACTATATATGTATATATGTAATACATATGTGTTTAAACATGATATATAGATTAATCTCATTCATCTTTCAAAAACAGACTTTAGAAGTTTTAGTACTGCCTACAGAAGTTTGAAGTAGAGGCACACTCAGTGTTTTAAGCTCAGAGGCCCAATTTTTTTCCACACACAGAGCATACAGCTCAGGGGCAGACTCAAATCAATCAAGCTCACAAGAAACTGATTTAGAAAAACACACTGCCGAGGAGAGTGGCCAAGATGGCAGAGTAGAAGGACACTAAGCTCACCGCCTCTCACGAGCATACCAAAATCATAACTAACTGCAGAACAATCATTGATGAAAAAGACAGGAACGCACCAGAAAAGATCTTCTACAACTAAAGACATAAAGAAGGAACCACAGTGAGTTGCGTATGAGGGGCAGACTTGCAGTATAATCAAGTCCCATACCGCTTGGGTGGGGGACCCACAAACTGGAGAATAATTATATTAGAGAGGTTTGAGCCCCATGTCAGCTCCCCCAGCCTAGAGGTCTGGCATTGGAAACAGGAGCCACCAGAGCATTTGGTTTTGAAGGCCAGCAGGGCTTGATTGCAGAGACTCTGCAGGATTGGGGGAAACAGAGACTTCAGTCTTAAACAGTGCACACAAAATCTCACACACACTGGGACCAAGAGCAAAAACAGTAATTTGATAGGAGCCTGGGCCAGACCTACCTGCTGGTCTGAGAGGGTCTCCTGGGGAAGCAGGGGGTAGCTGTGTCTCACCCTGGGACACAGGCACTGGTGGCAGACATATCGGGGCGCATTCATCTGTGTGAACTCTCCTGGAGGTTGACATCTTGGCACCAAGACCTAGGCCCACCCAATAGCCTTTAGGTTCCAGTGCTGGGACGCCTCAGGCTGAACAACAAACTGGGTGGGGACATAGCCCCATCCATCAGCAGACAGGCTGCATAAGGACTTCCTGAGCCCACAGCCACCTCTAGACGAGCCGCTAAACACAGCCCTGCCCACCAGAGGGTCAAGACCGAGCTCCAACCACCAGTGGGCAGGCACTGGCCCCTCCCAACAGGAAGCCTGTACAAGCCTCCAGACCAGCCTCACACACCGGGAGGCAGACACCAGAAGCAAGAAAACTTCAAGCAAGACCAAGTCTGCAAATGCAGACTAGACACTATCCTGGGACCACCTGGACCTGGGCCCTTGAGTGATGAGAGGGGAGTGCACTGCTGGGATGCATACAACATCTCCTACAATGGGCCACTTCTCCAAGGTTGAGAAACGTAACTAACCTACCACATACATAAAAATACAAATAGCAATTTAGACAAAATGAGAAGACAGAGGAATATGTTTCACATGAAGGAAAAACATAAAACCCCAGAAGAAGAACTAAGTGATGTGGAGATAGGCAGTCTACCTGAGGAAGAGTTCAGAGTAATGATCATAAAGATGATCAAAAAACTCAGGAGAAGAATGGATGCAGATAATGAGAAATTAGAAGTTTTTAAAAAAGAATTAGAAAATATAAAGAGCAATCAAACAGAATTGAAGAATATAATAACTGAAAAGAAAAAAACACAAGAAGGAATCAACAGTGGACTAAATGAGGAAGAAAAATGGATCACTGAACTGGAAGACAAAGTACTGGAAATCACTGCTGCTGAACAGAAAAAAGAAAAAAAAAAAAAAAGACATGAGGACAGTTTAAGAGACCTCTAGGACAACATCAAGAGTGCTAATTTTTGCATTATACGGGTCCAGAAGGAGAAGACAGAGAGCAAGAGCATGAGAGAATATTTGAAGAGAACAGGATTAACCCAAGGAGGAACACACTGAGACACACAGTAATCAAACTGACAAAAATTCAAGATAAAATATTAAAAACAACAAGGGAAAAGCAACAAATAACATACAAGGGTACTCCCATAAGGCTATCAGCTGATTTTTCAGCAGAAACTCTGCAGGCCAGAAGGAAGTGGCACAATATACTTAAAAGTGATGAAAGAGAAAAACCTACACCCAAGAATACTCTACCCAGCAAAGTTCTTTGATTTGACGGAGAAATCAAAAGCTTTATAGACAAACAAAAGCCAGAAGAATTCAGCACCACCAAACCAACTTTACAACAAATGCTAAAGGAACTTCTCTAGGCAGAAAAGGCTACAACTGGAAAAAAGAAAATGACAAAATGGAAAAGCTCACTGGTAAAAGCAAACATACAACAAAGATAGGAAATCATCCACACACAAAGCTAGTAGGGAGGTTAAAAGACAAAAGTAGTAAAATCAGTTGTATCCACAATAAGCAGTTAAGGTATACATAAAACAATTACATGTAAAATATAATATCAAAAATAGTAATCATGACAGGAGGAGAGTACAAATACAGAGTGTATCTAAAATGCATTTGAAATTAAGAGATCAGCAACTCAAAATAAGCATGTATGTATACAGACTGCTATACAAAAACCTCATGGTAACCACAAAACAAAAAAACTATAATATACACACAAAAAAGAAAAAGGAATCCAAACGTAACACTGAAGACAGTCATCAAATCACAAGAGAACAAAAGAAAGGGGAAAAAAAGACCTACAAAAACAAATCCAAAACAATTAACAAAATGGCAATAAGAACATATATATCAGTGAATACCTTAAATGAAAGCGGACTAAATGCTCTAACCAAAAGACACAGACTGGCTGAATGGATACAAAAACAGGACCTGTATATATGATGCCTACAGGAGACTCACTTCAGATCCAGAGACACATACAGACTGAAAGTGAGGGTATGGAAAGAGGTATTCCACACAAATGGAAATCAAAGGAAAGCCAGAGTCGCAATACTTACATCAGACAAAATAGACTTTAAAATAAAGATGTTATAAGAGACAAAGAAGGACACTACATAATGATCAAAGGATCAATCCAAGAAGATACAACAATTACAAATATATATGCACCCAACATAGGAGCACCTCAAAATATAAAGCAAATGTTAACAGGCATAAAAGGAGAAATTGACAGGAACAGAATAATAGTGGGGGACTTTAACACCTCACTTTCATCAATGGACAGATCATCCAGACAGAAAACCAGTAAGCAAACACAGGCCTTAAATGACATACTAGACCAGATGCACTTAACTGATATATATAGGGCACTCCATCCAAAAGCAACAGAACACACATTCTTCTCAAGTCCACATAGAACATTTTCAAGGATATATCACATAATGGACCACAAAGCAAGCCTTGGTAAATCTGAGAAAACTGAAATCATATCCAGCATCTTTCCCAACCACAACACTATGAGGTTAGAAATCAACTACAAGAAAAAAACTGCAAAAACCACAAACATACAGAGGCTAAAAAATATGCTACTAAACAACTAATGAATCACTGAATAAGTCAAAAAGGGAATCTAAAAATATCTAAAGTCAAATGCAAATACTACAATCCAAAACTTATGGGATGCAGCAAAAGCAGTTCTAAGATAGAAGTTTATAACGATAACCATACAAGCTTACCCCAGGAAACAAGAAAAATCTCAAATAAACAACCTAATCTTACACCTAAATTAAGTAGAGAAAGAAGAACAAACAAAACACAAAGTTAGTAGAGGGAAAGAAATCATAAGGATCAGAGCAGAAATAAAGGAAATAGAGACTAAAAAAACAATAGAAAAGATCAATGAAACTAAGAAGCTGGTTCTTTGAAAAGATAAACAAAAGCGATAAACCTTCAGCCAGATTCATCAAGAGAAAAAGGGAGAGGGCCCAAATCAATAAAATCAGAAATGAAAAAGGAGAAGATACAACTGACACCACAGAAATACAAAGGATCATAAGAGACTACTACAAGAAACTACTCGCCAATAAAATGGACAACTTAAAAGAAATGGAAAGACTTCCCTGGTGGTCCAGTGGCTGGGACTCCACACTCCCAACACAGGGGGCCCAGGTTCAATCCCTGGTCATGGAATTAGATCCCACATGCCGCAACTAAGACCTGACGCAGCTAAATAAATAAATAAATATTTTTTTAAAAAAAGAAATGGAAATAGAAAATATGGGCAGACCAATTACCAGTATTGAAATTGAGTCAGTAATTTAAAAACTCTCAAGAAACAAAAGTCCAGGACCAGATGGCTTCACTGGTGAATTCTACCTAATATTTAGAGAAGAGTGAACACCCACCCTTCTGAAACTACTCCAAAAAACTGCAGAGGAAGGAATGCTTTCACACTCATTCTATGAGGCCACCATCATCCTGATACAAAAACCAGACAAAGATATCACATAAAAAGAAAATTATAGGCCAATATTACTGATGAACATAGGTGCAAAAATCCTCAATAAAACACTTGCAAGCTGACTCCAACAATACATTAAATACCATACACCACGATCAAGTGGGATTTACCGCAGGGATGCAAGGATTTTTCAATATATGCAAATCAATCAATGTAATACACCACATTAACCAACTGAAGAATAAAAATCATGATCATGATCAAAAAATATGATCATCTCAATAGATGCAGAAAAAGCTTCTGATAAAATTCAACATCCATTTATGATAAAAACTCTCCAGAAAGTTGGCATAGACGGAACACACCTCAACAAAATAAAGGCCATATATAACAAACCCATACCTAACATCATACTAAATGGTTAAAAGCTGAAAGCATTTCCTCTAAGATCAGGAACAAGACAAGGATACTCACTCTTGCCACTTTTATTCAACATAGTTTTGGAAGTCCCAGCACAGCAATCAGAGAAGAAAAAGAAAAAAAGGGATTCAAATTGGAAAAGAAGTAAAACTGTCACTGTTTGCAGATGACACGATGCTATACATAGAAAATCCAAAAGACGCCACCAAAAAACTACTAGAGGTCAACAATGAATTTGGTAAAGTTGCAGGATACAAAATTAACACCAGAAATCTGTTGCATTTCTATACGCTTACAATGAAAGATCAGATAGAGAGGACTTGCCTGGGGGCACAGTGGTTAAGAATCTGCCTGACAATGCAAGGGACACGGGTTTGATCCCTGGTCTGGGAAGATCCCACATGCTGCAGAGCAACTAAGCCCATGCACCACAACTACTGAGCTTGTGCTCTGGAGCCCGTGAGCCACAACTACTGAAGCCCGCATGCCTACAGTCTGCGCCGCACAACAAGAGAAGCCACCGCGATAAGAAGTCTGCGCACTGCAACAAAGAGTAGCCCCCGCTTGCCACAACTAGAGAAAGCCCACTCACAGCAACAAAGACCCAAAAATAAATAAATTAAATAAATAAATTTATATATTTTTAAAAAAAGATCAGAAAGAGAAATTAAAGAAACAACCCCATTTACCAGCACAGCAAAAAGAATAAAATACCTAGGAATAAACCTACCTAAGGAGGCAAAAGACCTGTACTCCAAAAAATATGATGCTGATGAAAGAAACTGAAGATGACACAAACAGCTGGAAAAATACACTGTGTTCTTGGATTGACAGAATCAATGTTGTTAAAAATGACCATACTACCCAAAACAATCTACAGATTCAATACAATCCCTACCAAATTACCAATAACATTTTTCACAGAACTGGAACAAAAAACTTTAAAATTTGTACGGAAACACAAAGGACCCCAAATAGCCAAACAATCTTGAGAAGGAAGAACAGAGCTGGAGGAATCAGGCTCCCTTACTTCAGAGTACACTACAAAACTACAGTAATCAAAACAGTATGGTACTGGCACAAAAACACACACACAGATCAATGGTACTGGACAGAAAGTCCAGAAATACACTCATGCACTTAAGGTCAATTAATCTACAACACAGGAGGCAAGAATATACAACAGAAGACTTCCCTGGTGGCGCAGTGGTTGAGAGTCCGCCGGCTGATGCAAGGGACACAGGTTCGTGCCTCGGTCTGGGAAGAACCCACATGCCGTGGAGCAGCTGGGCCCATGAGCCATGGCCGCTGAGCCTGCGCGTCTGGAGCCTGTGCTCCACAACGGGAGAGGCCACAACAGTGAGAGGCCCGCGTACCGCAAAAAAAAAAAAAAAAAAGAATATACAACAGAGAAAAAGGCAGTCTCTTCAACAAGTGGTGCTGGGAAAACTGGACAGCTACATGCAAAAGAATGAAATTAGAACATTCTCTACACCATTTACAAAAATAAACTCAAAATGGATCAAAGACCTGAATGTGAGACTGAATACTATAAAACTCCTAGAGGAAAACATAGCACAGTCTTTGACATAAATTGCAGCAAAATTTTTTTGGATCCATCTCCTAGAGTAATAGAAACAAAAACAAAAATAAACAAATGGGACCTAACTAAACTTAAAAGCTTTTGCACAGCAAAGGAAACCACAAACAAAATGAAAAGACAACCTATGGAATGGGAGAAAATATCTGCAAATGATGCGACCAACAAGGGCTTAATTTCCAAAATACAAACAGCTCATGCAGCTTAATATAAAAAAAAACAACAACAGGGCTTCCCTGGTGGTGCAGTGGGTTAAGCATCTGCCGGCCAATGCCGGGGACACAGGTTCAAGCCCTGGTCCGGGAATATCCCACGTGCCATGGAGTAACTAAGCCCATGTCACAACTACTGAGCCTGCATTCTAGAGCCCGCGAGCCACAACTACTGAAGCCTGCGCGTCTAGAGCCCGTGCTCTGCAACAAGAAAAGCCACCACAACGAGAAGCCTACGCAACACAACAGCAGCCCTCACTCACCGCAACTAGAGAAAGCCCACACGCAGCAACGAGGACCCAATGCAGCCATAAATAAAAAATTTAAAATAAAATAAAAGGAATAATCGTTTTAAAAGAAATTTTAAAAACCAAACAATCCAATCAAACAATCGGCAGAAGACCTAAACAGACATTTCTCCAAAGAAGACATACAGATGGCCAACAGGCACATGAAAAGATGCTAAATATCACTAATTGTTGGAGAAATCCAAATCGAAACTACAATAAGGTATCACTTCACAGCAGTCAGAACTTCCATCATTAAAAAGTCTACGAATAATAAATGCTGCAGAGGGTGTGGAGAAAAAGGAACCCTCCTACACTGTTGGTGGGAATGTAGATTGGTGCAGCCACTATGGAGAACAGTATGGAGGTGGTTTAAGATACTAAAAATAGAGCTACCATATGATTCTGCAATCCCACTCCTGGACATATATCTGAAGAAAACTCTAGTTCAAAAAGATACATGCACCCCAATGTTCAGAGCAGCACTATTCAGAATAGCCAAGACATGGAAGCCACCTAAGTGTCAATCGACAGATGAATGGGGAAAGAAGATGTGGGATAAATAAATATATATATATACACACACACACACACACACACACACACACACACACACACACACACACGTATACATATATATGAATATTACTCAGCCATAAAAAATAATGAAATAATGCCATCTGCAGCAGCATGGATGGACTAAGTCAGACAGAGAAAGACAAATATCATATAATGTCACTTATATGTGGAATCTAAAATATGATACAAATGGGGACTTCCCTGGTGGTCCAGTGGGTAAGACGCCACACTCCAAATGCAGGGGGCCCAGGTTTGATCCCTGGTCAGGGAGCTAGATCCCACATGCCATAACTAAGAAGTCTGCATGCCATAACTAAGACCCCATATGCTGCAACTAAAGATCCTGCATGTCACAACGAAGATCCTGCGTGCCGCAACTAAGACCCAGCACAGCCAAAATAAATAAATAAATTTTAAAAATATGATACGAATGAATTTATTTACAAAACAGAAAGACTCACAGACATAGAAAACAAACTTATGGTTACCAAATGGGACAGTGGAGGGGAGGGGAGATTAGGAATTTGGGATTAACATATACGTACTACTTTATGTAAAACAGATAAATAATAAGGGCCTACTGTATAGCACAGGGAACTATATTCAACATCTTATAATAATCTATAATGGAAAAGAATCTGAAAAAGAATATATATATATAAAAAACTGAATCACTCTGCTATACATCTGAAACTAACACAACATTGTAAATTAACTATACTTAAAAAAAAAGGTTAAAATGTAAAAAGGAAAGAAAAAAAAGAAAACCACACTGCCATCTTACTCATTTTCTTTGAGAAATGGAACAGAATATCAGTTACTGCTTCTGACATTCATTCATTCATTAATATTTAACTCCTTCGATCTAATCAGACCTAGAAGCCATTCCTTGTCTTCAAGCTGACTCTATATTTGTTGCTCCGACCCATAAGAGTTTAACTCTCAAAGGGCATTCTTTTTTCCTCAAGTTCTGAGATAAGGAGGCACTTCTATTTTGCCCCATTTATGACCCATATATTACTATTGTATATACAGACAAATGATTTCTAAGTTAGGTTTATGAGGAGAGCACAAATTGGAGCAAGGTAATCAAAAGACACAAACTTTGTTATAAGACAAATAAGTACTAGGGATATAATGTACAACACGGTGACTATAGTTACCACTGCTGTATGATACATATGTACGTATGTATATATATGCTGTATGTATGATATATATGAAAGTTCTCATTACAAGGAGACAAAAAATTTCCCCCATTTCTTTTTATTGTAATTATATGAGATGATGGATGTTAACTAAACCTGTTGTAATTATTTCATAATATATGCAAATCAAACCATTATGCTGTACATCGAAAATTCATACAGTGGTGTATATCAATTATATCTTGTTAATAATAGAAAAAAATAAAGTTAGGTTTAATCTTTTTAAATGTACCAAAATTTTATTTTGCTTGGAATATAAAGTTTACACACTATTTAAAAGAGATTTCAAAGAAGTCAATTTAGTTTATTAGGTATTTTTTATTATGAATAATAGTAAGAAATAATTTCTGATTAAAGAACAATGATAATGATCAAAGGTAAAGCAACTGAAATAACTAAAAAGTTACCTCTTTTTGGCACAATGTTCTTCAATATTGCTGTCCCATCTCTGAGACATTACTAAACTAAGCTCCATTTCTTCTTTTTCAATCTGTGGTTCATTTTCTTCATCATCACTATTTTGAGGATTTTTACTGTTTCCAAACGAACGACATGATGATGGCATCCTATTTCTTCCCCCCTGATATCCGTCATTTTCCAAACCAGCAAGAAGATGTACCAGAGCCTCATCAGGACTACTGTCCACTATAAAACAAGTGAAGCATCACCAACAAACAACTTAAATTTTCTAAGTAATTCAATAATTCAGATCAATTATATATAAAACAACAACAAGAACCACAGATGCTGGCACATGCTGAAAGGATACAGCTGGTACAAAGATTTATGTATTGATGTAATTCTTCCATTAAAGTGTAATATTTGGACCACCTGCATTACACATGATTTTGTGTCCTTAAAAAGAAAATTCCCAGACACCATCTCACACCTACTGAATTAGAATTTCTGATGTAGGGCCCAGGAATTTGCACGTTAACAAGTTGCTCAATCTCTTACTGCACAAGCAAGGTTGAGGAGCACTAAACCAAATATAATCACAAGTGATCAAACTAAATATAAAATATATAATAAATATATGAATTAATGCTAAGGAAGTGCCTTAAAAATGATAATGTGAACACCTTATCCCTCTCTTAAGCTGTATTTAGCTCACAGGACAGTCAAACAAAACCTGTAGTTGCAAAACACGAGAGAGCTTTAAAAGTGATTAATAACATTACTTAAAAACCTTGAAGACCACCACTGAAATATCACCATCATATGCACTAGGGTTGCTAAAATCAAAAACAGATAATAACAAGTGTTGACAAGGATGTGAAGAAATTGGAGCCCTCATACACTGCTGGTCGAATTGTACAGTGGTGCAGTTGCTTTGGGGAAAAAAAGTTTGGCAGTTCCTCAAAATGCTAAACACAGAGTTACCAGAGGACCCAGTAATTCCATTCCTAGGTATGTATCCAAGAGAAGTGAAAACATATGTCCACACAAAAACCTATACGTGAATAATCATAGCAGCATTACTCCAATGGCCAAAAAAGTGGAAACAACCCAAATATCCATCAACTGAAAGATGGAAAAATGAAATATGGTATATATCCATATGATGCAACATTATTCAATAGTAAAAAGGAATGCAATACTGACATATACCTCAACATGAATGAATCTTGAAAACATTATGCTAAGTGAAAGAATACAGAAACAAAAGGTTATATAATTCTGTTTATATGAAATGCCGAAAATAGGTAAATCCAGCAAAAGAGAAAATAGATTAGAGGTTGCCAGAGGCTGAGAGGAATGAAAAATGGAAAGTGACTACAAATGGGTATTGCATTTCTTTTTAGGGTGATAAAAATGTCCTAGAAAAAAAAAAAAAGTCCTGGAATTACATAGTGGAAATGGTTGCATAAATACCTGAAATGCTAAAAACCACTGAACTGTACATGTTAGAAGGTGAGTTTTACAATATGTGAATTATATCCCAATAAAAGCTATTATTTTTAAAAAAAAGATCATAAAGATGGAGGTTTGTTCTAATCTAGTACACAACCTTTTTCTCTGTAAAATGAGATAATATATTCCCCATTTACTAAACTATTAAGTTTCAGGTTTTCTTTGTTGACATTAAACAAACTGGTTCAATCATGCTACTGGTTCAATCATGCTACCAACTGTAAGGCTACCAACTGTAAGGCAAAATTGAAGATATTTGCTTATAAGAGCCATTTTGGCAAAAATCCATTTCTTAATCTAGAATTGCAGTTAATTTTTCCTGCCTCATACTTTAAAAATGGTTAACATTGGCAAATGATTTATAGATATTTGACTCTCAGATCTCTAACACTGAGATTACATTTTTTGTAACCTTATGCAAGGTGGAATTATATCAGCTGGTGATACATTATATTTGCCTAATATAATGAAATAAGGATATGTCTCTCTTTTTCAATTTCTTTTTTGTTTTTTATAACTAAAATATAACTTAGGTATATATATATCTATTTACTCAGAGAAATAAAACATTTAGATTATAAACTTCAAATTAATTTTTAAATGTGGTCTTTGGATCATTTCTTTCTACGTATTTCATGTCATTCATTTAAAAAAGAAAAAAGCTACCTACCTCCATAGAAAATGTTCTTGAAATATGACTATGTACAATAATTTTGGTACTGTCCCTAGTCATTCAATTAATCTTCCACTCAAATGAAAATGTAAATAACAGAGAGAAGACACTGTAGAGAGGTAGGATAACATTTGATGCTATACCTCATTTGATACAGTAAGAATGGAAAAACGGAAAGTGAGCAAGAAACATAAAATCACTATACCAAGCAAAGCAAGAGGCATGAAGTTCAATGATATCTCACTTTTTGCAAAGAAAATTTAAATAAATTTCTGAAAAATGTCAGTAATTTAGACTAAATTATTGAAATGAAATCTAGCAAATGGTTTACCATATTAATGAAAATGCATTTATGGAGATGCAAAGATACTCAGAAATAACTGTCATGTTCTACATGCTAGTCAAAAATTAACAGCTCGAAAGGAATTGTCCAGGGAAATTCCTGATACTTACCAAGAAAGAATAAATTATGGTATTTTATTAATGTTCTTAACTTTGGAGAATTTTAATTCAAATTAAGCATATTTCCCCTTAAAACAATATGGTTCTCTTCCAAACAAAGTTAAAAAAAAAAAAAATATTTTCTTACACAACTATTTTTCAGAAAAAGCTGTGTAGAAAACAAAAAAGAAGCTACTACATCTCATAATGCAAGATTTCATTTTTATACTAAGAATTTATCAAACATGCAATATTAACCTCTTCAAATCAAAGAAAAAAATACCGCCTGACATACGCACTTTTGTTGATATAAGACACTGAAAATTTATGGCACAATTGTTACTTACAGAAAGCTGGTGACTCACTCAGTCTTTGGGTCAAAGGCTGAAAAGTCTGACTGTTTTCCATGAGGTTCAAAATTGCTTCTTCATTAATAAGAGCTTCCTCCACTTTGTGTCTAATATGACCTTAAGAGGACAAAGAGTACAAAAACATTAAAGTAAATGACCTAAATCTGAAATTTACTGTTTAGAATTTGTATAAATTAGGAAACATTACAATGTAAACCTATTTAAAATTTTGAAGTGTTGCTGACATATGCTAAATAAAACCATAATAAAACTTAATGAAAGCCACAGGAATATCTAACTAGTCATACAGAGTAATTAAAAAAACAAAAACAAAAAACCCTGAAACTGTGAATCACTAAATATTTACAATCTCTTTAGTCTCTAAATCCTACCTAGTATGTACAGACAGTAATATTACTCTGATAAAAATCCATGTACATTAAAATTTGTAAAACGAGTTCTTAGAGGGAAGTGCATAGTGATACAGGACTTCTTTAAGAAAAAGGAAAAAGCTCAAATGAACAATCTAACACATCACCTAGAAGAATTAGAAAAAGAAGAACAAACAAAACCTAAAGTCAGCAGAAGGAAGGAGATAATAAAGATCAGAGAGGAAATAAATAAAGTAGAGATTTAAAAAAATAGAAAAAAATCAATAAAACCAAGAGCTGATTCTTTGAAAGCATAAACAAAACTGACAAACCTCTGGCCAGGCTTAGCAAGAAAAAAGAGAGAAGACCCAAATAAACAAAATAAGAAATCAAAGAGGAGAAATCACAACTGATACTGCAGAAATACAAAAAACCGTAAGACAACACTATGAACAATTACACAACCTAGAAGAAATGGACAACCTTCTAGAAACATACAGCCCTCCAAAACTGAAACAAGAAGAAACAGATAACTTGAACAGATCATCTGATCACTAGAAGTGAAACAGAATCTGTAATAAAAAAACTCCCTGCAAACAAAAGTCCAGAACCAGATGTTTCACAGGTGAATTCTACCAAACGCACAAAGAAGAACTTATACCAATCCTTCTCAAACTCTTCCAAAAGATTGAAGAGAAAGGAATACTCCCAAAGACATTCTATGAAGCCACCATTACCCTGATACCAAAACTAGACAAAGACACTACCCAAAAAAGAAAATTACAGGCCAATATCTTTGATGAATATAGATGCAAAAATTCTCAATAAAATATTAGCAAACTGCATCCAACAACACGTAAAAAAGATCATACACCATGACCAAGTTGGATTCATCCCAAGGTCAAAAGGATGGTTCGACATATGCAAATCAATCATTGTGATACACCACATCAACAAACGAAAAGACAAAAACCACATAATCATCTCAATAGATGCAGAAAAAGTATCTGATAAAATTCAACATCCATTCATGATAAAAACTCTTACAAAAGTGGGTATAGAGGGAACATACCTCAGCATAACAAAAGCTATTTGTGACAAACCCACAGCCAATATAATAATGATGAAAAGCTGAAAGCCTTCCTGCTAAACTCTGGAACAAGACAAGGATGCCCACTCTCAACATTTCTATTCAACATAGTATTGGAAGCCCTAGCAACAGGAATCATACAAGAAAAAGAAATAAAAGGTATTCAAATTGGTAAGGAAGAGGTAAAATTGTCATTATATGCAGATGACGTGATAGTATATATAGAAAACCCTAAAGACTCCACATAAAAACTACTAGAACTGATAAATGAATACAAGGTAGCAGGATACAAGCTTAACATACAGAAATTAGTTGCATTTCTTTACACTAACAATGAAATACCGGAAAGGGAATGTAAACAAACAATCCCTTTTAAAATCACATCAAAAAAATTAAAATACTTAGGAATAAACCTCCCCAAGGAGGTGAAAGACTTATATGCTGAGAACTATTGATACAAAACATTAACAGAGGAAACTGAAGATGACTCAAAGAAATGGAAAGATATCCCATGCTCCTGGATTGGAAAAATTTAATATTATTAAAATGGCTATACTACCCAAAGCAATATACAGATTTAAGGCAATACTCATCAAAATACCCATGACATTTTTCACAGAACTAGAATAAATATTCCTAAAATTTATATGGAATCATAAGAGACCCAGAATTGCCAAAACAATCCTGAGGAAAAAGAACAAAGCAGGAGGCATAGCCCGTCCAGACTTCTGACAATACTACAAAATTACAGTACTCAAAACAGCATAGTATTGGCACAAAAACAGACATATAGATTAATGGAACAGAACAGAAAGCCCAGAAATAAACCCACACATGTATTGACAGTTAATCTTCAACAAAGGAGGCAAGAATATACAATGGGGAAAAGACAGTCTCTTCAGCAAGTGGTGTTGGGAAAGTTGGACAGCAGCATGTAAATCAATGAAACTAGAACACACCCTCATATCATGCACAAAAGTAAACTCAAAATGGCTTGAAGATTTAAATATAAGACATCATAAAACTCCTAGAAGAGAACATAGGTAAAACATTCTCTGACATAAATTATACCAATGTTTTCTTAGGACAGCCTCCTAAGGCAACAGAAATAAAAACAAAAATAAACAAATGGGTCCTAATCAAATGTATAAGCTTTTGCACAGCAAAAGAAACCATAAACAAACCCACAGAATGGGAGAAAATATTTGCAAATCATGTGACCAACAAGGGCTTAATTTCCAAAATATACAAACAGCTCCTACAATTCAATAACAAAAAACCAAACATCCCAACTGAAAAATGGGCAGAAGACCTAAACAGACATTTCTCCAAAGAATACATATAGGTGGCCATTAGGCGCATGAAAGATGCTCATCATTGCTAATTATTAGAGAAATGCAAATCAAACTACAATGAGGTATAACCTCACACCAGTGAGAATAGCCATCATTAAAAAGACTACAAATAACAAATGCTGGAGAGGGTGTGTAGAAAAGGGGAACCCTCCTACACTGTTGGTGGGAATGTAAGTTGGTACAGCCACTACAGAAAACAGTATGAAGGTCCTCAAAAAACTAAAAACAGAGTTGCCCTAGGATCCAGCAATGCCATTCTTGGGCATATACCCAGACAAAACTATAATTCAAAAAGATACATGCACCCCTATGTTCATAAAAGCACTATTCACAACAGACAAGACATGGAAACAACCTAAATGTCCACTGATAGATGAATGGATAAAGAAGATGTGGTATACTTATACAATGGAATACTACTCAGCCATTAAAAAGAATGAAATAAGGTCATTTTCAGCAACATGGATGGACATAGAGATTATCATACTGAGCAAAGTAAGTCAGAAAGACTTTGAAAGACAAATACCATGTTATCACTTATATGTGGAATCTAAAATATGACACAAATGAACTTCTCTACAAAACAGAAACAGACTCACAGAGACTTGTGGTTGCCAAAGGGGAGGGGAGTGGAGAAGGGAAGGATTGAGAGTTTGGGATTAGCAGATGCAAACTATTATATATAGGATAGATAAACAACAAGGTCCAACGATATGGCACAGGGAACTATATTCAATATCCTGTAATAAAACATAATGGAAAAGAATATGAAAAAGAATATATATATATATGTATAATGGAGTCACTTTGCTGTACAGCAGAAATTGTACACAACAGGGAATCAACAATACTTCAAAAAAACATTTTTTTAATATAAAAATGTTACCACTTACAAAAAATAAAATAAAATTTATAAAACAAACAGAAAAGACAAGTTGTCCGACTTAAATAATAAAATTCTCTAGGGCTTCCCTGGTGGTGCAGTGGTTGAGAGTCCGCCTGCCGATGCAGGGGACACGGGTTCGTGTCCTGGTCTGGGAAGATCCCACATGCCGCGGAGCGGCTGGGCCCGTGAGCCATGGCCGCTGAGCCTGCGGGTCCCAAGCCTGTGCTCCGCAATGGGAGAGGCCACAACAGTGAGAGGTCCGAGTACCACACAAAAAAAAAAAAAAAGGAAAGAAAAAAAAATTCTGTATAGTTTATTTTGAAATAATTCATTTTACATTAACTTTATATTTCTCCATATCTTTTAATTCATGATTTTAAAATGTAAGTCTTTTGCCATGTGATTTTTATAGAAGGTCTAATGTACAGAGGGATTAAATAATTTTTAGAAGATAAAATGAATCTCATAATCTAATCAAAGGGAGAGAGAGAATAAAAAGCACATAATAGTAGGGGAAAAGAAGACTATATAGGACTTCCCTGGTGGCGCAGTGGTGAAGAATCCACCTGCCAATGCAGAGGACATGGGTTTGAGCCCTGGTCTGGGAAGATTCCACATGCCGCGGAGCAACTAAGCCCATGCGCCACAACTACTGAACTGTGCTCTAGAGCCCACAAGCCACAACTACTGAGCACACGTACCACAACTACTGAAGCCCACGCGCCTAGAGCCCATGCTCCGCAATAAGAGAAGCCACCAAAATGAGAAGCCCGTGCACCGCAACGAAGAGTAGCCCCCACTCGACACAACTAGAGAAAGCCCGCGTGCAGCAACAAAGACCCAATGCAGCTAAAAATAATTTTTAAAACACCTCAATAATCTTAAAAAAAAAGACTATATAGCAAAATATGGCAAGCAGTTTAAAGAAAGCTAATTGGAAACAGTTCTATTTTTCTCCTTCTGATATTCAGACTTAAAACTAAGTGTTTTTCAACAGTTTTTAAAAGAGAGTTAGAAGCTTCAGGAAGAAATATTTTTAACACATCCTAGAAATATTTTAACACACATAGCAAGCCTAATAGTGTTTAGTCAAAATGAAAGAACAAAAAAACCACAGAAAATAGGTCATCTCAAAACAACAAAAAAATGAGATCAGTGAAAACAAAAGATGGTTCTCACACTAATTACAAAATAGACAAGACTGGCAAGAATGATCACAACAAAATAGAGAGAAGGCATAAACAATGTTAGAAATACAAGTTGAAGTGCCAAAGGTAAAAGAGGCACGTTAAAGTAATACTATGAACAACTTTATACCACAAATATGGAAAAATCAGATTAAATGGATAATTTCTTAGGAAAAATACGATATAAACTGATTCAAACAGAAACAGAAAACTTGAGTAGACCTGTAACAATTAAGGAAGTTGAATTAATAGCTTAAAATCCACTCCCTTTACTTCCCACCCCCCCACCCCTGCCACATAAAATCAACCCACAAAAATCTATATAACTCTGGATGGTTTTACAGATGAGATCTATCAAACCTCTAAGATATAGATTATATCAATCTAATAAAAATTCTTGAAAGGAGAGTTGAAAAATATGAAAAGCTCCACAATGCATTTAATGGGGACAAAGTATGAATCTTTCTCAATTACTGAAAAAAAAAAAGTTACAATTCTAAACAAAATATTATCAAAGTAGATATAGCAACATTTAAAAAAACACACTACATTATGACAACAAAGGATTTATTTCAGGAGTGCAAGAATAGTTTAACATTAGATACATTAACATTATTAATTTAACTACCATATTAACAGAATAAAAGAGAAAAACTGATTATGTCAATATTTTCAAAAAAAAAAATTTGGTAAAATTTAATATCCATTCATGATTTCAAAAAACCCAAACTTCGGGCTTCCCTGGTGGCGCAGTGGTTGAGAGTCCGCCTACCGATGCAGGGGACACAGGTTCATGCCCCGGTCCCGGAAGATCCCACATGCCATGAAGCAGCTGGGCCCGTGAGCCACGGCGCTGAGCCTGCGCGTCCGAAGCCTGTGTTCCACAACGGGAGAGGCCACAACAGTGAGAGGCCCGCGTACCTCCCCCCGCAAAAAAACAAAAAAAAAAAACCCAAACTTCTTAAGAAGCAAGAAACAAGAGATAATAAACTGATTATAAAGTTTATCTACCAATATCCTGTAGTAAATTTCATACTTAATGATGAAATATAAAAGCATTCACTTTAAAGCCAGGAAAAACGTTTTTTTTCCATATCTACTTAATATCATCGTTAAGTTCTTAAGCACTGCATTAAAACATTAAAAAAGTATAAGGATGGGAAGGGAAGTAATACAATTATTATTTTCTGATGATGACTCTATACACAGAAAATCCAATCAAAAAGACATATTAACTATTAGCACTAATAAAAGTTGCTGGATATAAGACTGACACACAAGGTCAGTGAAGTTCCTAATACCAGCAATTAGAAGATGTAATTTTTGAAAGCTAAACTTAAAACTGCAACATTTATAAGGCACCTGGAGTATATCTAATAAAAGATATAAAATAATTTTACCAGAAAAATTGCAGAACTTTATTGAAAGACATGAAAGAAGACCAAATAAACTGAGAAATATATCATGTGCATAAATGAGCTAATTTGATATATAGAAAGATTTAAAATGTTTCTAAATTGGTCTATAAATTCAATAAATTTCCAATAAAATCTCAACAGGGTTCTTCCCAGAAACAAAACGATCTGATCTTAAAATTAACATGGGAAAGCTTTTTTTTTTTAAATAAGATGTTGGGGGTAGGAGTTTATTAATTTATTTATTTATTTTTGCTGTGTTGGGTCTTCGTTTCTGTGCGAGGGCTTTCTCTAGTTGTGGCAAGCGGGGGCCACTCTTCATCGCAGTGTGCGGGCCTCTCACCATCGCGGCCTCTCTAGTTGCGGAGCACAGGCTCCAGACGCGCAGCCTCAGTAGTTGTAGCTCACGGGCCTAGTTGCTCTGTGGCATGTGGGATCCTCCCAGACCAGGGCTCGAACCCGTGTCCCTTGCATTAGCAGGCAGATTCTCAACCACTGCACCACCAGGGAAGCCCTGGGAAAGCTTTTTTTAAAGATCAAGAGTAAATACGACAATTTTGTAGATGGCTAGTGGGAAGCTGCTGCATAGCACAGGGAGATCATCTTGGTGCTTTGTGATGACCTAGAGGAGTGCGATAGGAAGGGTGGGAGGGAGGGAGGCTTAAGAGGGAGGGGTTATGGGGATATATGTATACATATAACTGATTCACTTTGTTGTACAGCAGAAACTCACACAACATGGTAAAGCAATTATACTCCAATAAAGATGTATTAAAAAAAAGAGTAAATAAGATAATTTTGAAGCTAAATAGGGAAGATCTGCTGCTGATATGTATCATTACTTACGAAGCAACAGTAATTACAACAGTATGACATTAACATGGGAGAACACAACCGAGGTTGGGGAATTCAGTGAAAAAAAAAACTTTTCAATAAATATGTTGGAACCACTAGCTCTTTATATCTAGAAAAATAAATAACAATAAGATCCTTACTATATACACAAGTAAAATGTCAAATGAACTGAAGACCTACATGTGAAAAACCAATCTGTAAGCACACATAAACCTTAAGGATGAAAACTTTCATTACATCCAGAAAGGGAAGGAATTGTAAACCAGGCACAAAAACCAAACAGTAAAGGAAAAAAACTGTTAAATTTAAGGTTAAAATTGAAGACACGTAAAACACTTTAAAAAAGAGAAAAAGGGAAGAAAATCGAAAAAAAAAGCTAAAAAAAATTTTGTGGAGACTTTAAAGTGTAATTCTAGATGAGGAGAAAATATCTCTACAATAAATATAACTGATAAAGGCTTGGTATCCAGAAAATATGAGGAATTCCTACAAATTAGTAAGAAAAAGAGTACAGATCCAGTAGAAAATGAGCAAAGAACATGAATAAGCAATTCTCAGATAAAGAGATCCAAATGCCCAAACTTATTAGTAATCAGGAAATGAAGATTAAACTAAGGAGATTTAGATTTCAAAGAATGAGAATGGCAAAAAATTTTTACACCTTACACTATCAAATATTGTTGAGGATGTAGGGAAGTTTAAGCTCTAACACATCGTGGGAATATAAACTTAGGTACATTTTATAGAGCAACTGTGAAATACTGGCTTTACTACCAAATGTGATAGTTTTATTGTTAACATACCTCAAAATCTGAAAAATTAAGCACTAAAATTGAGCTTATAAGGAAAATAAAAGGCTAAGACAAAACTTATGCAACTCTGTAATGAGAACACTAACAAAATCAATAATTGGTACCTGAGGAAATAAACTGCTCAGTCAGGCAGGCAGCTCAGTGTGGCTGGAGGCTGTCATAGCAGATATTAAAAATGCACAGAAAATAATAGTACGGAAATTCTGGGTACATTTTGATTAGGATGGGGCTCGCAGATGCTAAGACAAAGCAAATGGAAATAGAGCTCTGAGCCAGAAGACTGCCATTAAAGTACTGAGGAGAGGGTGAAACCTGCCATGAGTCACAGAGGGCACAACACTAGGATGCAACTCTAGGGAAGGAGGAAGCCCTGGGTGGGTGTAGGTGCTCATTTCTAGCTGTTGTTTAATACAGTCAAAAGAGCCCCTGCTGCCAATGCAGCAGTGAAAAGAGGGCTTTTCCTTTCCTACTGAAGCCTGCAATTCTACTCCTCCTATTCTGGCTCCTCTTGCCTAAAAAAATTTTATGCGAAACAACATGACTTCTAAGTAAAACTTTAATTATTCTCTTATTTACCAATCATGTATAAGCTAACTGTATTACAAAAACCCTGTTAGAATAGATGCTATCTAGGTAGAGTATAATACACACACCCTAAGACCTGGCAAATTACACTTCTGTATGTCTTCTGTAAAGAAACTCTTGCACATGGCCACAAGGTGACAGACATAACACTGTTAACAACAGTGCAAAAGTGAAAACCATCTAACAGTTGTAGAAAACAGAAACACTTGTTTAGTCTTACAAAAGAATGCTAATCAGCAGCTAAAATGAATGACCTAGAAACATGTAAGAACAAGGATAGATTCCAAAGTTATTATTGCTGACACAAAAGATACTCAACATCATTAATGAGGGGTATGATGATTAAACCATAATGAGATGCCGTTTCACACATACTAGGATGGCTATATAAAAAAAGACAGATAATAACAAGTGTTAGTGAGATCGTGGGGTTTCTGAAACCCTCATATACTGCTGGTGGGAATGTAAAACAGTGCAGTCACTTTGGAAAACAGTTTGGTAATTTATTAAAAATTACACACAAATTTATCAAACGATCCAGCAATTCTCTTCCTTGTTATCTACTCAAGAAAAATGAAAATATATACCCATACAAAGACATAAATGTTCAGAGCATCATTATTCTTAAGGGCCAAAAAGTGAAAACAACTCAAATTTTCATCAACTGATGAATTAGTCAATAAAATATATCAGTAGAATGCACTACTACTAGGCAATAAAATGGAATGAAATACTGATAGATACTCCAATATGGATGAGCCTGAAAACATTATGCTAAGTGAAAGCAGCAAGGCACAAAAGATCACATTTTGTATGATTTCATTTACATGACATATCCAGAAAAGGCAAATCTTGAGAGACAAGGAAGATGATGAGTGGTTACTTGGGGTTGGAGGGGTGACTGCAAATGGACACAAAGAATCTTATGAGGAGAAGGAACTATTCTAAAATTGAATTACGGAGATGTTAGTACAACTCTGTAAATTTACTATAAATCACTGAGTTATACACTTAAAATGAGTGAATTTTATGTTACATAAATTATACCCTAATTAAGTTGTTAAAAAACATAACGTTGAATGAAAAAAAGCAAGTTACTTAATCTACGCCAAGTAGGACACCATTTATGTAAAATCTAAAACCTAAAATAATAGTATATGGGCTTCCCTGGTGGCGCAGTGGTTGAGAGTCCGCCTGCCGATGCAGGGGACACGGGTTCGTGCCCCGGTCCGGGAAGATCCCACATGCCGCAGAGCAGCTGGGCCCATGAGCCATGGCCACTGAGCCTGCGCGTGCGGAGCCTGTGCTTCGCAACAGGAGAGGCCACAACAGTGAGAGGCCCGCGTACCACAAAAAATAAATAATAGCATATGTTTTGGACATACATATATAAGAAAACACAAAATCATATATTGTAACAGTTTGTACCAACTTCAGAATAGTGCTTACCTCTAGAGATGAAGAAAAGGTAAAAGAATGGGAGAGAGGTCTTTGCTACATCAATGATGTTTATTTCTCAGGAAAAAAAAAAAATTAGCTAACTCAACCAAATACTTATATCTCAGTGCTAGATACACAGGATGTCTGTTATGGTATTTTCTGTACACTTGAAAGAAAACCTCACCTTTGCTCAACTCTGTGTCTTTGTGGACTTCTACCATATTAGCCGGTGTACAGTGAAGAATATCAGGAGACAGAACCTCAGAGTGCAATGTTAATTCAGCAGAGAACTCCTGGGATCCATCGCTGTAGTCCACAGATCCTGATAATGTTCTGCTTAATTAAAACATATCCTTTATAACAAACTATATATCAAAGCAATAAAATTAGTTCTGAGATCTATAATAAATAACCACTTACACAGAGAAATCATTCTGTTTGAGAATTTCCTGAAGTCTCTTCTGAAATGTTTTTTCACTTTCTGTTGCTGGCACAAACCTGTGATCTTTGAATTTTAAAAGTGCATTAAAAAATGTAGAAAGCAAATAAATGAAATATTTTCCTTTTTCCTAGAAGAGCTTTTAAAATAGTAGCAATTTCCTATCCTTGACACATACAACACCACATAAAAGTAGTCCTATTATAAATCAAACAAAAGAGAAATGGTTGTTACTGAAGCTATGAAATTAAGCACTTAAAGTCAGTCTAAGTTCTACAACTTAAATCTAAAAGAGAAAAACATTATTTTCTACCTATAAATGTATCATACACCCCGAACCTAGAAATTTTCCCTTTATAAAATATTTCTATTTTAAAAGAAATTAAAGGCATTCAAAACTTATCAAAGGATTTTTAGGGTCCAAGAGATTATAATACAAATTTTAATTGGACTTCAGTATAGGCTTACTACTGTATTTCAAATACCTTTGCCTTTTGAATTATGTCTTCTATTCTTTTACCTTTATTTAAAAATTTTTGTTGTATCCATGGCATTAATTAAGCCCCTTCAAATTCTTTTTGAATATAGCAGGGTTTAGTAAAAAATAAAATGAGTATTTTCTTCAGAGATGTACAAGGTAATCAAAGTCAGAATTTATATGACATACCCAGAAAATAACATGGGGGCAGAATTTCATGGGTGACATTTTCAAAGCATAATGAATTAAATGAAGTGTTTCTAAGTTGGGATTCATGCTCTTCTTTAAGTATTCTATAGCTCATTTGGAAATACAAGAGGTTAAAACATACCACAGAATGAAAAAGGAGAAAAAGGTACTACCAGTGAAAACCAAGGCCAATGAAGACGTCAATTTCTCATGCGAAGAGAGACAATGAGTGACACTTTGGAGGTACAGAATTATGGTTCAGAGCAATGAGAATAGGGAAAATATATATAGAAAATTTAAAGGTAGTTTGAAAAGCAAAATCTAATGTCACAGTAAAAACTCAATGGCTTAAACTTTTCCATTAAAATATCCAGTTAAAAGAAAATCATTTATACCTTGTGATTCGGGTTGACTAATTTGAGAAGTTTCATTTTTGTTTCTTCGCCGTTGCTTTTCATCTTCCCATATGGCCTGTAGACCAGGGTTTCCACCAATTTGAGCTGTAATCATAATAATACTTCAATATTACAAGGGTCAAAGTGAAAAATACTTGCTTAAAGAAATCCATACTTAAAAAAAAATACTGTTTTTTAAGAAAAACAATTACCTACTTTGTGTAATAAAACAGACAAATTATCCCAACCTATATTTACTGTATTACTCCTTTTTTAGTTTTCCTACTAGTTCCCAAAAACACAGCAAGTGAATAAGATTCAAACATTTGATTATAGCCAGCAGACCTAAAAGTCTCCTCCCTGGTATATAACCTGGAAATAAAAAAATTAAAAGGCAAAGCATAGTAAATTCTTTTATAATGGCTAATTTATTTAGTGTCACACTTACTTTAGGTTCATGTCTATGCAAACAAACTCATATGAATGAAAGCATAAATGAAAAAATAATGACTATCTCATCAGAGGTACAGAAAAAAATCTTCATAACATTTTACATCCTCCTTCTTTAAGTAATTTCACTTCCCTAGTAACGTTTTCTTCCCTACTTTTTCCAACCTTTGGTCATGGATTTTTAAAAATAAAAACATATATTAACAATAACTGTGTATATACCTTCAATGTCCAACCGATTTAAGATATCAGCAGCTACAGCATCCACTTCTAATTCACAAGTACTCTGTGGTTCAACACCTTCCAGTATTAAAGAGCTGTATTAAAGAAGTATCAAAAGACACAATAATTAAGAGAAAACTTTCTTAAGATTTTTATTACTTAACAATTTTTCATGTTTATGTGGTAACCAGAAAAACCAGTGGTATTATATTAATCCACAATTATTCATGACATAATTGATACTGTGTGTATATACAAAGAAACAAAAAACAGGAAGAGAAACACAAAATTGACAACTCCATTGAGATACTTTTGGAGTCTATTTTACATATTTTGGTTCATTATATTTTATAGAAAAGGAATGTACAATGTTTCAGCATGTGGGTCACATCCAGGGCAGGATGGGATAAGATAACAGAGGGACAACAGAGGGGATGCATCAAAAACCATACACACATGCAATTATTTGCCCAGAGGCATCTATCTCAGCAATCGTAGATGGTTTTTAAAAATGAGGAGGGAATATATATATAAAACAAAAGATGAGGGGAGGTGAACATACTGAAAAGTGAGCAAATGATACTGTTCTCCCTGCCCTCAACTACTGCTAAGCTGGAGAATGTTTAAAAATTTTCCATAACTATAGAATTGAGAAACCACATGAGTCCAATAGTGGGATCATAGCTAGGAAAAGAGGTGACACCATGAGGTCATTACTTTTTATGAGAACTACAGAACTATTCCCCACTAATGCTCTTTGACTCAAAAGCATTTTTGTTTTTCATCAGAACCACATGAAAGATTTCAGATGACGTCACATAAATGTCCCTGCTTGACAGAATAAACATGACAACTAGTATGGATCCCAGTTTATCCATTCCAAAATTCATATCTCCTACCAACAGGGACACCAAATGAAAAGGAGAGAACTTTTACTAGAAAGTGGATGATAGAAGATTTCATTAATATTTGAAACATTTAAAAATGTTTTACGAGAAACATTAACAAAACCTCATTTTCCATTGTCTATACCTAAGGAATGCGTGTTTGAACAGAAATTTTGATGGAATATTAGAGATTAATTTGTTAAACCACAAAACTTTTACTATTTATATATATGTATAGACACAACACACACATATCTTTTTACCATTGACAGAGAAGGAACATATTAGTCAACCTATCACAATATATCCATCTCTTTAACTTTCAGAAAAAGTAATTGTCAATATAGCTTGTCTTCTTTACCCATATAATTTACCAACATCAGTTATGCCATGAATTAAAGTACCAGATAAAATAGTTTTTGGCCAACAGTTTTCTCCTTTATACTAAAAAGTTTCACACTTTTGGAAGCGGTGTATTATACATTTCAAGGGTGAACTTTCCAGGAGTAGAACATTTGTGACAAAGGAGGGAAACAATAACATTAAAAAATGCAATCTCTTCGGCTTCCCTGGTGGCGCAATGGTTGGGAATCCACCTGACGATGCAGGCGACGCGGGTTCGTGCCCTGGTCCGGGAAGATCCCGCATGCCGTGGAGCGGCTGGGCCCGTGAGCCATGGCCACTGGGCCTGCGCGTCCGGAGCCTGTGCTCCGCAACGGAAGAGGCCACAACAGTGAGAGGCTCACGTACCACAGAAAAAAAAAAAAATAATGCAATCTCATAGTAGAAATTTACAACTATTTCTTGCCTACTTCAGACATTCAGTATAGGAGGAGTTCCTAGGGAAAGGAAGTAGTTTTCAGAATTAAAAATTTGTTTCCAGTAAACAGAAAAAGTGTGAGTAAAAAAATCAAGTCAGCAAATACATGTAGACCATTCATTTTAGTCATGAAAGGTAGATAAGCAATACAATGGTATTTAGAAAACCATGCCTCTCTGAACATTTCTGTTCATAGCTTAACACAACAGACAATTACAGTCAGTAATTACAATCACTGAGGGTGGAGTTCAGACATATACAATTTTAAAAATCTGTTCAGATCATTCTGATGGACAGCCAGGTTGAGATTACTGCAGTAGACTCAACTTTTGTGAATTTAACACTCTGGCAAATGACCTTGAAGGTCCATGATATGTGGTAATTTACAACGAGCTAGCAGGTAAGGTTAGTACAGCTGCTAACTCAGCACTCTTATCTCATTATGAGTTTGTTGCTCTCTATTTGTTATGGACCTTGAAATGTTTGTGAAGGGATATAAAATACTTTTGGGTTAAAAAAAAACCAAACAAAAAAAGGTACCCAGAGGAAGGTGCTAGTACTGGGGATAAAAATGAGACTAATAAAATTTAAGAGCACTGATTTGGCAAAAATGTTTGACATTATGTTATCTGTATTTGATAAAATTATGGATTTTCATGTTTAATATAAGAATCCTAAAAACTTGGGACAAAAATATATAGCTAGCCTACATTTATTATAAATTCTAATTCTGAATACCTTGTCTAGTTTCACTAGTTTGCCTTTTCATATCTTTGCTCTTAAAAGTAATGATTCAAACTTTTCATTATAATACAGAGAGCTTCTCCAAACTAACTCATAAGCAGTGAAGCTTTACTATAGTCTTATGACCTAACCAGAAAGATGTTTGTTCAAAAAGGCTTCAAATAAAAATAAACCTAGACTTGAATTGATCATGCAAAAAACAAGTTAATGTAGAACTTTGAAAACCACGGGATCTAGTGAGTAGGTAAAATCCTTGGGTTAAGTTGATTTGCTCCAATTTTAGAGACATAGAGGAACTGTATCATAGACATAAAAATGAGAAAGTAAATAGTTTGTCAGTCACTTTGCTCTGGACTGATTAGAAATTGAATTTGATGTGGTAAATAATGCTGTCTCTAAAGTTGATACCACTTCAACACAATTATAAAAACAATTCTGCTGTATCTGAGAGGGAACCTAGAAGTACATGTGTATGTGTACATATACAACTTTTACCAAAAAGTCCTGATACATGTTAACTGAATCTAGAAGTAAAGCAAGTCACTGTCCATTTGAAGTCTTTGAAGTCTCATTCTGGTATAATATTCCAGTCATAAAACAATGTATTTCCATCATCATTTAATGAGATTCTCTCTTAATTTTAGGTCTTAAAAAGCCCAAGTAATTCTATAATATGGAAATTCTGTGAAGAACATATTAAGATCTTAAACTATATAAATTAAGCTCTAAACAAATATTTTTGACCGTTTATCTTCAACTGATTAATAAATTCACATTTTCTTACCTTGAAATAAAAAATAAAGTCATTTCACTAAACACTTTTTCTACTTTGCACTTTACATAAAAAATATCTGCTTAGAAACGTATCAGGTGACATATGTGTAGTGAAAAGAGGAAACCATACCACCCTATCAATATCCAAATGATCAATAAAACAATCAAGAAAGCTTGGGCAACAACTTTGTGGCATAAAACAGAAAACCTCTGAGTTCTATGTAGATTAAGCTATTACTGATAATTTAGATAGGTACTGATTACATATCTGCTTTATGGTAAGGAAATCTAAACAGTTGGAATATGTTACCGCCTCTAAGAAAGTCTAATAAATAATAAAAGTCAAAAGAAATTATAAGTTGTATTATTCATATACATTATGTCAACCCACTTTTTTCCCCACAAATATATATATATATATACACACACATATTTTTTTTTTTTTTTTTTTTTGCGGTACGCAGGCCTCTCACTGTTGTGGCCTCTCCTATTGCGGAGCACAGGCTCCAGACGCGCAGGCTCAGCTGCCATGGCTCACGGGCCCAGCCGCTCCACGGCATGTGGGATCTTCCCGGACTGGGGCACGAACCCGTGTCCCCTGCATCGGCAGGCGGACTCTCAACCACTGCACCACCAGGGAAGCCCTCCCCACAAATATTTAATATTTGGAAATATTTAGGGGTTATTTTTATTTAAAATATTCGCCATTTAGGTTTTTTTTTTTAGCTGTGTTGGGTCTTTTTTGCTACGTGCAGGCTTTCTCTAGTTGCAGCGAGTGGAGGCTACTCTTCATTGCGGTGTGTGGGCTCCTCACTGCAGTGGCTTCTCTTCTTGCACAGGCTCTAGGCATGCGGGCTCAGAAGTCGTGGCTCACGGGCTCTAGAGCACAGGCTCAGTAGTTGTGGCACATGGGCTTAGTTACTACGCGGCATGTGGGATCTTCCCGGATCAGGGATTGAACCCGTGTCCCCTGCACTGGCAGATGGATTCTTAACCACTGCACACCAGGGAAGTCCCGCCATTTAGGTTTTAGATTGTTATTTTATTATGCAATTTTTACTTGACAAGTTATAGGATGTCAATTTAGAATGTACAAAGAAGATGGATGTTGGAGAGAAGTATAAACACAACCAGATTTCTTTTATTAATTAGGTAATAACTAGGTATATTTTCATGGTCTGTTCTTGAAATCTATGATCCATGTAACACACTAATGTTGAGATTTGCTTTTTTGATAAACTTACAGATAAAAAACAATTACAATAAAGGTTAAAATTAAATTATGCTAACCATTGACTTCTGAATAGAGTAGGATATATGTAAATAATTTTTCCTTTCCTTTACAACATAAACTAACCTTGGTATTTCATCTTCTTCCCACCGAAATAAAGTACCAGTAAGAGAATTTCTTCCTGGTAGCTGATTCTTGCAAGATCCACTCGCACGTAATGGATCACCTAGGAATAAAAAGGTAAAAGGGGTAAGTTCCACTTTTAACTTACATATAATTACCCTTTAAGTATATTAGTAAACAATCCATATGACCAGTTCCTAAAATTGTATCCTAAAAATTCATAAACATACCGGAATGCATATGCACAGTGGAGAGTAATGATTCCAAACCGACATGGGGAAAAGTATTTGCAATATATGGATATGAAAGAGAAATGGCCACAATATCTTCATACTAGAATAGAATTATGATACATTTAAATGCGCTATTGTGATAGGTATGCTTCAAATCTCATTTTAAAAATAAAGAACCAAGAATTTTTGTAGACTTTAAATTCCTAGGGTATTCTATATGAGCCTCAACTAAAATTCTAGTGGAAATCAGATTCCAGATAAAATTCAAAACATACTTTAATGCTAATCCCTGAATAAAAAGAAAATACACAATGCATTTCGAAAGTAATGGCAATAACAGTGAGTGGAAACCTGGGGCAAATGCAAATACAATTTGACGAGCAGTTGGAGGGAACTATGCATTTGCTTAGTTGTCCCAGCTGTAGAAACTGAGTCCTGGGGCCATGCTTTGGAAGTAGTCTCTAAATTTTAGCAATTTTTTTTGTGATCTCTTATGGGGAATTTAAATTTTCAGATAAAGAAAGCTTGAGTGAATGGCATAGAAGGAATCCTAACATTAAGAAAGATATTAAATTTGCAATCCTCTCCAACTAAATTTGATACTTTTTCTTATTTGGTTAGCTTGATCACAAAATTATGTAATTAATTAGACTTACCATCTTTGCTATATTAACAAAACACATAACAAACCATGTAACTGATTCTATATACCTTCAGAAGTTTCTGAAGGCTTTGCTGTTATGTGGCTAGGGCATGTATATGAAATTACTTTGCAAGTTGTAAATTAAAACACAAATATTATTTTCTAAGAAATTTATATGAGTGAAAAATCTACACAAGTTTACTAATTCAAAGTTATCACAGTATAAAAATTCACACTTTACCTCCACTTTATGTATTATTTTATTTAAAAATACATATATAATTCTTTTCAACTCTGGATGTTAAAAATGTAATATAAAGGCACTATGGAGAACTGTAAAAAAATCCCTCTATGATGCTAAAAATATTTACTCTATTTAAGTACTTCTATATACTTCACCTTAACAACAGTAATTAGCAACATTTCCGTTTCATTTGGCAACTGAGTATATAACTGAATAATAAGACAAAATGGTATATGCATATGTAGTATTAAAATTTCTAAATATTTTTCACTTTTGAATTTATTTTCAAAAGACTACATTATGTACTAAATTAACTTGTCTTACAAGATTAAAATGTTAAGTTGTGCATATATATGCAACATATTTACAATAAGTTTACTGTCCATTTAATTATGTGTCTGATATTACATGACAAAATATAATACAAAAAAATTCACCTATTCTTTTCATTATAATCTTTTATCTATTTTTTTAACAAAACAAAACAAAAACCTAAAATAAACATTTCACCATACTTGAAATTTCCCTGCTTTTAATTTCCCCCAACGAAATTTCATATATTTCTGCCTTCAAATTGTAAAAATTTTCCGTATTTTGAAAAAAAAATCCCTTCCAATACTCATTTAACTTTTATAACTAAAATAAATGGCTTACATATATTTGCTAATTCGAACTTTCCTCATGCTTTTTCACCTACTGGAAACAAACTTTTGTAAAACTGACCTCCTTTTCCTATAAATACCTCCCGTACACTCTCTAGAACATTTTCCATTCCTCAATTCTTCTTGAACTCCCAGCTATATTTGACACTGATAAACAAACTGTTTTTCTTTTTTCCCCCAATAACCTTTATATTTTGGAATAATTTTAGATACAGGAAAGTTACAAGAATAGTACATTTTCTGAATCTGCTTACCACACCCCTCCCATTGTTAACATTTTACATTATCAAAGCACATCTGTCAAAACAAAAAAACTGACACAGATACCTTCCTATTAACTACACTATACACTTTATTTGAATTTCAGCAGTTTATCCACTACTGTCCATTTTCTGTTTCAGGATCCAATGCAGGGTACCACATTGTAGTTAGTTATCATGTCTCCCTAGTCTCCTCTGGTCTATTTCTCAGTCTTTCCTTGTTTTTCATGACCTTGACAGTCATGAGTACTGGTCAGTTCATCTACAGGACGTCCTCCAATCTGGGTCTGTTGATGTTTTCCTCATGATTAGATTGTTATTATGGGTTTCCATGAAGAATACCACAGAGGTGAAGCATCCTCATCATATCACATGAGAGGGGACACGATATCCATATGCCATCACTGGAGATGTTAACCATCAATACTTGGTTAAGGTACAATTTCATGGGTTTGAAGATTGCATAGAATCATACCACCGTGCCAGTAACATACAGAATAATTCCTTCATCCTAAAAGTTCCCCTACCAAAAAAAAAAAGTTCCCCTATATATTGGCTTTGTAGTCAACATTCTCCTCTTCTCCAACTCCTGGCAACCACTAATATGTTTTACATTTCTATAGTTTTGCCTTTACCAGAATGTTGTATGAATAAAATCAAACAACTTGTAGTCTTTTGGGTCTGGCTTCTTTCACTTAGTAAAATGCATTAAAGATTCATCGATGTTGTATGAATCAAGAGCTTGATGTGTTTTACTGACAAATAGCATTCCACTGTATTGGTATATAACAGTTTATCCATTGTCCCACTGAGTGGACATCTTGGTTACTTTAGATTTTTAGCAATTATGAAATAAAGTTGCTATATACATTTGCATACAGGTTTTTAGGTGGACATGAGTTTTAAATCACTTGGTAAACATACAGGAGTGTAACTGCTGGGTCATATGTTAAGTCTATATTTAACATTACAAGAAACTGCCAAACTGTCTTCCAAAGTGACTACACCATTTTGCCTTCCCACAAGCAATGAATGAGAGTTGATGCTGCTCCCATCCTTACCAGCATTTGTTTATTGCTAGTTTTTTTTGGATTTTAACCATTCTAATAGGTGTGTAATGGTTGCTCTTTGTGGTTTTAAAATGCATTTCCCTAATGATATATACTGTTGAGAATCATCTATTCCTGTTTGCCATCTTTATATCTTCTTCTTTGTTGAAGTGTCTGTTCAGGTCTTTTGACCATTTTTAATGGGGTTGTTTGCTTTTGTTGAGTTTTAGGAATTCTTTATATTATTCAAGATATAAGTACTTTATCAGATATGTTATTTGAAAATATTCTCTCCCAGTCTGTGACTTATCTTTTTATTCTCTTAATATTATTTTTTACAGAGAAAAAGTTTTTAACTTTGACAAAATCAACTTGTCAGGAGATTTTCTCATTGTTTTCTTCTAGAAGTCTGATAGATTTACATTTTACATTTAAGTCTATGATCCATTTTGAGTTAATTTTTATACAAGGTATGAAGTATATGTCTGGTCTCTTTTATTTTTATTTTCTGGCATATGGATATCCAATGATCCCACCACCTAAGATGAAGTTCTAGATTTGGGAATCTCTTTTAGTCCCAAGAGATTCAAACTGAACTGTCTCAAAGTTGTTCCATTTCCTAGTTTGGGTATATCTCTTTGAAACCCTACCTTATTCTGGAGGGTTCCAACCTGTCCAGCAGGCCCTGAGTTGTTGTTTCTGGCTCCCTCACCTAGTAAGGCTGTCTCAATGGAGGCAGCCAGGATTAGCAAACCCCTCAGGGCAAAGGCTGTTTTCAGCATTCTATTTCCTCTTTTGGCCAGTACTTCTTTATTGTTTATAATCTCTGTGATAGATTAAAAAAAAAAATCTTACCTAGTTATTAAATTGGTTTTAGTAGGAGGGTGGATCCCAATAACCTAACCCACCATTCAGGGGGAAAAAGTCCTCCCTGGTTACTTTTCAGAGCACAGTTTGGGTATGGTAGAAGAGACCCAAGGAGTTAAACCAAAAAAGAATAGCTGGTAAACAACAAGAGAAAAAAAAGCTAACTTTTGGTTTTAAAAGTTTGTCAGTGAAAACGAAGAAAATAATTATAACATAAAGGACAGCAGGGTTGGAGGAAAAATGTTGGTTTCACTTTGTTTTAAGTAGAGGAGAAGGAATCCAACAATAAAATGCAAAAGATGTTACAGCATTTTATTCTATTCCTAGGTATATGCCCAAGAGAAATGAAAACATATGGCTACACAAATACTTGTACATGAATGTTCACAGCAGCACTGTTCATAATAGCCAAAATGAGGAAACCCAAACATCCGTCAATTGATGAATCAATAAACGATGTAGCATATTCATAGCAGAATATTACCTGGCCATAAAAAGGAATGAAATACTGATATATGCTACAACATGGATGAACCATGAAAACATTAGGCTAAGTGAAAATAAATAAACATATGATTCCATTTATATGAGATGTGCAGAATGGGCAAACAGAGAGACAGAAGATTCATGGTTGCTAAGGGAGGACTGGGGGTGATTGATAAAGATTTCCTTTAGAGGTGCTGAAAATGTTCTAAATTTGATTGTGGTGATGGATGCACAGCTCTGTGAATATATTAAAAACCACAGAGGTGTCCATTTTAAATGAGTGAATTGTAAGGCGTGTGAATTATATCTCAATAAAGCTATTACCAAAAAAATTTATTTTGAGATTCTTTTCTTGATAAACTCTAAGACATTTTTGCACATTTCTTTTTATTCCTTATCCACTCAGCATTTATTTTCTAAATATATATTATTTTATAAATCATAAATTACATAATACTTGTTTCAAAAGCTTTAATTTGAACTTGCAAAATTAACCTTACTTTTCCTCCTTGCTTTTCGGAACTTGACAGCAGCCAGATTTATTAAATTCATTCCATACAGATTGTAGTCAATGAAGAGCTGTAGGAGGTAGGGAATATGCGCTTCATGAGGCTGATAAAATTTATTCATTATGGCTCCACTTTGCAAAAGTTCACATATCCTAAATTAGAAAAAAAAAGTTATATCATAAAATTATGTTTCCTAAAATGTTAAGTGAAATGGTGATTATACAAATATAGAGAATAAAACACATTATACTAGCACACAAAATTTTGATTTCAATTATACTGGAAATTTGTATTTTGTTGGAAATTGAAAGTTTAAAATCAACTTTTAAAGTAAGCTGCATGCTCTGAAAGAAAATGACAAAAAATGCCTTGAATGAAGAATATTTTGACTTCTAAAACTAATTTAATGCTAACTATACTGAAAAACCTAAGATGTCAAAAGGATTTTTAAAATATTAGCTTTTTTAAAAAGTCCAGAAAAAATTCTGAAAAGATTACACAAAAATTCTAAAAAAGGACATATGACTCAATCAACCACACAGAGATGTTACCACTTTTGATATTTTTATTCTCTGAGTTATTTTTCCTTCATGATGGGGAATACAAATAACAGGCAATTATAAATAGTGCAAGTGCTATGCAGGGGAAGTATATGAAACATCTAGAAGGGATATTAACCAGACTGTAGCTTCTGCAAAGCCTTCTTGAAGAGAAGTCTCTAAAACAGGAGACTAAACAATGAACTGGAAATACTTTTTCTCAGAGAGGAGAAGAGTATTTCATGCAAATAAAATTGCACATGTGAAGGGTCACAAGAAAATGTGGTTTATTCAAGGACTGAAACCACTGAGTGAGGCTTAGAGACAGAGGCTATGGTGGTGGTAGGGGGAGGGTAGAGAGGTAATGAGAAGTCAGATCATGCAGAGCCTATTAAAGACATCTGAAAAGGTGGTGGAATTTGCCTGTGAAGAGCAGGAAAATGAAATGACCAGGTTAGCTAGAGAATGCAGAACACTACAGACAGAGAGTGAGAGATTACTGTAGAAAAACTAAGATGACGGTGGCTTCAACAAGGATCATGAAACTGTGTTGATTCAGGAGACATATAAGGAATAAAATGGTCAGGACTTGATGACTAACTAGATATGAAGGGTGAGACAATATGAGTTGAGGATAATGCCTAGATATCTTGGTTAAGCAGCTAGTTGGCGGTGCTACATTACTGGAAGAAAACAGGTTTGTTTGGGGATTTTATTTGTAGAGGAAATAAAGACAAACTCAGTTTCAGATATACTGGAGTTTAGGTATACTGGAGTATTCAGGGAGATTTCTATAAAACTATTAGAAATGATAATAAGGATGAGGATAAGGATAATTTTGTTAACAGAGTAGAGGAAGCAAACATATTTTGGGGCACTATGTACTGGACACTGTGTTGGGTGCTCTAAATGCTTAATCTCAAGTAATTCTTACTACAAACCTATGGTACTACTATCTCCATTTTATAAACAGAGAAATTGGGTCTTAGATCAAAATGTTGTCCAAAATCACACAAATAAAAGGTGGAAGTGCTAAAATTCAACCCAAATTTTCTCTGACTTGACCCCTCACTCTTAACTATAGTGCTTTTCTATTTATCCAGTAGATAGATGATTTGATATACTGGTCAGGAGCTCTGGAGGAAAATTCAAGCTACTGATATATATTTGGAAGCCAAATGCACAAAGATTTTAAAAAATGGGAGTATATAAGACTGTAAAGTGAAGGGAACATATAGAGAGAAAAAAAATCAATGCCTAAGACAAAAGTCCAAGAAACAACCACAATGTTAAAAGAGGAATCAACAAAATGTTGTAAATATGAATGACTAGAAAGGTATGAGGAAAACCAGAAAAGGTTTACATCAAAGCAGCCTAAATTAAGGTACCTAAGCACTGACAAGTGGTCAAAAGGTAAGGACAAAGAGGTGTTAATTGGGTTTAACAACACTGAGGTCACTAATGAAGGCAATTTGAGTGAAATGGTTGAAGTAGAGCCTATATTGGAGTAAGTTAAAAAGTGAATGGGAGGTAAGACACTGAACCCACAAAGTATAGATAAATTCTTCTGGGAGGGGACTTCCCTGGTGGCGCGGTGGTTGAGAATCCGCCTGCCAATGCAGGGGACACGGGTTTGATCCCTGGTCCGGGAAGATCCCACATGTTGTGGAGCAACTAAGCCCATGTGCCACAACTACTGAGCCTGCGCTCTAGAGCCTGCGAGCCACAACTACTGAGCCTGTGCGCCACAACTACTGAAGCCTGCGTGCCTAGAGCTCATGCTCTGTGACAAGAGAAGCCACCGCAATGAGAAGCCCGTGCACTGCAAGTAAGAGTAGCCCCCACTCGCTACAACTAGAGAAAAGTTGTACACACAGCAACGAAGACCCAACACAGGCCCAAAAAAAAAAAAATCTTCTGGGAGAATAGCTGTAAGTATGAATGTCTTTGAGTATGAATGTGTGTATGTGTAAAATTCACAGAGTCTTATTAATATTTAAATGGTGTGGAAAGGGAGATGGGGATAACTGATAGATGGAAGCAAAGGTCAAAGAGGGTAGAATATGAGCTTTAGAGGTAAGGGGGTAAATCTCTTCCACTGTAATAGGCAGTGAGAAGGACAGACTGGCTGTGAATAGATTTTAAGAATCTTTGATTGAAAATTAAGAGAGCTTTATTTTGATGGTTCTCAAACTTTTGGCCCCAGGACCCCTTTTCATTCTTAAAATTTATTGACAGCGTCAAAGACCTTTTGTTTGATTTGACACTTACCAAATCAGGTTAAAACAGAAAATTTTAAGAAACTTATTTACTAATTTTAAAATAACAACAATAAACCCATTATATGTTAACATAAATAACAGTGTTTTATATATTAAAAAATCCTATATTTTCCAAAACAAAAACAATTTAGTGGGAAAAGAGGAATTGTTTTAATCTTTGCAAACCTCTGTTTTAATAGAAGACAATTGGATTCTCACATCTGCTTCAGCTCAGTCTGTTTTGATATATTGTTTGGTTGAAGCATATGAAGAAAATCCAGCCTTACACAGATAAATAATTGGAAAAAGGAAGAGTAACTGAATAGCCTTTTCAGGTAAACGTTGATCTTTGTTTCTACTACATGGAAATGCAATGGAGTGGTAGTTTCTTAAAGGTCAGCAATAATGTGGAATTTGAAACCAAATCAATGAACTTTTTGTACTCTGTTATATTAAAACTTATTGGTCTACCTAACACTTGGAGTATTTTTACCCATGCATAATTTTCTAACATCATGCACTGGTCATTTGGAAAATATAGATCCACTAAGTTATATAAATCTTCTAAATGGTGATACATTTCATTAAACAATATGGAAAAAAATGTTAATAACATCACCTATCTCATCAGAAAAATCTTTTAAGTACTGAAAAGTGGTTAAGTTCACAGTAGAAAGCTCTCCCACTCTGGCCTCACTCTCACATATTTCTCCTTGCTTTGAAACTGAAGAACGAATTTCTCTTGGTATAGAACATTTGGTCTGGCTAGCAGGGCACTAGGATTATTACACAAGGCAGCCAATCATCTCTCTTTATATACTTCTACAAACTCTCTAAGACAGAAAAGAAGCAGTTGGGTGTAAAACAAGGTCCCTTACCCTTAAAATATCCTTCCTAGAGTCCAAGCTATGACTCTCTCTCTTTACACATATATGTACATATTATGGTCTCTTTCTTTAATAATGCTACAAACTATACAGGCCTTTCTTCTAGATTTTTCTTTTTATTATTAAAATACTTAAGTGATAGTTATTCATTTTTTATTTCATTTATCTTTGTACCTTTTCACCATTGCAGGGTTGTAAAGATAGATCTTCATAAAGTGTCTTTCCTTCTCATGATAACCATAAAAAGGCCTGAAATAAAAGAAAAAGACATTTCAATTTATTTTCATCAGAGATGAAATAATGCAACTTATTGTCCTAAATGGACTCAGCTGGCCGAATTCAGTCTTACTTACATTGAATATTACCAACCGCCCCCCAACAAAACAAAAGAACCTCCAAGACTTTTCAATTAAACCTACCACAAGGTTAACATATGACATTATAAAATCTTGTTACGGGCTTCCCTGGTGGCGCAGTGGTTCAGAGTCCGCCTGCCGATGCAGGGGACGCGGGTTCGTGCCCCGGTCCAGGAAGATCCCACATGCCACGGAGCAGCTAGGCCCGTGAGCCATGGCCGCTGAGCCTGCGCGTCCAGAGCCTGTGCTCCGCAACGGGAGAGGCCACAACAGTGAGAGGCCCACGTACCGCAAAAAAAAAAAAAACTTGTTACTTCTTTTAAAAAAGTTTAAAAATACCACTTAAAAAAAAAACTAGGGACAAAAAGGAGCAGCAAACTATACCTTCATTTCAATCATCATGGCTCTATTAAAAAGTGGCTCTTTACTCAGACCATGTATGAGAAGAACAGAGACCTTCCTGATACCTTTTCCCATTTCCCATTTTTTCTGTCAAAAACTAAAGCTGTTCATCAACAAAGTCCTTTAGTTGACAGAATTTGTATCACTTTCCTTATTTGTCTCTGTTATTAATTTTACAAGTTCACTAAGCAGAGACAATTTACCTGTTATACATATGTACATATGTGTATGTGTGTATAAAACACACTCAAATCAAAGGAAACCTGTGAAAACTGTGTAGACAGGAACTTAAGAGATTGAAAAGACGACAGCTTTACTAAGGACGCTATTTATGTTGAGGCTCGGTTCTTCTCAGGGTATCAGCTAGAGGGGGGAAAGGGAGAAGCAAAAATCTATGTGATAGGGAGAGAAACAAGTCCTCAATGCAAGAAGGAATAAGTTGGGCTATCATGTTATATCATCTCAGGAGGATCTGAAACTCTGATATACAGACTACCATTTTCAAAGGTGATGTAATTAGAAACAATATATAAATAGGTCTGAATTTATAGACAAAATAATAAAAAGTATTTGCCTAGAGTTTGTCTGTAAATAGTGGTTGGTTAAATCTTTAGGTGGATAAACTCAACTTCTTTTCATTAAAAAAAATATTTTCCCCTTATGATGGGCACTAGATAGAACTTACCCTCATTAGGACACCATTTCTCTCTGTCATTTCTGACAGTGTAGCAGACCTCAAATACAGGAGTAAGTTGGCAACAGAGTCATTATTTGAGGTATATTTAAACAACTTTTTTTTAATATAAACTATTTCAAGCCTTTAGGTCAGAACCATCTGTATGATTGCTGTAAAGCAATTTCTATTTAAAAAAAAAAAAAGTCTGAAACGTTCTTTGTCTCATCCTTACCACTCACTCCAATCTTATCTCACACCCACTCTTCCTTTTTCCTCCAGCCATTCTTAACATTTCAGCCCCTTCTAACTTGATCCACTCTCAAGTAATCTGCCATTCCCTCTGCCTGGAAAGTTCTGCCCTGAACCTTTGTATGGCTTACTTTCAGTCTTCATTCAGGTCTCTGCTTAAACTCACCTCCTCAGAAAGGTCTACTCTGACCATCACTCCCTATCCCCTACCCTTTACCATTTTTTTTTTTTAAATAACACTTACCCTTTCCTGTCTAGTTTGATGCTGCTCACCCCATTTTTGTTGCCATGAAGGAAGGGGTGAAACACACATTATATGAATGATCTCATTCTCTCTCACCAGCAAAATTCAATTCTTTATTCCTCCTGCTTTGGTATTTTTCATATACATAAATATAGCTCTCTGTCTAAAGATAGGAGTTATACCTTTAGCCAGATAAATGGAAAAAAAAGAGAATTAAATCTGCACTGGTGTGGTCCACATTATCTTTGCTTTGTTTTTGCTAAAAATCTTCAGGATTTTACAATTAGAATCTTATAAATTTCAAAAACTGAATACAAGACTATCAAATCCCTACAATTCTTTGTAAATCTAGGATTCTGCTTTTGTAACTATTGCCCCAAAATACAGCCTGGAAATTCTATAAATACAGTTTTCTGCTTCTTCTAGCCAAGAAAGTCTCTGTATAATTTAACCTGCAATTCTTACTTTCTGCTGTTGACTTTAGTTGATTTTGCCAAAAGAATTTCTCCACAGGGAGACTCTCTGGGAGAAAGAAAGTAGAATGGAGCAGAGTTCGAGAGTAGATATGTTTATATTTTAAAAATTATATCTGATAATTGGAGTTAGTTTTTTAATATAACAATGAGAAGAAAAATGAGCACAGATAGTGAAAAAAAACCCTCAGTTAATTAATTTAGATGGATTAAGAATCTTTTCATAGAATATTTTCTAGAATCATGATAGCTAAGTGACAAGGAACCCCTGAAATGAGCCTAAGGTCATGGTCCTCTCTCTTAACCCAGCTTCAGTATAGTACACAGTCTAGGAAGACTGGAATTAAATTTGTTCAAGTTTTCATTTGATAGCTAGATGCAACTTGCTTACTTAGAGGAGTAGGCAATACTGAAGGAGTAAAGGAATCATAGAAGCTACAATGCATGGTAAGGGAAAAGGGGACCTATATAAGAAAAAAACATAGAAAACATTAGAATGGGAGAAAAAAGAGAATGGCAGCCATAAATTAGACTGAACAGCTCATCTTTTGCTTCCAGGTCTCTAGATTTGTAACTCAACTAACTCTTAAAAATATGGCTATGCTTTTAACAAATGCCCACCAAACATATAGAAAGACTGGTGACTCATTATTCATTCCACTAGGCTGTTTGGAGATTCAACTTTGAAATGAGAATATGTATAGGAAAGTTCCGAGGAATCATTAAACATAAAAAAATTAGAATATAAAGCTGATGATTATCTTTAACCTAATTGTTGCTATCATAGGATGGGTGTGAACTTTTACCTCATTCATTTATCCAAACAAATAGTTATTGAGCCTTGTTTACTAAGTGCCCAACACCATACAAGGTGCAAGGGATATAATGATGGACAGACAAACATGGTCCTTTTTCTCATGGAACTTACAGGCTGGTGGGAGAAACACATAAGAACTAATAAACAAAAAATTAAAATAACTGCAAACTATAGTAAAGTACTAAAGAAAACAAAGAATGGGCTAAGATACAGAATAATAATAACAACAACCTATTTTAAGGAGGGAAGTCAGAGAAAACTTCTCTGGAGAGGTGAAGGATTTGAAGGACTGGAGAGGGGTAGCGCACTCAAGGAAAGGAAACTGCATGTACAAAGGTGGGAAAGAGCTCAGCACATCAGAGGAACTGAAAGAAGACCAGTGTTTCTGGATGGAACACAGTGAACAAAGTTACAGAGGCAGGCAGGGGTCAGAAATTTAAATTTTAATGTATAAACAATATGAAGCCACTCAAGGATTTTAAATGATTTTAAAAGGATCCAATTTACATTACAAGACAGGTACTTCTGCAGCTCTGGAGTGAGATAAGAACAGAAGAAGGAAATTCAATTAAAAGGATACTGTGGTGGTCCAGAAGAAAACCTGGATTAAGGTGGAAGAAGTAGACAGATTTAAGATGGATTTCATACAGATGTATTCAACTCATATGTTCCAGTACGAGCTCTAAATCTTTCCCGCCAGCCTGCTCTATCTGCACAGACTCAAAACTTTGTAGTCATACCTGACTCCTCTCACAAACTTCATCCAATCAGACAGCAAATCTTGGGGACTCAACCCTCAGAATAGATCTAGAAGCTGACCACTTCTCACTACTCCCCTGCTACTACCCTAGTTCAAGCCACCATATTTTCTCACCCAGATTAATGAAACAAGAGTCCTAATGTTCTCCCTGTTTCAACTCTCATGCCCCTATGATCTATTCTTCCCACAGTTGCTAAAGGAACCCTTTCAAGTTTAAGTTAGATCCTGGCTGCTCAAAATCATGCAATAGCTCAGAGCAAAATAGAATAGCCTACTGCGGTGGTTTCTCAAACTTGAGTATGTATCAGCATCAGCAGAAAGGCTCACAAATTTCTGGGTCCCACCACCAGAGTATCTGATTCATCAGATGTGGGGTGAGACCAAAGAATATATTCTAAGTTCTCAAGTGTGTTAGTCTGAGTCCTCCAAGAAGTAGATGTCAAAATGTGCAAGAAATTTGTTAGTGGAAGCACCTGTGAGAGAATATGAGGATGAACTCAGGAGAGGGTGGGACAGCCACAAGACTTAGACACAGGTCTGATCTAAGTGAAGGAGAGAGGGACAGAGGGAAGATGAGTGGAAGTGTCTTTTATTGCAGTGTGATTCTAGTGGAAGTTCAGAAAGGCTGTCCCAGAGTTCCCAAGTGTCTCCCAGAAACAGGCCTGCCTTAGTAGCCTTGCTCTGCTTAGCCAATGGCTGGGAGTAGCCTATGGAAAGCAGCTTCAGTTTACACAGGATGATAAATGGATTTTAGTGCAGTAGCTGGGACCATTGTTCAATTATGCTCTTTGTATTTGGAGATCTGAGAGGTGCATTCTCATGGCTGTCAAACCAGGTAAAAGTGATTCTGGCGACCCACTGGCCAACATGATCTCCATTCTGTCATATCTCTCTAACCTCATTTTATCCACTCTCTTTTCCCTCCACTCCAGACACCTGGCCTCCATTTTGTTCCCACCCCCTCACCTTCAAGTCTTTGCTCAAATGTCATTTACCATGTCAATGACACCTTCCCTGATTACCCTATACAAAACTGCCACCAGACTACTTCCCCACCCCATACTACTGATCCTTCTTACCTGTTCTACATATTTTGTTCTATAGCATTAATTATCATGTAATAAATAAATTTATTTCATGTTCTATCTGTTGGTTACTTTCTGTTTTCCATTACTAGAATGTAACCTCCATGGGGGCAGGGACCTTTGTTTTGTTCACCAATATAAAAGGTGCTCAATAAATACTTGATGAATAAATTACATAAATTTCTACAGTTCTAGGAAGCAGAGAAATGGAAAAAGTTAAAACAAAAATTACTGTTAACCATCTATCTTTCATTGCAATAAAAATGGACTTTAAAAAGTTACAGTAAGAAATTCACCTTCGTTCCATTAGATTAGAAATAAAAGAAAAATGAACAGAGTATATTTGAATTGGATATGTTTTCTTTTAACTAGAACAGTAATATAAATACAGATAAATAGAAATTTTAAAAGATGTTATCATATACTTACATTCCTGATACTAACGACACTTTGAACACGTGCTGAGCAGTGGAAGATGGATTGCCTAAAGCCACATTAAGTGCTCTGTCGATACTGAATGCCATCTGAGAAAGATAGCTTTCTGGCTGCTGTCCATAACCATCATATGGCACATAGAGGTAAGGAAAGATGCCATGTAGATGAAGACATGTCTTCTGACCTAAAATGTAACATATTGTAAAGTTTAGACTTGAGATGCATTTTAAAACCTTAACATTACAAAGCTCAGAATACAAGTCATTTAAATGGTCTAAGGACAACACAGCTTATCTGAGGGAAGGGTTGAAGAAACTAACCCATAGTTAAAGCCACCTGTATTGACTACATTTTACAACAGAACATTTAGAAGCATTTTATAAATATAAGCATTATAGTTTGATTTAAATAGTAGTTTTGGTGCAAATATGTTTGAATATTTCACCCTCACAATCTAACTACTTTTACGTACTTCACTGAATTGCCCTATAACAGTGGCCCCCAATCTTTTTGGCACCAGGGACCGGTTTCATGGAAGACAATTTTTCCACGGAATTGGGGGGGGGGGCGGACGGTTCAGGCAGTAATTCGAGCGATAGGGAGCAGCAGGTTAAGCTTTGCTTGCTCGCCTGCCACTCACCTCCTGCTATGCGGCCCAGTTCCTAACAGGCCACTGACTGGTAACTGGTCCAGAGCCCAGCAGTTGGGGACCCTTGCCGTATAATACCACTTAACGCAGTGTTATGAAGCTTACAAAAGCTCACTGAAAGTTTACTAAATAAATCAATGAATGTGTCTGTCTTGGCATCCAGTGTGTGGAGTTTTGCTATGTGGAGGGGGGGCGTGGTTTGGGAAGGGTAAAAATGAAATTTTGCTACTAGGGAAAAAAAATCAAAACAGACAAAAAAAAATCAAAACAGACAAAAAAAAATCAAAAGAAAACCCCTACAAATCAACTGTCTGTAATGGACTTCTGGATATTTAAATTGCACATGTGATGGAGTGGGACAGGGGAGACACAAAGAGGGAAAAAAAAACAGCATGCACGCTTTCCAGGAAGCCATTACATCAGGCAAGGTGCAGAAGGGGTAAATGGTGCTGATTTGCCAACAGACAATCCCGTATAGCCATGATAGAGAAAATAATATGAGTAAGAACCCACAAAATAAGTGCTACCGAAAAAGTAATGTATCCACGACAAGGTTAAGTAACAACAGCAGCAACAAAAAGCAGATGCATCATTATTCTCATGAATCTGGCAGGGCTGTATAAAAGTGGTTCCTTTCCTCTGAACATTGTCCCTCGTTCCCCTTGGGCACATGCTATTTGTCTAATTCAAACAGAGAGGAGAAGAGCAGTGATGGAAGAACACATGCATTCTTCTCATGCTGTCACTTACTACTGCCCTGCCAACACAATCCTAGGGCTTCTCTCCCACCTCTTATCCCACTCTGTTCCACTGGCTTTTTCTTTTGGTAGGAAAGTATTTGTTTGATCACTATCCTATTTATAATTTAGGGTGATTTATGTAAAATACATAGAAAATAGTTCTATGTTCTGTTGATACTTGTATTTACACTTTTTACAGTGAATAACATCAGCTTGTCTTATTTTTAAGGTACAGCTATAACAGAATTAACAAATAAATCTGGAATAGTTATTACATAAAGTATAGCAAAACTGGAAAAGTCACACAATGGAATAAGATCTATGCCCTCCCGAGTACAGTATTCTCATTTGAGCTACCAACTTTGACGTTTTTGAAAAATTACAAATTGTGTTGCTGTTAGACCAATTTTAATTTCTAATTTTATGTTACTTAATTTCAAAGGAATGAAAAAAATATTTTCAGTTAAAAGCAAATTCTTTAACCATTCTCTTTTATTTCTAAATATGCATGATACTACTTCCTAAATATTGCAGCTTTCAATTCTTCAAATAGAAAAAATTCAAATTGTAATGATGAACGAGTCTTAAGAAAATATATTGATATTTTATCAATTTACTGATGATCTATTTGAATGCTTTTTAAACATCTCATGAAAAAAGGTTATAACCATTACACTTCTGGATATAAACCACAATTTGGTTAAAAGTAACTGGCGGGCTTCCCTGGTGGCGCAGTGGTTGAGAGTCCACCTGCCGATGCAGGGGACACGGGTTCGTGCCCCGGTCCAGGAGGATCCCACATGCCACGGAGCGGCTGGGCCCGTGAGCCATGGCCGCTGAGCCTGTGCGTCCGGAGCCTGTGCTCCGCAACGGGAGAGGCCACAACAGTGAGAGGACCGCGTACCGCAAAAAAAAAAGTAACTGGCATGCTAAACTACGGGGTAAGGGAGGTAGGGAGACAGAAAAGTATCCCCTTTTTAAGTTGACAAATAAAATATAAGACCGGTGGTTACAAAATTACTAGCATATTTCACAAGCAATATTGTAAGTTCTTAAGATATGAGTTTTACAGTCCATATCTTAATAATGTAAATCTGGGTAAGCTTTATAAGAATAATAATAAAATCTGATTTCTAATAGTTTCTTTATAGGCAGGATGTTCACAAAGTTCATAAAAAATTTTACCATATCCTCTTTTCACATCTCCTATGAAGTAGGGGCCAGAGAAATGATCTTTCTATTTATAGGCTTTGGAACAATAATTTACGGTGTATGATTTAGAAAAAAAAGCAGAAATCATTTATTCAGCAGGCACTGGACTAAGTGCTTTATATATATTTATTTCTAAAACTTAGTACAACTTTGCAAGTATCACAAAGGTTAACTTTCCCAAAGTCACATACCTATTAAGTAATTGAATCAGGATTTAAAAGCAGATCAACAAAATCTAAAACCAATGCTCTTTCCATTTAACCATTCTGGTTCAATGTTTTTAAGAAAGTAAATATTGGCTTCCTTAATCCTTAATTCCTCAAGTTCTTATTTTTGTACTGTAAACACCTGTTTTCTTACTGGGCTCTCTCTCTCATTTGACTGCAAATTCTTGGGAGCTGGTGTTGTGTTTGAATGATAGTAATATCCCCAGGATCCAGCACAAAACACATTAATATGTGTTTACCAGATATTTATTGAACGAACCACCAGCAAAACAGAATAGTTGCTTAAGGAGAAGGAATGGTGTGAAAGCCTAGAATATTTGAAAAAACAAATCTATGAAAACAGAGGGACTCTGATACAACTAAGGCACCACCATCAGGATTACAGAAGAACATAAAGGATCTCCAGCTTATTGCACTTTCCTACCCTGAATGACCCAACGTCCCATGCAAAGCTGTAGTCACTAAATCAACACAGGTGCACCTCCGTGTAGTTCTCCAGCAGTAGGGATAGCTCAGTGCTTTACTCACCACCCTTACTCAAGAACAATCTCCTGAAGAACAACCACGGCCTAAGGAATTCTTGGCAGAACCATAACAGCTCTAATACAGAATAAGTGTCACAGAAATTATGAGAAACAAGATAAAAAAAGGAAACTCAAAAGTTAAACAAAGAAAGAGAAGTGTGTAAAAATGAACAACAATTTCTTGTCTTTTATCATTATAAAATTTGTGGTTCTGTCAGAGCGTCGCTTTATCTTGACAAGATACAGACCACTTTTATTTTTTCCCCTCCATCAGCTCTATCCCACACAAATATGTGGAGCCATACAGATGTAAAGTCCCTCAGAGATAAACTAGTCTACCCTGACCTCCCTCACTCAAGATTATTTTCGGCTGTGAGAAAACACCCTAAAATCAGTGCTTGTAAGCATTAAATTAGTGGCTTCTCTCTCATAAAAGTCCACGTAGCTGGTTACGGATTCAGGTTTTAGCGGCCTAGTGAAGAGGAACGCTTGACTTCAGCCTAGAGGCTTTTCTACTATACTCCAAAGAGTTCCACACACAGGATTCTTCTAAGAAACTTTTTCTAAAATTAATAAAAGTTATGCTGTTTCAAAACCTTACTAAATGATTTGGGATCCTGGATATTAGCTATTTCCAGGTAAAGTGGATCCAAAGAAAGAAAATATCCCTACTTTCTGAATGCCCCCTATTATTGTCATGTGAAACTGAATTAAGGCAACAAATACAGTAGGGATAAAGACTGTCATTGGGGGAATAAGCCTATGTACACAGGTTTCAAAAAATTTTTAAGAGTGTGAATTTTCCAATTTGACTGATGTCGTCTCATTCAGAAACTGCACAAGCTTGTTTCACGAAAAGTGCCATGGAACTTGTCACAGTATAACTACTCGCTTTTAAAGACACTACAGCAAAAATTTGTGGAATCGGCTATTTTCCAACTGTGTGTAAGAAGGGCTTTTATAACGAAGGTAGGTGCCTCTGTAACAGCCAGTACTTGGGTGCTCTAAATCTAATCTTTCACATAACTTAGAATTACACTACACATAAAGTCCTCTGTATTCCAACATTTCTTATATTGTTTTCTCACGTGTTATTCTACATTTTAAGTGCCCAGATTTGGGCTCTGAATTAATTCTGCTTCTAAAACCTTGTTAGTTTATCTGTAGCAAAATTACTTTTGTTTTTGTGGATCCATTTTCAATAAACAGAAAGACTAACAGGTGCCATTCCTCTAATTCCGGGGTCTGCAAATTTTCTTCTGTAAAGTGGCAGACAGTAACTACTTTAGGCTTTCTGGACTATACTGTCTCTGACAACTACTTAACTCTGTTGTTGTAGTCTAAAAGCAATCATAGACAGTACTTAAGTGAATGGGCATGGCTGTGTTCCAATAAAACTTCACTTACAAAAACAAGCAACAGGGGGCTTCCCTTGTGGTGCAGTGGTTGACAGTCCGCCTGCCGATGCAGGGGACACGGGTTTGTGCCCCGGCCCGGGAAGATCCCACATGCCGCGGAGCGACTAGGCCCATGAGCCATGGCCGCTGAGCTTGCACGTCCGGAGCCTGTGCTCTGCAACAGGAGAGGCCACAACATTGAGAGGCCCGCATGCCGCAAAAGAACAACAACAACAACAACAACAACAACAAAAAAAAAAAAAACAGGCAACAGGAGGGATTTTGTCCATGGATAGTAATTTGCCAAACCCTGATCTGATTAGACTTCCTTGTCAACCAGAACAGGAAAATTTAATGGCGTCTTCTTTTTTCTTTTTTTAAAAAAACAAGCTGATTGGTAATCACAATCTAAATCATGCTGACCTAAGAGTATCTTAGGAGACTGAATAAGAAACGCTCATTTTGTAATTTGCAAACCCCATCTCCCAAATCTCAATCGACACAAGATTTTAAACAAAACTCTACAGAGCTATCAAACAAACAAACAAACTTGGCTATGTGAACAGGAATATCTGTACTTATGAAATTTTTCATATTTTCTTCATGGAACATCTCTTTTTAAGTTTTATATTACTATCGTTAACTCAACGTTTCCCTCCAGTCTTTCTTTTTCCATGCCCACAAAACCCACAAAATGAGTTAAGCAAAACTCCTCATAGTCACAGTTTGAAAGCAAATGTTATCTCACCTATTCTCATTTAAAAAGGAAAAGTCTTAAAGATGTACTCTTAGCCCTAGAAATTACATTTTTTCAGAATTTATGCTAAGGAAAAGATTAAGAATGTACATACAGATTTAGATATTAAAATGTTAAGAGAGTATAACTAATAATAGTAAAAAATTGAAGATAATAAACTTCCCCAAGATTAAGTAATTATGGCATATCTGTATCTCAGAACAAATCTATGGCTCTCATACCAAATCCTGCTTGCCACTTGTTTTTGTAAATCAAGTTTTATTGGAATACACCCACTTGGAAGGGTCTATGGCTGCTTTTGCTACAGGAAGAGTTGAATAGCTGTGACAGAGACCTTCTAGCCCCTCAAAGCTTCAAAAATGTACTATGTGGCCCTATAGAGAAAAAGTCTGCTAACCTCAGCAATAGGTGGTATTGACGTATATTTCCTAGCATAAGATGTTTATGACATATCTATTTCTGGTGATGTTCAGATTTAATTCAGTTATGAAACTATATATAATACATTAAATGAGATAATGGGTGATTTCTTTTTTTTGTTGCTTATATATATTTTCTAAATATTATACAATTTGTGTAAAAGAAAGGCAGGAAGGAAGAAGTCACCTACTTCTCAATGACCTAGAAATTAGAAACAAAATAAAACAAAAACTAAGTATAAACACTAACTTTATAAAGGGCATATGTATATAACTTCCTGTTGAATAGTTTCTCTTCATTTTCTCCTTTCATTCATAAATAATGCTTTGGGGTCTCACATACATTCACGCCATTTTATTTCTTCAACTAAGGTATACAGGACTTTATTTAGAATCATTGGCTTTAAGTTACTAATCCTACATTACTAACAGCTATATCCCTCAGACACCAGATGTTTCAAAGGCCTATTTTATTTATACGTCTGCCTAATATATCTTTGTATTCTCAGTGCTGAACATGGTTGGTTCTGTCGTTCATACATGTAGGCATAAATTCTCTATTCATCAAATAATTTGTGGAAGCCCAATGTTCGGTGCTAGGCCACAGGCTGCTCATAATCACAGCCCTGGATCTCATGGACTTGACATTCTACTTGGAGATAAAGACGAATAAATAGGCCATTACAGTGTGGTAATTCTATATCCAGAAGTATCTAACTCAGTTTGTGAGAATATAAGAAGGCTTCCCTGAGGAAGCAATAAAAGAGCAAAGTGAGAAAGAATACTGCAGTAGGTACAGATACCTGAAAGCAAACAAGAACATGACATGGTCTGGAAATAGGAAAAAGGCAATTAGGATGGAGCAAGGAATGCAATGGAGAGAAGGGCAAGTGTGTGTGTGTGTGTGTGTGTGTGTGTGTGTGTGTATGTGTGTCTGTGTGGACTCTGTGACCTATTTGGATTTGCATTTTATAAAGTTCCCTTCTGAACACATTGTGGAGAAGCTGTGGACAGAACTATAATGGGAAGATCTGTTTTGGAGGCTGTTGGAATAATTCAGGCAGGAGATGTTAGTAGAGATAAAGAAAACCTAAATCGAAAGATTTAGGGCACAGAACTGAAAGGTCACTTACTGTAATTTGAAGGTAGGGTAAAGGAGAAAGAATAAAAAATGACCCACATTTTTGGTTTAGGCAACTAGACAAATGGGAATGTCATTCAAAGAAAACTGAGAAAGAAGAATAGGTTGATTTCTGTTTTGAACTTGAGGAATTTTACATGTCTGTAGAAATTCCAAATGAAGATTTATGTTAAGCAAAATTAGATACAGATGAGGAGCTTAAGACAGAGATCTGAGCTAGAAAAGAAGACAGATTTGAGAGTATGAGCAACAACTGAGTAAGAATGTTCAGGGAAAATAGACAAGAGAAGGGGTGTAAGCCAGAAACTTGAGGAATACTAATATTTAAGGGAGGAATAGAGGATTTTGATTTATGTGGGATGTGAGAGAATCAGCCCCTGAAAGGGCTGCCTGGCAAGAAAGGGAGGTAATAGTCAGTGAATAATTGAGAATGTAACTATGTTAGCCATGGAACCAGAGTTCCAAAGGTCCAGTAGAAATGTATAAGAGAAAGGCAAGCAATGAGAGGCTAGGTCAGAGACTGGAAGCAGAATGATGATAAAAATATACAAAAATGGGAAAAGGCACTTCCAGAATGGCAGAGGAAGGACCTTGGAAAACCAGCTCCTCCATAAAAGCAGCAAGAATACTGGCAAATACTGTCAAAGGAAAAGACAACCTACTCAATGGGAGAAAATATTTGCAAATGATATGACAGATAAGGGGTTAATGTCCAAAATACATAAATAGCTCATACAACTCAACATCAAAAACACAAACAACCCAATTTAAAAATGGGCAGAAGACCTGAACAGACATTTTTCCAAAGAGGAAGTGCAGATGGCCAACAGGCACATGAAAAGATGCTCAACACTGCATCTTTTAGCTCAACACTGCTAATCATTCACACCTGTCAGAATGGCTATCATAAAAAGAACACAAATAACAAATGTTGGTGAGGATGTGGAGAAAAGGAAACCCTCAAACACAGTTGGTGGAAATGTAAATTGGTGCAGTCACTGTGGAAAACAGTGTGGAAGTTTCTCAAAAAAACTGAAAACAGAACTACCATATGACCCAGCAATTCCACTCCTGGGTATATATCCAAAGAAAATGAAAACACTGATACAAAAAGTTATATGCGGGCTTCCCTGGTGGCGCAGTGGTTGAGAGTCCGCCTGCCAATGCAGGGGACGCGGGTTCATGCCCCGGTCTGGGAAGATCCCACATGCTGCGGAGCGGCTGGGCCCGTGAGCCATGGCCGCTGAGTCTGCGCGTCTGGAGCCTGTGCTCCACAACGGGAGAGGCCACAACAGTGAGAGGCCCACGTACCGCCAAAAAAAAAAAAAAAAAAAAAAGTTATATGCACCCCAGTGTTCAGAGCAGCATTATTTATAATTGCCAAGATACAGAAGCATCCTAAGTGTTCATCAACAGATGAATGGATAAAGAAGCTGTGCAATATGCATACACACACACACGGAATACCACTCAGCCATAAAAAAGAAAGAAATTTGCAACAACAGGGATGGACTTGGAGGGTATTATGCTAAGTGAAATAAGTCAAACAGAGGAAGACAAATATTTTATGATGATCATTTATATGTGGAATCTAAAAAAATACAACAAACTAGTGAATACAACAAAAAAGAAAGACTCACAGATATAGAGAACAAACTAGTAGTTACCAGTAGGGAGAGGGAAGGGAGGAGGGGCAATATAGGGGTAGAGGATTAAGAGATACAAACTATTATGTATAAAATAAGCTACAAGGATATATTTTACAACACAGGGAATATAGCCAATATTTTATAATAACTATAAATGGAGTACAACGTTTAAAAATTATAAACCACTATACTGTACACCTGTAACATATAATATTGTACATCAACTATACTTCAAGAAAAAAATTTTTTTTAAGAATACTGCAGGGCTTCCCTGGTGGCACAGTGGTTGAGAGTCCACCTGCCGATGCAGGGGACACGAGTTCGTGCCCCGGTCCGGGAAGATCCCACATGCCGCAGAGCGGCTGGGCCCGTGAGCCATGGCCACTGAGCCTGCGCGTCCGGAGCCTGTGCTCCGCAACGGGAGAGGCCACAACAGTGAGAGGCCCGCATACCGGAAAAAAAAAAAGAATACTGCAAAATACTGTCAAAATCAACTTTATTTTTAGCTTTGACATTAATTTAAAGGCTTGTGACAATCTAAGGAATGTTTATTCAAGAAAACAAGTTGACTCTTAGCAAGAAGAGCAAGCTTTCTAGTGTCTTAACTTGACCGAATTCAATCTCTCATCCCCAGCTCCAGATCAATCTTGAAAACCAAAATATTGCAAATATTGTAGCTGTGAAACCCCAAAGCCAAGCAGAGACTGGAGAGTCCAGAATAGATTTGAAGTTCTCCCAAAGCCTCAGAAAACGGTTACTATTTGATGTGCCTTGCACCTTGCTAAAATACTCCATTCTCAGGGCTTGTCTTTGTTTGATAAGACTCAAGAGCTCATTCTATGTGTATTGTCCTATCTGCAGCATATTTGTTGAAAATAGTCATCAACAACTGTTTAACACTGCAGTTGCCTGAGCGATTTTTACTAGTTGCAGCTAATAAGAGGCTGACCAAGATACTTAAAAGAAAAAACGGAGGAATGAAATGTCCATAAGGGGCTTTGAAAAGCTCCGCAATAGTCCTGGGAATTTAGAAGGCTAGGCACATGTGAGGAGCTGTGTGAATGTGCAGGAAGACCTGAGAAGGCCCTAATCTTTCACTTCTGGTTGACCTTGAAGCTCTGCTTCAACATATGCACACAAACAAAGCCCCTCAGCAAAAGCTGAATAGAGACCTATTGGTTCAAGTCATTTAAAGAAATCTCTGGCTAATCAGTAACTGATCACTGAGTTAGCTGAGCAGACTTCAAAGAACAAAAACTGAACAGAATTAGCCCAGGAAAATCACGAGAGAAACAAGCAGCAACACCAATAACAGAGCAAAACAAATCCTGGGAGTAGGAAGAAATATGATTTTCTTAACTGTCACATTATTTAAAATGTGACAATTTATTTTATTGTATTTAAAATGTCTAGTTTCCAACAAAAAAATTATGACATACAAAGAAATAGGGAAGTATGGCCCATACATAGGAAAAAAAGTCAACAGAAACTGTCTCTGAAGAAGCCCAGATATTGGTCTTACTAGACAAAACCTTAAACCAGCTATTATAAATATTTCAAAGAAATAAAGCAAATTATGTCTAAAGAATTAAAGGAGTTTGAGAGTCATGTTTTACCTAATGGAGAATAAAAATGAAGAGACAGATATTATAAAAAAGAATCAAATAGAAAGCTGGCATTTAAATATGAAAAGGATATTTCCACCCAGTGAAATTAAAACAATAAGAAGAAGATTCAAACAGACATTTTCAAGTTGAAAAGAGCAATAACAGAAATCAAAAATTTACTAGAGGGGGTAAACAGCACATTTGAACTGGCAGAAGAACCAGTGAACTTCAGAGAGGTCAGTTAAGATTCTCCCCAATCCGAGGAACAAAAAGAGTAAAGGAAAATGAACAGAGCCTCAGAGATCTGTGGGTCTTCATCAAGTATACCAACATAAACACAATGTGAGTTTCCGAAGGAGAGGAGAGAGAGAAAAGAGTGGAAAGAATATTTGAAAAAATTATGACAAAAAACTTCCCAAATTTGATGGAAAACATTAGTATGTATACCTAAAAAGTTCAATAAACTCCGAGTAGGACAAAGTTGAAGAGATCCACATCTAGATGTTTCATAGCCAAACTGTCAAAAGACAGAAAGAGAATCATGAAAGCAGCAAAAACAAAACAAAACAGTTCTCAGATACAAAGTTTCCTCAAGAAGATTAAGAGCTGACTTCTCATTAGAAACCATGGAGACCAGTGGGCAGTAGGATGACATGGTCAAAGGATGAAAGAAAAAGACTGGCATCCAAGAATTCTATACCTAGCAAAGTACCCTTCAAAAGTGAAGGAGAGCTAGGTGAGGTGGGAAAAAAGAAATTAAGACATATCTAGATAAATGAAAACTGAGAGAATTCGTCACTAGCAGACCTGCCCTACAAGAAATACTAAAGGGTATTTCATTTCAGGCTGAAATGAAAGAACAACAGACAGTACATTAAATCCACACTAAGCAATAAAGAGCAGGAGTAAAGGTGGCTATATAAGTAAATACAAAAGATAATAAAAATGTATATTTGTAACTCTTCTCCTAACTCATTTAAAGGATAGGTGCATAAAATAATTATTATAAAATTGTGCTGGTCTTCCCTGGTGGCGCAGTGGTTGAGAGTCCGCCTGCCGATGCAGGGGACACGGGTTCGTGCCCCGGTCCAGGAAGATCCCACATGCCACGGAGCGGCTGGGCCCGTGAGCCATGGCCGCTGAGTCTGCGCGTCTGGAGCCTGTGCTCCACAACGGGAGAGGCCAGAACAGGGAGAGGCCCGCGTACCGCAAAAAAAAAAAAAATTGTGTTGATGGACTTATAATGTATAAAGATGTAATTTGTATAAATGGTGTTACACTGGAGCAAAGTTTTTATATATTAAAATTAAATTGAGATTAATCCAAACTAGACTGTTTTAAATTAAGATGTCAACTGTAATCGCCATGGCACCACAAGGAAAATAACTTAAATATACACAAACACATATATACACAAGCAACAATAACAGAATTAAAATAGTATACTAGAAAATATCTATTCAGCATAAAATAAGGTTGTAATGGAGGAGCAGAGAAACAAAAAAGCTTCCTGCTTTTATACACAGAGAAAACAAAGAGCAAAATAGCAGATGTTAAACTGTAACATAACTGTGTAGGTGGCCAAAGGGCACATTATATCTTGATCTGTAGTTCTCTACTCAATGGGGAAGACCAATTTTCCCACTTTTACATTCACCAGTACAATTTGGGGTACTATGCAAAATAAGAAGAAGTTACAGAATTACCACAAGCCAAAGAAACTCTGGAGATTAGACTCCTTTGCCTCAGCCATGTCTCAGATGTGCTCAGTACATTCCCTTGAATTAATTAACATACTCTATAACCAGAAGAATCACTGAGAAAATAGGAAAGAGACTGACATAAAGAGTACCTTTTTAAAGAGAATTTTTTGAAGAAAATAAAGTGATTAGTATTTGGATGGAAAACTAACTGCATCTCATTCTTGAAGCACGAGCTCACTTGCTAATTCAACTATGAACATCTTCCTTTACCTACAAAAGTAAGTTTAAAACTTGTTTTCTCATTTATGTCCTCACAGCAACTGTATAAATCTATTATGGCACTTATTATGTTACACATATGCTTATGCACAGTGGAATCACATCATGTAAGCGTCTTATTTACTGGGTAGGAAGGGATGGAGGGAGATGGAAAGAGACACAGAGGAGGAGACCAAATGAATAATATGAGAACACAATTAAATGGTACCAGTATGTCCAGTCAATAAATTTATCCCCCAGCACTATGAGATATATAAATCTTCTGTTCCTTAGATAGTCTCTCAGTTCCTACATGCCTCTAACAGTGGAAGCAGCTCTTATTGAGAGAGGCAACTAAGTATGATCCTATTGTTTAAAAGATAGTTAATAGTGTTCATAAAACATGGCCCTGATCACAGACCAACTATCTTAACTAGAGCTCAACTGAGGAGACCATGATTACTGTCAAAACTGAGGAAAACTAAGCTGTTGGACTCATTGAAAGGTAGTGTGATAGATTTCATACAATTTAAAAGACTGTTGGAGAAATTCTCCCTATGAGGTTTTAATCTTTTACCTTTAGCTTCAGACCCTAACCTCCTGTAAGACACAACTTCACTGTCTCTGTCTTCACACCTACAGTGTGAGTTCCTTCAACACACACATGTCTTCTTATTCTTCCTATTCTTAATGTCTAGCAGAGAGCCTGAAATACAGCGGGTTTTTGATATATGTTAGATAAGCATGTGTGGTATAATTTTAAAAATATGTATATATTTGATCTTTGTGCCTTATTCCTGATACAGAGCTCCTATAACCGCTGGTATTTCCTGAGTGACAGGAGTATCTTTTGTTATTCACAATGAACCCCTTTTGACCATACCTGAGTTTATGCTAATAAGGTGACTCTTGGTGGGGTCTTTAGATAGCTTCAGAATGGGGGCTGGTTACCCAGGAATCAACCATATCATCAGAGGGTTGCAACTTTCAACACCATTCCCCCCATCTCATCTTCAGGTTCAATCACCAATGGTCAATGACTTAATCAATCATGCCTCTGTAAGGAAACTTCAATAAAAACTCTTGAACAATGAGGCTTTGGGGAGTTTCCTGATTAATGATGCCATCTCAGCTCCATGGAGACAGAGGCATCTGTGCTCAGGAGCCTTCTGAAACTTGCCCTATGTATCTCTTCATCAGGCTGCTCATTTGTATCCTTTTAAATAAACTGTATTAAGTATAGCACTTTCCTGAATTCTGTAAGTTATAGCAATTTATTGAAACTGAAAGGGAGCTGAGGGAGGGGTTGTGGGATTAGTTCATCCAACTAATCTGTAGTTGGATGAACAGAAGTGCAGGTGGCCTGGGGATCCCATTTGTGGCTGGGGACAGTGGGGACAATCTTATGGGACTGATCCCCTACCCTGTGGGGTCTGCACAAACTTCAGGTAGTTAGTGTCACAACTGAATTGAACTGTAGAACCTCCAAAGTTGATGTCAAAGAATTGAGAATTTATGGTTAGAAAACTGAAACAACAGGATTTTTTTCATACTGGGTAACTCCTAAGAGGGCTTTCAAAAATTGAGTCTACTAGAAAATTTGCCTGCTTTTATTTTTTCTCCCTATAAATATTGCTTTTCAAATGCTAATGAAGATATAATGTCCTTCTATCTCCCCCTATTTGCAAGGGGCTAGAAGGGACTGAATTAAGGACCGCCTTTCCATATTAAACAGCAGTAAAATAACCAACAGCAAAATATAACATACAAATTCTTTTATGATTAACATGTCAAAAAAATAATGAAATGACGTGCCCAAAGTTCATATGTAATTTAGTTTGCAATTATTATTATAGAAAGGAAATGAGTAATTACCTTTACTTCCACTGTGATTGTGAGCCTCAGTTTGGATACTATTTCACACACCATGGTATACCATCAAACTTTTAGCCTTAAAAAATTAAACTGCTAACAGTGGTTTCAAGCTAGAATCTCCAAGAACATGTGTACCTCTCAGACTAAATTTCATTTAAAAAACTAGCGCTTATTAACCTTTGCTAAAAATAAAATTCTGACTTGTAAAACAAATGTTGTTTTAGTTTCCGACGTTTTAGCCAGAATGGTCACACATATTAATCTTTGTGGTATTTTGACTAAAAGTTTAAGTAATCCAAGGTCTTGCAGTAAAATTAATAATCTGATTACAATTTGAAAATTCAACTCAGATGATTTAAAGCAATATTAATAGCTAATCAAAATAAACTTAAACCGTCCAGTCAAATTTGTATATAAATGCCTGAATTTTCTTTCAAAGGCACATAAGTGAAATGTTACAAATAATTAAATTATGCAAATCTAGTAAGTTGCTCAACCATACTTTATGGTAGCTAAACAATCAAGGACCTTAAAAGTTTACCTACCTAAAAGAAAGTAAAAAAACAACTTAAAAAAAAAAAAAAAACTTAAGAAATAAAAGAAAGTATTTTGAAATCATATTTTATAAGGGACTTGTAACTAGAATAAACACTCTTACAGCTTAACAAGAAAAAAGACAAATAACCCAGTTTTTAAATGGGCAAAGGATCTGAATAGACATTTCTACGAGAAAACATAAAAATGGCTAATAAGTACATAAAAGATGCTCAACATCAGTAGCCATCAGTGAAATGCAAATCAAAACCACAATTAAATATGACTTTACACCCCACTAGGGTGGCTACAATCAATAAGTCAGACAATAACAAGTGTTATGGAGAAACTGGAAACCTCATACACTGCTGGTGGAAATGTTAACTGCTGTGGTTGGTTTGGAATGTAGACTGGCAGTTCTTCAAACGGTTAAACACAGTTATCATATGACCAGCAATTCCACTCCTATACACATGCCCAAGATAAATGAAAATACACATCCACACAAAAACCTGCACATAAATGCTCATAGCAGCATTATTCGTAACAGCCAAAAGGTAGTAATAACCCAAGTGTTCATCAATTGATGAATGGATATAGTGTGGCATCTATACAATGGAATATTTATTCAGCCATAAAAACAAATGAACTGATAAATGCTACAACATGGATGAATCTCAAAAACCTTATACTAAGTTAAAGAAGCCAAACACACAAAAAATCACATATTGTATGATTCCGTTTACATGAAATGTCTAAAATACATAAATTTACAGGAACAGAAAGGTTACTAGAGGTTTTAAGGACTGATGGTGCTGGGTGGAGTGAGTAGTGACTGCTACTGGATATGGTGTTTCTTTTTAGAGTGACAGAAATGTTCTAAAACTGATTGCAGTGAGGTTACAGTTACACAACTCTGTGAATATACTCAAAAACACTGAATTGTACACTTTAAATAGGTAAACTGTATGGTATGTGAACTACATCTGAATAAAGCTATTATATATAATTATATATATAATTGAAGTACAGTTGATTTACAATACTGTTATTATATATATATTTTAACCTACCCATACTCATTGTTTTCTTTAGAGGTCTCTAATGAGAAGACTTAATTTTTAATATACCATTAGAGTCAATGCATTCATTAAAATGAATTAGTGGATTTGCATTACAGAAATAAATTATGAATAAAGTGAGAAATACAAACATTAGCCACTAAAACCACTTATACATCTTTATCTCCAAATAATGATGCACTGAATCCTGAATCACATTAAGATATTTTGTCAAATTATAGAGAGATGTTCCATTTAAACTAATCATTACCAAAGCAGATAAAGAAATTAAGGATCAAGAAAGAGCTGTCAATGTAAGAAAGTTTTTTTTCAGACAATAAAAACTGAATGACAACAAAACTGAACTACTACACTGTATTTTTTTTTCTTTTTCATCTTTATTGGAGTATAATTGTTTTACAATGGTTAGTTTCTGCTTTATAACAAAGTGAATCAGCTATACATATACATATATCCCCATATCCCCTCCCTCTTGCGTCTCCCTCCCACCCTCCCTATCCCACCCCTCTAGGTGGTCACAAAGCACCAAGCTGAACTCCTGGTGCTATGCGGCTGCTTCCCACTAGCTATCTATTTTACATTTGGTAGTATGTATAAGTCCATGCCACTCTATCACTTCATCCCAGCTTACCCCTCCCCCTCCCCGTGTCCTCTAGTCCATTCTCTACGTCTGCGTCTTTATTCCTGTCCTGCCCCTAGGTTCTTCAGAACCATTTTTTTTTTTTAGATTCCATATATATGTGTTAGCATACAGTATTGGATTTTCTCTTTCTGACTTACTTCACTCTGTATGACAGACTCTAGGTCCATCCACCTCACTACAAATAACTCAATTTCGTTTCGTTTTATGGCTGAGTAATATTCCATTGTATATATGTGCCACATCTTCTTTATCCATTCATCTGTCAATGGATACTTATGTTGCTTCCATGTCCTGGCTATTGTAAATAGAGCCGCAGTGAACATTGTGATACATGACTCTTTTTAAATAATGGTTTTCTCAGGGTATATGCCCAGTAGTGGGATTGCTGGGTCATATAGTAGTTCTACTTTTAGTTTTTTAAGGAACCTCCATACTGTTCTCCATAGCGGCTGTATCAATTTACATTCCCACCAACAGTGCAAGAGGGTTCCCTTTTCTCCACACCCTCTCCAGCATTTATTGTTTGTAGATTTTTTGATGGTGGCCATTCTGAGTGGTGTGAGGTGATACCTCATTGTAGTTTTGATTTGCATTTCTCTAATGATTAATGATGTTGAGCACTCTTTCATGTGTTTGTCGGCAATCTGTATATCTTCTTTGGAGAAATGTCTATTTAGGTCTTCTGCCCATTTTTGGATTGGGTTGTTTGTTTCTTTGATATTGAGCTGCATGAGCTGCCTGTAAATTTTGCAGATTAATCCTTTGCCAGTTGCTTCATTTGTAAATATTTTCTCCCATTCGGAGGGCTGCTTTTCATCTTGTTTATGGTTTCCTTTGCTGTGCAAAAGCTTTTAAGTTTCATTAGGTCCTATTTGTTTGTTTTTATTTCCATTACTCTAGGATGTGGGTCAAAAAGGATCTTGCTCTGAGGTATGTCATAGAGTGTTCTTCCTATATTTTCCTCTAAGAGTTTGATAGTGTCTGGCCTTACATTTAGGTCTTTAATCCATTTTGAGTTTGTGTATGGTGTTAGGGAGTGTTCTAATTTCATTCTTTTACATGTAGCTGTCCAGTTTTCCCAGCACCACTATTGAAGAGGCTGTCTTTTCTCCATTGTATATTCTTGCCTCCTTCATCAAAAATAAGGTGACCATATGTGCGTGGGTTTATCTCTGGGCTTTCTATCTTGTTCCATTGATCTATATTTGTTTTTGTACCAGTACCATACTGTCTTGATGACTGTAGCTTTGTAGTATAGTCTGAAGTCAAGGAGCTTGATTCCTCCAGCTCTGTTTTTCTTTCTCAAGATTGCTTTGGCTACTCAGGGTCTTTTGTGTTTCCATACAAACTGTGCAATTTTTTGTCTAGTTCTGTGAAAAATGCCATTGGTAGTTTGATAGGGATTGCATTGAACCTGTAGATTGCTTGGGGTAGTATAGTCATTTTCACAGTGTTGATTCTTCCAATCCAAGAACATGGTATATCTCTCCATCTGTTTGTATCATCTTTAATTTCTTTCATTAGTGTCTTATAGTTTTCTGCATACAGGTCTTTTGTCTCCTTATTCCTGGGTATTTTATTCTTTTTGTTGCAGTGGTAAATGGGAGTGTTTCCTTAATTTCTCTTTCAGATTTTTCATCATTAGTGTATAGGAATGCAAGAGATTTCTGTGCATTAATTTTGTACCCTGCTACTTTACAAATTCACTGATTAGCTCTAGGAGTTTTCTGGTACTACACTGTATTGAATATTTGGTCTGTCAAAAGGCAGAAGCAGCATAGCCTTCTCCCATTCCTCAACCCCTCCTCCCCCTAATACCCTACAACTTTTGTGTATGAATTAAAAGGAAGTTTTCTTAGGACTATGTTTAGTTATTTAAGAGTACCGAACTGATACGGCCAGTTAGTTCTACTAAGCATAAAATTGGTCACACGGGGGACCGAATTAAGCAGAGTTATAAATCATGAAAATCTGGCGTCCAAACTTTTGGGCAGAAACATATTGCCAAACCTATCAAAAACAATGCAAACCAGAGTCAGTGGACTGACATCTTCAAAGTATTAAAAGGAAAAACTGAATTTTGTGGTTGCTTTAGAGTTTGCAGCATACAGTTAAATCTAATCTACATCCACTGTCAAACAACACTATACGGACTGCACTTCACAGATATTACAAGTACTTTATAACAGTATTCCAAGTTTTTAATAATAGTATTCCAAATTCTTCCCTCTTTTCCCTTATAACATTGCTATCATTCATTTCACTTCTCCAAAACCTGTAATTACTTAATACATTGCTTCTATTATTATTTTGAACAGATCTATTATGTCAATTAAGAATAAGAAAAAAAAGAATAAGAAAACAAAGGTTTTACCTTCACTTGGTCTTCTCTGATGCTCTTCCTTTCTAAACATTTCACTCTACTCTCTTCTTGCTTGCATGGTTTGTGAAGAAGTCCAATGTAATTCTTCACAGTTTGAAAATGATATGCCTAAGAGTAGATTTGGTATTTATCGTATCTGGTGTCTTCTGAGCTTCCTGGATTGGTGGTTTGGTCTCTGTCATTAATTTTGGAAAATTCTCAGCCCATTACTTCAAATATTTCTTTTGTTCCTGCCTCTATTTTCCTTCTGATGAGTCCATCAAAGGCATTCTTCATTTCTATTACAGTGCTTTTGATTTCTAGTATTTCCCTTTGATGCTTTCTTAGAGTTTCCATCTCTCTGCTTGCATTATGAATCTGTTTTTATGTGTTATCCACTTTTCCAATTAGAGCCCTTAGTATATTAATCAGTTTAATTTTAAATTCCCAGTCTGACAATTCTAAAATCCCTGCCATATTTGACTAGGAGTTAGCCTATATTTACTGTAGCTACAGGTATCAGAGGCTAAAATTTCCTCTAATGTCCTTATCTTTGTCTCTCCTGTTGTCTTGAGTTTCCCAAGAAACTCCTTAAATAAAGTGCAAGCCTTGTAGTTTTTCCATCTGTAGTCCTGTTACTATACAGGAGCCCCACTGATGTGGTGGTAAGATATAAGGGGAAGGAAAAATGTTCTGTAACCTTATGGTTAGGTCTGAGTCTTTTAGTGGCCCTGTGTTCCTGGCTGTGGCCTTCGCAAGTGCCTCTAGGCCTTTTCTCCCCCCTTAGATGAGGCAACAAGGCTAAAGGGAGCTGGAGCTGGGTATTTCCCTTTCCCCAAGTTGATTAGGCTCTGGTAGTTTCCCCCTTTGGGCAGGGGGAGAACAGAATGCTCTGAGCATATTTCAAAATGGTTACTATTCCACTCCCTCTGCTGGAAGCATAAAGGGATTTCCCTCCCAATCTTTGCTGTGAGAACCTGGTAGAACTCGTAGAAGAAAAACTCACAGAAGTGTGGGACCCCTTCCCTAAAACTGAGCACCCAGGAATTTTTAACTCTCAAGCTAATCCACACTCACCTTCTGGAAGTTCATCAGTTACAGTTTAAGTTTTCCTACCAGTTCCTGGCTCCATCAGCTTCTGCTCCTGGTAAGTTGTGATTCTCTGTATTTGTCTCTCTAGTTTCCAGGGTATTGGTTTGCTCTGTGACCTCAACTCTCTTATGGATCTAAGCAGAGTTATTTATTTTTAGATCGTTCAACTTTGTTCTTGTGAGGACAAAAGTGACAACTTCTAATTTTTTCATGTCTGAGTGGAAACCAGAATTCTGTGTCCTTTTTTTTTTTTTTTGTGGTACGTGGGCCTCTCACTGCTGTGGTCTCTCCCGTTGCGGAGCGCAGGCTCCGGACGCGCAGGCTCAGCGGCCGTGGTTCACAGGCCCAGCCGCTCCACAGCATGTGGGATCCTCCCGGACTGGGGCACGAACCCGTGTTCCCTGCATCGGCAGGCGGACTCTCAACTACTGCGCCACCAGGGAAGCCCCTCTTGTGTCCTTCTGATATATTCCCATCACTACCTGAACACATTCTTATTTTCTGGAACAGTAAGATGTTCCAGGCTCATCGTGCACATTCTCTGCCCCAGCCATGCAATCAGCTCTCTCTCCAAGGTACATTTAGTGAGAACGCTATTTAGAAATCAAGATCTGGATGTAAAGTGTGTTCATTGCTATTGCTTTGGGGGTGTCGTCAATTCCAGAACCTCTAAGCAAACAGAGCTAGGAAATTTATATATTTATACACATATACACACCGCTATATTTACTTCTTTCTTCCTTCCCTCCTTTCTTTCTCTCTCTCTCCCACCCAATCTACTGACCTACTTATCTATCTTTCTCTATATATAGTAAAAACTGAGTTCATACTGGTACCTCCAACTCCAACCTAATACCCCAGAGACATTCTAGTTGTTCCCATTTCCATGTTTCTCTCTTGTCCAACAGTGTGAAACCTGGCTACCATTTTCCTAAATATATTTACTTGTCTGCATAAACTTAGAAAACATAAAAAGTAGTTTTAGAATTACTAACCACTTCCACTGAGAAAGGCATATCTACTAACTAGAATTCAGTTATTTGTTTACTGTTCTTTTCTGTTAGGAATGAGGGACGAGTCATAAAATTTCCATTTGGTGAAATGCACAGGCACCGTGCCTTGATTAATTTTGACAAACATGTGTATCTTCATCAAGTTATGGAACATTTCCCATTTTCATCACCCCCAAAATTCCCTTGTGCTGCTTTTCAGTCAATCCCTACCTCCTCTGAGGCAATCACTGTTCTGATTTTTCACAACAGTTTTGTCCAGCACTTCATAAAAATGAAATCACACTGTACATATCCCTTTTGTGCCTGACTTCTTTTGCCCAGCACAGTGATTTTGATGTTCACCCATGACATCACATGTATCAGTAGTTCATTCTTTTTTGTTGCTCCACAGTAACTCCTTGTATGGGTATATCTCAGTTTGTTTACCCATTTAACATATGAAACAAGAGATTCAGAGTGCCTAAAGTCACACATTTAACTGACTGAGAAGTTCAAGGACCTCAGAAACCGAAGAACTCTAAGCTCTTGATTCTTAGTCTAGTGTTCTTTTCACTTTACCAAAGCACCACTTCAAACAAGTTAAAAAAACAAAAACTCCAGGGACATATTTTTTATCAAATGAAATTAGTGATTAAAAGGAAGTACCTATTCACAGTTAACAACATTGATGTTTCTTCCATAATCCATACTCCATCCTAATCTTTACTTCTGCCAATGCTGACTGCAAATTTATCTGGCGTTTGTCAAATAATATCTCCTATATTAATAACCTATATTCTGTCCTAAATGAAAATAATTTATATGTTCACCAATTTCTCCTATTTAATTTTATCAATTGCCAAGAGGAGTACTCTCCTAATTCTAGCATTTCTAGACAATTTTTAGCCTTCCAAGTCTCTTCTCAAATCTGTCAAATCATCCATTTCTAATCTCCTATTTAGAAAATGTACCAATCTGCCTCTCTTTAAAACATATCATAGGGACTTCCCTGGTGGTCCAGTGGTTAAGAATCCCCCTTCCAATGCAGGGGACGCAGGTTCAATCTCTGGTCAGGGAACTAAGATCCCACATGCTGCAGGGCAATTAAACCCGTGTGTCACAACTACTGAGCCCGCGCACCTCAAATAGAGAGCCCAGTGCCACAAACTGCAGAGCCCACACGCTCTGGAGCCCGCGCGCCTCAACCAGAGAGCCCACACGTTGCAACTAGAGAGAAGCCCGTGCGCTGCAACGAAGAGTCCTTGTGCCTCAACGAAAGATCCCACATGCCGCAATGAAGATCTAGCATGCCACAACTAAGACCCGACAGAGCCAAAAATAAAATAAAATAAAGTACATAAAAATTTTTTAAAAATCCAACCTCTAGAAAACAAAATGAAAAAGAAATGCTCATTTAAATAAATAAATTAAACATATCATAAAAGATAGTTCTTCAACCCTGAGCTCCTTCTCAGACCACAATTAACTTTGTTATTCTGATTTAAGAATGAGAATTCTTCTGTACTATCAAATGCTACTACTTTCCCCTCCTGATGAAGGTCTATGGTGACACAATTCAAGGTGACCCTAAGTCATCACCGTAGACTGAAGGGCCAAACACTGAGAGTGAGATTGCCATTTGGTTGGACTGTCCCACCACCTCCCCCACTGCCCCAAACATACATAACCTGCCTCTTGGCCCAATCTAGATGAATTTCCAGAAGTGGAAGTAACTGGAAGAATTTGATGTCTCTTCCTTAAAGTCTATGAAAGAATCTACTGGTCCATTATATCTGATGTTAACCCCACTGTAAGGTTCCCCCTAATAGGTTTCCAAAGCTCTCAGGTATTTCAAACCAACATCCACCTCACAAGAATATGGTGAAATATAAAGTGTACCTTTAAGTGCTGAGCAGCTGAAGATACTATATTAATTTGAAATGCTCCAATGAGTTAGTGGTGTTATAATCCTAATTCTCCTAACATGAGAACAGATTAACTTTAGACTTAATTTATCTATCACATACCTGATGACCCAAGAACATAATCTATAACACAAATGAGGTAAATGAGACCAACTGACTTATCCTATTTCATTTATAAGCCACAATCCTCAGTTCATAAGTTATGCAAGATAAAAAGCTAATTATTATTCTGAGTGAAGAAAATGAGAAGTTTAAGATACGGTCAGAGTACTGATTAGAATTCTATAACAAAACTTCGCAATTGACATTCACTAGATCAAGGACAAATGATGGTTTGATTATTAACAGTTATGGCACAAAAACAGACATATGGATCAATGGAACAGGATAGAGAGCCCAGAAATAGACGCACCTACTGTCAATTAATCTTCATCAAAGGAGGCAAGAATATACAATGGGAAAAAGACAGTTTCTTCAGCAAGTGGTGTTGGGAGAGCTGGACAGCTGCATGTAAATCAATGAAGCTAGAACACACCCTCACACCATACACAAAAATAAACTCAAAATGGCTTAAAGACTTAAATATAAGACAAGACATCATAAAACTCCTAGAAGAGAACATAGGCAAAACATTCTCTGACGTAACTGTCGCAATGTTTTCTTAGGTCAGTCTCCCAAGGCAACAGAAATAAAAGCAAAAGACCCAAATGGGATCTAATCAAACTTACAAGCTTTTGCACAGCAAAGGAAACCATAAACAAAAAGACAACCTATGGAATGGGAGAAAATATTTGTAAACAATGCAACAGACAAGGGCTTAAATTTCCAAAATACACACACAACTCAACAACCAAAAAACAAATAACCCAATCAAAAAACGGGCAGGGGCTTCCCTGGTGGCGCAGCGGTTGAGAGTACGCCTGCCGATGCGGGGGACACGGGTTCGTGCCCCGGTCTGGGAAGATCCCACATGCCGCAGAGTGGCTGGGCCCGTGAGCCATGGCCGCTGAGCCTGCGCATCCGGAGCCTGTGCTCCGCAACGGGAGAGGCCACAACAGTGAGAGGCCCGCGTACCGCAAAAAAAAAAAAAAAAGAAAAAAAAAAGAAAAAAAAAACAGGCAGAAGACCTAAATAGACATACCTCCAAAGACACACAGATGGCCAACAGGCACATGAAAAGATGCTCAACATCGCTAATTATTAGAGAAATGCAAATCAAAACTACAATGAGATACAACCTCACACCAGTCAGAATGGCCATCACTAAATAAGCCTACAAATAACAAATGCTAGAGAAAAAGAACCCTCCTACACGGTTGGTGGGAATGTAGGTTGGTGCAGCCACTATGGAACACAGTAGGGAGGTTCCTCAAGATACTAAAAAATAGAGTTGCCATATGATCCAGCAATCCCACTCCTGGGCATATACCCAGACTAAACTATAATTCAAAAATATACACACACCTCTATGTTCATAGCAGCACTATTCACAAAAGCCAAGACACAGAAACAACATAAATGTCCATCAACAGTCGAATGATAGGAGATATGGGGTGTGTGTGTGTATACACACACACACACACAATGGAATACTAGTTGGCCATAAAAAAGAATGAAGTAATGCCATTTACAGCAACATGGATGGACCTAGAGATTATCATATTAAGTGAAGAAAGTCAGAAAAAGACAAATACCATATGATATCACTTATACGTGGAATCTAAAATATGACACAAATGAACTTATCTACGAAACAGAAACAGACTTGCAGACATAGAGAACAGACCTGTGGTTGCCAAGGGGGAGGGGGGTGGGGAAGGGATGGAGTGGGAGTTTGCGGTTAGCAGATGCAAACTAGTATATATAGAATGGACAAACAACAAGGTCCTACTGTATAGCACAGGGAACTATATTTAATATCCTGTGATAAACCATAACAGAAAAGAATATAAAAAAGAATGTATGTGTATATATATATCTAAATCACTTTGCTGTACAGCAGAAATTAACACAACATTGTAAATCAACTATACTTCAATTTAAAAAAAAAGAATGCAGGTAGAACAAAGAAATAATAATTAAAGGTATTAAATAAATTTAGAATTTGGCATATTAAAGTTACCCTTACAAAGCTCACAAAGAAAATCTCTTTTAAAAATATTTCCTGTATCTCTTAAAATATCTCTTTATCTCTAGTAATGCTATTGACTTAAAATTTACTTTGTCTTATATTGGAATAGTAAGCTTTCTTTTGGTTAGTGTTGCATGACACACTTTTTCCATATTTTTACCTGTGCTTTACATTTAAACTTTGTATCATGTAAGGAGCATATACATGGATTTTGTTTTGTTGTATACACTCTAGCAATCTCTGTGTCTTCACCGGAGTATTTACCTCATTTACATTTAATGTATTTACTAATAAATTTAGGTATAAATCTACTAAAAAATTTTTTTTAAATAAAATATTTTCTAGCCTAGTTGTTCTAAAGGAATTAGAGGAATACACGAACAATTGAACATACATTTTTTCTGAACACCTAGTATCCAAAAGGCTTTGTATATGCATTGTGGATTTTAAAATGAATTAAATACAGTCTCTTGCCTTTAAAGAGCTAGGGACAGAGTTGGGGCACCAAGTTACATGATAAGACATAACAGAGACAGAAACAAAATGCTTAGGGAACCTAGAGAAAAGAGAATTTAATTAGAATGGGGGTGTGGCAAAAAAAGCTTCGTGGAAGTAATATCTGCATCGCACTTTAAAAGATAGGTAGGAATTTAACAGACATAGATAGGAGAAGGAGACTGGAAAACGAGCAGGAAAAAATTAAAAGGAACAATATAAGAAAGGTATAAAAATTAGAAAAGGCACAGAATATATTCAGGAAAATCCAACTATATGAGTGGGGCTGAAATATGGGTTCATGGGAAAGAAAAATAGGAAAAGAAAAGCCTAGAAATGAAGATTGGAGAGAGATTGAGAAAGTCCCTAGACACTACAAAAAAAGTTCACTGTTAGCAGTGATTCAAAGGGGATTCAAAGGATTTTGAGCTGCAGAAACCCACATAATCTAGGTTCTTGCTATCAGATGAGCCTATGTATGAGTTAAGTTTCACTTTAACAACTGTATTGTCTTGCAGCCATCAATCTACCAACTCGCCTTGAGAATTAGGATCAGAATAAATGGTGAGGCTGGTTAAATGCTAAAGTTTAAAGCAGGTTCAGCTGCTCAGTGGTCAACATGATTATAGATAAAGAGGATGACCATATAATGTCACCCAAACTAGGATTTTTGACAATAAAGGGGGGCACTATTAATAATTATGTTAGGGTTAATTAGGAACATCCCAAGGAAACTGGGATGTATGGTTATCTTAGTTATAAAAGCTCCCCCAATCACAGGGACTCTTTACTTTTTCTTTCTTAGATTCTCTACAGTGGGAATCTCCTGTGGAGCAGTTCGAGAATCTAGCATCTGATACTGAGATTAGCAGCTATTGCTTTTAAAAGAGATAAGCACATATTAAAAATGAATAACATCTATTCTTTTCATAGTAGCAGAGACCTGAAGGGTGAATAACTTCATGCAAATCTGTATAAGACTTCTTTACCTTAACTAATGATACCGTGAACAGAGAGGAACTACATACTAAACTCACAAGCACATTTAGACTCAGATGGTATTTCCTGAGGTTCTGTGTTTAATTTTTACATTTGAAAACAAGTTAATTTTCAACTATACTTACCATCTCAAAGCATATTACTTTTTTGTTTTAACATACTGCAGGGAAAAAAAATCTGGTTTTATTTCTAAAATTACAGAAAGCATTTGATGGTTTGCAAAAGATTGTTATGTGGGTGGTTGCAACACTTGGCCTTTAGCCTCTTGCCAAATACCATACCACATGTGTTCTGAATCACCAGTAAACCCAGATGCCCTCATGTGAGATATCTCAAATCCAACCAGAAATTAACTAAGAGACAAAACAATCCTATGGTCTTAATTAATGAAACTGAGAACTTCTAATCTAATGTCAGGACTTTAGGAAAGAAATTTAACCTCTTTATAAATATTCATTTTGGTCAAAGTCTAAGACCTGATTAAAGAAGGTCCTAACACTGCAAAAAGAAGTCAAACTTTTTATATTTAAAAAAATGTATATAATCACCCTATGCCAAGGGTCGGCAACTTCCGTAACAGGACAAATAGTAAAATTTTAGGCTTTGTGGGCCATAGTCTCTGTTGCAACTACTCAGATCCTATTGAAGCATGAAAGTGGCCACAGATAACACAAAAATGAATGAGAGGGGCTGTGATCCAACAAAACCTTACTTATAAAAATAGGTGGTGGGGCTGGATTTGGATCTCAGGGCTGTAGTTTGCCAACCCCTTTTCTGGAGTATAAACTTGTTTGAATCACTAGTGCCTTGGACAGTGTCTGGTATATAATATATGCTCGGTGAATGTTTTCAGATGAACCGTGGTATTTATTAATCAAAAAACATCAGCAGGGCTTCCCTGGTGGTGCAGTGGTTGAGAATCCACCTGCCAAAGCAGGGGACGTGGGTTCGAGCCCTGATCCAGGAAGATCCCACATGCCGCGGAGCAACTAAGCCCGTGAGCTACAGCTACTGAGCCTGCACTCTAGAGCCAGCGCACCACAACTATTGAGCCCATGTGCCACAACTACTGAAGCCTGCAGGCCTAGAGCCCATGCTCTGCAACAAGAGAAGCCACCGCAATGAGAAGCCCGCACACCACAACAAAGAGTAGCACTCGCTCGCCACAACTAGAGAAAGCCCATGCTCGGCAACGAACACCCAACGCAGGCAAAAATCAGTCAATCAATCAATCAATTTATTAAGAAAAAAAAATCAGCAAAATGTCTGAGCTACCTTGGTACAAACATTGTGTTTATTGACTATTATTTGAGACTTTAATTTCCCAGTTGGAATTTACAGGTTGGTATTTCTCAGGCAAGATACTTGTTTTAAATGCTTATTAGTTAAAAATTTTTACTTTTATTTAATATTAATCATGGTCATGTCACTACTGAACCCTGCTAACCCAAGATTAATATTAACTTTCTGGCTCCTAAGGGCTAGTCCCATAAATAGGTAATCTGATTACACAGTATAAGGACTAGAGCTGAAAGGTCATATTAAGTTAAAGCCAGAGTTAATACCCTGGCAAAGGAGAGTCAAAGGCGAGTGGAAAGAACTCTGCCGAGGAAACTAGTGTGCAAAGAAGAGAATGGAAAAAAAGACCATGCAATGAAGATTTGATAGATTTCTCTGTATTATAATAATAAATCTCCTTTTTGTTAGAGCTTCTTTGAAAGGGCTTCTGTTCTTTGCAACTAAATGATTCCTGACTAAAAAATGGATTATGAAACATTTTGGAGGAGCGCTAATACTTGAGTTGAACCTATAACAAATGAATCGACAGGACTTCCAAGTCTAGATGGAGTAACAGGGAACAGATTTATCCTCCTACCTGAAACAATGAAAAAAACAGAAAAATATATGAATTTTCAGACACTGGACAAAGGCTAGTACATGAGAGTAAGTCCGAGAGAAGGGAAACAATGTGAGCTCCTTCCAATAGCTCCCTGCTTAGAGTTTCCAGGGAGCAGAGGGAGAAGGAACCTAGGTGGAGCCCAGCAATAACCCTGAGTTGAGGAAATTGCTAGGATTTGTCTGGTAGAGTACCAGAGAGGAGAAAGTTGCAGAGAGAGAGTGGGGTTGATCTGCAGAGGGTCCCCCTCAAGTCTTTCTAGAGCAATATCACCACATTCTTGTGAGGAATCTACCCCAAGCAGGAAAAGAACTAAAAGGAGCAGAGGGAACAACCCCAGGGGCTCAGACAGTGGCAGGAATAATGTGTGTTTCATTCAGAAAGGGAAAAAATCTCATACCTCACAGGACATCAGGTGGAATAATCGTAAGTTACTGCCTCAGTAGTGGAGCAAAATGAGCCTTAGATAAATTTTTCTCTGGTCCCACCTAACCAAGCATAAAAATAAGCACTGAAAGTGTCAAACTACTTCCAAATCGCTCAACAGTGTCTCAGAATAAAACTCAAGAATATTTCTAGAAATACAAAAATATCCAGAACACAAGGTAAAATTCATAATGTCTGGCATCCAATAAAAAAGTATCAGGCATGAAAAGAAACGGGAAAATATGACCTATAATGAGAAGAAAAAGCAGCAATAGAAAAAGGCCAAGAAACGACAGATATTAATTAGCAAAGATATCAAGATAGTTATTATAACTGTAATCCATATGTTAAGGAAAGTAGAAGAATGCTTAAACATGTTAAGCAGAGACATGGACAATATAAAAAGAACACAAGTCAAAATTTTCATCTCATCAGAGAAGAAAAATAAATGTTTGAGATGAAAAATACAATGGTTGAATTAATAGCACATTATAAATGCCAGAATTAAAAATTAATAAACTTGAAGGCACAGCAATAGAAACTGTCCAAAATAAAGCACAAAGAAATAAGTCTGAAAAAAAAAATGATCAGTAACCTATGTGACAACTTTACACAGACTCATATACATGGAATTTGAGTCCCCAAAGTGGAGGATAAGTGCTATACACACTACCAAAAAAAAAAAAAAGATAGGAAAATATAGACTTAAAGTAATACACAAGAGCAAGCTATTATAGATAATTGATAGGAGGGAAAAAATGAGAAAAGTTGTACATCTGGACAATTAATTTGACAATAACAGAGAAGGAGCACAAATAGAAGTTGTCGCCTCTAAGAATGAAGCAACAAGGACCCGGACTAGAATGTGACAACAGGAAAAGAGAGAAATGAAAATATTTTAAACGAAGAAATAACAGGAACTAGTGATTAACTGTATACTGGGAAGAAGAATGCAAGAGGTTAAAATTTTGAAAAGGACCAATTGAGTTTAAATCCCAGCTTCTCTACTTACTAACTATACGAACTAGGAGAGGTTACTTAATCCCTCTCTGCCTCGATTTCCTCACTAGTAAACTGGAGATAATAATACCTACGTAATAGTACTGTTTTAAGAATTAAATAAGTAAAAACATGTAATAAGTCCTCAATAAACCCTAGCTATTGCAGTTCTGAAAACTTTTGGTCTCAGGACTGCTTTTCACTCTTGAAAGTTATGGAGGACCCCAAAGAATTTTGTTTATGTGGGTTATACCAATACTAACCATATTAGAAACCATATTAAAACTGAGAAATACATAAAGTATTGACATTTTCATTCATTAAAAATAATAGGGCTTCCCTGGTGGCGCAGTGGTTGAGAGTTCGCCTGCCGATGCAGGGGACACGGGTTCGTGCGCCGGTCCAGGATGATCCCACATGCTGCGGAGTGGCTGGGCCCGTGAGCCATGGCCACTGAGCCTGCACATCTGGAGCCTGTGCTCCACAACGGGAGAGGCCGCAGCAGTGAGAGGCCCGTGTACCGCAAAAAATAATAATAATAATAATAATAATAAACCTATTACACATTAACACGAATAACATTTCATTTTGTTTTCCAAAAGAAAAAGATTAGTGCAAAGACAAATTGCTTTACATTTTTGTAAATCTCTCTTATGTCTGGCTTACTAAGAGAAAGCTGGGTTCTCATATCTGTTTCTCCTCAATCTGTTGCTTATGCTGTTTTGGCTGGGAAAGACAACCAACCAGTCTGTGTTATGTGGAAGCTGATACAAGAAACATAAGATACCACCTCCTGAGTGGAATGACTAAGTATAAAAAGGGGGAAAGGATAGTACTGGTTCTGTAAATCTTAAAAGAGTACTCAAGAGTGGAATGAGGTATTAAACATCCTAGTCATCTCACAAGAGAAAGAGCCAGAAAAATGATTTGTTCATTAAATTTATCCCACATGGGTTACAGGAGAACTTCAGAGAGGAGACAGAATCATTAAGAGTTCCCATATAAAATAATATAGATTCACAACTCTACATGAAGAGTATGGAAATGCCTTCGGCCTGAGCTGGGAGTTTGGGAAGTTCTAAGTGTAAGAAACCATTCTCCAAAGGACACAGAGAAAAGGGGAGCAGGGCCAAGTAATGGAATAATGGGGCAGGGGGACCAGAGCAGAAGGAAAACAATATTTTTAATGGGCAAAGGATTTGAATAGATACTTCACCAAAGAAGATATGTCAAGGGCAAATAAGCACATTAAAAGATATTCAGTACCCTTAGTCCTTAGAAATGAAAACTGAAACAACACTGAGATATCATTATACTCCCACTAGAAAGAACTCAATTTTAAAAAGACTAAACCAGAACCAAATGTTGATGAGAGTATGGAGAAAATGGACCTCCCAAACACTGCTGGAGGTAATGGAAAATGATATAGCTACTTTGGAAAAGAGTTTGGTGGTTTCTTATGAAGTAAACTTATGACCCAGCAATCCCACTCCTAAGTATTTATAAGAGAAATGAAAATATATATTCATACAAAGACTTGTACATGAGTGTTCACAGCATCTTTATTCATAATAGACCAACATGGAAACAACCTCCACATGTCCAGCTCCCAGTGAATGGTATATCCATATAATGGAATATGACTCAGCAGTATAAAGGAACACACTACTGATACATGCAACAATGTGGATGAAGACACAAATGACTACATACTGTATGACTGCATTTATACGAAATTCTAGAAAAGGCAAAACTATAGTAATTAGACCAGGGGTTGCTGGAGGTGGGGAGGAAAAAAAAACCACTTAGGATACTGCCAAGGTACTCAATGTGTCACTTGACAATCATCCTGGACTTGAGCAGGAAAACAATTCCAAGTAGAGGAAAAACACCCTTTGACCTTACCAAGTCTGAAATTCCACAATGCAATACTACTTCTGTTTCACCAATATATACTGGTTAGTAGCAGGTGACAGCCACTTCAATTTTAATTTCTATTTGTAATATCATAATAATATTTTCTTTAAATATGTGATTTTTTAAAGGTAGATACTATGTTTCCCCCCTTTACTTTATAAACTAAGTTGATTTGTTATAGATTTTCCTATGGGCTCTCTCTGACTGTGCCTTTTTTTTTTTTTTTTTTGCGGTACGCGGGCCTCTCAATGTTGTGGCCTCCCCTGCTGCGGAGCACAGGCTCCGGACGCGCAGGCTCAGCGGCCATGGCTCACAGGCCCAGCCGCTCCGCGGCATGTGGAATCTTCCCGGACTGGGGCACGAACCCGTGTCCCCTGCATTGGCAGGCAGACTCTCAACCACTGTGTCACCAGGGAAGCCACTCCTATGGGCTTTCTCTGTACATCAATTTCAAACATCTTTAAAATCAAGTACTACCACGTCAAAAGAAAACAATTAACAACGAAACTAAACAACATTAGAAACAGCAGAGAAGAAAGTTGAGTAAATAGGTCAAGGTCTTTACCTTCATGAGGTGGTTTTGTTTTTTTTGTTGTTTTTGGTGCCACAACATATACAAAATTTACCATCTTAATCCTTTCCGAGTATACAATTCAATGGTATGAAGTACATTCACACTGTTGTGCAACCATTACCACCATCCATCTCTAGAACATTTCTTTCCATCATCCCAAACTGAAACTCTGCACCCATTAAACAACAAGTCCCCATTTCCCATTTTCCCCCAGCCCCTGGTAACCACTAATCTACTTTCTTTCTCTATGAATCTGACTATTCTAGATACCCCATATAAGTGGAATCATACAATATTTGTCCTTCCACTATGAGTTTTTTCTACTAATTTTTATTGCATGTCTAGGCAACAAGCACTAAGGACACAAAGACTGGCAGCATACTGCTGTACCCTCATGAAACTTACACTCTAAATAGGGAAGCCAGACAAGTCAATATGATAACTGCTCTAACAGAGATACAAGTACAATGACAGCACAAAGGAGCAATCAACTCTGAGTTGACTGAAGTCAAGAGAGCTTCACAATAGAGGTGATATCTCAGGACAGTTTTGAAATATGAAGAATTCACTGAATGGACATGGTCATTCCAGTCATCAAAAACATTCTATGAGGGACAAAATTATGCCAGGCACTCCACACCCAGAAAAGCCAGAGTTCCTGCTTTCCTTAAGGTAAAAGCAAATGCAGAGCCATGAAATATGCATCTGGTCAAGGGCCAGCAGTTCAAACTGAAGAGCAAAGTGCTTGGGGAGGAAGATGAGGCTACAAAGGCACTCAGGTGTCAGATCATGGAAAAGTTTTATATCATCCAGAGTTTTACTGAATACTGCAGGCCAATTTGACAACTTCAGAGTATATAACAATCAGAGGCGGCTCTTCCTAGTACACACTCCTAGGATAAACCCAAAGGTTTTTATTTCATATGCCTGGGGTGGACCCCAGAAATTTACTTATAATAAGTACACCAGGTGATTCTAAAGCAGTTATACCCATGGACTACTTCTGGGGAAACACCTCTGTAGAATATGGGAAGCTAGTGATGGCTTCAAACAGGAGAATAATGTGAATAGTTTATATGTTTGGGTTTATTAATTTTCTCCCTAACTACAAAGTGCTTTTATTCAAAACATATAAAACATTACTCAATTCTACCACCTGGAGATAAACAGTTCATACTCTGGTGTTATTTGTTTTTCTCTGTGTTTACAGTATGTACATTTTTTAAGGCTTTATTGAATTTGTTACAATATCGCTTCTGTTTCATGTTTTGGTATTTTGGCCACAGGCACATGGGATCTTAGCTCCCTGACCCGGGATCAAACCCACACCCCCTGCATTGGAAGGCAAAGTCTTAATCACTGGACTGCCAGGGAGGTCCCTACATTATATACATTTTTAAACAGAAGGATCATACTGTACAAACTACTTTTTTTTTTTTTTTTTTTGCGGTACGCGGGCCCCCCACTGCCGTGGCCTCTCCCGTTGCAGAGCACAGGCTCCGGACATGCAGGCTCAGCGGCCATGGCCCACGGGCCCAGCCGCTCCGCGGCATGTGGGATCCTCCCAGACTGGGGCACAAACCCATGTCCCCTGCATCGGCAGGCGGACTCCCAACCACTGTGCCACCAGGGAAGCCCTGTACAAACTACTTTGAAGCCTATTTTCTTCACTTAGTCATGCAAGTGGACATTTCTCCCTTCTATTCTTTCTTAGTAAGATTTTTGATGATTGTATAGCAGACCATAAGTACCATATAGGTATAACCATCCCTTATTTTTAAACATTTAGGTTAGCTGTTTTTCACCTATTTTCCTGTACCACTGTCAATGTCAACATTTGGATGGTATCTGGGTTTAAGAAAGATCACGTTAGTGACCTTATAAGGACTAGATGTGAAAAAAGGTGAAGTTAGGGGACTTCCCTGGTGGCGCAGTGGTTAAGAATCCACCTGCCAATGCAGGGGACACAGGTTCAATCCCTGGTTCAGGAAGATCTCACATGCTGCGGAGCAACTAAGCCCGTGCTCCACAACTACTGAACCTGCGCTCTAGAGCCCGCGAGCCACAACTACTGAGCCCGCATGCTGCAACTAACTACTGGAGCCCGTGCACTCTAGGGCCTGCGTGCCACAACCACTGAAGCCCATGCACTTAGAGCCCGCGTTCTGCAACAAGAGAAGCCACCGCAATGAGAAGCCCGCGCACCTCAATGAAGAAAAGCCCCCGCTCACCGCAACTAGAGAAAGCCCACGCACAGCAACACAGACCCAGTGCAGCCAAAAAATTAAAATAAGTAAATAAAGGTGAAGTTAAAGGCAGGGTGAGAGGCTATTATGATGGTCCAAGCAAAAATAATGAGTCCTCAATTAAAGTAGTAACAACAGAAATGGACAGAGAATGGATGCGAAAGTCCATAATCTACAATACATGTAAGGGTTTGCCACCTGTTTAAGATAATATACAGAGAATTCTTCTTTTCTTCAATAAATACTTACCAAAGCCCTATAATGTATCAAAGAATAATTATGGAGAAAAAAACGTATTACGATTTAAAAAAAATCACCATACATGTTTCACTTTTCTTTTCTGTGTGTGTACATATATCAATATGCGTAGGATCAGATTTCCAATTGCATTTAAGTAATTCAGAGTATTCCTTTTTATCGGAGGAAAAACAATTCCATGTTCCAGTTCTACAACTGCAAAAGTAGAGCCAGAAAATATCACAGTTGTCAGCAAAAGCCTAACCCTCTGTTATTGAGTCTATGGTGGGGCTACAGTGGGAATTTATCATACTAAACAAGAAACTGCCCATGATGAAGTTTACTCCAATTTTTTAAAAGAATCTGTATATACTGGGGCTTTCTGCCAAAAAAGAAAATTCTTCTTGCACTTGGCTCCTTGTCCTTTGATGTGACTATTCTCCAATATCAAATTAGAGATATCCTCATTTCAAAATCTGCCAGCTACTGGGACATGGGTCAAACAAAACACTTTTCCTCTCTGTGAAAAAGTAAAATTTATCAATGACAAGAAATCTTATTATGTAAAGCTGAGATCACACAAAAATGCTTACAATGAACTAGTTCATTCCCCCAAACAATTTTTGTAAAGATACTAATACCCATTCCACACTATTAAGCTCCAGATTTCAAATGTAAGTGTTTTTTTTATGATTAAACTTTTAGACGCTTGAAGCAGACATATCCAAAGACTCTTTTTTTTGGGGGGGGGGGGTAAGTCTGACACACCTCAGTGGATGTAAAGGAAAAAATCAGAAGCATCTCTTGCTTTCTTCTAAGATAGTATTCCTTTTTATTCATCTACCTTATAATATGAAAAGAAACTACATAAGTCTCATCTATTACTTTTGATAATTCAAAGCAACTTGATCTACTCAAACAAAATATTTTTTACTCTTTGAAATTTCCAAGCTTTAAATTTGTTTTACTTAAACTAATTGTTTTATTAATTTTTAATGATCTTGAAAAATCTCTCCTTTAAAAGGTATCCCATTTATACCTCCAAACCACTTTCTCAAATAACAGGTTAAAAAAAACAGAACAAAATAATCCTAATTCTTACTTATACTGTAACTAATGTCTACGTAATTCTATACAGTCCTAGGAGAGTAAAATAAACATCTGGGTCTAGCTACTTGGTAATATGTAATATTACTTTCTTATTCCAAATTAAATATGTAAAGTTATAATAACAACTGAAACATAATTCAGAATGAAAATCCAATGAATTTCAAGTGATTAACATAGAAAAATAAGAATATGTTTCGGCATATAAAACTAAAACATACCTTACTTCATAAGTTACTGGAATTATTACATTATATTCTATCTTCACAATAGCAACAATTCTGGACCATATCTCATAGTACACAAATCGAATCAGACTGGTTTTAGTTGGGACAAAAATTACTACAAGTTTATATTTTACTAATAATCTGAAAGATCTCAGGACATGACAAAAAGTATATGCCTCTATAGCATAACTTCACATTCTGACATATCAATACTTAAGGAATGTCAACAACAACTATTATCATGAAGGAAATCTCCCTAAAGATAAATTTCATCATATGGGGGGGGGCAGGGAAGAGTGGGAAAAAAACAGAAAAAACCCAGAACAAATTACACAAGAGCTATGAGAGACAGTAGCAGAGTTTAGTCCAACCATATTATTAATTACATTAAATGTAAAAAACCTAAACACATCAATTAAAAGACAGACTGTCAGACTAGGTAAACAAGTAAGCCCAACTACATACTATCGACAAGAAATCCATTTTAAATATAAAACCAGAAGTAGGTTGAAAGTAAAAGGATGGAAAAAGATATGTTAGGAGACAATTCTCCATGGGTCTGTACTGTGGTAGGTGTCTTTGAATCTACTTCTCAGTACTTGACCTGCAACTATCTCCCAACTGCAATTACTCCTTATTAGTAGTGAATAAAGTGGAAAGTCAGGAATCTGTCTAATGCCAGCATCTATTAAATTTGTGGCAAGTTAACTTGTTAGCTTGCAAGAACGTAAAAATCTCAGCCCCTTCACAATTCTTGACATGATATACCATGTTAAAAGCTAATTAAAAGAAAGCTGGAGTGGCTACATTAATAACAGACAAGGAAGACTTTCAGAATAAGGAATATTACTAGGGATTAAGAAGCCATTTCACCAAGAAGACATAATAATCCTAAATATGTAAGAACCCAACAAAAGCTTCAAAATACTTTAAGCAAAAACTGATAGAACTGAAAGAGAAACAGGCAAATCCACAAGTTGGAGACTTTAACATTCCTCTCAATGTATGATAGGACAAGCAGATGATAAACATACAGAAAAATTCAACCTTACTAGTGAGAGAAAATATACAAACTCACAATGAGGGAGATCATTTACACCTAAAAGAATTCATTTAAAACTTAAGTTTGACAAATCTAAGTGTTAGTGAAGATGGGAACATCAGAAACTCTCATATATTGCTGGTGGGCATATAAGTTGATAGAACCACTCTGGAAAACAATTTGGCATTACCCAATAAAATAGAGATGTACACATCATACCACGGCAATTCCACCCCTAGTACAGCCATGATAAATTCTTATACACATGCTCTAGAAGACACGTACAACAGTTTTCATAACAGCATTGTCAGTAACTGGGGATCAAAAAAAAAAAAAGACCAGGAAACAACTCAGATGCTCACAGATAGGAGAATGAATAAATAAAATTGTGATATACTCATATAACACAATACTATACAGCAGTAAAAAGGAATGAACTACAGCTATATAATTCAACATAGGTGATTCCCTAAAACATAATGTTGGGCTGGGGCAGGGGGAAATCACAGAAGAACAGACACACATAAATAACTCTAAAAAGATAAAACCAAATAATATATTGTTTAGGGATATTTACAAATGAGGTAAAACTATAAAGAAAAACAAGGAAATGATTAACCAAAATTAGATAAGAGAGGAGGAGGCAATCAGAGACTTCAAGATATTTGTAATGTTTATTCTGGGTAGTAAACAGATTTTTTAATATTCCTTACCCTATACATATTACAGACATTCTCATATTTATTATATATTTATAATTTAAAATTCTTACTAAGAATAATAAGTACAGCTTCACTCAGCAAATACTGAAAACAAAAAAAAAAGTTAAATAAAATCACCAAATACAAGAACACCACCCCTGTTATTCCTAGACACTGAGATGCACGTGACCCAAAGAGGCCACACTAGATACTGGTTATACTTAGCAAGATATAAAACAACATGCCAGCAAGGCAGTGTCAGGTAGTTATTCTTCAGTAGGAGTCTTCACAGCAATTCAGGGAGTATTCTCTTTGGCCCCCCAGGTGGCAGGTCAGATAAAAGAGAACGCGATCACAAGGACCGGTGTAGTAACTACCCTAGCTTGGAAGTACCGAATAATAACCACCAACTCCAGTCCTGAAGACATAGATTCCCAGCCTCACAATAGACTCGCTCAACTATAAGAGTTATCACATCCAGGAAAGCCCAAAGCTGTTGCCTCCCACTGGTATTTACAGTTTATTCACAGTCCTCCCAGTCCGTATGTACTTTACTAATCATGATTCATTATCACCAAAAGCAAAGGTGCTTGGTTACACAACTGACATTCTATCTCTATCAGGTTTCTAGGTGAATAAAGCTAGAGAGTTAACCCAAGACCAAAACAGTCCAGGGAAAAAAAGCTACTAATTCTTTACTCACAAGAAGTGAGGAGATTAAATTTAGAATGGCACTAAGCTAAACATCTATTTATATATTTCACTGAATCTAAAATGCCAATGATTATAAGACGTTTTTTTGTACTACTAAGAAAGAATATGCTTCCAATTAAATATGGTGCGTCACTGATGGTAAGACCCATCCCAATTACTGAGATGTAAAATTGGTGGGGGGGGGGCAGGATAAACATCTTAGAATCTATGAAATATAAAATAACTCTTCCAATTTTTCACTAAAATATTTAAGATATACAGCACTATTCTCTACCTTGGAAATATAATCTGCTCAAACAGAAACCAGTTCCCTACTAAAATCTTTCTAAAATATGTAAGGTTGTATTTTCTCGCTCAATACCAAGGTTATATTTTCTCACTCAATACCTCTCTTTCTTCATCTATTCTAAAAACACAATTCCTAGTATCAACAAAACTGATGGGGCATAGCTCTCTCCATTCTGGATGTTAAACGAGCTTCCCTCACTGATAAAAACCACCAGAAGTCCTAAGGGCCTTTACGACCTGGAGACTTTCATGTAATGCTCTGGAGAAAAGAAAGATAGAAAGACAGACAGACAGACAGAAAGAGAAGACAAAAAAACAGACAGAAAGAAAGATCCTCAGGTTATCTGGGAATAACTCTGCTCCCACATGACAGAGACTGTGCAGTCAGAACAGGGGAAAACTCTTAAACCTCAATCCAGTACGGGCATACTAAATGAATGTTTTCATCTAAGTGGGCTGTGCTCAATTATTAGCTCTGTATATCTGGGAAGGCAAGTCTATCAGTTTATAAGCAAAAATGAAGATAATCAATTGGACTTTCCAAACTCTGCCTACTTGCAAACATCAGGAGTGGATAAATAGCCTCTTGTTCATAGAAGGATAAACTTGGGACCTATACAAACATTCAGCACATCTTCTTAAAATGCCAAAGAAAAGAATCTGTGATAATTTACATTAGGAAACAGAAGAAATGTAGACAGTATCTCTGCTGTGTTCTCGATAAGACACAAGAAAATACAGTTTCTGTGAAACATCTTTTATAAGGAAAGATGATCAGTTACAAAAGGAAGGAATAGGGGCTTCCCTGGTGGCACAGTGGTTGAGAATCTGCCTGCTAATGCAGGGGACACGGGTTCGAGCCCTGGTCTAGGAGGATCCCACATGCCGTGGAGCAACTGGGCCCGTGAGCCACAACTACTGAGCCTGCGTGTCTGGAGCCTGTGCTCCGCAACAAGAGAGGCCGCGATAGTGAGAGGCCCGCGCACCATGATGAAGAGGGGCCCCGCTTGCCACAACTAGAGAAAACCCTCGCACAGAAACGAAGACCCAACACAGCAAAAATAAATAAAATAATTTAATAAACTCCTACCCCCAACATATTCTTTAAAAAAAAAGGAAGGAATAAAAACACAATAGAGATACGCAGACTAAGATATAAATGGCACTCTAAGAGATAAAGAAAAGGAAAGAAATATAAACAACAAAATTAAAATCCATGCTGGAGATGAGAAAGAATAGAATCTGTATTACAGGAAAATATATCAGTAATGTAAGAAGATGAAAACAAAAAGGATCATCAAGAACGTGAAAGGACAAAGTTAAAAATAAGAGGGAAGGCAGGTATAAAAAAGAAATGTAAACCAATCCACAAATAACAGGTATTTCATTAATTTAAAAACAAAATAGCATAACAAATGGAATGAAAGCAATAATCAAAGGCATAATAGAAGAACTATCCCAAAATAAAAAACACCAGGGCTTCCCTGGTGGCGCAGTGGTTGAGAGTCTGCCTGCCGATGCAGGGGACACAGGTTTGTGCCCCGGTCCGGAAGGATCCCACATGCCACGGAGCGGCTGGGCCCGTGAGCCATGGCTGCTGGGCCTGCGCGTCCGGAGCCTGTGCTCCGCAACGGAAGAGGCCACAACAGTGAGAGGCCCGCGTACTACAAAAACAAACAAACAAACAAACAAAAAAACACCAGCATCTCTACATCAGAAGGACTTTCTTATCTCAGTCAAAATTCAAAGACACCAGAATAATGTTTAGAGAATTTTAAAGGAAAAGCCTGGGACACAAGAATACCATTTTGAGCCATGCTCACATTAACATGTACACACAAAAAAAGCCATTTTCAGATATTCAAGGATTCAGAAAAGTAAACCACCTGGATATCTCCTGAAAAATAGTACGTGGAAATGTATTTGAGGCAACCAAAAAAAAAAAAAAAATTAAACCTGGAACTCAAGAATGGGTATAAATGGTGTGGTATACATAGAAGAGTGGTGGTGCTCCATACAAAATTAATACATAGAGGTAAGTCTAAATTGTTCTACTGAAATTTAACACATAAGCTAAATATTAAAGAGAAGATATACCGTTTAAAACATTCAACATTTATAAGTTAAAGACTCAGAAGCTGAGAGTATAAAAATTAAAACAAGCTAAATTCCTTGTATTACATAAAAGAAAATGTTTCTTATTTGTTCCCAAATTTTATCATTAAAACTACATTTCTGTATATATGCTTTTAAAAATTACTGTATCATGCTTAATAAAGCACATAAGAGTTTATGCTGCAAAAAACAGAAAGCAAAGAGTAAAACAGAATTATTTAAAAGTATAAAATTATAGGAGTAAAAATCAAATACATCAATTACAGCAAATTTTTATAGTTTAAAACCTCTACTGGAAAGATCCTCAAATGGGGTTAAAAAAAATGAAATGACTTAAGAAGAATTAAAAATAGTGACAGGCAATTATACAACATGTAAATAGTCAAACTAAAAGGAAATAGGTAATAATTTTGATGTGAAACAAGAAACAGGACTCAAGAAGAAAATTAAAAGGTCTCGTTAGACTGATTAAAAAAAGATATCTATCTAGGGCTTCCCTGGTGGCGCAGTGGTTGAGAGTCCGCCTGCCGATGCAGGGGACATGGGTTCATGCCCCAGTCTGGGAAGATCCCACATGCCGCGGAGCGGCTGGGCCCGTGAGCCATGGCCGCTGAGCCTGCGCGTCCAGAGCCTGTGCTCCGTGATGGGAGAGGCCACAACAGTGAGAGGCCCGCGTACCGCAAAAAAAAAAAAAAGATATCTACAGTGCTACTCAAATGCAGTCTATGACAAAGTTGTTTGTTATAGGTTTGCAACAAGCAAGTATCAAACTAGAAACTTTTACAGAAATTTGACAGGAATTCTATACCTGTTTAATAATATAATAATAAAAAAAGGAAGCTTGTTGGGTTTTCTTTCTCATTTCATTTTTCTAGTAATTCACTTTTTTTTTAAAGAGGTGGATTTTATTTTTAATTTATTTATTATTTATTTATGGCTGCGTTGGGTCTTTGTTGCTGCGCGCAGGCTTTCTCTAGTTGCGGCGAGCGGGGGCTACTCTTCATTGTGGTGTGTGGGCTTCTCAATGTGGTGGCTTCTCTTGTTGCGGAGCACAGGCTCTAGGCATGCGGGCTTCAGTAGTTGTGGCACATGGGCTCAGCAGTTGTGGCTTGCGGGCTCTAAAGCAGAGGCTCATTAGTTGTGGTGCACGGGCTTAGCTGCCCCGCAGCATGTGGGATCCTCCAGTACCAGGGATCAAACCCCTGTCCCCTGCACTGGCAGGCAGATTCTTAACCACTGCACCACCAGGAAGTCCCTAGTAATTCATTTTTAATGTATTTTAAAGAGCTATCAGAAAAAATTGATTCTTCACCACAATTAGTTTGAAAAGTACTGCTATAAAAGACCTATCAGGGCTTCCCTGGTGGCGCAGTGGTTGAGAGTCCACCTGCCAATGCAGGGGACACGGGTTCGTGCCCCGGTCCAGGAAGATTCCACATGCCGCAGACAGGCTGGGCCCCTGAACCATGGCCGCTGAGCCTGCGCGTCCGGAGCCTGTGCTCCGCAACGGGAGAGACCACAACAGTGAGAGGCCCGCGTCCGGCAAAAAAAAAAAAAAAAAAAAGACCTATCAGTTATAAAGCTTTATGTGCCAATAACACAACATCAAAATATACAAAAGTTAAAACAATTAGAGATGCAAAGCGAAAGTGAAGAACAAAATAAAGTGGGAAAGTCTCATTCCATGACAGAACAGATTAAAAATAAGTAGAGAATGAAAACAAATGATAAAAAAAAAAGAAAACAAATTATGAAATGTCACATTTCCTTCAGGAAGTCATCTATTATAAGATGTACCATCAGTTTAATACTAGCTTTTCAGGAGAAAAAATTACTGTGTTAAATGTACACATTGTGAGATGTATTACAACCTCAGAAATATTAGAATTTTTTTAAAAGAATCAATCAAGGAAATAATAGTATGTCAACAATTTGGTAACAAATAAATAGAAAAATTTAATTGTCGATGAAACATTTATAAAGATACTGATGATATAACAGACCCTAAAGAATACCTTGACAACTTTGAAAAATTAAAAACCATGTAAAGCATGGCAAAAAAGGGTTTTCTACTATTCCTCACTATGAATCACTTAAGGATTCCTGTCTGGTTTTGCTTTTTTTGATGCTGCTGGGTAAAATGATTATGAAGAAAGGGTTTGCCAACTTTAAAAACTTTTGAGAACTACATTAAATGACTTAAAACATGCTAATCTTTTTAGCCTTGCAGTTTTCTATTCCACTTTTATATAGAACTCAAGGGAAGAAGTCAAAGTATTTCATAATGTCAGATGCTGCATATATCATAGATGCCTCTGCTATCCTCTTCCTACCTCATTACAATCTTATTAAAAATGTAGGATATTATTTGGGTAATGGGTAGCATTATTGCTTTCTCAAAAAAGGTCACAGTCTGTTTGTCTTTCTTCTTTGTGGCCCACTGGAAAAACAACAGCCAAATGTAGCCACACTAATATAGCTATATGGTTGATTAGGTAAAGGCTGGCTAAAGAGATAAAGGGTTATACGAGGGCACTGCTTGAAACACTACCACTTTATATATGTGTGTATACTGTACACATTACACACAAACACATACACACAATGCACACTGAACTAGATAACACTCAAAGCAACATTATTAACAATTTATTTTAAGTAACAGAAATGTATTTTCCGCCTATGCTCTACAGTCAATCATCTAAAAATTACCCTCCAAAGGATGATCCTACTTCTTGGACTGGTCTGTCAAAAGGAGTGGTCTCATGATAGTACCAAATTTAGAAGAGAAAAAAGTATATCAAAGATAGGATCCTTTTGAAACTTTTCATTTTAAGTCAGGGTTTTGAAAGGTAAGTTCTCTAAATAAGTGTTCTTCCATTCCCAAAGCTAATACTTAAACCTAACCTCAACTAAATGTGTTCTAAAAGCGTCATTTAAGATACAAACTTTGTTATAAAATGAAAAAAAATTATTTAAATAAAATGTATTTACCATAAGAATAAAACTAGAAAAAATATTTGCAACTCAATTCACAGATATAGACCAATTTTCCTAATATATGAAGAGCTCCTTGGAATCAGTAAGCAAAAGACCAAGACTCACAACAGAAAAGTGGGTAAAAGATAAACGAGTGGTATCCTGAAAAAGAAATACAAATGGCTCTCAAGTATCTGGAAGGACATCCAATCTCACTCATAATAAAAGAATGCAAATTAAAACTACACTGAGATCTATAATTTTTATCTATTAGATTGGTAAAGATCAAAACATTTGAGACCATAACCTTGGTGAAAATATGGAAGAAGTCTCATTACTGCTGGTGGGAGTACAGATTGAAACAACCTCTGTATTATATAGTTCTTCTTACTGGAAGAAATCCTTGTAAGACATTTAAAAAATGTAGTACATAAGATATGTTCAGGCTGGTGTGAGCTGTGGGTCATTTTAAAAAATTTGTTAGTAATTGTCTGCTTTTATAGAATACTGTTCATATAATGAAGCAGACAGGTGGACAAGTTTAAGAAACTTTGATGATGAACACAGTAGTATTGCTCCATCTGCTCCTCACCTCATGATGGCCTACTGTGCACTTAGTGGGTGATCAATTAAATCTGCTGGGTGAATGGGACCAGGAATGATGCTGAAGGATGATGAGAATGGAATAAAACAACTGAGAACAAGAAATTAACTAAATTTATCTGAATTGGTAAATAAATTGCTTAAACACTATACTTTTTCAAGAGTAGCGCACTGTACACTGACAAATGTTTTCTGAAAAATGAGTCGGCCATCAACAGAGGTATAGCAGATTGTTGCAGTAATGGCCCCCTAATGAGTCACACACTTTTAGGAAATTCCTCCCACACAGACTCTGGGCTTGGCCATGTGATTTGCTTTAGCCCATCAGACAAAATATATGGGGCTTGCCTTCACTTGCTGCTCCTACAAATCCTACTACTGCCTCCACATGAAGGCTAGCCTTCTGGAGACACATGGCTCTCTGCCACCCCAGCACCAATATCCAGACATAGGAGTGAAGCCATTCTAGGCCAATTGGCTTCCAGACGACCTCTCAGCTGATTGCAGCCGCATAAGCAAGCCCAGCCAGAAGCAGGAGCAGAAATGCTGAACTGAGCCCTTGCCAGAATCATGGGCTAACAAATGGCTATTGTTTTTTGGGTTTTTTTTTTTTTTTTTTTTGCGGTACGCGGGCCTCTCACTGCTGCGGCCTCTCCCGCTGCGGAGCACAGGCTCCGGATGCGCAGGCTCAGCGGCCATGGCTCACGGGCCCAGCCGCTCCGCGGCACGCGGGACCCTCCCGGACCGGGGCACGAACCCGCGTCCCCTGCATCGGCAGGCGGACCCTCAACCACTGCGCCCCCAGGGAAGCCCATGGCTATTGTTTTATACACTAAGTTTTGGGGCAGGTTTGCTAAACAAAAACTGATACAAGTGGGGAGGTGAACAGGATTAGTGGCCAAGGAAAATTTTTGTTTTGCCTGTTTCTGCTTTTTTAAATTTCACAATGAGAATATATTCATATATTATTTAATTAACTTATAAAAATATTTTATATCAGATTGATATTATAGTAAAGCCCTACCGTCACCTTATAAACACATACACATAAAAACAAAATAATTCAGTTCAAATGATAACATGAATCTGACAGGAAACATTAATATTGCTCAGGAAAAAAAGGGTCAGTACAGAGTAGCAGGGTATATTTATTACAAAAAACATTAATGAATAAGAATACATTCATGGTCACTGTCATGTCTCAGTAATGGCTATTATCAGATTCTGGAAGTGTTAGGAAACATACATCTCAGATTCTGCTTCTCTGCTTCTTCTGTTTAGGCAGGTAATGGCCTAATACATGTTCCCTCATTTTAATTCTCACATGCTATGAGGTAAACATATGCTGAATAACTTCAGGCAAAAGTTAATTAATCTCTTCATGCCTCATTTCCTCAACTGTAAAACGGAGATAGTAGTAACTATTTTATAGAGTCATGAAAATTAAAACACTAGAATAAGGTACACAGTAAGGGCTCAATAAATGGTCTATAACCTCTGTTAGTAAAATGATGTAACCTTAAAGTCTTTTGACTAACTTGGCTTCTATTTTATAATCACTAAGCAACATCAACCAAAGTGTGATTAATCAAAATTAATTTGAAAATATTTCTAATAACTTCATGAAAAAAACCAGAAGACAATGCTATTAAAAAACAAAACAAAAGAAAACCTGGAAATATATGTAGAAAAAATATGGTGAAGAAAATTGAAACTCTAGGCAATAATAAATTCATTTGGTCCACATTCCACAATACTAAATGGGTTTAAAAGCCAAAGGCTTCAATTTTTGTGTGTGTGTTACTAATTCACAAAAGACAAAAAAAGAAGAGAGCGATAGTTCCCACTGTCACCTTTACTATGATCTCTGGCGCGCACACACTTCCAACTCATTCTATCATCATTTTAAAAAAAGAAGGCACTACTAATGGCTTTGGAAAATAAGGCTCTTTCACAAGAAATACACTTAACCTAAACGGCAGTATTGGAAAACTGTAGTTACTCCTTGATCAATGGCTTAACACTGCCCTTTTTCAAGGCAAGATCAGACTTGGATAGTTTTCTGTCTCTCTCTCTCTCTCTCTCTCCCTCTCTCTCTCTCTCTCTATACACACACACACACACACACACACACATACATACATCAACAGTTTAAAAAGAAAAATCAGGCCTGGGTAGGGTACTTATAAAACATAGCCAATTTTTTAAAAGTGTTTTAAACCAGTAATTACCTAGACTTAAGACATATGAATCAGTGACCAACTGTAAAGAGCCTTACACCACAATGTACAGGTATTTTAGTTTGTCCTATTCTGAGGAATGAATAAATGCTACAAAAATTCCATTTTTCACTTCAATTCAACTCAAACATTTTAAAGAGTGCTTGGTATATAGCAGTAATGTGGCAGATTCTGGAGTTAGAAGGGGTAGAAAGAAAGTAACAGTTATGTTACTATATATGCCAGATATGTGCTGCTTACCATGTTTAATCATAATAATCCAATGAGGTAGAAATTATTAAAACTCACTTTACAGAGGAGGAAATTAAGGCTCACAGAAATAAAATAACTTATCCAGGGTTTCTTAGCAGCAGAAGGCAGTGTGGAGGATCCTGGGGTAGGGGTGAGGGGCAGGAGGCATACGAGGGTAGTGCCATATGACTATTCCTACAGACAAACACAACACTCAGTGTAGTCAGTCCTTTATCAGCCATGTGAAAAGAGGCTAGGACTGTGGAAGGCCAAAGAGGTAATCTTTTGGGAACGGGCAAAGGAGTCACAGAAGGCTTTAAAGTGGTTAATATTTGAGTTGTTACTTTAAGGATGAATAGATTTATCAACTTCAATGCCAAGGTTCACCCCCACCTCCCCTCATCCCCAATATATTAACCAAAATAAATTACTTACTTGAAATTGAGAAAAACAATTTTGAGAGAAATCTTCCTCAGATATATTATTCCATAGTTTTAAAACAAATAATATGATGACAGTTTAATTTTTAGGTTGCTTTTATGTGGCTTGTCTTGGTTTTTATTCTGAAATGAAATTTAGATTAGTCATTTTCTTGTTCTGAGAAACTAGGAGTATGTCAACATGTTTTAACTTCACATTTTTTCACATATCAACATGTATTCTTACTTACAAACTCTTTCATTTCACCATCTCAAACAAAACCTAATTTAATGTATAAATTACTTTGAAGTATAAATATATATGCAAAATAAGATATTTCTTTTAATCCTTGTTATACTTCCTTGGTAGTTGTAATAAATGGAAGAAAAATAGAAAACTCTTGTTAAACTGTTATATACTACACAAGCATTTTTGAGGTAACATGCTTTCTTTTATTCTTTGAATCATATATATAGTAAATGCTCTCTTAACCCAAAGAAAATTAAATAACTGTCCCCAAGGAAATTGACCTCAAAATCTTAGTACTTCCCACAGCTATCATCTAAAAAGAAAACAGAATTGGACCAAAAAAACTCTAAGTTTTCAGAAGACAATTACTGCCCTTTTTCCTCCAAATTTACTTTGCTAGGCATATATTCAATTTCTGCTGCAGAAAACAGTCCAGTTTGCCAATACTAATTAAGCAAAAAAATATTTTTCACTTAAAAAAATGAAATACTTAAAAATCTACAGAGAACTGGAAGAAACACAGAAGATCATCTGGAAAACTTAAAAGAAATGACAAAAAAATAAACAAAAAACAAACAAACCCCACCCAACCACACACCAAAAGGTTACATAGCTGTCACTAAGAGAGTTTTACTTATAATTTGTTTTGGTCTCAAAATGCATCTACTTTATGTCTAGACAGTGAAGTGTTTTTCTTTAAATTGCCTAAGACACCTACTCCTGCCTTATCTGTATCTTATCTGGAAACTATAAGTTAACATAATTTTACCCGAAGTTTAGTGTACCTTAACTCCCATTATTTATTTCCTCTCTTATTTAGCATCACTGTGGTGTTAAAATGGCAGCCAGGTACCGAAGTGACATGTACCATCCTGTATCCCGTATCTTAATAAGTTTCTAAGTATTTCTCTGAAATATCTAAGGCTAATGGCAACTTTCTTTGAAGCCTATTTAACCCCAACCTACTTAAACCCCAATCATTTTTCACTCATTTTTAATTGAACAAATTCTAATCCAATAAAAAGCAAGACCAGAAAAAGTTTAATTACAGCACCAGAGGAACTTGAAAGGTCTCCTGATTCATTCCCCTTTTCTTTGGAAAACTATATACATACAATTCTAGTATCAATTTTTGTTTATATCTGTCCTAAATTCCTCTTGTTATAGTCTAACCTTTATATTATTCTTTAAAAGGAGATAGCTACAGTTATCACAAAACAAATCCTACTATATAACCTAGTCTACAGGAAGAGTCTAAGCACTATCGGACACAGCAGGCCCTCAAAGATTTCTAAACTGTGTACGTGCATTTTTTTTCCTCTTAACGTCTGTATGTTCGTCTTTCAATTATAACCAGTGCCGTTCCAATTTTCCCTCAGGTCTGGGGAGCCAGTGTGAGGCAGTAAGGGCCGAGTCAAGATCCCCAGTTTTCAGACCCAGCCCCACACCAACCAACTGTAAAGTGGACAAATCCCTGAGCTTATCTATCTAGATATCAGTTTTCTTTAAATAAAATGAGAGAATTTCACCAGAACAGTGTTTCCAACCCCTTTCACACTGTAAATAATATTTGTTCAGCACACTGGCCAACAAGAGGGCATTTGGAGGCATCGACATGGTACTTGATGAAAAAAATTTATCACATTTTCTTTATATAATTATGGAAGAAATTTTTTAATTTAAATAAAATTTGTAACAATATGAATGAATTTCAAATCCAACCTTTTTCACATCAGGAGCAATATTTCAAAATAACAATGATGATTTACTTTTTCAGAACATACATGCACTATTAGGCAGTCACCTTGCAACAAGCTAAATGGCACATCAAACAGCTAAGAGAATCCAATACAGGCAAAACTCAGGCGTAGAGCTAGGCCCCCCAGTGCAACATCCCTGCTACTCAGTCCTCTCATCATCAGTGGCTGCACCTTGCACTGGATGACACACTCCTCAGCACCCAGAATACAAACTCCAATGACAGCTCCACGATCCTTTCTTGACAAGAGGCAGCTGCATACTCTGGCTGGCTGAAGTAGATTCCAAATAGTAAAGCACCTTCTTTAATGTACTTAAAGTATCAAACAAAGCAATACCTGCTAGTTATGCTCATCATGCTCTCTGCTTACAGGAACCCCACACCCTACCTTCAGACCCCACTCAACTAGTGCCCAGAGCCACATAACATCAACTGGAAGCTCTGAATTAGAAGACCTAAAATTAAACAGTAAAATTAAAACCTAAAATTAAACAGTACTGCAGTAATCATTTGACAACTATTTAGGACTACTATGCCCTTTTATTTTTGTTCTTCCTTACCAATTCTTGCAAGCACAACATAACCTAAAAAAATTAACTCTGAACAGGTATCCCATGCACATGGCAAAAAACATCCCAAAGTTACCAAACAGTAAACTATAAAAAAATTAGACTCCCACCTTTGTCCTCTAGGCCACCAGTTACCCTCACTGGAGGCAACCACTGTTACAAAACTCTCATGTATCCTTCCAGATATATGTGTACAATATATATACTTATAAATATATATTTATATTTTTATTTACATATATTTATATATTTTATACATACATATATATTTTTTAAGCCACACAAATGGCAGCATACCACACATGGAGTCTTGCATCTTGCTTTTTTTCCTCTTAATATATCAGACATGGCACCACAGCAGTACACATAGTGTTGCCTCATTATTTTAAGGACTGCCTAGTATTCCATTGAATAGATATGCCATAATAATACTTAACTACTCCCCTACTGGTTTATGTTTAGGTTGTTTCCAACCTTTTGCAATGACAAACAATGCTGCCACAAATATTCTTATATGTTCATTTAACACATATATAATATCTTTTAAAGGATAAAATTCTTGAATGAAGTTGCTAGATCAAAATATACATGAAAAAGTAAAAAAGAACTTAAAAAAAAAAAAAAAAGGGAATTCCCTGGCGATCCAGTGGCTAGGACTCTGGGCTTTCACTGCCAGGGGCCCGGGTTCATCCTTAGTAGGGTAAGTTCCCACAAGCTGCGCGAAACGGCCAAAAAAAAAAAAACCACCACTAAAATATACGTGCATTTTTAAATTCTGAAAATGATTTACAAATTGCTTTCCATAGAAAATGAACATTTTATACTCCCACCAGCAATATATGAGAATGCCCATTTCCCCTTCCTCTCACCCTCCCCAAGTTATACTATGTAATCAATCTTTCCTAATTAGATAGGTGATAAATGGTATGCTGTAGCTTTAATTTACATCTTCATTATAATAAAATTGCACATCTTTTCATATGAATTCTCTTTGCTCACTTTTTCTACTGGATTGTTTTCTAGGAGCTCTTTGTATATTGAGGAAATTAGTCCTTTGTGAAAAGTGTACAAATAATTTTTACTAGTCTACTCTTCTTTTAACTTTATGATTTTTGTCATTATACAGAATTTTATTTTTACGGTGTAAAATACAGCAATCTGGCTTCAGTTCTGTTTCATACTTTGAAAGGCCTTCACCATTCCTAGATTAAATTAAAATAATTATCCTACGTTTTTTGTTTGTTTTCACATTTAAATCTTCTCACTTATCTGGAAGCCAACACTTTATTAAAGAATTCTTTCCACTACTGACAGGAAAGGTAGCATCCATTATCATACAATAAGTTCTTACATATATTAGAGTCTCTGCTCTGTTTCATTGCTGTCATGTGCCAAAGCCATCCTACTCTGCAAAACATTTTAAAATTAAAATCAGTTTACATATAAACGAGTATAATAAAACTAGAAATTACTGGTTTTCTTTAATATAAGAATCATTTTGCAGTTCCTAAACTGAATTTATATAATCAAGTTTAACACTATCATCATGCAATCATGCATTTTAGTTGATACTTATTTGGGAGCCCAATATCAACCTCAAGTCTTTTTCCCATATTTCTGACAGCTTTTCCTTAATTTTGTATAGTTTCTTTTTCCAAATTATAAAATCAATACATGTTCTCTGAAGAAAATCTGAAAAATACAAAATACACCTCCCAGTGATAACCAACCTTTATATTCTGGTGCATTTTTTCTGCATAAATGACTATTTTGCAAACTGATTTTTTTCATATAATATACTGATAGCATTTTCCCATATTATTATATATTATATTATAATCATGAAAACATGACTTTAATGACATAAATTCTACTAAATGAATATGCCCAATTTATGTAACCATTTCTCAGCTGTTGAACATTTGGGGCTGTTCCCTGTTATGCCTATCATCTATTGATTAATTCTTGCAACAAATGCTTGAGTTTCAAGCACTGTGGTCAGCACTGTCTGTATAATGGTGAGCAAAAATGAACGCATTACCAGCATTTATGGAGGTTACTGGGAAAAACAAACAATCTCCAATGTATATAAAAATTACAACTATAGCAAGTGCTATGAAGGAGAGTTTATGGAGCTTTGAGAGTCTATGGAAGGCTTCCCTGAGGAATGACAAATTGGAGTTTAGGTGAAGGAAAAGGAAAAACGTTCTAGGCAGAGGGAACAGCAGGTACAAAGCCCTCATTGAGGGAGGAGCATGGCAAGAATAAGGGACTGAAATAAGGTCAATATGGCTGGAACATAAAGAGCAAGGCAAGAAGGACATGGCTCAAGCCATGACTGGATAGAGAGGTAGGGACCAGACTGTGCAAGACCTTGTAAGACATGTAGATGCCACCACATAAGACATGTAGCTTTGTCCTTATCCTAAATGCAATGGAAAGCTACCGAAGCATACCAAGTAGTATGGTGATATAATCAGGTTTGCATTTTGAAAAGATTCCTGATTACAGTGTAGAAAACAGATTAGAAGGGAACAGAATAGATTGGGGTAGGCCAAGATTAGGAGGCTGTTTATTGTAAATGCATCCAAAAATGCTAGTAGTTTAGACTAGGGTGGTGATGGATAATGAAAGAAGTAGATGGATTCAAAAGATAATCACATTTTGCCAAAAGATTTACATTCATAGATTAAAATCCCTAAAACTGGAATTACTGGGTCAAAAAACAACATTTCAAGGATTCTGATATGCATTGCCAAGCTGCCCAGCCAAGAGCAGTTTTCTCTCCATTTGTGAATTACCTTGTATCTGTTCCTCTATCAGAATTTTAATATTCTTTTGAAATTGCTTTAAAATGACTTAATCCATACTTCCTTCATGAAGCCTTCCCTGACTCCCCTTTTTGCCTGCTAGGTGGTCAATGAACATGTCCTCCTTTGAGTCCTCACTTTGTCTTACACACATTTCTTTTATATTCTTTTATATTCCATTTCTTTTATATTCCAATTAAACTATGTTTGACTTATGTTTACATGTCTATCATCCCTCCTATATTGTGAGCTTCTGGAGGGTAAAAGTTGTTCATAACGACGGCACTTAAAACATAGCTCAATATATATGCAGTAGGTTCTCATTAAGTGTTCACTGAATGAACTGAATCACGTACTACAACATTCCACTGTGTCCACAGATTTAAGAGGACTCCTGCTTAATAAGCTTCTGATTAACTGATGGTTATTTTAAGTCAAACACAATACAGAAAACTAACAAAATTTGCAACTCAAGCTTCAAATACCTACTAAATAAACTGACTAATTTTGTTTGTGGTAAATCACTAAATCTCAGTAGTGCTCCTGAAAAATCTTTCTAATATTTATTTCAAATAGGCATTATGTGATGTTAAAATATTTTTAAATGGTTTAAAAAAAAAGCCTATGAACAAGACTTTTTTTAGAGAAATTATTCATAATCTGAGTTGTTGATAAATGCTTTAGCTTTCAAAATTGTACTCATCTCAAATTTATTTAATAATCCACCAAAATACCCAAAAAGTGAGATTATGCAACTACATAACTTTATACAGCATTTCAGAATTATCAATTTCTTAAGTTGAATAACCTGATTTCATAGCATCTAGAACAATCTACTAAAATTTTCACTAGCTGGAGGAAGACTTAGAGGGGGGGGAGATGGCAGAGTTCCTTACAGTAATCTTAAAGTCAAGCAGCTCCCTCTATAGTCTGTTTGTCCTACTTTGTTTAATTACTTGCTATGTGAACATCTCACTCACACTCTTCTGTTTACTCCTACTCTGCATCTCAGCAGGGAAGCTTTTTGAAAGGATAATTCTGTTTAAATTGATGTTGAGAAAACTGAGAAAGCTGTCTAAGCTCAACATGAAATGAGTTACATCAGGCAACTAATAAGCAAGAGTTAGTATGTGGTAACTGGGCAGCTTCCCAGATCCACCTGAGTCAGGTCCTTACAATAAAGCCTTAGGATTTTATTTGAAGTGAATTCCCAGAGCACTCATACCCATATTCAAATCTAAGTGAAAAAACGCTGTCCTGTACTTTAGTTATTTATAACCTTGCTTCCCACCACTAAAACAAGTTACCAAAAAACTGTTATATTGCTAAATACATTGTATGTCAAAACAATATTCAAGACATTTTTAAATGAGTAAAAGAAAAGCAGAAGAGGTTTTTGGTTTTTTAAAAATAATTCCATCACTTATATATAGAAAATTTAATTGATTCTCTCAGGAACCAATATCCTCAACCACCAAAGGATTAAATCAGTTAGTCAGGATTTATCATTCAAATTTGAATGTAGCACTTTTTAAAATACCTTTTCAAATTTCACCAACTTAAGATATGAGAGCTCTTAAACCTAAGACAATTTATTTCTTAAATTACTCAAATATGCCCTCAAAACACAGGACAATCAGAAGTCAACTGGACTGTTTTCTAAAGCAGAAAAACACTTTTCATGCAATAATAGGAAAACTGAACTAGTAAAAATGTAATAAACCAATCAGTTCAAAATTTATAATATAAATCTGAAATGGTCATTTTATTTGGGAGAAAATTTCTTCTGCTGTTATTTTTCACAACTTCATTTGAAAAGCAAACTCAGTTTAAAAACATATTTTCTCCAAACCAAGGTAAAGAATTGAGGACTTCCAAAATTTCCTATGTATGAAAGACTTAAGTTTATGACACTCTAACGTAGATTTATCATGTGTTACAATTTTTCATTAATTTTACTAATTAGTAGATATAGTTTGTGCTTTCAAACAATAAATCTGTCTTCATTAAAAATTCTAGCATTCAGACTTTTACTACGTCAAATTGACTTCTTTTTTATATTAATTATTTTCAAAATTTATTTTACTAGGTGGACTGGACTACTTTTCTTTGGGGAGAGAATTCAGAAGCAGATAATTGTACAGTTTTTATTTATGTTCAATTAATATTAATTTTACTGGGAGTTTCTGACATGCTAAAAATGCTGGCTTGATTCTGAAAGCTGTAAACTCTAAATGTATGCCAGTGATGTCAAAATTTTTCACCTTTTGAGGAAACACAAAAATTTATGTTTGTGAACTATATTTATAGCAAACTCAATTCAATTATCCTTCACAACTTGAAGTTTGGATTTCTCTGTATCAGGTTTTATATCTTTCAATGTATGTACAAAAAGGTCTAACTTTTATATTGATTTACATTATACATTTCAGTGATTTTTTAATCCAGTTTTTTTTAAGGGGTGGGAGGGGGAGATGCTGGTAATCTATTGTAAGATGTCCAAGAGGAAGAAACACGTATTTCTTTTTACAGACTAGTTCACATTTCTATATTTTTTTATATTGAGAAACACAAAAGTACACCATACTCTTTATTTTTTTAAAGAATATTTTTTCACATAATAAAATTCCTCCTAGCTCACTCTGAAATTCACTTTTTTTCCACAAACAAAACTTTCCTATAAAACAGAGCTTGCAAATCACTCAGGGTTACATATTTAATGACTTGTGCAGAGAAAAAAAAAAACTATGTGTAGAAAAGTAACCCAAACCATACAAACTGTAATACACAGCAATGCCACAGTATATCCTATTAGCATGTCCCTTTAAAATTTCAAAATCTGGCTGAACAGAGCTATATCAACATCCCTATCTTATTCCTTCTCTGCACCTGAAGTGAAAAAAAACACAACAGTATATTACACTGAAATTCCAATTAGAAACAAAGACAGCACCACTATATTTAAAAGAGCAGAAAATCTATCCTTCAGAACTCTTTATTGCCTCTGTTCTCCAGCCTCCAAAGTTTCAGGTGTTACACTTTCAACAAATTGTTAACAGCACCCAAATGCCCCATCTTAAAAAGTCCATATCATCAAAATCTTTTTCACTGTTTTAAAAAGAAGCATTCTATCAAATCTCACTAACAACATTGAAATTTTTAACGAAGAGAATTCACATTAAAAGATAACTGCTTAGAGTGCTTGTGTTTGGGAAAGTGCTATTATCTTGATAGCCCACAGGAAAACGGACTGCAGTAATAAGATGAATGGTGATTAGAGCAAGGAGCATCAAGTGCGAAACGCTATCTAAAATCCCAAAGGACAGTACATAGCTAGAGGTAAGAGCATCTCTTTCTAGGAGGCAGCTCCATTACTTCACAAAGGCAGTTCAAAGCATGTAGAAAAGCAAAACAATTAAAAACCTTGTAAATTTGGCCACTATCCTACTTACATTATCATAAATCCCCAAGAGCTTTTGAGAACGTAGCTTGTCTCCCACCCCACTGGTTCTTCAAAATTGTTTTTGTCTTAGATGTACGTGTATTTAAAATGCAATGCTACACCCCAGCACAGGGGCATTTTTTTTTTAAATGTTTGCGTTGCTGGACTTAGATGTGGTTCCTATGAAATTCACGCTATTAAGTGGGATGTTGTACGTTGGGCAACATAAACACGCATTTCCTACTTCCGTGGATACACATTTCCCTGAAAGCAAGGCACCTGGGGACGCAGCCCTGTCCCCCAGACTCTGAGGCTTTACTTTAAACTCTAAGGAGTTACGACCTGCACTCACAGCAGAACCACATGGTCACTTCAACAAGAAAGATTATCTGGCCCCAGGCACCATGCTTCAGCCCACAGCATCTCCAGAAGGGGCAGAGGAGAGCGCTGGTGAGAAGAGGCGACGAGGCGCGACTGACAACAGAGCTGACACTTCCCCACTCCTCTGAAAAATATTTCCAGCAAGGGGAACTTGGGAGACGCAGAGGGTGTCCGCGGTCCCACCAGCGACCGACCTCAGAGCGGGGCCCCGCGCAACCGTTCACGGAGGACATGGCGCGGCCACCTGACCCGTCCTCCGGGGCGAGAGTGGTGCCCGCTCCGCCCGCCCGCGACCCCAAGTGCGGACCCGGCTCCCGACCGCCGCACGCAGTGTAAACACTCGGCGCCCGCCGCCTCCCCGCCTGAGATGGGATGCGGGGGGCGGCGCGCAACGCCCGCGCGGACCCCCATTTTTGCGCCTCTCGTCAGGCTCGGGAGGAAAGGCGAGGAGGGCCAAGGGGAGGGAAGACGCGGCAGCGGTCTGCGGAGAAGGCCGGCGGCGTGCGCGCGAGTGCGCGGCGGGGAGGGCTGCCCGGGCGTCCGCCGCTCCCGCCCGCTTACCTGCCGGGGTCGCTCCGAAGACTCGCACCACCGGCACCTTCTTGACAGGGGCCTGGGTGAGGGGGGATTGGCAGATATCCAGCCCCTGCAGTGGGTTAGCCATGTAGTAGTCGGCAGTCACTATCCTCACTGAAAACATGTTCGCCGCCGCCGCCACTACCTCCTCTTCACTAGAGACCTGGCAGCGGCAGCAGCAGCGGCGGCTCCTTCCGCAGCGGCGGCCCCACAGCCGCGGTGGCGGCGGCGCCCCCTCCTCTCCGCGGTTCGGTCCCCTCCCCTCACACTCAGACACGGCGAACAGCGGCGGCGGGCGGGGCGGTGTGGGCACTGCTGCCGCCGCCTCCTCAGGAGCACCCGGCGAGGGGCGACAGGAAGGAAGCCCTCGCGCTTTCGTCGGTGCTGGTGCTGCTGCCGCTACTGCCGCCGCCGCCGGGAATCACACGGGCTCCTCCGTCCCAGGCTGCAGCTCTTGTTGCCATGATGATGATGTCACGGACGCAACCACTGGGGGAGGGAAGAAGGGGGGTTGTGTGTGCGGCGAAGAGAGGGCTGTGAGTAGTTGGGGGAGGGGAAGCGGCAGGAAAGGGAGGGAACCGGGAGGGCGCCCCAGCGGGACATCCAGGCGGGGGCCGAGTAGGTGTTTTCTCCCCCGCCCCCGGGCACGCAGCGAGAGCTGAGGCTGCCGGAAAGCTCGGCCGGCACAGGGCGCGGGGGATCGATGACTCGGCCGGTGGGCACGGCTACCTGGGTGAGGGGCAGCGGAGGGAGCGGGCGGCGGAACGCCGATGTCATGGATGGGCTCGGAGGGCCTGGCGGGAGGGGGACGCCAGTGTTCAGGGCCGTTTCGGTGGCTAGGCGGGATTGGCCGGAGCCGCAGTGATCGCGCTCGCCTCGCCGACCGCCATTTCACATTCTGCAGAGTAGGCGGGGGCAGCCGCGGAAACGGCTTTTTACAAGGTAAGAAAACCCGCCCGCGGGGAGGCGAGGCGCAGCCCTCGTGCCGCTGCAGCCTCGCGGGAGGGCGGGCGGCGGACGCAGCCGGCCCTTCTCAGGTAACGCAGCGGCCTCGCGCGTGGCCCAGGGGCGGTGCGAGAGGCGGGGACGTGCGAGCGCGGGCTTCGGCCTATAAAAGAGCCGCCCAGCCGTTCGTTCCCCCACATGCGGCGCGAGCCACCGCGCCCCCTCTTCAGCTGCTGTTGTGCAGTGTCTGCGCCCGGCCGCTTAATGAGTTTTATTCACACTCAGCTCTGCTTAGGTTTGCCAGGGCTTGGCAGATGCAGTGCACAGGGATTTCCCACCGCGGTGTCTTTCTCCCGCCCCTTTCCTCCCCTCTCGCCCTAGTATGTCCTTCCTTGGTTTCCTCCTAGGACCCACAGGCTGCGTCCCGGGCGCGCGCCTGGACATGTAAGGACTTGTGAGTTCCCAGTGACCTCCCTCCTCTCCTTCCTCCCCTCCCTTCCCCGCGGAACGTAGGATTAAGAGCCTTTCGGCGAAATTTTCGGCCGAAGAAAAGGCCCAAGAAAGTCACCACGTCAGGTGTGGACTCCCAGTGTTATTCATTAACAGTTTGTGTAAGGTTTTACTATCCTAAGGCATAAAAGCAAAAGGAGGTGGGGGGGGGACCGTTAGACAAAACAACTTTATCCAAAAACGGGGGGGAGGGGGAAATAGGGGTGCAGTTGTGAAACGGAGAGCAAAAAAAGGGTAGTAACAGATGCAGCTGGCTTGTCCATTATATTGGAACCGTTAGGTTTTTGTCTGACTTGGTCACTAATATTGGGCGTGACCTTGGACAAATAATTTGGTTTCTTCGGGCCTCAGTTTCCTTATCCGTGCAACGAGAGTTTCACTTAAAAATCCATTAGGGTTTCTTCCCATCAAAAAGATTGAAGCAGTAGAAGGCAGAAACCGTGGTTTCAAGTTTGAAATATGCCACAGAATTAGGACTTTTGACAGTCGTTTTCAATCTACTCTAATTAGAGATCATTCTTTCACACGTGCATTATACAGGTGTTATTTTAATGGTTAGTAGGTTGCCGTATATTTGAAGTGGTGTGAGAGATCCTCATTTGGAACCATTGTGGTTCTTAAAGTAGGAAAAGCAAAAGGCCCAGAGGAACAGATCACTGGTAAGCTGTCTATAAATCCCATAACATATAATGCTAATAAGAGTTTATGTTCCGAGGGATTCGAGACTGATTACCACAGCAAATTAGCTTGCAGTTTTCAACCTGAGAGCATGATTGTAAACATAGGTGGCAAGATTTCTACTAATATACAGGACCTTACTTAATATTTTAAGAGGCAAAATCTAATTTGATTTTAGTTTTAGAAAGGTATAGAAGTGACTTAAAAATAGGACTACCATACTAAATGCATTTTCTGGTAAAATAATTTGTACAAGCTGAATATCAGATGCACAGTACCAGTGATTCTCACAGTATTTCATGGCACTAGTGTGTTCTTTAATATTTTGGCACTTACTAAATCACATTTTTGGGGTATGGGGCCTGGACCACCCACCACTGTCATGATTCTTAAGTAATATAAAATCGAGCATCCCTGTACTATATTATAAAGTACATCCATAATATTTAAATTATATTATTCCTAACTAGAAAAAGGTAAAAGTATGAGATTCACAGATTAGCTATTTCTAGAAAAGGGTTTCTTTCCTCCTACCTCTTGAATCAACTCATTTACTTTAAGAAAAGGCAGTTGCAACCATCATTCAAATCCTTCTAGAACTCCAAGGAAAGAATGTTCACTCTTGAAGAAAAACATTTGCAGCATGAAATTAAGATATTGTGTCCATTGCATGTAATAAAATTTAACTTAATGTTCAAATTGAAAACCTGACAGTACTCCCCTAATTAATCATTATCAAATGTGTTTTATAATTATATTCTCCTGAGGTAAGAAAGAGCTCTGGAATTTTGAGTCAGAGAATGAAAAATTAAACCATCAGTTACTAGGTAAATGAGTTTGGAAAGATAACTATTTTGGGTTTTTTTTTTTTTCTCATCTATGAAATGGATAGTAATTCCTGTTTTAACTTTTCAGGGATGTTGTAAGGCTTAATCAAATGAGATAATGTATGTGAAAGTATCATAATAAACGTTGACATCCAGAAATTTAACTCATCTGAAAACAATAAAATCATTTGGAACTGTTATCTACATACAATATGAGAAATGCCGAAATTGACCTCTATACTTAACAAACTTAAAGCATCTGTTTTTGTTATTGCTGTTAATGTTGAGTGACTATTTGCCAGGTGATTTGAGATATAGCGAGAAACAAAACAGACATGGTTCCTGCCCTTAGAGAGTTTATAGTCCAGCATCATAGAAATATATTTCAGTCATATCAAGTGACATTTTATTATCTCTTCTAGTTCATTAACCTATACTCATCATGTCATGCCTTTAGTAAAACCTGCTCAGCCTTCTGTACCAATACTGTTCAATGTCTGTTAGCAATTTATAATCTAGAACAAGGCAATGGATACCATAATTTTTTGGTAGATATTATAAGATGGCTTATTCAACACTTATCCAGCCCCCCTTCTAGCTTGCTTTTCTGTACTTTAGAAGCTAGAAAATTAAAAAATACTAGCATACTGGCATGGATGAGTGGTGTGCTAGTAAATCATTAACAATGGCTGGAGGAGGGGAAAGAACCTGATTTGTAGCATTGACCCATTTTCATGGTGTGAATACTCCCAAGCTACCAAAGGGACTTCACTGAATGGGGAGTTAGTTGGAGAAGATGCTAACAATTATATGTTGGCTTCAGCGTTTCACTACATGTAACCTAGTTTCCAGCAATCAGATGCACCCATTCAAGACGTAGATCTGAAAATGAGCAACGTGATGCCTCAGTTGCACTCAGGGAGATGGGATTTGCTGGCAAACACCGTGGTGGAGGTGTCTGGTTCTTCTGGGTAGCTGGGGAGGAGTTCTGGCATCCATTTTGAGAGTCATAGGTGCTGACTGGCAAGTGGTGCTAGGATGGCTTTCTGCTAGAATAGCGGATGTGATGTGGGATGAGTGTTCTTCCCGGTTTGGTTTTTCCTGGATGTTGTTTCTAGCCATGTATTATCCAAGCCTGGTTCTCTGGTTCTCTCAGAGATCTATGAGCTAAATACCATCCTTTAATCCCTTTCTGCTTAAACTAGCTCAGTCACAGTCAGCTACACAATTTGTTGAGCCCAGAGCAAAATGAAAAATGTAAGGCCCCTGTTCAAAAAGCAGGGAACAAGTGCCATTATACGTACTAAAATACAAAGCTTTTTCTTTCTTCCGTCATCTCTCCCTCAGCCTGTCATGCTGTTTTTTAATTTGCTTTTTAATGTCATTCTAAGAAAAATTAGAATTTTAAATTATTAGAATGAATTTTACCATTTCTCTTATATTGTGCAGTGCCATTTATAAATGCAAATATAAGAGCATTTAACTCATACATGAAATCACCAAAACGACACAATTCATATTTCGTAGCTTGTACATGCCACGAGGATGTATTTTTTGCTTATCAGAACAGTGTAAATGCAGCACAAAACTAACTCAGCTGTTTTTCTTTCCCTTCTTGATACGCACATATCCTACCAACCTGAGTAAGGAAGGACTGAAAGGAACTATGGGTTGCCCTGCCTTTCCCCTTCCTTCTATGTCATCATTTTCAGTGTAAATGGTCATACAGGGAAGTAACACACACAAGTAAGGCTACGATAGAATTCTTTGGTCACTTGTATTTCTTAGGATGCCATTATCTTCTTTCTGCACCTGAAGCAAGTTCTGGTTGAAATGGAAAGCATAGTCTCTTGGAACTGTCAGCGCCTCCACTAAATCAGTCATAGATATAACATGTTTGCCTTGTAGTCACTTTCCCAGAGCTCCTGTATGCTTAGGTTCACCAGCATCCTGTGCTTGTGAGGCATTATGCAGACTGTATGCAAACTGGGTAGTAAGCAAGAAGACAAACAGTTTGCCTCCTCTGCTTGCAGGTATGATCCATTGTACCACTTCTTTTATAAAACAGACATTCAAACATAAAAGTATTAAGATTTTCAGAATGGTAACTGCAGACCATTAAAGCAAGCAGAGGGCCCTGTATGACTGCACAGTTTGCATGCCATGAAGTTGACCCTGAGCTCAGTGTTTCTCAAGGGGGCTTCTCCTGATATTTTGGATGAAACAATTCTTTATTGTGCAGGATATTTAACATCCCTGGCCCCTGGGCACTACATGCCACTGTGATAAAAATACCCTCATACATTTCTAAGTGCCCCCCAAAGAGGAGTTACTTCTCTCTACTGAACTCCTTTAGTGGACTCCACTGTCTGCAGCTAGAAACCATGATCATTGCAGATCCTGGAAAGGTCATGTGCAATTTTTGCTATGGATTCTCAAGCAGAGCAAAATACAGAGTTGAGTTAAAAAGATTTCAAAATTCTCATACCTGGGAGAGCAGAATTATGGTGACCTTTTTTCCATTGTCAGAAAAATAATACCACCTACCTTGGTGATGAAACAAACATTTGGGATGAAAGTTTAAAGGGGATCAGTGGGTTTTAGGTGTCACATGCATATAAATGGTAGTTGATCTTTTCTAAGGGAAATTTTTACCCAGTCCTTCATACAGTGTCTGACCTCTATGAAACCATGATGGTAAAGAAACTCATTTCCTCCCAGAAGGGATTTGGAAGACCTAATTAAGTATGGCAAACTCTGGAGGCAATTGCCATCAGCTCTCCTCACTCTCAAAAGACTTCGTGCAGGTTTCCCCCAATTTATTCATAGCAGCTGTCTGGGTATAAGGTAGACACATAAATATGTATTGCCTGAATGATAAAATATTTTTTGACTAAAAGAATGGGATTTTATGTCTCTTTTTAAAAGAAATTAAAGGAAAGTCAAATTAATCATTGTGGTGAGAGCTGAATTTCTCTCTGTTCTTATCTTTTTAACCAATTAATCTACTCAGTTACAGGGAGAAGCAACACTTTGAAAAAACAGCTCTCAACTCTTCCACTTCCATAAATTAGCAGTAATAGTTTTAAGGGAGAGACCATTGAGCCTATAAATTAAAGATGATGTTTGAGAAACAAAAAAGAAGCTTTCAGAATAGAGTAATATTAGAATTGTTGATTGAGCTTTCCAGGACCCTCATTTAAATTACATGTCCAGACCTGATATTGGGGCATTTCTGATGGATCATGACTAGGCAGGAAGAAACCAAACACACATAGAGTAAGATTAGATTAAGTTCTCAGTTTAAATAATCAGGATTCAAAATCTCAGAAGCAGTGTGTCTGTAGAGCAGCATATCTCAGGCTGGTTTTCCCTGGCCCCAAAGTCCCCACTGCACTTACATATTCACAGCTTAAATCACATTCCAGGAAAACGTCCACTAATAATTTTTGTTATTGACAGTGAGCTCCCCTGGGTTTTGATCCTAATTTTACATCCCTCCAGGGACCAGGAAAGACTATTTACTGTCAGATGTGTAGGTCACAGACCAACACTTATATTTCCTTATTTTCTCAATAAAATGTATTTTTCCAATCTTAAAGGTTTGAAATGCATAGGAAAGAAATTATGGAAAACCATAAAGAAAATATAGGACATTCAATCCCACCCAAAGGCAGTCATGATTAACATTTTAGCCCCTTTTTTCCTAGAAAATTTTTCTATAAGTATATTACACAGTGGAAATAATCCCGTTTTTTTTCACTTTACATTGTAGCAGAAACATTTCTCATGCAAATTAGAATTTTTCGTATAAATTATTCTAATGGATACATAATATGCTGTGCCATGGACATACAAGAGTTTTCCATTTTCCTACTGTCGGCCAATAACACAATGTTTCAAATTTTACAGTTATAAATATCCCACCGATTAGCTCCATTTTGGATCCTACTCTTAACTTTGAAGGAATTTACTTTATTGTTCATTATTTGACAAGAACATCAGTTTCAAGTACATGCCATGTTCTTTCTCTCCAAAGAAGAGAGAATTGTATGTGATATTCTTTCTGCCTGGTTTGCTCTTCCTCTCTCCACCTCTTTTTGCACAGTTAGTTCATTCTTTAAATTTCAGGTCGGGACTTCCCTGGTGGTCCAGTGGTAAAGAATCTGCCTTCCAATGCAGGGAACGTGGGTTTGATCCCTGGTTGGGGAACTAAGATCCCACATGCCTTGGGGAAACTAAGCCCATGCACCACAACTACTGAGCCCACGCACCTCAACTAGAGAGCCCGCGTGCTGAAACTACAGAGCCCACACGCTCTGGAGCCCGGGTGCCACAACTAGAGAGAAGCCCATGCGCCACAGCAGAAAGATCCCACATGCCACAAAGGCCCAATGCAGCCAAAAATAAAATAAATAAATAATTATTTATTTATTTTTTAAAAAGAGAGATCTTTAAAAAATAAAAAATAAATTTCAGGTCAAAGGTCACTTCCCCAGGGAAGCCTTCCCAAGCTATATATTTGATTATGGTTCTCTGTTACACACTCGAATTGTACTGTGTTTCTTTTTCTCCAGAGCACTTACCTGTGGTTGCAATAGTCCATTCATTTGTGTTTTATTTGATTAATTTCTGTACCCGCCTTGGACTAGAATACTGCAATCATTATCTGGATAAGCAGTGATTATAATGCTTCTATAAACACAGGCCAGTTAATGTGATCTCATTCATATCACTGACAAGATGGGTTAAAGCTTGAGGCTGAAATACAATTAGTCCAAAAATACTTATGTACCAGGTATTATGCTAGGTGCTGGGAATATAGAAGTGAGAATGACAGGCATGATTTCAGCCTTCATGCTAATAGTCTAGTGCAGGGTTTGGCAAATTTCCTGTAAAGGGACAGATAAATTGTAGGCTTATCAGGCCATATGGTCTCTCTCCCAACTACTCAACTTTGCCATTGAAACACAAAAGCAATCATCAACAATACATACAGGAAAGAGTGTCTGGGTTCCAATAAAACTTTACTTAAAAAACAGGCGGGGGGACTGGGTTTGATCCACGGACTATTGTTTACTGACCCCTGGTCTAGTGGACAAGACAGCCATTAAACAGATCATTTGAGATGACAAATACTTCAAAAGAAAAGGACAGGGTGACATAAAGTCACATGGCAGAGCTGTCCAACTTAGCCTAGAGAGAAGAATAAAGACTTTCTTGAAGAATATGACTTTAAGCTAATATTTAAATAAAGAGGAAGAGGAGTTACCCGGATAAAAGTAAGGGCAACAGGCTTGATGAAGACCTAAAGCATGGAAAGAGCGAGAATAGAAATAAATTCATTCTTAAGCTTAGCGATTGACGGAGAGGGAGATGAAATTGTGTAAGGATAGAGTACAGAGTGAAAAGACAAACTAAAAGTGTTGAAAAAATTTCAGAACCTAGTACTTCCCTAGAGGAAGAGATGCCAGCAGGAAATACTCAGAAGGAATGATCAGTGAGGTGTAGCTGTAGTAGCAGGACGTTTAAGACCTTCCATCTTGTGACCTAAATGGGAAGGAAATCCAAAAAAGAGGGGATATATGTATATGTACAGCTGATTCACTTTGCTGTGCAGTAGAAACTAACACAACATTGTAAAGCAACTATACTCCAATAAAAATTTAAAAATAAATAAATAAAATAATAGTTTGTATAAAAAAAAAAGACCTTCCATCTTTTATGTTGGATATGTAAGTTGGGAGATATCAGCCTAAAGGCTGGGAACCTCAGAGAACTGGTACACTTTCTGAAGGACTAGATAGGTAGGTAGATAGATAGATGATATAAAAGAATAGACCTGAGGACTGAGAAAGTGTGAGTGGTAGGGTAGAAAAATGAAGAGGTAGTGAAGGAATCAGAAATAATAGGAATACATCACTGATATATAGTAGGTGCTCAATAATTTTTTGATAAGTGAATGGAAGGATAACAATATAATGTAAAATCAAAGAACCCAAGAGGGAAAGGGTTTCAATAACAGCTTGACCTATAGTTTTGCATGCTTAGAAGAGCTATTGCTCAAGGCTGGTTTCCTTGACTATCTGAGAAAGGTTGCGGGTAAGGACTCAGTTACTTTTGATGCCCTAGTGCAGGATAAGCCTGACCTCCAATTCCTTCCTCTAAGGAAAGCTGACCTGGCTCTTTTCTTCCCTGAAGATTTCAATGAGTAGGAATAGGGACCTTCCTGTGTCAGTACATGTTCAAAATAAAAATATAAAATTAGAATAGGAGCAAGATTTTTCATAGATTGCCATGACACAAGCTCAACTGTTTTGGTCATTTATATTAAACATGTATTTTATTACTTAATTCTAAACATTTTGTATTGCTGTTTTAACTTTATTAACTTCTTGTTGATATCTATAAAGTCCTGTGTTAGATGCTGTGAGTGATTCAAAAAAATGTAAGACATAGCTCTGGGCTAAAGTATTATGTAACTGACAAGTAAATTGTAAGTTTCTTGACATTAGGAATCATATTTGACATTTCCTATTTTTCCTTGTACAGTATCAGACTTATAGTTGGTACTGCAGAAATAATTTTCCCCTGCCCTCTGCCTTGCACCATTTGGTGACCAAATGGTGTCCATAATATAGCCACTTCTGTATGACTTGGACAAAACATGATGCTTTCTGAAGAAGACAATATTCTGAAGGCATCTGTAACAGTAATTTCAGCTTGTTGAAGGTTGGGGTTCTTTGTGTAAAGGTCAGCCTGTCAGTAAATAGCATTGCCACCCTGTTCTTTCAAGATTATAAGAAACCTTTGTATGTGTGTTTTTATACCTAAAGAAAAAAAAAAAAAGAGTAGTGGGAAACTGTACCCAGTGGTCTCACCAGATGTTTTCAAACCAGAACTAGGGCAACTGAGTTGTAATTTGTTTTTAAACAATTTATTTTCACAAATTTATGAGAGTAGGGAGCTGAGATTTTTCTTGCCTGAATTAGCAGGTAATTTCATTTTCCATTCGACTTTAGCAGAGAAGACCTCTCCTTAAGATGAAAATGTGAAGCAGAGGTTCTTGCTAAATCTAAAAAGTAGAGCAAAGATTAGTCTTAAGAAAACTCATAGATAAGGGGGAAGCATACCTTTTTCCGAATACCCAGTCCCCTGTACTAAGCATATTCAGAGGCTTGCAAGACTTAATTTATTAATGACTATGACATGTGGCTTACGTCCTCCTCTTTACCTGCGTTCCTCCCGTCATCCTGAGTGAATTCATCACCCAAGTAGACAGCTCACCCAGCACCAGCCTCAGAGTTCCTGGATGTGATCTTCACCCACTCGCTTCTATTGCCACATCCTGGATTTGTCATACACCCAATCTGTTTCACCTCTAACCTCATAAATGCAGACTTGACTTTGTCTGGCCAGAACTTTCATCCTAGCTCTGTCACTCAGTTACTCCCAGTACAGCCATTCTCAGTTCCCTAACATCTCATTTCCAGTACTCTTCCTCACTCTGCTGCAGCCTCTCACCCTTCTCAGGTTTCTCTGACTTGGGACCTCCAGTCCATAGACTTCTCTTCTTTCTCCCTATCAGCCTTCTCCTGCCTTCACTTCTTTCATCTCCTGCTGCGTTCTATTTTAAATTACCACTCTCTTGCCAGGAACCACATCTCCTTTGCCCTGTTGCCCTGATATCACTTACCTGACAAAACAACAGCTCTAACTGGGCGTCTGCTCCCAGATTGCTGAGTGCACCCAGACAGAAAAAATAACTGCTATGCAGATTGGCATTTAACACTGTAAATTCAGGACCACCAACCTCAGCTAGATTATTCTTTATCTATACTGTTGGGAAGAGAAGGTTATCCTTATAATGTATTAGTCTCTACCATCTGAATCTCATACTTAATAAGCCAAGGTATAGTGTTATAAATTCTTTGTATACCAAAAATTAGTATTAGGCTGGATCATTTCAATTATTACCCTCTCTGACTCTCTAACTTGGCTTTTGTACTTACTTTCCTGTTTTACTTTATGGTTTTGGGTCTAGTCCATCCAATAAGGTAAATTTCTAATGTTTTTAAAATTAATATTTGATCAGTCAAAAAGAACATGTCTTAAACATTATGGAATGAAATGATAACGGAAGGGAAATCATTCCTACACGTAATTACCCTTTTTAGAGGCCTTTGTGAATCCAAGTCTCTAGTTGTTGTCACTCAGGACAGGGGTCTTAGGCTTAGCTCACTTAAGTCATTTCATTCTTGCCTTTCCCAGCTTCCCCTTTCCATCATTTCTGATCCCACAAATTTCTAAAAACACACCCTTTTTTTCCCCCAAAAGTAGCAGGGAAAGCAGTGCTATGTGTATGGGGAACAGGGCTGGATATGTTTGTACGTATAGTTCATTTATTGAATGGCAGCGTAGCATACTGGTTAAGAGTTCAGGCTCTCCGGCCCAATTTCCCTAGTTACCTGCTCTGTGATTTTGGGCAAATTACTTTCTGTACCTCAGTTTTCCCATCTGTAATATACAGATAATAATACTAGTTCCTACCTCACAGTGTGATTGTGAGGATTAAATTACATATTTTAAATGAGTTAATATCTTAGAACTGGTAAGCACTCAGTAACTGTAAGCTATTATTCATAATTTAGAATAAATTATTATTAATAATAATAATTACAGCTTCTCTATTTCCTAAAATACACTTATTAAGAAGAGAATAATGATGAAAGCTAGGAGCTGTTAAAAGTCCATTGATTGGATGTAAAAAGTAGAGTTGTAGAATCGCAAATGACCCAAGAAATTATTTAGACCATTGGTTCTTAGGCAGTAATATGCATTAGAATCACTTATGAAATATTATAAAGTCACAGTTACCCAGGCCCTCCCTTCTCACATCTACCAAGTCAGAAATATCCACAGGCAGTTCCAAAGCATCTTCCTTGCAAGAACCACTGAACTAATTCAAGTCTTTAGATTTTATTATGAGGAAATTGAGACTTAGAATAAATAACTTGCCTAAGACCCCAAGTGTAAGTGGGACCCAGGTAACGTAGCTCCTTGGTAAGTGATCTTCCTGCTCTTCTATGTTGCTTGCCAAATATTAAATTTTAAAGAAATTAATATGGGAGTTTATCCTTCTCTCAGTAATATCAGGAAGAATAACATAGGTTTTAAAAGCATACTTCATTCAGCATTTAATTCAAAATAAAACTTATTTTACAATAAAAATAAATGCAGATGACTTTTGTAGAGGACTTCATGCAGAGGACTTTTGCATATTTACAGTAGGATTTAAAGTGAATTTTGCTGTGCTTTTCATGTGGACGTTTGTTTTTGCCACAATGCTTGCTGCTAATTAGTACAAGGAAACACTGCGTTTTTGCTCCTCACGCCAACCTCACTGACAGGCAAACAAAACAAATGGTTTATAGGGCAAGGTAGGTTGTAGGAATTAAATTCTTCAGAGCTCTCAATAATAAAATATGCATTTCTTATAATTAGGATTTTTTTAATTTACATTAAATTTTTTTAAACCTTTGTGAAATATTCTTGGAATTTTCCAGTCCGTGAACAGTCAATGTAGGAAAATCAATGGTTATTAGGTATAGTTTTCTTATTGCAGCTTTACTGATTGGTAGATTAAAAGTCTAAAAACTATAGCAAAAATTTTTTTCTGAATTTTTCTATTTGGTATTGAGTACTATGATACTATATCTCTTAAAATGTTTTTCTTTATCCATAATATAAAGGAATCAAAAAATACATTAGAACTCGGATGTGAACTTGTGCAAAGGTGTGAAATAAATTGAGATGACAGGGCAGAAGCAAGAAAATGGAGCTCAAATTAAATCTACCCCTCAACGCAGGCCTGTTTATATTTTACTATGTTTGCTATCATAAATTTATTTCCATGTATGTGTTTCTTTGCTAGAAATGATAAATAGCTGCCAGCCCAACTTCTGATTCTTAGGCAACTCCATTTTACCAACAAACCACTCATTTTGATTTGGTAAGTGCGATGAAGTCCACTATCCCAGATCCCCATCAACCTGTTTTAAACTGTTGTTGCTTCTACTGCGTCTTTGCCTGATTCCATACCCTTTGCTCTATATTTCATCTCAGGTTTGACCTTTGGATCTTTTTACTTGATGCATGTGTCTGGCCTCCTGGCATTTGACTACAACCTGATCATCTTTGGTTTAGACTCACCTTCTAGTTCCAAGCTACCAAGATTTATACCCCCTGATTCCAGCAGTTCAGAAATTCCCGGCACAGCCATTGGCTGCTATCTAAAGGGGATCAACTTCAAACACTAGCCCTATATTATAAACATTTTTTCATTTGTTCAACAGATTGTACTCATCACTACTATGTGTAAGGCACTAGAGTAATTTCTGGGAAATACAGAAAATTAATTAGTAACAGAAAGCTTAATGCTCTTAAAATCTGGTAAAACAAATAATACAAGTATATAATGATAGTTTAAGATAGTATGTGTTCAACTCTTATGAAGTATTTATACAAACAAAACATTAATTTTAAAAATCTTCGAATAGAAAATCCTTAAGCTGGAATTAAGGGGTATGGGGTACAAGAAGACATGACCAAAAGAACCTGGGATGTGATTCATGGATTAAAAAAGATTAGGAAGGGCTTCCCTGGTGGCGCAGTGGTTGAGAGTCCGCCTGCCGATGCAGGGGACACGGGTTCGTGCCCCGGTCCAGGAAGATCCCACATGCCGCGGAGCGGCTGGGCCCGTGAGCCATGGCCGCTGAGCCTGCGCGTCTGGAGCCTGTGCTCCGCAATGGGAGAGGCCACAGCAATGAGAGGCCCGCGTACCGCAAAAAAAAAAAAAAAAAAAAAAAAAAAAGATTAGGAACACTGACAGGTGTTTAACTAGACTTTGGAGGTAGGGTAGGATAGACACATGCAACAAACACATTCCAAAAAGTGGAACCAAATCAACAAGAGCAGAAAAGGTTAAAGAAATTTTATTCGTCTAGACTGGTTGACAGTATATGTAAGGAGTGGAAGAAAGCCTAGAAAAGTTGGTTGGAACCAGATTATGGAAGGGTTTGAATACTGAGGAGTTTAGAGTTGGCACGTATGTTTTGGGGAGTCAGAAAGTTTTGAGCAGGAAATGATGATTGGCTTGATTTAGCAGTGCTATACAGGAAGGATTTGGTAGTGAGGAGACAGGCAGGTAGACACTGCAAACCAGGGAATCAGGAGGCTAATACAGACAGTAATCTAAAGTAAGGAGGGCCTGGAGACAATTTCTTTTTTTTTTTTTTTTTTTTTTTTGCGGTACGCGGGCCTCTCACTGTTGCGGCCCCTCCCGTTGCGGAGCACAGGCTCCGGTCGCGCAGGCCCAGCGGCCATGGCTCACGGGCCCAGCCGCTCCTCGGCATGTGGGATCCTCCCGGACCGGGGCACGAACCCGTATCCCGCATTGGCAGGCGGACTCTCAACCACTGCGCCACCAGGGAAGCCCTGGAGACGACTTCTTAAGTGCCTGTTATGAGCTGGTGCTGGTGATACAATGAGGACTGGGTCCTTTAGATGAGGAAGTTTTTAGTCTAGCGAGATACTGATCTCTTAAAGGCTCCTAGAGGGGTCTCTATGCAAAACTTTGGGACCACTTCTGATCGTTTCCCGGTTACTAGGTTAATTAGATCGATCTTCATTTTATAATAGGATGTATTCTCTACCTTCTAAAACTACTTTTCCATTTTATCAGTCTGCTAAGGCAAAAGTATCCCAACCACCTGCACATAAAGAAAAGCAATTTATTACTTAAAACAAGACAGGAACACGACACCATACAAGGCAAAGCAGAAAATGACATGTTTTAAAGAGATAACTGAAGATGATGAGGAGAATGAATTGAGGTTAGATTAGGAACAAGAAAACCAGTTAAGAGGTTGTTGTAGTAATCTACCTGCTTGATTATGAGGGTCTGAACTAAGACAGTATGAAAGAAGAGGAGTCCTTAGTGGCTACTTCCACCATAATCCTTTCTATCACTGCCCTGGTACAACTCGGGGGTGGGTAAAGGACTCTCACTTGGAATTGATCTTGAACAGAGGGACTCAAGAACACAAGAAACACTTGTTTACTTCTGCAGACTTAGAGGTAAGGCTCCTACTGCCAAGCAGTCTCTTTTCCTGTTCCTTTCTTATTTGGAACATGGTTTACCAGCCTTCACATTGATTCTGTGAACTCCCTGATAAATTCTTGTTTTGCTTTAGTTAGCCCAAGTTGGTTCCTAGGGCTTACAATAAAAAACCTCTAATTGACACTGTATGTGATTTTTGAGGCACCTGTGGATAACCAGGTGGAGACTGTTAGAAATATGAAACTCGAATAGTGGTTCTCAAAGTGATGCATCAGCATTACCCGAGAACTTGTTAGAAATGTAAGTTCTCAGGCCCCGCCCCAGACTAACTGAATATGAAACTTGAGGAGTGGGGCCTGAGCAATCTGAATATCAGTAAGGCCTCTGGGTGATTCTAATGCAAACTATAGTTTGAGAACCAATTGAACTAGAGCTTAGAAGGGAGATAGGGGGTGGAGATAAAGATGTGTGAGTCAAATGAATGACAGTTGCTGTTAGGGGGAATGAATAACCTCCCAGAAGAGTGGAAGAGAAGATAAGCCCCTGAAGTACATGAAATAATCGAAGAAATTGAGACTAGTGCCGTACAATCAAGGAAGGGCAAATTTAACAGAGGTGTCAGGTGGATGAGAGAGCCAAGCGATAGGACTGAGCATTAGAGGTTTTTGGTGTCAATTAAGAGAGAATTGGTACAGATAATGAAAATAAGTGGTGAGAGAACAAAGGCAAGAAAAAAACAAAGGATACTTTTTTGCAGTAGGTTGGGAGTGCAAGAAAGAAAGTTGACATAGATGTCTCAGTTTTTACTGCATAATAAACACTCTAAAACACAATGGCTTGAGACAGTAATTATTATTATAGCTCAAGTGTCTGAAGGTTGGCTGATCTCAGCTGGGCTTTCTCATATATCTGAAAGCCTAATGTGGGTTTTCCTCTGGGCTGGGTTCTGTTTCACATATCTGTCATCCTCCTGGGACTCTTTGGCTTGCCCTGAGCATGCCTTTCTCATGGAGATGGAAGAAGAGTTTGGTTTTGGGTTTTTTTTCACTGCAGCATTTTTTTAATTGAAGTATAGTTGGTGTACAATATTATATGTAAGTTACAGGTGAACAATATAGTGATTCACATTTTTTAAAGGCTATACTCCATTTATAGTTATTATACAATATTGGCTATATTCTCTGTGTTGTACAGTATATTCTTGTAGCTTATTTTATACATAATAGTTTGTACCTCTTAATCCCCAACCCCTATATTGCCCCTCCCCCTTCCCTCTCCCCACTGGTAACCACTAGTTCTCTATATCTGTCAGTCTGCTTTTTTTTAAACTATATTCACTAGTTTGTTGTATTTTTTAGATTCCACATATAAGTGATATACAGTATCTGTCTTTCTCTGACATTTCATTTGGCATAATGCTAAAGTCCATCCATGTTGCTTCAGATGGAAAAATTTCATTCTTTTTTATGGCTGAGTAGTATTCCATTGGATGTATATACCACATCTTCTTTATCCATTCATTTGTTGATGGACACTTAGGTTGCTCCCATATCTTGGCAATTGTAAATAATGCTGCTGTGAACATTGGGGTACATGTATCTTTTCGAATTAGTGTTTTTGTTTTTTTCAGATGTTTTTGTTTTCTTCTTGTCTGGAAGAAGAGTTTTAAGAGGGCAAGCAGAAACATACAAGGCTTCTTGAGGCCTAGACTCCAAACTGACACACTGGCACTTCTGCCTCTGCCTCATATTGGACAGAGCAGGTTGTGTGACCAAGCCCAGATTCAAGGGGGTGGGAAATAGAATTCACCTTTTAGAGAAGCTGCAAAGTGACATGGCAAAGGGCATGAGTTCACACAGGGGTGGAGAATTGGGACCATTAATACCATTAATACTTGGATCAGCAGTAATGCTTGACTGCTGGGAAGCAGTGGTAGGAACAGAAACAGCTGGTGCAGGCAACCACCTTGGTTTGACTGTGTAGGAGAGGCCTGGGGAGGAGTTGGGGAGGAGGGCATAGTTGAAATGACTAGGGGTCCAGATTGTACACGGAAGCAGGTGAAACCAGAAGGTGAGTTGGGAGGCAGAAGATGAACAATTATGCATTTTCATTGGAAGAGGTGGAAGTTCACAGAGAAGAAACAGAATTTATAGTCTTGGAAGAATAGTTCTGTGATAGTGGGGTTAAAAATCCAATTTCATGAGACAGAACTGGAGCTAAATTTAAAGCAAGAGCTCTGGAGACAAGGTACCTAGTTTTGCATTCTAGTTATGTGATCTTGGTCAAATCATTAAATTTCTGTATGACTTAGATTTTTTTTTTTTTTTGGTAAAACATGAATAATAATTGTTCTTACCTCATAGGGTTACTGTGAGGATTAAGTGAAATAAACTATATGAAGTACCTAGAACAGTATGTCTGGTGTTTACTATGTTTTATTATTTTAAATACCACTTACATATATGTATAATCAATAAATGTGAATACTTTAGAGAATATTACTTGAAAGACAGTGGCAAGTATACATTGTGTGTTCTGCCTTAGCTAACAAATGCTGTGTCTGGAAAATACATACACAGTTAGCTACCTGTTGAAGTTGGAACTCATGCAGCCTTTACCACTTAAGGTTGTTTTCTTTACTGTTACTACAAGAAAATAATTATCATGCTCAAGTCATATGTCTCCTCATTTCCCCCTAGGTGACCATGCTTTGGGATTTTCATAGTTTGAGTAATTCCTCTGGGCTCTACCACCCAGCAAGTTAAAGAGGACAAGATTCCTCCCTGGGGATTGTGGTTCTGGGAATGTGAGCAGCTTGTTTTCATGAGAGCTGCACCCTGACGGGACCTACTGTTAGGAGCTGTTGTGTGGGTGGCTGTGTTGTTTTTAGTTGTTTCTTCCATCCTACACTGTTGTTTATATATAAAGATTTTTGAAAAGTGAATGTTTTACAGGGCTGTTTTGCTTATACAAAGAAAATTAAAACAATTTCAAAGTAATTACTTGTGTTTTATATTTTTCTCTTTTAAAATAAAGTATTCATTGATATTGCCTGGAAAGAAAATGAAGACCAAAGACATGGCTACACTCTTAATGTTTTAAAATAAGGTAATGTTATTCTCTGTTTGAATGGAGCCTTCTAAGGAATGACCACAGTCTCATACACAGTCGACTTAAATGCATTCTTTATCTTTAAAAGGAAGCAGAATAGGATCATTGAATAAATCACATGTGTTCACAGCCTTGTCTGATGAAATCATATACTACACAAACACATTATTCTCTAGTCAGGAGGGTAAGGGGACATTTGAAGTGGGGCTTGCCCTGCCGGAAACCTTTTTTTGTTTAAAAAATAGTGCAGTGAAAGACCACACAGTAGATGATAACAGAAAATATCTTCCATGCCTTCCTCTACCTTTATACTTTCTCATTCTCCTTTGTTCTCTAAGGACATCTGTTGTAATGATTATTTGGTATAACTCATAGGTACATAGCAGAAGGCATATCATATTTCATTTATTATTTTGTCTATTATAATTATTGCTCTCTTTTACATCATGACATTGTAGGTTTTTAAAATATTTTGTTTATAAAATATATGAAAGATGTTATAGGAAATTTATTAGTTGGCTGTAGATATCTAAAGAGTAAATGTTTTAACTCTGAATTTAATAAAATTATATTTTAGGAAGTCTAGCATACTTTTATCAAGCTACATCTTAAAGAGATAAATATACTGAAAGATGAATTCCATTTTCCTTTTTTACATCAGTTGCAATGTTTTGTTTTTTTTACTTAGGCATTTGAAAGATTCTTAATTATAAACAACATTGATAGGAGATTTTGGAGGCTTTAAAATAGGTCCATTATTTCAAATGTTTTCAACATTTTGATAGCTGATTTGCTGTCTATATTATGGATGCAATTCAAAATTCAAGTTTTTACTTCTTATTAGGTGTTCTTATATTGCCTTCCAATTTTGCCCTAGGTTGATCCCCTGAGGAATTTTGAAATTTATGTTTGAAAGGGTTTTTTTTAATGAAATGCAGTATTTTTATTTGAAAGAATTTCAAATAAATGTTATTTTTATTATGAAAATGTCAAACATACACAAAAGTAGAGCAAATAGTATGACAAACCCCCAAGTTATGTCTGAACTTTAAGTGATATGTTAGTACAGGTACTGCACTACATTTGTTAATGCAACATGTTCAGGGACTCAAGAAATGCTTGTGGCTTACTGCACACTTGAAAGAAGTTGTATAAATCAATTTTTTAAAAATATTCAGTCATTTCCCAATCTATAACAGATTGTATTTCAAATGTTTGTTGGTCATTAGCCAATTTTTGGACCTACAAATGTGTTTCTCATAGAAACAATCTTGAAATGGCTATTAGCTTTTCAGGCTAGCTCTCAGTAATTTATCTAATTCACAGTTAAGGGAACCCAAACACCATTTTTAACATCATTTCAGTGAGAAAATGCTTCCTTTGAAGCATTTGAAGTCCTAGGGAACAGCACCACCCATCTTCCCTTCCACTAAGTATGGGAGATACGGGAGCAGAGTCAGAAGACTATAGTGAAGATTCACATCCATGATGCGTCTTCAACAAAAGTAGCAGGAACTCAGAGAGGACAGTAGGAGTGTGGGGATGGGAGTGCACTCTGTACATTCCATTCTGAAATGATTTACTGTTTCCTCTGCCAGTGGAGTTTGTTTTTATCCTTTTTTTTTTTAAGGACTTTTTATTTAAAAAAAAAACACCTTCACAAATACTCTGTTGTATCCAAAGTTTTCATTTTACAGACTTTTTTAAAAGCAGGCTTCTGGTTATTTTATTCTTTGAGTAAGTTTCTGACATGGGGGGAAATTATTTTCACTGGCTGAGATATGCCTAAGACAACAGGAAAAGATTCCTGACTAGTAAAACATGAAATTGGAGTATAAACATAGGTACTAAACTGCAAATAAGTCAGGTTGTTGGAATAATGTATATAGTGAACTTACAAGTATTATTAACCTTTTAGAGTATCTGGGAATGACAAATGAAAGCACGGTTTTGTCATGCCAACCTATACTCTCATTCTTCTAAATTGACCTTACATTCCTACACTCCCAGGCTCTTATCCTGGCAGCTATTATAGGCTCCAGTCTTACCTCCTCTCTAGAGAACGTGTATGCTTGTGAGTGACTTGACAGCAGGCCCCCAATGCTAGCTAGCCTCATTTTCCAGAGGTAGTAATGCCAGTACCCATATATACAAAGAAAATCAAACATCCTTTGTGATGAGTCCACTGAAGGTCCCACAGCATGATGTGCCACAACTTCACTCCGACCCACGCTCCCAGAAGATAAAGAGGGTCCTGCTGTGTGTCGAGTACTGAGCTAACAAGGTGCTTTACATATGTTACTGTATTAGTCCTCATAGTAACTCTGAGGGATAGGGGTGCTGTCCTCATTTTACAGATGAGGAAAATTTCCAAGAACTAGTTAGCACTGGAGTTAGTGAGTGGCTGGATTCAAACTGGGTTCAAACCACTATGAGGGGAATGAACCCACATATCCCTCATTTGAACTTGCCCACCAAACCAGCTAAGGGAAGAAAACCAAAAAGCCTTCTCTGAGTTAGCTTTACACTTACCAGCAACTCTTAGAACTGTGGTTCCTCTGCCTGGGGGACCTGGGCCCTGCAGCTCCCAGAGCTAGCTCATATCCTCAAGATCCCCCCAAATCCAGGGTAAGCATGTCTCGTCTCAGCCCTTCTGAAGTCAGGTAAATGCCTTGCCATTATCACTAGGCTCCTGCAGCTGGAAACCCAATCATCTCTAACCCAGATGAGGAAACTGGAGCTTGATATTAAGGCACGGCTCCAGAAGAACCCTTCAACTGGAGTCCCTCCCTGCCTACTGATGGTGCTGAGAGTGCCAGAGGACAGGCTCCCCTGCCAACCAGCGTAACTCGGGAAAATCTGCATGAAGATATAGTAGTCGAGAGGAAAAGAAATAAAATTCAAGAACTGGAGTTGTCAGGTGATCCTGCAAAGGAGCCTCTAGGCCCACAGATGTTTCATCTGCATTAATAACTTCTCCAGTAACTTCAAAGATAGCTACTTCTAGATCTCTGAATTCCTAACCACTGATGGAGAGTCTAAATTTAAGATATCAGGCTCAGAAACTCCCAGAAATAGCCTAGGGCAGTCTCAAAATATGTCCCTGGGAACTCGTTAAAAATGCAAATTAATGAACCCATCTCAGGCTTACTGAATCAAAAGTGGGGTCCAGGAATCTCTGTTTTAACAAGCCCTCCAGGTGATCCTGGTATTCACTGAAGTTTGAAAACCACTGGCCTAGGAAGATGAAGGATGATCCCAGGTTCTCCACATTAACCTATAATTAACCTGCAACAGCTACCTGAGGTTAGATTCTACCCTCCCACCTCCCACCCACCTCTAACCAGTGCTGTGGTTAGAGTCGGGTGACTCTCTCAACCAAGACTAACTGCCTGGTTGCTCATTTTTTCCCTTGAAAACTCCAAGGAAAATTTTGGGTAGACAGCAGATGACTGAATTGAAATTTTAAAACTCATTGTTTATGATAGGGGAATTGGAAATAACTTAAATGTCTATTAATAGGGATTTGATTAAAAACAAATTCTAGGGCTTCCCTGGTGGCGCAGTGGTTGAAAGTCTGCCTGCCAATGCAGGGGACACGGGTTCGTGCCCCAGTCCGGGAAGATCCCACATGCCGCGGAGCGGCTGGGCCCGTGAGCCATGGCCGCTGAGCCTGCGCGTCCGGAGCCTGTGCTCCGCAACGAGAGAGGCCACAACAGTGAGAGGCCCGCGTACCGCAAAAAACAAAACAAAACAAAACAAAACAAAAATTCTATGAGGATTGGGACCAATGCTGACCAATACTACGTTCGCTATATTCTCATTGCCTAATACAGCATTAGTATTCAATATTCATTAATTGAATGAATAAGTGAATATATATTCATATACCTTCAAATACTGAAGTACAATGCAGCCTTTAAAAAAGTTTTCTAATAGCAATCTCATTCCCACATATTTACCCCAAAACCTGAAAGCCAATGTTTATAGCAACTTTATAATCGCCCAAAACTGGAAACAACCCAAATGTCCTTCACCTGGTGAATGGATCAGGCGGGGACTGCATTTGAGGAAGTAGTTGAGGGCACCTCATTTTACATGTTATTGTTTTAATTATAAGAATTTATTTGTGTATTATATAATTAATAAACAACATTTTATAGACTGGCAGGATAAACACCCAAAATGTCAATAGTAGTTATCTCTGGTTGGTAGGATGACAAGTGATGTTTTTTTTATACAAAAATTTTATTTTATAGAAAAATTAATTTCGAATTTTTCTATATAAACAGGTTATGCTTTTATAACTAGAATAAAAAACAAGTTATTTTAAAAGTGGGGAGTGGGAAACCCAGGAAGCATGACACATGAAAAATTTATACAAATTAAAAACATGGGGGACTTCCCTGGCAGTCCAGTAGTGAAGACACCGCACTTCCATTGCAAGGGGCATGGGTTCCTGCTCGGGGAACTAGATCCCTCATGCCACATGGTGTGGCCCAAAACAAAAAAGGAAAAGAGAAAGTTATAAAAATATCCAAAGCAAAGTTTCACTGGAAAAAGAATTTGTATACTCCCTCCTGAAATTTAATGTCCATACAGATTACCTGGAGTACTTGTTAAAATGCAGATTCTGATTCCAAGGATTTGAATTTCTAACAAGCTCCTGGTCCATAGAGCACTTGAACAACAGGCTGTAACACTGTGTTGTCAAAAGAACAGCCACTAACTAGCCACATATGCACTTGAAATGTGACTAGTCCAAATTGAGGTGTACAAGTGTAAAATACACACTGGATTTTGAAGACTTAACACACACACCAAAAATGTAAAATATCTTAATTATATTAATTACATATTGAAACAATATTTTTGGATATATGGCATTAAGTAATATATTAAAATTAATTTAAGCCTGTTTCTTTTAATTGTTTTAAAATGGCTACCAGAATATTTTAAATTACATTTGTGGTTTGTATTTTTTGGCTTGTATTTTATTTTTATTGGACAGCACTGATCTAGAATAACTATTAACAGGATTTTACTTCACTCTGGGTCTTAAATCACTAAAATAATGCAGGAAAAGGATTAACACCTCATTAATGACCAAATTGGCAACTTTTGTATATTATTCATTAAGTAAACATCCTTAGGATTTCTTAAAATCTATAGGTAGAGGTTGAGACAAATAGAAATCATAGAATTTTAGATCAGAAAAGAAACTTTAAGGTCATCAAGTTCAAATACCCTGGCTTATGGAATTATTTATCAATTTGACAAAGATGTATTCAGTATTTAATATCTGTAAGTACTGAATAGGTACTTACATGATGGACAAGTAAGTAAGGTGAGCGCCTACCCTGGAGAAGCTGAGAATGATGGTAGTGGTCTGTAATGGCACCCCATTAGGCATGTGGACAGAGTTCTCTCAGACACAGAGGCAGAGGCCAACACAGACTCCATTTTCCTGAGGAAGATCTAACAAGCTCCAAACAAAGAAGCTTACTTGGGCTGGCTCTAAGTTTCCCCAGGTTTTATAGCTTCTGTTTGATATCAATGATGCACATAAGGCTTTAGGATTAGACGTGTATTTAAATAATCAACATAAGGCATGCTCTCTCCTCTTTCACACAAAATAGATGCACTATTATCAGAAAGCAAGGAAATTTAAATCTGAGAAACTTTCGAAGTTTGAACATGGTTGATGGAAGCAGAGTGAAATTTGGAGTGCAGCACAGCCAACCTTCAATTACATGTGCAAATGAGAGGCGAATAAAACAAGATGCTCAGTTCAGCAATTATTTTTTAAAACTTATTTATAAGGTATATTTTATATCGGGGCATTATGACTGAAATTTTTTCTTATTTGTTACATTTCCTTTCTGTGAAGGAATGAAAAGACAAATTTAGGATAAATAATAAAGCATTTCAGTGAGCTATAAAAATTCTTTTTACTTCAAGTGGTAACATGGGCTGAAAATATGAATAGCCCTTTACAATTTTTTTACGTTAAAATCTGGGTCCTTCCCCCCCATAATATTTCAAGCATTAATAATGTAGTGCTTCTTTAAATCAGGTTGCTTTGGTATGCATTCTTAACCTATAGAGAAGCAGCTTCAGAGGACAAGCTTCCCTCAGTACATCCACAGAACCAAAGGCCCTCATGATCATGGGTTGGATCTAATCTGAACATTTATTTGTATTACTCATTTTCAACCAATATTTTTAAAACTGCCCATCTGGAAAAAGTCAAACCTACCTGAGAATTGCTGGACAGCCCTTGCCCAAGAGTAAAAAACTGCCTAAAGCCATTTAAAACCAAAACTTGAACTAAGCAGAATAAATAGTTCTGCCTAAGAATTGTAACTACATTCCCCTGTCTTTGAGAGTAATTGGAGGGACTTCCCTGGTGGTGAAGTGGTTAAGAATCCACCTGCCAATGCAGGGGACACAGGTTCAGAGCCCTGGTCCAGGAAGATCCCACATGCCAGGGAGCAGCTAAGCCTGTGCGCCACAACTACTGAGCCTGCGCTCTAGAGCCTGTGAGCCACAACTACTCAGCCCGCATTCCACAATTGCTGAAGCCTGCGCACCTAGAGGCCGAGCTCCGCAGCAAGAGAAGCCACCGCAATGAGAAGCCTGCGCACCGCAATGAAGAGTAGCCCCTGCTCGCAGCAACTAGAGAAAGCCAGCGCGCAGCAACGAAGACCCAAGGCAGCCAAAAATTTAAAAAACAAAAGAGTAATTGGAACAGCATATTTAGAACCCAGAATGTTTGCTTAAGAACCAGCAAGTTAATTTGGTTAATTTTGCCTCATTCACACCAAAAGGTAGAGTGTATTGAGTCTTCAGTTGGCTTTAAATATTCCTAATGATTTTTTAAAAATCTTATTCCCAAACATGAGCAGCAATTATTACAGGAAGTGGCCTAATCTTCTTAAATAATAATCTGCCATCCCCCCACATACAAAGGGAAAACCCATTACGACATCATTTAAAAATGTATCTGTTGTAAAGACACCTGTTCTTTGGATCAACATGCTGGGGGTGCAGGAGGTACCCATCTTGGAATATCGACACGGAGAGATCCCAAATTAGGGGTATTTGAGATGATGAGACATTTACAAAAGGTTTAGATTCTGGAAAAATATATACCTGTAAGTGTAGTCCAATAATGTGGTAATTTAGGTATGAATTCTTTTTTTCTCAAATACAGAGTTTTAGGAGAAGATGTTTTAGGAGAACCAACACACTGCTCATCTCTTGTATAATACCAAGCTTGCTTTGCTATTTTCCTGAGTTGCATCAATAGAAGAAATATAAAAGGATAATTAGTCTCCTTGCCACCTCATCAGAGGTTTTATAAATTTATAATTTTGGCATGTTTATGACACAACTTGCACCCTTATTTATTTCAGATGATTTTATTAGCTGGTATCTGCAGGCTATGAAAAAAAAACTCACTTATCTTTTCTAAGCTTTCCACATCAGTTGGTCATTAGAAAATTCATGGTCTTTTTGGAAAAATTCTAACATTCCAGCCTCTTAAATAAGTATTTTTTTCCCTCTATGACATTAATTTCTTCCCTTAAGTTTTTACTTCAGCTATAATCTTAGAGTACAGGTAAATGGGAAATACACATAATAATAACTGCATTTAAATTTATAATGTGCTGAATCTCTTTTGAAGGTAGTCTTGTAATAAAGAAGGAATTCAAAACAGAGAACCTCAATCTAGTTTCTGCGAAAACATAAGAAAGCTACAAATCTGCCAACATTTCATTCACACTGAGCTATACATTTCCTAGGCACATCTACCTTCACTAGCAGGCAGAATTTTCTTTCTCTCTCCAGAATAGAATATGGATAATAAAGATAGATAGACATTGATAATTACTTGGCTTCAAAATTATGCTTTCTTCATGTACATAGATTCAGGAGCAAAATGTTTAGAGAACTGTTTCAAATGTATCGTGGGTTGTGAAGACCAACTTCATTCGCTTACTCTCCTAATCCACTGTTTCATACCTTCTCCTCCTCAAGCCACCAATACCTCCTTCCCTCTTTCCTTTTCAGCCCTTGTGTCCTATTTCACTGAGAAATAGGAGTAATCAGAGAAGAATATCCACAGATCCCCTGGCCACCAGCACAGTCACCTGCCAGTATCTGTGCATATTCTCTGCCTTCCTTCCTTGGAGTGAAACATACCAAGCTCTGTATCTGTGCAGCTTGTGCACTAGATCCTATCCCTTCCCCCCTACTCAAAGACAGTGAATCAGCAACCTTCCCCTCTCCTGCATCATCATTCCCACCTTCCCTACTGGCTCATTTGCATAAACTGCTACCACTTTGGTGGAAGCAGCTCTCAGCGCTCTTTCTGGATTCTTGCAGTAGCCTCCTGAGTGGTCTTCTTCTTTCAGCCCTTGCTCCCCTTCAATCTGTACTCACCTCAACAGCCAGAATGCTTCTGTGAAAATCCAAAATCTTGCTGCTCCTTTTCACAAAACCCTCCAGAGGCGTCACATCTCACTGAGGGTAAAAGCTAAAGTCCCTACCAAGGCTTTCAAGGCCCTATTTGGTCTTCCCTGCCCTCGGCCTCCCCTTACCCTCTACTCAATCTTCTGCTTTTCTCCCTGGGCTCTTCCTGCACGAGCCGCAGGGACCTCTTCATCTTCCCTCCAACACCAGGCACACTCATGCCACTTGTACCAGATTTTTACATGGTTCATTCCCTTATTTTCTTTTGATCTTTCCTCAAACATCACCTTCTCAATAAGGCCTTTCCTGTCCACTCTTTAAAATTACAACTGCCCCTCCCCCACCCCACCTTCCTTGTTCTATTTTTCACTTATTCCATGTGGTGAAATACTATGTATTTTCACTTGTTAATTGTTGTTTATAGTCTGTCTGCCCCCACCCCAAGCAAAATCCATGAGTGGATGAGACTTTTTTTCCTTTTTACTTCCCCCCCATATTCCTGGTATATTCCTGAAACATAGTAAATGCTCAATAAATATTTATTGAAAGTATGACTCTGTCTTTATGAGAACGTAACTGGAAAAGGACGTGGGAGTATTAGTCATGCTGACTAAAATTTTAAAATCTATTTCACCAATTCTATTTTACAGATTTATAATTTAAATATACTTTTAGCTTCAGTTGGTTCTCTATAGGCATTTCTTTTCATTTAGAGGTATTATGGGACTCTCGTATACTTTAAGAGAAATATACTGTGGGAAAAAAAGGTATGTATCAATTCCTTTTGAACTCTCTTATCTTTCGATAGCTTGCTATTTAAATTTTTTTTTAATTCAATTCAGACATTCAAGTATTTATATTTATTTTTTTATGGTCCCTAATCAAAGATGATCCGCTATAAATTTCCCTCTAAGCACTGCTTTATGTGCATTGTACAAATTTTGATATGTTGTATTTTCATTATTATTCAGTTCAAAATACTTTCTTGTAATTTCTTATTTGACCTATGGGCTATTTAAAATTATGTTAACTTCTAGATATTTGGGGATTTTGCACGTTTATATTGACTTCTAATTTAATTCTATTTTATGGTCAGAAACCGTATTTTTTTAATTTCATTTTAATTTTTTTGAGACTTGCTCTACGGCCCAGCAAATAATCTTTCTTGGTGAATGTTCTGTGTGCACTTGAAAAGAAATGCGTATCCTGAAGTTTTCAGATAGGGCGTTCTGTATATGTTAATTAGACTAAGTTGGTTGATTGTGTTATAAAAGTCATGTTTATCTCTTCAGATTTTCTGTCTATTTGTTCTATCAATTATTTTGTTAGTCAAACAGGAGTAGAAATCTCTGTTAGTGTGAATTTGTCTATATCTCCCTTTGGTTTTATTAGTTTTTACTTCTTGTATTTTGAAGCTCTATTATTAAGTGAATGCATATTTAGAATTGTTATATATCTTTCTGATGATTGACTCTTCTATTATTATGAAACATCCCTCTTTATTTTTGGTAATATTCTTTGACCTAAAGTATACTTTAATATTAATATAGCCATTTCAGTTTTCTTATAATTAGTGTTTATATTGTCTGTATTTTTCAGTCCTTTTAATCTATATGTTTAAAATGTATTTCTCATAGACAGTATACAGTTAGGTCTTGCTTTATTTTCCAGTGAGATTTCTCTGCCTTTTGATTGATGCGCTTAGTCCATTTACAGCTACTATAATTATCGATATGGTTGATTTAAGTCTGCTCTCTTGCTCTTTGTTTTCTATTTATCCCATCTGTTTTAAGTTCTTTTTTCCTGCCTTCTTTTGGGATATTTGAATATTTTTAAATCATTCTATCTTCTCTATTGTTTATTAGTTATGCCTCTGTTTTAGCTTTTTAAGGGTTACTTTAGGGTAAAACACATATCTTTAACTTACCACAGTCTACCTTCAAATAATATTATATCAATACTATTCACCTTACAATAGTATACTTCCATTTCTCCCTTCCAATCCTCTGTGTTTTTGTTGTCATTTTACTTCTGCATATGTTTTATACACCCACAGTACACTGTGATTATTTCTGTTTTAAATAGTTAATAATCTTTTTAAAATTTATTTTATTTTTTGGCTGCACCACACACCTTGTGGGCTCTTAGTTCCCTGACCAGGGATTGAACCCAGGCCCAAGCAGTGAAAGCACAGAGTCCTAACCACTGGACCACCAGGGAATTCCCTAAAATTTATTTTATATTTATCCATATGTATACCATTTCCAATGTTCATTCCTTTGTGTGTATTCAATTTTCCATCTGGTATTATTTTCTTCACACTGAAGAATTTTCTTTACCATTTTTTGTAGTCCAGGTCTGTTGGTGACAAATTCTCTCACTTTTGTTTGTCAGAAAGGGTCTTTTTTTTTTTTTCCAGTTTTTAAATTCTTTAATTTGTTTCAAAGTTAAACCCAAGACACATTGACTTCATAGGAAATCCACTAAGAAATGTTTTTCTAGGCTGAACACCTCTTTTCCTTTAGTCTCCCCCAAGAGAGCATGTACATGTTAATTACTTTCATTTTATAATCACTGCTGTCCCACCACTATACCAAGATCACCTAAACTGTGTGTGTAGTATTCTGAATGTTCTTAGTTATACCCTAATTTCACTAACTGCAAAAGATTTTCTGGGATAGCCTGTCACTTGAATTCTTTGGCTACTTTTGAAGATGAAGTCCAAAGAACTCTCAAATGATTCTCCTTTGGCGGGGGAGGGGGGGCGCTGCTGGTGGTATTTTATAGGCATTAGCAACTGGCACCTGGGGCTGTGCTGATCCCATCGGGCATCACTGGGAGGCAACCTATAAAACCAAAGAATCACTTGGTGCAGCAGCCAACTAAGTGACTCAAAACTGAAGGTTAAATTTAAAGAAAAAACTAATTCAGAGAAAAAATGGTAATCCTAGAGGAACTCACTCTAAGCAATCAATCATAATGTGTGTGTGTGTGTGTGTGTGTGTGTGTCTAAGGCACAACCAGAATGGTAATCGAGAGGAACTCATTCTAAGCAATCAGTCATTATGCCTATGTGTGTGTGTGTGTGTAAGGCACAACCAGATCAATTCAGTGCAGCCTGGTAGGTCCCAGATGACTCTCCTTTTCAGGAGACTGTGATCTGAGGGAGCAGAATCTGGCAAGTGGCCAGTACCAGTAAAGAGCAGCCATGGCAACATTTATATTCAACCCCCCTCTGCAGTCAAACCTACAGGTTCTGGAATTCCCTGGCGGTCCAGTGGTTAGGACTCATCACTCTCACTGCCAAGGGCCAGGGTTCAATCCCTGGTTGAGGAACTAAGATCCCACAAGCTGTGTGGCACAGCTTTAAAATAAAACAAAAACAGAGGGACTTCTCTGGTGGCGCAGTGGTTAAGAATCCACCTGCCAATGCACGGCACACGGGTTCGAGCCCTGGTCCGGGAAGATCCCATATGCCGTGGAGCAACTAAGCCCGTGCGCCACAACTACTGAGCCTGCGCTCTGGAGCCCGTGAACCACAACTACTGAGCCTGCGTGCCTAGAGCCCGTGCTCCGCCAAGGAGAAGCCCGCGCACGGCAATAAAGAGTAGCCCCTGCTCGCTGCAACTCGAGAAAGCCTGCACACAGCAATGAAGACCCAACGCAGCCAAAAATAAAACAAAATAATTAATTAAAAAAAAAAAAACAAAACAGAAACAAACCTACAGGTTCACTTGGGTCCCACAGAGCAGTCAAGTCCACTCAGAAGCAGACTATAACCCAGCAGGTAGACTTTCCCACTTGCCAACACATCCAGAAAGGGTCTTTCTTTTGCTTTCATTTTCAAGGTTACATTTTCGTATAAAGAATTCTAAGTTGATGATGTTTATTTATTTGCATGTTTGTTTGCTTTCAGCACTTGTCTTCTGGCTTGCTTTGTTTCTGATGAAAAATTGGTAATCATTCTTATTTCTGTTCCCCTCTATGTAATATATCTTTTTTTCCTCTGGCTGCTTTTAAGATTTTCTCTTTATCGTTGGTTTATGGCAACTTAATTATGGTGTTCCTTGGTGTGATGATCTTGTGTTTATCCCTCTCGGGGGTTACTGAATTTCTTCAATCTGTGACTTAATGGTTCTCATCTACTGTGGGAACATTTCAATCATCATTTCTTCAAATATTTTTTCTTGCCACACTCTTTCTTCTACTTCTGAATTACACTCCTTGATGTTGTTCCACACTTCACTAGGGCTCTGTCTTTCTTTTATTTCTCCCCAGTGCTTCAGGTTGTATAACTCCCATTGTCCATTTTTCAGGTTCACTGAGCTTCCACAGTGTATAATCTGCTGCTGTAATGCCCTTCCAAAGAAATTTAAAATTTTTTATTTCAAAGAACGTATTTTCAGCTCTAGAAGTTATATATGGTTTTTAAAACTTCTTAATGTCTCTACTTGTTTCCAAATTATTTCATGTTTTCTATTATATCCTTGAACATATTTATAAGAGATATTTTAAAGTCCTTTTCTATTAATTGTAATAGACTGAGTTTATCCTAGTTATGAGTTACATTTCCTTGCTTCTTTATGCATCTATTAATTTTCTTTGCTGCTGGATCTTGTATTCACCATACTGTTGAGCTTCTAGACTTTCTAGTCTTCCTTTTGAGAGTATTTTGTTCCAGCAGGCAGTTAATTTACTTCCAGATCAGCTTGGTCCTTTCAAGTCTTGTTTTAAAGCTTTGTTAAGATGGTGTTTTTTTTTTTTTTTTTTTGCGGTACTCGGGCCTCTCACTGTTGTGGCCTCTCCCGTTGCAGAGCACAGGCTCCGGACGCGCAGGCTCAGCGGCCATGGCTCACGGGCCCAGCCGCTCCGCGGCATGTGGGATCTTCCCGGACTGGGGCACGAACCCGTGTCCCCTGCATCGGCAGGCAGACTCTCAACAACTGCGCCACCAGGGAATCCCTGTTAAGATGGTTTTAAAGCAGAAGGAGTCAAAGTTTTTCTTTAAAGGGCCAGGTAGTAAGTATTCTAGGCTTTACAGGCTATAGTCTCTTTTGCATCTTCTTTTTTTTTTTTTAAACAACACTTTAAATTGTAAAAAACATTATTTTCTCAAAAGGCATTCGAAACCAGTTGGATTTGTTCTGTAGGCTGGATTTGCCAACGCCTGTTTTAAAGAACTCTTTAGGGCTACTTTAGCTATACGTTTAGAGTATTGCCTTTCTGAAGTCTCTATTAAATGCTGTCAGTCAGGGACTGTTCAGTGTCTGAGATTTTATCCTACTTGCAAGCCTACAACAGCAGCCTAGATGCCGGCAGAAAACAGGAGACTCCTAGGTCAGAGACAAAGGACTTTATTACAGCACAACAGGCATCCTGAGCTTCATATTCTCCTTGGTTTCCCTTGGTCCCTGTACATCATGGGGGCATTGCAGAGTGGATCCAAGTGGATGTTACACACACAGTGGATCTGTATCACAGCTGAGGAACCCTGAGCTTAGGAAACCTCTCATTTTATAAGATAGCTGCTAGCAAACCTGTCCAAACTTTGCCCTGGAAGGAGCCATTCTCTTTATTACCCTGGTCAGGAAACAAATTTGCCCTTTGTCCTGGAGGGTGACACTATAGCATCGAAAGGCTATTGGATATACAAATATCCTTGGAAAGGTAATCTGGGACAAAATTGTCACAAGACATGGAAAAATGCCATGGAAGATTGTCTCTTAGCACCCACATGTTCAAGAGGTCTCTCTACCGGTTGGAACTCAAATGCTTCCCATCTCTGTTAAAGTGTTGCTTAAGTCTCAGATCCCCGGTAGTTCTTTCTCTGAGAGTTGTTCTTCTCCCAGTAGTTTTGCCTGGCCTTATGGGGTCCTATCTTATGCATGTGCATCTTAATATTCAAACAAACACTCAAGATGACCCTTACGCAGATTTCTGGAACTCTGTCTCTGCACATCTTTCTCCTCTCTGCTACTCTGTTCTTCAAACTGCAGTTACTTCCTGAGCTCCAATCTCTTAAACTCAGCAAAACCACCATCCTCTGCTTAAGTTTTCCTTCTTTGTGAATTCACAGAGAGCCTCCAGGCAGAAAGCTGGGGCATTTGTGGAACTCAACTCATTTGTTTTCTTTTCCCAGGCAACAAAGTCCCATACAGCCTGTTGTTCAACTTCTGAAAATGGTTGTTTTATATATTGTTTTATTTTTATAACTTTTTATAGCAGGAGATCTAGTCTGGTACTGCTTACTCTATCATTGCACAACTGTCTTTTTAGCATTAACTTCTTTGTGTTTTGGAATTTTGATTTGCACAATCACTGAGTGGGAGTTACTTCTGTTATTCTTTCTTACCCCATCTCCAATTTAATGAATATTTTCATCTGCCCTTGTCCCCATTCCAGACTCCAGTCCATAAACAAGATCTTAAAATGGCTTTAGAGGACTCCAGCTCCGTATCGATATTAGGAATACATCTAATCTATTAACTGAGCCAGGTGGTATCTCAGTTCACTTGCTGTAATGATGTTTTTTTGTCCTTTTCCTTTCCTGGGTCCACTGCTTCTGATAAACCCACAGGTCCAGAAAGTATATTGGCAGTAGTTTTGTCCAGCTTCCTTTTGTGAGGCTGGGAAAAGTCAGGTGACCAATCATCACTGGTTACCCGGAACTATGGGATTTCCGGAAACTCAGGAGTTTCACTGGTAAAGCAGAGAGTGTCCTAGGGAAACCAGGATGGTAGGTCTGCACCAGTTCCTGGCTTTCAGAACAATGCTGGCTTTGGTCTCCATCTTGACTAGAGCATTTTAGCCTTGGTATTCCACCAGAACTAAATTTCCAGTTGCCACTAGTTGTTTCAAGACCCAGGCCCTGATAGGCTGAAGCTTTAGTCCAGCTCACTGCTTTGCATTTCTGTTGTGTTTCTAGTGTACAAAGATGTTTATCTTGTTTTTCTGAGCCCAGCAATGACCTTTTGGTTTTCTCTTTTTCTACTTTATCTGCCTTACCATGTGTTTAGAGCATACAGGATGAATTGAAGCATGAATTTACTGTGCCACCTGACTGGAAATTCTACCGATCCTTTTTCAATTTGATATTGACTTAGTTTAGGAAATAATGCAATTTAATTGCCTGCTTTGTTTAGAAACCCTCCAAGCCCTTCCAGTCATTTTGAGGGACTTCAAATTACAGAAATTCAGGTGAATAGTCTCTGTCCATGCAGTGGCTGAATTCTGTTTGAGGGTATTGTAACTCAGTACTTGAGTTAGCATAGAACAAAGGAGAAATAGCATCCTAACTGTCCTCCATTCCACAACTTTCATCAACTTGGTTGAGGAAAATGGCATCAAATACTGCTTTACCATCATCTCCACTTCCACTTACAGCTACTCTCCTTTTCTTATTCATCCCTTCCTGAAGACGCAGAAGGAAGAAAGTCAAAGGGAGGCTTGGGCCAGTGGTTTCTAACCTCTTTCTTATGCAACCCTCAAACTGTTTTTGGAGAATATATGGATTTTCAGACCCTTTGACATAACTATGGAGCCCTCCCACATAGTTACTACCCTTGAAATTGGGCAAAAGGAGCAGGATAAGCCTTTCTGCTTCCTTGTTTGCCTCAAATTATGCTGTCTGTATTCTTTTAGATGTGAAGATTTTTAAAAAGTTTTCAGCCTTTTGCTGTTGCATTCTGTTGACAGTAACAATCCAGTTATTTGTCTTGCAGACTTGCACTGTGATCTACAGTAAGCATTCAAACTATTTCTACCGGATTAAAGAGTTTTTGAACATCGGGGTTTTCACATTTCAAACCCAAGTACCTAATATCATGTAAACCAAGCTTCTATCATAATACAAAACTAGTGAAGTAGCAAAAATACTTTCTAGAGCAAAGTAGTTCACGTAACCATCTTAGCTCTACTTAGAAAAATAGTCCCATCACCCAGCTTTGGACTTCTGTTTTTAAAGTGGTGGAAATGTGTACGTGGCTATTCACACTGAGACATTTAAAAGTTGGTATCTTTAAGGGCTAGTCTATTTTTAACAAAAATAAAATAAATATGTGAGTTAACTGCTCACGTGATAGAATTAAATATTTTCTGGGAAGTAATTTAGTAAAAACCAAATGATTCAAGAAATGATTACCTTACTGTTTTGTTAAAGAAACTAGTTGGAAAATGCCTTGTTGGGTATCTTAAAATAACTCCATAGGTAGCTGGTCTGTGACTCCTGACCCGGGTTGGGGGCGTGTACGGAAAAGTTACAAAATGAAATAGAGAGCCATTAGCAATTGAGAACACACTTATTTAACTGGGAGTAAATATTGCCAGACCAAGTTTTGTGCTAAAATTAGACGTTGGGGTTGGTCCAATAGCAGCACAAGTTATAATCCTTTAGAAATCGTAGTCTGTTGGTTCAAATCAGGACACCACAACATGAGAATATAAATCACTTACGTCTCCATTGCAGGACAGTAGAGTTACCAAAGCTAGAATTACTTCTACCTAAAGGTTGGATTTTATTTTATTTTTTCTTTTTTTGCTTTTCTTTCATATGTGAAAAGCCCCTTTGAAAATGATATTTAATTTCCTAGTGCTCTGGCCCCATGCATCAAATATATATATATATATATATATATGCATTTAGGTAGGTACTGGGAACGGCATACTAGAACCTAGGAAAATTAATGGGAAAGGTAATGTGGTATAGTGGAAAGAGAGTCTACCTTGGAGTCACACGCACCTGCCTGTGAATCCCAGCTCCACCACACTCTCTAAAACCTTGGAGAAATCACTTCATTTCTATGGACCTCGGCTTTCTTACCTTGTTTTTTATTTATCTTTTATTTTTTATTTTTTACCTGTTTTTTTAAAAAAGCAGAAAATGTCAGGCGCTGAGAAAATGCTTTCCCCTTTCCCCTCTGCACCACCATCAGAAGACATTTAGATAGACAGAATTTCATTAACTTAATATTTATTGTGTGCCAGGCATTGTGCTACGTATTATCTCATTTAGTCTTGACATACCCATGAAGTAGTGGGGCTTAAACAGTCCTTATATATGTCTTTAGGCTTTGCTTGCCTAAAGGTACATGGCTAGAAAGTGACAGAACCAAGACTAGAGCTCAGTGCTCTTAACCACTATGATTTCAGACTCACAAAAAATCAAAACTTAAAGATAACCTACCAATTAAATGCTGCGAGAAATGTAATGACAAACCATTAGTTTCTCACCAGATTTAATTTTTTTTTTTTTTTACCAAATTTAATTTTGATACATGTATTAGTTAGGGCTGCCATACAAAATACCACAGACTGCATGGCTTAAACAACAGACTTTTTTCTCACAATTCTGGAGGCTAGAAGTCAAAGGTCAAGGTGTGGTAGGTTTGGTTTCTTCTCAGGCCTCCCTCCTTGGGTTGCAGATGGCTGCCTTCTCTGTGTCCTCACATGATCATCCCTCTATTTGTCTGTGTCCTAATCTCCTCTTCTTATGAGGACACTAGTCATTTTGGATTAATGATCCCATTTTAACTTAATTACTGCTTTAAAGGCCCTGCCTCTAATAGAGACAGTCACATTCAGAGGTCTTTGGGGTTAGGGCTTCAATATATGAATTTGAAGGGACACAATTCAGCCCATAACAATGCATATATAGCATAAACCATGTGATACCAAATAAAGAAAACAACTAACCCCCCCAGAGTGTTCTCTATGTGTCAAACACTGTTCAAAACACTTTACACGTATTTATTTAATCCATATGAGCTAGGTACTATTCTTAGCCCCATTTGTTACTGAGAGGTTAAGTAGTTTATCAAGTCACATAGCTAGTAAGTAATAGGATAGGATTTGAATCCACACAGTCTGACGCTAGAGTCTGTATTCATCCAATACATTATACTGCCCCTCTCAACAAGAAGCATCCCATTTGGGCCAAAGAACCAGAAAACACAGTAATATCTATTTGAAGTAAAATTATGATTAAACTTCAGAACTCTGTATATGTTTAACTAGCAATTACTATGCTGTCCTACATGAAAAATAATGAAGCAGCTTTCGTTTATTCCTTGGTTATGGCTGAAGTAATAAATCAGAGTCACTTAGAAAATGGCAAAGAAAAATTCTAAGTAAATTTCTAGCATTCTACTCTATGTAATGAAGAATTAATACAAAGCATTTCTCTTCTAAATCTTCAAAGGCAAATAGTACCCACAATGAAGCATTAATATGTGAAGACCCAGGACACATATGCCTCACTTCTGATTTTTCTCGTTAAGTGGGCATCATTCCTGCTTCAGCCCATTTACTGAAACAAGAAAAGGAGCTGAGTTTCATGTCTGGAGATGGTGGTCTCGGGGATAGCAATACGCTCCTTCCAGCTACTGAAGTCTGCAGGTCTACAGAAGCAAGAACTTGGAGCCAGATGTGACTAGAAAGAGAAATTGTAAACTACCCCCACCCCCTTCCAGAATCCCCCAAACAGTTAGGGAGGAATGTAGGGTTCCCACTGCACAAAGGAACAGGACTTGAGCTAATTTAGTTGAGTCTCAAAGGACGGCATTCATCAGCTCACATCTGGTTTAAATCCAAAGTGAACACAAGAATAGATTTGGGGTTAGGAATAAAATCACTGCTGTGGTACTCTTTGCCAGTCATTTTAGTTTGTCAACAGAGCCTCTGCCTTCAAGGTGCTTACAATTTGATGACGGTGGGTATTTACAAAGATGTGATAACGAGAGTTTACAGAGCACTCACAGTCAAGTTCTACTTTGAACATAATCAATATGAAAATGAAGAGTGGAGATACTTGTTACTGCTGTTCAGGATTTTAGAGGCCACTGCTGACTGGAGTTAAAGGCAAGCTGACTGGAGTTAAAGGCACACTCACTGGAGAAAACTTGGGTGTTGAGATGGGCCTTGAAAAATGGTGTAGGATTTGCTTGGGTGAGGGGAAGTGAAGGCATGTTAGAGGATTCAGTAGCAGCTGGGGCACAAAGGCAGGAGTGAGGGAGCCATGTGGGAACAACAAAGAGACCTCGTCTCTGGAACGGACAGATTTGGGGGAGTCATGTGAGGTACTTTAGGATTAGACAGAGTGGGGTCAGATGATGAATATGGCTCAAGCTGGAGGTCAGAATAATTCTGTTAGTTGAATTACTCATTGCAATCATCTCAATTCTCTAAACATGTTGGTAAGAACATGTCTCAATAGAACTAAGTGCTTTGCCACTACTATATATAAAAGGATAACTAGTAAGAACCTACTGTACAGCACAGGGAACTCTAGTCAGTACTCTATAATGACCTATATGGAAAAGGACCTAAAAAGGAGTGGACATATGTATATGTATAATTGATTCACTTTGCTGTACCACAGAAACTAACAACATTGTAAATCAACTATACTCCAATAAATAAAAAAAGAACTAAGTGCTTTGCATTCAGTGGCATGTTTGTTATCCTTAAGGCTGCTCAGACTACAACATACACTGTGGACCGCTGGCCCATCAGATTTGTGTCGTGCCTAATTGAGCTGGGGGATCATGCACCTGTTAGCCGTAGGCCTCCATAGACTCAGGCCTGGCGGGAGGCCTTGGAGCAAACTCACGTGGTTTCTAAGTGCCCTGCTGGAGTTGGGAGGAGGGTGCCACTGCCTCGCAAAGGCATATAGCCTCAGAAATGACTTCAACTTTTTTGAATCAATGAAATACACATTCTCTGTCTGCATTTTATAACCCTTCAGAAGGGAGAGCTCTAGGGAGCTCTGGGACGCGCCACCCGCTCACCGCCGCGCCGTGCTGTCTTGTAGTAGAAAGTTTTAGAGTCTCACAGACCTTTGACTTCTGACCCTCCTGTGTGACATTACACAAGTTTACTAAAGTTTTTGAGCCTGTTATATTTTTTAAATCTGTAAAACAGACCAGTAACTATGCAGTTACAGTTCACTCTCTTCCTCCTCTTTTGTGACTTCTCTCAGTTGCTGACATTTTTGAAGAACATCTTTTTCTAATCATAAATGCTCTCTGCTATCAAGGAGGCGAAAACCTTACCATTTAGGAGGCCTATGGCTCCTGAAGGAAATATGGGGGTGGGTAGAGTTGGCCTGCCCCTCCCCCCTCCCCAATCATGTATTTATCTCCTCAGGCTAGGATTTCAAGTCAACCAGAGCCACTCCTCAGGATAGCACAGAGCTCAATAGGGTCCAGAGTTCTTGGAAATCATGTCAGAGTAGAGGGATCAACTACCCTTATTCATATTGCGTTTAAAAGAAGAAAGAATGGCTTAAAGCCAGTATGTGGCCTAAAGCATATAAAAATTAAGGTTACATGTGACAAAGCATTTTACGAGTTCAGAAACAGTTGGGCAAGGCCATAAACTATCATATTACTAAATTGCTACCATTTCTAATGTTCAAGGCTCCAACTACAAGTTTGTCCTTAGAAATTGCAATGTGCTCTCAGTAACTTGGCGCAACCCAGTTGCGCTTCCAGCTAAGAAGCACATAGGGGTTTGCTGGTTCGTATTTTGCCTATATTTGAGTCCTAAAAATAACCACCTCATGAGAACAAGATGAGCTTTGTGAAGACTGTATTCCAGTTGGTTAGAAATGGAAGATACATTTTTCCCATGGCCTCTTGCCTTTCATTTCTAAACACATTTGTCTCTACTCTGAAGCAGAGGAGACTATTAGAGCAGCTGCAGTGAGCAGCTGTAGAATCTTCTGTCATCTGCTCTCTGGCTTTGCAGACTTTGTCCCATCCTCTGCTCCCAGTTGTCCTTTTCTTTCTCTTTAAAATCACCTGCCCTCCTCAGGTCCTGGCTCTGTCCCTGCAGTGATTTTAGGGGATTTTGCCTGGTGTCCCCCCCCAACTTTTACCATTCTTTACAGTAAACAAACAAACAAAAAATCAATAGGGAAAACATTTTTATCTTATGAGCAACAGCTGGAAGGGGGAAAAAGTCTATCAGCCGATACAGAGCTGCTTGCTGCTGCCCCTGCAAGTTCTGTTTGTCATTTTTGGTGGTGCTCTTTTCCATGTGCTGCCATTTCAGTACAACAGAATGCTCTACTTTTACATTTGCATGCAGAGGCCAGATGATTACGACTCTTTGAGGGGAAGCCCGCCACAGATTACCTTGAGAGAAATGATTTATTCATCCTGCGCACAGTCAACAGCTCTCCCAGAGGCCCTAACCCACAACTTCGCACCGAGTGCTTAGGGACTGTCTGAGCCGCTCCCAGCATCGCTCTCAGTGCACAATAAGCTGTTACGAACCAGCAGCTGTGGAACGCTTCTTTTTCCTAATGTGTAGTTGAGCATAAACCTCTCTCTAAGGCAGCTTATGGGAGCTAGTGCAGGACAAGTTCCTTTGCAGAGTATGTTAAAGTAATTTATGTTCCATGGCTTTTAGGGAAGAGCCAGCTCATTTTGACAGGTCCTTTTAATGTTGTTTGATTTTGAACACTTAGAAAATAAGCTTGCATTCTTTTTCTCCTTTTGAAAAGCTATTATGTGGTTTTGAAACATACATATTTTAGATCCCACATAATATATTATCCAAATACTAATTTAAAACAAAGTATTATTTAATATATCTGATTTATAACACATTACATGCACCAAGCATATAAATCAGGTAAAAACATATTATAAGTCTTATTCTACTATGTTGGCAACAGAGAATTCTGCCTTAAAAAACAATATAAATCATCTTTTGCCACTGCTCTCTGAAAATAATTTGTGGTTAACAAAATCAAAATTGCACCTGCAAGAACTGCCAGTAATATCTTCAATTTTCACTGACAGCACTCTCCCTTCTCTCCCTCCGCATCTTTAGACTCAGGGAACAGCAGCACAGTGTCCACAATAAAAACAAACGTGAAAGAAAGGAAAGGAAGAGTTTGTAAAATTTCTTTGGGTGTGAAAGAGGATGGATCCTAGCATGAACAGCATACAAGTACACAGACAAAGCATACCTAAAATAAGGCAGTACACACACACCAGACTACATGTGTATATGTGTGCACGTGTGCGTGTGCCACTGCCCATTTTCTCACAGAAGTATAGTAGCTGCACTACCTAGAGGTAAATATCGATATATCAATGCTATATGTGAAAAAGAAAACCCAACACTAAATTGCCTTTTTAAATATTACAAAAAAACAATAAGAGTATTTTTGCTTAGAAATGTAAAAATAATGTGCTTGCAAATGCTAATTAATTAGAACTGAGAGTAAATACTTTGTGAAGAGTAGATAAGAAACTAGAACAGTTAGACCTCAGTTGGCCTGGGCCAAGTGTGAAAATATAGAATCACAGAAGCTTGGAGCCAGAAGGATTTGATTAGACTTCTATAAATCACATCTTATAGGCATGAATCCCCTTGGTAACATCCCAGTCAAGTGGTCATTCTGCCCTGGTTTTAAATACTTCTGCTGTAAAGATACTCATTACTTCCAATGCAACCAGCCTCAAGTTCTTATTTAGGGAAGATAAACTTATCTGTACGTATATACATCCATTTGGTTCTTCTTCCCCTTCAACCCACAAAGACTAGATCTAACCCCTCCTTCAACCCTTCAAATATTTGAAGACAACCATGATGCCTTATAACTGTCCTGTAACTGAGCTGTCACTAACCTGGATTGTCTCCTAAACCAGTCAGCCAGGCTCTTTATCCATCCACACCACTCAGCAGCTGAAAGATCTTCATTCCTGGAGTAGACTGGTTGTGGTGCTTCTCAGGTGATGGGCCTGTGATGTGACTGTACTGTGTTGATGAGTTACTGCTGAAGACACTGGAGCCAGAGAGGGGAGATCCTAAATGGAGAGAGACCAGGGAAGAGCTTGAGTCTTAATTAAGGTGATGGCAACAAAGGCAGGCACTGTGATGTTTCACCTGTGCCGAAAAAACAAAAACAAAAACTATTACTTCATGTCATTGACATTCAACCAAGCCTGTAACTTTGGAGTTAGCACCTTGAGCTCTAGTTGTACCACCAGTTCTGTCATTGGCCAGTTGCATGCCCTGGGGAAATATTCCCCACCTTTCCAGAGTTGCCTCTGTGATATTCAAAGGTATATGCTGCTTTTCTGCCTAGAAATGTGGCCCCTCTCCCGGTCGGTCTCAGTTTAGATGTCATCTCCAGGAACCCTTCCCTGACTCCCACCCCTACCTCACCTTGAGACTGGCCTCTGTCTTCCATTGCACCCTATGTTCACCTCTATTGTAGCCTCACTCCATTGTGTTTTAATCACCTGTTCACTTGTCTGTGTCCACTGTACTGGAAGTTCTTTAAGGCTAAGAACTCAGTTTTGGTCTCCAGCACTTAGCTCAGTGCCTGGTGTATACCAGAACTCAGAAAATATTTGTTGAAAAAAGAAGAAAGGAAAGAAAAGACTAAGAGGGAGAAGATAAGATGAGGAAGTTGGGGCATATTATGTATCTAGCTTCTTACAGCTAAAACTCTGCAATTCCTTGTTCTTAAGTTCCATCTTTAATGTCAACCACAGACTTCTGGAAATCCAGATTTTTCTCTAGTAAGAAGATAAGTTTCAAGTGGTTACACCAATTAGAAAAGCTATAAATATTTATACATGTAATACAATTTTAGGACTGAGATTTAGACTTCATTTAACAAGCTCGAAGTTTTATTTTATATATAAGGAAACTGAGGCAAAATGAGATTAAGTTATTTGCCCAAACCCACCTGGTTAGCGGGAAAACCAGGTTTCAGACACTGATCTCTTTGTCCCTGTTGGGCTGTACCCCCCAGCCCTTCAAGCTCTGCAGTTGCCCAGCCTCAGAGACTGAAGAGCCCAGAGATAGCAACAGAACCATCAATGGTTTATTGGATAGGGGGAGCTTACACAAAGGATCCTGGAGGGAAACCCCACTATGTGTGGCAGACAACAGGCAGGACGTGACAGCAGCCTTCACTACTGGGGCGGCGGAGAAGGAGGCTACCATTTACAGGGGGGAAGCCAGGTCAGGTGGGCTCATCAGTTACCAGGGACTAATTAAGCCCTATAATTAAGAGAATTGGATAGTCATGTGAGTGAAGCAGGCACTGGTCAAGCAGGGGATGTATAGAGAGCAAGGAAACAGCCATCTTGAATGGCCTAACCATACAGCCCCCAAACCAGGATAGCAGGCCTCTAGTCTTCCTTTTTGAAAGAGCTGCTACAAACACGGCTACAAATGAAAGTGACAGATGTTTCTCCTTTTATGTGATGGTTATATCAATCCACAAGTTACTGGCTGTAAATTAAACTTTGATAAACACCCTTCTCTGCTCCTAGAGAAACTAATGAAAATTACTTCTCTTTTCTCCCAGAAACGTGGGAGGGTGGTACCGTGCTTCACCAGGTGGCTTCCATAAGTTGTTTGCTAAAGAGTTGCAGTCACATGAATTGCTTTCAGCCAGATTCGCTATCAACGCTCAGTGTTCTGGTATTAAGCCATAGGGTGGTGCTGCTATGAGACCAGCTTCTTGGCGAGTAGCCCTGAGGTGCAGCTGTAAGGTGACCCTGTGCAGGGTTGAGGCCAGAGCCCAGTGCTCAGTGCCAGAAACCTGAGCCAAACACTAGAACTAAGTCCCAGGGCACTGAATTGGTCTAAAGTAAAATTTTAGATGAAAAGATTTTTTTGTTTACTCTGAAGAACCACTTCATTTTTTTAAGCTCATAGGAAAGTTAGATGTTTTGCCATTATACTTGAAATATTTTCCAGAGGCCAAACGTTTAAAAAAGAAGACGAGGAAGAAGAAGAGGAGGAGGAGAATAAGAGGCTTTAGATTATTTAAGAAGTCATGAAAATATTTCCTGAAAGCAACATCTTTCATAAGATATGCTAACTGGAGAACCTTTATTTCTCTGTCTTGGAATATGCTGCAAAAGTTGTAAGGTGGTATTGGGGTGGAAGTGGTAGAGTCCTGGTCGTGATGGTAATGACTGAACCAAACTCTGAACCCACACAGATTTGAATTCAGCACACAGCCCCACCACTTCCTAGCAGCTGACCTTGGGTAGTATGCTTAAGCATGGAGACTATGTTATATATTGGGGTTTTCAACCTGGCTGTGGTAGAATCACCTGGATGCTTTCAAAAAGCATCCTTGCCTGGGCCCCAGCCCAGACCAATTAAGTCAGACTCTCCGGGGTGAGACCCAGACAAGGATAGTTTTAGAATGCTCTCTGGTGATTCTAATGTTGCAGACCAATGGCCTCGTGATCGTAACTTTGGTGCTTGGAGTCAAATTGCTTGGGCTCACATGACAGATATGCCTTTTCATGATATTTGACCTTGGCCAATTAACCTGTGTGACCCTCAATGTTCTCATCTGTAAAAATGGGTTAATAGGAGTTTAGAGTTGTTAGAGGATTAAGCTAAGTAACTCATGTAAAAGCACAGTGTTGTGCTTGTGTAAAAGCATGTGTTGTAAGCACAGTGCTTACAACATAGTAAGTATTCAATCATAGCTGCTATTGTAATATTTATTAGCCATAATTTCTTTAATTCACATTGGGTGTAAAGCCCAGTTGGATCCTGTTCACAGTCCTGCAGAGAACACTGAAAAAAGAAAGATAGCTTACTAATGAACATGAAAATAAGTGGAAAATTTTTATAGGGATAAATATTTGTGTGCAACCTTCTTGCTAGATTTTGAGTGAAAGGATAAAGTTGAGTGAAAGGAGTCTGCACTGACTCAAGCGCCCATGGGAACTTCTGCTGCTCTTCCTCTCATGTCAGCCCATCCCTAGGGTGCAGGTCCTTACCTCACCGATGAGAAGAGGAGAAGCTGCTGAGATCCCAATAGTTTTAAGCCACCAGCTTTAAGCTGTGGCAGAAATCCATCATGAGCACTAACTCTCTAATTCAGAAGTTGTTGGCTCAAGACACACAAATTGTTCTAATGCTTAGGAAAGTGCTTATAGGGGCAAAGAGGAAAGAGAAAACAAAAGTGGTTGACATGTTCCTGATAACTGCTCCGTGTCTTGCTCTGCCACTTAATAGTCAGGCAGCCTTGGACAGGCCACTTATCCTCTCTGAGCCTTGGTCTCACCTCAGTTCCCCATCTAGAGATTGGGGATGATAATATCAACCATGCAGGTTGGTTGTGAGGAGATGTAGTATGTGAAGCCACGCTGGGAACACAGTAGATGTTCAGGGACTTTTATCCTCCATGTTACCTCCTACCCCCTGTAACGTGTCCGTGTTTAGAAACGCCCTTTAAATAACCCCTGGGGGCAGAAAGAGAGAGAGAGAGAGAGAGAGAGAGAGAGAGAGAGAGAGAGAGAGAGAGATCCTCCCACATTGGTAACTCAATAGTATTCTATATACTCTGCCCTTGCATACATTCAGGTATTGGAAATCATGTGCCATATTTACTTAAGAAGCTTCCCTACCCCTTTGTAGGTATTAAAAGAACAGGGTAGCAAGGGAAAATCAGAAGTTGTCCCTGATTTATCTGTGGCTGAAGAAGGAACTAGGGAGGTGCAGCGAGCAGCATTATTTCTTCCTCCAGGTGAACTAATGAAGGCTTAGAAGAAACAGCTGCATCACGGCCAGGGTGGCCTAACCTTGTCCTTTCACTTTCATTATATGCTTATCTGGCCTTCAAGGAGCTGTTGTTGCTGTATCAATGGTTGACAGTCATCACTGCAACCAAGGAAAATGTATGTGACAAAAAAACTACATTTCATTAAACTTTGGATTGAGGAAGTATATGTATAGGATATAATTATTATTTTTTAGAAATTAAGGAAAATCATCCACTCATTCAGCCTTCAAATATTTATTGACAGCTACTGTTGTAACAAACACCATTCTGGGCACTGAGGATACAACAGCAACTAAAACAAAAATCCCTGCCTTTTGCAATTTCTATTCTAGTGGAAGATGTAGACAGTAAAAAAGATAAATTAGTAAGATATATAGTATGTTAGGAAGTAGTTAGTGCTAAGGGGAAAAATAAGGTAGAAAAGGGGACTGTAAAATATCAAGAGGTATATTAGATGGTGATCCAGGGAAAGTCTCATTGATAAGGTGCTTTTTGTTTTTTTTGATAAGGTGCTTTTGAAGTAAAGCCCTGATGGAAGTGACAAGCCAGCCTTGAGGATGTCTGAGGGACAGCTTTCAAGACAAGGGGTCCTGAGATGAGAGGGTGCCTGGTGTGTCTGAGGAGCAGCCTGGAGGTCAGCGTGTGAGCTGAGCATGGAGGGAAAGCAGTCTGAGATCTGGTCAGAAAGAAAACAGGCCAGTTGTATGGGGCCTTGGAGGACATGATAAGGATGTCGGCTTTCACTGGTAGTAAGAGGAAAAGCTCCAGGGAGTTTGGGCAGAGGAAAGATATTATACAACCATTTTTATTGAGTGCTTGCTCTGTTAGATTCTATTTTAAATGCTTTATTTGTAATCCTCACAATTACCTTATGAGGTAGGACCCACTATCTTCTCCATTTTACAGCCGAGGAAACAGAGGCCCAGAGAGGTTAAGTAATAGCTTGCATGAGGTCACACAGCTGACAGGGACATGGTGAAAATTTAGACCCTGGCCAACACTTAACCACCTTGTTGTCCTGACCCCAAATGCTTAAGAGACTGAGGGTTTTTTTTTTTCTTTCTTGATATCTGTATTTCCAGAGCACACTTACAATGAAATCACTTCATACTCATTCATAAATACAGAACTTCTTTGCTTAAACTGATAAATATTCCAAGTATTCTGCTTTATGATTTCAAGTTTTTTTGTTTTTTTTTTTAAAAAGCCCTCAGGGACTTCCCTGGTGGTACAGTGGTTAAGAATCCACCTGTCAATGCAAGGGACATGGGTTCGATCCCTTTTCCAGGAAGATCTCACATGCCGCGGAGCAACTAAGCCTGTGCACCACAACTACTGAGCCCATGTGCTGCAACTACTGAAGCCCACATGCCTAGAGCCATTGCTCTGCAACGAGAAGCCACTGCAGTGAGAAGCCCACGCACTGCAACAAAGAGTAGCCCCTGCTCGCCACAACTAAAGAAAAGCCCTCGAGCAGCTGTGAAGACCCAGGCAGCCAAAAAAAAAAAAAAAAAAGCCCTCATATTAGCATATTAACAAGCATCTTGACATGTCTCGCTTTAATTATGCAGACAGCAATTTCTTTTTTGCTTCTAATATAGAGGTTGATTGGGAAATTTTTTATTTTATTGCTTACAATCTTACCCTAGCTACCTAAATCACTACTATAAGATTTGACATCTATAATTTATCATTTTCCTCTGCTATTAGATAAAATGCCCTTTAAAACATTCCACAGCAAGGTGAACACAAGTCAAGCTTGCAAAGTTCTAGAAAAAAGAATTGCAAAGAATCATTAAAGAATAATGAACGTTGACTTACGTAGCATATGATATCAGGGCTGCCCAGTTTAACAAATATAATTATTCCAAGTCATTTTCAGAAGGCCTCTAAATTTCAGCACCTAATTTTCATCATCTTTCAAGGAATAACAACAAAAATACCTTACATTTATAAAGACTCTGAAAGCGAACTCTTTAATTCATTTCTCTGGATTTCACTAAAGCGAAGCATGAAACAATAGACAACTTAAAATACAGGAAACCCAGATTCCTTTTACTATTGCGTGGCTTTAACATTTTACTGCTATAGCCAAGAGTCCTTGGTTTCTGCGGCCAACAGCCTTTTGCATGCTGATTTTGCAGAGAGAGTCTCTCAGGAGTTATTACTTTTGAGTACTATCTACGATGACTCCAGTCTCTGCAGGAAGTGGGAGGTAGCAGAGTTTGGGAATGAAAACACTGAGGGAAAAATCTTTCCAGATAGAATTGTCAACTCAATCTAATTTTAGGTTTCGGGCAGAACACATAGCTGTACCTTCAGCTACCTGCAAACATTTGCCTCTCAGGTGCCCATCATTGAAGGACTACAACCAGGACAAACAAAAATAATGAAGTTTTCTATCATAATATTTTTTAGTAAAATAGGTGATGTGTCAGAGTATGTGTGTGTATGCTTGCACACGGGCAAACCATGTGTGTGTACCCCTACGTTCAAGGTTTCATAGCGTTCAGAGTAAAGGAGATGGTCCAAAAGGGTTTCTTTCTATTTTTCATAAACTCTATTTAATTTTTCCTTCCAGTCCCTCACAACCAAAAGGACTAATAGTCCCAGGCGCAAGACCTCAGAAACATATTACTGAGTTATGTGAAACAGGAATAGGAGACATTTTTAGTAATACTTTCTATGTGGTAGCTATTTTGGTATTGAAACAACTAAATCAAATCTAACAAAGGTCTTTTGAGAGGAAATGGTTAAAAGGGCATGTCTTTCCTTTTCTAAAAGGAAAACCACAGCAAAGTATTCCGATCAGGAATAAATTAAAGAGCACTGCACTTTTCTGCAAGGGTCAGGAAGTCAAGCTCTTGGCCTTGGGCTGCTTCTCAGCCCCACCCCAGCTGACCCTGGGAACAAGGCACTCCCCATCTCTGTGTGAACTCAACAGTTGCTGTCAAGTCCTGCCATTCCTCTGCAGAAAAGAGCCAGGGATTTTCTGGCTTTTGCCAGAAATCAGAGTCAGAAGGAGGTAGCTAAGGTGCCGGGGGCTTTCTATAGTGTCCCAGTGCCAGCTTTCTGTCGCCAAAGGAAAATTCCCTAAACTCACTAAAGCCAAATCTCACATTTTGAAAAGTCTCCAAAAGAAGTTTCATAAGCTGTTTTGCTGCTAGAAGATTAAGCTCTCATTTCCCAGATTACATTTTTTAAATGTAATTTCCTTAAATTCAGCAGCACTTTTAATCCATGACACTCACTGGTAGACAAGAAAAACAACTCTGCTGTCTTCACAATCGATTTAAAGCTTACAGATGTGACATCTCAGTACTTCATGTTGTGGTTAATTGCCTTATACTAACATCTGATGAAAAAAAAATATATATATATATTTAATGTTCTTATATAACCTGTGCAGCTGACATGTGATTAGTTGGGAAATAGGGGCTGTGAGGTGTCCCAAACAGCTGAACTTGATCAAGATGTCATGCACTCTTGACCTCTTTAATAGACTATTTTGCTCTTTTGACAGCATTCAAAATCTACTTGTCCTTCAAGGTCTAGCTCAGTTCCTGCCTCCAGCCCAAATCTGTGCCTGACCATTTAAGTTCTCACTGAGATCTTCCCCCTGGCACCACCTTAAGGCCCTATTGCCTGTGCTATTATGGCATTTGGATATGTCAGCGTACACCATATTTTATTCACTGACTTTCAAGGGCCATGTGCTTTCTCTTTGGCTCCCCATAGTGCCTAGTCTGGTGCTGAGCACATGTGGATGCTCCGTGGTAGAAGTGAATCAAATTGACTTACCTCCTTTTTCCTCATTTTCCCTATGATCATATCTAGGGCTAAAATTTGCATTATTGCTTTTTATTTCTCCAGTCATTGTTCCTTAGTGACCCAGGAGCATCTAGAATGAGCTGCAAGTTAGATCACTCCTGGAATAGGTTGGTCACCTGTGGTTTTTGGCTTGGATGTCACTGTCTGTACCACCCATGGAAATGGGAGACAAGTTACATCCCTTATGACTGTAGTCATTAGGGAATTACCAATGAATATAAAGAGAAAAAATAAGCTAATGGAACAGAGAAAGAAAATAAAGAAAAGGATGAGGGGAAAAGAGAATGAAAGAGGCAAAAAAAAAAAAAAAAAGCTCCCACAATCCTACTTTCTGATGTACATACGTTTCCTTTTTAAATGACAAAACATAAAAACTCCTCGCAGGTATATTTAATGGATGGTTACTTGCATATCTTAATAATGTTTGCTCTCTGGGGAATCATATACAGAAACAACTGCCTTTCCAGTTTGAATTAGGAATAAAGTGGAAAGGCAGTTACTTTGGGAGGAAGTAAAAGCAAAGCCTAGTAACACTGGTGCATTGTATGAGGCAGTGAGAAATGACAGTTCACAATGAGGCAGACTTCTCTCTTCAGTGATCAGCCTGCTCGGCCCTCAATGAGTCCGTGAGATTCCGCATTTTATAGGTTGAGCTTCCCACTGGCAGCAACTGAAGCAGTTTATTATGCACATTTGTCACGTGATCCACTTCATCAACCAAATGGAACTGGGAGAATAAGCCACCCTAACAAGATCCTCAGTACACTCTTAAAAACTACTTACAGATGTACTCTTCCTCCTAGGGGATACAATGCGTTTCCTTGTACGGTGCCACATGATACAGGAAATGCATTATCCCCATCCAAATTCAGGCATACCAGGAGGAAGCCCATGAAAAGAAAGCGGCTCAGAAAAGCACACATGGCTTTTGCAAAAGTCCTGAGAGGGGCTCCTACACCAATTTGTGATAACGGCAGATAAAATCCCAGGCCTCTGAAGCTCAGTTCATTACAAATGCTAATGTCCACACAGGGGAAAGGAAACCACATCAGCAGTCAGCATCGACACAAATGTTGCCAATGCTTTTTATTTACGGTTGTCACTGAGTCCCCTCAGCAGTATGCCACATCTCCATTTGTGTTGTAACTTTAACTACGTTATGTGCTTTCACAGCTCGCTAGGTTATGTACCCATAGGTGATTTGTGCTTTCAGACTGTGTCTGGTGAGATGAGCGGCTGCACTTCTAATCTTGAATCTGGAACCATTTTGTTCCCATTCAGATAAGATCGAAGGAATGCTTTTGTAGATGCATCCAGGAACAGTAACACCTGCCATTGTTAAATCTTCCTGTTTCAGCTGGGGTGATCAATCTATCATTCAGTCAGTCAGCCAACAGCTATTTATTGAACACCTGCCACGTGCCAGACACTGTTCCAGGCATTGGAGATATAACAGTGAATAGAGTCCTACCATCAAAAAGATTACATTCTAGACAGGGGGAGGGGGAGACAGCAAACAAGTATGGAATATGGCAGAGTGTGTCAGTCAGGATAGGCTAGTTACTCTGTGGTAATAACAACCCAATCTCAGTGGATTAAAACAACCAGGTTTATCTCTGACTTACACTGGGTGTTCATTGCAGGTCAGCTGGGGGCTCAGCTCTGTGCAGCTTCACTCTGGGACCCAGGCTGCCCGGAGAATCCCCATCTGGAGCATGGCCAGTCTCTGTGGGAGAGGGAGAAGATAGAGTGGTGAACTGCGCACTGGCTTATGCCCGAAAGGGACACACGACCCTTCTCCTCACGTGGCACTGGACAAAGTCAGTCAGGTGGCTGCACCCAACTTCAAAAGGTGAGGAAGTGCAATCATATCATATGTTTAGGAAAATCAGACATACTTGGTGGGCAGAACTGTCCCAATGATGATGATTGCTATGAAGAAAAAAAGCAAGGTAAAGGAGATGGTGTCTGGGGAGCTGGTTTCCACTTACAGAGATGGTCAGGAAAGATCTCTCTGATATGGTGACATTTGAGGAGAGATCCCAAGGAAGAGAGAGAGGGCCGTTTGGATGGGGTGGGGACAGCATCCTGCAGAGGATACAGCAAGGGCATAGTTTGCCTGGCATGTTTGAGGAACAGCAAGGAAGTCAAGATGGCTAGAGGGGAGCGAGCAAGGGGAGAGCTGTAGAAAAGTAGGTCAGAGACATAAGAGAGAGTTGTGGGACCCAAGTGGGCACCTTATTATAAGGGCTATGGCCATTGCAGATGTTTGGGTGAAGACATGATCTGAGTTAGGTTTTAAAAGAATCCTGTAGCTGCTGTGAGGAAAATATACCAGGGGGCCAAGGGCTGAAGCAGGGAATAGTTGAGAGGCTCTTGCAATAATCCAAGTAAGATAAGAGACTGGGTAGTAGTCAGACTCTGGAGAGAGTTTGAAGGTAGAACAAACAGAATTTGCCCATGTATTGCTGTAAGAGAAAGAAAGGATTCAAGGATGACCAGCAAGGTTTGTTTCTTTTAGTAATCCCTGGATACACATAAGGACTACTTCATGTGACTTTTGAGAATCTTCAAATTTGGCAAAATCACATAGCACATAACCTCCCTCCAAAATGAGTTGAGAGTTGAAGAGCCAAGTGGAGAGATGGATGCTGGGTGGTCAGCTTGATTCATGGACCATCTAAGGGACATCTCTCCCACACTGGTCTAATATCCAGTCCCTCTTAGGGTTTTGATCCATGTTACTTTATAAAACCAGAAAAATGAGCTTCATAATTACAAGCAAAACAGGAGCTTCTGACTGAGTCATCCCAACCTCATCCCACTCCTCTGTGAACCTCAGGTACCACTACCAAGAAACTTAGCTATACAACACAAGATCTGTCCTCAGTATACGCTGGTATAGTGGTGTGTCATCAATTCTCCTAAAAGTAGGTTGAATAGAAATCTTAATAAATACAATAAAATAACATTATGGTGTTCTTCTGAATAGTTTCCCCTCTTTCTGCTCACCCTGTCTTCCCATCACATGGTTCTCCCCATTCACCACCACCCATTAAATGGCCACTAGAGCGCCCTACTACACCTGGGCCTTCTCTTATGTCTTCTCCAGCTTAGGAAAGCACAGGTTGAATGCACAGTTTGCCAACTACCGTAATGGAATGAATAAATAAAGGTCATTGCTGTTTTTTGTTTTGTTTTGTTTTTTCCTTGGCCGCACTGCACAGCTTGCGGGATCTCAGTTCCCCGATCAGGGATTGGACCCGGCCCACTGCACTGAAAGCCCAGAATCCTAACCACCAGGCCACTGGGGAACTCCTTATTGCTGTTTTTAAAAACTGTATATTTTTGGTATTTGTAATCAAAAGCATTCGTTCATTCAAAACATCTTCTTGAACTCCTACCATGTGCCACTTCCTCTTCTAAGCACTGGAGACACAGCCATGAATAGAATGTGGAAGTAATACATATTGTTGAAAACTGGGAGAGCATAGAAAAGTATTAAGAAAAGATAAACTTTCCACTAACTCACCACTGAAACATAACTGCTAGTAACATTTTGGTGCCCTGTCTTTTTCCAAGCACACATATTGTTCCTCCTTGCTCTTTTGAATAAAATTTACAACTCTGGACTTATACAGTACATTTTTTTCTTTAAAAATTATTTCTTCTTATAAAAATAAATCATAGTAGATGCTCAGTAAGTATTTGTTGAATGAATAAATTAATTATAGAAACAGTAAATTACAGAGAAGCAAAAAATTAAAAATGAAAGTCATCAATAATATCACTACTAAGAGATAGTATCACTAGTAATAGTTTGGGTTGTTCAGTATGGTTTTGAATAATCAACATATTTTTACAACATCGCTCCACAATGATTATTTTGTAAATGACAACTTTCTCTTTTTTCCTAATTACAAAAGTAACATGCCATTGTAGATATTTTGGAAAATATTGAAAACTACAAAAGGAAAAACCAAAAGTTATTTGTAGTCCCACTGCCCTGAGACTACTGCTATTAATATTCTCCAATTGGGCTTCCCTGGTGGCGCAGTGGTTGAGAGTCCGCCTGACGATGCAGGGGACACGGGTTCATGCCTCGATCCAGGAGGATCCTACATGCCGCGGAGTGGCTGGGCCCATGAGCCATGGTCGCTGAGCCTGCGCGTCCGGAGCCTGTGCTCCGCAACGGGAGAGGCCCGCGTACCACCAAAAAAAAAAAAAAAAAAAAAAATCTCCAATCTTTTTGGAAATTTTTTTCCAATCTTTTTTTTCTTGAGCAGTACAGTAGGTTTGTTAAGAGCCTGGGCAAGTTACTCAGCCTCTCTGAGCATCAGATTCTTCATCTGTAAAATGATACTAGTAGTACCCACTTTGTAAGATTGGTGTGAAATTTAAATAAGATAAGATACACAAACTGTTTAGTTTAACATCTGACTGACCCATTATAAGTGCTTAATATGGGAACTCTTACCACTTTGCAAGACATTTCTATATAGTTGGTCAGACTTTATACATGAATTTTTTGTCCTCTTTTTTTAAAGAAAGAAACAACATTCCTCAATCTCATTAAATTTAAAATTCTGAGACGATCTCAAATTTTCAGAAAAATTGCAAGCAAAGTACAAAGATCTTTTCTCCCTTGAAATATTTGAAAGGAAGTTGTCAATCCAATTCCTCCATTACTCCTGAATATCATAGCTCACATTCTACAACTCAAACAGAGACATTCCCCTACAACTCCAGTGCAAACAGCAAAATTGAGAAATTAACATTGGTACACTGGGGTCTAATCCTCAGACTCCAGTCAGATTTCTCCATACATACCTTATAACAAAAGGATTCCAGTTCCAAACCACACCATGTAATTATTCCCCATGTCTCTCCAGTCTCCTTCAATCTGAAATAGTTCCTCCACCTTTCCTAGACTTTAATATCCTTGACACTTTGAAAGAATATGGGCCAGTCATTTTGCAGAATGTCCCTCATATGATGTTTTCTCATGATTAAGTTATGCATATGTCTTTGTCAGGAATACCACAGAAGTGATGCTGTGTTCTTATTCTATCTTATTAGGTAACATACCTGTTTTGGCTATAACAACCTGTGCTGGACCACCTTCCTACACAGATACGCCTCTCACCCCATCTGGGCTCTGAAATATCCTCTTCACCCTGCCTCGACGCCAACATCTCGCACTAGGCTATGCCTTTGCAAGAACACTCCCCTCACCCCACGTGGGCTCTGAAACCTCCTGCCGGGCTGCCCCTCCCACCCTCAATCCTCAGCCCACCTGGGCCACCCTGCGCTGAGCCATCCTCTCAGCCTGCTTTGGCTCTGACACTGAGCTAAGCTGACCCTCTGCAGGGGTGGCTCTCTTGAGCTGCCTGGGCACTGGCACCAGCTATCCCACTCGTGGGATGCCCTCCTCACTCCACTTTTGCGGTGTTCTAATTCTTTAAAGATTTCTATTATCTATGTATATAGTATCAGTTTTTCCTCAAACTAGAGGTCTGTGTATGTATTATTGATGATCCATCAGTAATAATGTGTTTTCATTTCAATGATGATCGAAAAAAAACTTACATTATAAAATATAAGCATATCTGGGATGTTCGTTTTATAACCACATACTTTTAGTGTTGGTGCTTTGTGTTTAAAATTGGGTTGGTACCGTGTGATTAGTAATGTGTCAATATTTAACTTTTAAACTGGTGGTAGTTTTAGATTGGCATTCCTGGCATCAAAATACAAAAACCATCTTGATTTCTGTTCAGTAAAAATTATATTGCGTTTTCTTACCAACTATAAATCTAAAACTGCTCACTGATGAGATTTATGTCTTTATTTAATAAATTAATTTTGACTTTCCATCATAAAAATAACCATGCTACTTTAATTGTCACAGGCTGATGAAAAAAGAACTGAGCTGGCTGACTTGATACACAAATGATGTACTCATGCAAAGTGAAGGCCAAATGAATCATGGCACTGGTATAAGTGAAGTTTTACAATAGTTCAAATAGAGGAAAGTAGAGAGAAAACTGAGTCATTACAGGTCTCTTGGTATCATATACTGAACTCAAAAGAAGCTAGGCAAAACAGCCACTTTTTTCAGATTATTGACAGATGTGTTTGTGTGTGTGTGTTTATATGGCATATCAGCTTGCAAATATTCTCCATGAAGGACTTTTGTTAGGAGCTTTTTAAAAAAATAATTATCAATATTATATTTTGGAGAAAACCATTTTTAGATGAGTTGGACCAATTAAAATAATCAACTGATGGTTTCAAATGAGTAACCTGATGGAAGGAATAATTATGGTAATGATAATGACTGCGAATCAAAGGACTGTCCATCATGCTCATAATCAAATATTTAGGTCAACAATTGAGACATAAAATGCATAAAAGCATCTTATTATGCTTTTATAATTACATGTATACATTGTAATTAAATCCAACATTGGCTACTTAGTTTCAGCAAAACTTTACCACTTTTACACTAAATTAATGTTTCTTATTTGAATTTATCTGGTGATCTTGTTTTTATCTAGCTTGTTAAATTTGATTTCTTCTTATGGTTTGTTTTAATTGTGGTAAAGAAAACACATAACCTAAAACTTACTGTCTTAACCATTTTTAAGTGTACAGCTTGGTAGTATTGAGTATATTCACACTGTGTGCAACAGACGTCTAGAACTTTTTCATTTTGTGTACTTATAGTTTTTAATGAGCTATAAGTATAAAGCATTTATACCTAATTATACATTGGCACGTATTTAAGGAACAAGATGATGAAAATTATTTAAGTCAACATAAAAGGTGGTCTCAAGAGAACTTTTTCCTTTTGGGAAAAAAGGAAGAGGTTTAAGAAACACTAATCAATATGGTAATTAACTTCCAATCTAAATGTTTGCTTAGGCCCACCCCCACTTTTCTCCCTGGCTGGACGGTTCACAGTGGACTGGGAGGAAAAGGCAGTGATACCTCATTTCTTGGAAAAGCAGAGCCAGGGGAGAGCATAGCAGTTTTCCCAACCTGAATTCAAAACTTGCTTTTAAGTAATAGGTATAATATGAACACAATACTGCCTTTCAAATTACTTTTCAAAATAGTTTCAAATCCATTATCCTAATTTTGAGGCCCCGTTGTGAATCTCTAAAGTTAGTTTCCTTTAAAGTCAAACCTCATTGCCAAGTTTGATATGTTATAACTCTAATCGTCCAAGCCAGTGCTGCTGGAGTTTTGCTCCTTAGCAAGATGCTAGAGGAAGAAGGCTGTCTCCAGATGCTGTGATTGTTCCGAGTCTGCTATGGCCTCTTGCAGGCCTTATTAAGAAAACAAACTGTGCTGATTAGTTTCTCTGAAAAACTAGACGGAAGTTTTCAGCTTAAAAGCTCATATGCTGACCTCTCCTAAGGCTTCATTTTTAAAATGAAAGTTTGTTGTTAGGATTTGCTATTTGACTTTTTAGAAATAAGAAAATATCCAAAGTTCCCATAAGTAATCATTAATTATGAGGTGGAAAGCAAGAAGGAAAGGGCAAGAAAGGAAGGAAAATTTATCATTTACTCTGTGCCAGGCACTATTCTAGAAGCTTTATATCACCCGTCTTACCTTGTCCCGACAACCTCCCTAGGAGTTGGTTCTGTTGTCCCCATTTCAATGGCTGAGACTCTGAGAGGTAAAGTAACTTGCCAAAGATCACGGAGCTTGTAAGCGAACAGGTTTGATTCAAACTCAGGGTTGTCTGATTACCACTCACTCAAGTACGAAACACGTCAAGACACATCACAGATCAGCTTGGTCAGTTTTCTGCCACAGATTTTGTCTGGGGAAACTGGACCATGCCGATACTCATTCATGGAGAAAGTCTCTCTGCCCATTCCAGCACATTATCATTCTCTGCTCTCTCGCTCAGTTACTTGTATATTTAGCTGACAGACTCAACTTCGAACACTCCCCAGACCCTACCCAACAGAGTGCAGAAATCCCTTTGCTCTCTCGCAGCTGATCCCAGCACCGGCTAGGTTTCTGCTCCCCCAGATGTGGAGGCTGCAGTGTAAAAAGCACTTCCTCACCTTGCAACTACAGTATTGTCTGGCGCTTCTTGAGGCACAGGTCTAAGCTGCTGTCTAGAGAGGCCTGATGTATGCCCTGTGGGCTGCACTGTCATTTACTGGTTTAATATGCACACTCTGTGATGCATTTTTATACTTTCCCATTTCTTAAATTCTGTCTCCTAACTCAGATCTCATTTACATGGTGATTTATAGGGCCTGAATATTATAATCTAAAAGGTGTATGTGGAGAGGAGGAGTGAGCACATCTTCTATTTATTAGGAAAAGTCTCCAATCATCTGCTTCTTTGAAAATCTGACCTTGAAACTGCATAATGAGAGCTCAGTCCCCAGTCATAGTGAGGAGCAGGGAAAAGGGACCAGCTGGTCCGTTTGCTTAGCGTCTACTGTACGCTGCCTTGGGTAATCTCTTTTCACATGACGGCCTCTCTCCCCAGTTAGATTTTAAATAATTGGAGGGCAAGAGCATGTATCACTGACCTCTGTGCCAAGCATAAGCCCCTTGCACATAGTAGGCATTTAGTAAATAACTGGATGTTGGTTGCTGATCTGTGACTGACTGCTGCTTAAACCTCCCCATTCCCCACCATACCCCTGACCTTTCTGGTTTAGCTTTTACGTGACAGTTTCATTAGAAATGGTAGCAGGATGGAACCAGAACTTTCATGCACACACTGGGATATCAGAGACTTCTGCTTCACGTGTCTTTTCAAAGAATAAGTATAGGCTAGTATCCAAAGACCTAGTTTAGAATCTTGAATTTTAAAAACTTGACTGTGGGAAAGCCCTGCCCACTCACTTTGGAATGCCCCCGCCCCCTCTTAAGCATACTACCCAGCATGGTTTAGTGCCTGGACTTGGTGATACCCCTTTGCCTAGGAGGGCTAGTGCATGAAACCCTTTCCACACTGACACCACAGCTTAAATTCATTCTTCAGGCAGCCATTATTTTTTCTTATTAGGGTCAAAGATAAGGTGATGTGTGGAGGGGCAGCCGGGGCATCGTCTGGGGGGACAAGACTCTACCAGAGGAGCAGGAGCTGATGCTGGGCATCTCGTTGGAGGCAAGAAGGAGCCCATACAGAAGCAGGGGATGGGGTTTAGGTGCCGTGGAGCATTAGCTGCTGCCCCGACTGCACAATTCTCCTCAGGCTGGCTGTTTTGCCCAAACCTAGTCTAGAATTGTCCATGTTCTAGGAGCCTCTTATGAATGAGCATCTTGCTTTGAAAATCAATTTGAAGCCAGAGTGGAAGTTTTCTTTTAGTCACAAAGTGAGAGCAATGAAAATAGGACTATCCTGCTGTATTATTTTTGGCCTTGTAACAGTGCAAAGTCAACTTTTCTTTCTGACTCAGGAGCGTTTTATAAAATCTCCACGTTTTGTGTGCATTTCAGACCCGAGAATCTGCCACCCCAGACCCCATTTGTGAGGGACGATTTAAAGTTCAGGGAAACAGCAGCTCTCTGCAAGTTTCTGAGTAACTGAACTTTGTTATAACAACAGATTGGAAGATAGAATCTATTAATCTCTAAACTCAGGGAACCCTTGACCCCTATCCCGGGTAACACAGGATGCTGAAAATTGGTCGGGTCCCTAACTCACCTTCTCACATTTCTCCTCTCCCTGGAAGAATGCAGCTTTTGACCACCGTGCCAGCTTGAGAGCAGGGCCTCCCTGTCACGCCTCCGTGAATGCATGACCAGGTGGATTTCTGTGCCGGGCGTCGCCTGGAAGGTGGCAAAAGCCAGACAGGTACCTGTGGCCCAGCTGCTGCTCAGCTACGAGGCTGGCAGCCAAGCCGGGCGGCAGCTTCTCGAAAGCAGCCCTTTTGATAACACCGATTACATTTCCCTCACTAGAGCCTTGGACTGATTGAGCAACAGCCAGCTTCTCTGGGTAACAAAGAGGAGGGGAAAGTAATCCAAACACAGGTTTTATTATAAAAACCTGGGAGTGAGAGAAGTATATTTATTCTGTAAGATAACACACCTGCTCAGTGCCCAGGAGGCTCATTTCCATCAGTTGCCATGGCAAACTCGTTATACTTCAAGGCCATGTGGCTTTGTTTCCTTTTGAGATCTGGTCCTTGTCCTACCTTTCCTAACAACTGCAACACAATGACATGGAGGCCTGCGACAGCATAATTGATTTCTCCTTCCCTCTATCAACGGTTCACATTCGTTCGGCACAGGACTGAGCCTGCCTCTTCCTTTGAACTCCTGGCTAACCATGAAGGCATGCTTCAGAGAGCCGTCCTCATTAACATTCCAGGTCTCCCTTCCCCGTCAGCGATAAACAAGCCCCGCATCAACGGCCTCCTTCCTTCCAGCTTTACAAATGAGTGGCTCAGCTCCATGTTTCGCTGCCAATCCAGGTGCCCAGGCGCACAATGCGAGGCTAAGAAGCACGCTGGAGAGACTAAAAATAGAACAGCAGTTTTGGACGCATACCAGAGCAGCTACTTCATCTCAACTTGCTTTGCACACTAAGCCTAATGGGATCCATCAGGCATGAGTTCTCTCCCTCTCGCCCTCCCTCTCCCTCTCCCTCCCCGCCGCCGCCCCCCCACCCCCCCCATCTACCGTCAGCACCTTCCTGGTGAAGGCAGCAAAGGAGGTCAGGCCAGGGACAAGAAGCGTGTGCCCTCCTGGTCTTAGTTTACGAGTCCTGGGAGATCTGGGGGCTGCAATTACTCTTTCCGTACAAGCGTTTCTAGAAAAGAGCAGGCAGGTCCAGAACATGGTCACCTTTGCCCAGGTACACTTCGCTCCTCCAAGACTTTCATTGTTCAGGAAAGGCTCAACTATCACTTCCTACACACCCCAGTAAGCATGACCTAGCCCCAGACTCAGAAGCTTCTTGGGCAGTTAAATAGAGAACTACACTACAGTGTTCCTCTTACAGGTCCCACCTGCTTGGCTTGAGGCTAAAGATTTGGGAGCAAATGCACCATCACAGTTGGAGGGGCTGTAGCTCACGTGGGTGGGTGGGCAGCACGTGACTGCCCAGGGTCTGCGAAAGCCTCCCACCAGTGATTCTATCTGAAAGCCTTTTGCAATAGAAAATGGAACAAATCAGTATTAAGTTAGGAACATGCTGTCCTGCCTGGGCACCAGGCCTCCCCAGTGCCAGCTGTATTGAATGAGCAAGGCTCCTCTGTGTTGTTGATGTGTCTCCCTTCTTGCAGCCTCCCTCCACCCAAAGGAGAGTTAGCCAGACCCACACATTTCTCATGAAGGGTAATGCAGGGGTTCCAAACAGCTAAGTATTACTCCAACGAGTACCACTCGTGTAGAATTAGGAGCGGGAGGGAGAAAAAACAGAAAAGGAGAGGGAAAGATGACTATTACAGTATTGAAAAATAAAAGCCTTTTCATGGTTGTTGTTTTGGAGATTGGCCAGATACAACGAAAAGAAATCGATCTACTGGCGGGTTTTGTCTGTAAGCTTCTGGAAGGTGTCAAGATCTTTTCAATTGTGCCTTGGTTTCATAGAATAGCAGGATAAAATAAACATGCCAAACTACTTCAAGAAAAGTCACCCTCCGTACAGCAATAATTAACCCCCCAAAGAATCTCCCACAGAACAAGTTGCAACATGATCGTTTAATCCTCCAGCCACCAGAGGACAGAGGTGCATCTTCCCTCAGCCTTCTCCTATGTTCATGAGGCCCAGTATACCTCCAGGAGACACTGGGTCATTTGTTGAATAAATCTACCATCAAAACCCAGAAAGTTTTCTAGGTTCACCGAATAAATGTCTGTAGACTGGAAGCCAGGGTGTTCTAGCCCAAGGGTGAGCTTAGCAGAGCCACGGGTGCTCTGCACCTCACTTTTCTCATGCCTGAAACAAAACTGCAGAGGTGCATGATTTCTAGGGTCCTTTCCAGACTGAAGATTCCCTGGCAGAAATAAATGATATGGGAATTAAATTTTCATTGGTGATTTCATTCATCCTTTCTCGTTTTGGTGGTGGTTTATTTGGTTCATGGGCCCTTATAGAACGATATACCTTGAAAAATATTGCATAATTCTTCAGGGGGAGAGGCATTTCTTCTTTGTGACATTTTCCCATACTCTAACTTTCCTTCTCTCTCATTTGCCACTAGGAGGTGGGTCTCACTGATTCTTCTTGGTTCATTAAGAAGAAACAGAAAGATCGTGTGTTTTGAGAGACTCTTTCTGGATCATTTCCCAGTGGTCACAGGACTTTGCAATTCATTTGGCAAAGGTGATGGTGACAATGGGGCATTTGGCAAAGTGGCTGATGAAGTGACTGAGGTTAAGAAGGCTCCTGGCAAAACATCATGAAACAGGGTCTGGAATGTTCGAAACGGAGGGCCTGCCTCCCTTGCAGACACGGCTCCGAGAAGAGCTCAGTCTTTAAACAGGTGATTTGTTTAATAGGAAGCAAAGAAAAACGGTATCAACAACAATTCTGGGGGGCACTGAGCTGAGAAAGAGCTAGTCTAATACTTTGATTGTAGCCATGAACTGAGATGCCTTTGAATAATACAGAAATTGAACTAACCAGGCAGATATTCTGAAACCAGTCACTGAAATTAAAAATCACGTTGTAAGTTTTCAGTTAGTCACTAAATATCAGACAAGACTCTAGCCTTGCACTCTGCACACGTCACCCCTAACATCAGTTTAGGTCTGAATAAAGCTTTGAGGCTAAGAGGTTATTATTACTGAGTCAGCCCTAGGCCACTTCCATCCCCTGCAAACCTGCAGATGAATGCATGAGGACCAGGGTAACTTCCTTCATCATTCACCTCGGGGAGGAATAGTGGCTGAGGGCTCAGAACAGGCCTCCGAAGTGAGGAAGGCGTAATAACATCACATTATTAAACCTCCACAAACTAGAAACATTTCAGAGTAATCATTGCTGATGCCACTTTTGTACAACTCTGTGTAGAATCTTTAATGATGGTGTCACCTCCAAAAAAGACAATAAAAAGAGAGGAGGAAGCCTTGATGTTTGTGTCTGGGGTGTTTTCCAGGCACTTTGAGTTAACTAAACAAGCACGTCAGTTTTACCAGGTCCCAAATGCTATGACTCTAAAGGTACTCGTCATAAAGTCTTACAAATGAGGACTTCGGGTATACTAGCTTTTCTTTTCTCTTCCTAGTTTTAAAAACAAAGACATTGGGCTTCCCTGGTGGCACAGTGGTTGAGAGTCTGCCTGCCGATGCAGGGGATGCGGGTTCATGCCCCGGCCTGGGAAGATCCCACATGCCGCGGAGCGGCTGGGCCCGTGAGCCATGGCCGCTGAGCCTGCGCGTCTGGAGCCTGTGCTCCGCAACGGGAGAGGCCACAACAGTGAGAGGCCCGCGTATCGCAAAAAACAAAAAAACAAAAATAAACAAAGACATTCACTGTACCCAGTAGACATCTAGGTTACAATGTAAAGAAAACTAGTGTTCTTTGCAATTCATCAGCAAGGTTTCTTATTTATAGTTGATAAGTACTCATCTTCCTAAGAACTATGATTTTATTTAGAATCATGGCTGTGTATGGTACAAAGTTGTTTTGTTCAAAAAATTCTACTGCAGGAATAAAGCTTTCAAGATTAAGTTAAAAGGGATTGTTTAACTCTCTGGCCTTAATCCTTTAATACAAAGTAGTCTGTTACATTTGTCTAATATTCTATTTAAGCAGCTTTATTGATGTCCCTGGAAGCACCTGCCTAGATAAATTAATATATATCTATGTCCTTTGAGATAAGTGAAACACAATTTTACAAAAGAGTAAATATTTTATTATTTGTACATGAATCAGTGTGGTCTAAAGACACACAGCATCTGGCTAACTCAGAAAAGTAGCCCAAAGTGATGGGAGAGTGTGGTCGTTGACATGTATTGCAATGTCACTTGTACTGTCTACTTGCTAAGTGCTGAGAGCCCGTTCTGGACACGTCACACTCTTAGAAGGAACCTGCAGTGGCCTTAAGAAGAAGGGAATGCAGAGCATCCGTGGTCTCTGTTTCAAAGACAAGGTCCTTTGAGGTCTGGGGTGGCCGGGAGGAAGAGGACTCTGCAGAACAGGTTTTCTGGGGTGGGAGGGCCCCTCAGGGAGGGCCCCTCAGGAAGTGACTGAAAACAACAGCCCTGAACGCTGCCACACAGCCTCAGCCAGAAGAGTGCTCGTCAGAACAGGGGCCCAAACGTGGCATGGCCCCCAGATCTGGGGATGGAGGGAGTCACAAGGGAACCACCTGAAGTGTGGGCAGAGGCCCTCGCGGGGGAGCCACATACTCTTCCTCTCTGAGCAGCCGCAGAAGGATTTTTTTTTTATTCTTCGGCCAGCTGTAGACGTGAGTGTTCTGAAGCCAGGTGGGCACATGCTCCTAGGGGAGAGAGAGTGACAGAAGCAAAAGCCATTAGAGAAAAACCTGGACTCTAGATCCCAGATTCAGTTCCCAATTTTTCCTTCATGGGCGTCTCCTACTCAATTCTTCTGGGAGTTGTACTGTTTTGCTTTCGGAAGGGGTTCGAGTGTGCAGTGGCTCTGGGTGCAAGCTGTGTAGCTTGTTATGGAAAGCACATGTGTCCAGCATCTTCCTTCAGTATCCCAGGCTAACTGCCCTTTGCATCTCAGTGTGCTTTTCACCATGATCCCATAAAAGGGGTAGGACGGAAGTCATGCAGAGTGGTGTGAACTCCTCTGTGGCTTCCGCAGAAGGGTGCCAAGACTTTGGGCTTAATCTAATTCATTATCCTTTCACTCCAGCGACAAGGCTGGCTCACAGAAGAAGCCCACCAGATCGCAGTTATCAGGCAAAAGCAGAACCTGTAAGCCAGGGATCGTGAGGGTGCAGTTTCAGAGTGCCCTTGGGGAGTGGACATTCTGTTGGGGAAAGAAAGACAATGAATAAGTAAAATATATAGTGGGTTCAACGGTAATGCAGGCTGTGGAGAAAAATAAAACAGAGAAAAGGGGTAGCAAGTGCTGGGCAGGGATGAAAGATTTGCAGTTTTAAATAGGGTGTGAGGGAGAGGTCTTACTGAGAAAACAAGCAAAGACGTGACAGAGTAGTGAGCAAGCTTTGTGGATGTCTGGGTCCAGGCAGCTAGGAGAGCCAGTGCAAAGGCCCTGTGGTGGAAGCATGTTTGCCAGTGCGGCCAGAGAAGAATGAATGAAAGAGAGTAGGGGAGGGGTTTTGGAAGTAGAGGGGGCTGTATCAGATAGGGCCTCAGAGATTTTTCACTGAGTAGATAGGACTCCTTTGGGGATTGCAGGATGAGCTTAGACAGGAGCACCTGCTGTAGGTCAGGCACCATGCTGGGTATTGATGATGCCCAAATGAAAAAGACACAATTACTGCCTTGAGGAGTTCACAGTCTTATGATGGAGTCAAAATGTAACTATTTTCTAGGCCATAACATGCCAAGTGGCCGGGGCAGCAGGGGGGTTGCAGTCTGCCCTGAGAGCGGGTAAACAAGGGGACTGTTTGAGGAAGTTTAAAAAACATTAACAAAACCAACTAAAAGCTGGTCTGCTTTTTTCTATCACCATAACGCTCCAGTAATTCTAAACAATTACTCCCGACAGCCCCAGCCACGCACCACTGACTCCAGGTACTATAATTAAGAGCTCTCAAGAGAGGGACTATTCAGTACATTGGCACGGGGGAGGAGAGGCTAGAGGGATTGGGTGCTATGGGGATAAGCAAGAGTTCGCCGGACACACAACCAAGGAAGGGCACGGCAGAGCAGTGGGAGCACAAGTACAAAGGCACAGAAACATGAAAGAGTGGGGCGTGTGTGAGGGCAAGCTGAAACAGGCCACCGTGCCCAGGGCGTAGTGTCATCTGTGCGCACGGTGGCAAGAGGGAAGGCCAGGCAGGCAGCACAGCCCTCTTCTGACGGGCCAAGCACGCCATACTAAGGAAGACCGATGTGATCTTGTAGTCAGTAGGAAACCACCACAAAATTTCTAAGCTGGACAGAGACAGATCAGCTCTACATTTCGGATGTTCTTCTTTGATGGCAGCACAGGGGATGGCTTGTACAGGGTCAAAGCGGACACAGGGAGACCAGGAAGGACATGTTGCAGTGAGAGCAGTCAGAGCCTGGGCGAGGGATGGAAAGCACACTGTTGGCAGGCTGTGAACTGCGCAACCCCAGGGGTCCCGTTCCCATAAATGGAACCCTCCCTCACCCAGGGCAGAAGTCTCAGTGCAGTCCTGACATCTAGGGATCCTCCAGGGTGGGGCTGGGCCTGAGCTCAGGGTGCCGTGGTGTGGCTCCCAAGATGTTTACTACACTGCTGCCTTCGCTTCTCCAAGCCTGGCGTGGGACCTCAGATGTTTTTGCCCCCGTTCTCCAAATCTGCTGGCCTGCCCTTCCAGTGAAAAAACCCTCATATGACCCACAGCAAAGTTCCCTTCGGTAACTGTATAGGTTTAATTCCCATATTCTACAGCTTTGAGAGCTGAACTATGTGTAACCAAACATTTCCGTGGAACAGCCTGCAAAAAATGCACACATCTCGACTTTTATGTGCAAGAGATAAGAAGTATCAGATGAACAGTCTCTTTTCGTCTCATGAGTTACAACACAAACTACTTCTCTGTGTGTGACGGCTGCTTGAACAATTAGGATGGTCTATCAGGTAAAGCTCTGAAACCTTCCTGATTCACGCTGCTCAACTGAGTGCTACAACCTGTTGATCTTTCTGGCAACACTGCTATCTCGAAGGATGGATAAAGGGCTGACAAGCTTTTCCATTTAAAATCCCAGATAACAAACAAACCGTTTGTTTGTTTACCTTCTTAGCATTTGGGAAGAGCACAGGGATGAATCTGAAGTTCATACTTCCTTGTTTTATGAACTCAATCTGCATCTGGAAGAGAACACACTTGAAGGATTAATTTCAGGAATGAGGATGAATCAATGGTACTCACGATCATGCAAGCCCGCACGGGATTTTTATTCTGATTTCCTTCAGTGCCACACACTCATAACTTTAAACTCTCCATCACACATGTATGCCATCTGCTCATTCATCGGTCATGTATCGAAGGCCTATTGAAAGTCATGCTCTGTGGTCAGGGGGCCCGGCCGGCACCACCACCTTCTCCCGCATGCTGTGAAGGCAGGCCCCGCACCCCAGTGCCCGGGTCGTGCTCACACTGGGCTCTCCATCTTGTGCATATCTTTAACAATAGCTTCTGTCTCTCCCCAGTCTTCTAAAGACACTCACTTTATCTTCTCATGCCATGGGTCCCTTTGACAGTCTGGTAAGGACCCCTTCTCCAAATAAAATACGTAAGAAAATAAAACACCTAAGAGAACGAGAAAATCTAGGAAAATAAAGGAACTATTGTTACTGTTATTGAAAACCACTTGTCAAATATTTTTAAAATGTGTAAAAAATCAAAGATCTATTTGAGATTAAAAAAAAAAGTCATGCTCTGTGCTGGACTTAGGGTTTCAAGGACTAGGATACTTTACAGGGTGTGCTGAGTTGCCTCATAGCAGTTCACAGAAGCCACTCATGTGCATCTCTTCCCAATTCTGTGTTCAGTGACTTCACATTGGTAGGTTGAAATCGGCCATGTGAGAGTATTTGTACCATGGAAATGGGCAAATGCTACAAATCAGGATCTTTTTTTTTTTTTTTTTTGAGAACCAGTTTACCAGACACCATGGATATAATTCCTATCCTCACAAAGCCAGCGGTTTAATGAGCAGGCAGGAAGGAAAACTACCGACCACAGTGCAGTGTGAAAGGTATGAACAAATCGCTGTGGAAGCCCAGTGGGGGCCATCCTTTTCTACACCAGTGGTTTGAAGGAGTTACAAGGGAGTTGTCATTTGGATACTAAAAGAAAATAGGAATTTGGTCAGACAGGGAAAATGAGGGGAGGGGAAGAACATTCTCAGCAGCGGAAACAGCATGAGCAAATGTCTGGAGGTGTGAAGAAATGTTTGTGGGGTTGGGACCAGCCAGTAATGCGTTGAGGCCAGAGCACAGGAGGGCAAGGGAGGCTGAGGGAGGCCGAGGGAGGCGAGGCTAGGAGGTCAATGAGGAAAGCTCCGTCTGCCAAGCTTTAGGTTTCCCACACCACTTCCAACTTGCTCTGACACTGTGGTGGCCCTGCAAGATTTAGCTGCCAAGAACTCTATCAAAACCAGTATTTTCAACGTGAGAGGAGTTAGAGCCTTTCAAATCCTGTAACCAGCACAAAGCTTTCAATCATCTGATGACAAAGGAGATGAGGAATTATGTGTTCCCAACTATGTCATCTTCCAACTGATTTTTATAACTGAGAAGTCTTCACCATGCATGGGAATAAAAACAGAACAGAGAAGAAAGTGACAGTGGTGATGACTGAAATCACCATAGAAACAGCCTCATAAACACTCACTCTTACACTCACACACACACACACACACACACACAGTCACAACACACACAAATCTTCCATGAGGTGTTTTCTCAGTGCCATCTCACATTAAAAATCAGAAGACGACACCAAAGGCATATTTTAAAATGACCCGAGTGAGGTGCAACTAAAAGCACCAACCACACGAACACAAACAAGTGAGAGGAAGGGTGTAGGGCCTGTAAGTTAAAAGTGAAGAACTGGATTTAGTCCCTGACTTCCAGGACACTGCATACTGTACAATTTTGCTTGTCCACTAGGCTACCCCGGCGGTGGTGCGTTTTCATCATCTCTTATGTTTCCAGAGATGGGCCTTCTGGGAGCCATTGGCTCTATGATGCAGTTACTCATGGGTACCTCCTCGCTCCCTCTGTCCTGGAGTTTCCTGCTGCTTGGAGGGGACCAGGAAGCCAGCCAGGTGGGCAGGAAGGCACTTCTGCAGCTGGCCTCTTCGACCCCTCCAGTGATGAGGAAGGGCCCGAGACATTGTTGCCCCAAGAAACCAAGTTTGGGGACAATCTGGTTCATGGTTGGGCACCGTCAGAAAAGCCCTGAGGTCCAGCTGCCTATTACTGCCTGGCGTCACCACACACCAGCAGAGCTTGACAGGACTTGGAGCCCTTCACACACAAGCGCTGTCGGCTCCAGGCCTGGCAGTTCCTAGACATGAGTGCTTCGGGGCCATGCAGACAGCCGAGGGATAGCAGCACCCAGAACCAGCCATGACCTTTTAGGGCAGAAAGGGTGGCTTTCCTGGGCCTCACCAGGGTCTGTCAGGCTGGGTAAGAATGGAACAGGAGGGATACTTATCTCCTGACTCCTTGGCCTCACTCTCTGACCTCCCTACCTTGCCTCGGCTTTTGCTTTGCGTTGGTTCTGAGCTCAAGTAAGTGGTCGGCACTTGGTAGAAGAGGAGCCAGAGACTCTGAAGATCCAGATGGGGAACACCCACCCAGCCAGCCTGCCTTTTTCCGGTACTCCCGACCCACAGGACAGACCTGGATTTCAGTCCGCCTCCCCTGAGGTGAAGCTGCGTGTCCCTGACCGCCTGACTGCCTCCTGCCTGGTCCTGCTTACTTATTCCATCTGGGCCATGTCTGCTTCCTGCCCCATCTTCCTGTCTTAATCAGTGACCTTTTATGCCCATTCCAGGTGCCTTCCCCGCTTGTGGAATGCTCGAGCTGAAATGGAGCTTACAAGTTCTAGACCAGTGAGTTTCAAGCCTTTTTAAGTCTCAGAATCCTTGGTAAACCAGCCTGAGAAATGCAGACAGCTCTGGGTAGGGTGGGAGGCCCAGGGCCTCCAGCACATATGGGCACCTAAAGGGACTCTACAGGAGAGTGTGACAGTCACAAGTCTAGCCCGGCATCCTAGTCAAACAGGCACCATCTCCACAGGCTCTATACAGTCATGAAAAGCAGGGAGGCTGCTTGTCCATAACACAGCCAGTTCCAAAGCTGGTGATACTTTCAGTCAGAATGTTCTGTCAGATGCTAAGTCGAACTTCCTATAAATGTCTCCCCCTGGTTTGAGTTTGACCAGGCCCCCATAGTTCAGGTGTTGCTCATATATCATGAGCTAGAAACATCCCTTCCCTTGACCGAGCATCTGATCTGTGCCATGTGCTCCACAGATATTATATCATCCAATCTTCACAACAACACGGTGTTAGTGACCCATTTTCTGAGTAGGGACATGGAGGCACAAAGAGGTTTAAGCCTTTGGCCGGTGGTCACACAGCCTGTGCAGGAGGAAGCTAGATTTGAACAGTCTCTTTGACACAACAGGCGGTGTCCTTCTGGCTGCACTACTCTGGCTCTCTGAAAAGGCAGGGGACAGAACAGGACACAGATGCAGGAGCCCACTCCCCTCACGGCCCTGTCTCCCGCCACCCCACCACACCCCCCAGGTTTCACATTTGTTGACAAACAACCAAGCCAGTGAAGCACTGCTTTCCAGAATCTTGGAACTTAGAGATCACACGTTAATCTCCCTGTTACTGAGAGGTACACTGAGTCCCAGAGGTGTGGGGACTTGCCCCAGGTCCCGAAGGTAGGCGGAGCGAGAACCAACACCCGCCTCTCCTGCGGGGGTTCTTCACCCATCAGCCGGCTGGTCTCTGGTGAAGGACAGGCCTTCACAGAAGAAAGTGCCCGACTCCGAGGGCCCAGGGCCGGCGAGGTGCTGGTTTCCTCACTCACCATTCGATGAATGTACTTAGTATGTAAGCCATGCTCATCCTCGTCCAGCTGCGACTCAGCACCTTCCACATCCTGTTTGTATTTGGGGCTGATTGCTACAATTATCATCACTGTCTTCTGTTAATGAGAGGGAGAAAGCATGTTTATGGAAGTGTGGTCCATTTGGTGAAGGCAGGCTGGAAACCGGCCAGCAGGACTGTGAGCCTTCTCTGATACACTGCAGGATGGAGGGCCGGGCCTCCATCCGCAGAAAGCGAAAGGCACGGCCCCAGCCCAGGCAGACTCCTGCCTCCCCTCCTCCCCTGTCTCCCTCCCCAGCTCCCTTCAAACACCAAGAGCGAATGGCTCCGGCTCTCCTAGATGGACACGGTTCTGCCCACCGATTTCTACAACCATCGCTAATAAACGTCTAATGAAAACCGGAATCACTAAGTGACTCTGCATTGTGGCAAAATGGCTCTGCAACGACAACGATGAAAACCCCCTCCCTCGGGCAGCAGGATCTAAGCTGTCAGTTACTGCACCCTTGACTGCCCTGCTTGCCGAGGAGCAGACCCTTCAGCACAAAGCAAACATCAGGCTGCAGACAAAAGGAAAAGCCTCAAAACCCCAGCCTGCTGAGACTCTGTCCCCCACCGCTCCCTCCGAAAGAGGCGGCCGACACGGACAGGCTGGCAGCAATCAATTTCTATCTTGTTAAAGCACAAAGTGTCCCAGTGGTCGGTATAGATTCTGTCAGTGGAAAACAAATCACAAGGCTGTGAGGGGGCGCCGGGGGCGCCGGGGGCTGTGGGCAATGTGCTGCACGGCCTGTGAGGCTGCCCTGGAAACCCCTTCAGCCTGATCCCACAAAACATTTGGGGTGGCCTCAGATTCAATTGAATTCTGCCGCTCCCTCCCCACTCCCCGCCTTCATTTCCTCCTTTCCTATTCTGGTCAAAAAATTGTTTGCTCTGATTGTTATCAACCACCTGTGTCTGGTTCGACAGTTACTTCCTGCCTGTGCATGTCCAGGAGAGTGACCCCATCCTTCCTTTCCAAGTCTTTGCACGGCTGCCAACAAGGGAAGCTTTGTTGGGACTTTGTCTGCTTTGCCCTTGGTGGGTGTGCCAGTGCTTCTTTGATAAAATAACTCCCCAAGCTAATTGTCTTACTCACAAGAAAAAAGTTCAGAATTTTGGAATGTACTTACATCCCTAAGGTAGCGTTCCATCCACTTAATGATATCAATGCCTCGGATTCTATCCTCAAATATGTCAATCTACAAGAAAAAGATGTGGAAAGTGACTCTTAATGAGAAGCTCTGTCTAGATGCAAAGGAAGAGAAAGCACAAGAAGCTATATATATTTAAGACTGAAAAAGTCACTAATGCTTTTTGCAAGGAGGAGCCGGTAAATGTAAAAATCAAGATACAATTTTCTTAAAATGTTTCCTATTTCAAGATTAGTAGGCATTTGAGTATTTAGTATTTGTAATTATGTTTTAAAAATCTGAGAGACATAGTAGACCACCAGATGCATGTAAGCCAGCAACATACGCATATATATATATATATATATATATATATATATATATATATATATATATATATATATATATATATGTCTGTAATTTGGAAGGCAAACATGATTCTGGAGCATTTTAATGGATGTGTAATATGTGTGTACTGAGATACGATATGGTACTTTGCTTGCATTAGCCAGGTCATTATTATGGCATTATGTCCAGTTTCGATCTATATATTTAGAAAGGATTGCATGAAACTTGAAACAAGTCCAAGAAACAGTCACAAAAACAATTACTGAGATGGTGGGGAAAAGGTTTATGACGAAAGTCAAGAAGTAGAACTCCTGGGCCTTGAAAAAACTGGTATTAAATATCAAGCCTTCGAAGGGGAGAAAAACCAGTTATTTTCTGTTTTACAGAAGACTAAATAAGAAGGCCTTTCTTGGGCTCAGCCTTGTTCTGCAGCCAGAGAGCAGTGTGTTTTTGCACAAGGTGCTCACGATTGGAAGAGGGGTTATATACGGAAATGGGCGATACAAGGAGAGTGTCCTCGAAGAGGGGTTATTTGATTCAGCCACACTGCTCCCAGATCAATGCTCCTACATGTTATGCCGCCATTTAGGGCCCATCAAGTCAAGTCCCAGCCATGCAGCAAGCTTCTGTGCCACCCATGATCCAGGCTTACCTCTCTTTTCCACGCGTGTCCTGTCTACTTTACTCCCCACACTGGTGTCCCCTGCACCCTAAAGCACAGTGCAAGCCCCCCTGCTCTGTGAATCCTCCTCACGCACTGACTTCCTTCTCCTCACCTTAATGAACTCTACCCCTTTGTGACCACTGGTGGTGCTAGACGATGAACACATTATTACAGCATTCTTTCATTTACTAAATGTCTTATTGATGTCTACCTTATCTCTTCAACGTGGTTCTAAGCTTCCTATGGAACAAGATCCTGCCTTGTGTACACCAAACTCAGATACATATAGTACAAATATGAGTTCAGAATGTCCTTCTTTTTAACTGATGGAACATCAAAAATGGAATGGCTTTCCTTTTGGTTTGGACGATTCCTGCTTTAAAATGTCCAATGGCCAGTGACTACACTAGGTAATCTTGAGAGAGCTTCTGCAGCTCTCCGAGGTTGTACCAATTATCCATTTCTGTTCTACGAGAGAGAAGCAATGTGATGTCAGGGCTGGGAAGAGACAGGCAGCTTGGCTTTCCTCTTGGCTCCTGCCCTTCCCACTTGCATGACTTGGGAAACATTCCCGAAACTCTCTAAGTCTTAATATTTTCATTTGTAATATGTGGTTAATAAACCTGCTTCCTAGGGTGGTTGTGAGGATTAAAATGAGTTAGTGTGGAAAAGGCATATCAAAATGCCAGACATGAAGTAAGTACTCAATAAATGGTCATTCTTATTATTACCCCAGCACCTAAATCCTTCCTCGCTATGGAGGTGGACATTCTGGGCGGCACAATGTGCTGGAGATCTTCCATTAGTCTCTCCAGAACTCTACTAAAATCCACAGCTCCTGTCAGGCCAACTTTTCCACCCAGCCACTATTATGAACTGAATCGCGTCCCTCCAAATTCATATGTCTCAACATATGTCTTAACCCCCAGTGCCTCAGACTGTGACTGTATTTGGAGATAGGGCCTTTGAAAAGGTGATTAAAGTAAAACGGGGTCTTATGGGTGGGCCCTGATCCAATATGACTGGTGTCCTTATAAGAGGAGATTATAAAGAAAGACCAGAGGAAAGACCAGGTGAAGACACAGGGAGAAGATGGCCATCTACAAGCCAAGGAAAACACCTCAGAATGAAAGCAACCCTGCTGACACCTTGATCTTACATTACTAGCCTCCACAACTGTGGGGAAATAAACGTCTGTTGTTTAAGCTCCCCCACCTGTGGTATTCTGTGGCAGCCCTGGCAAGCCAATATAGCACCCCCTTTAGGTTGCAGGTGTTGCTGTTCCCTTGCCTCTTTAGACCTCCTGCTTTTGCTAGTCCTGGGATATTGAACTATTTATTCCCTGTGGATTCCCTAAAACTCACCTAGAACTTTGAAAATTGTCCCTTTATTAAATTACCCATTAAGTTTATTTTTCTCCACTAAGGGGACCTTGATGTATCAATATAGTAACTTAGCTGTCCAGGATGGGGTTATGGGATTCTACCACAGGCTTCAGAGTGATGAGGATCAAGGACAATTTTAAACTTGGCCTAAGCAGCCCCTGATTGTTAAGGTCACAAAAACCTGTCCTCTTCTCCAGAGACAATCACTATGTTTATTTGGAAAGGACCCAAAGTAAGATCTTTTCTGAAATGTTGACCTTATGTCTTGTAATTTGATTTTATATCATGGTTGCCACAGTGTTTCTTATCCCAGAAATGAGAAACTGAAATGTTGGTCTCTATACAGTCGTGTATTTATATAGTCATGAAGTTGGAGTGTATAAAGTATATACTTCTAACAATTTTCATGTACTTCCATTTAAAAATAATTATAGACTGAAGAAAAAATTTGAATAAAACTCGTGTCAGAAATGCTAAATAATCTTTAAAATTGACATTTAGCTACTAAATGTCAACATTTATCCTTTATCCTTCAACATTCCTATTTGTAGATATTTCCCTTAATCTTTCACCACTCTTTAGAATTGACCATCTCTAAATACCCAGAGGAGGTCTCTGGGAAGGAAGAGAAGCGATCTCAGCGTTTGAGGAAAGCCAGTCCTCCGAGTAGCCTCCTGTGGTTCTCTATTTATCCTAAGGAAAACTTACATGGGTTTAAGCTGAGCTTTTTCAAAGCACTGCAGGGGACTTGAAGAGCATGTGCTTCCTGAGATTTCTTAGGCTAAGATCACAGTGAACAGCAGGGCTGGGGCGTCTACCTTCCTGAACTAGCCTAGACCAGCCGAGAACCTGGCCAGGTACCTCCCTGTCCAGAAGCATTGCTGCTGCAGCAAAGTGCGGATGGACCAGCAGCTTCGCACAGTGGGGCCCCCAGGCTGCAGGGGCCTCCACTGCAGACCTCACGACCCAGTGCAGAACGAAAGGACCTTGTAAGATGAGTAGGTGACCTGGTGAAGCCTGCAGCCTCCTGTACCACAGGAAGCATAACCAAAGCAGGCATGATTGGTGAGGATGGGCAAAGATGCCAAGTGCAGTGAGAGCCCGGCATTTTCCTCAGGCCGGGCACCAGCTGCATACGTGCTCAGCGTTTATGCCGTTCTGGCTGTACGGAGGCACTCGGGGTCGCTCAAAAGGCATGCAGGAAAAACATGCTGGAGACTTTGGAGAGTTTAAACTCTAGAAAATAATTACCTGAATCCATAAGCATTTAGTTCATAATCACGTAAATCAAATAACATAGCTTAAAACATCAACAGCTCTTTATAATTTTTCTTGTTTTTCTTTTCATTATACTCACTTTAACAGTTCAGTCTTCTCTTTGGATAAAATACTTACTGCAGTTTGGAAGCCATTTACCAACAAAAAGTTCACAAATTTCACCACCTCCATGGCCGTGTCCATAGAATAAGTAATAAAGACTTTCCCTAAGAGAGATATTTCACATTTATTAGAAAATAGTCAAATTATTCTATTCTAAACCACACTTGAAAAGTGTATGCAATGTCTTTTGTCCTTCTAGAATAATGAAGGGAAGCCTCAGGATGGGAGTGGTCTAAGGGCTATGGCTACAGCAGGGTGAACTGGTGTCCTCAGGACATAGATCTGCAGGCCCAAAGGGGCAGGGGGTTCTGTCCAAGGGAATGCAGACTGCTCAGGGTGCATGGAAAGGAGAGAGGGTTCTGGCAGGCTGAGACAAGCAGAGGAGGTCTTCTGAAAAACCACATGATGCGTTAACAAAAAAATCCATCACCCAGAACCTGCGGGGCCTTAAGATCAGGCCACCCCTGGTATATTAGAGACACTTGGCTCTGTGCCCAAAAAATACTCTCACAGCGGGCCAGGAAGTTGAGCCCTGCTAAGGGGCCACCCAGCAGTGTCCTCTTTTGACCTCATGATGCTCTCCGCTGCCCTGAACTTGACAAGAGCAAGAGAGGAGAGGGAGAAAATGGTTCTCCTCCCCCTTCTCCCCTCACTGGTGGGGGAAAGGCCAGGAAGTTGGAGTAGACTAAAGCGCAGCTCAGAAATGTTACTAAGAACTTCAGCAGCTTGAAGGAGAGAGCCCGCCTCTGGCAGGTCCAGCATCATTGACTCCCTTGCTTCTCCCTGAGTCAGCCTAGAGCAGCAGATGGGATTGTGCCCATAAGCCTAACCCAGTCAGGGTGAGAACCAGTGTTTTCCCAGGCTAAAGTCTTGGGTAATTATCTGGCTAGCGTGTTAATGTGGTAGATGAATAATCTCTCTGTAGTGGCTTTTAGTCTGGAATCAACTGGCTACATCTCAGGAAGCCCTGGGGCAGAGGGTGGAGAAGAAAGCGGGGATTGGAGAGAACCTACTTATCTACGCTTAGGCTCTTGTTTTTTGAAGCACAGCTCTCAAATGGAAGTATGTTCAACGGTCATGTTGACTCATTTAAGCAGCCAGGCATATTGATAGCACTCTATTTTCTTCTCGACACCTAATATTCAACCAATTCCTCTGTAAGAATTTTAGGACTCCCTTTATAGGTTATGGTAAGATAAATATGGTCTATAAACGGACACCCAGACTATATCCTAACATCTTCCATTCTCCAGAAATGCTCGAAATTTAAATGTCTAAGATTTTAAGATTAAAACAAAATTTAAAAAAAAAAAAACAACAATGGATCATTGTCATAGAAATCTTTCAGAGCCTTAAATGACCAAAGAGCATCGATTCCCCCAGTTGGAATTAACAAATGCAAAGGGCTTAATTTTAAGTTGGTTCAAAGCAGTGCCTAGATTTGGAAAGGGCTTATTAGAATTCCAGCAAGCACAACAGAATATAACAATTTCACAAGTAGTGACTGTTTTCTTAAGATTTCTGGAACTTACTGTCCTGACAGACCTTAATATGAGAACATTTTGGTGATATTTCAAAGTGGTTCTGGCTGCAAAATGTGGAAAAAGCATCATCACCTGACACTTAGTCGAATGTTTCTTTAAATAAGAGGCTTAGTTTGCATTTGGTTGTAAAGCAGTATGGAGAATGTGAGACTGCTTTTTCCAAACAAGATTGCTTATTCCTACAGGAAATGACCTCGTTCTTGAAGGCTGCTGCTAATTTATGGTGAGACGCTAGATCCCTGGCCAATACCACATGGACATCTAATCAATCTATCCAGGGACAAGTCCACTTAAGAGCATCATTTAGAAGAGGGAAAAAGCGTGGGGGTCATTTGTTGTTGGAGTACATGTTGAAGAAAAAGCTAGTCGTTAAGCACTTTGTGAGTATTGCAGGTAGTGTCAGAATCACTACAAACAGGCCTACAAAATGCTGGTTACTTTTTTTTTTTTTTTTGCTGGTTACTTTTTTAACAAAAAGGAGAAAAGGAAATTTCATTTCACTGTGTAGTATGTGAGAGCTATCCAAGATTATATAGATGAATAATCATCAAGTACTCTTAAAGTATAAGACCTGACAAGAAGAAGGAAAAAAACAACATCGCAAACAACTTACGCAGTTCTTCTGGCAAATTGCTTGTTTTCAGAGTTCCTCTGGCTGGAGGGTTACTTGGGGGTCTAGGGATAGCAGCTGGGGATGGAGTCTGGGGACCCTCCGGTCTCAACTCTGCAGGACACTCCAAGGACCCCTCAGGAGCACCAGCTCTATGAGGTGGCTGGTTATAAAGCCGGCCCCTGGAAAGGAATACATTCACAGTAAATGTTCATGTTTTATAAACACAAACCTAGGGGGACAGAAAGCCTTTAAGGACTATGGGAAATACCAGTGAGCTCTCTCTCTCCTCTGCCTCCATTTCTTTCCTGACCCAGAAGGACAGAGTTTTTTTCTGCAGAGATTTTGGTCAATGAGCAATTTGGGGGGCTGCCATTTATAAGGGCCTGTGCTAGGGGTCAAAGAGGGAAGCAGGATTTGATTTCTCAATTTAAGGACTGTCTAATGGGGAAGATAAGTCTCAGGTACAGTTCGGACAAGATCACCAAGAAAACAAAGTAATACAATGGGTGACATACAAGGTTTGGTGTTTAGGCATTCTGATAAAAAGACAACTTTTAGCTCACAATAGATAACATTTAATTATATCTCAAAAGATAGAAAAGACCATGTAGGTTTAAAAGTATCTATGTTAATATACGAATGAAAATCTGATTTTGAAGACCCTTTAAAGAGGTTTGTACCATATTATTATATGGCATCTTTATTATTATTTTGGTCACCCAAATATTCCCATGAACAGTCTGCTGAGAGGAACAACCAGATGCACTCGTGTGAGATTTGGAAGGTAGATGGAAATGGAGGCCATGCTTCTGCCACTTCTGTGGTTTCTGTTGTTCAGGGCTGTCTGTCATGAGGTGCCGAGTTCATCAGGAGGCATCCCAGTGTCCCGTTACAGCTTCACAGTGTCAAGGGCAGGGCATGGGCATCCGTGTTTTTGCCAGTGCAGACCTAGCAGGAACAAAATGTTTCCAGTAGCTGAGGTGGTGGCAACTTCCGGATTCTGGAGTGTGCTGTGGCAGCATGGCCTAGAATGGAGGGCTCCGCGGTGGCTTTCTGACCCTCCGCCTCTCTGACCATGCCAGAGGAAGCAGCCTCTCTGGTCTCCTGTTCTGTGACTTTGCTCTGGGATCATTCCTGGAAGCCCAGCCTAAAACTCGCTCCTCCAACCTCCAACAATGTTGTAAGTACCCAATTCCCTATATTAAATCCCTTCTGTTTACAATAGCTAGAGTTGCTTCTGTTTTCTGTAACTGAATTCTAACTGATATGGAGACTAAAACTGTGTCTGTAATGTTTTATTTCTTCAAAAAAATATGAAGTAAATGTGGCATTGTTAACATTTTAAAAAACGTAGGTAGTGGGAACAGGAATGTTTGTTATTTGTTATGTTTGAAATTGTTTTATATTCTAAATTTTACAAAAGTTTTGAATATAAAATCTGTGTGTATATGCCTAGATTGTTGCTTATGATTTCATATTTTTACCCGAGAGTATTAAAAAAATTCTGAAAGTCCTATGTAACAAGATTTAAAATAAAATTATACAGAATCTCAACTATATTATATTTCTAATTGTGAATGCTTGAGGAAGTTATTTTTATTTTATATTAATGTAGAAAAAATTTTTTTACGAAATATGCCTTCATCTAATGGGGATCCAGTTCCATATTCTTTTTGCATTAAATGCCTTTGTACCCAAAGTTGCTTAGTTGTTATAAAAGACGGTTGCTTACTTGACAAAGCAAAGGCCTTGATAATATTCAAAAACTTTCATATAAAACAATATTCATGGAGAGTAATGACAGAGTAAATTTTCTGTATTAAGGTTCTCTTTCAAAAGACCAGTAAGAGGAGAATTAGCTTCATTACCTGTACTTATTTTTCATTATCTTAAAATGATAAAATAAATCCAAGGAGACCATAGCAGGCTTAAATTGATGTTACAAAAGCGGTTACTCTGTACTACATTTGCTATTCTTCTGCATATCTAAAATTATTTCAAAATAAAAGTTTAATTTAAAAATTACTATTGCCTCTCCTATTCAACAGTAAACATAAAGATGCTTAAATTTTGTTTGTTTTCTTGGAATTTTAGATATTTTTTCTGCAAGAGTGCTTATCTGGCTGTAAATCATTACTTAATTCCATTATATAAATTCCATGCAATTTTGTTTTTAAAAAAATAAGGCATCTGTCTGCAAAGAAAATCTGAGGGCTTGTCGGCTTTTGAGTGAAGAGGAAAGGCAGATGTGCCTTATCTGCCATTGTAAATAGAGTGGGCTTTTTTCTTTCAATAAACTTTTGGATCTGATTACCGATTTCTCTATTTCTGAAAAAAACTGCTTTAATAGGACCTTCATATCTCATTCCATTCTCAAAACAGAATATAGATTTACTCTGAGTGGTATATAAAAGTCATGCTTGAGCAAGAGCAAACATTTTATCTACTCTCTTTCCAATTTTGTCATCAATTAGGAAGCTCCATGTACATGAGTTGTTCCTGTATGTTTTAGATCTATAAATTAAGAGAAAAGGAAAACTTGAAGAGTCAAAAGAAAACAATGGGGCTTCCCTGGTGGTGCAGTGGTTAAGAATCTGCCTGCCAATGCAGGGGACACGGGTTTGAGCCCTGATTGGGAAGATCCCACATCCCGTGGAGCAACTAAGCCCAGTGCCACAACTACTGAGCCTGCGCTCTAGAACCCACGAGCCACAACTACTGAGCCTGCACGCCTAGAGCCCTTCTCCACAACAAGAGAAGTCACTGCAATGAGAAGCCTGAGCACCGCAACGAAGAGTAGCCCCCGCTCGCCGCAACTAGAGAAAGCCCGCACGCAGCAACGAAGACCCATCACAGCCAAAAACAAATAAATAAATAAATTTACAAAAAAAAAAGAACAATGAAGAGAAATATGATTAAAGGATTAAACAATTAAAGTCAAGAAAAACCAAAACTTTTTCTGGAAGAAGTATCGGAAAGACCTAATAATGGTGTTCAACATGTGTGAATTCTTTTATTACAAAAGAAAATAACAGGTTATTTTAAATTTCTATTAAGAATGAATTGAATTTAAAATTTCAAAGTAAGAAATGGTCTTAAACAGGTGTAGAAACTAAGGATATAAAAAAGAACTTCATAGCTTTGGAAGTCAGCCATAGTAAAAATAAAAAACTATTTCGGGGGCTAAAAGGCCAGGGGATCTGAAAGTAAAAGAAGCAGGTGTGACTTAGCATCTTAAGAGCCTTTCCTTCAAGAGCATTTTGACTAGTCACCAGTGGCTTTATGTGTCTGGTAAAGAGATTCTTATCAACCAGTTTCCCTTTCCTCCTGACCTGAAAAGTCTAGGTGGGGTGTTCCAGTGTGGGACTTGGTCAGCAGCCTGGGTAGCAAACCAACAGAGAGTTTAGATACATTTTGATTGCATTGGCATCATTCTTTTTCATGTTAGAACTGTTTGAAATTTGGCCCCATCGTACTTACTGATACCTCAGGAGCCCTAGGGAGGAGCAGTCTCTTTGTGGAGGCCTCTCCTCTTGGTCCCAGGGGCTGGGATAGTTCAGGACGACCTTCTGCACAGGGTGCAGGCCTCTCACACTGGCTCCAGGTGGGGCCTGCCCAGGTAGAGCCGGCTGGATCACTTGCTGGTAGGCTGTTCGAGGGTAGTCGTGGCCATCTGCAGGTAAAGACAGCAAAGAAAACAGGGAAGGCTGACCCTAGCTCCTTTGTGTGAAAGGAGAGGTAAGCTCAGTGCAAATTTTTGTCTTGATACCAACTGAGGGTTCCAGATAACGTTTACCACCTCTAAGATGTTTGCCATATTTCTGTACTATTATTTACTTGATTGCTTTCATGAAATTGAGTCATTGTTTTTATTTTTTTCCTAAATAAAAACATCTGTGAAATCATGAGTTTGGTGTTCTAATTGGAAAGTACAAAGCTCCACATAGGCCCCTATTTAAATAAGATGCTTAAAATAATCCAAACTGAGCCTATTCCAGCTGCCTGGCTGATAAAGACTAGGACTTGGAGGGCATCTCTAAGAATGGGGAGGTAGGACCACAGAGACCCCTTTGGTCTAGGACAAGATATACTGCCCAGGTTTTGCTGTTACAGCTTTCCTGGGGCAGGTGAGATACATCCCAAGGGACCCAGATCACCACTATTCCTACCATAACTCCCCAAGTTTTTAGAACCCAAGGCTAGGAGAAATTATCCTCAGGATAGATACAGAATCACTACTTGCTCTTTTCCTTCCCTGGACACACACACACACACACACACACACACACACACACACACACCCCAATCCCTCAAGAAGAAGTAAATGAATGAAAACTTGGCTCATACCTCTGGGAAGTAACCAACCAGTTGGCAACACCTCCCAACTTTCTCAGTCCTCTGTTGCTAAAGGCTATGTGCACCTGGGGCCAGGGCAGTTAGAAGAGGGCAGTCTCAGAGCAAAGCCAGGCCTGGCAGTGATTTATATGAATTTGTAACCTAGGAGAAAGTTGGTCCCAGCCAGGCCCAGGAGTAGCAGAGTCCCAAAGGAAGAAGGGCAACCTGCCTGACCAGGTGAGAGAAGAGAAGTGAAGGTCAGAGGAGGGATGCAAGGGAACCCAGGAAGGGTGGGAGAGGAAGGCTCTGGGGGAACTGTCCGGGCCCAAAGGGGCTCAGGTGTGGGAAATCTGAGAGCTCTGATATATCTTAGGGGTGGGCCTAGCTTGGAGAGGGACTGGAGAGAGCCAAGTGGATAACCCTGCAAAATGAACCATGAGCACATCCTGGTAATCCAAGCATTGCCACCTCTGCCCAAGTAAGAACTTGGAGGATGGAGGAGGCATAGCTAGTTAGGGCAAGAAAGAACCTTGGTTTTCAAAAGATATTTATTGGTCTTTATTCTTTTTCTGATTATAATAAATAATAACCAATTTGCCTGCTGTGTAGGTAGGATACGTGCCGGGATATAAAGTGAAATAAAACTAGGAAGTGAGCAAGAAAGTAACAGATAAAGAAGGTTGGAACCAGAATGTGGAGAGCGAGAATGTGTTTGAGAACTTTATGCCTAGTTTGGTAAGTAGTCAGGAACCACTGAAGTTTTCATGGGAACATCTAGGGGACTATTGGCCTCAAGTACAGAAGACAAATAATATGTGTATTCACTTCACTAGTGTGGCCCCACTGTCTGGACTCAGGAAACTTGGCTGACTGACCCTGGAAATGTGCCCAAGCCAGTCTCTCAAGCATGGTCAGAATCCCTGGATTTAGTCTATTGTCTGCTCTGACCTGTGACATCAGCTAGGTCCTTCCTGTCCTGCTTCCTTTGGCAAAGCTGACCACACCCCTCTTAACCCAGGTTGTCTCCTGGCCCTGACCATGACCCTTGCCCTGCTATTGCTTAGGCCTGGTTATGATATTAGGGGCTTAAGGAAAGGGAGGAGGATAAAAGGATCTGACTGAGTCTATCCCAGCCCCTTGGCTGATAAAGACCCGGACATGGAGGGCATCTCTAAGAATGGGGAGACAGGACCACAGAGCCGCCTATGGTCTAGAACAAGATATACCACTGAGGTTTTGTCTTTACAGCCTTCCTGGGGCAGGTCAGACACATTGCAAGGGGTCCAGCTCACCAGTTGGAGTTCCAGGGCTACAGGGCTGGTCTCTCCTGCTGCTGTTTTCCCTAGCTGGAACAGGGTTAAAAAGTGCCACTGCTATCAGGTCACTAGGCCAGCCATGTTTTTAGGTGAGTCTTGTATGAGTGGACCATTTACAAAACCAGCTATAGGTACAAACCTCCAGAGATTTCCCACTGCATTTAAAATCCGCCTTGCAGGATCGGGTCTCTGCCCTTCTTGATTTTACCTCCTACTATACTCTGCTCACCAAGCCCCAGCTATCCTGGCTGTCTTTCTTCTTCTTGAACGCCCCAAGCTAGTACCCCACCTCTGGGACCCTGAGTCTGCCATCCGCTCTGCCCAGACTCTTTTGCCCTGTGTCTTTACAGATCAACATCTCGACATTCAGGGTTCAGCTCAGATATCACCTGTTCACCAGTGAATTCATCTGTTCAAATCCTTTCTCCCTATTTTATTTTCTTCCTAGTGCTCATCATGTTTGTATAAGTAAGCAAGACCCTTACTTGTCAACTTCTTACCTGCCTTCCCTACGAGACTCTAAGCTCTGTGAAAGCATGAACTGTGTCTGTTTGCCACCACATCTCCAGGCACAGTGCCGACACCCAGGGGATGCTCAATAAATGAATGAATGAAGACTGAAGAGTTACAAAGCCAACTTCACACACGCACACAAGCGAAGCCATGGAGCACTGCACAGTCTGCCTGCTAGGTCTTGGGTCTTCTAGACTGTCTATGTCTCATCTGCTCTCCATCTGCGGTAGTTTTCAGTGTCTCCTCTGGAAGTAGGAAGAAGGAAGACCAGGAGAAGAGGAGCAACGTTGCCAGTGGCCTTGAAAGTTTTTAATGCTTAGAGCCATTCTTGTTTCCCATATCCATTAAAAAGTGGCTAATAAGGTTTTATTTGCTTTAAAAGGACTACCAAGCTCTAATCATAGGGTTTATTTCTTTTCCAGAAGGTGGATGTTAGTGCTGTTAATCAAAAGCCTTTGAATCAAGGACATATGATTTCTAACAGATTATTCCTCACACAACAGGTTTTTGTCTCATAGCAACTAATCATATCATTAAAATCACTAAGGCATGTGGGCTAAGTGTTTGATTAGCTGTAAGTCTCATTTCTGAAATGGCCACCTGTGATAAAAACTTACACTGCTTTGTGTGAGCAGATGAAAATGATCCACCTCATCTATTTTTGAAATTAGGGTACTGACAATAGAGTTCTCTATGCTGTCCTTTGATTGTTAAAGCAAAGAAATATTGAATATCAGAGGGTCAATCAAAAATAAGATTTCCTTTTTTTTTAATAAATTTATTTTATTTATTTACTTTTGGCTGCATTGGATCTTCGTTGCTGTGCGTGGGCTTTCTCTAGTTGCAGCGAGTGGGACTACTCTTCGATGCGGTGCGTGGGCTTCTCATTGCGGTGGCTTCTCTTGTTGCGGAGCACGGGCTCTAGGCTTGTGGGCTTCTGTAGTTGTGGCACGAGGGCTCAGTAGTTGTGGTGCACGGGCTTAGTTGCTTCACGGGATGTGGGATCTTCCTGGACCAGGGCTTGAACCCATGGTTCTTAACCACTGTGCCACCGGGGAAACCCAAGGTTTCCTTTTTGTAAGTGGAACTTGACTGGTTTTGTCTGGAATTTGGCTGGTTGTGTGGAAAAGTTGTGAAAGAAAATCTGTATTTGTTGGGTAAATGAATGTCTTTTCATTGCTCAAATTTTGATAGTTTTGTTCCACTATTTTGACCAAGGCTTGCTAGTTTAGCTGGGTACTATATATATAATGGCTAACATTTATCGAGTACTTGTTACATGCCAAGTACTGTTCTAAGTTCCTTATTCAGGATTATAGAGTTCAATTTTTTGTTTTCCTAAAGAAGTTTAACTTAGAAAAAAATCCAAATTCCTTACCACAGTCCTTGCCTCCTTCATTTTCTAGCATATCATTCTCTCCCTGCTCACCCTGCTCCAGCCCCACTCACTTGCTTTTGGTACATTAACTACACCAAACTCCTTGCTTCCTGGACCTTCTTTTCCTTTGGATTTCAGCTCACATGTGTCCTACTCAAAGAGGCCTCCTCTCACCATCCTGTCTATTAATGTCTGTTCTAACACCTGGCTATTTCCTTTATAACACATACACTTTGTTATTTTGTTTGCCCATTTCTTCTTATCTATAGACTTATCTCCAGTAGACTGTGAACTCCACAAAGACAGGACCATGTGTGTTGTATTCACCCCTGCACACCCAGTGCCTAGCAGAGAACTGGGCAAATATTTGTTGAATAAGTTGATAAATGAATGAACAAGGTCTGTTTCCAAATCTCATTGACCTCCTTTCTTTCCTCTGCTCTCCCATTAGACAAGTAAAGATGGGCTTTCCAAGGCTTGATATGACAAAGTCTCTACTCATGATTAGGGAATCACTCCTTTTCCCAGGAAGTAGGGAACAGATTTCTTTTTGTTCATTCAACAAATATCATTGAACCTTTATGGCTAGGCAGGCGGTGAATAGAAATAAATAGGTTATAGTTCTCCTTAGTAGCTCAAAATAAATGGAGAGAGAAAGAGGAAATCTGTGTGTCTATGGATGTTTGTTTGGAAACACAAACCCACACTCAGTGCGTAAGAGAGGTGTGCAAGCCAGCAGCCAGCTACGTGGTAGACTTAAGAATCACTGCCTAAAATATCTCCCCCAATGACTTGTCCTCATGCCTAAAATTCCATCAAGAGAGTGCATTCTGTAGAATGTGATAGACAAGTGATTCGTTAGCACAGTAACTCCTAGATTCTGACGCAGCGTGAATCACAAAACAAAAATACAAATCTTGCACATCATGAATAGGTGCCCAGAACTGTATGTTTCTTGTCAATCTTATGATCCTCCTGGCCTGGGTACACATGGTCTTCGTGTTACTGGGCTTTGACCACTTGGAATTTGTAAACCAAATCCTAAACGAGGCTTTCCACTTCTCAGTCAAAACATTCAACATTTTTCTTCCTTATTAAGAATGGTATTAAAAGAATTTATGAGAGAGAAAATAAAACCTGATTTTCAAGTTGTCAAAAGACATGATGATATAACGCAATCACTTTAGCCAGGAAAACAAAAGGGCCCGCATAAACTGTTACAGGAACTCTCACAGCTGTAAACAGCTGTAGTTCCTGAAAGGCAACGCCTTTCTTTCTCATCTCTTCCACTTGGTTTGTTTTTTCCTTACTTTTGATTGTGCATGCATTCTAGCATACAAATAATCACTCCTTGGGTCCATATGAGCAATAGTAGGCATGTGCCCACAGGTTTATTTTATTCAGTCTCCTTGGTAGAGAAAGCAAGAATTTTACAGTAAAATGAGTCTTTTAGACTTAATACATTCTTTTCTCCTAATTTATTTGCGTCATGGGTTTTATTTGATTGCATAGCCATGATCTCCAGTCTGGTGACCTTCAGTGGAAGGATTTTGAGGCAGTAAGAGGCTGACTTCTCCCGGGGGTTGGGGGAGGAAAGAAACAGTCTTTTCCCACTTCTTGTTTTCACCTGCTTTGATAACTTTTTTTTTTTTTTGACATGAAAGGGGTGACCAGTAACCATTTTTTCTTTAACTTGCAAAGGCTAAGGTATGCCATTTGCATGGTGATCATTATTTATTTATATTTTCATTAACGGATGAGGAAGTAATACTCTTCTAAAGCCGAGTAGAACCACGTAGCCATGGTTTCCAACTGCACGAGCATCACTTAGATGAACAGCTCTTTTGAAGTGGTTTTGTTGGCAATTAAATGCAGTTACAGCCCTGACATGAAACTAAGCATTTATACACCTGCTTTGAATGCTTAAAATCTGTGCCAGCGAGAGGGATCTAGAAGTAGAGGGGTACTTTACAGGATCCATTTAGATAATAACAATAATAACTAAGAGCTGCTAGTTATTGAGGGCTTACTACAAGCCAGCCACTTTCCTAGTGTCTTTAATACATTATCTCATTTAATCCTCACAGCAACCTTCCTGGGAGCCATTGCTATTGGAGGCTTCATAAATATTTTGGGCTTGCACTGCCCTGAAGAGAAACTGTAAGCACTGAATTTCCCTGACAAACACAGCCCGCCCCTGACCCTCTTCCCTGTGATAATGCCCCTGGGAACTAGGACCAAGGCACATGCAGGGTGGATTAGGCTGAGCCCACCTGTACACTCTCATTTCCCCTTACTTTTCTTTTTTCTTTTTAACTTTTACTTATTTTTTAAAATTACTTATTTATTTATTTATGGCTGTGTTGGGTCTTCGTTGCTGCGCACTGGCTTTCTCTAGTTGCAGCTAGCGGGGCTACTCTTCGTAGCGGTGTGTGGGCTTCTCATTGCGGTGGCTTCTCTTGTTGTGGAGCACGGGCTCTAGGCTCGCGGGCTTCAGTAGTTGTGGCTCGTGGGCTCAGTAGTTGTGGCTCACGGGCTCTAGAGCACAGGCTCAGTAGTTGTGGTGCACGGGCTTAGCTGCTCCGCGGCACGTGGGATCTTCCTGGACCAGGGCTCAAACCCGTGTCCCCTGCATTGGCAGGCAGATTCTTTTTTTTTTTTTTTAGCAGGCAGACTCTTAACCACTGTACCACCAGGGAAGTCCCTTTACTTATTTTTTAAATTATAAAAGTAATGCCTGTCTGCTCTAACAAATTCAACAAAAATATGTAGAGTTAGAAGAAAACTCTCCCTGTCTCTTCCTAATTCCTTGTTCCCCTTTCCCCATGATCACAGTTAACAGTTGGGGCCATCTTACACACTTTTTAATGGAGTCTTTAACATATATAATTAAAAAAAATAACATGTATGGGATCAACACTTCATGCTTCTCCCTTAACCTTTTTTATGTCAGAGTGTGTATTTTAGTCTATGTAACAGGGACCTAGTAGTCTATGGTATAAATAAATCACAACTTATTTACAATAATGTATATTCTTTATAACATAATTTGATAATTATTTATAATTTACTAATTTATAATTATTTACTATAATCTGTCCCCTTACTGATAGGCATTTTACTGTTTTTATTCTTACTCTAATACAATGCTTTAATAAACATCCTCATTCAGGTATTTCTATATGTTCATTTAATGTGTCTATAGGACAGATTCCTACAAGTGAGACTGCTGGACCAAAGAGGACCCATTTAAAATTTTGATAGTGAAATTGTCTCTTGGAAGACTGTACCAGTTTATAATCCTACCAAGAGTAGATGGGGAAGTTCATTTCCCCATAAACCCACTAACACTAGATGTTGTCCCAGGGTTTTTTTGTTTTTGTGCACCTGATTGGGAAAAATATATCTTTAAAAATTTTGCATTTCTCAAATTCAGTAATATTAAGCTTGGTTTCATATGCTTATTGGCTGCTTATATGTGTTCTGTGAATTATTCCCTTCTCCTGTCCAAGTTCTCTCCTCTCTGCCTTTCATCACTTATCTTCACTCCCAGGATCCTAGGCTCCCCTTCCTCCCCGACTTCAAGAGAAGGAAATAATATAGAGAGCAAGGGAAGGGGATCTGATGAGAGAAAGCAAGTGTTAAGAGACTAAAGGTATTCCCAGTGGGAGTGTTTGCATTTTAACAGAGCCTGCCCAAAGAGGGCAATGCTTACCTCCAAAGACTAGATTGCTAACGATGCCATTTCAGGGTTCAACAGGAAAAATATTTACAGGTGAGAAGATCTTCCTGGAACTCTCCAATCGTGAGTCCATGTTTTCTCTGTCTATCACAATGGGGCTTTCCCCTGTTAGTGGTTAAAGGCAACTGCTTGGGACTTAGTATCACAAAGCCCTTGATGAAGTATTCACACTTCTACATATTAATCTAAGAAACTAATCAGAAATGCAGGTAAAAACTTATGTACATGATATATCATATCATTGCTTTTTGGATCAGAAATCGGAAACTACTTAAAATGTCCAACAACAGAGAATAACTTAAAAACAACTTGATAGATCCATCTGATGAAATAATATGCAGCATTTTTAGGTGATGCTGGAAGAATTACACTGAAATTATTTTAGTTTTATATTAAATATATATGCAAAGAAAAAAACCCAGTAAATATGTCAAACCCCAATAAGGAATTATTTTTGGGTGATGGAAACATGGCTTTTGAGCATATTTCAACTTTGAGAGTGAACAAACATTAGTATTATGATCAGAAAAATTATCTTTAAATGCAGATAGTAGAATGTTAAAAAGAAGTATCTTGTGGTATTATTCCCACAAAATTATTCCTTTTTAACCTAGAAATCGTTGAGAAAAAAATGCAAATCCTGACCCTGCCAAGGTTCAGTTTTCAGTGAGTGATTCATGCTCAAGGAACTCTGCCACCACACCCATCCTATCCCTGGGTGCTCAAAGTACAAGTGAGGTCCTTGCTTCCCAATCAGCTGACTTCCCAGCATCCCACACCAAACCAGAGTCCCAGTTGTAGACCTCAGGGGCTCTTTCTCCTGAAGCTCCGCTGCTTCCTCATCTCTTAGCCTCACTCTTTTTTTTGTTTTTAACAAATACTTATTGAGCACTTGGCACATGCAGATATATATATATATTTACTTTTGGCTGAGTTGGGTCTTCGTTGCTGGGTGCGGGCTTTCTCTAGTTGTGGTGAGCGGGGCTACTCTTTGTTGTGGTGTGCAGGTTTCTCATTGCAGTGGCTTCTCTTGTTGTGTAGCACGGGCTCTAGGCATGTGGGCTTCAGTAGTTGTGGCTCTCGGGCTCTAGAGCGCAGGCTCAGTAGTTGTGGCACACGGGCTTAGTTGCTCTGCGGCATGTGGGATCTTCCCGGACCAGAGCTTGAATCTGTGTCTCCTGCATTGGCAGGTGGATTCTTAACCACTGTGTCACCAGGGAAGCCCCTCTTAGCCTCACTCTTAACTCACATTCATTATTGCCTGCTTTCTTCCAAGCATCTTCTAAGTTAAATTCCTTTACCTCACTTTTTTTTTTTTAAATTATGAATTACTCTGTTGCTCCATTTGCTTTAGGAAGCTTTATTAAGCTTCCTAAAGCTATATTAAAGCTATATTAAATTCACATGTATAAATACATAAATTGTGATTTGATTATAGGATGTGTAATTATTTCTATAATTTATTTTAAAGCTAGGCACCAGATTTGGTCAGACTCTTTGGTCAGACCATTTGAACTGCTTTCGATACGGTGTTTTATTTTGCTAAGAAAAATATTGCACCTCCCAGCCCCATGTTTCATCTGTAAAGCCCTATTGTTATTTTCCAGCAGCGTCTTAGAGAGCTGACATCAAGAATTGTGATGAACCTTTTATCTCAGTCTAAGACTTTATCATTTTCAGAGATGCTTACTGTACTGATACATATTATTTATTTATTCATTCATTCATTCATTCAGAAATAATTTATTGAGAATCTAGTATATGCTGGTCACTGTGCTAAATACTGGAGAATTATGGATTGAAAATACACCTTTTGGGCTTCCCTGGTGGTGCAGTTGTTGAGAGTCCGCCTGCCAATGCAGGGGACATGGGTTCGTGTCCCGGTCTGGGAAGATCCCACGTGCTGCGGAGCAGCTAGGCCCGTGAGCCATGGCCACTGAGCCTGCGCGTCTGGAGCCTGTGGTCCGCAAAGGGAGAGGCCGCAACAGTGAGAGGCCCACGTACCGCAAAAAAAAAAAAAAAAAGAAAATACACCTTTGCTGAATGTGCAAAAACTTACAGTCTGGAAGGAGAAGTAAACAAGTCCATAAGTAAATGCCATACTGGCATTAGGTACCCCAACAGGCAGAGCATAAGGAAACAGAGAGCCCAAAGGAGGGACTGATCTGGGGAGACTGCCAGAGGGACACTTGAGCTAAGTCTTAAAAGAGGTATATAGTGATGGTTGTATAACTCTAAATTGAATTGTACACCTAAATGGGGGCAGGGTGAACTTCATAGTGTATAAATTAGATCTCAAAAAAGCAGTTAAAGAATAAAGGTATAGAACTGGTTCAAATGTACACGAAGGGGAAAAACATCTTGGGTAGAGAGAAGAATGTGGGCAAATGCAGGGGGATGTGAAACAGCTCGACAAGTTAGGGGGACTGCCAGTCCTCAAGTGTGGCTAGATGGTAGGGTAGATGTTGATGGTTCAACCTCCAAAGGCCTTTTAGCAATGTAATCACAGGAGCAACTGGATCTTCATGTCATGCATGAATTCAGTCTCAATGACATTCTGGGCACCTTCTGATTTTTTTGACAGAAGGCCCCTTTCTCTGAAAAATCTAAGGTGGAGAAGAAGCATGTAAAGGGAAAAACCCAGATGCCCAAGAATTTGGATAACAAACAAGTTTTCTAGAAGTTATTTGAGTCGTCTCCCTGCCTCTCAGCAAGTTTCACTTAAAACTACCCTAGAGAGGAATCTGTTTTATACTTAAAGTTTCCTAGAGAAGCAGGTTCCAAGCGGAACGGGCTTTGGGCCAAGATAAAGCATTATTCTAAAGCCCCTTGCAAATCCAATCACATGCGGAAGGCCCCATAGGAAGCAAAATGTCCTCCCTGCCCTCTGATCTGTCTGTGCTGGTCTAACGATGCAAGACATTGACGTGAGATTCCCATTTACTCGGTTACCCAGCCCAGAATGTCCAGAGGAGGTAAAGCTCACTTACATGGCACCAGGTGATCGGGGCCTCCAGGACAATAGTAGCGATAGTTCCACTGAGCCTGTGGGGAAGGGTTGGGAGGCAGCATCTGTGCACATGCTGGGTATCTCTGAGGTTCAAGCTGATGGAACTCCCTGGATCTGAGAGGCCTGGGGAGGTCCTGGGGGTAACACACGGAGGTGAGGGGCAGGGGCCTTTCCAGTTGCCTGATGCCCAGGACGTCCTGGGGCTGTGAATCATAGCCCGTGTCGATCGTACGCAGGTCTGGGGCCGCTCGGTTCCTGTGGATCCGGGCCCGTGGCACCATCTCTTGGCTACTGCCCGGGGGGTCTGCTGAGGCATTAGGTAAACTTTGGTCTGATTTGTCTGAGTCATGGCCAGTGTCAGGAGAAGCTGCTGAAAGCTGAGATCCCAGCCACTGATTACGTTTTTCCATAAGTGAAAACTGATGCTCCGGGGTGAGGGCTCCAACCACAGACTCAGCCTCAGGCTCGCTGGCTGCAGAGCAGCCCAAGGGAAAATCTTTGCCGGGGTCTGGGTGTCTCCTCCAGAAGCTGTCTTCACTCTCTGCCAGGACTTTAGTGCGCAGGCAGGTGACCTGCTGGGACACAGGCTGCCGGTTTGAAAGCTTCAGGGTTGGGTGAGCGTGAGAAAAGTCTCCTGAGGAAGAGTGAAGGGTCTGAGGTGCAGACAAGCTGTTGGGGGCCATGTCCCTTGTATCTGGAGCAGGGAGCTCGGATTCTTCTTCCAGGGAATATTCTGAGAGAGGTTTCAGCAACTGACTTGGGTATGGTTCTGATTCATCAACCTCCACAGGAATGCTTCGGATCATCCTAGTTTCTGGAACAAGAGAAAACATGCCACAGCGTCAGAAGTCAGATCATTTCTTGGAGTCCCCCGCTTTAGGACCTTAAGGGACCTCATTCAAGATGTGGTTTAAATTAACAGTAGAGTGACACCAATGCACTGGCAGAGCCCTGATCACGTAAAAATTGTTCACTTATCCTCCAGGCAAAGGCACTAAGGCTTATTAAGATATTTTTATCTGGAAGGCGATTCAAAGAATGTGACTGGACCCTTATGTGGTAGAAGTCATACACCAGCAAGGGAAAGACACGGGTGAAAATCAACAGCCAAGTTGTGAGGAAGGAGAAATAATCGGAATGTGGGTTATTTCATCTGTATTTGGAATCCATGATGAAAGAAATCTCGGTAACGAATGTGGAATGATCTCTAAAATATACTGTTAAGTGATTAAAGAAAAGCAAGGTGCAGACCAATGTGTATACGATGCTGCTATTTGGTGTGAAAAAATAAAGAGAGGGGAGTGTGTGTGTGTGTGAGCACAACTGCTTACACACGTATAAAACGTGGATGGAGGACACACAAGACATTGGTGCACTGGTTGCCTTTGAGAATGGAGCTAAGCTGAGGGGGGGAGGGGGAGAGTTTTTACCTTCTGAAGTTTTAAACTTTTGCCCCCTGTGACTATTGCCCAATTTAAGAAAAAGATTTTTAAAGCCTGAGTTTCAAAAGCACTGGAAAAAAGGTCATAGTGACATTTTCCACTTACAACTATAGGTCATTTGGAGGGCTTAATTCCCTCTTGCACGATGCCTGCATGACCATCTGGCCTGTGATGTAGTAGCTGCACGGACAAGGCTCGCTCAACTAGCCTTTAGCCCACAGAGCAGTCAGCCCACAGTCCAGGTAATATTGGTTTTACCTATAAAAACAGAACTCTCAATCAACATGACAGAATGAGAAAGAAAATTCGCCTCCCCTTATCAGAAGATTGGTTGAGATGATGTCCCACGATGCTTAGCCTCCAGGGGAAGCAAGGAGGCAGGTCACAGAAAAAGATGTCACAGGGTGATGACGGGAGGCCTGCAGAAGGCTCCAGAGCAGGGAGAGTGGGAGCGAGGAAATGAAAAGAAAAATCCTGGCTGCCTGTTCCGTGCAGGCCTCGTACATAGCACACCTCAAGTGCCATACAGGGAGAAGGGGTGGTGCGGGGCGGGGGTGTGTGGATTTTTAAATTCCTATTTTATCCCTGTAGAATTTCAACCACGAACACTCACTGAGGGCTTACTGTGCCCAAAGGCACGATGCCCATCAGTTATTGTGCTAAGACAAATTGGAAAATTATGAATTCCCCTTCTCTTGTGCCCAGTACCCAACCCAATGGCAAGAAGACAGCACACATTTTAAAATGCTGCCCCAGGGCTTCCCTGGTGGTGCAGTGGTTGAGGGTCCGCCTGCCGATGCAGGGGATGCGGGTTCGTGCCCCGGTCCAGGAAGATCCCACATGCCGCGGAGCGGCTGGGCCCGTGAGCCATGGCTGCTGAGCCTGTGTGTCCGGAGCCTGTGCTCCGCAACGGGAGAGGCCACAACAGTGAGAGGTCCGCGTACCGCAAAAAAAAAAAAAAAAAAAAAAAATGCTGCCGCAAAGAGCAGAAGTGGGATCAGTAGTTTCCCACCAAATTTATCTTCCTGGCCTATAGAAAGAGACCTCAATCTGCCCTGCACTCCCTGCCAAATGAATGCCCTCTAACACTTCTCTGACTCTCACTTGGTATCAGACTTACCCATCTGCTGCAAACAACCTTTGTACCATTTCCTGGCACAACAGAAAATTCCCTCAGGCTCCAAGTCCCTGCGGGCCCTCCCTCCTTGCCTTGGTGTCCCCTGCCCCGGGCTGGCTCTTTTCTAGGCTGCTGTCTAGGCTGGGTGTACTTCCTGCCCCTTGACTCTGCAGAGGATAGACCTCATCACCTAAATTGCTTAGACCCTGTAAAAACACACAAATTTCAACTGATTTCAATTGATGAGACCTACCCAAAACACACATATTTCAACTACTGAGTAGTTTAAAATGTTCACCGTTGTTTTCCCTTCTTTCTTACAATTTTTCTATAGCTATGAAATTGGATATGCCATACAACATGCTCTTCAGCCGGTCAGGAAACAGAAGTATTTTCCAAAGGGCTGGCTGAGTGTTGCATAATCTCCTGCAAGCATCTGTGGGCCCACAGCTGAATGCGGGGGGGGGGGGGGGATCGGGGCGGGGGGTCAGGGTAAGAGTGGCAGCCAGTGAGCCAGCCAGCAAGAGAACTAAATGCTGTTAGCTGTTTCTTGGTATGCAATTCATATTCATTTTCCACACTTCAGGTACAATTGTTTATATTCTCCCTGGGTCTTCAAATGTGAATACCTTAGAAGTGCTTCCCTAAAAAACTTAAATTATATTTAAAAAGTTGCAAATTCTCTTCTAGCTGAGGAACCTTCAAGGACTTAGAGGAAGCTAATAAAAAGGGTGACAAATGTGGTCATCTCCAGAGTGCGGTCAGTGACTGGGAATCTGAGGTCCATCCTAGGGTGGGAATTCTAGCGTTGAAATTGGTCTGAAAATGAACAGACGGTTCCTCGGATGATAGTGAATAAACCCGGCATGGCAGTGAACAACCTTTCAGGAAAGCTATGGGATTAGTAATCTTTAAAAAACAAAATGAACTCTGATGTTTCAAATTTGTACAAATATTCAAACAGCAAATGATTACTGAGCCTTACTATGTGTCCAACTCTGTGCTGTGTATCCCCTCTTCTGAGGCATAAGCTCAGTTAAAATTTTTTTACAAATGGTAATACCTACAAGTGACACAAAACTCAAAAGGTACAAGAGGGTATATTGTGAAAGGTAAACAAAATTATTTCTTAAGACATAAAACATTATTCCTACCTTCAACTTGCTTGTGATCCAGCTCAAGGAAGACAACTAATACAGGAAATCAAAGGCCCTACCTCAGGGCCTTTGCACTTGCTGTGCCTTCTTCTTGGAACACTCTTCCCCTACATATCTGCATGGCTTGATTCCTTTCTTTTTTAGGTCTTTACTCAGCTCTTGCTTTCTCAGTGAGGGCTCCCTGGTCACCCTCTAAAATTTTTACATGCTTCTTGCATTCTCTGTCTCCCTTCCCTGCTTTATCATTCTCTGTAGCAGTTATCACCACTATATATACTATAAAATGTATGTTATAAATACAAATATCTAGTACATTCCTTGTTTATTGTCTCCCCGCTTCCCCAGAATGTAAATTTCATGAGGGCATGATTTTTGACTCTTCTGTTCACAGCTGTATACCCAGCATCTAGAACTATACCTGGTACATAGTAGGTGCTCAATAAATATTTGTTGAATGAATGAATGATTGATGCCTGTTTCAGAGAGGAGACAGATCCATGTAGCTGGAAGGATCCCTGACAGTGAGGATCTCAGGCTCATGAAAGGTGGCAGGGAGGATTTCAGAGTTCTAGAAATTATACCCTTCCCTCTTCCTCTCTTCCTCTCAAATATGTATTAAGTTCCACTAAGTGTCAGGCCCCGAGGCGGGCCTGGGCCATGCCTGAAGAGGTCCCAACCCCCCACGGCACGGTTGACCTGAACCCTCACTGGCAGAATAACAGTGAGTCCACCACCCAGTGTGCTGGGACATCTGTTCTGCTTCACACAGGAAAGCGGCTGGTCTCCTCCTGCATCCTCAGAGCTTCCCGAAGAACAGCAGAGGGTGGGGCAGGCCTGCAGTCACCACGAGGGCCCCTCCAGCCCTAGACCCCGGCCAGAACTGACAGAAAAACCCTGCCACCCTCCTGAGGGTGTCACAGAGAAAAACTGCACACTGATGCCACATCAGAGGGCCTTGGGCAGATCAGTGGCTTGGGTCGGAAATGACAGTTTTACTTTTTGGTCTTTTTTTTTTTTTTTGCGGTACACGGGCCTCTCACTGTTGTGGCCTCTCCTGTTGCGGAGCACAGGCTCCAGATGCGCAGGCTCAGCAGCCATGGCTCACGGGCCCAGCCACTCCACGGCATGTGGGATCTTCCCGGACCAGGGCATGAACCCGTGTCCCCTGCATCGGCAGGCGGACTCTCAGCCACTGTGCCACCAGGGAAGCCCTACTTTTTGGTCTTTAATGTCAATATTGTAAAAAAAATAATAATGCACGTTGAAAAAAATTAACTCAGTATCTCATCGCTCCTAACCATTTCTAATTTCCCTGTTTTATTCCAGACCCTTCTCTATATGATGTCCAGGCAGTTGTAACCCTGGCACAGCCTGTGCTCCCATCCTTAACAGCGGGTGGCAATTGGATTTAAGTGGAAAAGCCCTGTTTTCTAGCCATGACCTAGAGGAGAAGTCTATGACCCCTGAGGGGGACAGAAGACCTGCCAGCCAGGCCCTGGTGAGCCCCAGGGCTGGCGGTGCTCTAGACAGTCTCAGCTTATCAGGATGAAGCTGGAAGGAATCAAGCCATGCAGCTATGAAGGGAAGAGTGTTCCAAGCCGGAAGCCGGGGAGAGGCTGGAGCACGACAGCCGTGTCTAGCTCATCGCTTCAAACCCCTGGGGGAAGGGAGAGGCTGGCTGGCCAGGGACCACAGGAGAGTTTCTGCTTCAGAAGCGCTTTCTGAGGCTCACAATACAGATGTCCAGGCCTCACACCTAGAGATTCTGAGGAGGGGCCAGGGCTCCCTTTTTTTTGCTGTTTAAGTCTCACAGGTAAATAGGTTCTCTCATATTTTGCCAAGGGGAGTGTAATCTGTACAATTTGGCCATAACTATCAGAATTTTAAGATCTTATGTCCTTTGACCTAGTAATTTCATTTCCAAGAATTTCCTCTACAGAGATATGCACATATTATTTAAAACGAAGAGGCTACGAGGATAGGCAATGCAGCAATGTTTGTAACAGCAAAGACTACAAACAACCCACGCGTCCAAAAGTGTTCTGCTTTTTCAAACTACGGTCCAGCCTTACAATGAACACTCTGCATCTTTTTGAAAAGACTGAGGAAGGGCTGTGTGAACTGATGTGGAACCATCTCCAAGATTTACTGTGAAGTTAAAAAAGGAAAGAGCAGAACCGTGTGTAGAGTACACTACCCTTTGTACGATCTGAGATTGCATATGCCCACACCATCACAGCCGAAAGCTGGAACAGAGGATGCCTCTGGGAAGGGAACTGGGTGACTGGGAACAGGGGCAGGAGAGGGACTTGCTTTTCAGAGCATTTTTTACCTTTTAAGTTTTGTACCAAGTGCCTGTATATCTACTTAAAAGATAAAAAAGGAAAAGGAGAAGCTCCCCCAGTGAGTCTGATGTTCACAAAGATTAAGAATCAATGTGAGCGAGGCACTGCTGAGACCACCCAGGAGAGAGTGAACCGTCCCATAAAATACAAAAGACTGTTCAGCAGAGGATGGGGACATTTGTCCACGGTAGGAGTGGGTGGGACTGGGGTGGCGCAAGCTAGGAATGGAGGGCTAGTCCCAGGGCCACACAACCAGGTGAAACCGTGGTGTGTGTGAGCCTGGTTCTTACTCTGATCTGACCCAAGAGACAGCAGTTTTCTTTCTCTGGAATCTCACTGCCCTTTGGACTGTGAGCTGTGGTTCCAGCTCCTAGATTCTGACCAGCATCTTTCTTCAAATCTGTCAGTTTTTCTGTCCCAGCCTCTCTCGCTTCCTTTCTGCCCCCTACCCTTCCCGCGTAGCCTGGCTTTGCAGATAAGACCTTATCCAGACATCAGTAGTTTTGACATCCCCTGTGACAATGCTCCCTGGTGTCCCATTCACAGAATTTCCCATTCATTCTCTTTCTCTCTCTTTTGCTGCCTCCAAGTCTTTGCTCATGTCCGTTCCCAGCAACCTTTCTCTCCTCCAGCACATTCTGCCTTAAATTATTAGTTTCTCGAAACAGAGCCTATCAGTCTTCGCAGCACTACCTTTCTTATCTCATCGCTCATCCCAAAGCTTCTTTTCCTCCCACCACGCCCGTCTCGCTTTCTGCAGATCTCTTAGACCCCATCCTGGTGTGCATAGGGCACAAGTCTCTCTCAGGGCACATATTCACAGATATGATGTCCATGTTCACAGTTAACTGTGGCTTCTGCCATCCAGACGGGCTTACCCTGAATAAATACATATTCTAGGATGTGGAAAATATGCAGGACTTAAATGCACAGGCTCTAGATTCAATCTCCCCATGATTAAATTCTTTCTCTGCTAGCTGCACGATTAGACGTGTGACCTTGAGAAAATTACTTAACTTCTCTGGGCCTCATTTTTCTCATCTGTAAAGTGGGGAAAATGACAGCATTTGCCCCATAGGAGGGTAAAAGAAGAAGGTGTAAATAAAGTGCTGACTGTAGGGCCTGGCCCATATCAAGCTCTCCCAAAACAATGGCTATTTTGTTATTTTTACAACAACAAGTGATTTGGCTTTAGAACTGTTTTCTAAACAATGTTCACTTGTTTTATACCTGGACGCTAAACCTATTATATGAACCTAATGTATGGAGACCATATCTTTTTAACCAACATGTGTATTTCTGGCAGATTCGATATGTCATCTCATCTGGTCCTTAAAACAGCTGGGTCCCAGGTGAGGTACGTGGTTTCACTTCACCATTCCTATTGTACAGAGCTGTGGGCACATTAAATAGCTTCTCCAAAGTCACCGCCAATTCTAGCCTATAGATCTCCTACCTCTTTCCATTAAACCACATAGATCAGGCACTGGCAAACCTTTTCTGTAAAGAACCGGATAGTAAATAGTTCACATTTGTGGACCACATACCGTCTCTGTCTCATACCCTGCTTTTCAGTTAGTTTGTTTGTTCTTAAACAACCCTTTAAAAATATAAATTCTTAGCAATAGGCAGGTACAGAAACAGACCATAGGCCACCTTTGGCTTGACAGTTGTAGTTTATCAAGCTCTGATATAGTTTATGCTGATAAATCAATATAAACCTAATGAAATGGATATACTTAAGAAACCTTACCCTTTGTTAACAATAATTGTTAATATTTGTTAAATGTTTACTATGTGTCAAATACTGTTCCAAGTTTTTTACATGTATTAACTTATCCTCTCAGCCACCCTATTTGTAGGTACTGTCGTCAGCCCCGTTTTAGGAATGGGAAAACTGAACACAGGGAGGGTAAGTAACTTTCCCAACGCCGCAGGGCCAGTAAGTAGCCTAGCTAGTGTTCAAATCCAAGCAGTTCAGCACCAGAGCCTGGGCACTGAACCCACCTGATTGTCAGCTGGGGGCACTGACTTGTACAGCGATGTGGGGGAGGGGAGAAAGGGGATGGCAGGAGCTGAGTAAACCCTAGAAGCTCCTGGAATAGATAGGTTTCAGAACCATTCACCCTGAAGCTAAGGAGGCGTGGATACATGCCACCTGTGTTTTATGAAGAATGGCCAGGCTGGAAACCTGTGATGGCTTTCCTTCATGCCACAACAATAGAGGATGTGCATGAGACTGCAGAGGCATCTTGATTTGAGAAAAGCACTTGATTGGATCTCATTAAATTTTAATCATAAACTGAACTCAAAGTAAATTGAAAACTTGTTGACAGAGCACAAACAAAGGGTGAGGATAACTGGCGATGCATCTAGAGAGGGGATATCTTCCAGGGGACGCCTCTGAGGCAAGGATGGATGGGATTTAATGAAGGTGTTATGTCCCTGGAAGAAGACAAATAGCAGAGCAAGAAACAGAGGAAGGGCAGGAGTGAGCAGCCTGAGTAATTAATAAACCACATTACCAGCTCCTAAATGATCAAGGCTTGCTGTTACCAACTGCTTGGATTTTTTTAAAAAAGCATTCTTTGGGTCAACAATAGGGTTGAAGGGTCCTAGAGACACACAGCATGAATATTTCAGGTGGACATATTAATAAATATATAAATTTACAGCTAGGAAGATCCTCAGATGCACTTTGGACCAGATCCTTGCAGTCACAGATTCTCAAGGTCTTACTTCATTCTCCAGGGAGTAATTTTTTTCATAACTGTCCAAAAATTTGGGATTTAAAAAAAATCTTTAAACTCATTAATGTTCTTTGTTTACTGCCCCAACGCATGCAAACTCTCCCAACATTGGTTTGCTTAGTGGAAGTTGGTTTTGAGTGAACTGTGTGGCTCAGGTTCAAATTCCAGTGAGGAAATATTTCCAAGTTTACTTGCAGAATTTCCCAGACAGAGAAGTTCTTCCATTTGGTTTGCCAGAGGATTGGAAGCAGTGGTGAGCCCTGGAGACAAGGGAACATTTACTGGCCCTTGTTCATACCCTGCACAGTACAGCTCACAGCAGGCTGAAGGCGGTGCAGTGTGACCCGACCTGATGTGCGGAAGTTTGCTCTGCAACTCCTCTGAGCTGCTCAACTCAATGACGGGGCTAATGGGAAAGGACTGACTCCACCACGCTGGAAGCTGGTAAAAACCGTTTAGAGAACAACCTCAAACAAGCCCATGGGTTCTCTTGTTTGTTTGTTTTGTTTCAGATAAGGTTTCTCTAAACACACGTTCGTGATTCTTAATTCAGTCCAGACCCCAGAGTGAGGAAAAGAAGGGGCAGAAAGGAAAAAAAATCGGCAGAGGGAGGAGAAGGGATAGAAAGGAAGAAAGGAAAATGGAAGAGAAGCAACGAGAGTGGGAAACCTTGAAGGAAAAGTTTAAAAAACTCGTCCTTTATTGGTGGAGGAGAGAGGCTTGCTTAAACTGTGATTTTTACGTATTACAGTTGGAAGGGAAGGGAAAGAATGAATGCAGGCAAAAGGCAAAAGTGTTACAGGTAAGCTGCTGAACTGGGAAGAATCTGGGCAGACAGCACAGAGGAGGAGGAAGGGAAATCGGAGGTGGGAGGGAGACCTGGGACCCCGCCTGGGAGAGGAAGGAGGAAAAACACTGGAACCATGAGCGCAGGAAAACAGTGAGGTGGGGAAGGGCCAGGTTTCCATTAGCGCTCAGGGAGCTGCCCAGACCCCAGCCAGCCTGCGTCTTCAGGATGAAAGAAGGGGGTCAAGCAGGCCGGGGGCTCCAGTCAGTCCTGAATAGCTTGATCTCAGCTGCTTTACCAGGGAACCACGCCAAACTGGCTCAGCTCTGCGAATCACGAGGGGATGAAAGCCCACCTTCCTCCCTCAGCCAATTTACAACTTCTGGTCCCCAGGAAGGTTTGTGTACACATCTGTACACATGCACACACACACACACACACACACACACACAGAGGCACAGGGTGAGCTTAACACTCAGGCATCGAAGCACATGTGGGCGAGTAGGAGGCCTGCTGGGCAAGAGACGCAAAGAATGTCAAATGTCCGAGGGAGAAGGACAGCCTGGGTTTCAGGAACTAAAAATATCTCGGTGACAATGCACTAGGAGAAACAGGAGAGGCCCAAAGGGAGAGCTTCTTGATTCTAATCCTCAGATGCTTTCTCACGGAAGGCCTGCAGGGTTGTTTTGATAAGGAACTGTGATCAAACATTAGGGGTCATTTCGTTGGATCTGAAAGGAACTTAAAGTTTAATATGGCTCGTCTGTGCTCTTTTTTGTTTTCCCTGCAGCAGTTGCCCGCAATGCATATGTGTTTTGAAAGGCTAATCTAAATTTTCCTGTAGCAGAAAAATGATTAGAATTCAGGATATTTCCGAGATTTCGATTCTTCTAAACGTAGATTTAATTTACACAAACCACCCGCCTAATCGATCTTTCTGAGTGCCTGCAACTATGATTCTGAATTCGTGCAACTATGACTGCCTTCTTCTCTTATTTTCAGAGCATTTGAAAATCACTAACACCTTAATCTTGAGAGAAGCAGGCTTACATATTTTCCATCTTTGCACCCTCCCAAAGTGAGTACCCCCGAGTTAAAAGTCTGCTCCCCAACATGCTTTCACTCCTAGTCAGCCCACCCCAGGCACGGAGCAGAGCAGGGGCTTCTGTCAAGTGCCACCTCATCACAAATGACACCAGATGAGGAATGACTGTGGGTGGCCTTTCTGGATCAAAGCTAGGCTGGCAGCAAATAACAGCCTGATTTCAGATAGTGGTGCATGTTATTTGAAAAGAAAAAAAAATCAGTAACTCATCACAGGTGAAACATCTTGAAATTCCTGTCCTCCCAACCCAGGGTGATAGAGAGAGCCATATAAAAACATGACAGGGGCCATACCAGGGCCTTGATATTCCACAGAAACAGCTGAGCAATACCGAAAGCCGTGAGTCAGTCCATCCCACACAGTCAGGGCCTGTTTGAACTGTATGGAGGGAGAATAACAGCTCAAAAGAAACAATAAGGATTTTTTTTGAAAAGCTTAAGGATTCTGTGTGTCGGTCATCAAATAACGCGTCTGATCCTAGTCATCACCCTTACGTGGTATCTAGACGTGCTTCACAGCTTCCCTTCACCCCCCATTAAAGGCCCCACACACAGTGACTGGTCTAGCCAAGGAGTGGTTTCCAGCTCCTGCTAAGTCAGTAACGTAGCCTTCTGGAGCCAGGCTCGTCTGCCAGCTCTCGGGCCTGCCCTGACTCTGTGGGCAAGTGCACGGACTGGTTCTTCCTGGGTAACCCAAATGGGACATAAATTAATTCAAGAAACACCCTGCTTTCTCCTATTTAACTAGAGCCAAGAATAACACCTAAATTCCAGGCAGCCTCCTGCAGAGCCACGTGGCAGCCCAGCACACCACACCGCCGCTGCTCTCAGCCTCTTACCCAGGCTATGGCTTCACCTTTTGCCTCGAGAGCAGGTAAGTGAAACAAATCAGAGCAGCTTATATGGAAGAAACCCGAGTGCCTACAAGGTGCTTGATAGTATACTGAGTACTAGAGGGTAGAGAAGGATTAAGAAAGGAGTCCTTTTCCTCCAGGGACTAACTATCTCTTAGTAGCAAGAGGTGAGAAGAATGTATTTGAGTAATTAGTAAACAAAACGCACTCTTCTAAGACCACCCATTATGGCTACCCCTCTGGGATTCCCATCACCCCAGCCTTATTTCGTTAGAATTTCGACATAATCTTGTTAGCTCACCACCCCACACACATTTTATTGATGAAGAAATCCAGGCCTAGGGAAACCAAAGTAAATTGCATAAGTCACAGAGCCAGCAAGGAGTGGAGTGAGAACTTGAAACCAAGTTTCTTGTCCTCTGCTTTTATTATTTATTTGGTCTCTTTTTTCCCCCGTTCATCAAAAAATATCCCCCTATGCTAAGAAATCATCTTGAACTTGAAAGTCATAGGACGCTCGATTAGCTTCTAAGATCAAATAATAGCACTTCTGCCCTGCTTTTCCCTAAAGGCTCAGGCCTACTGTCCGTGCCAGCAGATGTCTGGGCCATTTGGGAGGGTGGAGGGCTGTGGGAGAGGAGCGGACAGGGCGCCACAGCCAGCACAGAGCGGAGATGAACTTCCTGGCCCAAGAACGTGGTGTTGATTTTTCTTCCCCCGAGTGAAAAAGGGATCAAGAGAACTTGGGAGTTCTCCCTCCAACTCTGCCACTGACGTGTCTGAGGCTGGAAGCCAATTCCTTAATCTGTGCCATCCCCGGCTCCCTCCCTGGAGAATGGGGCTTGTCTTCTTAATCGAAACTTGTGGGGACACTAAGTACTCAAACACAGGCGTGTGTGTGTGTCTCCACTCCTCAAAGAGTTAATCTTCGCTCGCCCGTCTGAAATACTAAACCACCAGCATTTTCTCACAGCAGAAACGTAGCTGACATTTTCCCAGCCCAAGCTGGTCTCTCTGTACACAAACAAACGAAAGGTGGGGAGAGCCGGGTGGAGGAAAGTAAGGCAGCACATTTCAGTAAAGGAGAAAACTGTTTTGGGAAACAGGTCAAAAAGAAGTAAGGCGCGGCAGGTGACAACTCTGAACAACTTACCTTAGAGCCACCACGGACAAACAGACCGGGCCACGGGGTGATCGCGCTCTCTCCTTCTTGGGTCACTCCACCTTGGGTCGCTCCGGGCCTCCCTCCACCCTCTCCCGGCCCAGGTAAAGCCGGAACAGGCTCCGAAGCAGGAAGTGGAAGTTGTATGCAAATTTCTACCGAGGCTAGGAAGCCTTGGCTCAAAAATCTCCCTGTGGGCAGTGAATCAACAGCCGCTGAGGAGTCACTTTATTTCTTAAAACAGAAACCTCCTTCATTCACTAGAAAAGGCCACTGGCCAATTAGGCTGCATTTTTCTTTTTTAACCACCCAGCTAAGTAACTGCTGAGGAATGTTCCCACTGCCCTGGACCTCAGCGTTGTCGTCGTCCTGGTACCCTGGCCTGAGACGGTGCCTGGGGAGGGGATTGAACTTGGGTGTTAAGATCAGTTATTCATTAGCAGCTCCAGAGGAGGAAACTGGGGGCAGATCGTGGGGAGGAGTATGAAGCAGAAACTTCTTACTGTCTCTAACTGCATTTGCTGCTCTTAATCACAAAGGGAGGACTCACTGTCCATCCCCCTACACACACAAACGTGCACACACACACGCACACACGCCCCCGCACACACCCTGCCCCATCCACACGCATGGAAAAGTGACTAGTTTTGAGAACCACCCCCCGCCCCTGACACACACACACAGCCCTCCTCTGGCTGCATTTTTCACGTACTCAAGTTTATTTCCTTGCCTTTCCTTCTCCTTGCTTAATCAGTGCCTACAGAGTTTATTGCCAAAGGAGATGCTAGAAACAGGATGACCAGGACGGCAGACTGTAATGGGAGCTGTGTTGGCTGCAGCTCTGGAGTCAGAGGGACCTGGGTGTGAACTCAGTTACCCACTGGCCAGCTGGGTGCTGGGCAGGCGCACTGTGTTCCTGGACGCTCTGCCTGCCTGCTGAGTCCCGAGGGTCAGCCCACTCGGCTGGCCACCCCTCTACCCTCGAGCAGGGGACGGGCCCCAGAGAGCCCCTATCCAGACCACCAGGTTCTGTTCAAGTGAGCCATGTGGAGCAGGTTGCTCTATGTTCTGCAAGCAGAGGGAATGCTGCTTGTTTTTAAAACGACATATACAGGGTGTATACATTTTGGTGTATCCTTACAGTGGAATACTACACAGCTGTTAAAAACCATAAATATTTATTTAATGTATATATTTATTTCCACATACAAGGAAAAGTGGCTCTGAGATATTATTCACTGAGAAACATAATCTCATTTTTGCCGATAGATATAACAAATACATGTGTGTGTGTGTATATATATATATATATATATTTATTTATGTTTATTCACCATTGGTTCCAACACCTATCACTCTGCCCAGAACATAGTTGGCAAGTACTACATATCTGCTAAACAACCAAAAATGACAGAAATGTCTGGAAGAATGCATACCAGACTGTTAAGTGGTGATCACCTCTGGGGAAAAGGATTGAGGGGAATGGGTCAGAACAGAGGGCTTTTATCCTATTTATAGTATTGATATAAAATATGTATACTGTACATATGTGTATGTATAGTATACATATGTTGGATTCCTTTTCCAACAAGTGTGTAGTACTTCATTCATTTAAAAAAAGATTTAAAAATTGTACTTATTATCTTGGCCTTGAGCTTTCTGCCTCAAAATTATTATTATAATAATCTTTTTTTAGTTTGGGGAAAATAGCATTTTTTTGCATGTGGAGCAGTTGGTACCAGGATACTTTGAAAAAGCTATCAGTATTAGGAGATGAGAATAGAAAAGACAAGAAGAATGACAAGAGGAGGAAAAAAGAGGGAGATCAAAGAAAGGGCAGGGTGAAGATACTTTTCATTTCTCTTAAATGCCCTTAAATGGATTGGGAAAAGCCTGAAAGATGCTTCTGTCAAGTACTGCCTTTGGAATACAACCCATCAGGAAGAACAAGAGGAATCTTTTTTTCCAATTCTCCCACCAACTGTTTCCCCAGATGTGAGCCTAAGGGCTCTGTGGGGAGATACCAAGCGTTGCAGTGCTGCTTTTAATTGCTGGTAGCTGGGCCTTCCTTCCATCTCAGTTTACCCCGAGCAGAAAGGCAGCACTTGGGGGAAGGAGTTAATGGTTCCTACCTAGGAGCCCTTGCTGGGGCCCCACTGAAAAGCGGCCTGAGGATGTAAACTGTTTAGAGAGGGTGTCCTGAACACAAGAAACTTCCATCTGAACATGCCTGAGGCAGTTACAGTGAAATATGGATGACAGGGAAAGTGTCAGAGAGCCTAGGAAATGAACACCTCCGGTCCCCAGCAGTACCCCCTGGTGTTCTCAGGCTAATACACACACCCTTTTAGCTGGCATCACAGGAGACGAACGCTTATTTAAAAAAATATTTCTTATTTATTTATTTATTCATTTATTTTGGTTGCACCGGGTCTTAGTCATGGCCCGCGGGATCTTCAGTTGCGGTGTGCGTGCAGGATCTAGTTCCCCGACCAGGGATCGAACCCTGGCCCCCTGGATTGGGAGCATGCAGTCTCACCCCCTGGACCACCAGGGAAGTCCCAGGAGAGGAACTCTTCACTGAGGACCTACCATATACTACTTGCTAGTGCATTTAATCCTGCAAACAGTCCTGTGAGATGCACTTACTACTGTCATTCCCACTTTACCTTTGAAGAATCTGAGGCTCAAGACTTAGAGTAACCTCTCCAGGGTCAGCCAGATAGTCTGTGGAGAAGGATTCCTGAACTGTCTCATTTCTAGGTGGGGATGTTTCCTCCCGTTCCTTTGTTGCCCTGCCGTAGTCTGTCCTTCCTTATGTGCTTGGATGGAGCCCACATAACTTGTTTTCTTTGCACAATTCTTGACAACAGCGCTTAATGTGGGTGGGGAAAGGTGTAGGCAATAAAAGGGTGGGGCTGAGACTGTGCGGGTTCCCAAAGTGCAGTGTTTACATATGGGGAAGGCTGCTGTGTGCATAATAGAGCAGTCAAGAGCTGGGCCAGCCCTCTCCCTCTAGTTAAAAGTCTAGGAGGGGAGGATTTGTGCTTGCCAGATTCTAGAGTGGCTCAGTATTCTTGCAAAAGGCATAATTCCATAAAGGTCAGCTTTCCCCACCTCTGTAAACAAAACCGTTTGGACCTAATGCTCAGAACTTGTCATTCTACAGCTTTAATAGATGGAAAGAAAGGAAAAAAGAAAAAAGGAAAAGATTCATTCCTTGGACAAGCCTTGAGTTTCCATTTTTAAATGCTATGATTCTAAGAGCTGAAATGGCAGAGTGAAACTATGACACACCACGAGGAAGAGAAGAAAACTCCTGTCCTGCATTTCCCGGAGGATGGTCTTCACCCAAAGGGTCCCTGGTGTTGGCCAACTCTCCCCATAACTCAGTTCTGGCGTCACTGCTGGAACCTAGGCAGGAAGAGAAGAAACGCCCAGGCTCCCAGTGCCTGGTCCTGCCCTTCTGGCTAACTCCAGTCCCACAGCCTTTAGTGAGCCTCGCCTTATTCCAGACGTGCACTGGGTGCTAGGCACGCAAACTGTAAGATTCTCAACATGTTCTTGTGTCTCTTTCAGAAGCAAAAACTGTGGAGATACAGGCGGTTCGAAATAAACTAGCCACTAGACAAAGCCGTAGAGCCACTGGTTACTTCTCCACTGCTTTGGTGGGCTGCTTCTAGTCCAGAGGGTCAGCCAGACACAGGCAGAAGCCAGAACCCATCACCACCTTTCTCACCCCCCCCCACCCCCGCTGAGCCCCGGGATGCTGCCCCACCGTCCAGGTGGCCCTCCTTCTAGGCGAGTTGCCCGCTAGAACTGTTTCCTGTTCTGTCAGCTGACTCAGTCAGGACCTCACAAATCTAGCAAAGGGGTCCTGGAAACACAAACTCTCACGTGGAAAGGATTACCTCTCAATCCTTTTCTTTTCAAGAGGTTCCTTGAGCCCCGTACAGATTTATTCATCTCCTTCCCCTACAAAGGGCATATTGGGAACAGCAGCTTCTGTCAAGCTACAAAAGCTCTGTCATTCCATTACCCCAGGGCGATGGCGTCTACTCACCTTACATTTGCATACTTAAAGGGGAACACTTTAAAGTTCTGGAAAGGCCAAAGATTATCTGCTCCAAGGTGACTTTCCTCAGAGTGGTCAACTGGACCCAAAGTTGTTGGCAGCATCTCTTGCTACAAAGGGATTAGATCCTAACAGACTGAGCTCCCCATTACCACCAGTACAATAATAACAGCTAACCTCAGCGCTTAAGTGTTCTAAGAACTTCGTGTGCATTTATTTACGCACTTAACTGTTCACAGTACCCCTGTGAGATAGGTACCAGAAGATTAGCTACCATTTATTATCTACTATATGTCAGGTGATTTTCATTATCTGTATAATGGAGTGGAAAATTTTATTCACCAGAATTCCAGACAGCTGCTTTCCAAGAGGGAAAAGCACATTGAGACCAGATTCTACTTCCTGTGGAGGCTGAACACAGCAGGGCAAGTCAGATGAGAGAGGAACGTTTGGAAAGGGATGATGAGAAAGTAGCACGAGCCCCACAGAGGAGGTGGAGGAGACACAGTGTAGTAGTGAGAGAGCAGGAGAGATCCTCTGCCCTTCAAGAAAGTCTGTGATAAATAATCCCATGTTATTCTCCAAGTCTTCTCTGTACTCATTTGTTTGACTTTTGGACATGTATACGGGCAGCTTTATTCAGGTTATATTTAAAAATTAGGATGGTTAGGGCAGAAGAACTAAATAAACATTTCTCCAAAGGAGACATACAGATGGCCAACAGGCACATGAAAAGATGCTCAAATCGCTAATTATTAGAAAAATGCAAATCAAAACTACAATGAGGTGTCACCTCACATGGGTCTGAATGGCCATCCTTAAAAAGTCTATAAATAGGCTTACCTGGTGGCGCAGTGGTTGAGAGTCCGCCTGCCGATGCAGGGGACACGGGTTCGTGCCCCGGTCCGAGAAGATTCCACATGCCGTGGAGCGGCTAGGCCCATGAGCCATGGCCGCTGAGCCTGCACGTCCAGAGCCTGTGCTCCTCAACGGGAGAGGCCACAACAGTGAGAGGCCCGCGTCCCGCAAAAAAAAAAAAAAAAAAAAAAAGTCTATAAATAATAAATGCTGGAGAGGGTGTGGAGAAAAGGGAACCCTCCTACACTGTTGGTGGGAATGTAAATTGGTACAGTCACTATGGAGAACAGTATGGAGGTTCCTTAAAAAAACTAAAAATAGGGACTTCCCTGGTGGTGCAGTGGTTAAGGATCCACCTGCCAATGCAGGGGACACAGGTTCAAGCCCTAGTTCACGAAGATCCCACATGCTGCAGAGCAACTAAGCCCATGCGCCACAACTACTGAGCCTGTGCTCTAAAGCCTGTGAGCCACAACTACTGAGCCCACGAGCCACAACTACTGAAGCCCATGCACCTAGAGCCCGTGCTCCGCAACAAGAGAAGCCACCGCAATGAGAAGCCCACGCACAACAACGAAGAGTAGCCCCCACTCACTGCAACTAGAGAGAGCCTGTGCGCAGCAACAAAGACCCAATGTAGCCATAAATAAATAAATAAATAAATAAACAAAAACTAAAAGGAGAGTTACCATATGATCCAGCAATCTCACTCCTGGGCATATATCTGGAAAAGATGAAAACTAATTTGAAAAGATACATGCACCCCAATGTTCATAACAGCACTTGTAAGCATAACAGTGTAAGCATAACAGTGCTTACAATAGCCAAGACATGGAAGCAAGCTAAGTGTCCATTAACAGATGAATGGATAAAGAAGATGTGGTACATATATACAATGGAATATTACTCAGCCATAAAAAAGAATAAACTAATGCCATTTGCAACAACATGGATGGACCTAGAGATTATCATACTAAGTGAATAAGTCAAAGACAAATATCATGTGATATCACTTATATGTGGAATCTAAAATATGATACAGAAGAACTTATTTACAAAACAGAAACAGACTCATGGACATCAAGACAAGACTTATGGTTACTGAAGGGGAAGGGTGGGGAGGGATAAATTGGGAGTATGGGATTAATGGATGCACACTACCATATATAAAATAAATAAACAACAAGGACTTACTGTATAGCACAGGGAACTATACTGAATATCTTGCAATAAACTATAATGGAAAAGAATAGAAAAAAAGAATATATGTATACATATACATGCATAACCAAATCACTTTGCTGTATACCTGAAACACAATATTGAAAATCAACTATACTTCAATTAAAACAAATTAGGATAGTTACTATTAAAAATGAGAAAATAACAAGTGTCAGGGAGAATGTGGAGAAACTGGAATCCACGTGCACCATTGGTGGAATGTGAAGTGGTGAAGCCTGTGTGAAAAATAGTGTGGCGATTTCTCAAAAAATTAAAAATAGAATTACCATAGGACCCAATAATTCCATTTCTGGGTATATACCCAGAAGAACTGAGGGTCTCAAAGAAACCCTCAAGAAAAGAGAGTCTTGAAGAGAAATCTGTACACCATGTTCATAGTAGCATTATACACGACAGCCAAGGTAGGAGGCAACCCACGTGTCCATCGATGGATGGATGGATAAACAAAATGTGGTATACACATACAATGGAATATTAATCAGCCTTATAAAAGGAAGGAAATTCTGACATGTACTATGACAGGGATGAACCTGGAGGACATTATTCTAAGTGAAATAAGTCAGTCATAAAAGGACAAGTACTGTATGATTCCACTTAGCTGAGGCACCTAGAGCAGTCAAATTCATAGAGACAAAGTAGAATGGTGGCTATCAAAGACTGAGAAGAGGCAGGAACGCAGAATTATTGCTTAATGGGTATAGAGTTTCAGTTTTGCAAGATCAAAAGAGTTCTGGAAATAAATAGTGGTGCTGGTTACACAACAATGTGAATCTACTTAATGCCACTGAAGTGTACACTTAAAAGTGGTTAGGATGGTAAATTTTATGTTATTTCATCACAATTAAAATAAAATAGTCCCCAAAGCAGGGCTGCATGGTGGGTTTTATTTCCCTCGTTTTACAGGTGAGGAAATTAAGGTGCACAGAAGTCAGGCAGCTTGTTAGGGCTGCACAGCTGGGTTTCAGACCAGAGCTGACTCCCTAAGAAAGCCACGCCTCTCCCCTGCACCGGGCTGCCCAGTACCCACCGGGGGCTCAAGGTGGGTGCGGACATATGCTGAGGCCACACAGATTCACCTCCTTCCTGGGCCCTTTACCCTCTCTAGACTGTCCTTTCTCCAGCACCAGTTTTTCTGGTATCCTTATTCTCTCTTCTGCCTTTCCCTCATCTAAAGGTCCTCTCAGCAAAAAACCTGATCCCTCATTTATACCTCAGCTACACGGTGTGAATTTAAATCACTGTGCTACCTCTCTGAGGGGCGCTTGCATTTTAAGCTTCATCACTCTCTGTGAAATGAAACCCTTTGTTCCATGTTCAAGGAATTTCAGGCATCAGGGAGCAAGCAGGAAGGAACTGGAGGGTGCTGGTGGCAGGTAGGACAACTATAACCCAGAGAAATGCATTAAATGGGGGGAATTTGGGTGCAAAGTTAGAAGGCAGATATATTTTATGGACAGACTGATCTTTCAAGGCTCCACAAAGACGTGAAGTATGGGTGCGAGGGAGGTAGGTGGACAGTTCTCGTTAAGCTTTCCCCACTGAGCAAACTGGGCTGCCTGACCTCCAGACTCCAAACTTTTGTTTGTTGTCAGAATCTAGAGGGTTGATTTCCTCAGGGTGTTGTTTCCCTGACAGTTCTCAATGCCTCTTCTCTTCCTGTTACATCGTGAAATTCCAGTCTAAAGCAGCTGGCTGCAGTAGCTGGAGATTTCTGCCCAAAGAGCTGAGCAATCATTCCTTTAGTGTCAAGAATGCATCTCATCTGCTCACTGATGTAGCGTGTTGCGTAGAACCCAAGGTAACTCATGTGGACACAAATGCTTGTCTTCTGGGCACTCACAACCTAAGACTGAGCATTCCCGGTGGTGGGGAAGACACTACACCAACAGCATCCGGGTTGAGAGCCTGGGCTGCAAGTCTGGCTGCTGGACTAGTCTCTCGACCACCTCCTGCCAGCCATGTGACCTCAGGGAAGTTCTTAACCTCTTTGTACCTCGGATTCTTAATCTGGATAATGGGAGACATAAGGTCTCTCTTTCATTGGTGATCAAGGCTCCCAATGCACTGATTCTGGCTGTTGCCTTTGTGTAAAGAAGACATCTCCTTTCCTCCAGGGGCATGAGACCTCTGCCCCAGCACAGGGCTTGGTGGGTGGGGGACCGGGGCTGATTTTGCCTTCTCAGCCGGGCACCAACTGCATAACTGCGTACCGCAGCCCCGAGATTGTTATGGAAGATTAGATAAAATGACCTCTGTGCAGTGTCTGGCATTGTGCTCGATAAATATTAGCTAGTATTATAATAATAACTATCAAATAAATGCATAATTCAATTAGTATACCAAGAGTCAGTTATCAGTCAATACTGTAAAGGAACAAAACTCAACAAAATAGTAGATGATATTAAAATATTCGTATGCAGCAATAAGACATTCTTATGCTAACAATTAAATAAGGGTGTGTTGTATGTTAGAGAATTTACTGCAAATCAGAGAATCCAAACACATGTGAGGATCCAGCTGAGCAAAAACCAAAGGCCTGGGCTTCCCCGGTGGTGCAGTGGTTGAGGGTCCGCTTGCCGATGCAGGGGACACGGGTTCATGCCCCGGTCCGGGAGGATCCCACATGCCGCGGAGCGGCTGGGCCCGTGAGCCATGGCCGCTGAGCCTGCGCGTCCGGAGCCTGTGCTCCACAACGGGAGAGGCCGCAACAGTGAGAGGCCCGCGTACCGCAAAAAACAAAAACAAAAACAAAAAAACCAAAGGCCCAACCACGTACCTCCTGAGGGCTTTTGCCTGCTCTGCTCTGCATTCTGTTCTGGAAACAGAGTGACCACCTTACCTCTCAGGCCACCTGAAAGCTTAGGTATTACAAGCAGACTTGTCTTCACTGGCTCAGCTTGTTGCCTTGATGCTCACACCTTCCTGGCAGGAGAAAAATTATGTATTCTTTTCATTTAAAAGATCTTCCCTTTCAGCTTTGCCTGGCTGGCAGGTTGCATAAACAGGGATAGTGGTGGTTCTACCTGTAAGAAACATGCTCTTAGAACTTCATCTTAAAAACAATAGGCTGGTAAATTTTACTCGTGTGTGTGTGTGTGTGTGTGTGTGTGTGTGTGTGTGTGTGTGTCACAGAGAGAGAGAGAGAGAGAGACAGAGACAGAGACAGAGACAGAGAGAGTTTTAACTTTTAGATTACACCAAAACCCCCAAAACTCCACAACCCTTTTTTTTGGGGGGCCACGCTACGCGGTGGCATGCAGGATCTTAGTTCCCTGATCAGGGATCGAACCCACATCCCCTGCAGTGGAGGCACAGGGTCTTAACCACTGGACTGCCAGGGAAGTCCCTCCACAACCTTTTTTTTCTATAGCTATTCTACCTCTCCTAGTGAGCTCCCATTCCACTAACTTGTGGGGAAAGGACCATATGCTTGCCAGTGAGAGTAATTCAGTCTCCTTCAGTTCTGTCTCTCCTTGGTAATTATTGAACATTTGGCATTTCTCCCTCTTTCTCTTTGGCACAGGGTCTAGACGTAGAGGAGAGCCTGTTGGTCTTCTCATTAGTGAGGGCAGAGCCTCAGGTCCCTGTTGGGCTTTTCTGTTCTCTGTGGAAATAGTCTTTTCCCACTGGGCACCTTGCTCTTATCTGAAGATGGTGACGATGTGAGCATCTTCTAAGTGCTCACCTCGGCGCTCCTGGAGGGTAAGCTGACTTGCTCTTCACCTTCCCCAGGACACTCTCTCAGGGAACTGGACCAAGCTTGGTGCAGCTCAACTCAGTTTGGGTTGTTGATGTCTGAGCGGAGGCTCAGAGTGAACCCTGGTATTCACTCTCTTCTTCTGCCATAGTAGTAGAATCTTTTTTTTTTTTTTTTTTTTTGCAGTACACGGGCCTCTCACCGTTATGGCCTCTCCCGTTGCGGAGCACAGGCTCCGGACGCGCAGGCTTAGCGGCCATGGCTCACGGGCCCAGCCGCTCCGCGGCATGAGGGATCTTCCTGGACCGGGGCACGAACCCGCGTCCCCTGCATCGGCAGGCGGACTCTCAACCACTGCGCCACCAGGGAAGCCCAGTAGTAGAATCTTTTGTTGGGCAAATGGCTCCCCAGAATAAAGACTCTGTTACCCAGCCTTCCTGTCAGTAGGGATGGCCATGCGGACTAGGTTCTGATCCAAGAGAAATGAGAAGTGTCGTATGCCCTTCGAGCAAAGGGGCATGTCTTCCTCTTCTTCCCCTTCTCATTGGCTACAGCGTGGATTTGGTGGTGGGGGTGAGCTGTTGGGGGACCATGTGGTGACAGCAACACCCCAAGGATGGGGGAGCAACAAGAGGAAAGGAGTCTGGGTCCCTGATAACACCGGAACCTATATCCTAGGTATGTAATGTTGTACAAGACTCCTATTGGGCTTTGATTTGATTGTCTTACTGGAAGTTTCACACTAAAATTGTATCTGAAACCATTTTCCCCCCAAGAGCTTTAGGTAGAGGATAGATTTTCCTTGAAGCTTATTAATCATCTTGAGAAGAGCTCAACCATAGAAAGGATTTGAGGACTAAGACAGGCCTTGGAACAGAATGGGATACTAAGCTCTTCCCCTCTTGAGGACTCCTGGATAGGGCCAGGCCCCAGGAGAGAGGGCACGTCCTCTGAAGGAAGGGAAGCTAGTCTAAGAGAGGAAGCTGCTGGCTGGGACTCCCTGAAGATGGCCTAGTTCTGGGTTGGAAACATACAAGCAAAGAAGAGCCTGCCTGACAGTCATTGAGGCCGACAAGGAAGCTGAGGCCATGAGACCCTCACAACGCACGGGCCAACCTCCCTCTCTCGTACGTGCGCGCGCACACACACACATACACACACACACACACGGTAGAAATGGCAGCCTTCTGGGGAGCTTTCAGGTCCTTTGAGAGGCTGGGTTTCCAGCAATTTGTGGGGCTCAAGTCCTCACCCTTTGACTATTTTAAAGGAAGTGTTACTCGGCATTTGGGTGAGAGGGAGAAGGCTGGTGCTAACAACCTGGGAAGGAGGTGATGTTTGTCTTTGACCTTTTTTCATTAATCGTTTCCCTTCATCGGTTCTGGGTGCCCTTCTTTCAGGGCATCAACTTCCCGAGAGACTCCTCTCACAGAAGCTGCAGCCTGTTCTGTCTCACCTCCTCACTGGCTGCCCCCTCTCGGCCTCCCAGCATGACTGCCACCTGGCCCTCTGCCCTCCTTGACCCCTTCCTGCCCCGGATCTGCCCCAACTCTCTGCCTTCCGAGGGCACACTAGCTTCCGATACACTCCCCAAGGTAGAAACAGAGTAGGAAATGGAAGCTTAAGCCACTTCCCCAAGGCCACAGGCTAGTCCGTGGTGGAGCTGGGAATTTAACCCTTGCAATCCAACTCCAGGCTCTGGACTCTTTGTCCTAAGTCCTCCAGACTTTAGAAATCATCCTTCCTTTAACAAATAAACGAAATGCCTTAAGTCCATCTCCTGCATCCTGTGGGAAGTCCAGTACCTCCCCAACATTTCCAAGGGCTCCTGGGGAGTGGATGGTGAGTCATATCCTCCTGGGGATTCCCACTTAAATTCCTGATCCTTCGAGTCCTCTTGCCTCCCACGTGTGGGGTCCTCTCTCTCCTTCCCTCACCCAGTGCAGGAGCACTGTCTTCCCACCGATTCCCCAAAGCACACCTAAGCCCAAAGCAGCATGTTAAGCGTGTTCTTAGGGATCGGGGATGCGTGGTGATAACAGAAGGCCACCGTGCCATAGCAGAGCTCAGGAAAGAGCTGCAAGCTCAAAATGGGGCATGCCTATTCGGCAGGCCCACTCCTGCATTGACACAGATGGGGCAAGAAAGCACTGGAGGCCCAACTCTCACCCTCTCTCCCATGCCCTTCCTAACACCAGCTACATCCTGCACACGAGGGACCTCAGCTGTGAACACTGTGGCCCATGTTTAAACTCTGAACCACCCTCTTTGGGAAGAGGCCTGCATAGCATCAGGGTACTCCAAGGTCCTGAAGGACAGGGAGAGACTCGGTGTAGACACACTCCACTGGCCCCATGCAGTGGTGTGCCGGTTAGCACAGGTTCTTGAGAGTCAAATCATTGCTTCCTGGACTTCCCTGGTGGCGCAGTGCTTAAGAATCAGCCTGCCAATGCAGGGGACACGGGTTCGAGCCCTGGTCTGGAAAGATCCCACACGTCGCGGAGCAGCTACGCCCGTGCGCCACAACTACTGAGCCCGTGCACCACAACTACTGAAGCCCGCACGCCTAGAGCCCATGCTCCACGACAAGAGAAGCCACCGCAATGAGAAGCCCGCGCACCGCAAGGAAGAGTAGCCCCCGCTCGCCACAACTAGAGAAAGCCCACATGCAGCAACAAAGACCCAATGCAGCCAAAAACAAATAAGTAAATTTATTAAAAAAAACATCGCTTCCTAACTCCACTTTCAGGGCGTTGCACTGGTAGCTTGAAATCAGCTGTGCTGTGGGGGGAGTGGAAACTGGCAAACATTTCAATCTACAAATCAACCTTTTTTTTTTTCTGGATAGCCTGTTTATCAGTGCACCCCTGGCCCATGGACACCTCCCACCACGCACAGGGGCACAGCCAGAAAAAACCCAGATTTGAGCCCTCTAAGGCAGTGGTTCTCAGATTTTGCTACATATTAGAATCACCGGAGAGTTCTGGTGGTGGGCTGTCAGTATTTTTTTAAGTTTCCTGGGCAATTCCAATGCACAGCCAAAGCTGCAGACCAGTGCTCTAAAAACATCACTTATGAAAATTTAGTGTACATATAAATTGCCTGGGGAGCTTTGAAATGACAGATTCTGGTCCAGTAAAGTCTGGGTTGGGGCCTGGGATTCTGCATTTCTAACAAGCTCTTAGGCGCTACTGATGCTGCTATTCTGTGGACCACAATTTAAGCAGCAAAATTCTACAGCGCAGGCCCGAGGGAGGTATCGCTATTCTGAGGACCCGCAGCTTTGCCTGTCATGGAGAGTTTCTCACTGGAGTTCTTTTTCTCCTTAAGCCCCGACCTTAGCCATTTTTGGAGCCTATTCTGATCCCTTTTACCCTGTTCTGGGTAATGGGGCACAAGTCTCCCTTGATGCCTGGGGAGAAGCCCCTAATTCCTACAACCTCGTTATGCAGACGACTTCGGTTCTCCCGCCAGGAGGCTCACCTTTCATAACCAAACAGGTGTTTTCCTAAACAATCAAGCCATTTTTCTTCTGCTTCCTCTCTTCCTCACCCCGCGCACCCACCCTCCATCTCTAGAATTCAGACATGCACCTACAGTGGTTTATTTTTTGCATCATTTGTTTTCCTTTCCTGTATTGGCAAAGCCTGAGACTCAGTGATAAAGGCTCTGATGCAGGTGTGAACAACCTGCACGGAGCAGATGGTGTGGGATGAGAACAAGGTAGGACGTGCAGAAGAGGGACCAGACTGAGGAGACGGGAGGGTAACCCCTTAGTCACATGGGCTCTAATCCCCAGACCTTCAGCTAAGAGAAACACAGGACTCGTTTCAGAACTAAAATGATAGTGAATCTTTTAGTTTGCTGTGTAAAAGTGTAACTAGAGATGAATGAAAAGACACCTCAGTCTTCCTACAGAGTGTGGGTCTATTTCATGATAACAAGTCTTTCGTTGCTTACAGTATTGATGAAAGAAACCTCCCTTGTGTTTCTACAGATGAATCTCTGGACAGAGGTGACCCAATCTGATCATCAAAGTCAGGGTTCTGATACCCACGGTGGCCTTACTGAGGCGACAGACCGGTATGAGGTCCTGTCTCCGTGTGAGGCGTCTCCGTCTGAGCAAGTTCACCTTCCCAGGCCAGTCCCTGCTCTGCATCGCCCCGGAGTGACTCGTTCGGGGAATGTTCCTCATGGTAGTGGGAAGTTAGATCTAAACTAAGCTGCCCCAGTGTCACCCAGCTCCCTGAAAGCCAGAGTTGTTTCACAGGCTGTGCATTTTGCCGAAACTTGGCTCCAAGAGGGCGAGTCTCTGTTTCTGGCCTGCTAGAACATTCACGAATATTCTGCCCACATATGATGCTGGAGCTTCACCTCCAGTGGCTCTGGTTCTTCTGCTCCAAGGCATGGTATTCTCGGGATAACCTGGAAAGCCCCAAGTCTTCCCTTTGTCTGCAATTGTCTTTTCCTTTAATTTCTACTCAAAGTGGCTGCAGTCCCCGCCTCATTTCCCGTAGGATTTCTGACATGCCCCACACTCAGTTCCTGCTTCCACTCAGCATGGGTGCAGCCCATCTCCCCCAACTTTGGAGAGTCCCTCTCCCACCTCTCTGTCGCTCCCATTTGCTCGCAGGGCCTTGCACGTAAGAGATTTCAGCTGAAGGTTTAGGGACAATGGAGGGGAATTATAGCCCAGGGCAGACCAAGTAAGCAATTTCTCAATAAAATCAACTATGAGGCATTCTAGCGTCATTGGCAAAGATCTCCTTGGTCATCTTTCACCTTAGGACCCCGGACCCTGGTGGTGCAGAGCTTGGCCCCCTCTCTACAGAGACTTCTCTCCGTTCTTTCAGGGTCTTAGACCCCTGGCTCAGCACCACCCAGGGAAGACAATATTCTTGCAACTTTATCAGGCCAATACCATCTAGTTCCTTTGTCTGGGTGGTAACCTTTCTCCTGATCACTGAAAGGGATCTCACCTTTCACAGCCAACCATGTCCTATCAAGGTCATTCCATAAACAGCCATCTACTACGGAGATCAGTTCTATTCCCTAAACGACAAAAGAGATCATTATTAGGAAACAGTCTGGTGATTCCTCAAAAAGTTAAACATAGACTTACTATGTGATCCAGCAATTCTACATCAGGGTATATACCCAGAAGAACTGAAAGCAGGGACTTGAACAGATATTTGTTCACCCATGTTCACTGTAGCACTATTCATAGCGGTCAAAAGGTGAAAAGAGCCCAAATGTCCTCCATGGATGAATGGACACACAAAACGTGGTGCAGACATAAAACAGAATATTATTCAGCCTTAAACAGGCATGAAGTACCATACACGTTACAACACAAGTGAACCTTGGAAACATTATGCTAAGTGAAATAAGCCAGACATAAAAGAACAAATATTACATGATTCCACTTATATGAGATGCCTAGAGTACTCAAATGTATAGGGATAGAAAGTAGAATAGAGGTTACCAGGGGCTGGGAGAGGGGAGAATGAGGAACTCCTGTTTAATGGGTGCAGAGTTTCTGTTTGGGATGATGAAAAAATTCTGGAAACTGGTAGTGGTGATGGTGGCAGAACACTGTGAATGTACTTAATGCTACCGAACTGGAAATGGTTAAAATGATAAATTTTATGTCATGTATATTTTACTACAATAAATAAAAAACCAAATTAGAAGCCTTGGCTCTTTCATCTTGCACAGCCTCAGGCCAGGCCTTTCTCATACAAGTCCCTGAGGAGCCCCCGAGGGGACAGGTGAGGGCTGAGGGCAAGGTGGGCAGGTCTTGCAGCACAGCTGTGCCTGTGAAGCAGGCGGGGCTGTATTGCAGATTCTGCTTCTCTTTAGGACTCAGCGTCAACGCCTGGCTCACAGGTAAGCCTTCCCTCTGAAGATTCCAAATGCTTTGCTGTTCTCAGTTTTCACCTGTCTTTTGATTGGGTTGAAGCCAGCTCCCTCCCAGGGATTAATATTCACAACAAGCAGTGAGCGATTAATTTAACCAGTTGAAATTTATTGTGCACTCGCCTCAACTCCAAGCCAGCTTCTGCTGGGTGTTTATTTTTCATCGTTGATGCATTGCACATGACAGCCCCTAAGCATCTGAATTTAAAGCACACCGTTGTGCAGAATTCCTGCTGCCCCCCTTCCTCTTGCCCAAACCTCTGAAATCCACAGAGCTCTGAGTTCCACACCACGTCTCAGAGAAGGGAATTCTTGACTGCTGGCCTATGGGAACAGTTGTGAGCCTGGGGACAGTTTCAGATTTGGATTTCATGCCTGGCGCAGCGAGCTGGTGACTCATTTCATTTCAGGGGGCTTCAGTCAATAAATTCTGACTCTGACCTACCGGCACATCCTACTCCACCACCAGCTGTCACAAAAACAACCAGAGTCTGAGCCGGCCTCTCAGAGCATTCAGGAAACCCTCTCTGATGTGTCCATCCGCACCCGGGTTGCACAGGGCCGCCGGGCATTGTGTCGCTTCTCCAGCCCAACCCCTCTCCTCCCGCCTCACCCCACTGGCCACCCTGCAAAGTGTCTGTCTGGAGAGGACTCTACTGCTGGCACTGACAAGGCAGAACAAAGGCCTGCGTGCTTGCAGAGTTCCATTCGGAGTGCGCGACAATTTCAGAGCACAAATGGAAAAAGGAAAAAAATGGTTTGAAATCTATCGCTGGCTTTTATTAAACCAGAACTTGCAGCTCTCAGCTGACAATCAGCCAGCAGCTAACACCCATGAGGGACGGTTCTTTCTTGCAGCTTCTGGCTGGCTACTAGCTACCAGCAGCCTTCTGACCCCCTTTCCAGGGAAGTAACAGCTGGCAGCTGACAAAGGCGCTGGCAGAGTGGGCAACTTTCTCTTCTCTGGAAACAGATATAAGATTGGCAGGAAATAAGGCATTTAACATATGACGATTATAAGCATTTTTCACTTGCCTTTCTTTATTATGCTTTTGGATTCTGGCTCTGATGGCTGAAATGTATTATGTGCTAAGGAGCTTTGATGGCTTTTTTTTTTTTTCTTTTTTCCAAAATAGAAGTCCCAGCTCTTTTCCCTGTCACTAACACCAAGCCAGATAAAGGTGCATTCCACCAGTGCTGTCTACTTAGCTGTCTTTCTTCTTTTTTAATTTTATTTATATTTTTATACAGCAGGTTCTTATTAGTCATCCATTTTATACACATCAGTGTATACATGTCAATCCTATTCTCCCAATTAGCTGTCTTTAAAACAACTGTCAGTAAACAAAGATAATTGACTAATGGCCACGAGCATAAAGGAACTTAAATGTGATGCTCCTGACTGATTAAAACATGGCTTTAGCATATCTGAGCCTGTCAGGCAGGGCCTTCTGTGGTGTTTGTGGCAGTTGAGGAGAAGTGGAATTGGGAAATATGAGGTATAGATGGATTCATGAGTGGTGGGTTGGATAAAGATTAATTTAGCTTAATTTCTCTCTTCTATGCACCACCCAGCCCTCCATTTTTCTGTCAGAAAGAGCAGAGGTAGTAGGTATACAGCAGGAGGCCCCAGCCGAGGAGACAGTTACTGCGAGAGGGGACACCCATCCTCAGGAGAGGGGAAGGACACGGTGGGAGGGTCTGACACTTCAGCCACTTTGGTTCTAGCTGCTTTGCCACTGTGTCTCTCTTCACAGGGCATAGCACTCTGGGGTTGTAACCAATACACTATTTGCAATATTGCTGGGGGTTTTTTTTGTTGTTTTTTTTTTTGCGGTACGCGGGCCTCTCACTGCTGCAGCCTCTCCCGTTGTGGAGCACAGGCTCCGGACGCGCAGGCTCAGCGGCCATGGCTCACGGGCCCAGCCGCTCCGCAGCATGTGGGATCTTCCCGGACCGGGGCATGAACCCGTGTCCCCTGCAGTGGCAGGCGGACTCTCAACCACTGCGCCACCAGGGAAGCCCAATATTGCTGTTTTTACCCTGATAATAATACTACAATCTGCCATTGTAACAGTTGACCTATGTGGAAAATTTTAAAGTGTAGATGTTCAAGGTAATGTTTGTCCAAAGAGCACCAGATGGATGAGGACGAAAAGCCTGGGTTCTGAACACAAGTGGCCAATAGGACAGAGAAATATCTAGAAGGTCAAAAGGACTAGACTAGATGGAAGAAGTATGTTTCCATTACAGACTTAAATGATACATATATATATATGCATTTTGACTTGGCAAGCAGAGAATTTTCAGAGCACTGGATTCTGTTTCTTAAGTTGGTCCCTAAGAAAAAATTGAGTCAACCTTGAGAGGAAGGCTTATTTTTCAAGATGGCAGACTGTGCACATGGGTGTCTGTCTCCTCCCTTCCTAGGACCCATGAGAATGACAATGAAGGAACATGAAAAAGATATAACCCACAACATGAAGAGAACTGAGAGGGCAGGAATCAGTGGATGGTGGGAGAAGGAAGGTAAAAGAGAGGACAGTTGATTTTCTAAATAAGCCGTCTGTACAATTTGTTTTTTAAATTGTGTAGATATGTTGCTTTTAAGTTTTTTTTTTTTTTAAGTTGGATGGGAGCTTGGCTGTTGTTCCTACTCCTGCTTTTAATCAAGACCACACGTACACCATCCTAAAGACACAAGCTGCCATCCTATTCTTAATAATCCCCAGAGAAAGGCAATGCCAGCCTCTCCTTAACTGAGCCATTTCATTGTCTGACAATCCTCATAGTTTTGATTCACGTTCTCCTTGCAGCCTGAAGGTGATAATGTCCTGTCTGAAGGAGCTAATGTACACCCAGGGAGTAGCCTGGCTCTGTTCAATGAAATAAAATGTCCAGAGCTGTCCTCTTTCTGTTTTCTATGGCAACACACTTTTATGTGTGATTAAGAAACAAAACAACAAAGGGGGAAACGTACAGAGCTTATCAAAGTGCAATAGTTGCTGCTTCACTAGAAAAACTAGTGTTTTCGTTCTATTTCTGGTGCTGTTAGGCTGACCCTAGGGAACCAAAGATGTTTTGCACTGAGATAAAAATGAACACTTAACAGTTATAGTCAGCCCATGGCAAAACTGTGAAATAGGCAAAGTTTGTCATTTGGATTTTTGCAACATCCCCTGCTGGGTCTTTCTTCTTATGGTCCCCTCTCTCAGCTCCAAGGCACCTGCTGCTCTCTAGATGCCAGGAAAACGAAACAAAACTGTTTTACACTAAAGTGTCATTGACTGCCTGTGAATTCAGCCCCAAGGACATTTGCATCCCCTATGACTCTGGATGCACTCAAGAGGGAGAATCTATAATTGGAACAGAGAAAGTATAACATAAAAAATTATTAACTATAACAGGGGATTAAAGTAGCAAAGAGTTAGTAAGAAGTAAAGAGAGCTCTGAAGAATTTAGGAATGGCAGATAAGGAACAACAACCCACAGGGCTGAGACAGAGGTCTTGAGGAAGAGGCCCCCAGGGCCGAGATTCAGACCGTCTCGAAGAGGGCACAGCTGTGGCTCACCAGATGGCAGAGAAGACTCCGGGACGCTGCACCGGGGGAACTTGCTGGAAATCTGCTTTCTAGGGTTGCAGGAAAAGCTGATCGCAGGGCGATATCTCACCAGAAGTACTCTGCTATAAAACTACCCAAGGTGAGGGACGTGCCAGGGAAGCTGCTGGCCACTGTGCATTACAGGAGCTGGGCACTGGAGAAGCTGCTGGTGCTACAGGAGCCTGGGAAGCTGCAGGAGTCTGCCAGGCAAGCATAAGGGAGCCAGGACAGAAATCCCCTTCCTCCTGCAGTGTCTCTCCAGCATCCTCTATTGATGTAACTTACAATGCTGCCAGCTGCAACGGAAAATATTTGAAGGGTACAGGCCCATTTTTGAAGAGCAGGTAACGAAGGATAAACTTGGAGCTGAGGAGGCAATAAATTGATAACTGGCATGCATCTTAAAAGAGAAAGACAAGATCAAGATGATGTTGAAGCCAATGATATGATTCTCTAATGGTAAAGTCCCAGAATAGGCAGGCGAGAGAAGGTATTTTGGAGCAGAGAGCTTTCTGATGGTCCAGAAATCACACTATGTAGGTGACATAAATGTATATCAGGATTGAGTGGGATTATTCAATGTTGCTTCTTGGTAGAACTGGGATGCTGTCAGGCCTTGAGCTCTTAGTTCAAGGTTCACCTCCTTTCCTAGATGTGGTGGAGACCGGCTAGATGGCCACCAATTCTATTTCTTCTTTCAAGCACGTGCGGAGACAGCATTCCCCAGAGTATGCAACAGGTTCTAGTTGATGGAATGTGGGAAGAAGTAATCAATGCCCCTTTCAGATCTAGCCCCTAAAAGGTCCCACTAGACTGTCAGTTCATTTCCCTTCACTGATGGGCATATGAAGGCAGAGGATCCAGTAGAGGCTTCAAAGAAGCTCTCGGGAATGGTGGTGCCACAAGATGGAAAGAGCCTGAGTCACGGCTCAGAGGAAAGATATACAGGTGAGCTGCTCAGCCCACAGTAGATTAGAACGGGACTAAAGCGTGTTACGCTTCTGAGACTTCTGAGATTTTGTTACTGCAGCTAGTGTTAATTTCCCTGAGTAAATTAAGACCCCCTAGGACAGCCTCAATCTTAAATAGGAGAGAGATGGGACCCATCATTCCTTTTGTTTGAGCTCGTTAAAACCAGGAAGATGGATCGTATATTCTCTTCCATCCTGTGTCTCCTAAGTGTGGGATATCAGAGTCCCAAAATAATTTTCCATGGCCTACTGTGGAGGGCAAAGCATGGCAACTAGGTTTCCTTACTGAGCAGAACAGACTCCCTGAAGGTGAACGTCTCAGCCCGTTTTTTTCTCACTTCTGGGAGTTGTTGGTACAAAAAGGATTGACCTGGAGGCCCACAGTTGGCCTCAGTGCCCAGGAGAACTTGTCCTGGTCCAGGAAGGGAGCACATTCCTGCCAAAGCTCAGCCTCCGCCACTTCAGATGGCTCTACTTCCGGTCCACACCGAGTGCCCCCGGAAGAGCCCCAAGCTCTGGGTTCCACTCTTCTCTCCGTTATTCACCGAACAACAGAGGCAGATGTGATCCCCTCTGCAAATATTTAGAAAATGCATTGTTTTCTGTATTTAAATGGATAAATATTAAATATGTTTTCCCCTTCATTCCTTTCCTTTCAACACGTCCAGACTCTTTCTGAGTGTGCATTGGTAATGAAGGATATTACACATGGGTTTTCTGCCATCTGCAAAACCCAAGTAAGATCCACTCCTGCCGCCTCCTCTGTTTTACCGCTGTCAGGCTTTAAAGCCACCAGGAGACACCTCTGCCACATCTGCCTTGGAGGAGCATCACCCCAGATCTCTGCCGTCTGAGGTCCTCAGGAACACTGCTCTGAGCCTCGGGGGCTGACTTTATATGACTCGAGTAGGGTTAGCGCAAACCCCCTGAAGGTCTGCCTCCTGCCCTCCAACACCCGCTGAGCAAATCACTTTCGACAGCAGCGTGGCACTGTGTAAAGTCCATGTAGGATGGTCTGGAAAGAGCACAGTTTCCTATGGTGACAGGCAGCTAGGCTGGTGTGCTCTAACACCCGCTCACTCCTTTATTAGATTGCAAATTATATCAGCCGGAGGCCTTTGGAGCAGAACAGAACACACAAGGAGGGCCTGGGGAGGGGGAAGACACTGGCAAATGGTATCTGAACCCAGACTTGGAAAAGCTTTTTCTATTGTGAGGTTTCTTGGTGTAGGAAATCTGGTACCCTGACGGCAGCCCCCTCTAACCCCCCAATAGACACCTTTCTGGAGGTTATGATGAACTTCAGGGAAACCAGCGAATTAGAAAGATGGGGGGGTGACAACAGTTTTATTCTCTGACACGTTTACATGGTTCCACTTTAGAATTCTGGTTTGGGACAAAGGAGCTCCGAAAGAACTCACTGAACCAAACATTTGAGGGGCTTTTTACATGAAATCTCTATCAGTCCCCCAGCATCGCTGCAGGGTCCACATTTTCAGCTCTGTCTTTGATTTAACAGGGTGGCACAGGTTGACATTTGTGAACACAAGGGACCTTGGAGCCTACAGAGTTGAGGGCTTTTCACACACCTAAGCCCCAAATCACGTTCGCCCTGACAGACTTGCTTATGGCGACGGCTAGGCTGCCCAGGTGCTATAAATCATTGCTCTCCAAAAAAGGGGTGGGTGTTAGAGGAAGGAAACGTCATCTTCAAAAAATGTCAAGTGGCATGTCTGGGTTAGCCCTGGAGCATCCCCAAATGCCAGATCATTAGAGGCAGCTTTGCAGGTCTGGAAGAGGATAAGGCTATAGAGGAAGCTGAGTGCCACTAGGGGCAGTGAATTCTGCCCTGGGGGAGCCTGGACCACGAAGGCTGCTGTGGCTCCTTAAACCCCAAAAAGGTGAGGTGGAGAAGAGAGGGGGCGAGGCGCATCAAGGAGTGATTCATGACCAAGAAAGGTTCCCACAAAAGCTGAGCCCACGTTAGGGAGGCGGCACAGCGCGGAGATTAGAGAGTGGATTCCGGCCCCGGGCTGGCTGCACTCAGTCCTGGCTTCCCCCACTTACTACCTTGGGCAAGTCACCTAGACACCTTGTTTGCTAGTTCTCTCAACTGTGATGTGAGGGTAATAGGCCTTTCGACGTGTAAACTGTTTAGAAGGGAACCTGGCATATCAGGGGTAATTTAGGAGCAGTGGTCATCCAAGTACCTACAGGGGAAGAGGAGGCAGAAGTGCCTCTTCTCCCCTCACCTTATGCTTCACGACCACAGACACTCTGCTGGCAGACACGGAGGGCCAGGCACATGAAAATCAACACAGAATTCATACTTGCCCCATTCCTTCCTTTTATTCAGGCAGCGTGTGCCGGTGGAAAGACCTCCGGGTGGGGCATCAAGGGACCCGGGGTTTTATCTCAGCCTTGTCACCAGAGTCAGAGGCCAAACGCCTAATCTTCCTGGCTTTTGTTTTACAGATGCCTCCAGCAGCTCAATGGGCCTTGAAGTTAATCTGGTCCATATTCATAACGTTGACAATAGCAGTAACAGCTGCTACTATTAGCATTTATCAAAAGCTTCCTGTGTCACACACTGTTCTTAGTGCTTTCTGTGAAGTAGCTCAGAATTATTGAGGTAGTTACTACTTTTATACTCATTGTACAGATGGGAAGACTGAGGGAGAGAGAAGTTAGATGACGTATTTTACATACATTAGCTCATTATCAAAATAGTAGAGGTATTATCTACTATTTACAAATGACATATTATCTCATAATGAGGTATTATTTCTATTTACAGATGACAAACTGAGGCTCAGAGAAGGTAAACATTCCTTCTGCCTCCCAAAGAGAGAGTAGACTTAAATTTAAATCCTTATAGAGTCTCTTTCAATATGAGCAGTCTTTCTCAATTATTTCTTTCTTTTTCTTTTTATTGGCCGGGCAGAGCAGCATGTGGAATTTTAGTTACCAGGGATCGAACCTGAGCCCCCCTGCAGTGGAAGCGCGGAGTCGTAGCCACTGGACCGCCAGGGAAGTCCCTCAATTATTTATTTTTTATCAAGGAACAACTTACATTTAATAATGTGCTCTAGTCTTAAGCGTGCAGCTAGTGGATTTTTACTTATGTATACACCAGTGGAACCACCAACCTGATCAAGATTTATAACATTTCCTTCACTGCAGAAGGTTCTCCCAGTTAACACCCTCCCAACCCCACTGTAGCCCCAGGTTAACTTCTATCACCATTGATTAGTTCTGTCTGTTTTAAAACTTCATATAAATGGACTCACACAGAATGCACTCTTTTGTGCGCCGTTTCTTTCACTCAACGTAGTGTGAGATTTCATCCACGTTTTGGTGTGTATCAATAGCTTGTTCTTCTTTATTGATTGCTATGTAGTATACTCAGTTGTATGAATTTATCCACAGTTTCACTGATCCATTCTTCTACTGATGAACATATAGATTGTTTCCAGCTTTTGGCTATTAAGAATAAAGCTGCTATGAATATTCATGTACAAGTAGGCATATGCAGTAATTTCTCATGAATATATACCTGGAGTGAAATTGCTGGGACATAGGGTAGTAGGCATATGCTTAACTTTGCTGCCAATTTTCCAAAACAGTGGAACAAAGTTATACTCCTACCAGCAATAAATGACCTTTTAATCGCTCCACATCCTCACTCAACATCGATATTGTCAGCCCTTTTGCTGTTAGCCAATCAGTGCTATCCCATTGTGATTTTAATTTGCACTTCCTTGATGAGTAATGTTGTAAAGTACTTTTTCCAGTGCTTGCTTACTGGCCATCTGGATATCCTCATTTGTGAAGGGCCTGTACAAGTCTTTTGTCCATTTTTAAATGGATTATTTGTCTTTTTCTTATAGACCTGTAGTTCTTATATATTCTTGGTTTGAGTGCCTTGTAAGAAATATGTATTGCAAATACCTTCAAGTCTGTGACTTGCTGATTCACTTGCTTAATGGTGTTTTTGATGAACATGAGTTCTTATGCTTAATAAGGTCCAATTTATCTTTTTTTTTTTTCTTTTGGCCATGCCGCATGGCATATGGGATCTTAGTTCCCCCACCAGGGATTGAATCTGTGCCCCCTGCAATGGAAGCTCAGAGTCTTAACCACTGGACCGCCAGGGAAGTCCCTATCACTTTCTCATTTTATAATTTTTCTTTTAAAAAGGTCCAATTTAGGGCTTCCCTGGTGGCGCAGTGGTTGAGAGTCTGCCTGCCGATGCAGGGCACACGGGTTCGTGCCCCGGTCCGGGAAGATCCCACATGCTGTGGAGCGGCTGGGCCTGTGAGCCATGGCCGCTGAGCCTGCGTGTCAGGAGCCTGTGCTCCGCAACGGGAGAGGCCACAACAGTGAGAGGCCCGCATACAGGAAAAAAAAAAAAAAAAGGTCCAATTTATCATGTTTTACTTTTATAGTTGAAAGAAGTCTGCCTACTCCAAGGTGAAGATAATCTACTATGTTTTCCTCTAGAGTTCTTATTGTTTTTACCTTTCATATTTAGAAGTATGATTCACCCTCCAATTAATTTTTGTGTATAGAGTGCAGTAAATGTGAAGGTTCATTTTTTTCTCACATGTACATGCAAAATGATTTAGCAGCATTATATTGAAAAGACCATCCTTTTCCTGTTGGATTACAGGTGCTTTTGTTGCAAACCAAATGACTGTATTTGTATGGGTCTGTTTCTGGAGTATATTTTGTTCCACTGGTCTATTTGTTTATTATTTCCCCAGTACCACTCTGCTTCATAGTTATATAGTAAGTCTTCAAATCTGATAGCATAACTTCTCCAACTTTATTATTCTTCTTCAAAATGGTTTTGGCTATTCTAAGTCCTTTTCATTTCCTTACAAATTTTAGAATCTTGTTGTCAATTTCCATAAAATCTTCCATTGGAATTTTGACTGGGATTGCCTTGACTCAACGGATCAATGTAGAGAGAACTGACATCTTAATAACATTAAATTTTCCAGTCCATGAAGATAGAATATCTTTCCCCAATTATTGAGTGTGAATAACAGTATTTGAGGAAATCTTTAGTATTTTTAAACAGTTAAGCATAGAGTTACCATATGATCCAGTAATTCCATACCTAGTTATATACCCAAAAGAACTGAAAACATATGAACTCATAAGAACTTATACATGAATGTTCACAGCAGCATATTCACATTAGCCAAAATGCAGAAACAACTCAAATGTCCATCAGCTGATGAATGGGTCATAAAATGTGGTATATCCATATAATGGAACATAATTTGGCAATAAAATAATAAAGTACCAATATATGCATAAACCTTGAAAATATTATGCTAAATAAAAAAGGCCAGTCACAAATGATCACCTATTGTATGATACTATTTAAATGAAACGTCCAGAATAGGCAAATCTATAGAGACAGAAAACAGAGAGTGGTTGCCTAGGGCTGGGGGGATGGGAAGAAAATGAGTGAGTGATGGCTAAGGGGCTTGGGATTTCTTTTGGGGTAATGAAAATGTTCTAAAATTGATAGTGGTGATGGTTACACAACTCTATGAATCTACGAAAAGCATTAAATTGTATGAATCAGATGGCATGTGAATTATATAAATGAGTGAATCGAATTATATCTCAATAAAGCTGTTTAAAACTTTTAAAAGTTATTTTGTCCATAATCTATTGTTATGGGCTGAATTGTTTCCCTCCAAAACTCGTATGTTGAAGCCCTTAGCCCCAGTCCCTCAGAATGTGACCGTATTTGGACATAAGGCCTTTGAGAGGTGATTAAGTTAAAATGAGGCCATAAGGTGGGACCTAATCCAATCTGACTGGGGGAGATGAGGACACAGAGACGTTAGGGATTCATGCACACAGAGGAACGACCATGTGAGGACAGCGAGAAGGTTCCATCTGCACACCAAGGAGAAAGACCCTGAAGAAGAAACCAAACCTGCAGACACTTTGATCCTGGACTTCTAGCCTCCAGAACTGTGAGAGATAAATTTCTATTGTTTAAGCCATCCAGGCTGTGGTACTTTGTTATAGCAGCCCTAGCAAACTAATACATCTATGTTGCTTTTTATATTCTTCAATGACCAATTTAGTCTAAAATATATTAATACGTAAACTTCCCAAGTCTAAAGAGGAGTCAAACTGGGCCATGTTTTCAGCATCTGTAGAGGTTTTTTTGTGTATGTGTGTGAAAACATTTTGATCGTAAGCAGTGCTTTGGAATTCCTGACGGTTTTTTCCTTTTTAAAATTTTAGACAAATGAGACTAAATTTTGGGGGAAAAGATAATTGTTGAGAAATAGAAGTTTGAAATACACAGAATCCTAAAAAATTCTCAAGTTAAAAATTCTTAATCTGAATTTCATACAGTAAATAATCACAACATGATAATTTTTGACACTATTTAATTAAAACAGTTTCTGCATGTATTAATGCTTTAGAGCTCAATAAAAAGTTCAAAAATAGATAAAATTATTGGAAAACTCCACTTAATCATTTTTGGGTGGTTCATTTTTAAAATTGAAATCTTTTAAGGAATTATGGTAATTACTGCACTTTTTTTCTTTGAAAAAAATAAACTAAGAAATAAGTGAATCTTTCTAAACCCCACTTGAATGAACACAAAGGAAGGTGTAAGTATCACATTAATGAGAGGATGCAAGGGAGCCAGGACTTGATTTTCTAACTTGTAGCCATGGGTGTTTCATGGGGAAACTGAACAACCCTGCCACTACAAAAGCAGTTTTGAAATCTAATTTAAAAATTAAATATTAAAAGTAGACACTTGTCTAAAGCAAATATTAAAGTTGACCAAAACATGTTTTTGGTGAGAATCATCTCAACACAACAATGGGGAGTAGTAGCCCTATACAGTTGACCATTGAACAACATAGGTTGGAACTGCCCAGGTCCACTTATACACAAATTTCTTTCAATAAATATGTACTACAGAGCTATATGATCCTGGGTTGGCTGAATCTGTGAATGTGGAACTGTGGATATGGAGCTCCAACTGGAAAGTTAAAAGCAAGTTTTTGACTATTCAGGGGTGGGTGCCCCTAACCTCCGAGTTGTTCAGTGGTCAACTATATTTGGTAATTTCCCCAAGGTCACATAGGCAGGGGTTCAAAATCAGGTGGTTCTGGAGCCAAAGCCTGTGCCCTTAACCACTATGGTAGACTGCAGTGAAAGAACTGGCCCTGATTCTTCACTTCCCTTTGCTGTAACTTTGCAGAGCTCCCACCAAGGACCGGTATACTCTCTTGCCCTACTAATGTGCGTTTGGCCACATGACGTGTCATCAGTGATCACAACGCAAGCGGAGGTCTTAAAAGAGTATGAGTATGGTCTTAGATATATTGTCGGCCCTCCTTATCCACAGGTTCCGCATCTGAGAATTTAACCAACTCAGGATGGAAAATATTTTAAAATTTTTTGAAAAAAATTCCAGAAAGCTCCAAAAAGCAAAACTTGAATCTGTGCGCTGACAACTATTTACATAGCATTTACATCTTATTTACCACTATTCATACAGTATTTGCATTCTATTAGGTATTATAAGTGATCTAGAGATTATTTAAAGTGTGTAGCTTGCATGCAAATACTACACAATTTTATATAAGGGACTTGAGCATCCGTGGATTTTGGTGATTGCGGGGGTCATGGAAACCAATCCCCTGCTTACCAAGAAACAACTGTACTTAAAATGTATGCAAGTTTGGCTTGGCTGGGTGTAATAGCCATAAGATAAGCGTTTCCAGGAAGCCACTGACCCCTTCAACCTGGACCTCAGCATAAACACTCTGGGAACAGACCTGAACTTGACCTGAAGCCTGGATCCAAGTCCTGCAGTGGGCAACTTGGAACTCTGAGCCTAGAGTCCAGCTAAGCCTAGCTGGGTTGTGGTCCAACTGCAGGTAACACCGAGAAAAAAAAACCCCGAAACTTGATATTTTAAGCCACTGGGTTTGGGGATAACTTCTGTAAGTGTAGTGTTATTGCAGCCATGGTCAGCCAATACAAACACTATGTTCTCATAGTATGGTCCTTAGACACCCACACCCAAATCATCTGGGCACTTGTTAAAAAGATGAAGATTCCACGAAAATGATCACTTACATACACTGATTAAGTGGTTTAATGGGACAATTCAGCAGTACATATTAAACTTAAGAATGTACTTAAATGAACAGCAAAGCAATTCCACTTCCAGATATTTCTCCAAGAGAAATCCTTGCTGATATCCACCAAAAAATGTGCAAGGATGTAGGTTGTTTGTAACAGTGAAAATCTGGAAATAACTAACTATCCATCAGTGGAAGAATGGTTAAATGAATGATGCTATTTTCATTCTATGGAATCCTATTGAATGCTATTTGTTAAAAAGAAGAAAGCAGATCTCAATGTGTAGACACGGAGAGTTCTCTGAGACAGATTACTCAGTGAAAAGTCGAGGTGCATGCACACTACTATATTTAAAATACATAACCAACAAGGCCCTGCTGTATAGCACAAGGAACTCTCCTCAATATTCTGTAATAACCTAAATGGGAAAAGAATTTGAAAAAGAATAGATACATGTATATGTATATGTATAACTGAATCACTTTGCTGTACACCTGAAACTAATACAACATTGTTAATAAACTATGTTACAGTATAAAATAAAAATTAAAAAAAAATAAAGTACTGGGCTTCCCTGGTGGCACAGTGGTTGAGAGTCCGCTTGCCGATGCAGGGGACACGGCCTCGTGCCCCGGTCTGGGAAGATCCCACATGCCGCGGAGCGGCTGGGTCTGTGAGCCATGGCCGCTGAGCCTGCGCGTCTGGAGCCTGTGCTCCGCAACGAGAGAGGCCACAACAGTGAGAGGCCAGCGTGATGCAAAAAAAAAAAAAAGAAAAAAAAAAGTACTCTATAAATTAAAAAAAAAAAAAAAGTCAAGGTGCAGAACAGTATGTGTAGTATGGCTTCATTCATGTAAATAAAAAGCCCTGGGCTTCCCTGGTGGTGCAGTAGTTAAGAATCTGCCTGCCAGTGCAGGGGACACGGGTTTGTGCCCAGGTCTGGGAAGATTCCACATGCCGCGGAGCAACTAAGCCAGTGCGCCACAAGTACTGAGCCTGCGTTCTAGAGCCTGCGAGCCACAACTACTGAGCCCATGTGCCACAACTACTGAAGCCCCTGTGCCTAGAGCCCATGCTCCACAACAAGAGAAGCCACCACAATGAGAAGCCCACACACTGCAACGAAGAGTAGCCCCTGCTCACCACAACTAGAGAAAGCCAGTGCGCAGCAACGAAGACCCAACGCAGCCAAAAATAAATAAATAAGTAAATAAATTTATTTTTTAAAAAAAGAAAAGAAAAAGCCCTGTCCATGTATGTGTTCCAAGAGGATTATAAGGACACAAACCAAGATGATAAGTGATAACCTGTGGGAAGGAATGGTGTAGGGAAGGGGTGGGGGGCACTGCTTTGTGTGAACGTTTATTGTTTTTAGACTGAGTAGATACTACATGTATCTACATATATTACACTTGTGCCATCAGAAAGAAAAACTTTATGTATTCAAAAATGTACATTTCTGCATCTCGCCCCAAGATCAGAAGAGTCCAGGAATCTGCATTGAATGGGAATTTCAGACCCTGTTCTCTCAGCTGCCTGAGTCAGCAGTGAGCTTTCGAGGAGGCAGCCAGCCAGGGTAAGAGCTGCTAACTGGACTAGGCAGGGCCAAAGACTAACAGTAGGATCTCCCCTGTGAGCCGGAGGTGGAGGACAACTTCACCCGAGTGTTTCTCAGTTTTAAGAACGCCAAATGGGGCACAAAGCTCTAGAGTCATTCTGCTTCTGGAGAAAGTTTCTGTCAGTTACAAGAATCCCCTCTACACAGCATTCTCCATCCCACCTCTGCAGGTGCATATTTGAATCTCTGAAGGGTAACGGGAGGTGCTTGAGAGAGTTACATTTCTCAAAAGAGGGCATGAGGAGTGAGGTAGGGCATCCGTCACTGTGGCCAGCCCAGGGACAGGACCCTGCAGGCCATTCCACATGGAGACATTCTCATTATGGAAAGGACAAGGTTGGGGGCAGGATAAAGTACATGGGCGCTTCAGTGAATTTTTCTTCTTTTACTAGTTTCATCTATAAAACCAGGGGTTTGCTCTGAAAACCAGTCCCTTGTGCTGTGTTAAGTCTGTGATCTTCCAGGACGCTCTGCTAGAGGTCAAGTTCATCAAATCCAATAGGACGGCACCTCCTTGAAGTGCTGGGGTTGATGTCCAGGCTGAGGCCCTGCTTTGCGGCCCCAGATCAGGCAGGAGAAGAGATGTGAGTCGGGCATCTCACCTGGCGTGACGGGAGTCAGGTTATCCCCCTCTCCAAATCCCAGTCCCACCTCTCAGCTGCTCCCACGAGACTGGTCACTGGTCACCGTCCTCGTTGCAGCAGGGACCTGCTTTCTCAGGGGTTGAGTCGGGTCAAGTCCACCTGATGTGGCCTGGTTGGCTTCTCCACAAGCTGAAGGCCTGTGGCCAAGACCGCCCTGCTGCCCTGTCTGGAGCAGAGCATCCACTACTGTGTCCTGAGGGCTCCCATCACCAGCTCCTTTGGTGTCCCTCCTCCCCAGCAGGGTTTCCCTCCCTCCCTGGACTCAGGGCCAAGGGCTTGGCTCAACCCATGACCTAGAGCCCCAAACCCAGCCGCTGGTCCAGAGGGAGCCTGGGCAGCTGGGCTGGGAGTGTGATGGGGAGAGCAAGCCCAGGGATGAGCCCCAGGCAGAGGGCCCTGGAGGAGTGGCCTGGCCATGGCTGCAGTCAGGATTCTGGTGGGGAAATTCTCACACTCTGGCAAAACGCAGCCATTTTCTCAAGCGCTGTCTGCACGAGCAGCTGTTTTCTATTCTCAACATTGGTCCGCAGGATCTTGAATCCTAGTGGACCTGTGAGAACATGCAACACAGACACACCCTCTCCTGATCTGCTGGAAGCCAGGTGTGCCTGTAACTCCAACGAAGGGCCCGGCTCTACAGGTCCCGTGTCAACAATGGAAGCTTCTTCTAAGTCAGGCCTTCGGGATTCACTAGCCAGTTTCAGCAAGAGACACGGGAACTTTAATGTCAGACGAGAACATCCACTTGCAGTAAGGAGGTGACAGACTTTCCACCAGCCTGGAAGTTTCACCAAGTTTTATATTCCAGCACCAAATCCAGTGTTACGGTTCTAATCAGTTCAGGAAATAAAATGTCTAAATTTAATTGGGTCTGCAAGACTCAGAACTCCTGGCCAAAAACGTGCCCTTTGATCTTTATCCCTTTAATCTGAAACATTCTCTAAATGCATTTCCATTTTAATGAACAATGCCTTATATTGGCATAATACTCTTTATTGAAGAAACTCAGATCGTATTTTAAGTTTCACAACCCTTGGAGTAAATTCAGTGTAATATCTGAGTGTCAAGTTCCTACTGGCAGTGAGTACAGAGGCGAGAAGGAGCCCTTAGGAAGAAGGGTGCAGGAGGCCCTGGGGTGACCAGAGCCGAGTGCGGGGAGTTCTTGGGAGGAGTCACCATTTACGACTGAGGGATCAGAGAGGGCTTCAGGAGGGAGGAGAGGTTTGAGTTGGACCTCCAAGGATGGATAGGCTGTTAAGAAGAGAAGAGATGGCAAAAGACTGTTGGTGGGAATGTAAACTGATACAGCCACTATGGAGAACAGTATGGAGGTTCCTTAAAAAACTATAACTATCATATGACCCAGGAATCCCACTACTGGGCATATACCCTGAGAAAACCATAATTCAAAAAGACACATGCACCTCAATGTTCATTGCAGCTCTATTTACAATAGCCAGGTCATGGAAGCAACCTAAGTGTCCATCGACAGATGAATGGATAAAGAAGATGTGGCACATATATACAATGGAATATTACTCAGCCATGAAATGAAACGAAACTGAGTTATCTGTAGTGAGGTGGATGGACCTAGAGTCTGTCATACAGAGTGAAGTAAGTCAGAAAGAGAAAAACAAATACCGTATGCTCACACATATATATGGAATCTAAAAAAAAAAAAATTGGTTCTGAAGAACCTAGGGGCAGGACAGGAATAAAGACACAGACGTAAAGAATAGACTTGAGGACACAGGGAGGGGGAAAGGTAAGCTGGGACAAAGTGAGAGAGTGGCATGGACATATATACACTACCAAATGTAAAATAGATAGCTAGTGGGAAGCAGCCGCATAGCACGGGGAGATCAGCTCGGTGCTTTATGACCACCTAGAGGGGTGGGATAAGGGGGGTGGGATAAGGAGGGTGGGAGGGAGGGAGATGCAAGAGGGAGGAGATATGGGGATATATGTATATGTATAGCTGATTCACTTTGTTATAAAGCAGAAACTAACACACCATTGTAAAGCAATTATACTCTAATAAAGATGTTAAAAATAAAAAAAGAAACAAGGCTGGGAATATCATCTAATTCTGTACAAAGTGATACAACCTAGAACGTCTTTTGATGCTGAGCAGGAAACAATGCAAAGTGAAATAAATTTTAATTCTGAAATGAAAAAATGACTGACTTGAACAAAAAATATGATTGACTCATTTTAACAAAATGTTAAATAAAAATGACGCTCAAAAAAAAAAAAAAAAAGAGAAGAGACGGCAAAAGAACATTCCAGGCAAGGGGGAAAACACTGGAGCAGTGCAGAGCATGCTTGCGAAGTTGTGGGCAGTTCAACGGCCAGGATCCAGGGCGGGGGCGATGGTAGGTAAAGGGGACATGAGAGATGAGGCTGGCAAACAGTGGAGCTGGACTGCAGGGGCCTAAACTCCCTGGAATTAGCTCCAGTGACAAAATGGTGTCTGCAGGGGTTTGAGGAATCTCATAGAAATGGTGCTCAGGAAGTAGAGTTGGACCTGCAGATACAGGTGCTGGACAGCAGCTGTTCCCAGGCACTCTTTCTCTGGTGGCCCATGGTCTCCAGCCACTGATTCTCTCTGCAGACTGCATCCTCTGCTCCCCCATGGGGCCATCTCTGATTCTGACTCAACTTAACCTGTAGGCCAAGCATCTGTCACCACAGCCTCTTAATTCTTGGTCCCAACTTAAAGGAGACAACTTCATTAGCTAGCGGCCGGTCAGTGGACTGGTTTCCCCGTCAGGCATCTGACCTGGTATCATCAGCTGTTCTGGTGTCGGGGAGGGTCATATGGTAAAAACCTGACCTTCAGTAGAGAGTGTAGTGCTGTGGGGTAGGGAGTTTAAAGAAAGGGGTGTGGACTGGGCAGCCCCTCCAAATGTGTCCCCTTCCACCAGTGGGGGTCAGTGGGAGCCATTATATATATATATATATTTTTTTGCGGTACGCGGGCCTCTCGCTGTTGTGGCCTCTCCCGTTGCAGAGCACAGGCTCCGGACGCTCAGGCTCAGCGGCCATGACTCACGGGGCACAAACCCGCATCCCCTGCATCGGCAGGCAGACTCTCAACCACTGCGCCACCAGGGAAGCCCAGCCATTATATTTTTAAAATAGGAGAACAACACAATCACGGCTGAGATTTTAGGTTACTCTCCACCACGTGAAGGATAGACTGAAGATGAAGGGGAGGTGCCCACACAGATCAAACGCCTTCCACGTACCAAGCACTACGCTAGGTGCTGTGTGCATATTCCCTTATTTCATTTTGACAAGAGTCCATTTCACTCGTGAGGAGACAGAAGGGAAGAGGCTTGGAGATGTGAAGAAGTAGCTGGCCCAAAGTCATACAGTTAGTAATGGAAGAATTGTGATTTGAACCTAAAACTGGGCAAGACTTGAAATCATGCCTTCCCACCACACCAAGCAGGAAATCAGCGAGGACAGCCTCTCATGGATGCCTGCAGGCACCTCACGTGCCTGAGTCCACACCGAGTCCACCAGCTCCCGCCTACTCTCAGTTCCTCTTCCTGGGACTTTCATCTCCGTTAATGCTCTCACCATTTACTCAGTCATCCAGCCCCAATCTCTCTAAATCTCAGTTTCCTTCTCTGTAAAGCAGAGATTATAACGGTATGTTCCAAAGGTTGTTGTGAGAACTAAATAAGACGGTTCTCATGGAGTGCTCAGAGCTGAGATTGGAGCTTGGCACATGTGTCCGCAGAATGGACAGAGCGATTGATTGGATGTGGGGACAACAGGATTCTGACTTGGAGTTTTATTTATCTAATGCAGGAGCTGGCAAACATTTTCTGTGAAAAACCAGGTAGTAAATATTTTCAGCTCTTGGGTTATACAGTCTCTTTTGCAACTGCTGAAATTTGCCACTATAGGGAAACATCAGCTGTAGCCAAGACAGAAGTGAATGGGCGTGGCTGTGTTCCAAGAAAACAAAATGAGCAGGGGGCTGATTTTGCCTGAGGGTAGTAGTTTGCTGTCTCCTGGTCTTTTGCCTTGGCTCCTTCCACGAGGGTGGAGCCATGTCTGTTTAGTTCATCGATTGTCCTCCAGGTCTAGCACAATGCCTGGCACGTGGTAAATCTGCCATAAATATTTGCCAAAGGAATGATTAAACGAGGGAAAGCAAGCAAGCAGGAACAAAAGTGGCTGAGAAGGGGCAGCATGTTAAGGATCGCCTGGGTGTCAGTTGCAGGGTTCAATGCAGGAAATAGTAACCACGCTAGGGATTTTAGGCAAAAAGGTGGAATTACAAACTCGCTGGAAGGGCTGGAAGAGAGGGCTCTATGCTGGATTTCCGGGAATGACTCCCAGAATGTGGCAGAACTGACCTGCCAGGAGGGCAGCCACCTTTCCCACATTCAGGGAGGTGGGACTCAGGAGGCTGCCACTGGCACTGTTGACCTCATGAACATTGTAGCTGCAATACAATGGTCAGAATGTGGTCAGAAAGCTGGGAACATCTGCCTGCATGTTGGGATGTCGAGCTTAGCCACTGCCACCTCCTCAGCTGACTCTTGACACCTATGAAGCTGGAGATTGGCCCTCAGTGGCCCCATGACCTTGCTTTCCAGCAGAAAACAGACAAGATCTGCAGGAAATTGGCTTCTGCTTCACTTCTGCCTTCCCAACTTTGCGTTAATATGTCTCACTGGTATGGCCTGATGGACACTCATAATCCCCATGGTAAGGGAGTCTGGGAAATGTAGTTTTCTTTGCCTCCTTGATTCCACAGCACCGGGAGGCATCACAGGAAGATGTGGGAATGGATTCACACCACGTTCAGCCCCACCTGTACATTCTGGTGATCTACTGCTGCAGAACAAGCCATCCCAAACTTCAGTGGCTTAAAACCAGTCATTTATTTTTCTCAGAAATTTGAAATTTGGGCAGGGCTTGGCGGGGGCAACTTGTCTCTGCTCCATGAGGCGTCAACTGGTGGTTTAGCATGGGCTCCACGGTGTCAACAAGCCCTCACAGCCACCTGGGAGCGCAAATGGAGAGGACCCAAAGCCCTCGGCAAGAGCCCCAGCCGGGCTCCTGGGCAGCAGCCAGCATCAACTCATCAGCCGTGTGGACGCGCGTAAGCTGTTGGGAAGGTGGGTCCTTCAGTCCCAAGGGGCTGCCCCAGCTGAGGCCGCATGGAGCAGAGATGTCCCTGATGAGTGTTGTCCAAGTCGCAGACTCATGAGCAAAATAAATGACTATTTCTATTTCTGCCGCTAAGTTTTGGGGTAGTTTGTTTTGCGGCAAAAGATCATCAGAACGTGCAGGTTGTGCTGAATGCGAAGGAGGGAGGGGAACAGATGGGGCGATCAACAAGAACCGAAGCAGCCGACGCCAGGGAGGGGGAATGGTTGACCTAAACATAAGCCAAGTTCACTTTCCTCCTGTACCCACAGCATTGAAACTTACCAGCTTTCTAACTGATGCTTCCTGAAAATCAACCCAATGTGGTTTGGGCTATATCTGCCCAGCCAGCAGGCCAAATCTTGGGCTGAATCAAGAGCCCTTTATTCTTGTAAGAATTGCTGCCTGGGGGCTCTTTGTCTCTTCCAGAAATTGCCTCTCAGCAATTTTTGATCATGGTCGAAAGATTTAGATTTTGAAATTGCCAACTGTCATAAAAAGGCAAGACTGATCTGCTGTGTTCTTACTTTTACAACCAGCTTCCTGGATAATTCAGGTGATTTCCAAGTACAGGGCTGTCACATACAGTTGTGCCAGTTGTATACTGCACAATTCTAGGGGGCACCATTTGCATTCTAGTCATGATCTCTTGGCATATTTATTACAATAGTTTTCTGGCAGGTGGCAGCAAAGTGTCTTGAGGTAGAGTAGCTTTTTCTAATTTGCAGAAAGGCAATTTATAGTTAGTGGCAAGAGGCATAGGGACAAAACTAGTGCCTAATAAATCTTTGGCCAGTGGCAGGGGTTAGTAGGAGAAAAGGAAGAAGTGGGGAGGAGTAGTAGGATTGCGGGGGGCGCCCTTTGCTCATCCAAAACAGGCACCCAAGAGAAAGAAGTGCTGAGATTTGTGGGGTTCAAGATTCAGCTTCTTGGGGCCAGCAGGGTTTTAGAGGAGGCAGGATTTGGCCAACAAAAGAAGAGCACTCAGGAGAAGCAGAGAGAATCAGCTGCACACTTGCCCTGAAAAGTTGAGATTTAAGGGCTCACTGGAATAAGTAAATAATGACCCTCTGTGGAGAAATGGGGATGAAGAGAATGAGTGAATATCTGAATAAAATTTCTATGGTTCTGGTGGGGGTGGGGAGCAGAGGGAGGGGAAGGAAAAAGGACAGTGATTGCCATGGGAATGCACTGTTTAAGTGGAGGGTACCCAGTCCACTGCCGGAATTCCACACCACCTCTGACCACTCTGGTTCTGGAAACCTCCATTAGTCAGGAACCAGTATCATAACTCATAGCAATAGCACAGCTTCTGAATGTCAAGGTGGATTACATGATGCCTTTCTATTTCAGATATTATAGCCTGCAAAATCTTTGCAGTTGAAACAATGTTCTCCATTTTGCATTTGATTCTGAAAGAGAGTCCCAGCCAAGCACAGCTTTTTGCTTTATCTATGCATCTTCCAAGGTCTCCTTTGGCTGTGCACTGTTGCTTTTGTTCTTGGCTCGCTGTTTTAAGTACAGCTTTGCTACATTTCCATTTTCCCTAGAATTCAAAAACTAGTACTTATTTGAATGAAAGCAGAAAAATACTGAATAGAACGAAGCATTGCTTTCCCCCTCTCAAACGTGGTGAAGTCATGGTTTAGTGATAGCAGGGACAACGATGAACGCCTTGCACTTTCACTTAGAGACCTTCAGGAACGTATAAACAAATATTTTCCAAAATGCACAGGTGAGGGAGGAGGTGAAGTGGTTCACACAGAATTGGGCTGATTACGGTCTGATTCCTCTTTCCCTTCCCAATTATCTCACAAATTATGCTTTGGTGAACAGGACTGGAGTTGTGCATATTTTAAATCAAACGAAAGTCCACTGAAGTAGGAAAATTATGCATTTTACGTAAATGATGTGGGCAAATTATTATTCAATTTTTAACAGGGTTTTTCCATCACTTTGCTGTGCACAATGTAATATGGTTAATTTACCAGAAAGCGCTGTTATTCATTCCCTAATTCTCTATGCAACTGCTGCCATTTGCTTACCATTTCCTCATTGCTCTCTGGGAACTGACAGACCTTCAGGCTCCATTTAGGGTGGTTTGTGCTCCAGGGCAATCTCTAGGGGCTCCGCTCACCCCTTGGGAGGAGTCTGAAAATGAAAGGATTCACACACCTGGATTTAGTTTCTGAGGGGCTTTAAATGAATCCTTTTGTACACACACACACACACACACACACACACACACTAAAATCTCTTGCTATTTACTAATATTTCCCCACAGTGTTACACGTACGTCTTCTGTTAAAAACACTATCTGAATAATACCCATTTCATTCTCTTACTGCCAATTAGCTGCTCATTGATTATTACATAGCAAGCACTTGAAAATTAACCAAAGGGAAAAGAATTCCAAAACAAAACAAACAGAATACCTTGCAACAGCTAGTATATACCTTCTTTCATGAGTTTACATATTGCTGGATGATTCAAGCAAACTAGCCTCATAAATGGGAAAGAATGAAATGGGGTCATCAATGGGAGAAAACCCCCTACTAACTGTTATTAAGAGAGGAAGTGAGGCGTTATTATAAGCCCCTTTCCAGGCAATTCTCTTATTCTCGTACTCTATATAGTCCAAACCACATCCCCAAACCCTGCCTGAAACCTTACTCTCTGTCCTTTTATGGTATTATCTCCCATCCCTCCAGGTAGCAGTGCACTAATCAGAACAAATGATGCACCTACGTACCTTTTAATGTCTGCATTTGTGGGGAGGAGGGAGAAGAAGAGATTTAGATTTTTCTTTGCTTCGTTTTGGTTTCTCTTCATTTAGATGCATTTGCTGAGCACCTTCTATATTTAAAGCATGAGCTGGACCCTAATGGGGTTGGGGATCAGAAGGAAACACATCCAAAGGCAAAAAACACTGAGCTTACCATTAAGCATTACATAATCCACCTTGCTTGTCCTTTAGGAACACCTCCTCTAGGAAGTCTCCCATGCACTCCCCATTCCGGGCCATCTGGCACTCCTTTGCTGCCACCCGTCTTTCCTCCCAACGGAGAGCTTATTGCAACTATCTCTTATGGGTCTCCATCCTCACTGGACTGGGGATACTAATTGTCTCTTTGGCTTTCTAGTGCTAAGCACAGGGTCTAACCCATAATAAGTACTCAACAAACGTTTGCAGAAGAAATGAATGGTGGAGTCCTTGCACATACCCAAAGTCACCTCTCTGGTCATCCCATTGCCTTGAAGAGCCCTGGCAAAGGGCTTCTTTCATCCCAGTTCTGGTTTCTTCCTCCTTGACCAACATCTCCACCCCGTCTACTCCCATTTGCTGCCGTCTTGTACCAGCAGGCTGACCTGACCAAACCTTCACTTCCAGGCAGCTCTGGACGGTTTTCCTCTTCCCATTATCAAACCCTCCCATCTTCTGTCCCAGTTTCAGTCAGGGGGCTAGTTTTTGCTGGGTGAAAAAGGGAATCAAATAAAGAGACTCCATATTGATGGCGGTTAATGTTACCTCTCCCGACTACAATATTTTCATGTTGGCAGTACTATTTTACGGACATCTTCATGCGGTATGGTTCTCAAGCGGGGCACATGCACTCCCTGGGTCATGCAGAGGTTTGCCAGGGATACTACAAGCCACAGGCTGGTTAACAAGGCACAACCTGAAGGATGGGAAAAGTATTTTATATGAAGATGAAAAATGGATATCTTAGGAAAAATACCAATTTTTCATAAAATGACTAAGTTAGAATGAGACTCTGAAGGCCCCAGGTCCCAGGGGCTACAGGTTTATTCCCATTGATGTTGGGACGAGTTCTGGGGCAAGGTTCGGGAAGCACTAACGGTGTTCATTTCAGACCACAGACTGGGGCTTCAAATCATGTATGGACACTGGTGAGCCCACATTCACAATGGCAGCGCTAGTGCCTTGGGCAGCTCACAGCAAATCCCGGGATGCTCAGCAGGCCCTCAGGTGTGTTATTCTCAGGTCTACCTTTCACTCCACAGGACGGCATCACCCATCTAGCCATCCACCCACTCATCCAACATCGACCATCAGCTCATCACTGCCCTTGGCGCAGAAGACTGGTGAACAATAAGGCAGTTTCTGTTCTCAAGGAGCTCACAATCTGGCGGGGAAAATGCATTAAGAGAAGAGTCATATTATTAAACACATTATTAGAAGAGCAGTAAGTATTCTGGAAAGGAGCATAGGGTCCTGGCTGCTGGGGGGAGCAGTCATTTGTCACTGATCACATTCTCCTTAGAATAGTCCCTGTCATACTGGAAAACCACTTATTTTTCTTTCCAGTCATCAGAAGTAATTTAAAAAATAAGGTATATCTCCATCCCCCCAATGGAATTCTGAATATTTTGCATGTTTGGAAAGAATGAGGTATGATTTAGGAATTTATTAGGAAAAATTTCTGAGAATGTAGGTATACATAAATTATGAAATTTCATTTGATATTGCAAAGATATTAGAGATACTAATTTTCATCCTGTTGAAAAGTATTCAGTATTTCATGAAATACTAATTTCATTCTTCTCTGTGGTTACAATCTATATTTGAGAAATAAAATATATATACTATTAGTACCCGCCTTAGTAAATCTGTACCCCACAATATCATTTTTAGGATAAGAATTTGTTTGAGCTTCCTTTCTTCTCGCTCTCCCTTTTGCACTTCCGGAATTATTTCCTCCCTCACTCCCTTCCTTACCTCCTTCCCCCTTATTCTCTCCCTCCCTCCCTCCCAGAAAATTTTTTGGAGGGCCTAATTGAATTCCAACAGTTTAATATATAGTGGTAAGAAAGCCAACAAAACTTATCTAAACCTATTAAAATACCTTTCGGCAATGAATCGACCAAACGCCATTTTATCCCAGTGCAACTTGTTAGGAAATGCCTATTATGTCAAGTGAGGTTCTCTTGTCCGGAGCCATGACAAAGGAGCAGATGACATGCCTCATGCAGCGGGCTTCAGTGCCATCCTCCTCTGCATTCTGCTGAAAACCTTACCTTCTTCAGGACTCATGAAAGAACTATTCCAATTAATACAGTATACATTCTTAAAGTCCCATAGGAAATTTCAGATAAAAATTTTGCAGCTCCAATACAACTAGAAAAGTCCTCTGGTGCCAAGATTTAACCACAGGAGGATTCCTGTCTTTCTCGAGGCAGGTAAACACCCTCTGGCGCTTGTCAGGGAATCTTCAGTTGTGTGGCTGTATCTGAAGGACTATGAATACATTTAACTTATCTTGTGGAAAGGTCTGGTTCCTTACACACCTTTCTTCGCCATGCACGAGGTAGAGCGGAATACATCATTGGCTTCAGTCTACAACTTGATGCCCTAACACGGGGGAGGCCCTGCATCTACTGGTCCTCTCTCTGGTCCTCCCGGCCCTCAGTATGCTGTGAACAAAGTGGACTCGGAGGACAGTGTGAGGAGTGAGCACGGGTGAACAGAAATCATTTTGTCTCATTTACAACATCTGAGCTTTGGCAAGTTGTCTTCTCCAGTAGGTTTATTATTTGATTTTAAGAAAGTAAAAAGATGAATTGGGAGATTGGGATTGACATATATACACCAATATGTATAAAATAGATAACTAATCAGAACCTGCTGTATAGCACAGGGGACTCTACCTCACTTCGCTGTACGGCAGAAACTAACACAACACTGTAAAACACCTATGCCCCAATTTAAAAAAAAAAGAAAGTAAAAAGAATGAGATTATTAGGAAGCCTCCGTATGAAGCAAAGCAATGCCAGATGCCAGCTCTCCTCAGGGAACAGAGCAGGTCCTTACTCACTGCCAGGTTACGAAAGACAAAAAAATATTTCACCATCACTTAGGTGCCGCTAAGGCACCTTTCAAGATACAAGAGAACTTTTTGGTTAGTGCATTTAGTTTCCTAACCCCAAACTTCTAAAACTTTCGAGGGAGGGAGGCTTCTTGGGAGGTGTTGGGACTCCCTGGAGGTGGTGTTTCATTTGCCTGGACTGGTCTGCCTCGGCAAGATCTCTTGGCATCACATAAGTTTCCTGGAAGAAAAAACCTGAAATGTCTCTGATTTCTTCATATTTATAGCTACTCTTTTCCCTTTAGTCTGCAACCCTACTCTGTTTCAGAATGGTTCCAGCGAGCTGTATTTCATAAGTGTGTCCTCAAGTTAACCCAAGTCTTGAGTTTTGCTTCATGTGAGAGAATCCACAGTTAACTCAACTGATGAATTGAAGGCTATACTTTGAAGAGACTGCTTTCCTTTAAAAATCTGTTTAAAACAGGCTGTTATGACTTTTTCAGATCTTTTTGAATGACCAAGTCAAAAACAAACACAAAAATCCCCCAGAGAGTACTTGAAAATTATCCGACCTACTGAGAAGTGAAGATGAAAAACAAAGTTATATCTTTAAAAATATCTAGAATGTGTTAATAAATTGCCCAGTATTGTGATAATCGTATGTAACAAGATCTTTGCAATTTTATCAATTTAGCAATTGTATTAATACCAAAACCAACACCACAAAAAGTTGGTTAGCCAGAAAATCCGTTTCACTTAAAAAATGTCAGAAACTTTCTAAATATAAAGGCTATTTCAGCAAGAAAACTGTCCTCTTTGTGTAATTCTACACGTCATCAGTGATCTTAGAATCCCAGGATCTCAGATGTAGGAGCCTACAGCAAATCTTATCCAACCCCCTCATTTCTACGGACAGGACCTGAAAGGGCGAGATTCCAGGTGGCTGTTGAATGCGTGCAGCTGAATGAGTGCGGAGCCAGGCCCCGCCTGTTGGCCCAGTCCACCTACTGCCCCTTCTGCAACACCAGGCTGTTCCCCTGCTGAGCGACTTCATTACAGGGGTGGAGGGACACTGGGAAACATATGTATTGACTCCAGGACAAGAAAGATTCTTCTTGCAATTGTCTCTTTCTCCTACAAGTGGGACACAGAAAATTTTAGTTAGCAAAAATGCCTGATAAATTAAAACGTTAGGGTATGCCTAGTCTTCCTTTAACAATCCTCTGAATTAACTAGACAATAGCCCAGCCTTTCTTGTGGGGGGGGGAACCCCACTCCAGGTGTTCTGAATGTTTCTGCCATTTGGAAATCATTGCACAATGGTTAAATTCTCCAGGTGACTCCTTACCTCTTGGTATGGGACAGATATGTCACTCCTAAAGTACCTTCCATGATTTAAACAAATGAACAAAAAAAAAATTCAAATGTAAAATGCTGTCTTTTTAATTACTAAATTAAGAAAGTTAAACAATTTAAAAATGTAAACTCACAAAGAAATCGTAACAAAAAAGGAATTAAGACTTCAGAGTTGCCACTCAGTATTAAAAACTCAATAGAAATAGGGTTTTTGACTTGTTAAACATATGTAATTCAAAGTTGGTACAAACAGCAACTAAGAATGTAATACGTTTTTTTGTGCTTCCCCATGAGATGTAAAGTAGTGCATAGTTATTTCACTGGAGGACCCTTGGACATAGAGAAAGTCATTTCATTAGCAGTACAGGACATTCAAACACGTATTTTACAATGGGAAATGTACGACCTCCCACCCTCACCTTCCCATAAGGGTTAGTTGAATGAGAAAGTTTAGCAGGTTGCCACGACTACAGTGCTATGGGTTTTAGACCATTTAAATGTGGTTACAAGGTTTATTAAATTAAAAAAGTTGGAAACATTTCAGCATTCATGTTTTATACAAGAAGTTTGTGTGGTATCCATCTTCTAGTTCCCCTGGTAGTATTGGCCACTTGCTTGCTTTAAAGAGGCTCACTTTTAAGTTTCAAGATCGTAGTAAGTCGAAGCAAATACTGGAAACAGAACTTGTGACTTCAGCTGGGGGGCGGGGTGCTGCTGAAAAGAGTCAAAGTAACAGCCATCTACAGGCACAGTCATGAACCAAAAAAGTGCAATCCAAATTAAAAAAAAAAAAACAAATCATGTTTTGCAAAAGCCAAAGAACGAGGCCACTGGTTTTCAGAATAACACCGGTGCTTTTATGTTGATTTTCCAGTCAAATCCTCACTCTGGGTCCCGAAGCTCTGTGGCCCACGTCGGCCACGGTCTCCACGTTAGCACCCACATGGTGTATGTACAGGGATGTATATATTATATATATTCATATTTAGAAAAAAGAAAAAAAAACAAACACCTGTCCCGGTTGGTTTTTGTTAAAACATGAAAAAAAATTTTATTGTTTTAGACAAAGAGGCCACTTTTGGAAAATAATACTTTTTTTTTAGTTGAATCAGGTGAAGACAGAGTTAAAATCACATAGGATTTGCATTTTAAAAAAAGGAAAGCACTAGGATCGTTGGCACTGGAATAACTATTTACACTGAACAGAGGTTTGGCCTGTTACATAACATCGATACAACGCATTTTCCAAAGTCTGAGAAATAACAAGGTTCTGTCTCGTATGCTTCACAGAGGAGGTTCGGATTTGGGGACAAGTGTCATTAATGAGGGCCATGGAAGTTCGTCAGCTTCAGAGTCACATGCAATCTGATCCTGGACAGTTCTCACTGCTCTGCTCGGAGCAGCTGGCTACGGAATTGAAAGCTAATGGGGAGGGGGCGGGGAAGCCTCTTGGACCAGGCCTCTCTCTGCAGACCCAGGTCTTACAGGTTTTCACCAGGCTGATACTGGGGCTCTGTGGCGGTGAAGTAGTCTTCCAGGAAGCCCTGCAAGTACTCGAAAGTGGGCCGCTCTTCGGGGTCCTTTTTCCAGCAGTGGATCATGAGCTCATGGAGGGAGATGGGGCAGTCCTGCGGACACGGCATCCTGTAGCCGCGCTCCACTTGCTCCAGCACCTCCCGGTTGTTCATGCCTGCAAAGACAAGGGCCATGAGAGCGGGCGCGCCGGGCTGCCCGGCCACGGCCACCGCCCCCTGCACCTCCTCTTTCTTCTACGTGGAGCCTGCGGGTGGTTAAAACATGTTGAGGGCTGTCTTAAATTAGACCCTGTCTTTAATGGGCTATCACACCACTCAGAAATAAAAAAAGGACCCCACTACTGACACACGCAAAGCCCCAGAGGATGAATCTCAAAAGCATTATAAGTGAAAGAAGCCAGACACAAAAGGCAACATACTGTGTGATTTCATTTATATGAAATTCTAAAAAAGGTAAAACTACAGTGATAGAAAGCAGGTCAGTGGTTGCCAGGGGGGCGGGGGAGGGGAATCCTGCAGAGGGGCCGCAGGGAACACCAAGGAGTGATGGAAACATTCTGTATCAGCAAACCATCCCCCTAAAGGCCAGATGGTAAAGATTTTAGGTGCTGCGGGTTGCATACGGTCTCTGTCGCATATTCTTCATCTTATTTATTTTTCTACAACTCTAAAAAGGTACAAAACAAAAACAGGGTGGGAGCCGGATTTGGCCCACGGGCTGTAGTCTGCCAACACATGTGCTATATCCTGTATGTGGAGGTGTGACTATTTATGTTTGACAAAACTCACTGAATTCTTAAAATTGTTGAATTCTATTGTATGTAAATTACACTTCCATTAAACTGAGAAAAATATGAATGAAGCAGATAAGAACAAATCCACGGAATGAAAAATAAACCGTCCTTTGTTCACAGGACCCGTGAGCTCCACTGATGAACTTCATAAATTGGCCGTCCTCGTGCCTGGGCAAGCTCTTGGTGCCCCGCTGTCTGAGATCTGACATCACGCCACCACGCTGGGCACCATCCAGCCCAGCGACCCCTAGGTGCCCTGAGGTTTGATGACTGCGATGGGGAGACAGGGCGTCTGTGTTTACTGATGACCTTGGACAGGCCATCTATCATTGGAGACCTTTGCGACCCACCGGGGGAGCTGCCTGATAGTGAAACATCAGGATGCCTGGAGCTAACAGGAGACATTCTGGGAGATTGCTAACCCTCAGGAGAATGCAACCTCCCTGCACGTTGGCCTTCTTGACAGAACAGGAAATACCACACTTGGGGTGAGCCGAATGCCCTGACCCCTTTCCCAATCACTGCCAGGCTCTCTCCTCTGGTTTTCCTTCCCTTTTCTGCCATATCATGTTCTGCCATTGCCTGCCAAGCCCTTGTATGTTTTGGCTGCTCCTTGGCCCTGAGCCTATAATCCTCTCCAACTTCTGACCCAGTTAATTTACAAAAGCAAGAGCCCGAGTTCCAGCCATTCAGAAACCCAGATTTCTTCCCCCAGCTCTCAGGGATGTCATCAGCAGGACACAGCGCATACACGTAGCAGCTCCCTTTAATGCTGGAGGAGGTGGCAACCTGCTGGCTAGAACCCTGTAAGCCTGGCCAGAGCAGCTGGGCCCAGGTCACAGTCCTGTCCCCCTGAGTGGGGGACACTCAGACTTCGGGATCTGTTGTCAGTTCTCTTTGTTGTTGCTTTTGGAGCTGGGTTGATCCTGGCTCCCGTGGCCGTCCAGCACAGCCCTGTCAGTCACATGCTTATCCAAACCCTTTCAGGATGCTTTCTCATTCTCTGCCACTGTAATTCCTTGAGGGGGTAAAATCCGTGTGTTATTCCTGCTGTGTTGAAGTAGGCCTGCGATTTAATTATTCTAATATAACCTTGGTCACATTTCGGGGGTGACCCTTATTTTAGCGAGAGAGGCTCGGTGAGTGAATCTGGCTCCCCTGCCTCTGCACCATGCCTGTCTTTACAGGGGCCCACTTCAGTTGGACGTTCAGTCAGCTCTGAGGCTTATTACCTTAAATCCTCCTCCCACTACTGAAAACTCATTTTGACAACTCGGGATGGAACGGGGGAGCTGGAAGCAAGGGGAGACACTGGAGTGTCCTGCAGCGCTCTGGACAAACCAGGGCACGGGACAGGGACCAGCATGTCCTTATCCACGATCCCCAAATCCAACAAGCTCTGCCAAGCAAAAGTTCTGGAAACTCACTTGGCAGCAAAATTGATCCAAACTCACCTCATTCGGCCGTAAAGCCTGACCTGGTGTGAGGCTATCGACTGTTTCTCTTCATTCATACATATCGCTATAGAAGTAAGAATGTGTTTGAACACAGAGTGCAGCCCCAGACTCTCCTAGGGTGTTATATAAATTATGGTCTAAGCACTGTATGGACTTTCTAAAAAAAACAAAAACCAACGAGTCAGACCCTGAGGCACATCCAGTCCCAAGGGTTTTGGCTGGGACGCTCCGGCATCAGGAGTGGCAGTAGCCACCACATTCCAGCCACCCCGAAAGGGTCAGGAAGAGAGCATAAGTACGTATCGGGCCTTCTCCAAAGCGCCTGCTCTGTATTTCAGTACAGACCTTGGTTTCATAATACCAGTATCTCAGAAGCCACAGGTGGAAGGTCTAAAACCTCGGAAGGTGTGACAGGCCCTTCTGGAGGTGGTACAACCCACCCCCAAATGCCTTCTAATGCTTTATTCTGGCACTGAGACCACCCAAAACCACACCAAGGAGTATAACTAATCATTCTCCTATTGCTCCGCGGCCCTATGTCAGTAAATGTTGCATGTCCTTGAAAAACAAACTACTCAAATGCAAGGATTGCATGTATGTTTTAGAAACTCTTGATTGTCTCCACCAATGGAAAGTTTAATTGGCCGCTTGGGTCAAGCCTGATTTTCTAGTGCTCTGCCTGAGCCTGGGACACAGCGGATGCGGCAGCTTGACCCTCAGCACGTAGCGTCTCCCGAGGCAGCCTGCTTCCCAGGCAGCTGTGACCAGGGACGGAGCTGGACCTCGGCCCACATGGGACAGGGCACCAGCAGCCTCGCCGCCAGCTCCTGGGCACACTCTCCACCTCCGTTCTGCCTGCACCCTCTACTCACTTCTCCTCTTTCCCCTCTCATGCCTCTACCCAGGCTCCCCAGGCATGGGGAGCACACAAAACCGATTCCACACACCAGGCCAAAGAGAAACATACCAACGTCAGCTTTGCTGGAAAAGTGGGATATAAGACAACGCACTTGGCTGCCAATGACAATGAATGGGGCTGGCTCTTTTCCAACCAGCCATAAGCCAGAAGTGGACCTGACACCTTCACGATGGGCCTCGGCGGCAGTAACCGCGCCACCAAGAGATGCCCACTCGGCAAGGCTTGGGTCAGTTCTTATTTCACAAACAACACCCTGAATAAGTGGGTTGTGTTCCTATTTTTTTAAAAATAGTACTCTTGGCTCTAAGAACTTTGAAAAATCATATTTAAGAATTTCTTTTTAGCAAAAATGGATTTTCCTCTTTATACTATTTCATGTTTCCTTTTTAGATGGCTTCATATTTTTGTGACAAAGAAAACTGTTATCTCCCCTCTTTTTAGCCACTTTTCCCAAGACATTGGTTTTATCCAACACCTGGGAGGTGAGGGCCAGGGACTGGGAAGGGGACACACACAAGACTGAGTGCCAGGGTGGTCAGCAGAGTCCCGAGGGACATGAGAACACTGGAAGAGATGAATCTTCGTATCTTGCTTCCAATTGAGGAAGCAGACAGGGGGGTGGGCGGGGACGGGGGCAGTGGTGGAGGAGGGTGCCTGGGAATGTTCTGCCCTTTTCTTCCTTCTTCAGTGGGGAGAAGGCCAGGGGAGAAACAGAAAAGATAGAAACTTTAAAATATGGTGTATGTTTTAGGGAAACTTTGTCACCAACAGTTCTCAGTGGAAGCTGCAGTAGAGACTGTTTTTCAATAGGAGGGTGGTCTCTACCAGCCGGTGGTGTCTCACTGTGGGAAGTGTCATGGCCATAAAGCCCCCCAGGGTGTGTTGCCTGGTCCCCAACCTCTGCGTCAGAGAAGGGGCACAGGGCTTGGCGGCCAGCGAGCAGACGCGCTCTCTGTTTTCACTCCAGCCTGCCCTCCTTTGCTCCCACCTCAGCAGTTCCTTACCTTCCTGCTCTCCCTGGCGTCAGTCAGGAAAATGGGCCATTTCCACTGGTCACTCTCACAGGGCACAACCCAGTGGGCCTCAGTTCACAGAAAATCCGTGTAGCCTGCCGTGCTGGGGTTTGCTTTTCAAATTGCTCTTCTCTGCATCTTCCATGAGGGCCTCCTGCCACCCTGCACTTCAGGCTCTCAAACGTGGCCACTAGTAGCATCCTTTCCAGTTGGTCTGCCCCAAATCCTGCAGCTGAGATTCTCTGGCCGAGTGGACTGCATTCGCTTCCTGCCATTATGACCATATTAACCTTCCAATTCATGCTGCTGGCTTCCTCGAGGTTCCCGAACTCTCACTTTGCAACCCTGACTACGTATGGTTGCCGACAATGTCTTCTTTCACGTGTGTGTGTTTTCCTTCCCGCTCTCCTTTTTTTCCCCTTCCTCCTTTTCTTTTACACTTTCCTATTCCTCTTCCTTGAGCTAGATATTAACTCGGTGGAGTCTCCTCGCTTTTCTTTTGGGATCTTTAGGGAAGAAAACGGTTCATTTTCATTGTCAGAGCCACTTCACTACTTCGACTCTGTGTCTCTCAGCAGGTGACTCGACTTCCCCTGGCCTCAGTTTCTCCACTTGTCAAGAGAATACCTCCACATTCACTGTGCTTTTAGCTCTTTGAAAAAAAAATGTCTTCTATGAACGGAAGGTGTTGGGCTTTACAGCTCTCCGTTTGTGTAGCTTCCTAATATGGATCTCCGAGGGGCCATCTCTATACGATAGGGGATCTTCACTGTTGCCCGTTCAGGTTTGCATCCTGGGTTGGACTAGGGGTTGCGAGAACCTGGATTTTTGTGCCATGTTTATAATTAAGCACTTTGACAATGGGAATGATGCTCAGGTTCCCAGATATCCAGCTTACTTGAGCAAACCGAGCTTTCCGTTGAAACGAAGTTAGACCCTACTGTGCATAAGGGTTTCCGACCGAGGCTCCCCCTGGCTTCTCTACATAAACCCTGGAAAAAGCCCTTCTGTGTACTTGTCTGCTGAGCATTTCTGGGAGTGCCGGGAGGGCAGAAGGAAGGAGGGCGCAGGTAATGGCTTGCTCAGCCCGAGAGCGTGTTATCAGATCACCGTGTGCTCTAGTTATCTTACCAGGCTACAACTGGGACGCTTCAAGTTAGGTTCTGGTTATGAGATCAAAGTACAGATTTTGGGCAGATAGATGTTGCTCCACGAGTATAGTTGAAAATAAAGGAGTGACCTTGAGAAGGCACAAGGATGACTAGTTTTGTTTCTCTTTCCACATCTTAACCAGATAAGCTCAGGACAGCTGTTTTTATTAAGCCCACTCTGTTAATAAATACAGAGATGACGGCTACTCAGGTGCCATAACACACAAAGTTGTTTAAAGTTGATAATACAGTATCACGAACAGCTCCTTTGTCCCAGAAACGTGAAAAAGGGACAGTAAGGGTAAGGGTGCCCACCGGGAAGGCCGCGGAAACGCACAGATAGGGAAGAACTGCCCTCTCCTCCCGCCCTCTCTCCTTCACCTGCCACACCGGCCAAGAGAAACTTTGTGGGGGGAGGTGACAACACGACTCCTGGGCATTCCAGGAAGGATTCCCTCTGGAGGGAACACCAGGAGCTGAAAGAAAAAGCCTGCAGACTGTGGATGGGGGCAGGGAGGACAAAGCACCCCTGGCTGAGATTCGAAGGTTCATCCCACCTCCCATTCTCCTGGCGGCAGAGCCCTAACTTCTTCCCACCCCAAGAGAAACCTGCTCCTGTCATCACGCTGGGCCCAGTGGGGATAAGGGTGCAGGCGACAGTGATGGGCTGCTGAACACAGAGGAATTTAAGTCTACAGTTCAGGCTCTGTCTGAGGCATCTGAGTGGGGCAGAGGGAGGACAAAGGTGGAGACTTCTAATTCTTTAAGGAAAATGCTATACATTCACTAGTTATCTTCCTCTTCAAGTCATTATCAAGTGACTAGACGCATTCACGGAAGTCAGGCAGCTGTCAGTTGCTAAAGGAGCTGAAAGTGCTTCAAATGGATGAATAAATGTGATACACTTAAGAGAATGTTCCTGCTTTGTCAGATCCTGCCAAATTCCCAAAGCAGGTGTTCAGCTGAGAGCCGGGGCACTGAATGGCCGGGACATTCTGCCTAGAACGGTGCTGGGACATGGTGTCTGAACTGATCACGGGGTCAATTTCTCAGAACAACGTTGAGGACAGAGGCTACTTTGTGGCTGGGAAAAAACATGCTATATTTATTTGTGGAGATGACGAAATAGAGCTGAAAGGCTTTGCAGGCTATGGGCAAAGTCTTGTTTTAAAAGCCTCATAGGCATAATCTTTTCTCCCCCTGCCTATAGCCATCCATGCATCCATGCATTCACTTAGACGTCCTGAGAGTACTAAGGGGCAGACACTGTGCTGGGCATGGGGAACACATAAAAGGAGCCCCCTTCTCAGAGTTCAGAGCTACTGGGAAATAGAGACACAAAGACAAGGCTTTCAGCAGAGATGTACCCAGTGGCATGGAAGCAAGCAGAAGGTGCAACCCAGGAAGAGACATGAAGGAGGCTACACAAAGGAGGGGGTGGGCGTTTGGGCCGGGCTTTGAAGGATTCGGAGGCAGGGAGTGGAGCTGAGAAGAGAGACTTGCGTGTTTGAGAGAGGTCTCTTGGTGCGAAGTGTCGGCACGCGGCGAGCAAGAAATCACATCTGGTCGTGTCGCCCGCTCAAAACCCATCAGTCACTCATCTCACTAACAGTAGAAGCAAAAGTCCTTACCGTGACCCAGGAAGACCCTACCGATCTGCCTGGGGCCTCTTGGCCCTCTGGCTCCCTCTGCCCCAGACACACGGGCCTCACGGCGGTTCTTCAGGGCCTCTGTGCTCCGGTTGCCTCTGAAGGGAGGCTCCTCCCCCAGGTATCGACCCTGAGCCTCGCTTCCTCAGATGTCATCTTCCTGGGGAGGTCCTCCCTTGCTACCCTCTATCCCCGTCCCCGTTTTATTCTTCCCCTTACCCATTACCACCAGCCAGTGCTGAATACATTTTGCTTATTTGTGTTATTGTCTGTCTCCTCTAAGGCATGAAAAGTTCAGGAGGACAGTTTTTGTCTTTTGGTTCACAGCTACACTCCTGGGGCCTAAACAGCACCTGGCATATAGTAGGTATTCAATAAATACTTGCGGAATGACTGAAGGGAAGAGGTATGAAGGACAATGCAAACAAAGGCTTCTGGAGTTTATCTGGAAGGCAAGGGGGAGCCATGGACTTGTTAACTAGTAGAGTAGGATAAGCGGGTCTGTGTTTTTCCAGGATAACTCTGGTGGTGACAGTGATAAAATGGTGGGGGAGGGGAAGGGGGGAGAGACTGGAAGCGGGAAATTCTATGAAAGGGGGTCACTGCACCAGAGGATGACAGCCCACCATGGGGCAGTGGGGAAGTCACTTTCCCTTCCCTCTTGACCCCCATCCTCACCACCAGCCGAAGTAACTTTCCTGTGTGTGAAGGTGACAGAAAGCCACTCTCAGGTATGAAAGAGTTCAGAAAAGTGTATCTCCACCTACTGCTCTTGAAACAAGAATTACTTGAAAATACACTCTAGCCACCTGAGAAATAACTGCATTGAGAAGTCAGGATGGAAATCACGGTGGAAAGGGACTAGGGGTCTGTCCTGGGTGCTGTCCACAGGCACGAGGACTCAGGGCAGCGGAGAAGCAGCCCCTCGGCACATACTGCCCACGCGGTCGCACCAACAGACGGCGAGGACGCGGACAGGAAAGGCCTTCCTTCCATGGCAACAATGGGTGAAGCTGAATGACTGTTCCTTAGCGGTTGCTCTTCTTCATTAAGGTAATCATCCTATAATTGGAATCCCTCTCTGTAAAAGGGATCCCTCAAGAAGAGGGTACTGTGAGATTCAGAAGTCCAATTAAATATGATTACAGCTGTGTTAAAGAACGAAAACAAGCAGCGTCCACAGCGAGGGGCAGGTCAGGGAACAACTTTCCGTGGCTCCCATCACGCCCTCGCTGCCACGGCCCCCTGGCCACCACTGCAGACCGGCCAGGCCTCCCTGTGGCAGCACAGGCCCCTCACGGTGGGCTCTGGCCAGGCTTTCCAGCTGCTGGTCCGGGTACCCCTGCCTCACGGCCTTCTCCGCAGACTAAGCCTGAGGCTCCTTGAGCGGGCGCCCTTCCGCATGCCCGTCCTTGTCTGGGACCCTCTTCCTCAACTTGAGGGGGAAACCCCACGTGCCTTCTTCTCCGTGAAGCTTCCCAGTCGTGGCCCCTTCTCTCTGCCGCCCTCGCAGAATCAGGGTGGCTATCAAAGCCCCCGGCACGTCACCAGTTGCTCAGAGTATGTAACTCCGCGCAGTAAAGCGGACTTGGTTCCCCTGTCAAACTCCTTTGCCATCCTCACGGGATTCTGAGTGAAAGGTCCTTCTCAGGACCTGCTGTATGCAGATACCTGAATCAGGGTCCCCCCCCATTATCAGAATTAAGATTGGGGGCCCACGGTGGGTGAGTTCAAGTACTCCATCCCTCGAAGATGATTTCCTCTAATGACAGAGAAGTAAGAAGAAAGGCTGATTTCTTCCTGGATTTGATGCACACTTTATCCATCTGACTTGCAAGCTCTATGAGTGCAGGGACTGGATTCATTCCTTTGCTCACTGTTCTAGCTCCAGCCACTAAAACAGCGTCTTGCTTGAGGACCGTTCTCATCAATGCTTGCTGAGAGTAGGAATGCCTTGTTTATATTTATTTCCCAGGTCGAGCAAAATGCCAGGCGCGGTCACACCTACTGACGCTATGCCGAATGAATGAAAATCCCAGCCTAAGTTGTAAAGTGAGGCCGCTTTCTTTATGCCCAAACCAAACGTGACAAAAGACTCTCCCTCAGAAACACACACCTGCCTTCCTTCTCCGAGGCTGCCGCCCCCCTCTCCCCTTTGTCTTGGTTTCTGCGTGTGACCCTGAGAAACAAAAAGCAGCTTTGTCTTCCTGGAAGGAAAGGCTTCACAGAAAGGCAGAACGTTAACCTTCCCCCACAGCTGCATTTAACACATCGGGTGGCTGGAAACTTGGGGGACTCAGGAAGAGATTCATTCAAAATTCAGACAATAAAAAAAGAGGTACCTTCACATCTTCAAAATCCCGAGACCTGCACATTCTCCCCCTTGAGGAGCAATTCAACAATGCCCGTGCTGTGCTCCAGGCCCCTCCGGGGCGGCCCTTTCTGCCCTGCTAGCTGGCTATTCCCAGAGCAGCTGCCCACTTGGTGCGTGCCGGGGGCAGCAGTCGCCACAGCATCAATAAAACTGCCTTCCGCCCGCATCTCTAACCGCCCAGTGCTGGTGCTTCAGAGACAGGGAATTTGTCAATTTTGCCTCTGTGCCAACCTGGCTCTCCTAGGAGTCCTGAGGCTACGACCAACCCAGAAAGAGATCTTCTTTACTTCTCTGCATTCTCCCAAGATGACCAGAAACAATCATAAAAAGGGAACAAAGTGATTACAAATTAATCGGCCCTCGCCGGCTCCTCTGACTGCAAAGATACGATTACAAACTGAGGATTTGCAAGAGCCCTCAATTCCTCATTAATCTCCACTATCGTTTCTGTCGCTTTTTTATTTTTAAAAGCTCCTTTCTTAGGCAGGGAATGATGGGGAGCTAGGTTCTTTCTGCACTCAACAGTAACTGAAAAATATGTCCTTAACATTTCAGAAAGCAGATCGTCCCTGCGCTATAACCACTAAAGCGTGGAGGTAAAATGGCACGATTATCCTTTATGTCACCATCTGTCTAAATTAATGAATTCAAGCGAGAATAACCTAAAACCCGTGGTTTCTTTGGAGAGCATGACTCTGATAATCCAGAAAAATTCTGGGGCTTAAGAATCTCCAATGTCTTTACACTATACTTGCTTTTGTAGAGCATATTTTAACTGTTCAGAAACGTGCAGTGAGGGAGTTCCCCGGTGGCCTAATGGTTAGGATTCTGGGCTTTCAGTACAGTGGCCCGAGTTCAATTCCTGGTCTGGGAATTGAGATCCTGCAAGGCGCACGGCATGGCCAACCCCACCCCCACCCCCCCTCCCCCCGCCAAAAAAATCCCAACCAAACAAAAAACCCCACAAAAAACAAAACCAAGAAACGTGCAGTGAGTGGCTTCTAAATTGCGTTTCCCATGTGCCTCTGTTGTCTCTGGCCATCTGGAGCGGGGCCTGCAGAGAGGGCAGGTCCTGACATCTTCCTGCCAGGTTCACTCCATGGGTCAGTGCTACAGAGTAATCAGAAAGCAGTGAGGGCTTTTCTCCTCTTTCCCAGAAGTGTCTGCAAACTCCATTTGGGCAGAGGTTCTGCCAGTGACACTTCTGCCCTGGGAGCCAGGGACCCACACTCTTACTGAGAGGGGAGAGAACCCATGAACTGGGGCGGGCTGAAGCATCCACCAGCTACTAATTGCATTAATCCTGGCACGCGATTCACGGTGGCTGCTTGTCTACCTACCACAGGGGCTCCCACTTCTGCTTTTCTCTGGCTAAATACCTGTCCACGTGCTTCAAACTCATGCTTGGCAGAAAGCTGAGGATGGGGTTTAGAAGGCAAACAGGGTGAAGGTTCCCCAAATGGTGCTGGGAGAGCAACCACCCAGGTGCATTTCTGCTGTGCCCTGCCCTTACCTGGGTACGGAACTCTTCCTTTGGTGACCAGCTCTGTAAGTAAGATTCCAAAAGACCACACGTCAGACTTGATTGTGAACCTCCCGTACAGGGCTGCTTCGGGGGCTGTCCACTTAATGGGGAACTTTGCACCTGCAGGAAGAACACCCGGTTACTTGTCAGGCAGAGAGCATGGCGCTGGGCATGGGGCTGGGAAGGAAGAGCAAGTGGAAGTGCTTTCCTGGGATCAGGTTCCGAGAGGAGGATGGGAAGGAGGGGAGACAGGACACAGACTAGGACTGAGCAGCTGTGGGGTCTGCTTCTGGCTCTGCGACCTTAAGCAAGTCCCATCAAAGGGCTGGGCTTCAAGGCCGCTTGAAGTTCTGGGCTTTAGAACTTGAATCTACAAACCTATTGTAAGGCATAGGTTTGGTCTGGAGGTAGGGCTAACTTGTGATTTAGGAAACTATATATTTTTTCTTTTGCTTTCAGATAAAGTTATATTTTAATAAATACACATAGAATTAAATCACACTGCTACTCTCAAGAATCCTTTAGTATGTAAGACCATAGTCTGCTCTTAGTGAGGTACATAAAAACCAGATCAAGCCACCACGCTTCTCCCAGGGTGGAGACAATTTGCTGCCGCCCAGGTGTCATGCTGAGATGGGCTGTATTTCCCCAACGCCTCCTACATCTACAGCAGAGAAATGACTTTGCCTCTGTCTACTTCCCCTGTACACTCTCTTTCTTCCTTCCACCCTTTCCCCGGATAGTGGCCACCTTTAATTCTGGGATAGTTTTTTCTTCTGCACTGTATGATCCCTTGCTTACCTCCCTACCTTTCTCCCACCAGCCAGACAGGGTACTATCTAATGTTTGTTTTTAAACAGTGGTTTTATCTCAATGACTGTCTTATGAGTCTGATTTCTCAAGACCAAGAAGCAAATGTTGTGCCAAAGTGAGTAGAATCTTTTCTTTCAAATGTCTCCGATTAAAAGAATCCTTTCTCTAATCAAAAAGGAAGGGTGGGGTCCACCCTGCTTCTTCTGAAGCGAGATGTATACACGGGGAATTAAAATTGATTCAGCAGCCTGCACTCTCACACGTTAGGCTCAACAATGATAAAGCAGTTTCAGATATTTCACTGAACAAACTAAACAGGCAATTTTTATCAGTGATGTAAACAAAATTATATGTTTAAAGCATGTTAGTTTTACTTAGGAACTCCTAAAAAAAAACATACAAAGGCTGACAAAATGAGAAATTTTCACAGTCTCTTCTATGAAAAACCATTATGTGTAAAACTGGCAAATGATTAAAATCTTTGAATTAGCAGTGTTTTAATAACCAGAGGTTAGAATAAATTACAGCAATTAGATTTTTGTTTTAAATACAGTACATGATAACATCTTCAGCAAATCTACCCTGGCATTTTCTGGCAATATAATTTTCCTCTCCATCTCTTCTATGCCCGTGAAATGAAATTAAAAAAAAAAATCCTACTATTTTATTCCATTGCATCTCACATTAACACTGGAACAGAGAAGTTATTCTATAGTTTTTCTTCCTTTTATGCATCGAGTTATTTTTAATTAGCTACGTTTCTCAAGCGTAATTACTTATATCTTTGCTTAAGTGTTGCAAGGTCTGGTATTCTCTGAACAGTCATTTTGTTTTTAAAGTTTCTTTCAAAGCATTCTTCTCACACTTCCTATCCTCCAGCATTCTGTTCACGCAGCTTTGGACTCTGAGCCTCTGGGATTAATGTGATAGATTTTCTTCAGTGTCGAGAGCCAACTTTGCCCTGGACCAAACCTCAGCTGGAATTCTCTTATTTCAGAGAATTAAAGGTATATTAAATTCATTCCTATTTAAACCATCTCTCGAGCCAAATGGCTTGGAAATCTATGTCTGTCTCCGAAGCAAACAGAACATTTTTCTCCACTGTGCAGACACAAATCCTGCAAATAAAATGACAAGCAAAAAAAGCCTTTCTTCCCTTCTTGGAATCACTCCACGTTGCTCAAGATGTGAGTGTTGCTGAAAGTAAACTATTTAAAATTGGGATAAAGTCATTTTGGATTTTCTGAGAGAAGATTTCATAATTTCAGATTAAAAAAAAAGCAATTATCAATATATCAGTCAGTTGTGCTAGTCTGCTTTCTTATTTTCTCACTGTATCATCTACAACAAGAACTATAATATATAAACCTTCAAAATTGAAGTTGAAACAAATTGAATTGAAGTTGAAACAAAGGCTGTAATGGATCTCTGATAGGAAATCATTTGTAGATATGTGCTTTGACTTGCGAGCAGGAGCGTACTTACATAAATTTATTTTGCACTAGTTTTCTTTCTAAGATAAGCAATGTATTTATACCTAATACATTTTGGAGGGGAAAAAATGAAGAATGTCTTTGTCTGATTTCTCCTTTGTTTTGGGCCCAAAATAGCAGCCACTGTTGACAAAAGAAGGTTCTCTAAAGATAACTCACAGTTTCAAGGAAGACAAAATGTTCAATTAAAGCACTGATAAGCTATTAGTGATTAAGTGAGGTTTCAACTGAGAAGAACTAATCAGTGCTCACTCTTCTACTCATCTCATTACCTCAATTTCCCCTCATTTTCGTTTCCCCCCTCCTGAGGGTACAGATGCAGCTCCACATCAGGGAGAGTTCACCTGGGGCTTGGGCAGGGGTCTCTGCAAATGGCCATGCGGTTGCACACTGCAAATCCCAGTCTCTGAGAACAGCATCCCTAAGGTTGCCAAGGATACCACCCTGTTGGGGGCTGGATGGGCTCTCTCCTCGGGTAAAGTTAGGAAACCTCAGAAGCCTGGAAGGAAGGACCTCCTAGGTGTAAACATTGCCTTTTCCTTCAAAATAAAGTTCTCCTCCCTCAGATTTTTTCATAGATATCACAGCAGGCATAAAGCCAGGATCAAAGTTGTCTTCTAATTGGTATGGATTTGTAGAAAAAAGGGGACAACGTCAGGACACCTACACCACAATGAACTTGGTGTTGTCATGTAACTAGCTGATTTGCTCTTCCTGAAATTCTCTTGTTTGGGAACAGGATTAGATGCCGAAACAATTTCCTCTCCTCTGTACTTCACTGGAGGAAACAACAGCAGCCGATGCAGGTATGATGGTCTGTGCCACTGATACCACAGGCTATGAAGGACCTGGAAACTCTTAGCGTGCTCGTTCAATGTTTAGGTGAACTAAACAATACAGAAATTATCATCACTCTAGTTTTTATTTCTTACTGAATTAAACAGTTTAGGATTCTGTTAAGCCAACAGACAAAGGCCACACATAATCTATGTGTATTTATGTATGGACTTGAAAGCATCTTTTCCACCGATGTTTTCCAGGCAGTGTCTGCAGGTTTTACCAACTTCCCAAGGTTAACTCATTGCTGAGAGCCTGACTTGGTGCTGTCATTGGGGCCCAGGTCCTGGAACCACTCTACAGGTAGACTATCTTTGTACTTTGGTCACTTACCTCCCAGAATAGCAAGAGGACCAGCTAGCCTCAGGCTAAATCATTTTCTGTGTCGAGTAAACATAGCAGTGTTTTAAATAATCATTTCTTATAGATACCTCACGCCTGCTTCTCTAAAGTCTCCGGAGATGTGAAACGAGTGGGCATCAGCGTTGTGACCAACAGGGAGATTCTACTCCCGTGGCTTCAACGACTGTCCTGACTCCAGTGATGCCTGCATTTGTATCATCTGATAGGACCTCCCCTCCTGAGTTCCTGACCCGTAAAACCAATTCCCTCCTCAGAGCCTCCACTGGGACCTCACAGGGCCTCTCAAACACAATATCCACAATGTATCCTCCCCACGATTCTGCTGCTTTTTCAGTGTGTGCTGCCTTGGAAGCTGCCTAAGTGAGGACACCAGAATGCTGAGAATCTTCCTTCTGGATGCCGTGTCTACTGGTTCTCCACTGTGCACTCAGGTAAGCAGCACGGAGCCTACCTAGACGAGCTCGACAGATCTTCATGGAGTTATCTTTGGCCTCTGCTGCTTTAGTGTCGTCCACATTGAGTCTACTTCACACCCTTGAAGGTGTCTGTCCCTCTTCATCCTCACTACCTGCACTCCAGTCCTCACTTGCTCCCTGCCACCTGCCTCCTTCCTGCACTGCCTTCCACTTGGGCCCACATGCACACTCTGGTCCCTCCTTCCTACTCCCCAGCCTCCTCCTGTTATCCGGAGCCTCATCTCCTCTGTTGTCTCACTGGCCCCATGACCTCTGACCGTCTTTCCTGCTGCAGGGCCTCCAGGCAGGCTGTTGGCTTTGCCGCAAGTCCCACCCTACTCCTGCCCCATGGTTGACTCCTGCTCTCCTTTGTTCCTGGCCTAAGTGCTTCTGGCACGGGAACCCTGGCCCGGGCACTAAGACTGGGGCAGTTTCCCTAGCTCTGCACTGCCAGAGTGGCTGGTTCTTTGCGGCTGTTACCATTTAAGTGCAGTAAGCGTGTGAGCTGTCAGAAGTGCGTTTTTCTCCATAGATACCCTCGGGGGCCGGCGCGTGTCTTTCTGGATGGCCACCATGTCTCCAGTATTGAGCCCAGTGCCTCATGCACAAAAGGCACTAGGTAAGGGGGTGCTGAATGAATGAGTGACTGGACGCTGGTAGGCCACCGGACCTTCCCTTCCGGCTGAACAACCTCGGTTCCTCATGGGGCTTATTGTCAGTTCCCTGCTCTCTGGCCAGTCCTCGCCTTGTCCCCAGTGACCAGGGTCGCTGTCTATAACCATCTGGATGCGCTTCTACGTGTTTGACAACTGTCAACTACAGTAGAAAAGCATCTGTCACACACTAATGAAACTTAAAAACACCTGGAAAAACCCTGATTTTAGTGCCAGATGAAGGGTGTTCAGAGCCCCTTTGGGTCTGAGTGCACCTGTCTGAGGTGGTGGGAATCCTGGACTTGGCTCTCTGAGGGGCCTGGGGCTGAAGCTGGGGGGTAAGAGCCGCAGAAAGACAAGGTGGCCAGAGGCCTTGGAGCATTCACAGCCAAATAAAGTGGAAAATCCTTTTTTTTTTTTAACAGACTGGGATGGAAGCAGGTGACTGGATAGCAATCATTCCACCTCACTGGTCTTCTTTATAGTAAGGTTAACAACCGTCCATGTTTTAAGTAAGAGAAAGGAGAGAGCTGTGGATTTATTCCGTTATCAAAGTTTGTCCACAAGACAACAAAAGATCCCACCCCTGCTGGACTGGTTTTGTTCTCTCTCTTCCTACCGTAAGTATTTCTGGAGTTTCCTATGTGCCTGGCGTGGTCCTTAGTGCTGGGGCTACCAGAGTGAATGCAACCTCCTGCTCTCAGGGGGCCTGCAGGCTAGCTTGGGAAGGAGATAAAATAAACGAATGGCCATTATATATGTCAGACAGCGACCAGTGCTATAAAGAAGAATAAAATGGGCTACAACCACAGATTCTGTGGGTTCTTCAAGTCACACTAAGGACTCCGGATCCCACCTGGGTGTGGTGGGGAGCCACTGGGGCCTGTGAGCATCCTCTACCTCACCCTCTCCTTGTCTTTAAAACATGGAAATAACGCGTTATTACCTAGAGAATGATCTGTGATGAGCCAGAACATGAAAAGCATTTTGACTTTTCAAAACTCTTGAAAAGCATCATGACATTTCAAGGCCTGTGGGTGTCTATCAGCAATTAGGTAGATCAGCGGTCCCCAACATTTTTGGCACCAGGGACCAGTTTCGTGGAAGACAATGTTTCCACGGACTGGGGTGGGGGAGGGGGGATAGTTCAGGCAGCAACGCCAGCGATGGGGGAGCGGCAGATGAAGCTTCGCTCGCTCGCCCGCTGCTCACCTCCTGCTGTGCGGTCTGGTTCCTAACAGGCCGCAGACTGATACCGGTCTGGGGGTTGGGGGCCCCTGGGGTAGATGATGTGCCTATCGTCACTTCTGTCATCATGTTTACTTAACTTGTGGCTCTAGTCACATTTGTGCTATTTAGCACACTTTTCACATTTGGGTAGTACAAATCATCTCAGAAACAAAGGAGTGAAACTTACTTAGCATACTCCAACACTTTGTAAACCTCAAACATTTCTACGAGAAATGAATGATCTTTTCTGAGTTTATTCTTCCCTGATGCTTTTCCTTTCTTTCTAGCATTTCTCTTGTCTCTGCTGTAGGCTTTTCCTCAGTCTCCCTCTCACTAATTCCAAGTGTGTTAGAGGCCTAAGTGCTGTAGACCCTTCTCTCTGCTGATTCCCTGGGGGAACGTGCCCGCTCTCATGGCTAACCCTGCCCGGCATCTCTGTGTGAACTGGGCGGGAAACACTGGACAGACTCTGTCTTTCATCTGAAGTCTTGGTTCTCAATTTGCAAACGTCTGAGGGACAAAGCCTCTAGGATGTCCTGCCTTTATCTCAAAGGTGGCAACTACAAATCTAGATTTATTTTTCATTAAATCATTTTACTATGAATAAGACAGTTTATTATAAAAGAAATTCTTGTAGGTGGAAAATTTTACTACATGACTGACAAAGTTGATTCTCACTTTAATATTCTAGGATGCAAATGGAGTTCCTTTCTACTATCCCTTTTCTGGGGGTCAGATTCCTACTCTGCCAGGCTTCAAGGTGAAAAACCTGAAAGCTGGTTGGGACTTCTCCCTCTCCTTAAACCCAATATCCAATCCATCAACAAGGCCTCTTGTTTCCCTCTTTGACGAGTCTCTCAAACTTTCCCTTTCCTGTTTAAGTTCTCTGCCAAAACCTGATTTGGGACCTCATCCCTCTGGTCCTCCAGCCATGGTGCCCTGCCTTCAGCTCATTGTCTTTCCAATTAATCCTTTTAAACCTCAGCTTCCTAACGTCCACACCTGCCTCCCCGGCAACCATACAGTGCGTTCCCTACTGCATTAAGCCAAAATCCCCCACCCAGTTTTCTAGGACCCACATATCTATTCAACTTTGGTTCTTGCTGCCCCAAACACAGTTACTCTAGTCTAGTTTGCTTTCCCGTAACCTGTACCCTGCACTCCGCATAACCGTGAACTTGCTTCTTCTACATTAACATACCCTAAATGTCATCTCTCCCTCCGCCTGCTTAGCTAAAGCCTGCTCAGCTCAAGTCCCACCTGCCTCATCAAGTCACCTGTGACTACTCCAGCCTTCATCGTTCTCACCAGTGCTCTTGGGAATCAGTGCTATAAACAACAGTTTAATGCTTGACAATAGTAGCTCCCACAATAGCTAAACATGTATTGAGTGCTTGCTAAGTGTCAGGCGTCATGCTAAGTGCTTTACACATACGAGGCAGATACCAATAACGGTCCTGTTCTACAGATGAGAAAACTGAACAGAGGTAAAACGATATGCCAGAGGATGCATGTAAATGGTGGAACTGGGATTGGAGCCAAGGGAGTCTGGCTCCAGACCCCAAACACTCAGCCACTACTGCCACGTCCGTGTTTCTGACACGTCTCTCTACTAGTTATTGCGTCTTTCCTTAAATAGAATGCAAACCCCTTGAGGTTGGAGACCATGTTTTATACTGATCTTCTCCATAGTACCTTGCTTAAGGCTGGTTAAACAGCAACTGCTCAATAAATGTTTTAATTGGCTAAAGGGTCAACCTAGCAATTTATTCAACACTGATGGCCACAGAGATTCTCTTCCTTTACACAAATTTAATCAAATGGAACAAAGAAGAGAGTGACACAATGCAGCTGTGGAACAAATAATTATTTTCACCCTTACAGTTACAGGAAGAAAATCCTTCTGACCACACTCCAGGACAGTCTAACTGAAGGCTTGGTTTTTAAGTGAAAACAGGGTAACCAGCTAAATTCATTAGGTCAGCACGGCTCATCCCAACCCCCAGGTCCCAACCAAGTTAATGAAGGTCCTTTATCCCCAGGGGCCAGGCAATCTGCTTTCTTCTGCCTTAAACAGAAACAGTTCTCACTTGCTTCAGTTACTTACAGTACTTTATGCATCTTGGTGCATTAAGGCGATGGCAGCAGCATTTCAAATGCTCAAACGAACGCTGCAGAGCCTTTCACTCTCAGGTCCGCCTCCTGGACTAAGCGTGTGGAAGTCAGCCAGGAAACGGGGAGCGAATATTCTTTGTGACAATGCAAAGACGTCAAATTGTGGGCTGGGCTGGCGTGGCCATTTGTGGGAGGCCAGGGCAGTCATCTAGGAGAGGGGCTCCAGCGGCAGGCAGACCTGGGTACGCACACTGGCTTTGCTGGGTGACCATTTAAAAGCCCCCTCAGTCTCAGTCTCCTTGTCTGTAAACTGGGGATGATGATAACCTCATGAGGTTGTGATGAGAATTATAAATAATTTAAAGGGCTCGGCACAGTACCTGGCGCCTCATTATACCTAAATAAATGCCACCTATTATTTTATTTGGATCTTAATGCAAAGGCACTGAGTTGCATCAGGCCAGCCAAAGCTCTCCAAACTTCACGGGAGGGAAGGAGGATGAGGAAAACCCAATGCACTCAGCAACCAATCACTGAGAACTTACTCAGCTTCCAGTGAGTCCCCAGCACAGTGGGAGTCACCTCCTGCCCTAGGACATTCCAGGCAGCTGTGGGACAGAGCTCACAGGCAAACCCAACAGAAAGCTTAAATTGTGGTGCTGGCTTTAGGAACAAGAGGACTCAGGAGAGAGGGGAAAGAGGAAGTACCCAGGGACTGGGGGCTTGGGTAGAGGTGGCCACATGAGAACGCTGCAATGTGACCCTCGGTTCTTCCTGGGGCTCCCGGAAGGGGCCAGGAGAGGCCTGGGGTGGGGGTGGGGGCGCGGGCGGTGGGTAGCTCACATCACTGGCTCTTCCTGGATTCCTGGACTGTCAAGCCTTTCTCTCTCTCTCTCTCTCTCTCTTTTTTTCCATGGTGACCAGGCCAATTCCACAGCCCTGAAAATATCCCCTATGGCTAAAACCTGGGCCAAGGTGGAGAAGGCAAAGCCAGCAGAGCGTAAAAGCAGCCAAGTCCTCCCTACAGAGAACGCAAGCGGTACCCTCACAGCATCTGCAAGGAGGAAAGGCACTAACATCAACAACAGACACTGTTCTTCTGCACCACACATCCATCCAGAAGCCTCTTCAGTTATGAAGCCTCAAACTCTGCAAATTATTACATCCAGGATTAAATAATGTGAAGTACTTCAACTTTAAAGTTATCCTGGAGAATAAAAGAAACCATGAACTACGCCAATAACAGGAAGCTGATTATATTGGTGGGGGGCGGGAAGGAGGGGTGACAAGGCAGGACTAGGGCAGGATATCCTGTGAAGGAGGTAAAGCTGATCTGACCTGGAACTTTGCGGTTATTCAAACAAAAACAATGATTTCAAACCCAATAAAACTTGGCAAAGCAAAACTCAGAATTTTCACACTAGGCCAAAGGAATGACTTTGGAATTTCCCAAACATGTCTGGAGTAATACAACTGTGTGTTTTCCAGTTATTCCTGGTGACACACTCTGTTGCAATTTCTACTTTAGGTTCATAAGGTTTTAGCACCACGTTTTTAAAAAAAAATAAACGAAAAGTAAATGGTACAATGGATTGAGATGATATTCCATCTGAAATGCATAACGGCGAGCAGGCAGTCTGAGAAGGAAGGAGGTGGGGAGTAGGGAGGAGTGCTGTCCCCCCTGGGGATGTGGGTGGAGGAGGACCACGTTCGGCTAAGGAAGACAAGAACCCAGGGCCAGAGGCAGGGCCTGAACACGCTGCAAACATGAGGGTTGACGAGCCAGGCATGGATCCCAAGTCTAGTGTGGCTGAATTCGTGGAAGGAATATTCAGGCTGAGAGGGATGAGCCAAGTCCCAAAGGGAGCCCCAAATCGAGGACCAGACAGGAAGGAGTAGATGGTCCATCAGCGGGTATTAAAAGCCTAATCAGGACAACTAGAGGACAGAGGGGAGCAAACCCAGCACCCGGGAGAATGGGGGATGAGGCTGGAGGCAAGGCACTGGTCCTGGAGTCTTGCAGTTGAGGAAGGACAGGCAGGCAGGTAAACTGTGGAGGGGCAGAAGTGCCTTACATGGAGGAGAACAGAAAGCAGGCTGTGACATTTCTTCTACAAATCTATGGGGGAGCCAGAAGGGGAGGGGAGGAGCTCGGGCTGCTTGCCTTTTTTCCCCATCACCCTCCTCCCCAATGGTGACCAATGACAACCCAGGATAACTCTCACTTGCAACACAAAAGTAAAGAATGAAATTAACTAGCATCTCCTGAAATCATGGGTGTTTGGTCCCTGTGCTCTCAGGAAGGAGATCTAAGACTCATCAGGAAGACTTTGCCTGGGACTTCCCTGGCGGTCCAGTGGTTAAGACTCTGTGCTTCCACTGCAGGGGGCACGGGTTCGATCCCTGGTTGGGGAACTAAGGTCCCGCATGCTGCGCAGTATGGCCAAAAAGAAAAAAGTAAAAAAAAAAAGACTGTCTGAAGTACCAACTGTGTGTGTGGGGGGGGGGGGGCGGTATTTGTGGAAGTTGCTATCTTGGGTGGAATTGAGGAAAGGAGGAGCCCTGCTTGCTGTTCTAAAACACCAAAGTGCTGAATAATTCCAATTATCCTTCAGCAAAAGCAGAACAAAAACTCTGATTCATAGCGTGAGTACGATGGACACCACACTTGCGATCTTTTATCCAGAACAAAAGGTAAGAAAGCTGCGTGTAGGGCTCTCGAACCATCTGTATGCTGCTGTTCAGGGCGGTGAGAATTCAGAGCGAAGTGAAAAACGGATGTCTGGGGTTTAGCTCAACACAGAAATCACCTCCAGAATCCAGTCACCCCCAGGAGGGGCACTGGGCCTGGGTCAGTCTGACATCATGTCACAAAGTCTGCTAGGCAGCAAGGAAAAGCACTGGGGTTGGAGATACTGCTTGGGAACAGCTGGTGGTCACACTGAGGGTCTGGTTGGGAGTCACGAAGGAATGGAAGGAAGAGACGATGTACAGAAGACAATAACCACTTTGGGTTGCTTTTCCACACCACTCCCCCGGCCCCCCCGCCCCCCCCCCGCCCGTGCCTCTCCCATGGGGAGACCAGCCCCATGCTGCTGTGCACTCTCCTTCAAAACATGGGACTGTCTGTCCCTGATTATCAGGATGATACAAATGCAGGAGTTCCTTCTGCCAGCAAGGCAAGACAAGGAAGCCAAGTGACATTTTTGATGTTTGCTGGCAGTATGTAGCTCCTATTTACACACTTTAAAATCACAGAGGGTGACCATCTGCTTCCTTCTTGATGATTACTAAGAAACATGGGTGCGCAGACCAAGGACTTGCTCTGACCGCTCAGAAACAACTGCCCAATTGCTTTGCTCAAGGCAGCACAAAGGAGAGAGAGACCCACACGGAATACAAAACGTGACCGCCCGGTTCAGAGAAAGGGGAAAGGTATTCAGACAAGCGGCTCTCAGTGACCAGGGCTTACAGCAGGCCCATCTGTCCCCCACCCCCCGGCCCCCAGGAGCAGAGTCAGGGGGCAGCCGGACTATGCGGATGGAGGGAATGAGTCCACCTCCTCCGTGCAAACACTTTTAATTTGAAAAGAAAGAGCGGGGGAGGAAGGGGTGAATTTTCTTTTCCTTTTAGTCTTTGGCTTCCACACGTCCTTTCTCCGAGGATAACACAGTCTGCACCACCCACGTGCCTCTCCCTGGCAGTGTGACCCTCTCCCCCCTGCGCTTAACCTGGCCCCGGGGCTCCGCTGTGACCGCGCATGTAAACAAAGCATCCCTCTCGGAAAAGCCGGTGGAAGCCCGGGTGCGCGGTGGAATACAAATGAAGGTCCTCTCCGCCCATGACGGCGGTGCACCAAACTCGGGATCGGGGAGGCTTGATTGGAACCAGGCTCGGCTCAGGCATGCAGCCCTCCGCTCAGCAGGAAGGAGGGCTGGAACCTGGCCGAGGGCAGGACGTTCTGCGGGGGAGCCCCGGGCTCTCAGCAGACACCCCCGTGACCAGCACCCCTGACCGTGGCACGGGCGGCGGCGTGGTCAGTTCAAACAGAAGAGCTTCCTGCTCAGCGCTTAAAACAATGGCTGCACTGGAAAGGGGTCTGCTTTTCGTCAAAGGATGATTTGCTTCTCTAGCATGGGAAGAATTAGATTAAATTCAATAATTAAAAGGGTTTCTTCCCCTCCTCCCCTGACATTTGCTGTTCAGGTCACAGCACAGTGTGTGGGAACTGCAGTGCTGTTGTTGACAGAGAACAAGAAACGCATGTGCCGACGGGGGCAGAGGGAGGGCATCTCATGGCGAGATCAGCCTTGATCTGCCACCGGATTACAGGGGCCTCAGAAGAGGCTGATTAATAATTCTGCAGGAGCCCTTGAGCTGGAAAGCTGGCGTTCTGAGTCTGATAATCCCCAGTCACTGCGATACAAAGGAAGGACAGGAATTGAATTCACAGTTCTGAATTGTGAAATTCAAAATTTGAAAGAAACAGGGATCCACTTCTTCCTGACTGTGTTTCTCAACCTAGCTGCCTGCTTGTTTGTGTTAAATGGCTACTGTGCTTTTTGAATCCAAAATCTGATTATATTTAATTAGTACGGGCATCTGGGATTTCTAATACACAAAGAGTTATTAAAGTAACAAATCTTTCTAAAATATGTTCTCCATGAAAGAATGTGTTAATTTATGCAGTAACAATATTTTAACATGAAATAATTAACATGAAAACCGCAACAATTATGAATTCTTTGCAGTCAAATTTATACGTGAATTTTCCTCCAGATAATAATCTATTCAATTTAAACCCTCAATACTGGGAGCATTTGAACAGATATGTTTTTCTTTTATTTAATACACAAACCTTAACCTACAGCAAGTTTTATACAAAGTCCTAAATGCCCCTGTTTTTACATACATTCCAAAGATCCAAAGATTAAATCGCCTTGACATTTGCTTTCTCAACAATGATCCTGTCGTTAACTTAGACCTTAAAACAAACAAAAAACCCCAAATACAGAGCAACTCTAAGTTCCTGTCTTTGTGATGATTCAAATCAGGAGAGGAAAGGGTTAAATAGGCAGGTCCTTCATGTGGGAGACCCTATGGAGGGGGTCAGGAAAGGCCAAGAGGGGTGTGTGTGTGGAGACAGAGAGACAGACACAGAGACAGAGGAGGGAGAGAAGGAAGGAAGGAAGGAAGGAAGGAGGGAGAGAGGGAGCCCGCACGCAGTACTATCACTCCACTGGATCAACAGTAGTGATGTTACTATTGGTACCTCTACTAACTAAAATTATACAACTATCAGCTCAGCATCTGCTTTGTGCTAAGTGTTTTATGTATATTCTCAGGGAAGTATACAACAATTCTCTGATGAAGGTAACTATTATTATCCCTGTTTTCAGAGGAGGAAATAAAGGCTTAGAGAGGTTAAGTAACTCGTCCAAAGCCTCACAGCTAATTAGCAGTGATGGGTGTTTAGACTTGACAAGATTAAAAACAACAGTGGCAAGAAGGCAGGGACAGTTCTCAACAGAGAAGGCAAATCTGCTGGAGAAGATGGTGAGTAGACCACCGGCTCCCAGCTGTGTGGTCAGAGGGGCCCTTGGGCATGTAGGTAGTATGAAATGGTGACTGCCCAGATAAATAGAATTGGCTGTAAAATAATGAAATAATATATTTTTTCTCTTACAAGGTTGATTTTTCTTTACTGATCACTGATAGCTTTTTCCTTAAAAATCTTTTTTAGGTAAGAAAATAAAGACCCCTTTCAAGGAAAATTTACATCAAACACAAAAACTTCAGGTTATAAGAATGGTTTTTATATTTCACAACCCTCCAACAACTTTTATAGAGAGCCCATTTAATTCTCACACTAATTATGTGAGGTTATTATTTTTATTACCTCCATTTTACAGATGCTAAAAAATGAGGCTGAAAAAGGTTAAGTGATTTGCCTGGGGACACACCAACCTTGTAAGTGGGAGCTAGTTCAGACTCGGGCTTCCTGACTGCCAACCACAGCTTCCTCAGCCTCATCAGGAGGCTGCCTTAGCAGCCTACAGGGAAGTACACCACCAGGAAACAACACAGTGACTGTGTATTCTATCTTTAAAGATACAGCCACAAAACCTGCTGGGTGGCATAGACCTGTCCTAAGACCAACAATTCCACTGCAGGGAACATACCCAGGAGATAGGAGGACATGACCGCCACCACGGCAGCTAAATTCATAAAGACCCTCAGTTAGAAATACCAGTAGAATGGATACACGGATCTATCTGTACAATGGAATACTACTCAGCAATGAAAAGGAAAGAACTACTGTTATGTGCAGCAACATGGATAAATCTCACTGACCTGATGAGAAAGAAACTAGACGCCAAAGAGTAATACTGTATGATTTGTTTATATGAAGTTCAGTTACAGGAAAAAGGAATCTCCGGTGATAGAGGTGAGACAGTGGCTACCACGTGGAGTGGTGACTGGTTGAAGGGGATGAGGAGGTCCTTAGGGGGCTGGCAGTGTCTGTGTCTTCATCTGTGGCTGGTTTCAGGGGCACATATGTATGTTCACTGAGTTGTACATTTCAGACTTATTAATTTTATTGTATGTATAGTATGGCTCAATAAAAAAAAGTAATCAATGTCCACGAAAGCAAGCCATTCTGATACATAAGCCAGGTCTATCTGAGCTTGTTATGTTTAAATCAACATTAGTCAGCACGGAGCCTCCTGAAAACTCATGAAGAAAGTGTCAAGAATTCTCCCATGGTCTGTGTGAGCTCTGGAGGAACTGATGGCTGGAGGGGCTGTGGTCAGACCTCAGGGGAGGGTGCAGGCGGCTTGGGGGTGAGAGGCCACGGTCAGCTGAAGGGTGGTGCCGTGGTGGGGAGGGCTGGGAGGTGAGGCCCCATGGCAGTGGCAGCAGGTGAAGGCACCCCGACTGACCTCTCTGGGCTTGGGCACCAGGCTGGGACATACTGCTCCAGCCACCTCAAGCTCTACAAATCCCAAGCCAAATTCACCCTCGTTCTTTGAAAATAAGACCTTCTTCCCAACCCACTCATTCCTGTTGTTGGCAACTTTATCCTCGTGATTACGCACATGTGACCACCAGGGAATTACCTTTGATCCCTCTCGCCCTTTCCAGAATGGTGTTTGAGCCTTTCCATGTGTCTACAGCCCATTTTCCCATCTGTTTATCCCCCAAGAACTTAGTCTTGTCCAGGATATGACAACAAAAGTCCTTTTCGTTTACCAGTCGCTACGTGCTGGGCACTGCGCCAAACAATTTACATGTGCTGTTTCACTTAATCTTTGCAAAAATTAAAGCACAAAGCAGGAAGAGTATATTTGCACTTTACAGATAAGCAAGCTGAGGTGTGGAAACGTTAAGTAACTTGCCCAAGGCCCCAGAGCTGGTGGATGGTAGGGCTGGGTTTCAAATCTGGTTCTACCCCAGGCTTGCTGCCTGCCCCTGTGCAGTCTTTGGCTTCTTACTATCTGCAGCTCCTAGCAAAGCCCTTTCATTTTGAAAGGCGCTCAAATAACTAATTTTGTCATTGCTCAGAGATCCTGATTGGACAGAACGTAACAAGAGTTTGTGACTAAAGAAGATCTAGCTGCTGTCACTGGGGGACACGCAGAGGTAGCAGAGAATGAACGATACCAAAGGACTTCTAGCGACCTCCAGAACGCTGTCGGCCGAGGACCACCCCCCTAGGTTTTGGGTCTGGTCTTGACCTTCTCCCCGACACGGGGCTGCTGCTTACAGTCCAGTGGGGCAGGGAGGAGGAAAGGAACAGAGGAGGCGCAGTTTAACCCAGGTCCCAATTCCAGCTCTGCTGGTGCCCGGGGGAAATGCCAGCTCATCCACTCAGGGGGGCGACAGACATTTCCGTGTGCCTCGCATGGGAACCTCACAACTGTGCTGAGAAACAATGGTCACCCACAGTCCTAAAATACCTGTGATTGGCACACGCTTCTGAACACTGCCCACACTTCCATAATCAAGATGCGGCCTGGCTGTGGCCTGTGGGGAACATAAAACCTGATGTGCAAATATCTTCAGGCACGTGGAGCAGCTGTCTGGAGGAACTGACTAATCCCCCGCAGAAACTTCAGCGTGAAGCACGCGTGCCATCTGCAGAGTACACCAGCAGCTACACATCAGGCCCTGCCTGCCTCGTAAAGTGGCCCGGGCAGGGCAGACCCTCGGGAGGCATTTTGTAAACAGCTGGGCTGTCTCAGAGCTGGCAAATGAAGGCCTTCCAACTCCCTCACACATGCACTTTAGAAGTGCCCCTTAAAAACCTTTTCCATAAAGGGGAAAAAGGAGCTTATGACTAACCTTCTCAATTTTTATTTTCTGTTCTTTTAATCACTGTCTTGATGAGAGACAGCATAGCTTAAGAGGGCAGATGCGATAGGGCCAGCCATACCTGGATTCAAATCCTGCCTCTGCCCTTTTACTAGCTGTGTGACTTTGTACACGTTACTTAACCCCTCTGAGCCTGTTTCTATCTTTCCCGCTCGGGCCTGGCACTGGGTAGGTATCCTGTAAACGCCCCTGCTTCTTCTTTTTCCTCCGTTGCAGCATTTCTTTTATTCTCCTTGAAAATCCCGGGGCCCCAGTCTTTCTTTTTTTCCCCCCCGGTTCAGTTCTCCAGTTCATTTACTTCTTCTTACTTATCTCCTTCCAGTGTTTGGCATGGATGGGAAGATACTTGTAAAAGGGAAGAGAGAAGAAAAAAGAATTTTAAGAGGGAAGGGTGGAGGATTCTATTTGGAAATTAAGGGTGTGAAGCTGACCCTCTGAAGGGCGTCAGGACAGCATCTGGGAAGTGATGGTGGAGGTGAGGAAGCCACCAGAAAGGCAGTCAGGACAGCTCTCCAGGGAGGAAGGCAGGATGGCCAGGGCTGAGGGTGGCCCCGCGGGCCCTGCCTCACAGCAGCAGCACACTGTGAGGGCACAGCCTCGAGGGGCTCCTGACATGCCTGCCCCCGGACTCCAATCACCCAGGGCCACAGCCAGGGGCATCTCACCCCGTGAACTAAACACCCAGCCCTGTCAACAGCATCCGTGCCAGCATGCTCGGGCTCTGGCCCTGGAACCTTCTCAGTTATTGATGGTTCAAGGCTGTTAACAACACATTCTAGAGAGTCCAGAGCCCAGGAGAAGGGGAGAAACAAATCCTGAACTGCTCCCTCCAGCCCCAGAATTCCACTCACACACGGAACGATGCTGACACGACCCACTCCATTCCCACCCCTTCCTAAATCAAAGATTCATGTCTCGCAACCTTCACCTGCTCTCCTCTCCTTCCGGGTCCGTGAGCTGGGATCTCACAGGTTTGCCTCAGGGTAAACTCTCTCATTCAGGCCCAGGTCTCAGACCCAGGGGCACTTCAGACCCTCGTAGCTCATCTTGACTCAAGATCACATCCACATTCCTCTTTGGACTGTGGAGTCAATCAAAGCTGCCTGTGAGCCTTTGATTAGTGATATGGTACACCATCTGGCCATGCGCTGGTGTGTGTATGTGTGTGTGTGTGTGCACGCGTGCTGCTTGTTGTGTGGCCATTTGGCTCCAGGACAAGAACTGCCACGTGCTGGGGAAATTCAAATAGCCGAGCTGTCTGACCGACCTGTAATTTAGCCTTTGGACAGCATCTGTGCGAGGCAAGGTCTTAGTTTAGCGTTTTTCCTCATCACTTGAGACTGCTGAGAAGGATAAAAGGAGGGAAGAATTGGCATGAAATGAAAGAATTAAAAAAGAAGGAAAGAAAGAAGAAGAATGACAGAGGTGGCCATGATAACCTCTAGTAGAAAGCACTCCCCTGTAATCCACTCCGGTCACTGCTCAGCCTTGCTCGGAATGACTAGGCTTTGGTTAAAAACAATAACAATGAAGGTGACCCCTTTCCTTCAGACACGAGCATTATCTTTTCCATGAGGAACCTACAATGACTGCAAACTGCACATTCAGTTCCACACATTTATCCTTTGACCACTACGTGAGGTTCCAGGAAGAAAGGAAATAACGCCGGGAATTCCCTCCCCGGTATCTACTGCTCTAGAAGCATCTGAAAAGCTGTCCCACTGGAGTGGCTGCTGGTTTGAGATGTATTTTATGTAGAGGTTAATTCCTATAAATCTTTGGAGGAGGCAGGATGGAGGGGATGATTAAAGGAGGTGGAGCTTCTCCAGGGACTGAGTTATTCTCTTCTGTCGGCCCTCTACATCCCCTTTCTACTCGTCTTCTCCCTGCTCTGGACCCATCAGGACTCATCAATGGGCTCCTTTGACCGCTGGCTCTAGTGGGGTTTGGCAGAAGATCTGGAGGAAGGCTGAAGAGTGAGCTCGGCCGCGCACCCCCCAGATCCGCCCCAGCTGCCCGTCTCCACCCGAGGGGGCCTCTCTGCACAGCTGCTCGTTCTTAGTTCTGGTGCTGTTACCAGCTCTGGGATGCCGCGTCATGCCCTGTCGGTTTTCCTAAACCCTGCCCGGGCCATTGTAAATAACTCCTTTGCTAAATTCTCCAATGAGCGGCGCCTTCTGTTTTTGGCTGAGACCTCGATGGAGTGATGAGCTACTACTCGACTGCTCTCTTGGCCTTCCGCAGCCCTCTCCTCCCAAGGCAAAGTGCCTCGAGCCTGGGTGCAGGGAGGAGGGCGGCACGAGCCAGGAGGACATCAGCAGACGCTCACGCACCAAAAAGCAACATCTCGTTCACGCACTGAACCCACAACAGTCTCCCACCTGCAGAGCTGTCAGATTCCCACCAGATCAAGAAGGAAGAACCTAGCCAAAGAATGACAGTCCAAATATTTTCCAGAGGAAGGAAGGGAAGGAGGGAGGAAGGGCTGAGTGGGATGTGACCAGGAGCCTTCCTCATTCAAGTGCCCACCTTGTCTTGCTGTGTACTCATTGTCTTCGATCAACCTGGCCAATCCAAAGTCGGCAATCTTGCAAATTAGTCCATTCCCCACGAGAATGTTTGCTGACCGCAGGTCTCTGTGGATATAATTCATGCGCTCGATATACGCCATTCCCGCAGCAACCTGTGGAAACCGAGGAACACACGTTACATGTGGCTCCATGTACTCCCACGTCAGTAAATCTAAGGCAGGAATCGAGGTACCACAGGGCCTACCTGTGCTGCCATGTCCACAAGGTTTGGTAACTTCAGAGCTCTTCCTTCTCCATCTTTTAAGAAATCGAGTAAACTTCCTATGAGCAAAACATAAAACCATTTCGATTTCCTTTGAAAGATAAAAATTCCTGACGAAGGGTTGTATTTGGTTTTCTTATTAGAAGTAACGAGGTAATTAAATGAAATAGTTGCTATCGATTAAAAAAAAAAGGTTTACACAAAAAAACAGGGCAGAAGAAAATCTATGCATTGGAAGGCGGCAGTTTTACCTTTTAAAAATAAACTATTGGGCTTCCCTGGTGGCGCAGTGGTTGAAAGTCCGCCTGCCGATGCAGGGGACACGGGTTCGTGCCCCGGTCTGGGAGGATCCCACATGCCGCGGAGCGGCTGGGCCCGTGAGCCATGGCCGCTGAGGCTGCGTGTCCGGAGGCTGTGCTCCACAACGGGAGAGGCCACAACAGTGAGAGGCCCGCGTACCGCAAAAAAAAAAAACAGCAACAAAAAAACAACTATGGTGGGACTTCCCTGGTGGTCCAGTGGGTAAGACTCCGAGCTCCGCATGCCACAACTAAGAAGTCCTACAGATCCTGCATGCCACAACCAAAAACATGCCGCAACGAAGATCCCGCGTGCTGCAACTAAGACCTGGTGCAGCCAAAATAAATAAATAAAAACTTGATACATTTAAAGAAAAAACTATGGTGACTCCATTTCTAGGGACACCAGAAATGGGATTAAAACTAGAAAAAACAGGACTCAATTCCCTTTATGTCACAGGAGGGACATACTGAAAGGCTGCACCACTTCAATCTCATTCCCAATCAGCACCCCTAACAAGAGTGAAGTGGGGAAAAGAGCACCCAGCCGAGTGGTTCCCAAAATGTGGTCCTGGACCAGCAAGAATGGCAACCCCGGGGGAACTAGTTAGAAATGCAAACTCTCGGGTCCCACCCCACATCTACCGAATCAGAAACTTGGGAGTTCTGGCCTAGAAACTTGTATTTTAAGAAGCCTGTTAGGTGACCCTGATACAAAGTAAAGTTTAGAATCACTGGCCCAGCTTATTGACAGATTTTAAATCAAGAAAAGAGTATCTGAGGAATACAGGGTGGGGCAGGTAGCTCCCCACATTAGATCATGGCCATTCAGGCCTTAAAAGATATCTGAAACAAAACGGCTGGAGCTTCGGAGCCACTGTGATGACACAGCCTAAGGAGCTCAGAATGAACACTGGGGCTGAAACAGTCACAGGCAGAGGCTGGAGGCTCATGTGATCATTGGTGACTTTTTTCATGCTTTAATTGAAAAGTTATTTACCAAATAACCCTGGGTACAAAGGACAAACAATCTGTCAGAGAATAATTCCAAATATATTTTAAAAGAAAGTACGTGGAAAGGAAAAATTACACTGGTGTCCTCTGATGTACAACAAATTGCCTTTTAAGGCTGTTTCTTGTTTAGTTCATCTATTTTTCCAAAACAAAGCAATCTTTGGCCTTATCCCCAACAATATTGCTTTGATTAGAAAGAGAGAAAAAGAATGAGACTAAAATGTGCTCTTTAAAAGCATGTCTTTCTACGTCTGATGTTTAAGAAGAGAGCTGAAAAAAAAAGATGTTGAAAAAAGGGAGACTAAATTTAACCCAGAGATCAGTGTCTGATATTAATTGTTCAGCCCTGCAAAAAGTTTAATTTTTAACACAAGCTCTGGCATTCCAAATAACAGCAAACTATTACAGCTCTCTGTATCACCCCTGATACTAAAAATGAATTTCTTTAATTATGGAGAGAAGCTGGAACTCCTGACACATGCAGCATGCAAAAGGTACTGCGCTTCTCAAGAATCTGGGGGGCAAATTCAAGGTCATAGACTGTTCTTAAAATGTTTTCATTAGTGAGCACACAATTTGTGCGTCTTGATAAGAATGCTTGATTCATGGAGAAGGGAAGAAAAAAGCAAGCAGGCAGCTCCATTTCCCTCCCCAAAACAAGGCTGCAGGTTCCCGTGAGGGGGAGCCCGAGAGGCCTGGCCTGACCTTTATTCATATACTCGGTGACAATGTAGATGGGCTCCTCAGACACCACCGCATAGAGCTGAACCAGTTTGTCATGCTTCAACTTCTTCATGATCTGTGCCTCTTCAAGAAACGATTCAGGGGACATTGTGCCGGGTTTAAGAGTCTTTATGGCTACTTTTGTGTTTCCATTCCAGGTACCTGCAGACACCCCACAATATCAAGTCAAACCAAAGATCCTCTTTTGATGGAAAAAGAAGTTGTTTAGTGAGTAGCTATTTGCATAAAGTTGGATTTTAACTTAAAAAAAATGTAACTTTTTTTTTGTTGAACAAAGACAATCAAATGTAAGGACTCAGTCAAGTATTTTCAACAGGAAAAATGTGTTTAGCTATGGCTATATCATGGTTTATAATTCTTTAAAATTTTTTTGTGATTTTGATATATATCACTTTCCTCTTCTGGCTCAGCCATGCGATTACAAATTTGTATCAAAAGCTCTGGATGGATACATCTTTTTTTTTTTCCTTCCAGTTTTACTGAGATGTAACTGACATACAGCACTGTATAGGTTTAAGGTGTAAAGCGTAATGATTTGATTTACGTACATCAAGGAGTGATTATCACAATTAAGTTTAGTGAAATCCGTCATCTCAAATAGATACAAAATTAAAGAAATAGAAACAATTTATTTCTTGAGAACTGAGGATTTATTCTCTAAACAATTTTCATATATAACATACAGCAGCGCTAATTACATTTATCATGTTGTACATTAGATCCCTAGTACTTTCTGGACACTTCTTCATAAGGATGAAAGTCTACGGGTTAGAACAGGACTGGCCATCCAAGAGCCACCCCTTAGGCAGTACAGTGAGCATGGAAGAAATGAGATTAAGTTCTGTTTTATGGGGTGTGCCATTTAAAAATACATGGCAACACACAGAGGACGTGTGGAGACTACCTCTAGACTTCAGGTTGTCAGCAATGGATGAGCGGCTTGACTGAGTCCTTGCAAAGTTGAGCTAAGTGTGCTGATAAGCATTGGCAAGAAGCTCTCGGTCCACTTGCCAACACTTCAACCAGTAAAGGAAAATTCCTCAAGCCTACTGATGGTCAGCCACAAGAACAATGCCTTCTAGCAGATAGACTGGAAAAATTAAACAGCAGCTAAGAAAAATTAAACAGCAGCTAAGAATAGAGATACCTGAACTTCACATGTTTAAAAAAAAATCTAGGAGGTTCAGAGGCAGGCCTGGTTTATGATCACCATCATTTACCTCATCTGTAAAGTACAGAAATGGAACTGGATTCTCTCTCCAGTCTCTTTCAGCACCAAAATTTAAAAAAAAAAGAAGTCTAAATTCTATGTGTATCCATTATTAGTCCTATGACTTTGAATTAAAACTATAAGGGAAACAGAAAAATCTACTAAGATTATATTGTTTTCTACTTGGAAAAGAGGGCTTGTTTGAATTAACTTTATATTTAATATAACTGATTTTAGAACTAAAAAATTCTATAAAGTGGAGCAACTCTTGTTACCCTGTTAAAAACATGATTCATAAAATCACAGCATGCAACCTACAAAAATATAAATTATCAAAGAATAAGTGGTTCAAAGAAGAGTTCATTCAAATCTTATAGAGGCTGACCACTAAACGTAAATGGGAAATTTGACACTTTGTAAGTGGTCTATGTGAGTGTTTTAGCACCCCCCAAATTTAAATAGAGTGAGATCGTCCTCTCTAATAACAACCTGGTTACTTATACAGCCTTCCATCCGGAACCTGAACTGCCCCAACACGGTGTTTTATCTTCAGTAGGAAACAAAATCCTAGTAACACGTGTAATGATTTAAAATTGGTAATTACGAAGTTTGAAAATAAATTTTTGTATAGGGTTTAAATCTTCCTGATTTTATGAGTGACTGCATTGAAATCCTTAGGACCCACAAATACAATTATAAGTTGGGTGGGGATGAGGGAGAGGAAGGCTATATAAATATTACAATATGAGAGTTAAGTTCCAGACAGAGACGGACGCAATAATGTGGACTCTGAAAACAATTATAATAATACTGATTATAATAGCATATGCATACT